>NC_139014.1:44241493-45441493 GCF_964374135.1 Grampus griseus
CCACATGTAACTTTACAATAATATATGGAAAAACCCCACTGAGTGTGACACTTACACTCAATGCCCTCAGTGTTTCCCTATAGAAAGTTTTGTTTGTGTAACTAGTAGGTATGCTGACTGTCCACTGTCTTTCTTCTAGATCGAGAGAATCAGTCTACCTTAATCACATATGTATTATTATTCTGAGACCTATTCCTATTTTATTTTCACTGGGAAAATCACAATCCAAAAGAAGAAATTAGTTCATGCCCCATAGTAAAGCAATGGCATAATCAGCCTGGAACTAAATATTGCTATCACTTATTATAGGGCTCGGATTGCATCCAAATATAAAATAACAATGTCGCAAATTACATCATTTGCTAGCCCATTCTTGAAAGTTCCAGAGCTTGCCAGGGATTAGGAGATATAAAACACCATGTCCACACATGGCCAGAACCCAGTACCGGACCATGAGCACACACACCTTCTGAAGTTTGGGCAGTTTGCGAACGTTACCAGGGGTTCATTTTCAAGGCCTACTTGAGGAATGTCTATTCCTTCAAAGACCTAACTTGGGAATATCTTTAGTCTAAGGAAGCTGAAGAACACATGCATTGCTTCAGAGAGTTTTTTACTAATTGTTTCATTTACTACATAGTACTTGAGGAGCTGCTTCTTGGACCCCTGAAGCCCGGCCTCAGCACCTAGAAGAGAGCCTGACATATTTTAAGCACTCAAGAAATAAGTGCTACATGGTTAATGATCGACTGTCTCAGATGCTTATCAGTGCAAAGCAACAGAAATAATATGGGCTAAATGTGGCCTGAAGAGAAAGATCTAGGGGACTCTGACAAAGACATATAAAGACAGGCACATAAGAGTAAATGCTAATGGAGGAAGTAGTTTCCTTTGTCACAGAGCTTAATTTCTCACACATATTTGATCACTGCTTGACAGCGGAGAATCTGGGGCTGGGAAGACTGTGAACATGAAGTGTGTCATCCAGTACTTTGCAACAATTGCAGTCACTGGGGAGAAGAGGAAGGAGGAAGCTACTACTGGCAAAATGCAGGCAGGTCTGATTGCCACGTCAGAATCCAAGCCGTCAAGTAAGAAACTCCCGAGCCCCACATGTGAGGACTGCTCTTGCCTTTGCAGGGGACTCTGGAAAATCAAATCATCAGTGCCAACCCCCTGCTGGAGGCCTTTGGCAATGCCAAGACCGTGAGGAACGACAACTCCTCTCGCTTTGTAAGTCTGTGGGTCACCGAAGGGTTTTCTCAGGTGTCCTCTCAAATGCCAGAGGAGGCTCTCTGAGTTATTAATTCAATCTCTTTTTACTCGTGTGCTAACAGTCTTGTATATAACATCATCTTTTTCACTTGCAAGGGTAAATACATCAGGATCCACTTCGGTACCATGGGGAGACTGGCTTCTGCTGATATTGAAACATGTGAGTAACAGGACCTCCTAAACAGAATCCAAGAATGACAAATGATGGTTGGGAGGAACATCTTACAGCTCCTGCTGAGCCTGGAGCCTGTGAAACACCAGTCACTGCCAAACATGCCTGTGGGTAATGCCAGTCTTAACCAGAGCCCACAGTGTGCTTCATCCACTTCAGTCAGGAGCCAACGGTGCTCTAGAAACTGCCAGGAGTTGCTGGGCTTATCTGAAGGATGCCAGCCTCAGAAGAAATTTCAAATTTTTCTAAGAAAAAACTAAGACTGGGGGTATATAACTTGGGTTTAGTGTATGTGATTTCTTCCTAGTGTGAGCCTTGATAAATGTTGCTCTTAGTAACCCCTGTTATAAAGCGAGAAGAGACCCTGAAGAGGAACAGGTTATCAAGAATCAATTATATTTGAAATGTCAAGAATCTTCTGTATGAGAAATGAATATGTCTTGAGCCAGGCAACTTCAGTTTCCTTCTAGAGGTGGCAAGAGCAACCACAGTGGTAGAGACGTAATATGTGATATCCCACGGGACCATTCAGCTGAAATCTCATGGGGCCAGTGAGATTGAGCTTATGACCCCAAGTTCCAAAATCATTCCAGGAACTTTATAATTTTTCCCGCTAATCCAATGTCTACTTTCCATTGCAGATCTTCTGGAGAAGTCTAGAGTCACTTTCCAGCTAAAGGCAGAAAGAGGCTACCATATTTTTTATCAGATCATGTCTAACAAGAAGCCAGAACTAATTGGTACAAAAGAGCTTAAATTTATTAAGTTAGAAGCCAATGTTTTTATTAGCACACCTTCTAACGTAAACCATACACCCTGAATTCTATGCACCCAGAAATGCTCCTGATCACCACCACCCGTATGACTATGCCTTCATCAGTCAAGGGGAGATCACAGTCCCTAGCACTGACGACCGAGAAGAGCTGATGGCCACAGATGTCAGTTACACATGAAGTTTTTTAAAAATAAGTCATTGTGTATGGAAATGACAACGACAACCTGCTGTAGGTGTGAATAAGGACACAGTATAAGTTCTTCTAAATAAGTTAGTGTCTTTTGCCCTAATTCTGCCCTCTCATCTCTCCTGGTAGAGTGCCACTGACATCCTGGGCTTCTCTTCTGATGAAAAAGTGTCCATCTACAATCTCACGGGGGCAGTAATGAATTATGGGAACTTGAAATTTAAGCAAAACCAGCGTGAGGAGCAAGCAGAGCCAGATGGCACCGAAGGTACCAAATGAACCTCCATCTGGGTTAAATGAGAGAATAGAGGCAAATAAGCCCACTCCAAACTCATGGCTCCTTTGCACCTGAGCATATGATGGCCACATACAAATATAACCCCACATAGGAATGATTCATTCCTTACTCTGCCTCTAGGAACGGTGGGGTCATAGTGGGTCATACTGGATGTCTGAATTGTGTCTCTGCAGTTGCTGACAAGGCTGCCTCTCTCCAGGGTCTGAACTCTGCTGACCTGCTCCAAGCCCTCTGCTACCCCAGGGTCAAGGTCGGCAATGAGTATGTCACCAAAGGCCAGACTGTGCAGCAGGTAATGGCACAACCTCTGTGAATCTCACACTTCCCAGGTCTTCAGGACACGTCTTTAATAACAGCAACGATCATTACTCTGTCTATGAAGGTGTACAATGCAGTGGGCGCTCTGGCCAAAGCCGTCTAAGAGAAGATGTGCCTGTGGATGGTCACCTGCATCAACCAGCAGCTGGACACCAAGCAGCCCAGGCAGTACTTCACTGGGGTCTTGGACATCGCTGGCTTTGAGATCTTTGACGCGAGTTGTTTGCATCAATGACAAGCCTCAAAGCACCCTTCCGCTGTGTGTCTGCTTTGCTGAGTCTCCATTGGATTTTCCAAACTCACTCAAACTCTTTGGTATTTGAAATACCCAGTACAACAGCCTGGAGCAGCTGTGCATCAACTTCACCAACGAGAAGCTGCAGCAGTTCTTCAACCACCACATGTTCGTGCTGGAGCAGGAGGAGTACAAGAAGGAGGGCATCGAGTGGGAGTTCATCGACTTCGGGATGGACCTGGCCGCCTGCATTGAGCTCATCGAGAAGGTCCGTTTCAAGTTTTAGAAACTATGTTTTGTGAGAACTAAATTATTCACTGCACCTTGTTTAATTCTATAGACAAAGAAAAATGCTTATATAGAATTGTAACTTTGTGCTGTGGTCTGCTTCCAGCCGATGGGCATCTTCTCCATCCTGGAAGAGGAGTGCATGTTCCCCAAGGCCACAGACACCTCCTTCAAGAACAAGCTGTATGACCAGCATCTTGGAAAGTCTGTCTAGTTCCAGAAGCCCAAGGTGGTTAAAGGCAGGGCTGAGGCCCACTTCTCCCTGGTGCGCTACGTCAGCACTGTGGACTACAACATTGCCGGCTGGCTGGAGAAGAACAAGGACCCCCTGAACGAGATGGTGGTCGGGCTGTACCAGAATTCCACAGTGAAGATTCTGGCTTTCCTTTTCTCTGAGGAAACATCTGAAGCAGGTAATTATCAACAGAATTAATCTTTTACTTCATGTATAAAACTGAGGCAGAGAAAGCCTGTACTATGAGTGCTTGTGATTTCTCTTCCCCTTAGAGGGTGGCGGTACAAAGAAAGGCGGCAAGAAGAAGGGTTCTTCTTGCCAGACCGTGTCAGTTGTCTTCAGGGTACAAACTTCACTCTCTCTCTCTAATTAGGTTCAGGAAGTTAAATTTTACTTTACTATGTGGGGAAGGGTAAATAATCTTGCAAGGATTCTAGAACTAAATGTGGCTCCAGGAGACAGGTCAGCAGGTAGTGGTAGCATTGACTCTCACAGGAAGGTGTGGGGTAGCTTGGAAGAGATAGCTCAGTATATAGGAGACACAGGTGCCAGGTCAGAGTCAGTATGAGACGGTAAAATTCAATATTGGGGCTGGGAAATAAGGTCATTTGACACTTAAAAGCTTCTTCTGGGAGAAGATTAAGCAAAACATGAGATTTTCTTTGGGAGCGTCCAAATGGGGTAGGTGCTTAGGTGTATACTGGCGTAAAACTGAAATGAGTAGATTGTGAAAGGTGAGGATAGAAAAATAGTGGTAGGATTTGGAGGCTGATCTAAAGAAGAAAATAAGAAATCAGGTGTGATAAGAAATAGCTTTTTAAGGAAAATTTACTTATCTTTTGACAATCCTATCTGTAATAACTGAAGTTCTAGTTATTCTGAAAAATCAGGATTTCCATAGGGTGGAAAACCTCTCACATTGGCAAGATGGCTATCCGTTTTCTGCCAATTCGCAGAACAAGGCATTAAAAGGCCCCTTTCTATGAAACCAGCAGGAAGACACAGCTACGTAATTATAAGGAATAAGCATTTGTTAGAGAAGCAGATACAATTGAAAGTTGGGTAAAGAAAGAAACGGGAGAGCTGGAAGAAGATTTTGAGTTTTTTGTAAATCGGACCATATTATCTAGGCAAAAGATTATGGGTAGAGTATTTCCATATGTTAAAATGCCGTAACTTTATAACATATGCCAGGAAATTCAACAGGAATGAATAACCACTTCAACAGCGAGTTTATAATGCACAAAGATAGGGAAAATAGAGATATTTCCAGAGATAACCCTCTGCAAATTCAATCTGGATACTAATCATTGAAATTAAAACAGTATCATGGACCATGATAATTATGTCTATAAATATGAATGTACAAAAATAGTGTATTTTTAACCAAATATTCACATGGTTCCACAGGAGAATTTGAGTAAGCTGATGACCAGCCTGAGAAGCACTCACCCCCACTTTGCACAGTACATCGTCCCCAGTGAAACCAAAACCCCTGGTAAGACACTTCTGATATCCAGACAAGCTCTAGTGTAATTTCTCATCAGACTATTATATGGAAAATGTATCTCTCTTTAGGGGCCATGGATCATGAGCTTGTCCTGAACCAGCTGAGGTGTAACGGTGTGCTGGAGGGCATCCTCATCTGCAGGAAGGGGTTCCCAAGCAGAATCCTGTATGCAGACTTCAAACACAGGTCAGACTTTCTCACTGTGAATTATTTTACAAGGTTCTTGTTATTTCATTTTTCAATGAAATAATCCTATCCTTTATAACTTCTATTAAAATTGAAGAGCAACAAATTTAACAGACTCCGTATTGATATACCAAAAGTTTGACACCCTTTGAATATACAAAGACTAGATAAAGAGATAGATACGATCGCTTGTTTATCTGTGTTAGACTACCCAACAGTTAAGTTGTTTCTATAATAAGGCAGGAAGATTTCTTGTTGGTGACAACAGCTCTATCATTTATTTGTTTGGCTTAAACAGACACAAGATATTAAATGCAAGTGCAATCCCTGAAGGACAATTCATTGACAGCAAGAAGGCTTCTGAGAAGCTCCTTGGGTCCATCGACATTGACCACACCCAGTATAAATCTGGTCACACCAAGGTAATAGTCTCTAAGGCCCACCAGACCCTATGCCTGTCCCTTTGGAGTTTATGTAAAGTTTCTGATCTGCAACTCTGCCCACGCATAGGTCTTCTTCAAAGCTGGCCTTCTGGGGCTCCTAGAGGAGATGCGAGATGACAAGCTGGCCCATCTGATTACTCGAACCCAGGCCAGGTGCAGAGGGTTCTTGGCAAGAGTGGAGTACCAGAAGATGGTGGAGAGGAGGTAAAATAGGAAATGTTACTAAACCCCATCAGCCTAGGCCTTTTAATTCTGTTTCCTGTTATACCTGACTTTGAACATTTCTGTTCCTATCACAGAGGGTCCATCTTCTATATCCAGTACAATATTCGTGTTTTCATGAATGTGAAAGACTGGCCCTGGATGAAGCTATATTTCAAAATCAAGCCCCTCCTCAAGAGTGCAGAGACAGGGAAGGAGATGGCCACCAAGAACGAAGGATTTGAGAAGACCAAAGAAGAGGTAGCTAAGTCAGAGGCAAAATGGAAAGAACTTGAAGAGAAAATAGTAACTCTGATGCAAGAGAAAAATGACCTGCAGCTCCAGGTTCAATCTGTGAGTATCAGAAGCCTTTGCTTGCAATTTAATGCTAAAATTTCAATTCAGCAGTTGCTAGGGGAGAGTCTAAATTCCACCTTATTAAGGGACTGGTTATCAATCTTTCTTAATTCACAACTCCTCTGAATGTTCCATAAAATTTCATATACAATATTACTAAAAAGCTCTGTGGTAGGATTCCTTTCTGTTGAGAAGGGAAAAATAAAAGCATTTTTCCTTTCCCCCTGTTGTTTCTCCTACCAAAATATGGGCAGTAAAGAAAGTGATCTTTGTTCCCTAAGATTCTCCCCGCTGAAAAATGCAAATAAGAGCAGTGAAGAAAGAACAATGTTGACAGTGAAGAGCGAGGAGACTTTATGATGAGAATGTATCAACTCAAAACCCATATTCTGAATTTTAAAATCTATGGTCCCCTGGCAATTTCCCTCTCAACTATATCTTTAGAAAGTCTCTAGGACCTGAAAGAATAAGATCATCGCAAAGAAAATGGCAATACTTTCTATAAATAGTGTCAATTAGGCAAAGCATGAGAAATAGTACTGGTGTTCTTGTTTTGATGTCCCAAGAAATATCCAAAGGCTTGAGAAGAAATATTTGATCAACACCACTATCTAACCCATTTCTGTGACCCAAATGACAAGAAAATTTCAGCTGCCACCACTGAAATCAAGAACAGAAACATTAAAAGCTACTCTCTAGTTCTCTGAATTTAGAAGGGAATCTGCACTGGTTCCAGTGGGCGCACAGGTTTTAGACACATAACTAGAAAAATTAAAGAAAAATGAATTATAACTACCTAGGCTGGCACTGTGACTTTCCTTGTGGTTTATGGAGACAATGGTTTTCCAAATTGAGGAGGGGTTCATCACACCATTAAGAATCAAGAGATAATTGTATGGAAGTTAATTTCTCTCAGTATAGTATGATCCAAGTATAATCAGTATAACTGATCTAAGTATGCTCTTCTCAGAATAATATGACTTCTTTTCAACATTATTCTATCAACTACCCATTTAATAAATATTTCATGAAGTTCCAAGCATTAGGGATACAACCTTGAGCAAGAGACATAGTCCCTGCCCTCAGAGGGTTTATATTCCAACTCCTATTTCTTCTCCTAAGAAACACACTTGCTACTTCTCTAGCACCACCTTCTAAAATGTTCCGTTCCCCTTAGTTCTTCCGCATGCTCCCATTAATTCCACCCACTCTGTCACTGCAGCATGTATCTTCCCTTTAATTCACTTTTCTGCTAAATATCCAACCATTTCCTTTGCTTTCCATATACTAAACTGTTCTGGAAAATAATATTAAATAAAGAAAACTAACTGAAGTTATATACCAACACATTAAACACAGGTTATCATGCAGGGGAGTAAAAGAATTTCCTTGACCCTCTTAGGGTTCCTTGGCTGCGTCTGAAACTTAAACTGACAAAGAATGACAGGAGAAAAACAAACAAATTTTATTTAATTTTTATGTGTACATGGGAGCCTTCCAAGAGAATAAAGACCTAAAGAAGTGGCCACAGCATGGAGCTTTTATACCCTTTAGACAAAGAAATGATAAATATGTGAAGAACTGACAAGACAAAGGGGTCTGGACTGGGGTAGTAAGTGATGAAGAAATAACTAGGAAGATAAGGATTAGTTTAACAAGGTTTGTTTATACAGCCTTCTCAGTCCTAAATTCCCCACCTCTTGTGATAAGAATGTCTTCTTTCCTCCCAGTACAGGGAGGGGACCTTCCACATGGAAGTTTTATGACCTGTTTCAGGGAAGAAGGGTGAGGGGAATGGGTCAGGGTGGGCTTCCTATTTCTGCTCTTTTCTCAAACTCCTTTAGCTTAAGATATTCATTATGCCAAGGTACCATACTTTGGGATAGTTTATCCTGAACCCCATCATTAATAAGTATAATTTTATTATAAATTCATCAGGAATTATGACAAATTCCTTTTTTAAAAATCTCCAGTGCCATAAGTGGAGTGCCCAATAAATATTTCCTAAATGATGGAAAGCTAATAAAAATTAACCAAAAGCTTTAAAGCACCATTTACTTGTTTGGTTTCAAAATCTTAATAAAATCTGAAAATGTCCACAGAACAAGATCTAAAAGTGTCTACTGTCCCTTCTCAGGAAACAGCTAGCTTGGCTGATGCAGAAGATAGATGTGACCAGCTGATCAAAACCAAAATCCAGCTGGAGGCAAAGATCAAGGAGGTGACTAAGAGAGCTGAAGATGAGGAAGAGATCAATGCTGAGCTGACGGCCAAGAAGAGGAAACTGGAGGACGAATGTTCGGAACTGAAGAAAGACATAGATGACCTTGAGCTGACACTGGCCAAGGTTGAGAAGGAGAAACATGCCACAGAGAACAAGGTATGAAATATATTTGTATACAGCATATAGAGACTCTGCCATCTAACTAAGCTGCTTTAGAGCAGAGATAATCTCTTCCTTAACCTTTCTAGGTGAAAAACCTCACAGAAGAGATGGCAGGCCTGGACGAAGTCAAAGCTAAGCAGACCAGGGAAAAGAAGGCCCTCCAGGAGGCCCACCAGCAGACCCTGGATGACCTGCAGGCAGAAGAGGACAAAGTGAACACCCTGAACAAAGCTAAAGCCAAGCTAGAGCAGCAAGTGGATGACGTAAGTCTAGGATTAGCAAGGAACTTATTTTCTTTGAAAGGAAGCTAAGCAATCCTTTTGACTCAACATTATTTGTATTTAGCTTGAAGGGTCTTTGGAGCAAGAAAAGAAACTGCACATGGACTTAGAGCCAAGAGGAAGCTGGAGGGTGACCTAAAATTGGCCCAAGAATCCACAATGGATATAGAAAATGATAAGCAGCAACTTGATGAAAAACTCCGAAAGTGAGTATGAGAGAGTTCAATTGTAACCTGCTCGTTGTCTGGATCTCAAAAATATTACTTCGCAGCACACAGAAAAAAACAAATAATGACATCTTTAACTTTTGTATTTAATGAAAATGGTATAGTACTGACTTGTAAAACATGCACTTAGCACTTCCTCAACACCAGCAGTACAAAAACGTTCAGTTACACATAGAGAAGAAGACTGGCAAGAGGACAGAGTATGAGCTAATGTGTTGCTCTCCTAACAGGAAAGAGTTTGAAATGAGCAGCCTGCAAAGCAAGATTGAAGATGAACAAACACCTGGCATTCAACTGCAGAAGAAGATCAAGGAGTTACAGGTAAGTCCATGATTTCCATCAGTTTCATTCAACATGACAAAATACTAACACAAAGGAGCTGACGTTGAGCTTTTCACCACTGCCAGGCCCGCATCGAGGAGCTGGAGGAGGAGATCGAGGCAGAGCGGGCCTCCCACGCCAAAGCTGAGAAGCAGCGCTGGGACCTCTCCCAGGAGCTGGAGGAGATCAGCGAGCGGCTAGAGGAGGCGGGCGGCATCACATCCACCCAGATAGAGCTCAACAAGAAGCGGGAGGCCGAGTTCCTGAAGCTGCGCCAGGACCTGGAGGAGGCCACCCTGCAGCACGAGGCCACAGCGGCCACGCTGAGGACGAAGCACGCGGACAGTGTGGCCGAGCTGGGGGAGCAGATTGACAACCTGCAGAGGGTCAAGCAGAAGCTGGAGGAGGAGAAGAGTGAGCTGAAGATGGAGATCGACGACCTTGCTAGCAACGTGGAGACTGTCTCCAAAGCCAAGGTACAATCATGATTTAAGTCTTGTAGAGATTTCTGTAGGACAGGTGTGAGTGAGCCTTTCAAGAATCACTAGTAACTGGCAGAAGGAGATTATGGCAGGAGGCTGGTCGCAGGAAGGGCAACTCCCATGTCATGGGGCCAAGTGCTCCCTCTTTACAGGAGAAGAGCTGTCCCCAAAGAATATGCATCCTGAAAACTCAAGTTCTTTCCAATAAAAAATACAATTCAATGATGTATTTTGAAATTTTTGAAACACCTCACCTTGTCTAGGCTTTTTGTTTTTCCCTTAAGCACAAATACATAACCTGCTTCTCAAAGAAATTTCATGAGCTGAGTCATCAAGTATCACTATTCTCATATCACAGATAAGCCAACTGAGTAAAGGCTTAGTTTCACAAAGCAATTTCATGGCAGTAGGTTTAGACTATGTGTCTTGTTACTCTTTCCATCACAAACTAAGGCCTCAGTTGTTGTTGTTGTTGTTGTTTTGTAAAGGTAGTTTATTCTCAAAATAAGTGAGTACTGCAGCTTCTATGGAATGCTTAGATTATTGCAAATTTCTATGGTCCAAATACTTGCTTAAGATGCCATTTACCACTGTTTGAATGCAGGGAAACCTTGAAAAGATGTGCCGCGCTCTAGAAGACCAAGTGAGTGAACTTAAGACGAAGGAGGAAGAGCAGCAGCGGCTGCTCAGTGACCTGACGGCTCAGAGAGCGCACCTGCAGACGGAATCAGGTGGGCCATCTACCAGTGTTGACCTTGAATGATAAATTTATCTTGGCTATCCAGTTGCTGAAAAACTCTACACTGAGTTATTTGAGCTCACATATGACTTCCCTGGGAGGAGCCGCTCATATGAACACCTTATTGACCACCAGCATGGACTACTTTCTTCCTTTCTGTCTTTTTGGTTTTGGGTTTGTTTTCTTTTAAATACAGACCCAGGCTCTCTTATTTTTTAACACTTTAAAGCAGATTTCACTCTAATCTAAAAGTTATCTAATAAAAAAGTGTATCCTGACAGTATTTACTTTTGCTTTTCAAAGTGCTTCCACAAGTTAATTACTTTTTTACCCTCATTAGTCTGTGTAATGTTATCTCCATTTTAAAGATGTCGGATTATGGTAGTGGTGAAATGACCTGTCCAAGAACGCTTACTCCAGTCTTTTCCCTGAAGTCTTGCCAATTGCCGGTAGCACCACAGTTAAGTAGGGAAATATTCAGGACCACAATCCAGCCAGGAGCATTCAAGTGAGGTACACAGAGTTTTGATTATCCAAATTGGAGGGTCTCTGCATTTACTCCTCCCCCTATCAACTTGTCCAACTTTCTACCAAAGTTCTTCTCCCCAAGTGAGAGGTAACAAGATGGAAATTGTTTTGTGGGTCATTTGGACCATTAATGTAATAGGTAGATCAAATTGTTGGAGAACCACTTTACTCTTTCATATTCATTCAAATATTGTTCTTTCTAGAACAAAGCTCAAGTAAGGCTTTTATTATTGTTATACAGTTGATAAGTACACTTTATGAAAAAGAAAAACTGTATTCGCAAATAATCAGAATGCTCCCTGTAGTTCCTTTTCCTCATTACATGTTTACTCCTAGTAATTTAGTGGTATGAAAAAAAAAATGAAAGCTGTGATTCTTATTAAATGTTAAAGAGATAAGGCTTACAGGTAACCAGTTCAAAAATGGTGCTGAAAGTGTTTTCTCTCTTTTTAACATAATACAGTTGACCCTTGAACAACACAGGTTTGAACAGTGTGGGTCCACTTATACGTGATTTTTTTCCTATAAAAACATACCACAGTACTAGATGATCCACAGTTGGTTGAATCCATGGATGTGAAAAAAGAGGGCTGACTGTAAAGTTATAAGCAGATTTGCAACCGTGCAGAGGGTCGAAACCCCTAACCCCGATTGTTCGAGGGTCAACTATATAGTGCATTTTCTGAATTATGGTGCTTAAAGAATGGGAGACAAATTTAAATGCCACTTAGTTTAAGAACTAATTAGTTATCCACAAACCAACTCATTCTTGGGGTGGAAAGACACTTGATTGTTTCTTAATATAAAAATTCTTCCAGGATTTTCCTTCAAACATCATTTCAGAGGGAACTGCTCAAAGTCTCCTATTTTCCAAAGAATAAATTCTGTTTCAATCAAGTTTCAGTGAAAGGTAAACTAGTACAACACTGTTGCCTTACACAAAAAACACTGGAATGGTTTTTGTTGGTTTGATTTACTTTTTTTTTCACATATTTCTTCACCAGTTTCTATTGTGATCAAATAATTTGAAATAGCTCCCCAAATCTTTTGTGTTGTTCAGAAGCGTGTAATCTGCCTCAGTCTTCCCTACTTCTCATTTTCACATAGATGTCCTCACCAGGGTTGAAGTGGAAATTGGTGGTTTGCTAAAAGCCACACTCTCCATCACGTTTCAAACCCAGCTCCCTTTCCCCCTCCAGTTTGTAATTTAGAGCTTTAACTTCCAAAGTTAAGGTTGAGTTTTCTGGTTCTTGATCTTTATAGGTGAATACTCATGACAGCTAGATGAAAAGGACTCATTAGTTTCTCAGCTCTCGAGGGGCAAACAAGCATTCACACAACAGACAGAAGAACTGAAAAGGCACCTTGAAGAGGAGAGAAAGGTTAGCCCTACTTACAGCTGTTGTTTCTGTCATTATCCTTGCTTTTGAGATTGTTTTCTGCTTACTTCTACAGATTTTCTTCTGGTGGCCTACAGGAGCTTAGGGACTAAACATCACCTTAAAGATATAAAATTAAGTCACCAATCTCTATGTTCTCAGGCCAAGAGTGCCCTGGCCCACGTCCTGCAGTCCTGCTGTGACCTGCTGGGGGAACAGTATGAGGAAGAGCAGGAAGCCAAGGCTGAGCTGCAGAGGTCAATGTCCAAGGCCAACAGTGAGGTTGCCCAGTGGAGGACCAAATACAAGATGGACGCCATCCAGCGCACAGAGGAGCTGGAGGAGGCTAAGTATGTTCTAGAATTACCTAAAATGAAAATAGCTCTGTTAACAATAAAAGTGCACCTGATATTAAATACCACATGGGCAAATGTCCATTGCTCCCCAAATAAAAACCTACGAAAAATCATGCATGACATAAACCTAAGCAAGAAAAACAAATACTCTAGGTTGTCTAGGGAAAGAAGTTAAGTTAGAGGGTAGAAGGAAAAAGGACATAGTGCAAGAGGAAGCTGAATGATTATTTTTTAAAAGGGGAACTTCTGACATCATCCTATCCATACAGGTGTAGACAGAATACGAGTCAATTATACTCTCCCGTGCTGCTCCTCTGTCTTAGCCATTAATGGAAAAATCGGTCCAGGGTGACAGATATGTAAGAGAAAAATAATCAGACTTTAAAGCACAGCTCCTCCTTTTGAGATGTAAAAACATGGTTATTTGTAGAGGAAAAAAGAATACAGTGTTAAAGACTAAAAAGTAGACACTAAGCTCTGTAATAAGAAATAACACATATTGTTGTTAAAGGTCTAAATATTCAATGCAATCAAAGGTTCAACACTGAACTTAAGAGGGAGAATCTTATTCAACAGAAAGTTTAAGGAAGGGACCTTCTCATTCAAGAGAAAGTTTCAGGAGAGATCTAGTCATTTATTCTGCGAATAATGTAGAGCCAGATAGGAATTATAATGTTTTGGTGGATGCCTTAGTAGAGTTTCTGAGTGACCATTCACTTCTATTGTCCTTATTTCACTTTTTAGGAAGAAGCTGGCCCAGCGTCTGAAAGATGCCGAGGAACACGTAGAAGCCGTGAACGCCAAATGCGCTTCCCTTGAGAAGACCAAGCAGCGGCTCCAGAATGAGGTCAAGGACCTCATGACTGATGTGGAGAGGACAAACGCCGCCTGTGCAGCCCTGAACAAAAAGCAAAGGAACTTCGATAAGGTAATTTCTGCACCAGTTTCTGTCTCAGCATTCAACATGTGATTAAGGAGAGCCTCCCACCTTCCATGTGCCTATTCAAACCATCCAAGGGCTGTTCTCAGCAGCTCCAGCTCCACGAGTAGGTGGGGAGGAGTGGGGACTCCTGTGCTTTCTACTCTTCTCATTCATAATTATTTTTCAGTCCCCGATCATCTCAACTCTGTTTGAAAGTTGCCAGAATAAATGGTTTTCATCCCATCAAACTTTCTCCACTCAATTTCTTGACCATTCCTTGCCCCTCAGGTCCTATCAGAACGGAAACAGAAGTATGAAGAAACTAATGCTGAACTTGAAGCTTCCCAGAAGGAGTCCTGCACCCTCAGCACAGAGCTGTTCAAGGTTAAGAATGCTTATGAGGAATCCTTAGACCAAGGTGAAACCTTGAAGTGGGAAAACAAGAATTTGCAACGTGAGGACACTTTACCTTTTCTTCAACAAAAGATTTGAAAGAATGTTTTCCCTCACTGAATGAATTTTTAATTTTTTTTTTTCATGAACAGAGGAGATTTCTGACCTCACTGAGCAGATTGCAGAAGGAGGGAAACATAAATGAACTGGAGAAAATAAAGAAAAAAGTGGAACAAGAAAAGTCTGAAATTCAGGCTGCTTTAGAAGAGGCAGAGGTAGACTCTAAAACCATTTTGAGAGGAATTAAGATCTAATACATGCAAGAATCAAGAGAAAAGAAAAATAATTTTTACTCTGGGTAATAAATATGAGGATGGAAAACTTACCATGCATACAACTAACATAACTGGACATCGGTATGCTAGACACCGAGAAAGCAAAGATGAATAAGTTAAGGGCCCTGCCCCCATGGGCATTAGCTAGCTAGGGAGACAGAATTATACAAAACCAACACCACCACATGGCAGAAATTTCTGTAACAATGGAAAAAAGATGCATTATAGTAGCACAAAGGTAGGAACTAATTCCTATCTCTAGAATACCATGCACTTCCATTCCCTGCTAATGTCACCCCTTGCTGTCATCAAGGCATCTCTTGAACATGAGGAGGGAAAGATCCTGCACATCCAGCTGGAGTTGAACCAAGTCAAGTCTGAAGTTGACAGGAAAATTGCTGAAAAGGATGAGGAAACTGACCAGCTGAAGAGGAACCACATTAGAGTCGTGGAGTCCATGCAGAGCACGCTGGATGCTGAGATCCGGAGCAGAAATGATGCCATCAGGCTCAAGAAGAAGATGGAGGGAGACCTCAATGAAATGGAAATCCAGCTGAACCACGCCAACCGCACGGCTGCTGAGGCCCTGAAGAACTACAGGAACACCCAAGCCATCCTCAAGGTAAATGGGCTCAGGAGATGGTCCCAGGGCAGTTGGGGTGACTGCAGCCCTGAGAACAAGGTGTCTCAATGATCATTCATTCCACAGGATACCCAGCTCCACCTGGATGATGCTCTCCGGGGCCAAGAGGACCTGAAGGAGCAGCTGGCGATCGTGGAGCGCAGAGCCAACCTGCTGCAGGCCGAGATCGAGGAGCTGCGGGCCACCCTGGAGCAGACGGAGAGGAGCAGGAAGATGGCGGAGCAGGAGCTCCTGGATGCCAGCGAGCGCGTCCAGCTCCTGCACACCCAGGTGAGTATAACATAAAAGTAAAAAATACAGTGGACTGGAAATGAAATTCTTGCTCAAATCTTAGTACTATCTAAAAATGTATTCATAATGTTTTATGGAGGTTAAAAGTTTAAAATATCTTTGGATTAACAATATTTTTGTTTATATGAACTGTGACATTCAGAGTTGACTGTCTTGTAAAAGTATATTGTCAACTCAGATAATTTATGGAACAAGAAGGGATACTAATTAGTTACCTTAATTAATTAGTTTGTGGGTTCATTAGAACATTGGACATTGTAATTTTGCTCTCATGTACTCAGTATTTCTAAATTTGATATTTTAACCAGAACACCAGCCTGATCAACACGAAAAAGAAGCTGGAGACAGACATCTCCCAAATCCAGGGAGAGATGGAGGACATTATCCAAGAAGTTCGCAATGCAGAAGAGAAGGCCAAGAAGGCCATCACTGACGTGAGCAGAGGGCCACACGGGGGTGGTCAAGTTAGAATCTTGATGGGCTGTCTCAGCTCTCTCTACTGGTTTTATTTTACTGCTAATTAGGCGGTCATGATGGCCGAGGAGCTGAAGAAGGAGCAGGACACCAGCGCCCACCTGGAGCGGATGAAGAAGAACCTGGAGCAGACGGTGAAGGACCTGCAGCACCACCTGGACGAGGCTGAGCAGCTGGCCCTGAAGGGCGGGAGGAAGCAGATCCAGAAGCTGGAGGCCAGGGTGGGTCTCCCAGCCTGTTCAATTCCCAGCCTGTTCATGCTGCTAGTTACAGCCAAGTGGCTAAACACCTTTGTCCTCTTCCAGGTGAGGGAGCTTGAAAATGAGGTTGAAAATGAACAGAAGCGCAACGTTGAAGCTGTCAAGGGTCTTTGGAAACATGACAGAAGAGTGAAGGAACTTACTTACTAGGTGATCAGCCTTTCCATATAATTCAAGTCTACTGCTTTCAAGAAAATAAAAATGAGTTGTTTTCAAACAACGACACTATTTACTACCTCTTTCATTCCAGACTGAGGAGGACCGCAAGAATGTCCTCAGGCTACAGGACTTGGTGAACAAATTACAAACCAAAGTTAAAGCTTATAAGAGACAAGCTGAAGAGGCTGTAAGTACCTCCCCAGTGAGAGAGAAAGGTTCAGGAGCAGGGCCAGGATTTGTGGAGACTAAAGCTCATAGAATTTAAGAGGCTTTCATTAAGGCAAAGAAGACTAAATTGGGAACACAAAATTAGGTTTGAAAATGAGTATTTATTTAGAATGAAAAAAATCATACCACTAATTATTGGATCCTTAGAGATTCGGGTTCATTTCTTCTGAAACCTCTAGCAGTTTTCCAGACAAAGCAGTGTAGAGATGCATCTTGGTTACAACCCACCTCCCTCCCTAACTAGAACACTCTACTCCCAGCAATTCCCAGCACCCATAGGGGCTGTGCAAATGAGCACTCTGAATCTAAGCCTTATTTAAGTACATGATGAATCGACCTCAGAACATTTCTTTTCCATTTGGCTGCAGTTATCTTTCTCATCCTGTTAATTCTAAAACCTTCCTTAAGGTTCTCCACACCCAATACTACCACAGTACCTACTTTTTAAAGTTTGTTCCACAGAAACAAGGCTGACTCAAATTCCTGCTACTTTGATATCCCTGTTGTCACTGTAGCATCTTAAGTTTGTCAGGAAGAGAGTCAAGTGAGAGAGAGTGAACAGGGGGTTGTAAGCCCACCAACACAGAGGTGAATATGTGGGATGCCCTACCCCAAATAGGTACATCACCAAAGAACAGAACCTTTTGCTTTCTCACTCATGAAGCAAATTCTATAGCTGCTCTTAGTAACAAAGGCAGTAAGAATCAGAAAATGTCAAATTTTCTTGTTCTCTCAAATGCATTTCTTTTCTCAGGAGGAACAAGCCAATGTCAACCTTGCCAAATTCCACGAGATCCAGCACGAGCTGGAAGAGGCCGAGGAAAGGGCTGACACTGCCGAGTCGCAGGTCAACAAGCGGCGGGTGAAGAGCCGGGAGGTTCACACAAAAGTCATAAGTGAAGAGTAATTCATTCAAATGCTGAAAGGTGACCAAAGAAATGCACAAAATGTGAAGTTCTTTGTCACTGTCATATGTCATTGTAATGTCAAGGAAATAAATCTGCAGAGAATTTTGCAATCTAAAAATACATGTGTCTCTTAATTACAAGCTCAATAGTGCTATTAGAACTAATTCATTTATTCAACATTTGTTATGCTCCTACTGTGTGCAGTCAGAGGCAATGACAAAAAACGAATGTGGTCAGGGAACCAACTTTAATAGAAGGCAAATGAAATGAAGTGGTCTAAGAGGATGCAAAGGTAGTTAATGGGATACTCAATTCCATTCAACCAATTTTATTGAGTGTCAAGAACGTGTCTGTACAGAAATTGGTACCAAGGATATGACAACCATCCCTGCTTTTGAAGAGCTCAAGCCAGCAAGTGATAGCAATTCAAACAGATGCTGGTACAATTTGCGTACTCTGAGAGAAGCATGAAAACAAAGTGTGGTAATAACATAGCGTGAGATGTGAACCTGGGGAATCCAGAAAGGTTTCTCAAGGGAGATGGAATTAGCTCCTAAAAGATGAGTAAATAGTTATCATGTGAAAGAGAAAAGGAGATGGCCATTCTAAGAAGAGAAAACAAGCATGAGATTTCAGAGTAGTTGAAGCAGAGGCTCCATGAACAAAGGGCATCCGAGAAGGCCAGAGATAGAAGCTGAGACCTGACTATGAGGGGTTCAGCCTCACATGCAGGGCTAAGGAATTAGGACACGTATCTAACCGGTCAAATTTCACAAGGAGGAGAGGTGACGCAATTCTGGCAGTAGCGTGGAGGATGAAGGAGGATAGGAAAGACCAGACCCTAGAAATACTATGGAGGCTTTTTAAATGAGATACACCAGAGATGACAGTGACAGAAATGAACAAGAACGCAGAATGAAAGCAGGGTTCCAACACTGGTATAAAGAAAGGCCCAGGAGAGCACTGGGGAGGTTAGACAGTTTGACAGCATTCCCAGTTACTTTGTGGTTATAGATTTTTATTTCTGTCTGGGGGGAAATTTTTTTCCTCTGAACCACATACCTCTCCAACAAAAAGGACAGAACTTTTTAGATAAATCTTCCTGTTGACCTAATTTCTACATACAATTCTGCTTACCAAGGAACCTGAATTTTCTCAGTACCATACATATTTTAAGCAGGAACCAGACAAATAATTTCTTAATATCAAAAAGAATGTGACTGAAATTTTATCATAGCTGTTGCCAAAGTGGGGGATGGGGGGCAGTGATACTTGTTTAAAGCGTACAATTTGGCTTCGTTGTGTAGACATTTTAAAAATAACATAGCTGAATACCAATTTATTCTTTTACAGTGGTGGATACCCCTTGCTAATGAGGAGGCTGCTTTTGGGGAATCTCTTTCCCCGGTGTGAGAATCCTTATTAGCAGTAAGAAGCCTGCTTCATGAGAAGAGAATTTAAAAGGGGTAGAAAATAATTATAAGGAATAGTTTACCTAGGCCACGATGAAGACTAATGAAATATCCTGCCTAGAGTAGGCATTTATTATCAAATTTTAATTAAACTCTGCAGAGTTAACCTATTGACCTCAAAAGCAATGAGCAACTGCTTTATTATTCTGTCTCCTAACTATTTAAATAATTGCTTATGTAGAGAGTTGAGAGTGGATTTCATTATCTAGGGGTCAATTACTCTGGTGTCCCTGATTAAAGCAGCAAGGATTTGGAGTCACAACTATGCTAGTTAATATTCTTCTTCATCTTCCTCACAGATTAAGTGATTCATAGACCTATTTCCTTATATCTTACAAGAAAACCACACATGATCATCTATGAATACTTATAACACTCTTTGTATTTTCTTTAATTGATATGAGGGATCATTGAGATTTGGGAACTGTTTCTAAACTATTGATACTGGATAAGAGAATCTAAACAGGATACAAGCAAGGAGAGAGCAGGAGGCTGACTCCAAAACCAACTTTAAATCAGGAAAAATAGAGGTAGTTTAAGTGATTCCTCCCTGATAAGTAGCTCTTAGACTAACTGTATTGGAAAGAAATTGAGACTGGGAGAAGACTGTGAAAAGTTACAAAGGGCAAGGGACATTTTCCCTAACTTATTGATGAACCTATTTAAAATATACACATAGGGAACTAGGTAGAGACAACCATGCCCTAGTGCTTTTGGTATCCAGCCAGGTATCATTAAACTAATAAAATCTCCTAAGAATTTATACTAAGGCCAGTTTCTTTACCACTCTATGTTCTGAGGCCTTAAAGGCCATGGTCACTGAAAGCAAAATCTGGGACCACTGACATACTGATACTTGGAAATACCATGAATCTTCTTCCCTCGGCTCAATTCATAACTGTTCACATAACCAAGAGATACCAAGAACAGAAGAAATCTCAAAACATTACCTCCAAACATTACTCCAAAACATTACCTCCCTGTCTATCAATCTTATATCTAAATAGCTTCCTATTAGAGACTGAATACTTGGCATCTTGGAGGATGTTCACTTTAATCTCTTATTAAATTGAAAATATACTAATTTCAGCTAATACCCTAGCTAGAATTATTGGCTATTCAACTAAGAAAGTATCTAAAAGAAAGAGGTCTCTTGAGATGTGCCGGAAGGAAGGCAACCCTGAGGGAGGGCAAGGGGGAGATAAGAAAATATGTCCACAAAGGCCATTTATTAACAATTTTGCTGAGGGGTGACTCTGAGCATTAAGACCTCCAGCATCCTTCCTCATGAGCCAAGGGATTATGCGAACCTCCACATCAGTGGTGTTCAAGTGTAGCATGCATCAGAATCATCTGGAGGACTTGGTAAAACACAGATTTTGGGGTCCCACTTCCAGAGTTCCTAATTCAGTAGGTCCATGTTGGGGCCAAGAATCTGCATTTCTAACAAGTTCCAGGTGATGCTCATGCTGCTGGTCCAGGGACTACATTCTGAAAACCACAGCTCTATATCATGACCAAGTATTTCACAAAGGAATTACATATAATGTACTACAGCCCCACATTAGAGATGACAATGACAGAAATTAATAAGAACGCAGAATGAAAGCAGGGTTCCAACAGTGGTATAAAGAAAGGCCCAGAAGAGCACTGAGGGAGTTAGACAGTTTCACAGCATTCACGGAAGATGAGACTTTCATGCTTGCTAGCCAGTAATGGGACCCCACAAATGGTGCCAGTAAAGATGACATGGGGAAGAGGAAAACAAATACCGTGTGCTAACACATATATATGGAATCTAAAAGAAAAAAAGAAAATGGTCAGAAGAACCTAGGGGCAAGACGGGAATAAAGACGCAGACCTACTAGAGAATGGACTTGAGGATATGGGGAGGGGGAAGGATAATAAGCTGGGACAAAGTGAGAGAGTGGCATGGACATATATACACTACCAAATGTAAAATAGATAGCTAGTGGGAA
Source organism: Grampus griseus (assembly GCF_964374135.1). Classification (NCBI taxonomy): domain Eukaryota; kingdom Metazoa; phylum Chordata; class Mammalia; order Artiodactyla; family Delphinidae; genus Grampus; species Grampus griseus. The sequence continues at coordinate 44,262,737 of NC_139014.1, forward strand.
GCAGCCACATAGCACAGGGAGATCAGCTCGGTGCTTTGTGACCACCTAGAGGGGTGGGGTAGGGAGGGTGGGAGGGAGGGAGATGCAAGAGGGAAGAGATGTGGGGATATATGTATATGTATAGCTGATTCACTTTGTTATAAAGCAGAAACTGACACACCACTGTAAAGCAATTATACTCTAATAAAGATGTTAAAAAAACAAAACAAAACAAAAAATACCTGGTTAACTCAGGTATGGCTTCACTCAGTGTTTTTTTAATGTTCTATAGAGATAATTTGGAAAATACAGAAAAATAAAAAAATATTTCCTAATCCAATTTCTCAGAAATAACTTGGATTCCATCCAAGTTACTTATAGATTTTAAAAGTACTGGATTCCATACAGTACTGGATTCCACCCAGTACTTTTAAAATCTATAAATAGATTTATAAAATTAAAAACATATTGTATATATGTATATAATTGTGTATGTTTATATGAGCATGAAGTAAGGTGTGAAGGAAACTGACCAAATTGTTAACACTGACTATATTAATTGGGTCATGGGGTGATATTGACTTACTACAACATGTGATGTGACTTACTACAGTGAGCATGCATTATAGTAGGAAGAAAAAAGAAAATAAATAAAGAATGTTATATGCTGTGTTTTTCAGTTAAGATTGTGTTGTGAACATGTATCCATGCTACCAAATATTTTTCAAAAAAAAAAAGAAATGACATGGGGATCCCTGACTCTCAACCACCAGGCAACAACAAGGCACCTCTTGTCCTTCTCCCTGTCAGAGGAGGCCTAGTAGAAAGTCAGCATTTTCACCATTGCCCAGTGGTAATGAGGCCACCACCTCCCAACTGTGGTGTCAGAGGAGAACACATGGGAGCCACCCATCCCCACTCAGGAATAATAAGGAGACTTCCCTCTCAGGTGTCAACAGAAGGCAACCTGGACGCGTACCCGGAAGTATTGAAGTGCTACCACCCCCCTTACCTTGACAGAACAATGTCACAGGAAACCAGATAAAAGGTTTAAATAGGATCCAAAATCTCAGAACGTAATACAAAAATGTCCAGGCTTCAGTTGAAGATCACTCACCATTCAAGAAGATCTCGCACTGAATGAAAAAGGATAAATGAATGGAAAAAGCCAAAATCAAGATGATAGAGATATCAGAATTATCTGACAAAGATTTTAAAGCATCTACAATAAAACTGCTTCAAGGAGCAATTATGAACCTGCTTAAAACAAATGTAAAAATATGAAGTCTCAGCAAAGAAACAGAAGATCTAAAAATAACAAATGGAAATTTTAGAAATGAAAAATAAATAACAAATTTTTAAAACTCAATAAATGGGCTCAATGGAAAAGTGGAGGGGACAGAGGAAAGAATCAGTGAACTGGAATATAGAGCAGAAATAACCCAATCTAAAGAACTGAAAGAAAATGGAAAGGAAAAATGTACAGAGCCTAAGGGCTCTGTGGCTCCATAACAAAAAAATATAACATTCATGTTATCAGAGTGCTAGATAAAGAGAAGGAAGAGAGTGAAAAAGTACTCAAAGAAATAATGGCTGAAAAGTTCTAAATTTGGCAAGAGACATAACCTACAGATTTAATAAGGAGTTTATCCAAATAGGATAAACTCAGAGAATCCACAGCAAGACGTATCATAAACTTCCGAATACTAAAAGCAAAGAAAAATACCTTGGAAGCAGCCAGAGATACCATTTATTCAAATAATCGAGAATTTCTCACCAGAAACCGGGGAGGCCAGAAAGAAGTGATAGGATATTTTTCAGGTGCTAAAAGAAAAGAACTGTCAACCCAGAATTTTGTTTTCAGGAAAAAAAATATGCTTCAGGAATGAAAGGAAAATCAAGGCATTCTCAGAAAAGTGAAAACTAAGAAAATTGTCATCAGCATACCTACCCTAAAAGAATGGCGAAAGAAAGTCCTCTAAATAGAAAGGAAACAATAAAGGAAGAAACCCTGGAACATCAAAAAGGAAAGAACACAGGAATCAAAAATAGTAGTAGATACAACCGGCTTTCTCTTCTTAAGTTTTCTAAGTTATATCTAATGATTGAAGCAAAAATATACCACTGTCTGATGTGGCTATAAATGTATGTAAGAGGAAATATTTAAGACAATTGTATCAATAAATAGGGGAGAGTAAAGGGACTTATAGGGAGGTAAAGTTTCTATATTTCACTTGAACTGATAACATGACAACAAAAGAAGACAATGGTAAGTTTTCTATATACATAGCTAAAGCAACTACAAAAATGACATGCAAAGAAATACACACCTACACTCTCACACACACACACACACACACACCCCAATACTATAGGAAGGACCAATTTCTGGTAAGACAGCCTGAGGAGTCCCACTGACCCTTTGCCCAGTGAAACTGGTGAAAATTACTTTAAAAACAACAATATTGAAAGCCTTCGGAAATGGTCCTAAGGGAAAACAGCAAATGAAGAAATGTCTATCAAGAAAATCTATAAAAATTCTGTAAGAAAGGTAAGGGTCTGTGACTTTTTTTTTTGCCACGCAGCATGTGGGATCTTAGTTCCCCGACCCCTGCATTGGAGGTGTGGAGTCTTAACCACTGGACCACCAGGGAAGTCCCTAAGGGTCTGCAATATTTGAATCAAGATCACTTCCTCTCTTCCACCCTCCCAGCTCAGAGAAAAAGGGACTCCACTCCCAATTACTAAAGCCAAGAAGAACACAGGCTGCTCCCAGACAGAGCACTTTCCTCCCAGGAAGGACAAGACATCAGTATTTCTCATTCTCCCTCCAGCTACCAGTTTCTGAGGCTAACTCCTTGGAAAGTGCAGTCATGAGGTGGGGGCTCTCTCCTTCCCAGCCATCCCTCATGGAATAAAGGCTCTTTCATGGATCCAGTGTGCTTAGAGCACTGAGGCCCTGATTAAACCTACATCTGCTTTCTAAGGTGCTGGTTCCACTCCAAGAGGGATAAGCCAAGAGGACCTCAGGCACCAGCAAGTGCTCAGCTCCTAGAGTAGGAGTGTCACTAGGAGAGAAGTTAACAGTTGTGCCTACCACCAGCTCCAAAGCCTTGGCTCAGAGACTTTGCCTGAGGGGAGAAGCAGGTCATAAAACAGAGCGCTCCTAATATTTGCCCAAAGGAACTGATTTCATTTGCAAAAGAGGGCAGAGAAGTTCAAGCCTAACTTCACTCTCAAGGACAGCAGAAGTTGTGAAAGGAAATTGGGAAAGATGCATGATACAGGTTAACCTGTAGGCCAGCTAGCATTCAGGAGACACTATGGAATACTAGTTAGGAGGAATCCTACAGGTGTAAGAACAAATATCAAACACTGACCTCAGAAGCTATTTTTTTAAAGGAGCCAGAATTTTATTGGATTAATCTGTAGAACAATCTATGCCCAAGGGCATTATTAAAAACAATAAAGTAATCAGCCAGAAATTAGTGGAGTTTAACAGCCAGATGTGGTCAGGAAAAGACAGAAAAAGAGCTTTATCAAAACCACCGCCATCCTAAGGTGACTGTAGGCATACCAAAACTGCACTTCTAAGGGGAGTAACATCAGAGGTTTAAGCCTATCGGTAGGAAATAAACTTCATTAAAATAAGTCAGCCAGTTAAAAAAAATAAATAAGCAAATAAAACTAACAAGCCCTGAGAATGGTGGCAGCACCCAGAGTTGCTACAACATATTATCTAAAATGTCTAGTTTCCAACAAAAAATTATGAGGCATACAAAGAAACAATTATGACCTGTACACTGAAAAAAGAAGGTGACATGAGCTGCCTGTGACAGTAACCAGATGTTGGATTTAACAGAAAACACATCAAAATAGCAATTATAAATATGTTCACAGAGATAAAATAAATCATGATAAAAGGAAGTAAAGGAAGGCACGATGACAATTTCACATCAAATAGAAACTATCAATAAACAGAAATTATTGGGACTTCCCTGATGGTCCAGTGGATAAGACTCCACGTTCTCAATGCAGGGGGCCCGGGTTCGATCCCTGGTCTGGGAACTAGATCCCACATGCACGCCGCAACTAAGATTCCCTTGCTGCAACTAAGAGTCCACATGCTGCAACTAAGAAGCTTGCATGCCGCAACTAAAACCCAGTGCAGGGGCTTCCCTGTGGCGCAGTGGTTAAGAATCCACCTGCCAATGCAGGGGACATGGGTTTGAGCCCTGGTCCGGGAAGATCCCACATGCCATGGAGCAACTAAGCCCATGCGCCACAACTACTGAGCCTGTGCTCCAGAACTAGCAAGCCACAACTCCTTAAGCCCGGGCACCTAGAGTCCGAGCTCTGCAACAAGAGAAGCCACCGCAGTGAGAAGCCGGTGCATCGCAACGAAGAGTAGCCCGCGCACTGCAACAAAGAGTAGCCCCTGCTCACTGCAACTAGAGAAAACCCGCACACAGCAACAAAGATCCAATGCAACCAAAAATAAATAAATAAAATAAATAAATTAAAAAGAAAAACCCAGTGCAGTCAAAATATAAATAAATAAATATATATTTTTTAAAGACAGAAATTATTTTAAAGGAACCAAATGGAATTCTGGAATTGAAAAGCACAATAACAAATAAAAATTCATTAGAGGGGGGCTTCCCTGGTGGGGCAGTGGTTGAGAGTCCACCTGCCAATGCAGGGGACACAGGTTCATGCCCTGGTCCGGGAAGATCCCACATGCCGTGGAGCGGCTAGGCCTGTGAGCCATGGCCTCTGAGCCTGCGCGTCTGGAGCCTGTGCTCCGCAACAGGAGAGGCCACAACAGTGAGAGGCCCGCGTACCGCAAAAAAAAAAAAAAAAAAAAAAATTCATTAGAGGGGCTTAACAGTATATTTGAACAGAAAGAAAGAATAAGCAAGCTTGAAGGCAGAGTGATAGAGACTATGCAAACCAAAGAACAGAGGAGAAAAAAATGGAAAAAAAAATCAGAGAAACATGAAAAACCATTAAACACACCAGTATATGTGTAATGGGAGTACCAGAAAGAGAGGAGAGAGAAAAAGACAACCTACCAAATGAAAGAAGATATGTGCAAATCATATGTCCATTAATGGGTTAATATCCAAAATACATAAAGAATTCATACAACTCAACAACCAAAAAATAAACAACCTGATTAAAAAATAGGCAGAGGAGTTCACTAGACATTTTTTCCACAGATGACATACAGATGGCCAACAGGCACATGAAAAGATTTTCAACATCACTAACTATCAGGGAAATGCAAATCAAAATGACAGTGAGACATCACCTTAAGCCTGTTAGAACAGCTATTATCAAAAAGGCAAGAAGTAACAAGTGTTGGTGAAGATGTAAAGAAAAGGGAACCCTCATGCACTGCTGATGGGAATGTAAATTAGTGTAGCCACTACGGAAAACAGTATGGAGATTGCTCAAAAAGTTAAGAATAGAACTACCATATGATCCAGCTATCCCACTTCTGGGTATTTATCCAGAGATTATGAAAACATTAATTAAAAAAGATACATGCGGGGCTCCCCTGGTGGCGCAGTGGTTGAGAGTCCGCCTGCCGATGCAGGGGACACGGGTCCGTGCCCCAGCCTGGGAGGATCCCACATGCCACGGAGCGGCTGGCCCGTGAGCCATGGCCGCTGAGCCTGCGCGTCGGGAGCCTGTGCTCCGCAACGGGAGAGGCCACAACAGTGAGAGGTCTGCATACCGCAAAAAAAAAAAAAAATATATATATATATATATGCACTCCTATGTTCATCACAGCATTATTTACAACAGCCAAGATATGAAAATGACCTAAGTGTCCACTAATGGATGAATGGATAAAGAAGATGTGGTAATATATAGAATACTACTCAGCCATAAAAAAGGTGAAATCTTGTCATATACAACAACATGGATGGACCTTGAGGGTATTACGCTAAATGAAATAAATCAGATGGAAAAAGACGAATACTGTATGATTTCACTAATATGTGGACTAAACAAACAAAAACAACCGAAACAAAATAAACAAAAGCAAACACAGATACAGAGAACAGAGTAGAGTAGTGGTTACCAGAGGAGAAGGGGGTTGGGGGAGGGAAAAATGGGTAAAGGGGGTCAACTATATGGTGACTAGATAGAAACTAAACCTTTGGTGGTAAGCACACCATAGTGCATACAGAAGTTGAAATGTAATACTGTACACATAAAAGTTATATAATGTTATAAACCAATAAAAAAGCAAACAGTCCAATAAAAATGGGCAAAAGACTTTCACAGACACTTTCAAAAAAAAGATATGTGAAGGTCCAATAACCAAATTAAAAGATGCTCAGTATCACTGGTCTAGAGAATACAGATTAAAACCACAAGGAGCAGGCTCCGCCCCCAGCCCGAGACTTGGAGGCGTCCCACCCCCGAGCGAGCGCCCCTTTCCATCCCTCTCCAAGGAGGGCCTGTGGGGTTCAGCAGGGGCGAGTTTCGGTGTCTAAAGCCTTCCTTTTCCCATAATGTGCGCATAGCCGTGTGGATGAAAGGCTCTTGGTGCTGCAGCCAGAGTCAGTGTTGTGCCTCTGAGGTGGGAGAGCCAACTTCAGGACACTGGTCCACAAGAGACCTCCAAGCTCCACATAATATCAAATGGCGAAAATCTCCCAGAGATCTCCATCTCAACACCAGCACCCAGCTTCACTCAACAACAAGCAAGCTACAGTGCTGGACACCCTAAGCTAAACAACTAGCAAGACAGGAACACAACCCCACCCATTAGCAGAGAGGCTGCCTAAAATCATAAAAAGTCCACAGACACCCCACAACACACCACCAGAAAGACAAGATCCAGCCTCATCCACGAGAACACAGGTACTAGTCCCCTACACCAAGAAGCCTACACAACCCACTGAACCAACTTTAGCCACTGGGGACATACACCAAAAACAACAGGAACTACAAACCTGCAGCCTGCAAAAAGGAGACCCCAAACACATAAGATAGGCAAAATGAGAAGACAGAAAAACACACAGCAGATGAAGGAGCAAGATAAAAACCCACCAGACCTAACAAATGAAGAGGAAATAGGCAGTCTACCTGAAAAAGAATTCAGAATAATGATAGTAAAGATGATCCAAAATCTTGGAAATAGAATAGAGAAAATGCAAGAAACATTTAACAAGGACCTAAAAGAACTAAAGATGAAACAAGCAACAATGAACAACACAATAAATGAAATGAAAAATACTCTAGAAGGAATCAATAGCAGAATAACTGAGGCAGAAGAACGGATAAGTGACCTGGAAGATAAAATAGTGGAAATAACTACTGCAGAGCAGAATAAAGAAAAAAGAATGAAAAGAACTGAGGACAGTCTCAGAGACCTCTGGGACAACATTAAACACACCAACATTTGAACTATAGGGGTTCCAGAAGAAGAAGAGAAAAAGAAAGGGACTGAGAAAATATTTGAAGAGATTATAGTTGAAAACTTCCCTAATATGGGAAAGGAAACAGTTAATCAAGTCCAGGAAGCACAGCGAATCCCATACAGGAAAAATCCAAGGAGAAACACGCCAAGACACATATTAATCAAACCGGCAAAATTTAAATACAAAGAAAACATATTAAAAGCAGCAAGGGAAAAATAACAAATAACACACAAGGGAATCCCCATAAGGTTAACAGCTGATCTCTCAGCAGAAACTCTGCAAGCCAGAAGGGAGTGGCAGGACATATTTAAAGTGATGAAGGAGAAAAACCTACAACCAAGATTACTCTACTCAGCAAGGATCTCATTCAGATTTGTTGGAGAAATTAAAACCTTTACAGACAAGCAAAAGCTGAGAGTTCAGCACCACCAAACGAGCTTTACAACAAATGCTAAAGGAACTTCTCTAGGCAAGAAACACAAGAGAAGGAAAAGATCTACAATAACAAACCCAAAACAAGTAAGAAAATGGGAAGAGGAACATACATATCGATAATTACCTTAAATGTAAATGGATTAAATGCTCCCACCAAAAGAGAGACTGGCTGAATGGATACAAAAACAAGACCCATACATATGCTGTCTACAAGAGACCCACTTCAGACCTAGAGACACATACAGACTGAAAGTAAGGGGATGGAAAAAGATATTCCATGCAAATGGAAACCAAAAGAAAGCTGGAGTAGCAATTCTCATATCAGACAAAATAGACTTTAAAATAAAGACTATTAGAAGAGACAAAGAAGGACACTACATAATGATCAAGGGATCGATCCAAGAAGAAGATATAACAACTGTAAATATTTATGCTCCTATTATGCACCCAACATAGGAGCACCTCAATACATAAGGCAAATGCTAACAGCCATAAAAGGGGAAATCGACAGTAACACATTCATAGTAGGGGACTTTAACACCCCACTTTCACCAATGGACTGATCATCCAAAATGAAAATAAATAAGGAAACACAAGCTTCAAATGACACATTAAACAAGATGGACTTAATTGATATTTATAGGACATTCCATCCAAAACCAACAGAATACACATTTTCCTCAAGTGCTCATGGAACGTTCTCCAGGATAGATAATATCTTGGGTCAAAAATCAAGCCTTGGTAAATTTAAGGAAATTGAAATTGTATCAAGTATCTTTTCCGACCACAACGCTATGAGACTAGATATCAATTACAGGAAAAGATCTGGAAAAAATACAAACACATGGAGACTAAACAATACACTACTTAATAACGAAGTGATCACTGAAGAAATCAAAGAGGAAATCAAAAAATACCTAGAAAAAAATGACAATGGAGACACGACGACCCAAAACCTATGGGATGCAGCAAAAGCAGTTCTAACAGGGAAGTTTATAGCAATACAATCCTACCTCAAGAAACAAGAAAAATCTCAAATAAACAACCTAACCTTGCGCCTAAAGCAATTAGAGAAAGAAGAACAAAAAAAATCTAAAGTTACCAGAAGGAAAGAAATCATAAAGATCAGATCAGAAATAAATGAAAAAGAAATGAAGGAAACGATAGCAAAGATCAATAAGACTAAAAGCTGGTTCTTTGACAAGATAAACAAAATTGATAAACCATTAGCCAGACTCATCAAGAAAAAAAGGGAGAAGACTCAAATCAACAGAATTAGAAATGAAAAAGGAGAAGTAACAACTGACACTGCAGAAATACAAAAGATCATGAGAGATTACTACAAGCAACTCTATGCCAATAAAATGGACAACCTGGAAGAAATGGACAAATTCTTAGAAATGCACAACATGCCAAGACTGAATCAGGAAGAAATAGAAAATATGAACAGACCAATCATAAGCACTGAAATTGAAACTGTGATTAAAAATCTTCCAACAAACAAAAGCCCAGGACCAGATGGCTTCACAGGCGAATTCTATCAAACATTTAGAGAAGAGCTAACACCTATCCTTCTCAAACTCTTCCAAAATATAGCAGAGGGAGGAACACTCCCAAACTCATTCTACGAGGCCACCATCACCCTGATACCAAAACCAGACAAGGATGTCACAAAGAAAGAAAACTACAGGCCAATATCACTGATGAACATAGATGCAAAAATCCTCAACAAAATACTAGCAAACAGAATCCAACAGCACATTAAAAGGATCATACACCATGATCAAGTGGGGTTTATTCCAGGAATGCAAGGATTCTTCAAAATATGCAAAACAATCAACGTGATACACCATATTAACAAGTCGAAGGAGAATAACCATATGATCATCTCAATAGATGCAGAGAAAGCTTTCAACAAAATTCAACACCCATTTATGATAAAAACCCTGAAGAAAATAGGCACAGAGGGAACTTTCCTCAACATAATAAAGGCCATATATGACAAACCCACAGCCAACAACGTCCTCAATGGTGAAAAACTGCAAGCATTTCCACTAAGATCAGGAACAAGACAAGGTTGCCCACTCTCACCACTCTTATTCAACATAGCTATGGAAGTTTTAGCCACAGCAATCAGAGAAGAAAAGGAAAGAAAAGGAATCCAAATCGGAAAAGAAGTAAAGCTGTCACTGTTTGCAGATGACATGATACTATATATAGAGAATCCTAAAGATGCTACCAGAAAACTACTGGAGCTAATCAATGAATTTGGTAAAGTAGCAGGATACAAAATTAATGCACAGAAATCTCTGGCATTCCTATACACTAATGGTGAAAAATCTGAAAGTGAAATCAAGAAAACACTCCCATTTACCACTGCAACAAAAAGAATAAAATATCTAGGAATAAACCTACCTAAGGAGACAAAAGACCTGTATGCAGAAAATTATAAGACACTGATGAAGGAAATTAAAGATGATACAAATAGATGGAGAGATATACCATGTTCTTGGATTGGAAGAATCAACGTTGTGAAAATGACTCTACTACCCAAAGCAATCTACAGATTCAATGCAATCCCTATCAAACTACCACTGGCATTTTTCACAGAACTAGAACAAAAAATTTTACAAATTGTATGGAAACACAAAAGACCCCAAATAGCCAAAGCAATCTTGAGAACGAAAAACGGAGCTGGAGGAATCAGGTTCCTGACTTCAGACTATACTACAAAGCTACAGTAATCAAGGCAGTATGGTACTGGCACAAAAACAGAAACATAGATCAATGGAACAGGATAGAAAGCCCAGAGATAAACCCACGCACATATGGTCACCTCATCTTTGATAAAGGAGGCAGGAATGTACAGTGGAGAAAGGACAGCCTCTTCAATAAACGGTGCTGGGAAAACTGGACAGGTACATGTAAAAATATGAGATTAAATCACTCCCTAACACCATACACAAAAATAAGCTCAAAATGGATTAAAGACCTAAATGTAAGGCCAGAAACTATCAAACTTTTAGAGGAAAACATAGGCAGAATACTCTATGACATAAATCACAGCAAGATACTTTTGGACCCACCTCCTAGAGAAATGGAAATAAAAACAAAAATAAACAAATCGGACCTAATGAAATTTCAAAGCTTTTGCACAGCAAAGGAAACCATAAACAAGACCAAAAGACAACCCTCAGAATGGGAGAAGATATTTGCAAAAGAAGTAACTGACAAAGGATTAATCTCCAAAATTTACAAGCAGCTCAATAACAAAAAAACAAACAACCCAATCCAAAAATGGGCAGAAGACCTAAATAGACATTTCTCCAAAGAAGATATACAGACTGTCAACAAACACATGAAAGAATGCTCAACATCATTAATCATTAGAGAAATGCAAATCAAAACTACAATGAGATATCATCTCACACCAGTCAGAATGGCCATCATCAAAAAATCTAGAAACAATAAATGCTGGAGAGTGTGTGCAGAAAAGGGAACACTCTTGCACTGCTGGTGGGAATGTGAATTGGTACAGCCACTATGGAGAACAGTATGGAGGTTCCTTAAAAAACTAAAAATAGAACTACCATATGACCGAGCAATCCCACTCCTGGGCATATACCCTGAGAAAAACATAATTCAAAAAGAGTCATGTACCAAGATGTTCATTGCAGCTCTATTTACAATAGCCAGGAGATGGAAACAACCTAAGTGATCATCATCGGATGAATGGATAAAGAAGATGTGGCACATATATACAATGGAATATTACTCAGCCATAAAAAGAAACGAAATTGAGCTATTTGTAATGAGGTGGATGGACCTAGAGTCTGTCATACAGAGTGAAGTAAGTCAGAAAGAGAAAGGCAAATACCATACGCTAACACATATATATGGAATTTAAGAAAAAAATGTCATGAAGAACCTAGGGGTAAGACAGGAATAAAGAATGGACTACTAGAGAATGGACTTGAGGATATGGGGAGGGGGAAGGGTGAGCTGTGACAAAGTGAGAGAGTGGCATGGACATATATACACTACGAAACATAAAATAGATAGCTAGTGGGAAGCAGCCGCATAGCACAAGGAGATCAACTCGGTGCTTTGTGACCACCTAGAGGGGTGGGATAGGGAGGATGGGAGGGAGGGAGACGCAAGAGGGAAGAGATATGGGAACATATGTTTATGTATAACTGATTCACTTTGTTATAAAGCAGAAACTAACACACCACTGTAAAACAATTATACTCCAATAAAGATGTAAAAAAAAAAAATTTTAAAAATAAACCACAAGGAGCTTCCACTACACGTCCATAAGAATGGCTAAAATTATAAAGACTGACAATGATAAATGTTGACAAGGATTCTGAGCGACTACATTTCTCATATATTGCTAGTGAGGATGTAAAATGGTTCAAGTATTTTTTAATTGTTTGGCCATTTCTTTTAAATTAAATACATACTTTTACACCTTTTGATATAGCTATTCCACTCCTTGGATTCAACCAAAAGAAATAAAACATATGTCCACAGAAAGGAAGAATATCCATTGGCAAGAGAATAGGTGAAAAAAATACGGTAAATCCTCACGATGGAAAACTACTCACCAATAAAAAGAAATGAACTACATGGAAGAACATAGATGTATCTAAAGAACATCCCTCTTTGGCATGAGTCATGAAAAGAGAGTAGTTGTTTTCTTTGGCTCAAGATGAGATAACTACAGTCTCATATCAGAAAGGTAGAGATGCCTTAAGTGGCTATAATTCCTCTGCTTTTCCTCACTTGAGAGAAATATAGAGAAATCCTTAGGGCAAAGAGAGTCTTGGAAATTGTAAACTAATTTTTGGCAAGGGCTCTCAGAGCAGAAGGATCATTAGATACAGTAATCTAATGCTGACTCTGGGCTTAACTGTAAGCACATACCAGCGAGAAGAGCAAGGACAAGGGATATAAGCCAGACCCTGGAAGAGCTTTTGCTCTAAGTTAAAAGAAATGACTTGTCACACAAGAATTATATAAGAGATATCTGCGGACTTCCCTGGTGGCGCAGTGGTTAGGAATCTGCCTGCCAGTGGAGGGGACACGGGTTCAAGCCTTGGTCCGGGAGGATTCCACACGCCACGGAGCAGTTGAGCCCATGCTGCGCAATGAGAAAAGCCACCGCAATGGGAAGCCTGCACACCACAACCAAGAGTAGCCCGGCTCACCGCAAGTAGAGAAAGCCCACATGCAGCAACAAAGACCCAACGCAGCCAAAAATAAATAAATAAATGAACAAATTTTTTAAAAAAGAGAGAGATCTGCATTGGAGAAAGACTGGAATATACCAATAAATAAGCTTTAGCAAAATATAGCTCATAGTTTAGTTTTCTTAAACATTGCCCATTAAAACTCTTTACTTCATCGTTTGTCATTTTAAATAAGGTTTTCTATTTTCAGGGCTGTATCTCAAAGAAAACAAGTGGAAAATACATTATCTTGATCCAAATCTAGATTAAAGTGTTAGGTTTCAACCACTCACCACATAACCAGAGCACCACCACTCAACAGGTGGCCACTTAATTTATTACAAAGTAACTGAAAGGACATTTGTTTCTAAAGTTTTGCTATTAGAAGAAATGCTAAATGCATAACCTTGGCGTACCTCTTGTCCCCCTGTGCTTCCATAGAAAAGAAAGTAAGAGGGAAATTATTGCAATTTTAAATTTCAAAAGATATAACAAATCGCCCTGGAATTTTACACCCTTATCCACAGGATACGACAGCATCCACTCCCCCACACCATCCTTTGCTACTATCAATTTTGATGACATATTTAAGATCACTGAAAAATTAAAATGGAGTAACCATGGTTCAGGCATCCAAAATGGAGCCAGGCAGACATTGTGGATGTGGTTTCAGACACATTCCTACAAAAGAACCTGAATTTTCTCTGAACTGTATCAAACTCAAGGACACCAACAGGCGTTTTCAAAACAATACCAGCTAGCAGCTACTAGCTACAACCTTAGAGTTTCAAAGTACTCTCCCCACCATGTAATCATTTCAGACCCCAACCAATCCTTGCTTAACAAGCACCTTACTTCTTACCTCTCCAATCCTACTTCCTGACAAACAATTTATGCGACCTTGTGGGGGTTTTGCCTATACACGCCGGCCCCATTGTGTAGTCCAGCGGAACACCGTTCAAGTGCTTCTTGGATTTGTGTCTCCTGGGCTACAGGCCTAGTAAATCCCAAGATAATGCCTCTTTATTTCAATCAAGTCTCCATTTCTGAAATTTTGGTTGTTTTTGGTTTTGTTCAACCTGAGAGGTGAAATATACCAGCTGTTATTTGGTCTTACACTGCCTGCGGTTGAGTATTTTCAAGTTTATTGACCACTTATATTGCCTCTTCCATTAACTGTCGATTTGTATCTTTTGGCTATTTTTTCTATTTGCTTGTCTCTCCCTTTCCTCTTGATTTTTACGGTTTTGCTTTGTTTTCATGCTTAAGACTTCAGTTCATTTAGAATTTATTTTTATAAATGTGTCAGGCAAGGACCTAATTTAATTTTTTTTTTAAGTTTCAATGCCATTTATTGAATAGTCCTTTCTTTCCCTCCAAGTGATTTGAAAAGCCACCTTTTCATATACTAAATTTCTATACGTGCAAGAACCCATTTTTGGACTATATTATGTTCTACTGATCTACTTGTCTTCACCTACACTAACTTCACACTGTTTTCATCACCACATTTCTAAAACATGTTTGATGTCAGGTAGGGTGGCTTGCTACTTCATCGTCTGGTAAAAGTTTATCATTCCTGGAAACTTTCGTTCTTTTACTACAAACTCTAATATTGCAATTTGCCGTTGAATTATAGCTCTATCCTTCGTCTATTAGTTCCAAGTCTGTTCCCTTTCCACTGAGAAACATTACCCTAATCTCAGGAAATTCAGTTTAGTTTTCGTTGTCTTGGGGTAGGATAAATTTAAAGGATTCCTAAACATCTAAAATTATTTCTGTCACCAGCAACAAGCACAGTCAAGTCTACAATTCCCCACTCCCCACCTCTTTTCTTTTCCAAGAGCTACTGGCTTAGTTTAGGTTCTTAGCTCTTTCCTAAAATAGTACAACAACTGCAGAGATTCTTTATCTTTGTTGCACTCCTCTAATCCATCTTCCATGATGCCACCATAACTGTGTTTAAAATGGAAATCTTATAACATCAGTTCCTTGTTTAAAAGACTCCAGTGATATCCCATGACCCATGGTGATAGAGCCCTATCTTTTACATGGTTTTAAATAGAGTGGTAATAGCCAATATTTATCAAATACTTTCTACAGTGCCAGATACTATGCTAGATACTTTACACGTATTTCTCACTGATCCTGTGAGGATTAATTATATTTCTCATTAATCCTGTGAGGTGGTGGGAAATTATTATAATTTTCCTTTAACAGATGAACAAACTGAAACTTACAGAGGTTAGGTGACTTGCCTAAAATCATACAAAAATAACATCTGGCTAGTTACATGGATATTTAAAACACTGTGCACACCATAAAATGCGCACACCAGCCAGTTTGCTGCCTCTAAAACTTACTTATTAAAAGAAGTTTGCATAATGAATTTTTAAAGTAGCTATTTAATTTTTTAAAGTTAGACATAAGATAAAATATTCAGAAAGGCTGAAAATAAAGGTATGGGAAAAGATAATCCATATATATGCTACCCAAAAGTAAAAGCAACACAGTATAGCAAAGTATTAGCAAAAACACAACTCAAAGCAAAATAATACTAAAAGCAGCAGGGATAGTTCATATTTCATTTTTAAAAGGTACGATCTACCAGAAAAATAAAATTATTGTAAATTTCTCTGGAGTTGGCAACTATCTTTGAATTACACACAAAAAAATGTGAACGATCTGAGAATAATCAGAGTGGAGTATTTTAACTTACACCTATTAGAAAAATCACAGATCAAGCAGACAAAACTAAAATACAGATGATTTGAAAAGCAAATAATAAGCTGAGTTGTAAAGATAAATAAAATTTTGTAGCCAACAATGAGGGAACATAAATGCTTTTCAAACATCTAATATATACATTCTCAGTGGAGGTGACATCACTCCTTAGAAAGTAAAAATTAGTACTTAAGGGAGCAAAAATGTCTTAGTATAATATAATAGTCTTATAATAGTCTGTGCTGCTCTTCTCCCCCAGGAAAAAAGCTCAAGCCTATCTGAAAAAAACCTTATTGCTTAATCTCTTTCGCTATGGAGAAATTAAAGTTTAAATTTAAATCCATTTAATTAAAATCTTATTACTTAGGATTCATTTCTTAAAGAGAAATTAAACTTAATAAATTTAATTTAATTTTTCCCTTCAGTGGGCAGTTATGAAAAAAGGTTAAAAACACTGATCTAAAACATTCACAAAAATTGAGTCATGTAGGGGGAGAAAAAGAACATAACTATATTTGCTTATACATGCATAAAATACCTCTTAAGGGCACACGAGAATCTGATAACTGTTGTTGACTCTGGGGAGGAAAACTCAGTAGTTTTATCATACTAAATAGTTTCAATTTTAAAACAAGAAAAGTCATTAAATATTTTCAGCAAAGATACTAAGGTAAGTTAGTAAGGAAAGGACAGTCTTTCATCAAATGGTATTAAAACAACTGGACATCTATACATAAAAGTAAATGAACCTAGACCCTTACTTCACACCAGACCCAAAAATTAACTTGAAACGGTATATAAACCTAAAAGTAAGAGCTATTAATATAAAATACATACAAAAGAACATACAAGAAAAATATTGTGACTCTGCATTAGGAAATATTTGTAAGATATGACCCAAAAAGCATGATCTATAAAAGAAAATATTGATAAATTGGACTTCATCAAAATTTAAAACTTTTGCTCTTCAAAAGGCACCCTTAAGAAAATGAAGGGACTTCCCTGGTGGCACAGTGGATAAGGCTGTGCTCCCAGGTTCGATTCCTGGTCAGAGAACTAGATCCCACATGCATGCCTCAACTAAGAGTTCACATGCCACAACTAAGGAGCCCGCCTGCTGCAACTAAGACCAGATGCAAATAAATAAATAAATAGAAAAAGAAAAAGACAAGCCACAGACTGAAATAAAATATTTGTTAATCATATATCTGATAAAGGACTTATATCAAAACATATATCTATATATGTATATATGCATAAAGACCTCTAATAAGTAAATAAGAAAATGATCCAATTTTTTTAAATGGGCTAAAGATTTGGATAGACTCTTCACCTAAAGAAAATACATGAATGGCAAATAAACACATGAAAAGTAATCAAAATCATTATTCATTAAGGAAATACAAATTAAAACCACAGTAAGATACCACTTTACACTCGAATGGCTATAACCAAAAGGAAGGACAATACAAGTGTAGGTGAATATGTAAAAAAACTGGAAGCCTCATATTATTGGTGGAAATGTAAAATGGTCCAGCCACGGGGGGAAAGAATTCGGCAGTTTCTTAAGAAAGTAGCCATATACAATCTAGCAATTCAACTCCTAGTTATCTACCCAAGAGAAATGAAAACAAATGCCCACACAATGTCTTGTATGGAATATTATCATTAGCATTATGCATAATACCTAAAACTGGAAATAATTCAAATGTCCATCAACTTGAATGGATAAAGAAAATGTGGCACATCTATACAATAGACTACTACTTAGCAACAAAAATGAATGAACTACTGATACATGCAACAACATGGATGAACTCAAAAGCATGCTGAGGGAAAGAAGCCAGACAGGAAAGACTACACACTGTAGGATTCCATTTATATGAAATTTCTAGAAAAAGAACTATAGAGACAGAAAGCATATGAGTTGTTGCCTGGAGTCTGGGCTGGAATGTGATTACAAATGGGCAAAGGGAACTTTTTCAGTTGATGAAAGTGTTATAAAATTGTATTGTGAAAAAAAACAAAACTGGATTGTGGTTATGGCTGCACATCTGCATAAATTTATTAAAACTCACTGAACTATATACTTAAAATTAATGACTTTTAAGGTATATAAAATTCTACCTGAATGAACCTGTTAAAAGAAGAAGAGGAGGAGAAGGAGGAAGGGGAGGAACAACACCTGACCCACGTACAAAGCCACAAAAGAAGTATCAACTATTTCTAGAACAAAATATCACAGACATGACGGTCACTATTCATCTTGCAAAATATAAATAAAATTTAAACTATAGAAAAAACTGGGAACAACCCCAAATTCTGTCTACAGTAGAATGAATAAATAAATTATATTATCAAATACTGTACAGTAATGAAAATAAAATAGTTTCATATAACTTCACGGAAAAAAATCTCTCAATAATGTTGGGCAAAAGAAGCAAGACACTAAAGAATAAATAAAGTTGTCTTCATATGAAGCTTAAGAACAGGTAAAAAATGTATATGCATAGGGTGGGGGCAAGGAAAATGTATATGCATTGTTTATGGAAGCATACAAAATAATAAACTATAAAGAAAAGCAGAGAAACTATTAACATAAAAGTAAAAATTGGGAAGAACTTCAAGATGGTGGAGGAGTAAGATGTGGAGATCACCTTCCTCCCCACAAATACATCACAAATACATCTACATGTGGAACACCTCCTATGGAACACCTACTGAACACTGGCAGAAGACCTCAAAACTTTCCCCAACGCAAGAAACTCCCCATGTACCTGGGTAGGAGAAAAGAAAAAAGAAAAAACAGAGACAAAAGAATAGGGACACAGGACCTGCACCTCTCGGAGGGAGCTTTGAAGGAGAAAAAGTTTCCACACACTAGGAAGCCCCTTCACTGGTGGAGATGGGGGGTGTGCGGGGCGGGGGGCTTCGGAGCCACGAAGGAGAGCGCAGCCACAGGGGTGCAGAGGGCCAAGTGGAGAGATTCCCGCACAGAGGATCAGTGCCGACCAGCACTCACCAGCCTGAGAGGCTTGTCTGCTCACCCGCTGGGGTGGGCGGGGGCTGGGAGCTGAGGCGCGGGCTTCGGAGGTCAGATCCCAGAGAGAGGACTGGGGTTGGCTGCATGAACACAGCCTGAAGGGGGCTAGGACGCCACAGCTAGCCAGGAGGGAGTCCAGGAAAAAGTCTGGAACTGCCTAAGAGTCAAGAGACCATTGTTTCAGGGTGCATGAGAAGACAGGATTCAGAACACCACCTAAACGAGCTTCAGAGACAGGAGCGAGCCGCGACTATCAGCGCAGACACCAGAGACGGCATGAAATGCTAACACGGCTGTTGCAGCCAAGAATCCTATGTGCAAGCACAGGTCACTATCCACACCTCCCCTCCCAGGAGCCTGTGCAGCCCGCCACTGCCAGGGTCCCGTGATCCAGGGACAACTTCCCTGGGAGAACACACGGCGCGTGTCAGGCTGATGCAATGTCACGTTGGCCTCTGCTGCCGCAGGCTCACCCCACAGTCCGTATCCTTCCCTCCCCCCGGCCTGAGTGAGCCAGAGGCCCCTAATCAGCCGCTCCTTTAACCCCCTCTTGTCTGGGCGAAGAACAGACACCAGAGGGCGACCTATGTGCAGAGGTGGGTCCAAATCCAAAGGTGAACCCCAGGAGCTGTGTGAACAGAGAAGAGAAAGGGAAATCTCTCCGTGCAGCCTCAGGAGCAGCGGATTAAAACTCCACAGTCAACTTGATGTGCCCTGCATCTGTGGAATACCTGAATAGACAACAAATCATCCCAAAACTGAGGTGTAGACTTTGGGAGCAACTGTAGACTTGCGGTTTGCTGTATGTGACTAACTACTTTCTGATTTATATGTTTATCTTAGTTTAGTTTTTAGTGCTTGTTATCACTGGCAGATTTGTTTATTGGTTTGGTTGCTCTTTTTTTTTAATAATATTTTTAAAATTTTTTTATTCTAATAACTTTATTTATTTTATTTTTCTTTCTTTCTTTTTCTTCTCCCTTTTCATCTGAGTCATGTGGCCAACAGGGTCTTGATGCTCCGGCAAGGTGTCAGGCTTGAACCTCTGAGGTGGGAGAGCTGAGTTCAGGATATTGGACCTCCAGAGACCTCCTGGCCCCACGTAACATCAACTGGTGAGAGCTCTCCCAGAGATCTCTGTCTCAACACTAAGACCCAGCTCCACTCAACAACCAGCAAGCTCCAGTGCTGGACACCCCATGCCAAACAAGTAGCAAGACAGGAACACAACCCCACCCATCAGCAGAGAGGCTGCCTAAAATCATACTAAGTTCACAGACACCCCAAAACACACCACTGGATGCGGTCCTGCCCACCAGAAAGACAAGATCCAGCCTCATCCAACAGAACACAGGCACCAATACCTTCCACCAGGAAGCCTTGACAACCCACTGAACCAACCTTACCCACTGGGGGCAGACACCAAGAACAACGGGAACTACGAACCTGCAGCCTGCAAAAAGGAGACCCCAAACACGGTAAGTTACGCAAAGTGAGAAGAAGAGAAATACGCAGCAGAAGAAGGAGCAAGGTAAAAACCCACCAGACCAAACAAATGAAGGGAAAATAGGCAGTCTACTGAAAAAGAATTCAGAGTAATGATAATAAAGATGATCCAAAATCTTGGAAATAGAATGAACAAAATACAAGAAACGTTTAACAAGGATCTAGAAGAACTAAAGAGCAAACAAACAGTGATGTACAGCACAATAAATGAAATTAAAAATTCTCTAGAAGGAATCAATAGCAGAATAACTGAGGCAGAAGAACAGATAAGTGACCTGGAAAATAAAATAGTGGAAATAACTACCGCAGAGCAGAATAAAGAAAAAAGAATGAAAAGAATTGAGGACAGTCTCAGAGACCTCTGGGACAACATTAAACACACCAACATTCGCATTATAGGGGTCCCAGAAGAAGAAGAGAAAAAGAAAGGGACTGAGAAAATATTTGAAGAGATTATGGTTGAAAACTTCCCTAACATGGGAAAGGAAGTAATCAATCAAGTCCAAGAAGCACAGAGAGTCCCATACAGGATAAATCCATGGAGAAACACGCCAAGACACATATTAATCAAACTATGAAAAATTAAATACAAAGAAAACATATTAAAAGCAGCAAGGGAAAAGCAACAAATAACATACAAGGGAATCCCCATAAGGTTAACAGCTGATCTTTCAGCAGAAACTCTGCAAGCCAGAAGGGAGTGGCAGGACATATTTAAAGTTATGAAAGGCAAAAACCTACAGCTAAAATTACTCTACCCAGCAAGGATCTCATTCAGATTCGATGGAGAAATTAAAATCTTTACAGACACAAAAAGCTAAGAGAATTCAGCACCACCAAACCAACTTTACAACAAATGCTAAAAGAACTTCTCTAGGCAGGAAACACAAGAGAAGGAAAAGACCTACAACAACAAACCCTAAACAATTAAGAAAATGTTAAGAGCAAATCCGGGGCATCGGATGTGAATCCGAGGTGCAGATGCCTGTCAAGCTCATGCAGCGTCCCTGGCACGCTGGTCAGCACGGGCGGCACAGATGGCCCGGCTCTGACCCCGAGGACACCAGGCCACCCTGTGTGCCTCAGGCCACCACCCTGACCCTCCAGTGGCGCCAGGTCCCCATCGCCGTGCATCAGCCAGGCAGTTCGAAAGATACAGATGTCCATGTCTTTGGAGGACCACTACTTCGCCTGCCGCACGCTTGCGGGATCTTGGTTCCCAGGCCGGAGGTCGGGCCCGAGCTCCTGTGGTGGGAGCTCCAAGTCCAAACCACTGGACTAACAGAGAACCTCCGATCCCAGGGAATATCAATCAGAGTGAGACCCCGGAGTGAGGCCTCCCGCGGTCCTCAACTCAGCACTAAGACCCAGCTCTACCCAACTGCCTGCAAACTCCAGGGCTGAATGTCTCGGGCCAAACAACCAGTAAGACGAGAATACAGCACCACCCATCAAAAAAAAAGAAAAAGAAACGACAAAAAAATATGTTACACACAAAGAAGCAAGGTAAAAACCTACAAGACCAAATAAATGAAGACAAAATAGTCAACCTACCTGAAAAAGAATTCAGAGTAATGATAATAAAGATGATCCAAAATCTTGGAAAGAGAATGGAGAAAAAAACCAGAAACACTTAACAAGGACCTAGAAGAACTAAAGAGCAAACAAACAGTGATGAACAACACAATAAATGAAATTAAAAATTCTCTAGGAGGAATCAATAGCAGAATAACTGAATCAGAAGAACGGATAAGTGACCTGGAAGACAGAATGGTGGAATTCACTGCCGTGGAACAGAAGAAAAAAGAATGAAAAGAATTGAGGAAAGTCTCAGAGACCTCTGGGACAACATTAAACGCATCAACATTCAAATTATGGGGTCCCAGAAGAAGAAGAGAAAAAGAAAGGGTCTGAGAAAATATTTGAAGGTATTTTAGTCGAAAACTTCCCTAACATGGAAAAGGAAATAGTCAATCAAGTTCAGGAAGCAGAGAGAGTACCATACAGGATAAACCCAAAGAGAAACACGCTGAGACACATATTATTCAAATTATCAAAAATTACATATAAAGAAAAAAAATTAAAAGTAGCAAGGGAAAAACAACAAATAACATATAAGGGAATCTCCATAGGTTAACAGCTGATCTTTCAGCAGAAACTCTGCAAGCCAGAAGGGAGTGCAGGACATACTTAAAGTGATGAAAGGGAAAAACCTACAACCAAGATTACTCTACCCCACAAGGATCTCATTCAGATTCGATGGAGAAATTAAAACCTTTACAGATAAGCAAAAGTTAACAGAATTCAGCACCACCAAACCAACTTTACAACAAGTGCTAAAGGAACTTCTCTATGGAGGAAAACACAAGAGGAGGAAAAGACCTACAAAAACAAACCCAAAACAATTAAGAAAATGGTAATAGGAACACACATATCGATAATTACCTTAAATGTAAATGGCTTAAATGCTCCAACCAAAAGACACAGACTGGCAGAATGGATACAGAAACAAGACCCATACATATGCTGTCTCCAAGAGACCCACTTCAGGCCTAGGGATACATACAGACTGAAAGTGAGGGGATGGAAAAAGATATTCCATGCAAATGGAAACCAAAAGAAAGCTGGAGTAGCAATTTTCATATCAGACAAAATAGACTTTAAAATAAACACTATTACAAGAGACAAAGAAGGACACTACATAATGATCACAGGATCAATCCAAGAAGAAGACAGAACAATTCTAAATATTTATGCACCCAACATAGAAGCACCTCAATACATAAGGCAAATGCTAACAGCCATAAAAGGGGAAATCGACAATAACACAATAATAGTAGGGGACTTTAACACCCCACTCTCACCAATGGATTGATCATCCAAAATGAAAATAAATAAGGAAACACAAGCTTTAAATGACACATTAAACAAGATGGACTTAATTGATATTTATAGGACATTCCATCCAGAAACAACAGAATACACTTTCTTCTCAAGTACTCATGAAACATTCTCCAAGATAGACCATATCTTGGATTCCAAATCAAGCCTTGGTAAATTTAAGAAAACTGAAATCATATCAAGTATCTTTTCCAACAACAACACCATGAGACTAGATAGCAATTACAGGGAAAAAAAACTGTAAACAATACAAACACATGGAGGCTAAACAATATGCTACTAAATAACCAAGGGATCACTGAAGAAATCAAAGAGGAAATCAAAAAATATCTAGAAATAAATGACAATGAAAACACGACAGTCCAAAACCTATGGGATGCAGCAAAAGCAGTTCTAAAAGGGAAGTTTATAGCAATACAATCCTACCTCAAAAAACAAGAAAAATCTCAAATAAACAACCTAATCTTACACCTAAAGCAATCAGAGAAAGAAGAACAAAAAACCCCAAAGTCAGCAGAAGGAAAGAAATCATAAAGATCAGATAAGAAAAAAATGAAAAAGAAATGAAGGAAACGATAGCAAAGATCAATAAAACTAAAAGCTGGTTCTTTGACAAGATAAACAAAATTGATAAACCATTAGCCAGATTCATCAAGAAAAAAAGGGAGAAGACTCAAATCAACAGAATTAGAAATGAAAAAGGAGAAGTAACAACTGACACTGCAGAAGTACAAAGGATCACGAGAGATTACTACAAGCAACTCTATGCCAATAAAATGGACAACCTGGAAGAAATGGACTAATTCTTAGAAATGCACAACGTGCCAAGACTGAATCAGGAAGAAATAGAAAATATGAACAGACCAATCACAAGCACTGAAATTGAAACTCTGATTAAAAATCTTCCAACAGGGCTTCCCTGGTGGCACAGTGATTGAGAGTCCGCCTGCCGATGCAGGGGACACGGGTTTGTGCCCCGGTCTGGGAGGATCCCACATGCCACGGAGCGGCTGGGCCCGTGAGCCATGCCCACTAAGCCTGTGCGTCCAGAGCCTGTGCTCCGCAACGGAAGAGGCCACAACAGTGAGAGGCCCGCGTAACACACACACAAAAAAACTTCCAACAAACAAAAGCCCAGGAACAGATGGACTCACAGGCGAATTCTATCAAACATTTAGAGAAGAGCTAACACCTATCCTTCTCAAACTCTTCCAAAATATAGCAGAGGGAGGAACACTCCCAAACTCATTCTACAAGGCCACCATCACTCTGATACCGAAACCAGACAAAGATGTCACAAAAAAAGAAAACTACAGGCTAATATCACTGATGAACATAGATGCAAAAATCCTCAACAAAATACTAGCAAACAGAATCCAACATACACCATGGATCATACACCATGATCAAGTGGGGTTTATCCCAGGAATGCAAGGATTCTTCAGTATACGCAAATCAATCAGTGTGATACACCATACTAATAAATTGAAGGATAAAAATCATATGATAATCTCAACAGATGCAGAAAAAGCTTTCAACAGAATTCAACACCCATTTATGACAAAAACTCTCCAGAGAGTAGGCACAGAGGGAACTTACCTCAACATAATAAAAGCCATACATGACAAACCCACAGCCAACATTGTTCTGAATGGTGTAAAACTGAAACCACTTCCACTAAGATCAGGAACAAGAAAATGTTGCCGACTGTCACCACTATTATTCAACATAGCCCTGGAAGTTTTAGCCACAGCAATCAGAGATGAAAAAGAAATAAAAGGAATCCAAATCAGAAAAGAAGAAGTAAAACTGTCACTGTTTGCAGATGACATGATACTACACATAGAGAATCCTAAAGATGCTACCAGAAAACTACTAGAGCTAATCAATGAATTTGGTAAAGAGGATATAAAATTAATGCACAGAAATCTCCTGCATTCCTATAAACTAATGATGAAAAATCTGAAAGAGAAATTAAGGAAACACTCCCATTTACCACTGCAACAAAAGGAATAAAATACCTAGGGATAAACCTACCTAAGGAGACAAAAGACCTGTATGCAGAAAACTGTAAGACACTGATGAAAGAAATTAAAGATGATACAAACAGATGGAGAGCTATACCATGTTCTTGGATTGGAAGAATCAACATTGTGAAAATGACTATACTGCACAAAGCAATCTACAGATTCCATGCAATCCCTATGAAACTACCAATGGCATTTTTCACAGAACTAGAACAAAAAATTGCACAATTTGTATGGAAACACAAAAGACCCCAAATAGCCAAATCATTCTTGAGAACGAAAAACGGAGATGGAGGAACCAGTCTCCCTGACATCAAACTATACTATAAAGCTACAGTAACCAAGACAGTATGTTACTCGCACATAAACAGAAATATAGATCAATGGAACAGGATAGAAAGCCCAGAGATAAACCCATGAACATATGGTCACCTTATCTTTGATAAAGCAGGCAAGAATATACAATGGAGAAAAGACAGCCTCTTCAATAAATGGTGCTGGGAAAACCGGACAGCTACACGTAAAAGAATGAAATTAGAACACTCCCTAACGCCATACACAAGAATAAACTCAAAATGGATTAAAGACCTAAATGTAAAGTCAGACACTATAAAACTCTTAGAGGAAAACTTAGGCAGAACACTCTATGACATAAATCACAGCAAGATCCTTTTTGACCCAACTCCTAGAGAAATGGAAACAAAAATAAACAAATCGGACCCAATGAAAGTTAAAAGCTTTTGCACAGCAAAGGAAACCATAAGCAAGACAAAAAGCCCTCAGAATGGGAGAAAATATTTGCAAATGAAGCAACTGACAAAGGATTAATCTCAAAATTTACAAGCAGCTCATGCAGCTCAATAACAAAAACAAACAAACCACCCAATCCAAAAATGGGCAGAAGACCTAGATAGACATTTCTCCAAAGAAGATATACAGATTGCCAACAAACACATGAAAGGACGCTCAACATCACTAATCATTAGAGAAATTCAAATCAAAACTACAATGAGGTATCACCTCACACTGGTCAGAATGGCCATCATCAAAAAATCTACAAACAGTAAATGCTGGAGAGAGTGTGGAGAAAAGGGAACCCTCTTGCACTGTTGGTGGGAGTGTAAATTGATACAGCCACTATGGAGAACAGTATGGAGGTTCCTCAAAAAACTAAAAATAGAACTACCATATAACCCAGCAATCACACTACTGGGCATATACCCTGAGAAAACCATAATTCAAAAAGAGCCATGTACCCACAATGTTCATTACAGCACTATTTACAATAGCCAGGACATGGAAGCAACCTAAGTGTCCATCAACAGATGAATGGATAAAGAAGATGTGGCACATATATAAAATGGAATATTACTCAGCCATAAAAAGAAATGAAATTGAGTGATTTGTAGTCAGGTGGATGGACCTAGAGCCTGTCATACAGAGTGAAGTAAGTCAGAAAGAGAAAAGCAAATACTGTATGCTAACACATATATATGGAATCTAAAAAAAAAAATGGTTCTGAAGAACCTAGGGGCAGGACAGGAATAAAGACACAGATGTAGAGAATGTACTTGAGGACTCGGGGAGCAGGAAGGGTATGCTGGCACGAAGTGAGAGAGTGGCATTGACATACATACACTACCAAATGTAGAATAGATAGCTAGTGGAAAGCAGCCGCGTAGCACAGGGAGATCAGCTCGGTACTTTGTGACCACTTAGAGGGATGGGATAACGAGTGTGGCAGGGAGATGCAAAAGGGAGGGGATATGGGGATATATGTATACATATAGCTGATTCACTTTGTTATACAGCAGAAACTAACACAACAATGTAAAGCAATTATACTCCAATAAAGATGGTAAAAAAAATTTTCTTAATAAAAAATAAAGTAAAAATCATAGTTACCTTTAGGAGAGGGAAATAAGAGTTATAATGAGGAGGATCAAGAGAGGTTTATGGGGTGCTGATAATATTCTGCTCTGGATGCTATCTGAATTATTGTGTTACTTACATGCACAAAAATAAACACATGAGATCCCTCATTCCTACTGGACCTACCAGGAAATAAACTGCATGTGCGCACGCACGCGCGCACACACACACACACACACACACACACATACGATAAAAGGAACTATCAGCTAAAAGAGAATCCTCCTCCCAAAGCCCAAATTTATACATCTGGAAATTAAAAAAAAAAATACTTTAGATAATTTGGGAGTTGAAATGGAAATAGAAGCTTTAAAAAAACTATAATTGAAGGACAATCATACAAGGGTACTACATATCAACCCATGGGATTCAGCCAGAGTAGTAACCAAAGAAAAATTCATAACCATAAATAAACATGCAAGATCATAAGAAAGAATGAAAATAAATGAAGTTAGCTTTCAGTTCAAGATGCTAGATTAAAGACCAATATAATAAACCTAAAGAAATAAAGGAATGAATAAGATTAAAAGCAGAAAATAATAAAATAGAAAAAAACTTATTTGGTAAATCTAAATTAAAAAGATCAACACAAAAGACAAAACTTTGGCAAATATGGTTTAAAATAAAAAGAAAAAAATTAAAATACGTTAAAAAATTATAAGGAATAAATGCCTACACAGGAGGTTTTTTAACTATAAAAAGGCATAAAAATATCTAAAAACCCACATGAAATGGGCAATTTTCTAGGAAAATATAAATTCTCCAAATGGGCAAAAAAAAAAAAAAAAAGGTAGAAACTCTGAACAAACTGATCAATACTCATGAAAAAACTTAAATTAGAGTGAAAGATTTCTCCTCCAAAGTGGCTACAGGCAAAAAGAGTTTCCTGAAGGAACTGTTCTAAGCCTTCATGGAACAGATTATTCACATCCTAAACACACTGTTGAAGAAAATAGAAACAAATGGGAGGCACTCATTTTACAAAACTAGCACGATCCTATATCAGAACCAGAAAAGGATAGCACAAGAAAAGACAACTATGGCCTAGTCCCATATGAACTCAGATGCAGAAATCCCACATTTTTTTTAAAAAATGCATAAACTTAAAAGCAGCAGGAAATTAAACATTACATCAATAGGTTTTATTTCATGAATTGCAGAACAGTAAAAGTGAGGAAATCTAACACAGTTCATTATATTAACAAGTGAGAGAAGAAAAAAATATAATTTCAATAGATACAGAAAAAACACTGGTAAAATCCAATGCAGTTTTTTAGATATAATTCGCATACTATAAAATTCACCATTTGAATGAACAATTCAGTGGTTTTAGTAGATTCACAAAGTTGTGCAACCATAACCACTACCTAATTCGAGAACATTTTCATCACCTCAAAAAGAAACCCCATTAGCGGTCATTCCCTAATCTCTCCTCTCCAGACCATTGTCTGGCAACCACTAATCTACTTTTTGTCTCTGTGGATTTGCCTGTTCTTGTTATTCAAATATGAACACATTGCATCCAGCTTCGTTTACTTAGCATTAGTGTCTTCAAGGTTCATCCATGTTGTATCATGTATCAGGACTTCATTCTTTTTCATGGCTGAATAATATACCACTGTATGGATATACCACATTTTATTTATGCATTTGTCTGTTGATGGACATGTGGGTTGTTACTTAGCTATTATGGATAATGCTGTTATGAACATTTATGTGCAAGTTTCTGTATAAGTGTATGTTTTCAATTCTCTTGGCCTTATATCTACGAATGGAACAGTTTAATTCACATTTATGATTACAATTATTCGAAAACCAGATATAAAGTATACATCAAATATCATATTTTATGAGACATTAGATGCAATCCAATTAATTTCTGTCTAATCTACAAGGCTTTAATTTTTCATATAATTAGAACGTAAGAGGTTACACAACAGCACATGTTTATCGAAACTCACAGAAATGAAGTTCTGCATCCTGTCTATGCCAGTGGTTACAAGAAAGAGTACACATGCAAAAACTCATAGAACTATAAAACAAAAGAAGTGAATTTTATTGTAAATTTAAAAATATTTTTTAAACAGCAGCAGAAAAACTCTTATATAACCGTCACCTAAAAAGAGTCAATTTTGCCGTATATAAATTATACCTCAATATCCCTAGCCATTAAAAGAAGAAAAGATTCTAATTTTAAAAGAATGATCATAATATAATTTGTTTAAAGAATAAGGGTGTAGGGACTTCCCTGGTGGCGCAGTGGTTAAGAATCCGCCTGCCAATGCAGGGCACACAGGTTGGAGCCCTGGTCCGGGAAGATCCCACAAGCCACGGAGCAGCTAAGCCCGTGCGCCACAGCTACAGAGCCTGCGCTCTACAGCCCGCGAGCCACAGCTACTGAGCCCACATACCACAGCTAGTGAGGCCCGCGCACCTAGAGCCCGTGCTCTGCAACGAAGAGTAGCCCTTGCTCGCCGCAACTAGAGAAAGCCTGCCCGCAGCAACGAAGACCCAACACAGCCAAAATTAATTAACTAATTATTTTAAAAAAGAAAGAATAAGGGTGTAAATTTCATTAGTGGTATGAAAATTACCTGTGATATAATTTTTAAAGTAGGTTGTAAGACATATATGTACTTATATGTCTATATCTTATACATATATGCACTTATATGTTTATATCTTACCTCTGCATATTGGGATTATAGACATTTTTTCTCTTTGCTTATCTGTATTTTTTCCTACAATGAATACATATTATTTTGTAATAAATAATCATTTTTTTCAGTGTTGGGTGGATGGGCACTGACCCGACGGTAGAGACTCAGGATAGCATCTCCTCTCACCTTGGCCCTGCTGCCTGAGCCCAGACTCCAAGGGGGAGCCTTGGCAGTGGCCCAAGGGTGTGGAGGAGGTGGGGGTTCCTGTGGTACCAAAGAAGGAAAAGTGGTTATAGGGTCCTGAAAGCAATGCGTCGCTGAGTATGTGATCACTGGGTCACCACAGGCATGTGCGAGAGAGTTTGCCAAAACGAATATAGCTTTTAGGAGGCCCCACCAGGCACTGTCAAAGATTACCTTCCCAGCACACTAGAAAGCATTCTCTGCCAGCATATTGGTCGCTGTCAAGTTATATATAGGAGATTGGTTCACATACTCAAAATAATATGAATACTTCTAATTATATCCAAACGTGACAAATGTCAGTACAAATTATTCTGAGGGTTCATGCTGCCAAATGTCTTGCTCTAACAAAGAGGAGGTAGCTGCAGCATCAGCACATCAGCCCCTATATAAGCATGAAGAAGCCCTCCTGCTTCATCTCCACCAAGAACCCAGAGGTAAGTGATGGGGGCCTTGGGACCTGAAGGACTCTGGGGGCAGAAACAGCTTACCCCGTGGCCCATCTCTGAGCATGAGACTGTTCCTCCCAACTTTGACTTTTATTTTCATACAGCCAAGTTTTAGACCAGGGAAATATTTTAATTCTATAACTATCTTACTGGAATTTCAGAGCTTCACTAATAAGAAACTTGTTATTTTACAGTGTGGACGCTTCTGAACCTGCATCTTCATCTGGAATCCAGAGGTAAGACTCTGCTTTATTCATTTATTGATGACAGAGGGGATTTATTTAGGCTAACGATGCTGGGAACAGCTCTTCACTGTACAGCATTTCCATATTTTTGCAGTTATGTAAATAGATTGTGCTTCCAAATGTCTGCTTATAAATGCTGGGAAATCATTTTTTCAGAATGTCTTATTCTCAGAGACCACCCTCATCTGAATTCCAGGATTAAAGGACCATTTAGGAAAGAATGAATTTTGACAGTGAGTTCTCAGCTGCACTTAGAACTGTCCAGGGGCAATGGACTATTCCATGCTAACCTCCCCCTCCTGACAAGCAATGAATACTTATACACTTTACCAATATTTTTTAAATACCCAGAAAAATTCTTAATCTAAAAATGTAAACAAAAACAAACATCTTATTAAAACCATAGTATTTTACCTACCTTTTCATGATTCACTGTAGTTTTTAGAAAGGTTTGTTATTGTTCGTTTAAAAAATCACAAGTATTACACCCACAGAGGGCTAAATATCGTACCTAATTTAGAAGAGATCCTGGCCCTCCCCCCAAGTAATTCACTGCCTGAGAGCAAAGGAAAGACCCAACCGAAGTAACACGCCAACACTGAGAGACACATCTATCAACGGAGGACGGTGGCTCACATACATGCGATGAACTCTTAAATTTTTGCCTCTTTTCTTTTTCTGGACGGAAAGAAAAGAAGCCTGTGGAATTTATGTGGGATGAAGAAACTTCTTCGTGCTGAAGCTCTCATTTCTCTGTGGTTAGATCTGTTAACTGACAGTTGAAATCTCTCATGCCAAAAGGAGAATGTTAAAAGAGATTTTGGAATTAAGGCAATGCTAAGTCTCTTGGTAACAAGCCAAATGATAAAAAAAAAAAACAAAAAACCTAGAATGACAAGAATTTAGTATGGGGTTTTTAATGACCCACCGAGAGATATAACACCAAATATCAACATAAAGTAGATGTTAAAAATAATTATTTGGCTTATGAGAGAAAAAATGGCCACCTAAAAGGCAAAGATGTTTTCGATAGCTTGGAAAATATCAATCTCCATTTGCACAAAACAAACTTTCCCTCCTAACTCTATGATTGTCCTGGCAAATGGCAGATGCAAACATTATGCAGAAGGAAAAGTGGGGATTAAAGAATGACAGTTGCTATAAAACAATCCATCAACAACAGTCTTAGCTATAGATATTGTTGTTACAGTCTAGAGAATAAAACATGCAAGGATTCCGTTCTCACTCAGTTGTCGATGCCCTAGCCCTGAAGATCAAGACACGCCATCTGGGAAGGACATTTTCAAAGCCCTGAAAGTGCAGCCTCAGACTGCAGTCTCATTCCAAAGCAGCCCTGCGCTAGAGTTACTGTATGAGAACCACTGGTCAGCAACAGCTTGGAAGAACAGTTACAGCCCAGGCAGGCGATGGAGCCTCAACATTTCTTTCATTTCAAATCCTAGCTCACATGTATAACTTCCGGTTTCTATGTCTCCTCTCCCTGATTTTTTCCCCAAGGTAAAATTCTCTCTAAATAAATCGCAGCCATGAGTGCGAGTTTGGACGCCGAGATGGCTGTTTTTGGCGAAGCTGCTCCCTACCTTCGAAAATCGGAAAAGGAGCGGATTGAAGCCCAAAACAAGCCCTTCGATGCTAAATCATCAGTCTTTGCGGTGGAGCCCAAGGAATCCTATGTGAAGAGCATCATACAAAGCAAAGAAGGAGGGAAAGTAACTGTAAAGACAGAATGTGGAGCAGTAAGTAAAAACATAAGGAGAAAATACTCCCCGCCCTATTCCTCCACCTCCTCGCTTCAAGTTGAAGCCTTCCTTGCTCAGAATCTCTAAGCCTATTGCCAATACAGACACCCTTCTGGTCCATTAACAGACATCAGATCTGGGAGGTAAAAGAAATTCTCAGCAGTAACCTCATTTCTCCCTTTCCCAACTACCCAAAGGACTTTAAAGCCACTAGGCTTGGCCTCCAGCATCTTCCTTCAATTCCTCACTTCCCAGTCTAAAACCCCAAACTTGGGAGAAATAAAAACTAGCTTCTCCTATCAAAACAATTACTATCTAATTAGATAAACAATGTATTAATATCCCCATTACTTCCCCCCAAATTGAAGTTTCTTGTAATAAATGGCCAGGAAAAGTGAAAATTTTAACCCATTTAAGTAAAATGATATAAACTGATAAATAAACCTGGGACAAGGAAATGTGGGAGGAGAAAAGTAATTTTTAAAGAGTAGTACGTATTCTAGCTCATCAGAGGAAACAGATTTTCTTACCATCAAACGCTAAGATGAATGTATTTTCATGCCTTTATTTAAAGGACACCGAATAATATAATGGAAAGTGTCCACAACTGTAGTCTTATAATTAAAGCAGATAAACATAAATCCTCCCTCCAACCATTAATACAAACTTGTCTCTTACTTTACTTGCCAGACTCTAACTGTCAGAGAAGACCAAGTCTTCCCCATGAACCCTCCCAAATTTGACAAGATCGAGGACATGGTCATGATGACCCACCTGCACGAGCCAGCAGTGCTGTACAACCTCAAAGAGCGTTACGCAGCCTGGATGATCTATGTGAGCGCCTTTCAACATCTCTTTATTCCACCTATCTCTCCAAGTAAAAACAAATCCCACATGTTGAATATTCTGATTTTCTCAGACCTACTCGGGCCTCTTCTGCGTCACCATCAACCCCTACAAGTGGCTGCCGGTGTACAACCCTGAGGTGGTGGCTGCCTACCGAGGCAAAAAGCGCCAGGAGGCCCCACCCCACATCTTCTCCATCTCTGACAACGCCTTTCAGTTCATGCTGACTGGTGAGTGAGTGATGCATCTATTTACAGAAATGTGGAAATAGAATCTTTAACAAACAAACAGACTTTGGGCTTTGATTACAATAATACATTGCAGCCACATGGGGCTTCACTGCTTTCAAGAAACTTTCAGAGCTGTAATATCACATATTCTTCCCTGCAGCCATTCTATAGATGAGTAAAGTGAAGCTCACTGAATTCATTGACCTACCGAAGCTAACCCAGCTGGTAACCAGAAGCCTTGTTGAAATAATTAGTAGACCTCTGTAAACATATTTGTTGTTGCTTTCTCACATTTTTTTACTTTCTGATTTGGACAGAAAAAAAGTTCAAGTAGATTTTTTTTAAATATCCACATCTACAGCAATCAAGGAAAACAGTTACCAGCCATAGTGGGAAAGCTTTGTGAATTCCTTATCTTTAAAAGACACAGCTAATATCACTAGCCTTTGGGGTAGAACAGGAGTAAAGAGCGAGCCATGACTTTCCTCTCAAAGATTTTGAAGCATTTTCCTACAAGAATAGAAGAAAATAGAAATCCCTCTTTCTTTGAAAATACTTTTTTTTAAGTTTTTTTTTTTTTTGACGTGGACCATTTTTTTTTTTAAGTCTTTATTGAATTTGTCACAATATT
Organism: Grampus griseus; assembly: GCF_964374135.1. NCBI lineage: Eukaryota > Metazoa > Chordata > Mammalia > Artiodactyla > Delphinidae > Grampus > Grampus griseus. The sequence goes on from NC_139014.1 coordinate 44,297,024, forward strand.
GCTTCTGTTTTGGTTTTTGGCTGCGAGGCATATGGGATCTTAGCTCCCTGACCAGGGATCAAATCTGCAACCCCTGCGTTGGAAGGCAAAGTCTTAACTACTGGACCACCAGGGAAGTCCTGAAAATATTTTTTAAAAATTATATCAAAGTCTGTTATTCCTGTCTTATCAAAGCATAAACAAATGGCTTTGATGCAAAATGTAGGCCCAAATACAGCATGAAAACCTTTTATCGGCACACACCAAATGTACTGCCTTTGGAAATATTCTAAATTCCTGAGTTTCCTGTTCTTCCATGAGATATTAGAAACTGGAGAGGATTTTGCTCCTTTTTGTTTTTTTATTTGATTGTTTTTATGCACTGTTTTTAAATTGTCTTTTAAAGGAGAAGAGGGAAGAGAAAGGGATAAAATAGGAATCTTCCATTACAAATTGGCCAGCAGTTCTACAAGGATATCATACCAGGAACCTGTTCTTTGGTTGTCAGCAGAAGCTAGCTACCTTCCAGAAATTATCCAAATGTGGGCTCATTCCAGAGGTTTTAACACTTAGCAGTTGCATTTACACTGCTATGTACACCACCACCCCTACAGAGGTCCCCACTCCCCCAAGTTTTGGGCCTGCTCCGAATTCAAGATTACTTATCTCCAAACATGATTTTTGTAAAAAAAACACCCAAAACTGTGGCATTTGACCGGTTAGAGACTAGAACACTGTTTTCTTATCTATGCTCCCACTAGATGTGATATGATCTTTCTTGATTTTTCTTCTATTGGAAAAAGAAATCAATCTGAGTATGTTCCAAAATCTGTCTCTACTTCCCTGAATAGAGCTTTGAAGTTCTCTAAAGTCTATATCTGCATCTAAATAGCACCCAAATTAGCATCTATTTCTCTGAATAGATTTTTTTAGATTTGAGAATGCTCTAAAATCTATATCAGTATAGAATTAAAGATTTAACAAATCAGAAAATTGGTATATATCCAACATATCAGTCATATAACTAGTGACAATTTTTGTTTTCATTACTTAGAAACGTGTATAAAATAAAAAGGAAAATAAGTAAATGAACACCAACATTTACAATTCCAGATCCCTTCCTTTTTTAGTATTACCAGCTGTCAAATTAATATGAAAAACCGGGAGGAGGCCAGGTAGCAGAAAAATATATAAGCTGGAAGTCAAATAGACCTAAACATCTTGATAAGCTATGTAACTATTAGAAAAGTCACTTATTTCTCTCTGGGTTTGTTTCTTCATCTGTTAAATGAAACTTCAAAATTGTATGATTCTTACTGAAGTAGTTACAGACGAAATTATATGATGCCTGGAATTTTCTTTAAAATAACCAAGTGAGTTTAGGATGGGAGTACAGGTTATACAAAGTTGGCCAAATAATAACTGTTGAAACTGTATGTATGATGGGTACATAGGAGCTCTTTACACGTTATTGCCTCTACCTCTGTATATGTTTGAAACTTCCCATAAGTTTTAAAATTAATAATATTTTAAGAAGAAACACATGATTCTTTGACTCTTATTTTCACAAATTTTACTCCAAGAGGCAAGTACTATCTGGGAGCTACACACAAAACCAAGATCACAGGCAACATCTTCAAAATGTTAAAAAGGATAAACTGATTAATCTTTACAGAGTCAATAATCTTTGTATTGAATGCGTACTAGTTTTAAAAACTGATGGTCTTGATTTCTCTTTTACAGATCGTGAGAACCAGTCCATCCTGATCACGTATGTGATTTTTTTCTTCTTCTCTGGTTTGTGGTGATTGTCTTAGATGTCGACAATGTGAGCTGTAGCTCTGATCTCTTCTCTGGTTTCTGTTTGACAGCGGAGAATCTGGGGCAGGAAAGACTGTGAACACGAAGCGTGTCATCCAGTACTTTGCAACAATTGCAGTTACTGGAGAGAAGAAGAAGGATGAAACTGGCAAAATGCAGGTGGGTCTGACAGGTGTGTCAGAATCAAGACTGGCAGGGCACACAGGAAGCCCCAGATGTGAGGACTGCTCTTGCCTTTACAGGGGACTCTGGAAGATCAAATCATCAGTGCCAACCCCCTGCTGGAGGCTTTTGGCAACGCCAAGACTGTGAGGAATGACAACTCCTCTCGCTTTGTGAGTCTCTGGGTCACAGAAGGGTTTTCTCAGGCCTTAAATGCCCCAAAAGGCATGTCTGAGTTATTAACTCAATCTCTTCTTACTCGTGTGCTAACAGTTTTGTATATAACATCATCTTTCTCACTTGCAAGGGTAAATTCATCAGGATCCACTTTGGTACCACAGGGAAACTGGCTTCTGCTGATATCGAAACATGTGAGTAACAGGACCATTGAAAATCAAACAGAGAAACAAGTGATGTCATTTGCAGGGATATTTTGCAACACTTGTTGAGCACTGAGCCTGCTGGCAGTGTTGCCCGGGAGCTAATGCCAGACTTATCCATAATCGCTGTGTGCTCTATTCACCTCAGTCTCAGACTGATGGCTCTATAACACATTCTGCAATTCCTGCCTCAGAAGCAACTATGACATTTTCTCCAGGGAAAGCAGTAGGACTATCTATGGACTCCTATGAGTTATCTATAGGCTTACAATACATTTCTGTGATTTGCTCTTGATCTGGGCTTTGGTAGGTGTTTCCAAGGTAGTCCCTCACCAAAGAATCTAAGGTGATCTGAGGAAGGAGGGGATATTAAGGATCAATTATAATACAGAGGTCATCCATGTGCAGAGTTGATTTTTACTAGAGCATGCATACTTCACTCTCTGCTCTTAGATGGTGAGAACCTTGAGTAATTGCCATACGTATTTGGAATTCTTACATGTAGTACCAACAGGATCGATCATCACGTTGAAATCTCAATGGAGCCTAACGTAATTTAGGCCCCAATTTTAGCCAAAGACACTGAAGTTCATTTAATATCTCAGCAGCATTGATATTTTTTTCTAATTCAGTGTCTATCTCCCTCTCTTTCCAGATCTTCTAGAAAAGTCTAGAGTTACTTTCCAGTTAAAGGCAGAAAGAAGCTACCATATTTTTTATCAGATCACTTCCAATAAGAAACCAGATCTGATTGGTAAGGATGAACTTAAATTCACAGACAAAAGTTAATATTTTTGTTAACAACTTCTAATGTAAACCATACACCCTGAATTCTATGCACCCAGACATGCTCCTGATCACCACCAACCCGTATGACTATGCCTTCGTCAGTCAAGGGGAGATCACAGTCCCTAGCATTGATGACCAAGAAGAGCTGATGGCCACTGATGTAAGACACACACTCACTTTTAAAAAATCCATTATGGGGCTTCCCTGGTGGCACAGTGGTAGAGAGTCCGCCTGCCGATGCAGGGGACGCGGGTTCGTGCCCCGGTCTGGGAAGATCCCACATGCCGCGGATCAGCTGGGCCCGTGAGTCATGGCTGCTGAGCCTGTGCGTCCGGAGCCTGTGCTCCGCAACGGGAGAGGCCACAACAGTGAGAGAGGCCCACGTACAGCAAAAAAAAAAAAAAAAAAAAAATCCATTATGTATGGAAATGACAATAGCAACCACACCATAAGTGTGGTTACCTTAGAATATAGTGTAAATTCTCCAAAATATGTTAAGTCTCTTCTGCCCTAACTTTGTCCTGTCATTTCTCCTGGCAGAGAGCCATTGACATCCTGGGCTTTACTCCCGAGGAGAAAGTGTCCATCTACAAGCTCACAGGGGCAGTAATGCATTATGGGAACATGAAATTCAAGCAAAAGCAGCGTGAGGAGCAAGCGGAGCCAGATGGCACCGAAGGTACCAAATGAACCTCCATCTGGGTTTAAATTAGAGAATACAGCAAGAAAAAAACAGGTTATTCTAAACTCACATTTCCTTTGTAGCTGGACTTCTGAGGGGCATGTACACATTTACACACACTGCATGCTTTCCTCACCCCCTTTCCCTCCTCACATCTCCATATCTCCATCTTTCTATGCAGCCCAAATGAACCCTAACAGCCACTTGTAAGGATATATCTAAAAAGCACAACCTGGGGCCAGATCATTAGAGAGGGAATGAGACAGAACCGTGAGCTTGCTTTGCCTTAGCAATGGCGAGAAGGTATATAGGATAACTTGGCATATTGGTCTATTTCAGCACCAGCTGGGCAAACCTAGTGGAGGGATACAGGGTCTTGCCCAAACACAGAGCTGGGGTTGGAGGACATCTGTGCACATGTGTGTGTGTGTTGTCTGCATTTAACCCTCAGACAATCTAGGCAACAAGATAAAAAAGAAACTGAGAAAGAAAAATCATATACTCTATGTATGGAAAGAACATGGAACTTACAGGATCTACCACGGAAGCTAAAGTTATCTGCTCCTTTAAGCCTTTCCTGACCACCCTGGCTCGACATTCTCTCTCCCTCATTTACATCATAGTCATTGACAAAATTTTAGAAGGGGACGCTGTAGGAATCATGCACTAAAATTTAATCCTCACGTTTTCAGATAAAGAAACTAATTCGCTGAGGTTAAATTGGGAGGAGCTGAATTGAGATAAGGTGTATTTATCTTACCTTCCACCCCCACCTACTGTGTCTTAAGAGCAGGGACTCTGGCTTTTGTGTTACATAAATTATTTCCATAAACACTGGACATATTTTTATTGTTGTTAAATTTCTCAGGAGTTGCTTGCAACAAATCACCAAAGGCCAGTGTAACTGACTGACCATTTATTAGCAAGTATATGCTCTAACATACAGAGAGCCTCACCTGATCTTCTCTAGAATTATTTAAAGCTTTCTATTTAAATAATAACGAAAGTGGATGGAGGAAAATGGAAAGACTACCTTGAAGAAGTATCTGCTGTTAAACAACATTCCTTGAATTGTGTCTCTGCAGTTGCTGACAAAGCTGCCTATCTCCAGAGTCTGAACTCTGCTGATCTACTCAAAGCCCTTTGCTACCCCAGGGTCAAGGTCGGCAATGAATACGTCACCAAAGGCCAGACTGTGCAGCAGGTAAGTGCACAACCTCAATGAATCACACACATCCCAGGCCTTTCATAGTGCCAACAAACATTACTCTGTCCATGAAGGTGTACAATGCAGTGGGCGCTCTGGCCAAAGCCGTCTACGAGAAGATGTTCCTGTGGATGGTCACCCGCATCAACCAGCAGCTGGACACCAAGCAGCCCAGGCAGTACTTCATCGGGGTCTTGGACATCGCTGGCTTTGAGATCTTTGATGTGAGTTTATCTTCATATTAATAAAAAGTGGGAGAAAGGCAATTTGGGTTTTGATATACTGAGTATTATTATTCATTTACACTTGTAGTGTCTACATTGCTTTCTCCAGCATGGCACCTAGGACGAAATAGCTAGGAGATAACTAGATAATAACAGAAGTAATAGTAATAGCTAACATTTATCACGAAGCCTGTATTTCTGGCACTCTGCTAAGCACTTCAGAATGTTACCTCATTTAATCCTCACAACGACCCATGAAGGAGTAACTAATATTACTTCTAATTACATGTGGAGAAACAGATGCAAGAAAATCAAAACACTTGCTAAAGATCCTCCAGCCATATAAGGCAAAGCCACGACAGGAACCTGGCTATGCAACGTTTGGTCCATACACAAGGCACCTCCCGTGGAGGAGAAACGGCCTAGAGGTAGAAGCGCAGTGACAGTTCATAGTCTTCCCTCTTCCAGATTCATCTGACACACACCATTTCCCCTCTGGGCCATCAGCTTTATCATCTATAAAATGAGGGTGTCAATTATTATAAAGACTCCATCAGGGGGCTTTCCTGGTGGCACAGTGGTTGAGAGTCCGCCTGCCAACGCAGGGGACACGGGTTCAACCCCTGGTTCTGGAATATCCCACATGCCGCGAGCAGCTAGGCTCGTGCGCCACGGCTGCTGAGCCTGTGCTCTGGAGCCCGTGAGCCACAACTGCTGAGCCCACATGCTGCAACTGCTGAAGCCCGTGCGCCTGGAGCCCGTGCTCCGCAGCAAGAGAGGCCACAGCGGTGGGAGGCCCATGCACCACAACGAAGAGTGGCCCCTGCTCTCCGCAGCTGGAGAGGGCCCGTGGGCAGCAATGAAGACCCAACACAGCCAAAAATAAATTAAATAAATAAATTTTTAAAAAAAGACTCCATCAGATCTTCAATTTCTATACCACATCAGGTCCCCCCTTTCACAGACCTGACAATGAGGATTTACCAAATGTTTGGTATGAATAGAAGAGCAATTAGCCTATTAATTTCACTCTGCACATCAACTAAAGGTCTTAAGAAAAGCTTTCCTTAATAATGTGACGCCAAAAGTGAAAATGTGACCTTTATCTTGAATTGGGGGGGGGGGTGGTGGTAAAAGAAGTGAGGCTTTGCAATGAATTACTTTCACCCTTAAATCTGAACCATAACTCATAGGATCATGGTTATACTTTTAATGCACATTTTTGCCCATGCAGTCTTCAGAGGTGGAAAGAGGTAGATTCTACCAGAACTCTTGCTATGTGATTGACAGCTGTGCCTTTAAATAATGCTCAGAAATCATGAAAAGGGTTCATGTCAAAAATGATCATTTTTTTCCCTGGGATTTCTGAAGAGACAACAATCAGTTTAAACTTTATTTCATTACTGTATTCCACATATTTTCCATAAAAGATTTTTCTTCAGTAATGAATTCTACTGCTATAAAAATCCACTTAATGTTGGAAATTTGGTTTTGTGCAGTACAACAGCCTGGAGCAGCTGTGCATCAACTTCACCAACGAGAAGCTGCAGCAGTTCTTCAACCACCACATGTTCGTGCTGGAGCAGGAGGAGTACAAGAAGGAGGGCATCGAGTGGGAGTTCATCGACTTCGGGATGGACCTGGCCGCCTGCATTGAGCTCATCGAGAAGGTCCGCTTGACTTCTAAAGGAAACCCGAACTGAAAGGATAACTTTCCCAAGTGCCTTAAGCAACTCCAGAATGTATTACTGTAATCTTAACTAGACTGATATTAGAACAAGTTAGAAAATTACTTTAGAAATGACTTTCTCTTTTCAACTTTTACGTAAGAAGAATCAGAGAGTGTTTAGCTTCACTATGTCGTAATAAGTTCTGTTCTAACACTGGCTCAGATCCAAGTTTAAAGCAGCATCTCTATTGAGATGGTCTGCTTCACCAGAAGAACTACCTCATTTGTTCTAAATCTATCTCCACTATGATCCAAGATGTCAACAATAGAAATAACTACTTTCTAAATCAAAATTAATGCACAGGTAACACAGCTAGGGCTTATATCAAAGGTAATCTGTTTGTAAGTCAAGAGTCAAATTGCTATGCTTCTTCATAATCTATCTTTAAGGGATTAAATGCACAAAATGTCTTAAATAAGGTTTGCATTATTTATACCGTTAAGTTATTGCATATAAAGTAAACATCCTTCTAAGTCAGTAAGTCCTTTGCATAGAAAAACAAAACTCTGACAATAGATTAATTCACCAAACGGGGGAAAATGTGGTAATCACAGAACATTTTAATAAGTCGCCCCCACTTATGCAGTGCTGACATTTGGAGTTTATATCCAGCTACTCTTTTAATTGAAAATAATGCTATGGATTGAATGTGAGAAAGAATGGTGGAAAAGTCATTCTAGTGACAACAAAAAGACCTCTTTGAGCTATGACCCTGGTTTACTTTATAAATGTATTTAATTAGGAGTGCTCATAATTCAATCAAATGACAACCACTGTGTCTATATCTTTTGAGACAAGATAGGTTGACACCAATGTCTACTTTTCTGAATTCAGCCACTGGGCATCTTCTCCATCCTGGAAGAGGAGTGCATGTTCCCCAAGGCCACAGACACCTCCTTCAAGAACAAGCTGTATGACCAGCACCTGGGCAAGTCTGCCAACTTCCAGAAGCCCAAAGTGGTCAAGGGCAGGGCCGAGGCCCACTTCTCACTGATCCACTATGCGGGCACCGTGGACTACAACATTGCCGGCTGGCTGGACAAGAACAAGGACCCCCTGAACGACACTGTGGTTGGGCTGTACCAGAAGTCTGCAATGAAGACTCTGGCCAGTCTCTTTTCCACATATGCTAGTGCTGAAGCCGGTACTTTCTGAGCCCCTGATCTAAATTAACCTATCCCCACAGAATGTTCACATACCATTCCAGCCTCTGGGATTCTACTTTCATTGATGGGTTTTCTTTTTATCTTAGACAGCGGCGCAAAGAAAGGTGCTAAGAAGAAGGGCTCTTCTTTCCAGACTGTGTCAGCCCTTTTCAGGGTAAAGTACAAATTTAATTTGAAAGATCTATTCAGTTCCTATGACTTATCATAATTAGGATAAGGATAAAGGATTTAGAATAAATTAGGAGGGAGTGGAACGTTAATAGGAATGACTTCAGGTATTCCTTCTTTGTCAGGGCACAGCCAAAGCAATACTCCTCCTGTAGGGCTGAATGGTTTACCTCTTACTCCTTACTATGCTCATCTAATGTATTCAGGAATTCCAAAATGCCCTTAGAAGCTTTCTCGCTATATAATAAGGCCGATTTTTAAGGAAGCACAGCTGAACTTCAAAGGTCTCCCTGTGGAAAGCCACCAATGTTGCCCTTTGAGAATGTTCCTGAGTTCCCCCCTTGAGAATTGAGCCCGAGACACACCCTTTAGGACATCCTTCCACCAAATCACATCTTTGTCCTCCGAGATGGATTTAATTTTTTCTAATAGCTGAAAATTATCTAAAGCCAAACCTAGTGATTTAGATGGATGATTAAGGTAGAAAAATATCTCTTAAGAATAACAGTAATAATAACATTACTGCAAATAATGTGATTCTCTTAGATGGCTTAACAGCTGGCTCTTCTACAGGGGAACACATGGAGCATCTGGTCTAATGGCTGCTTTGTCAGGATTTCCGTGGCTAAGTCTCGTTCTTTTTAAGACTAAAATGCAGATACTATGTATGACCTAAACAAGAAAACAGCCCTGTTCTTTTTTTCTCACTACCAATTTGCATTATTTCACCAAATATGCCCGTGTTTCATCAACTTATCCTTGTACATAATTGCAAGATTAGAAACTCACATTACTTGTTTATTTCCTAATAGTTAACTGAGATATGAAAAATAAAGCAACTCTGCCTTCTCAACGAATATACCTAAGAAACACTGAGAAATAGCTACTTGCTAGTTTTCTGTGGTGGAGTAAAACACCACTGTGTGTCATAGTCAGTTACTCTATTTCTGGAATAACTCCCCCCATATGCTCCAGACTGTGATCATTCTCAGGTACTCAAGATCCACTCACACAAGGTCATACAGTCTTATGATTTTAGACTCTTCAGAAAAAAACAAAACAGAACAAAACAAAAACCAAGAGGTTACAGGTCCCAGGGAATAATACACTCAAGGAAGGAATGGCAAACATTGGGACAGTGGCTAACCTAGGTTACCACTGTAAACTACTACTGTAAAAAATATTAGCACTGAGAGAGATGAAAGAGGCCTTAGAGGTAATCTCAACTATTTTCAGATGAGGCCCAGAAAGAGAAAAGGGATTTTATAGAGTCAAGCAGCTCATTAGTGGCAAAGTGAGACTGTAGTCCTTTGTCTCTGATTCCCGGTCGAGAATACTTCCTGTGTGTCAAGGCTACTGAATTTGCAGTTTGTTTACAGGATAGATCCTAGGTGTCATAAATGAATACCAGGGAGAGCTGCATTTCTTCCCAGCACTTTAGCCTTTCAGTTTTTGGCAGGCTAGAACTCTTGAGACCTTTAAAACACAGAGCAACTGAAGCCTCATAGACTTTTACCTAATATAGTTAGGAAAGTGCCTAGGTTCGTTCCATATAATTACCAAAAAAAGCAATCTGAAATAGAACTTTCTCATCAAGTCCCTTCTACCTGGTTTTCTAGGAAAATTTAAGTAAGCTGATGACCAACCTGAGGAGCACACACCCTCACTTCGTACGGTGCATCATTCCCAACGAAACCAAAACTCCTGGTAAGATCTAAGAGCATGAAATAATCACACAGGCACAGGTCTGAAAATTCAGTGCCCAGTAGTAAGTACTCTGATCTATTTTTAGGCGCCATGGATCATGAGCTTGTCCTGCACCAGCTGAGGTGTAACGGTGTGCTGGAGGGCATCCGCATCTGCAGGAAGGGGTTCCCAAGCAGAATCTTATATGGGGATTTTAAACAAAGGCCAGTCTCCCTCTGTCATATTTCACTGAATGCTGTGACTAACTAATCATTTTCACTGTTGCCCTCTGTTCATTGTTTTTATGCATCCTGCTTCGTCAATATGATGAAATTAAGTCAAATAATATAGTCTTGTGGTGCTAGAACAGAATACAGGCAAGAGATGGTGGCATTTCTTAAAAACAGGACAGAAGCATGCATTAGCTTGTGGAAAAATCATATTGTTTTACTATCTGAACCTAAAAGGACAGTTGGATTTTCTACTTTTGCTTTTTCTCTTTTTACTGACTTTTTTTTGGTGTCGTTTGGTTTTCATATATGATCACACCTTCCTAATCATTCTTTCTTTCTTCGACTGAACAGATACAAAGTTTTAAATGCAAGCGCTATTCCAGATGGACAGTTCATTGACAGCAAGAAGGCTTCTGAGAAACTTCTTGCCTCTATTGATATTGATCACACCCAGTACAAATTTGGACATACAAAGGTATGGCTGTTACTTACACCTGATCCAAGTCCTCTGCCATAGCTGTATCTCCTGTAGTCTAGGGATGATTTGTAACTTTCTCTTTCTCCAGGTTTTCTTCAAAGCTGGCCTGCTGGGTCTTCTGGAAGAAATGAGAGATGAAAAGTTGGCCCAGATTATAACAAGAACTCAAGCCATCTGTAGGGGATTCCTAATGAGGGCAGAATATCAGAAGATGTTGCAAAGGAGGTAACCATGCAGAGGATAAGGACTGTAAGGTCTCTTAGGGACTTCACCTCACTCTTCCTTATTCATTAACTCTTTCATCTTGTGGTTAATATGCACTTCTCACCAGTTCCGAACTCACTCTTACAACACATCAGCCTCTGCTTAACCCCTCACACTGGGATTCTCTTCAAAACGTCTCTCCTCCCTCAGTTTCTCCCTTTCATTCATCTCACATACAGCAGCAGGAATCGTTTGCAGTAAACACTATTTCCATCACACCGTATCTGTTTGCAGTTCCCCACGGTCTCCCACATCAAATCCAAGTTGCCTGAGTGTCTATCAAGGCCACTCTCTATTCCCTACCTCATCTATCATCTCCCACTGCACAGCCTTTTCCAGCCAGGCTAAACAATTTGCTTATCTCCTTCTCTCCTGTTTGCACAAGTGCTCCCCTCTCAGCCTAATTTATCTCTTTACCAATTCAAGACTTCCATTTCCGCCTCCTCTAATTAACCTCATCCAACCCATCCACCCAGTACTACTGCTGTCCTTACACACACGTTTTGCATTCATTTTGCTCATCTGTACTCATTTACTTCTGTGGTGTAAGTGTTCCCAAGTCTTTTCCATGTGTCAACATTATGGTTTATGGCATGATATCTGCCTTCTCAGAGATATGGTTCTTATAAATTGGACCTATAGAAATAGAATCTCCATTTTAACAAGCCTGAAGAGGCACACACATTGTTATAAGGCAGGTAAACCTTGCCAGTCTATTGCTACAGTGTGCAGAAGGAATATCTCTTATTACTATTTTAAAATGTTATTTAAATAAAACGAATTTCGTAGCTCAATCCATGCTAAATGCTCTGCAGACATTAACAATCTAACTGAGCAGGTAAGAAGTAGGCATTTGAAAGGACTTGAGAAAAGCCAGTCTATTATGTGAAGAAACTAACAAAAGCTGTTTATGGAGTAGATAATTTGGCAGTGATTAAAATAAGAGGAGAGGTTTCAAGGAAAACAGGGTAAACCATAAGCTCAATTTAGGTGGGCAATTAGGAAAGCAAGCCATGCCCTTTCACAGGTCACATCAGTGTGCCAAAGGCCAAGCAGCACAATTAACTTACACCTGCCACACCCACTCCCAAGTCACTAATATTGTGATTTCTCAAATGTTCTTAAAATGGTATGTGTTGCTCATATATACAAAGGATTCCTCCTCTAAAGTCAGCTTCTTTGCTAATGTGACAGGGACTTGAGAACACAATAGTTCAGTATGAGCAGTGCACATTAGCAAAGTGGTCATACTGAGGACCGCTCTGAGTGTGAGGGTGTGTGTGTTATGTGTGTGTGTGTCCTGCATATAAAATATACAGAATGTGACACATCACTTACATGGGGGGGGCATTAAAAGGGGAGTTTGTATGTAAAAAAATACTACTAACAATAACATTGTCTCTAATGGATCAACCTACACTGATACTTTTCCGTCATTTCAGAGAAGCCCTTTTCTGCATCCAGTATAATGTACGTGCCTTCATGAACGTCAAGCACTGGCCCTGGATGAAACTCTTCTTCAAGATCAAGCCCCTCCTCAAGAGCGCAGAAACCGAGAAGGAGATGACCACCATGAAGGAAGAGTTCCAGAAAACCAAAGATGAACTCGCCAAGTCAGAGGCCAAAAGGAAGGAACTGGAGGAAAAAATGGTGACTCTCTTGAAAGAGAAAAATGAGCTGCAGCTCCAGGTTCAATCTGTGAGTACTCTGTGTGCTGAATGCACCATGTCACGGAAGCTTTTCTGGAATTCACATACACTCTGGATTTACAAATGGCCTTTTCTTGAAAAAGAAAATTTTTAGTTGCTTTTTTCAGTATTTCACTTAACTTTCAATATTCCTGTGGAGAAGTAAGGCACCAACTACTTCCAAATTGCAAATGGAAAATGGGAGATTGAAGAATTTATTTAACAATACCACAAATTTAACAGGCATGAAGGAAGCAGTTGAAAGGCAAAGCCCCCAAATCTCAGTCATTTTACTCATCTGCCCTGCCTGCTTCATCCCAGTCTTAAGAGCCCTATTTCCTGAATACAAGTGTATGAGATTGTATTTACACTCATAAAAGACAGTTATTCTTATTGCTCTCTGTATCTCTTTTCCTCAACCCCCAGGATTTAGCTCAATAAATTCATTTGCAGTTACTTGAACTGAACTACCACGGTGGAAGACAGAGCTAGTGACCTCTGTGATTCTTCCTGTGATACTGATCCTGAGTTCTCAAGGCCTCTGTTTATTGGTTAAAGAAGAAGTTGTAAGCAGAGTGGGGGCAGGCTTGGCATCAGCACTGTGGCCAAATACAACCTCCCATTTCCTTGGCCCAACAAGCCCAACAATGTCATGAAGAAATCTGTAAAAAAAAGGATAGTTTTCTTAAAATGTTTAAGCTATTTTCAACTTTTCCTTCTGATAAGCTCACTTATATGAAGGTTACATTTTCCCAATCACAGCCTCTTCATCTTAACCTCTTTTCATAGGTATTATCATTAGTCAGTGAGTAAATATATACTGAGTGTATGACTATTAAAAATAAAAGCAAAGGAACCCTCGAAGTCCTCATTATCAAATGTTTAAGCATTTTAAAAACTTAAGATATAAACAAACACTGAGAAGTTAAAGAAATTCCCCAGCCCAGAGTAATAAGGTCGTGGCTGAACTGATTTTTATGAGTCCTTTAATCATTTATAAAAACCTCACTGAGTTATGTAGTTTCTCAAAATTACAAGTTCTTATACAGTCTAATATTCATTTAGAGACTAATAGGTAATTCTTAAAATGGAAATGGAAATGGAAGCCCTGGGCAATTATACAGCACTGTTATGGTCTATCAGGGAGGTTTTGAGTATATGAAAAATGCTTCATGGAAATGTATTTATAGGCATAATGTTACGTAGTTTTTCTTTTTAAAATTCAATGTAGCAACTAGTTGTTTGAGGCAATTTGACTAAGTCAAAAATCTTTTTTTTTTTTTTTTTTTGCGGTACGCAGGCCTCTCACTGCTGTGGCCTCTCCCGCCGCGGAGCACAGGCTCCGGACGCGCAGGAAAAATCTTTGAATAATATAGTTGAAATGCTCTTAGCAATCACTTATTCCAATCCTCTTTAATTACATGAGATAACTGAGGGTAAGAGGAGTAAATCAATTTGTGCAAGGTCATACATATGGAGGCAAATTTGGGACAAGAACCCAGGCTTCCTTTGGTCCTTCCACTCTTCTACACAATACTTTTTAAAATAGTCAATTGCTTCAATCCAGTCATTTTTCAGGCTAATTTGCTTCTAAATCTATAGTGCCATATCTAATTAGCTATGTTTCTCCAGACAATGGAATGATGTTCAATTAATTTATATTCATACTGAAAAATTCATTAGCATTCAGTAAACACTACTATTTTGTGCAAAGAACAAGTTCAAAATAAGCAACAAATTCTCTAACCAGGTCAGCAAATCTCTCCACAGGAAGCTGACGCCTTGGCTGATGCAGAGGAAAGGTGTGAGCAACTGATTAAAAACAAAATCCAGCTGGAGGCAAAGATCAAGGAGGTGACTGAGAGAGCTGAGGATGAGGAAGAGATCAATTCTGAGCTGACGGCCAAGAAGAGGAAACTGGAGGACGAATGTTCGGAACTGAAGAAAGACATAGATGACCTTGAGCTGACACTGGCCAAGGTTGAGAAGGAGAAACATGCCACAGAGAACAAGGTATGAAATATATTTGTATACAGCATATAGAGACTCTGCCATCTAACTAAGCTGCTTTAGAGCAGAGATAATCTCTTCCTTAACCTTTCTAGGTGAAAAACCTCACAGAAGAGATGGCAGGCCTGGACGAAGTCATAGCTAAGCTGACCAAGGAGAAGAAGGCCCTCCAGGAGGCCCACCAGCAGACCCTGGATGACCTGCAGGCAGAAGAGGACAAAGTGAACACCCTGAACAAAGCTAAAGCCAAGCTAGAACAGCAAGTGGATGATGTGTGTTTTTAATATCCATCTGAAAGGTTTTTTTTTAATATACTTTAAATTTTTAACAAAGTTTATTTTCTCATTAGCTTGAAGGGTCTCTAGAACAAGAAAAGAAACTTCGAATGGATCTAGAAAGAGCCAAGAGGAAGCTGGAGGGTGACCTAAAATTGGCCCAAGAATCCATAGTAGATATAGAAAATGACAAACAGCAACTTGATGAGAAATTTAAAAAGTAGGAACGCCAGAAAAAAAATTCTACGCGACATCATCTTTCAATTCTTATGGGCACTAATACACCTTGTTCTTCTGTCTAAAGGAAAGAATTTGAAATCAGCAATCTGCTAAGCAAAATTGAAGATGAGCAGGCAGTAGAAATTCAACTA
This sequence comes from Grampus griseus, assembly GCF_964374135.1. Lineage (NCBI taxonomy): Eukaryota > Metazoa > Chordata > Mammalia > Artiodactyla > Delphinidae > Grampus > Grampus griseus. Next base: position 44,312,337 of record NC_139014.1, read on the forward strand.
CAGAAGAAAATCAAAGAGCTGCAGGTGAGTCATCTCACCTCCATTTGTTTCTGCACCCAAAAACACTGAAATTGAGGTGAGTTCATGTTAATGTGCTGTGTCACTGCCAGGCCCGCATCGAGGAGCTGGAGGAGGAGATTGAGGCAGAGCGGGCCTCCCGCGCCAAAGCAGAGAAGCAGCGCTCGGACCTCTCCCGGGAGCTGGAGGAGATCAGCGAGCGGCTAGAAGAGGCCGGCGGGGCCACTTCGGCCCAGATTGAGATGAACAAGAAGCGGGAGGCTGAGTTCCAGAAAATGCGCAGGGACCTGGAGGAGGCCACCCTGCAGCACGAGGCCACGGCGGCCACGCTGAGGAAGAAGCACGCGGACAGTGTGGCCGAGCTGGGGGAGCAGATTGACAACCTGCAGAGGGTCAAGCAGAAGCTGGAGAAGGAGAAGAGTGAGCTGAAGATGGAGATCGACGACCTTAGCAGTAATGCAGAGACCATTTCCAAAGCCAAGGTACCCAATACTGTCTTCAAATGAGCAGAGTTAATAACCTGTAAGAACCCTCATTGCTCTCTGGCGTTAAACATTGTTTGTAGGCAGTTTATAGCACTGATCTAAAATTTTGTATTCTAATATATTCCATTTTATTTCATTTTTTTTAAATGCTGGATATAATCTGTTAAGATTATTTCAAAATCTACTTTGTCAGTGTCAAGTATCATTGGGATAAATGAATGAGTTCCAACAATGAGCACTTTGGGGAGATTACGCACCCGTCATAGCTGAATCCTAGCATGCTCCACAGAGTTGGCGCCATCAGTTTCTACTCACACTTGACGTAAATTTATTCACTCTAAAAATACTTTAAGAATCCAGTGGTAACTTTTTTTTTTTTTTTACTGTATTCAATGTCTCATCTTTCATGGGTACCTGTGCCGCAGGGAAACCTTGAAAAGATGTGCCGCGCTCTAGAAGACCAAGTGAGTGAACTCAAGACAAAGGAGGAAGAGCAGCAGCGGCTGCTCAGTGACCTGACGGCTCAGAGAGCGCGCCTGCAGACGGAAGCGGGTAGAGATCTCCCTCAGGCCCGCGATTATGGCCTAGACAAAAGCAATTCCGGGGGTTCTGAATTAATAGCAATACTCCCATATTAGAGGGGAGTAATCAACTATAGGAATTTACTGAGCGGGTTAGAAAAAATTTAAAAAAGCAAGAAAGAATCAGCAGACTAGTTTATTTGTTACACTACAATAGCAATACTGCTTTTTAATCTAGCCAGTTCTGTAACAATATTTATAATTAGATAAAGTATATATTTGTCATGTACGTATAATTATATATACAAACTTTAGGCTTGTTTGTTTATTCCATAAACAAATTCCTTTACTTCGGTAATTCTTAGGTGAATATTCCCGACAATTGGATGAGAAAGATGCTTTGGTCTCTCAGCTTTCAAGGACCAAACAAGCATCTACGCAGCAGATTGAGGAGCTGAAATGTCAGCTAGAGGAAGAAACTAAAGTAAGTTTTACCAAAAGTATTCTTGACTGATCAAATCTAAACATATTCAGTTAGGTTCTCCTTTAAGTGTGTAAGTTAAATATCACTGAAGAAATGAATTAAGTCACTGAACTCATACCTCCACAGGCCAAGAGCGCCCTGGCCCACGCCCTGCAGTCCTCCCGCCACGACTGTGACCTGCTGCGGGAACAGTATGAGGAGGAGCAGGAAGCCAAGGCTGAGATGCAGAGGGCGCTGTCCAAGGCCAACAGCGAGGTGGCCCAGTGGAGGACCAAATACGAGACGGACGCCATCCAGCGCACGGAGGAGCTGGAGGAGGCCAAGTGTGTGCTGTGAACTCTAGAGGAGGGACATGACATGGTTTCCTAGCTGCCCAGCTCAGCAACTCCCAGAAAACAGCTGTGATGATGATAACAAAAGCAGAAGCTACCCTAAGTGCATGCTGTGTGTCAAATACTATCGTATATTAACTCATTTCGTTTTCTTAGCAACATTACATTGCATTATTATTCGTATCCCTGTTTTACAGATGAGGAAATTGAGACTGTGAGAGGTTAACCAACTAACACAAGACCATATGATTAATAAATAGTACAGCTGGGATTAGAACCAGACATTTTGATTCCAGAGACCACCTTCTTAAGTATTGTAGTACAAAGACAGATCTCTTAAAACTCATGCTGGAGGCCATCCGAACTGTGCATAATGTTCAGAGTTAGTCTGAATAAAGCAAAGCCTTAGTCTGGGTACAGACCAAAGGAGACCTTCAGGTAGATCTTCTAGAGCATTAGGGCTAAAGGTTTTTGTGTACATTAGGCATGTATAGTTGGCACACAATTGGGAGTAAAGCAAGAACGTAGACAATTCAGAAGGAATAAAAAGAAAAACCCTGCCTTTGCTTAGACTACCTGAATTATCCTGATTTATTTATCCATTCCTCTCAGGTGAGACTGACCAAATGTATATTATTAGAAGAAACTGACTATTTTTCTCTAGGAAGAAAAGTATATAAAATAAAATGGAAAGTCTGACAAAGCAAAAGAATATGCCCAGTATATCTGTGACCAATAAAATATCTAGTTAGTCTCAAATCCTTTTTGGAATGAGATGAGATATAAATCAATCAATAGAATTGCCCTGGCTAATCATTCTCCATACCGTACTCAATCAGAAGCCCTGAAAATCCTGAAATCATATGCTGTAAGATACATACATACAATGTCTGTAAGATACATACACACAGTGTCAGCTCCAACAATGGCCTCTAACAATTCAACAACTAAAAGGACTTGAGTCCAGCTGTTCACCGCTTTGGACCTTTTCACAGTTTAATCCATCTAGAAAGCAGTTCTGGCTACCACAGTTTTGAAAACCATGCTACTTGACATTGTAGAAAAAAGGACTATGAAAGGGGGCTGAGGAGTTTAGCACTTGCCCCTGTTCCTGACCTCTCTCCTTAACTGCCTGGCTAACTTTTTAGGAAGAAGCTGGCCCAGCGTCTGCAGGAAGCTGAGGAACATGTAGAAGCCGTGAACGCCAAATGCGCTTCCCTTGAGAAGACCAAGCAGCGGCTCCAGAATGAAGTGGAGGACCTCATGCTTGACATGGGGAGGTCTAATGCTGCCTGCGCAGCTCTCGATAAGAAGCAAAGGAACTTTGACAAGGTGGCCCAGCCTGCTCAAACTCCATCGATGTTTTACTTAGTCTCCCTTTCTCCTTCCATTAGCTGACAATTTACTGCTTTTCAGGTCCTATCAGAATGGAAACAGAAGTATGAGGAAACCCAGGCTGAACTTGAGGGCTCCCAGAAGGAGTCCCGTTCTCTCAGTACGGAGCTGTTCAAGGTCAAGAATGCCTACGAGGAATCCCTGGAACACCTTGAAATGCTAAAGAGAGAAAATAAGAACTTGCAGCGTGAGTGCTCTTGAACTTCCCTACCCTATATGGCCCTGGAAAGACCTTTCCATGTTATATCAGTCTGACCACTTCTCTCTTCTGTTCACCCACAGAGGAGATTTCTGACCTCACTGAGCAGATTGCTGAGGGAGGGAAGCAAATCCATGAACTGGAGAAAATAAAGAAGCAAGTGGAACAAGAGAAATGTGAAATTCAGGCTGCCTTAGAGGAAGCAGAGGTACGTATATTGATGTTGTGGGGGGAAAATCAAAGATAAACATTGGTGGAAACACCACTGTTTTCATTGGGCAATGGTACTATGAGATGGATCCATTATTACAGAGCAGGTGAGAATCTGAACTCATATAACCTTTATGAAGGGCAATTTGGCAATAGTTATCAAAAGTCTTAAAAATGTAATAATATGACCTATCAGTTCTATTTCTAAGAATCTATCCCAAGAAAATTATCCTAAATGGAGGCAAAGTTTAAACACAAGATGTCCAATCCAAAAACAAGGTAAAGCAAACTATAGAACATCCATATGATGCAATTTTCTACAGCCATTAAATGTAGTTAATATGGGGAAATATTTATGGTAGAGGATAATTTTTAAAGCAAGACACACATTTGCATATACAATATAACTTTATCATGTATAAATATATATAAATAGGAAAAAAACTAGAAAAAAAATGTACCACATTAAAATTGTGCCTCTAAGTGGAGGAAAAATAGGAAAGTTTTGTTTTTATAAATTACCCCACATTCTACAATGGACACATATTTTGTAATCAAAATTATATATATGTTTTAAAACTGAGAATTTCTACAACAGGAATTAGTATATCACGTGAACATTTTAATTTATAGAACGGGAGAGAATTCCTGTTTACTACACATAAGTTTAATCATATAATTTTCGTTACTACTCATATGAATAATATTTGTATAGCCCTTTATACTTTACAAAGCACCCTTATTAAAGAGTTGCCCAATAAAGTCTATGACTGAATAAATTAAAGGATGATTTACCTAGTAGGGTCCTAGAGCTCTTTTATTGTACTTTGTAATATTAGACAAACTGATATTAGTAAGAGTTTGGCTCACAAGGGAATACCCTCCAAATATTCATTTCCCATTATTAATTGATTATTAATTAATTGATCACTGTTTTGTTAAGGCATCTCTTGAACATGAAGAGGGAAAGATCCTGCGTATCCAGCTGGAGTTGAACCAAGTCAAGTCTGAAGTTGATAAGAAAATCGCTGAAAAAGATGAGGAAATTGACCAGCTGAAGAGGAACCACATTAGAGTCGTGGAGACCATGCAGAGCACGCTGGATGCTGAGATCCGGAGCAGGAATGATGCCCTGAGAGTCAAGAAGAAGATGGAAGGAGATCTGAATGAAATGGAAATCCAGCTGAACCACGCCAACCGCTTGGCAGCAGAGAGCTTGAGGAACTACAGAAACACCCAAGGGATCCTGAAGGTAGATGGGTCCACATTAACAGCCCAGACAAGTCAGGGAAGTGACCCATCCATCTCCCATTCATCACAACACCTTCTTGTTACACCATCTTTTTTTTCCTTTTAACAAATTATACAGTTCATGGTATGGAGGTAGCTAAAAATAAATACACATAGAATATATATTTATTTTTGGCTGCTGCAGGCGGGCTTTCTCTAGTTGCGTCGAGCAGGGTCTACTCTTCGTTGCGGTACGCAGGCTTCTCATTGCGGTGGCTTCTGTTGTCGCAGAGCACGGGCTCTAGAGCTCAGGCTCAGTAGTTCTGGCACACAGGCTTAGTTGCTCAGTGGCATGTGGGATCTTCCCGGACCAGGGCTCGAACCCATGTGCCCTGCATTAGTAGGCAGATTCTTAACCACTGTGCCACCAGGGAAGTCCGAATATATATATATATATATATATATATTTTTTTTTTTTTTTTTTTTTTTTTTTGTGGAACATGGGCCTCTCACTGCTGTGGCCTCTCCTGTTGCGGAGCACATGCTCCGGACGCGCAGGCTCAGCGGCCACGGCTCACGGGCCCAGCTGCTCCGCGGCACGTGGGATCTTCCCGGACCGGGGCACGAACCCATGCCCCCTCCATCGATAGGCGGACTCTCAACCACTGCGCCACCAGGGAAGCCCCGAATATATTACTTTTAAAGAAACGTTATATAAAAGAACAAACAGAAGCCCAGAGATAAGCTATGATACGAGTGAAATGAAAAGACTTTGGCACCAATAGGCCTGAGGTTGAGTCTTAGTTTTGTCACTTACTAGCTGCCTGATTTTAGGCAAGTTATTATAACCTCTCAGAACCTCTGTTTCTTCTACAAATTAAGAATGAAACTACCCACCTCATAGGGTTACTTGTGAGGATGAAGTGAGAAGACAGATGTCAAGTGCTGGGTACAGCATATGGAAAATGCTCCATAAATTATAGATACTGGTGACTCGCACATGAAAAATAACCAGCTGATGGCATAAAACACAACAAGAATCAGTCTCCTGATAATCCTCTCTCACCTAAGCAGGTGACATCCCCATTTTCATGCTCATTCAAATGACAGGCCTGTCATTTCCCGCTCCTGGCACCAACCCATTCTTCCAGTTCATCTCCTGGGATGTGCACATCCTCTTCAGGGTGTCTCAGTCTTTTATTAACTTAACAGGATACCCAGCTCCACCTGGATGATGCCCTCCGGGGCCAGGAGGACCTGAAGGAGCAGGTGGCGATCGTGGAGCGCAGAGCCAACCTGCTGCAGGCTGAGATCGAGGAGCTGCGGGCCACCCTGGAGCAGACGGAGAGGAGCAGGAAGACGGCAGAGCAGGAGCTCCTGGACGCCAGCGAGCGCGTCCAGCTCCTGCACACCCAGGTGAGACCCTCACATCAAACAAACGCTGGTGTACCGTAAAGTGATGACTCAATTATAATATGGAAGTACTCTATTTTTATAAATACGTGTATATTTAAAAGGATCGGGGAGATGCTTTAAAATATTAATTGCAATTACCCTGAAGTGATGCGATTATAGATGATTTTTTGCTGTGTGTTCTTTTTAAGATTTTCTACCAAAACGGGGCAGGGGTATTCCTTTTTTTATTTAAAAATAAGATTTGACTCTAGATTATTTTGAAAACCATGGTGTGGAATAAACTTGAATAAAGGTATCTGTTGACTCCAAAATCTGAAAATGTTCCACGTAGTGTTTCTCATCAGGAGCACTTCAGCGTTCACCATTGCTATGTCTACAGTCCCTGTGCCTTGCAGGACATTTAGCGTCACTGACCAGCCTGGGCGTTAAATGCAGCAGCACGCCCTAGTTATTCTGACAACCAAAAATATCCACCCCCATACATTTCCAAATACCCACTGAGGTGATATTGCTTCCCTTAGAGAACCACTGGGTTGAAATTTTAAGAAAGTGTTTTCGTAAGAGTAATTCAGTATTCCCCAAGGGAGCAAACCGTTCAAGTTAACAGAGAATAGATTCCTTTTAACTGAGAAACTCTCACTACCAGGCTCTCACAAAAAGAATCTACTCTATTCTAATATTTCCAACCTTTTAAGGACAGAGCACTAGCAATGTCTGGTTGACATATAATTGAAAGAGCAATTAACTAATATAGACATTCTTGAACCTCCACGTCCTTATGCATAAATCAGATGGACATTGGGGCAGTGGTGGGGCGGGGGGAACCAACCGTGCAAATGATTAACACTTTGCACTGAACAAATATTTAAAGTTCAGTGAAATGTTGCCATTAGGTCCCCTGCATAAGCCAACGAGTAATACATTTGTAAAACCCCAAGTGTGCAAACTGCAGGTCTTGTAAATTTCCACTACTTTTAACAGAACACCAGCCTGATCAACACCAAGAAAAAATTGGAAAATGATGTTTCACAACTCCAGAGTGAAGTGGAAGAAGTAATTCAAGAATCGCGCAATGCAGAAGAGAAGGCCAAGAAGGCCATCACTGATGTGAGCAAATGAGCATTTGTTTCATGAAACTGTGTGTTACCTGCCATTACCAGGTTTATTATACTGGTTTATTTACTAATTAGGCGGCCATGATGGCCGAGGAGCTGAAGAAGGAGCAGGACACCAGTGCCCACCTGGAGCGCATGAAGAAGAACCTGGAGCAGACGGTGAAGGACCTGCAGCACCGCCTGGACGAGGCTGAGCAGCTGGCCCTGAAGGGCGGGAAGAAGCAGATCCAGAAGCTGGAGGCCAGGGTGCGTCTCTCAATCTCTCTGAATCCGGGAAGTGAAAACGGCACTCCCCCATCCTTCTCTCTTCTTGTATATTGGCTCCCATCCTTATCCTATGGCTGGGGACAGCCACCCAATATCTTCAGTAGGTCCTGAGTTAATTAACATCCCCCAAGACTGACTATATAAATATCTTTCTTGATTGTAGGTACGTGAGCTTGAAGGAGAGGTTGAAAGTGAGCAGAAACGTAATGCTGAAGCTGTTAAAGGTTTGCGGAAACACGAGAGAAGAGTAAAGGAACTCACCTACCAGGTAAGGGGAAGAGCTTTCTAGAATATCCAGACTTCCTGCACAAAGGGAAACTGAAAACCTGGTGACTATGTGGTACTCACAAATAGCTACATATTAACTTGATATATATGTAAGGGGCAAATGGCACAATCACCTGTCACAGACCCTTTCCTAAGCTAGGAAAATCAGGAAGGCCTTTAGAAAACAGTGTAAGTGAGGAAAGAATATAGGTTTCAAAGACAGATGAACTGGTATTAGTCCTGGTTTGGCCTCTCTTACTTTTATAAACTTGGATAGGTTACCTAACACTCTAAACCTTAATTCATCACCTGTAAAACAGAATAAAAACATCTACTCACCAGAGTAGGGAGGTAAGGATTAGAGACGTGTATAACTCTCCAATATAGTGCCTGCACACAGTGGACATTTAACAAGAGTGGCTACTGTTAATACTACGAAGGAAGCCTCAGAGTTGACCACATTTACCCCAGGCCCACCTGCCATCATATCAAAGTGATTTACTTCACCACCTGTAGTGGGTTTATTTCGCTGGATTCAATGCAGACCATTTTTTTCAAACTTCCAGACTGAGGAAGACCGCAAGAATGTTCTCAGGCTGCAAGACCTGGTAGATAAATTACAGGCAAAGGTGAAATCGTACAAGAGACAAGCTGAGGAGGCTGTAAGTATCTTTAAGCCCTTGAGGGAAGAAGAAACCTTCTTTGAGGGTAGAAAGTGTATTAAGAGAATGTGTTAATGAGAAAGAAAGAGACCAAGTAAGAATACGTCATTCTTATTTTAAAAGAGATGATATAAATATGAATTTCCCCCCAAATCCTAATTATAGAATAAGACTTCAAGACATTTTTATTATTAAGCAATTTGTAGGGGTCGGGGGAAAAAAAGAAAATTCCAAATAACCCACCTTACTTGATAGCTGCAAAGAACATCCAGCAGAAAATCTACCACCATGATAAATATTCCTCTCCCTCTAGAAATGCACAAAATCAACTGTTCCCAAAAACCAAACAGAAATCTTTCACCCCAGCTGACTCCTTCCCTCACTACCAGTGTCATCAGCAGGGACTTATCCCTGCACATTCGCTGTAGCAAATTAGGATGCGCTGGAAGATTCTCCAGCTTCACTTTTCCTGGTTGTTCTCCACTCTCCCAGACACAATGTAGTGGGTAAGAGGTAAGAAAAGGGAACACGAAAGGGAGAGGCACGAACGGTAGTAAGTCCAACCAACAGAGGGCATACTTTCTTCCTAACCCCATCCCCCCCACCCACAGCATCTCTGTATACCAGAATCAAAATATATGGCAAAAACATTTCAACTGGCATTTTCCCAAAGTTAGACTTTGCTTTACATTTACTTTCTAACCCCTGTGACCAAGCGTACGTGGGTCTCTTCCTCCTTTCCACCCAGTCCATACATCATAAATAGATTTCACGTATACATGGATTTGACATAATGAGCTTGTCTCTTCCATTTCAAAACTGTTTCTTCTTTCATTCTTTAGAGTGAAAAATGTAATTGAAGTTACAAGTTCTGTCTGGATTTTTTTTTTTTTTTTTTTTTTTTTTTGCGGTACGCAGGCCTCTCACTGTTGTGGCCTCTCCTGTTGCCAAGCACAGGCTCCGGCCGCGCAGGCTCAGCGGCCATGGCTCACAGGCCCAGCCGCTCCGCGGCATGTGGGATCTTCCCGGACCGGGGCACGAACCTGTGTCCCCTGCATCGACAGGCGGACTCTCAACCACTGCGCCACCAGGGAAGCCCTCTGTCTGGATTTGAAATCAGATATGACAAACAAACCATAAGAAGGAAATATCTGAGTTGAGGAAATAATCCTGTTTGTGACAAGTGCAATGAGAACCACAAAGTCTAACTCTCACAACTTTTTTCTTAGGAGGAACAATCCAACGCTAACCTTGCCAAATTCCGCAAGCTCCAGCACGAGCTGGAGGAGGCCGAGGAACGGGCTGACATTGCCGAGTCCCAGGTCAACAAGCTGCGGGTGAAGAGCCGGGAGGTTCACACAAAAGTCAGTCCAGAGTGAACACATCTGCATGATGCTGCCAAGGGGCTGAAGAAATGCACAAAATGTGCTATTTTGGGTCACTTGCTTTGTGATGTTTTTCTCTTAATGCTGAATAAATAAAAACTACAGTGAACTGATAAACTGAACCAGACTCAGTTATTTCCAAAATTATTTATTCTCAAACACAGTTCTCACCTAGCTATTATGTTTTTAACATTATATATGGCTTTGTGGAACATTCAATATTTGTACCTCTCTCACCACCCAGCATCCCTTTCCCAATCTCCAGCTCCACCACACACACACACAATTATCTTTCACTGGACTTAATTTTATTAAATCTCTCTAGATTGATACAAATTACTAAGGAAAACACTCACTGAGGTTACCCCTTCAGACAGGGCACACTCATGCACCCACTCCACAGGTGGTTGCTGAGCAGCTACTATGCGCCGGGCACTGCTCTCAGTACTATGGGAATAGCAGTGAACAAAGCATAGTTCCCTCCCTCTGGGAACTTATATTCTGCAAGGAAAGCAAGGCAGTCAACAAATAAGAAGCTGTGTCTACTATATTTAAAATAGATAATCAACAAGAACCTACTGTATAGCACAGGGAACTCGGCTCAGTATTCTGTAATAACCTAAATGGGAAAAGAATTTGAACAAGAATGGATACTTGTATGGGTATAAATGAATCACTTTGCTGTACACCTGAAACTAACACATCACTGTTAATCAACTATACTCCAATATAAAATAAATTTTTTAAAAGATCTACAAAAAAAAAAGAAGCTGTGTAATGTGTCAGATAAGTGCTCATGAGAAATAAAACAAGTAAGAGGGAGGCAGTTAGTACTCTGTAGAGAGGAGTCAAGTAAGGCCTCTCTAATAAAAAGACATTTGAGCTGAGACCTGAAGGAAGCAAGAGTATTCCAGGCAGAGGGAACAAAAGAAAATGCAAAGGCCCTGAGGCAGGGGCAGTTTGGCATGTCCCAGGGACAGGAAGGAGGCCAGCAGGGCTAGAGGAGAATGAGCAAGATAGTTATGGCATAAGAGAGGAACCTGGGACCCCAGGGATCATGCAGGGCTTCAGGGCCACCTGAGGGCTTTTTTCTTCACTCAGAGTGAGATGGGAAATCTTTGGAGTGTTTTGAACAGAGGAGTGATATTAACACACATTTTAAAAGAATCACTCTGGGGACTTCCCTGGTGGCACAGTGGTTAAGAATCTGCCTGCCAATGCAGGGGACACGGGTTCGAGCCCTGGTCCTGGAAGATCCCACATGCTGTGGAGCAACTAAGTCCATGCACCGCAACTACTGAGCCTGCGCTCTAGAGCCCGCGAGCCACTGAGCCCGCGTGCCGCAACTACTGAAGCCCGCACACCTAGAGCCCGTGCTCCGCAACAAGAGAAGCCACCGCAATGAGAAGCCTCTGCACCGCAAGCAAGAGTAGCCCCCGCTCGCCACAACTAGAGAAAGCCCATGTGCAGCAACGAAGACCCAACACAGCCAAGATGAATAAATAAATAAGTCTTTAAAAAAAAAAAAAGAATCACTCTGCTGCATTGAGAATACACTGAAGGGGGCAGAGGTAGAAACTGTGAGACCAGTTAGGAGCCTACTGCAAAATAAAAGATAAAAAATGACAGTGGCTTAGACCAGAGAGATAGGCACTGGGAGATGACGAGAAGCAGATGGATTCTAGATGTACTGTGAAGGTAGTGCACATAGGGTTTTCTGACAGACTGAATGGATGAGTGGGTGAGAGACAGAAAGAGAGAGAAAGGACTTACGAAATGAGGAAGAATAAGACAAGAAAGATTTAGTGCAGTATAAACATGAGGAGTTTGGTATCTAGAAAGAAAGGACACAGGAGAACAAAAATGCAATCTAGACAAAAATTGTACTTTATGCACTCCTGTCCCTCTTCCACCTTCTACCATCCACACTCCCCTGCCTCCCAACCCCTATCAGCTTCATTCCTTTACAGTATAAACTGCACAGGCCTCAATCGCAAAAATGTCTAAAATTAATAAGTTTAAAACAAAAAAATTCAAAATACTCTCCTAAATTAAATTTTGGATCAAAGAGGAAACCAAAAGTAGAATCACAAAAACTTCTAGAAGTGAACATAAGAGTAAATCTTTGTGACCTTGGTTTACGCAAAGATTTCTTAGATACCGACACCAAAAGCACAAGCCATGAGAGAAAAAATTGATAAACTGGATTTCATCAAAATTCAGTTTCTGCACTTTGAAAAACACTGTTAAAGAAAATGAAAGGACAAGCCACCGACTGAGAAAAAGTATTTGCAAATTATACCCCTGATAAAGGACTTGTGTCCAGAGTACATATAGAAATCTATATCTTCACTAAAAAGAAAACAAATCACCCAATTTTTAAAGAGCCAAAAGATTTAAACAAACATTTCACCAAAGAAGATATACACAGAGCACATGAAAAATGCTCATCATGAATCATTAGGAGAATAATAATTAAAACATAATGAGATATCACAACACACCTATTACAATGACTAAAAGTCCACGTGTTGGCCAAAAGGTGGAGGAACTGGACCTCTCACACCTGCTAGTGGTCATGTAAAACAGCATAACCATTTTGGAAAATAGTTTGGCAGCCTCTTAAAAAGTTAAGAAATTACCCATTTGTTCCAGTCTTTCCACTTCTAGGTATTTACTCAAGAGAAATGAAAACATATGTCCACACAGAAACTTTGAACACAAATGTTCACAGCATATTTATCTGTAATAGCCCCAAACTGAAAACAACCCAGATGGCCATTAACAGGTGAATGGATAAATACATTGTGGTGAATCCATATAATGTAATACTACAAAATGATAAAAATAAACTATTGGGCTTCCCTGGTGGCGCAGTGGTTAAGACACGGGTTCGAGCCCTGGTCCAGGAAGATCCCACATGCCACGGAGCAACTAAGTCCATGCACCACAACTACTGGGCCTGCGCTCTAGAGCCCAGAGCCACAACTACTGAAGCCCGTGCACCTAGAGCCCGTGCTCCGCAACGAGAAGCCACCGCAATGCGAAGCCCGCGCACCGCAATGAAGAGTAGCCCCCGCTCGCCGCAACTAGAGAAAGCCCGCCCGCAGCAATGAAGACCCAACGCAGCCAGAAACAATAAATAAATATAATAATTTTTTTAAATGATAAAAATAAACTATTAACACACACAAAAACATGGATGGATCTCAAAATAATGATGCTGATTGAAAAGTAGTCAGACCAAAAAAGTATAGACTCTATTATTCCATTTATATAAAATTCTAGAAAAAAAATGAATCTATAGTGACTGAAAGCTGACCAGTGGTTGCCTAGGGATAGAGAGGCAGGATTTATGGGAGGCACAGAAGGACAGTAGGATGTATTACAAAGGACCAGGAGGAAACTTTGGGGGTGATGGACATGTTCATTACCTTGATTCAGATGATGGTGTCACAGTGTATACATATGTCGAGACTCTTTAAATATGTACAGTTCGTCATACATCAATTATATCCCCATAAAGCTGTTAAAATTTTTCATTGGGGGAAATACTACAATTATAGTGCTTTGGGAAAATAATAATTAGGATACTGTATGTCAAACTTTAAAGCCAGAGTTATAATTTTTGATAGGAATTACATTAAATCTATTTACCACTTTGGGGAAAATTAGCTTACTTACTATGTTGATTCTTCCAATTCATGAATAAAGTATGTTTTTCCATTTATTTAGATCTTCTTCAATTTCTTTCTTCCTTGTTTTACAGTTTCCAGCATACAAGTCCTGTACATGTTTTGTTCGATTTACATCTAAATTCTTCTTTTTCTTTCTTTTTGTTTTTAAGTAATTGTAAATTGTACTGTATTTCTTTTTTTTTTTTTTTTTTTTGGCTGCATTGGGCCTCTGTTGCTGCGCATGGGCTTTTCTCTGGTTGCAGGGAGCGGGGACCCCTCTTTGTTGTGGTGCACAGGCTTCTCATTGCGGTGGCTTCTCCTGTGGAGCACGGGCTCTAGGCGCGCGGGCTTCAGTAGTTGTGGCTCTTAGGCTCTAGAGCACAGGCTCAGTTGTTGTGGTGCACGAGCTGAGTTGCTCCATGGCATGTGGGATCTTCCCAGACCAGGGATCAAACCTGTATCCCCTGCACTGGCAGGCAGATTTTTAACCACTGCGCCACCAGGGAAGTCCCTGTATTTCTAATTTTGGTGTCCACATGTTCAGTGCTAGCATACAGCATAAAGCAATACAACTGATTTTTGTATGTTTATATTTGTTTATATTTGTATGTTTATACCCTGAAACCCTACTGAACTCACTTCATAGTTCTGAGTTTGGGGGGAAATTCTTTGTGATTTTCTACATCAACAATCATGTACCTCAGAAAACAACCACTTAAGGTGAATCTAAATTAATTAAAATGAAGTCCAAAATTACACAGTAAATTGTGGGGGGAAAGTCTGATTGGGATTTTATCATAAAAAGCCAGAAGTACTGAAATAAATTTATTTTCTTATACGTCACAAGATTTACGTTATAACTGCATCTCTGTTAATTCTTAGAACAAAGAATGAATCAATGTTGGAGTTGAGAGGAAAGGAACATCATTCTCACAATCCTGTATGATGTGGCACCCTTTATGTTTAACTTTTGCAATGCAATCATAAAGAATGTCCTTTTTTGCAAAAACTGTATGATGTCTTCATTGATATTTTAAGGGTCTTCCTAATCCTTTGATCCTAAACTCACTCTCTTGAAGCACTTATTGGATCATCATCATTGTCAATGTTCAGAACTTTAATTATTAACTAGTTCAGTGCTGCTGCATCACCCTGGCCAGTGGCTTTGCAAAATTCAAGCAGTTTTCTAATACCACTTTCAACAACTTCATTAAATTCTGAAAATTTGGCAGCATTTGTCATTTTACTTTGCAGTCATGTTGCACTGACTATTGCATATTTACAACAGCTGAAAATCAGCATGCTCATGTACTAGGGAATAACAAAACTGACTCCATATTAGATCTGTTTCTTTTACTTTAACCTTTGTACTCTATTGTTTTTGCTACAACTTAATTGTTGCCTATAGCCTGAAATATACAAGAGAGTCAATTCTCAAGGCTCTGGCCTTCACAAGTGTAACACTTTTCCATTCATATAGAGGTAAAAAGTTGCAGAACAGAGAATAACATTTGTCTTGTTGGAGGTTTACAGAAACACCATGATCTGACCTACTTGGACAGCTGCAAAAACAAAGGATTCTGACACCAAGTCTGCAACAGCTAACAACACTCCCTCCCTTTTAGTATAAAAAAAAGCCTGAATTCTACCTCAGGGAAGCTGGTTCTGGACCATCTCACCTGAGGACCCTAGTCCACCATTTTCTCGGTCTGCTGGCTTTCCGAATAAAGTCACTATTCCCTGCCCCAACAACTCGTCTCTTGATTTGTTGACCTGTTGTGTGGCAAGCAATATGAGCTTGGGTTCCGCAACAATCATTAGAGAATACTTACTGTTTTCTTATGCCACATCACTACTGTGGAGACTCTAATAACAGGCATTATACTACTGCAAACCTTAAAACAGTCATAGCCTTTGCCCAGAAAGTCTATTCTATAAATATCATAAAGATATGCATAAACATATACACACATATGTTGACAGGAATATTTAAAAGAAAAACAAATTAGCTCACCCTAAATGCCCCAAAATAGAAAACTGTCATAGGATGGAACGATATGTAACTATTAAAAATCATGATGTAGAAGAGTTAATATTATAAAATTTCCCATAATCTGTTAAGTTGTAAAGGACACAAAATCATGCTTACAGGCTGATACCCTAATTGTGTATTTGTTTAAAGCACGTTTAAAAAAAACAAACAAAAGTGTGTATGTGTTTACAAACATAAAAAAAAAGGTGTAAAAGGACTTAATCCAAATTTAGGTAGAGATTACTTCTATGCTAAAATCTTAGAAGTGATTTAAATTTTTCCTTCAGTATGTCTGATTATGTTTTTCAATCTTTCTACAATGTGTTCCTCACTTTGGGAATTTTTTTAAAGGCTCATATTTTTTAAATACAATCACTAAAAGTAACGTGCTTCTTAACAGGACTTCATATCCAATTCTCATCAAAGACATGGGTATAACTGACAATAGAAAGGTGAAGAGGAAAGGGTCATTTAATGGATGAGACCATTAGCACAACCACTAAAAGCTGTTTGTTGCCTTTCATCCAAGTTTTCGGTAAGCATTAACATTCCGGGGCTAACACAGCAGCTGTCAGTGAGCAAACTTAAATTCTGCCTCCTGGCTGTGACAGAGGTTTGGGCACATGTTACACTGACACCAGTGTCCCCAGGCACCTTCACTGCGGACTTAGCCGGTCACATTTTCCTAAGTGGGAAGCTGAAGAATCAGCTGTGGGCAGATGGAAAGAACCTCAACTTACTTAAGGATGGAATTTACCAGCCTGATTCCTCCCTCCTGGCTCCAAGCGCCACCAAGATGCTGCTTCCGGAGCCCACGAGAGAAAAAAAAAAGCCTCTTCGCTGATGAAGGAGAAAAACATTCCCCTTGGGGAACACACCCAAAACAGGGCTTTTCTTATATTATAGTAGCCTGACCTTTCCAAGAGGTGGGGCTATTTCCTCAGCTCCTCACAGAAATAATAGCTTATGGCTCTCTCTCGGGGAAACTGAGGTACAACACAGAAAGAGCTCTCAAATTACGAAAAATGTTAAGAGGATGGATGGGAAGGTGGTATCTTTGGAACAAAAGAATCATATTTTTTTCCGGTATATTCTGAAAAATAATTCTATTGATACCCACAGTTTTTAGTACCCCAAAATGGATTTCGCCCTAAGTATATGTATATGCAATGTAATCAAATGCCTATAAACGTACTGAAAAACTTCAAATGGAATTTGGCGACTTGAGAATTTTCAGAAATTTCCTCGCAGCCCAGTCACGTCAAGAGCCGGGGGTTCGAATTCCCTCACCACTTCCAGTTTCACACCCTCCCACCACACACACAGTAACGCTCTGGAATCGCGGAGCTCACGAGGAAAGCCTGCCTCTCTCACAAACTCCAAACGTACACTCACCGGCTACGGCCCCTCAGCGTCCCCCAGCTGGTCCCAACCATGGCGGAATCCCGTCCAGCCTTCCCTTCCCCGGTGGCGCACTCCTCCCATGATGCCCTGGGGCGCACCGGAAGCAACTCCTCACCTCTCTGGGAAATTGAAACCTGGTTTCTTCTTGGTAGTTATCAGGTGTTTCCTTGGAAGCCCACGGCTGCTGATGCTTTTCACGTGTTTTCAATAATGTGCTCCACCCACCCTCCCCTAACTAGATGGTAAGCTGTTTGAGAGAACCAATTTCTAATCCACAATGCCTGGAACAGTGTCTTTATAAGCCATTTGTTAAATGAAGAGCAGACGCTAAACTTTTTGTTTGACAGAACGAAGCAAAGCTGAGTAGAAAAACAGCAGATAACAGAGCTAACCCTCAGCAGAGAATATGGAAGCATAGCGTTACCTTTATAATAACAGCTGGCATTTAAAACCCTAAATCCTTACCTTAGTTTGCAAGGCTCTAAGCATCTGGCCCCTAGCCGCTTCTGCCACTTCATTCCTTGCTACTGTATCCCTGGCTCCTTTAATCCCTGCCCTACTGGCCTTTATTCTGTTCCTGTGCAGGCACGTTCCCCTCCCAGAGCCTTTGCACTTGTTTTCTCTGCCTGGAATACTGTGCCCGTTGACATTCTCCTGGCTTGCTCTTTCTCTAAGTGCTCAAATATCATCTCTTTAGAGAAACTTATCCTGATTGATCTATTTCAAACCCACACAGCCACTGTTTCCTTATCCTAATTGTCCTTTCCTTCAGAGAATTTATCCCTAATTGACATTTGATATCTTTGTTTGTTGTCTGTCCCCACATAGGCACACACTAGAATAAAATTTCCATGAGGGCAGAGACTTTGCCTGTTCTGTTCCCTAGTGCTTAAAATCTTCCCAGCAAGTAGTAAGCCCTCAATGAATGTTTGATGAATAAACAATTGAATAAGTGCATGCTCCCTGTTACCGGCTCTGTGCATTACAGCTTCAAAATTAGCAATTCCATATGTGAATTTCATCACCATCCTGGTTTTGTGAGAGATCTCAAGCTGGTTCCATCTAGCCCCATCTTGGTCAAGTTGGAGGATTTTGCCATCATACCCCCAACCACCTTTTGGGTAGGGTGATAAATTTATCTGGGTTTGCCCAGGATTGTCCTGATTTTAAAACTGAAGTCTCAGGAATCTCTTCAATTCCAAGCAAATTAGGAAGGTTGGTCACCCTGCTTTGAGGTACCTAGGCTCCATCTTCCTCGTCTTGTTTTATGGTTGTGAGTGTGTGGAATGAGAAGGTGGGGGGTGGCGGTGACTTAAGAGTGTTCTGGGCCATCTGGAGAGGAAATTGGCTATGTGTAGTGGGTAGAATGGGAGGACTGGATGGACAGTAGTCAGGCTGTGGTCAGCTGATGGGCCTTACCAAACAGCAACAAAAACGAGATGAAAGAACAACGTAGAAGATGCTGTCCTGGCTTCCAGAGCCCTCTGGCACAGGCAATGGTTGGTACGTTTTCTAGAGAAAGTTCCTGGCTTCTAAGTCTCAGGCTCTGCTGTTGACATGGCCTCACCCACTCCATGTCACTTTCAAAAAGTAGCCTATCATGCATTTATTAACTCAGTTGTCACAAGAACCCCATGAGTTAGGTATTGTTATTATCCCCATTTTACATATGAAGAAACTGAGGCTCAGAAAAGTAGAATAAGTTGCGCCAATTCAAATAGTTTAAATAGTGAAGTCAGGATTTGAACCTCAGTATTCTGACTCTCAAAGTCCACTCTTAGGGCTTCCCTGGTGGTGCAGTGGTTGAGAGTCTGCCTGCCGATGCAGGGGACACAGGTTCATGCCCCGGTCTGGGAAGATCCCACATGCCGTGGAGCGGCTGGGCCCGTGAGCCATGGCCGCTGAGCCTACGCATCCGGAGCCTGTGCTCCGCAGTGGGAGAGGCCATGACAGTGAGAGGCCCGAGTACCAAAAAAAAAAAAAATTCCACTCTTAGTCACTACATTATCATGCAGCTCTTAACAATGTAAATATACATTTGGGCTATGCCTAGCCAAGGGCATAAATCTTTTTTTTTTTTTTAGGCTATGTTGTTTCATACCCCAACAGTTGAAATTAAAAGTAATTGATCACGCTTTTCTTAGTTCTAATGAGACTTTAAGCACTGAAGAAACCAAAATACAACTACTAGACAAAAAAGGGCAAATGACATAGACCCTAACTCTCACAGGCATCAGTCAGGATTATGAGGCCAGATAAGAAAGTCTCCAGTTTACTGGCCAGACCTAACTGGTAGAATTTCTCCTCTGAACACAGTGTTCCCACGCCATGCACACACTCTCTCCATGATGTTTTCAGAGAAGGATGCCTCATTTGTGTGTAATGCTGAGAAGCATGTATAATACTGAGAGCGTTAGTGTCTTAACAGGATCTTGCAAAGCCAGAAACAGCTGTCTTGTAGTGAAAACACAAACTGGACTTGGAGTCAAACCAGACTTGTTCTAGCTCCCATTCTGCCGCTTACTAGCCGTATGACTAGTCGATCTTCCCAAGCCTCAGTTTTCCAACCTGTAAAACTGATAAATCTATGTCCTCACTGATTGAAGGAAAATCAGTTGAAATAATTCTCTGGATAATCCCCCATCAACTTTTTGCTTTGCAAAATTGTAGTGTATAAATGCCAGCAGTGTGGAAGGTTATGTATTGCACTTGAAAGAGTTCTGAACTAGCGCTCTTGGATCTGAGAGTAGAATGGGAAGGGGGGGGGCGGTCTGTCTAATTAATTAGCATGAATTAGGTAACCTGTCCAGAGCCTCAGTTTCTGATTCTGTACCATCAGGGTTAGATTAGGTAATATTCAAGGTTCCCCTCTAGTTCTGGAATCTAATATTCTCACTCAATATTTTTAATTAGGCGATTAAATATAAATTTGTATCATTCACTAATGTACCTGTCCTGTGACTTTTGCCCAGAAGTGTCTGTTTCTGGCTGGGGAACTTCTTGCTGCTTTTGGAAATTTCATCTGTTACATAAGCTCTTAGATAGTTGTAAAGGGTAAGGGATGAGCCTCCTATCAGCACAATTAACTGCCCTTTCTTCTCTGCGGAATGAACTTGATTAATTACACTTGTTTCCTGGGCCTCTCTATTTGGCCCTGCTGCTGCTTTCTCCATCCAAATCTGCATTTCCTCTGAATGCACCTTATATAACGATTGGTGGAGAGATTTGCTCCCAGGGAAATCAGGAAAACTTTTTCCTCCTCCGTAACACCTGCTCACTCCTTAATCCTTGCCTTCAAAGCTTCCACCCCCACCATCCTGCTGACATTAATGTCAGGATCACCTCTCTGACTGACCCAATGCCCTTTTCATGGTCCTCCTTTTCTCCATCTTCTCTGTAGAGCTTTTTACTACATCCTCTCTCTTGAAAATACCACCCTCTCGAAAATACCACCTCCCTTGACTTCTTCTGACGCTAAGAATAAAGTTCCCATCACTTTAGAGTTGACAAAATGATTCTGTAACAAGACTGGAGAAAACGCTCATTGACAGAACTCCTCTCAGGGCTGGGAGAGATGGAATGATGGTGTGGGGTGTGAGCTGTGGACTACAGGGCATAGTGGTGGGATAAAGATGAAGCTCCCAAAGGGAATATGTGAGTAAAAATAGGTGATCACCAAACTTTCTAAGGATAAAAGTGGTGTTCTTTACTTGAGGACTTTTATTTTGTTGAGTAACCAGATGAGTAGGAATGCAGGTCAGTGGCAGAGCTAAATGGCTCCATGTAACAGAGGAACAACTGAGTACCCGTTGGGGTCGGGCAGACACCTCAGGGGAAGAAAGGAAATCACCACCTGCATCAGTGTGAAGGAAAACGGACTTCGCAGAAGTCATTGCTGCTGGAAACTGAATACTTTAGGGGATGTAATATAATCCTCTTCTAGTCTGCTCTACAAAATCTCCAGTAATGTCTGCATTGCTCACTTACGTTTTTTGTGCTAGTGGATTATTTGCCAAGGTCTGTGTCAAGGTTGTTACAGATTGAAGCATACTGTTTGGCACCGGCTGGAAGCAGACTGCCTGCGGAGACAGCCACATCTTGACAGTACCTCATTGGATCCCCACACTATCCTCGTGACTTGGGCAGAAACAGAACTATGTTTCTGATTTTGCAGCGGAAGGGGAAAACATCACAGCTGCGAAGGGAGGTGACGGGACTTGCCATTTACGGCAGTAAATGACAGAAGTGACATGTGGATCCACGTGGCTCTTTTGACTCCAACAAGATCTCACTCAGGTATTTGTTTACCTGAAGAATAACCTTTTTTTTTTCCACTCTCTTTGTCTTCATTTCCGCTTCTCACCTCCTCAACATGCAGCCTTTCTCTGAGAACCCAACTTCCTTAATAAGTTCAACCAACGGCATAGAGGTGACACCCTCACACTCACAGACCTACATCTTCAGTCTTAATGTCTCCTGTAAACTCTGAACCCTTATCTCTACCTACTTAGCTGGATATCACCATCATCTCCATCTCAATCTGTCCAAAATCTAAATTCATATTTCTCCCCTTTCAGTCTTTCTCCTGGGCTGCTATCATGCCCCTAGATTTCTAGGCTGCAATGAAGGCTGGACAAAAGGTAGGATCCTCTGATTCCTTTTTCCTCCTCAAACCCAGCATCATCAAAGTCTTGTGGATCCTGCCTTCAGGGTATCCCTTGGGTTTTCTCTTTCCTTTTACATCTCATTTCTGTACTGCTTAATCAAGGCCCTCTTCATTTGACACCACGATTATTTTTATATTCAATGTAAATAGATATTACTTGCATGTTTAATATATGTTGAGAGGATTTTAATATATTAATGTGGGATAGGGCCTCAAAAAATAAGTCTAGAGGACTTCCCAGTGGTCCAGTGGGTAAGACTCCACGTACCCAACGCAGGGGGCCCGGGTCCGATCCCTGGTCGGGGAACTAGATCCCACGTGCATGCCACAACTAAAGATCCCGCATGCCACAACTAAGACCTGGAGCAGCCTAAATAAATAAATAAATATTAAAAATAATAATAATAAGTCTAGAGCTCAGAGAGGTCTTAAATGAGCTAAACATATTCCTTTCACCTCCTGGGGTTCTCTTTTTGCCAGGCCTAAACGGGACAGTGAGGCAGACAACTTCAAGCCCACACAATACGCTTCTTGAATCTACTGGATGGACCAGGAGATACCAGGGCACAATCACTGTGAAAGCCAGCCCTCTGGTGCCATGAAGAGTTTTAACACAGATCTGAATTTATAGGGTCATCCAGGGGTTAATTCTAACTGCCCACCTACTCCCATAAATCATATCAGAGCCCGTATAATCATCTTGGCAAGTTGTATACCAAGATTTTCTAAATAGTTGCTAAGTGGTTCTAGGACCTCAGGTTCTCCCTCTCCATTCTATTCTACCATCAGTTCTATACTAATCTTAGATGTATGTGTGTGTCTACACACACACACACACACACACACACACATGTTCACTTTTCTGCTTAAAACCTTGAAAGGCTCCCCAATGATCTCAGAATAATGTCCTGACTCCTTCCATGGGCATTGGGAGCCCATCACAGACAAGCCCAGCCTACTTCTCCAGCCTCACCTCCATGTTACCCCCAACCCTTCCACCCAGGCTTGCCCAGTCCACCTTCCTGAAACACACCCTGGGAAGTCTCGTTTCTAACCACAATCCCTAAGTTCCCTAAGCCTGGAACCTCCTCCCTGTACTCTTAAAATCTGCCTCCTTTAAGAGAGAGTAGAGGATAGAGGAAAAGGTGAGGCTTTGGAATCAGCAACCTGTGATGCCAATTCTGGCTCCATTGCCTACTAGCTGTGGGGCCTTTTGGTCAATCACTTAACTCCCTTAGGCCTCAGTTCCGCATATGGACAATGGGAATAATAAGAATATAAACAGTATAACCCCCTAAGGCTTGCAGAGAAAAATAAACATAATAAAATATACAAAAATGCTATGTAAACTGGAAAGAATTACGAAAAGCATTATTATTATCTCCACAGTCACCATCCCCTTCAGATCTCTTCTCTCCTCCAAAGCAGTATCATTATCATTAATAACAATTCTGAGAATATATTACATACACAACATACCTTGTGGGTTTTAAATACCTTGTCCATACATCTAGTCCACTGTGCATCTCACTCATCTTGGCACTTAACCTTGGAAAAGTAATTTATCTTTTCGTGTCTATGTACTCTCTTCCCATGTCCATTATCACCTCCTTTGGAGCAATGTCCCTATTTCATATCTCCTTTCCCCATTGCCAGCACTCAAAAGTGATGGGCTTGCAAAAGTGAAAGGTCATAGGCATTGGCTCTAGAGCCAGAGAGGATTTGAATCCCATTTCTGTCACTTACTAGTTGTGTGGCCTTAGGCAGTTTATTTAAACTCTCAGTGACCCAATTTCTTCAGCCATAAAATGGGAGGGGTGGGATAGGGAGGGTGGGAGGGAGGGAGATGCAAGAGGGAAGAGATATGGGAACATATGTATATGTATAACTGATTCACTTTGTTGTAAAGCAGAAACTAACACACCATTGTAAAGCAATTATACCCCAATAAAGATGTTGAAAATAAATAAATAAATAAATGAGTCTGTGGAGCAGTGTGCAAAAAAAAAAAAAAAAAATGGGAATGATGTTAGCACCTACCCCACAAAACTATTATGATGCTTAAGTGAGCCAATCTGGATAAAGCCTGGCACGTAGTGAGTTCTTAATAAATATAAACTATTACTATTAAGTGAGACTGAGTCTGATTCCATTCTTTTCTGCCTTATCACTTCAGCCATCTTTCAACACAGATTCCCCATGAATCGTCCTTATTCATTTACACACAGGAACAAAATCGACTGAGCATCTGTTACATACAAAAGACTGTCCCTTGAATAAAAGCAGCTGTGTTTATGCCTGATCACTCTCTGTTGCTTTCTTCTGGGCCAAATGGTATTAAGAATGAGACAAGTTCTCTGTGGATTGCAGCCTTCAGCCTTCTCCTCTTGTTTTCTCAAGCAGGGAGTAAGATGGTGTTCCAACATCAAATCACCAGGTACAAAAAAGTACTTCGTGTTTTTTTACTGCAAGGCTTCTCAGGCCCCTTAACATGCTAGTATTTATGGTGAATCTCCAACAACAGGGAATAGAGTTGGCCACATTTCCTGAACTCATTTAGACACGGGACCTTTTATTTCACAGTTTCTCTCAGAGTCAGCATTCTGTCAAATCTACTTCGGAAAATGTTACCTGGAAGTCCTATCCCCGTCTGTTTCTCCTTTGTCCACAATTTCATTTTGACTAATGCAAACTGTCCTTGGAAATGCCTCACCTATATGAGACTACCCACTGGGAAACTAGAGTATCTTTTTTTCTTTCTAATTGAAGTATAATTGATTTACAATATTGTGTTAGTTTCAGGTGTATGGAAAAGTGACTCAGTTATATTGTTTTCAGATTATATTCCGTTATAGGTTATTACAAAATATTGAGTATAATTCAGTACACATTGATCATATACAACATAAACAAGTCAAACTGTATTGCTGTAAATGGCTCTAACTTCTAAAATGTATGGTAATTCCTACCTAGTCAAACATTACTTATATTTCAGCCAAAAAACAACCCGAAGCAACCATAAGAGTTGTCACAAAGACCATGTCTTTTCATTGAACTTCTAGAACTTCCCATGGAACTTCTGACTCCTTTTTTTCTTTTTTTTTTTTTCTTTTAGTCTGCTCATCTGTTTCCCATTCTATAGCAGATTAGGAAAAGGAAGATTGGGCTCACAGAGGCAAACACACTAACCACAGACAGAATACAGCTGAGTATCTTGCCGTGAAGGTGTAGATATAAAAACTAGAAAGGTGACAAAAATTCATTGCAACCTAGGAACAATTAGTGTAGGGTAAAATCCACGAAGAAACTATAATATCCCTGACAACTTTATTACATCACCTCCCAGGCCCCTGAGTGATCAAGGAAAAGTTAAAGTCTATTCAAGATACTAGATTAAATAAATCAAGATAATATATAATACATTTTAGAAAGTTTTCCATCTACAATGGATTTTTTTAACAAAATAAATTAATGGATAAGAATAGATGTGTTAGATGGACCTAGAGATTATCACAGACAAAGCCAGACAAAGACAAATATATGATATCGCTCATACGTGGAATCTAAAAAAATAAAAAATGATACAAATGAACTTATTTACAAAACAGAAATAGACCTACAGACATAGAAAACAAATTTACGGTTACCTAAGGGGAAAGGGGGGGGATAAATTAGGAGTTTGGGATTCACATATGCACACTACTATATATAAAATAGAAAAACAACAAGGACCTACTGTATAGCACAGGGAACTATACTCAATATTTTGTAATAACCTATAAGAGAAATGAATCTGAAAAAGAATATATAGATATATACGTGTGTGTGTGTATATATATATATATGAATCTCTTTGCTGTACACCTGAAACTAACACAACATTGTAAATCAAATATACTTCAATTAAAAAATAACATTTAAAAAAAAAAAGAATGGATGTGTTAAATGGCCAATCTTAGGTTTTCCGGAGATTTCTGAGAAGAGGCGCACACCACCTCACGTTTACGATGCTGGGTAAAGGAGATGTAGTTAGCATCCATGCTGTTGATCACCCATCGCTTGACAATTCACCCTGTGGCTGTGCCCTTCACTGACCTTCTTAGCACACTCTGCCCCAGTTCTGCTCGGCCTCTAGGACTCTCTAAGTCTCAAAGATCTGTGTCCAACGTCAAAATCCCTTAGCAGCTGACTTGGCATTATACAGCCTCCGCTGGTCCTTTATCCAAGTAACTTAACAAGAGTGAGAGATCAGGGCTACGACGCCTTTACATCTAAGGAGTAAATGGTGATCCCCCAAATACAGCCAAGTGAGAGTGCTGGGCCTGCACATTGGGGAGTATAAAGGGAGCCAGGGGGGACCACACTTTCAAAACTGCTTCGACCGCAGCATCGCAAGGTAAGTGCTCACAAGTGCCCGCTTTTTTGCTCCATGTAGCTGTGATCATACCTGATCAGGTTACCTGGAGAGGAGAGAATGCAACACAGCAGCCTTTGCTGAGGGTCTACTAAGCGTAAGGAACTGTGTTAAGGGCAATATGGGAGACAAGATGGCGAGGCCTTTCAAGAAGCTTCCACAAAGAGTAAAAAGACAAGAATCTAAGCAATTATGACACCAAAAAACCCACAACTAACCTGCAGGATATAAAGCTGAATATAATGCGTATTACCCCTCTAATTGTTTAGGTCAGTATTATAACTGCAGTTAGCAAATAAACATGCTCATTTGTGATCTCTCTTCTGTGATTGCCTTGAAGTATTATTTGAAATTTTTGTGGTTACGTAAATTTTTTTCTTAGGATCTCTGGGAGATGATTGCGGGAAGAAATTCTCTCATGCATTTTATCCATCTCAGAATGCATCCTAGTTTGCTTACTAATGACCAGTTTCCAGACTGCTCATGCATGGCATGCCTTGTGGACTTTGGGCTGGGTCATGTCTGACACTGCAGGAGCATCCCCCAAAGTGATTCGATAGCTTTAGGAGACTCGCGATGCTTTGGCTTCTGGCCATCATCTTCACCAGAACACCTTCTGTCATACATTCACAGGGCTAAGAGAAATCTTGGGGATTTTCTGGTCCATCTGCCTCATTTTACAGAAGGAAACCAAAGCTCAAAGAAATTACAACAGCTACTTTACAGAGCTGGCAATAGAAAACGGAGGTTCTGCCTCCAAGTGTGATTTCGTTTGAACCAAGGATTCAGAATATGATACTTAATCATTTAATCTTTTCCTGAGAAAGTTGTGAGAATTTCAGGATATAGCTGGAGATTATTAGAGACTCATAAAAGGAAGAGACCAAGGGTAGGCAACCAAAGTAGGAAAGCAAGTGTTGAAATGTCTCTTCCTGCCTAAATGGTATTTCACGACATGTTCCCCAGGTTCCATAAAAGTACTGTGTGGCAAATGGGAAGTTTAAGTTAAATTTGATATTGAAAATTATTCAGACTCTTATGGTATCCTGAGATCTTCATGTAGGTTATAAACTTCTGGACTGAGATTCCTTAGTCCCAAATAAGTTATCAGCTACCCTACCTTCATCTTCTCCAAGAGAATGTAGGATATTTAAGAGAGTGCCCTTCCTAGACCTCTTAAAGAAGTCTTGCCCATAAATCACAACTTTTCCCTCATTGCCAAAGAATTCAACTTCTGGTCTAAAAGCATCCAAGTTACAATCCGGATCATTCCCCTCCGTCCTTCCTTTGTTTTTTGACCCCTCACAGCCCCCTACCCTCAGCCGGAAGCATCATCTCTCTAAGTCCCCATAACACTTGATTTAGATGCTTACAGAATTTGTATTATTCTTCCTTGTTCAAAGATTTATTTGAGCATTTCTCTTAACTGTTCCTAAATTTTGCCTTCCTTTAGGGTAGAGACTGTCTTTATCCTTTTTTATACCGCCTTAAGGAGCTGACATGGTACTTTGCACAGACAGAAGAGACCCAAAAAAATTGTTAATCAATGCTGTAATTACCCAATTATTTAAAGAATGATGATTTAACCGAAGGGAAAAATAGAAAATTTATTTCCAGCCCACACCATCCACTGTGTACTATTTAAATGTAGCTAAACTTAGAAAAGTACAATTTCTAGATTTATTTAAACTCTTCGTAGTTCATTTGTTCTTTGTTTGGTTTGGTTTTGATTTCTGGAATCACTCTCTCAGAAGCCACTTCATTCCTGAAAGACACTAACCATTGCTTTGGAAGCCAAGACGGTAAGAGTCACTTTCATCTTGATTGGGAATACAATCACTGAAATTAGCAAACAGTGTTTTACACATTCTCATTCTTGCCACACTCATAGGAATCTGAAATTGATGAAATTAAAATCCATTACTTAAGTATTTCTAAAGACAGATTACAAAATATGCAGCTAAGGAAGAAGGGCTTCCCAAATTTGCTCATCACACTAACAGGAATAAAACACACTGCAGAACTGTGACACACGAGCTCCAGGTCAATATACTCAGGTTGGCCCCAAACATGATGTTCGTAGGCTCAAGATTCAGTCTTCACACAAGTCTAACTTTGTTGTTTTTTGAGCAGAGTCCGCACCCCTGAATCCACTCAGCTGTGTCTTCACTCACAAATAATGCTGAGAAAATAAGGAGAAATGGATTCAAACCTATGTCCACTGTAGTAATAAAAAAAAATTACTCCCCCACCTCAAAATCTGTGTTTATTGGAAGTAATTCTAGATGAATTAGGACCAAGGAAACCAAAGTATAATTAAGTCATGACCACACCATTGCTGACAAGATGCAGTAGCTGAGAACTTCCCAGGAGAGGGATGAAAGTTGAGAGCAGTGTCATAGAGCACTGACAGCAGAAAGAGGGGTTGGGGAGCAATCAGAAGGTGGTGCTGGAGGTTAGGTAGACTGGGATGGCCATCCCCATTGGAAGACCCCTAAAGACAGGAACAGAGGGGATGGTTGGAGGGACACAGCTGTGTAGGGTTGGAAGGAGGTCAAGCTCTCAAAACCAAGAAGAAGATAATTAGGGGACTTTCTGGGGGTAGAGTTTCCAGGGACACCATGAGTCATGCCAAGAGAGTTGGATGAGACCTAACAAGGGAAAGTTTTATCAGCCAAGAATAAATGGTTTTAGCCCTAGGTCCCAGAGTCCAGTTGTATAAATATAGGGACAAGATCTGACTTAGCAACCGCACGCACGCAGCGTGCGTTGAGGGGCTTTGCTTGACAGTGAGTGGTGAGTCATTGGTGTGATGAGGCTGCCAGAGGGCAGTCACCACCTCGGGCATGACACCTAGGTCAGGAGAGGTGAGGGTACATGCTGATGGAGGACAACATGTGGCCTGGATGTCACACTTAAGAGATTAACAGGAGTGAGCTCACTGTGATGGTAAAGGAGATGCAGAAGCATATCATGGAAGAAACAGATGAAGACAGCACTGGGGCTACTTAGCTGGAAAAGAAAAAGCTAAGGAGGGACTTCCCTGGAGGTCCAGTGGTTAAGAGTTCGCCTTCCAGGCTCAATCCCTGGTCGGGGAGCTAAGAACCTACATGCCTTGCAGCCAAAAAACCAAAACGTAAAACAGAAGCAATACTGTAACAAATTCAATAAAGACTTTAAAAATGGTCCACATTGGGCTTCCCTGGTGGCGCAGTGGCTGAGAGTCTGCCTGCCGATGCAGGGGACACGGGTTCGTGCCCCGGTCCGGGAGGATCCCACATGCCGCGGAGTGGCTGGGCCCGTGAGCCATGGCCGCTGAGCCTGCGCGTCCGGAGCCTGTGCTCTGCAGAGGGAGAGGCCACAACAGAGAGAGGTCCGCGTACCGGAAAAAAAAAAAAAAACAGCTAAGGAGAACCCAGAGGAGCCATCAAATGGGTGAAGAGTTGTCTTGTGGGGAGAAGGTTTGAACTCTTTCTGTTGTTACCAAGAGCCGAAAGGAGGATCAAACATCCTGAATCACAGAGAGCCAGATTTCAGTTTCAAGCAGGAAGTATCTTTGGCCTCCAGAAACTACCCCAAATGATTTTCCAAAATTTCCGAAAGGGAAAAAAGTCACCTTGAAGGCATCTGAGTAGGCTGGACAACACTTTTGCAAGAATATCGCTGAGACAACTCAGGCATCATCTAGGCAGTAAGACTAGGAGATACTGGATTCTGAGTCATGGTTAGAGCTGTGGGTGGAAGAAGAAAAATCTCCACCTCAACACACGCAGTGACTTGAATCCCAGACGGAAAGTCTTGTTTTTCTAAGAGACCTAAAGGTATAGTTTGACCATGAGTCACTGTAGGCTTTCCCCAACTTCAGACTTCATTCTTATACTACTACCACAAATTTTGCAATACCCATTTAAGACCAGTACTGCTAATTCACTTAATAGTTTGATTTACCTTGATTCCTTTTTCTTCTTAGATGTGTTTTTCAAAGTTACCCTGTATGTTTGCTACGAAAGTCTGGACCGTCTATCTCAGCATCAGCGGAGACATTTAGATATTCAAAATCTCAAACTCTACTCCAGATCTGCTGAATCAGAATATCTATTTCAACAAGATTCCCAGCTAGATTCCCTATATCCACCAAAGTTTGAGAAACACTGCTTTATATCACCACTATAAACAGATATTTCACTGTCTCTAAGTGGTTAGCACATATTATTCTATTTTATTCTAACTTTCTTCACATTTTCACAAAATATTATCTCTAAACTTGGGATGCATCTTATAATCAATGAAAGGAGTATTGTAATTAGCAGGGTGTTTTCCTTTATTAGTGGGACACAAAATAGTTTATCTTACAATTGATGGCATCTTACATTTTGCTAAAATAAGGTAATAGACTTTAATATAACTATCAAAATTAAGAAATAGTTGCCTATAATCATTTTGTATTTGACCATTGGGACCACGCCACGGTTTTGGAAAAAGTGGCTTTATGAAAGCAAATTAATGCTCCCAAACATCACTGTGTTTGAGGCCCTTGAGAACAATTCAGTTTCCTCAGTCCCAACCACAGAGATTCTGTTGCAGATGATTTTGATGTGGGTCAACTTTCAACACATTGGGTAGCAGGCTGAACACTAAGTCAAGCTAAATGACATCAGATCGTAAACTTGCGGCCTGACGAGATTCCCTCACACTATAGTGCAACCATTCTCAAACTGTGGCCCGTGGATCCTTGGAGATTCTTAAGAACTTTTCAAGAGGTACATGAGGTCAAAACAATTTTCATAATAATACCCAGATGCCATGTGCTTTCTTCACTGTGTTGACTTAATGATGCAAAAGCAAGGATGGATAGGAGTTCTGTAATAAAGTTCACTTTATTACAAATCAAGACATGACACCAAGCTGTACTAGTAGTCATAGTATTCTTCACAGCCATACACTGACAGTGAAAAAACATTTTTTTTAGTTTAAAAAGCCAGCTTCGGGACTTCCCTGGTGGCACAGTGGCTAAGAATCCACCTGCCAATGCAGGGGACAAGGGTTCGAGCCCTGGTCCGGGAAGATCCCACATGCTGCGGAGCAACTAAGCCCGTGTGCCACAACTACTGAGCCTGCGCTCTAGAGCCCGTGAGCCACAACCACTGAGCCCGTGTGCCACAACTACTGAAGCCCGCACGCCTAGAGCCCATGCTCCACGACAAGAGAAGCCACCGCAATTAGAAGCCCGCGCACCGCACCGAAGAGTAGCGCTCGCCGCAACTAGAGGAAGCCCGCACACAGCAACGAAGACCCAATGCAGCCAAAAATAAATATAAATAAATAAATAAATTTTTTAAAAAGCCAGCTTCATTGAAAAATGACCTAAAATTTGCAGCAGTGGAAAGTATTAATTTCATTACATCTCAATTTTATCCACATCTTTATAATATTCTACATGATCAAACAGGAAGTCCATGAAAATCACTCCCTCTGCACACTGGACTTTGACATTTCTCTCAAGGAAAAACACATGTGCAGTTGTCTGAGCTGCAAGATGAACCAGCCACTTGATTCATGAAGCACCATTTTTACTTGAAAGAACGACGAGCGGACAAACTATTGCTTCTCAGACTTGGATAGCTGCCAGACAGTTTCTCAAAAAGCAGTGAAGTGTGTTTATCCTTTCAAGGAAAACTACTGACAGTATCTTTTACTAATGATATAGTTGAGTTTTCAAGCAAAAATTAAAATTTTGGAAGACTTGTATCTACTATTAGCTTGACAACTTCCTAATATTTGAATTTTCTAATGAGATCAGTACTTATATTAATGATTGTGATTTTTTTATACTGTATAATGAAACGTGCCAATATTTGGAAGTTCCGTATAATTCAGTGAACAATATTTTCCAAATGATCAATGTATGATGTTTACACATGGGTAAAAGTTTCATTCAAAGTTCAACACAGACCAACAGATCATAATGTTTGCTGATATGGTTTCAGATTCCACATTGCAACTAGCCTTTAAGGAACTACCACAGAAACTACCACGTGTCAAGATTTGGTATAGTATCTTAAAAGAATATCTGCAATTATTTGAAAGGGCAATTAAAATACTCTTTCCTTTTCTAAATTATATATCTGTGAAAGATTTTCTATATCTACTTTAACCAAAAAACAAAAAAAAAAACAAAAAAACCATACAGCAACAGACTGAATACAGAAGCAGGCATGAAAATCCATCCATCTTCTACTCAGCAGACATTAAAGTGAGTTGCAAAAATGAAAAACAATGGTACTCTTGCCACTAATTTTTTTGTTTTGGAAAATATACTCATTTTCATAAAAATATGTCATTAATGTTAACAGGCAATGAAGTTGATAGGAATTTTAAATGAATTAGATTTTCGCAATTTTGACTTCTAATATCATAAATATTGGTAGATATGACTTGCATAAACCAAACTCACTGGGTTCTCAATGATTTTTAAGAGTGTGAAGGGGTTCTGAGAGAACAAAGTTTGAGAACTGCTACTGTCGTAAAACTCACTTAAGCCACAAAAGAAGGGACTATCTTCACAGATGAGGAAACAATATGGATGAATTCTTCCTCTCCACCATGAAGCCTGCAAGCCAGAGGTCCTCTTTGTGGTGCTATATTGAGCTCCAATCTCTTAACTATGAAAACTTAACCACGAGCACACAGATGGTTCAGCAGCAGATGAGGAAACAATATGGATGAATTCTTCCTCTCCACCATGAAGCCTGCAAGCCAGAGGTCCTCTTTGTGGTGCTATATTGAGCTCCAATCTCTTAACTATGAAAACTTAACCACGAGCACACAGATGGTTCAGCAGAGCCGCTGGCCAAAGTAAAATCGAAATGCAACTTATCCTGAATAAGATCCAGAGGGAAGCAGTTGCTCCTCTTTCTGTAGGACTAGATCCCCCCAGAATCTCAAGGAGGGATATTGAAACAACAGTCAGTTACCAATGAAGAGTAATTTCATAAAGTGTAAGATTGGGGGCAGGGGAAGTTCCAAGAGACAACTATCAAATGTTCAATTTTCCCACTTTTAATAGGAAACATAAAAGGCCTTATTCAAAACATATGAACTACTTCTTAAGAGAGATATGGGGACACATGTGTGTAACTGAACTCCATTTTATGGTCACTTACAGAAGAATGTATGTAAAAGAAAAAGCAGAGAAAGAAAGGGAGAAGGGGGAGAGTTGTGGGGAAAAGAAGTAGAGGGTCAGGAAGGATGCGGGAAGAGGCCCAGAGGGAACAGGAAAAGCAAATGCAGATGAGGAAAAGGAACCAGGAAGGTCACACAACCTGCAGGGGCCTTAGAAATGAGCTAGGCTTGCTTCTTCATTTTAAGTGAAATTAGTGGCCCAAAGAAGGTAAGTGGTTTGACCAAGTTCAGTGCCGGGACTTTAAGCCAAAATTTCTAGCTTCTAAGCAAGGAAAACACATAAAGAGAAGGTCTGTGAAAGGGGATGGTTTGGAAAGAAGTGATGGGAGGGATGAGCGGGAGGGTGGACAGAGAGAGAGAGGCAGAAAGATACATAAATACACGCACATGCACACACACACACACACTCACACACACACGCTAAGCAGTGAGTTCTAAAGCAGGTGTTTAATTAAACACTGTTTGTCACACCCTGACACTGCTACACATAACTAAAGTTTGGAGACCCCTGCCTTAAGCCCAGGATTTCTCAACTCTACAATGCCTAGAAATCACCTGGAGATCTTGTTAAAGTGCAGATTCTGGTTTTGTAATGCAGGGTGGTTCTGAGATTCCGAATGTCTAACAACTCCTCCGTGATGCTGATGCAACATGTTCAAGGATCACAAGGACCACACACAAGTTCCATTGCCTAGGAACGTGCTAGAAATGCATATTCTCAGGCAACATCCCATACCTACTGAATCAGAAGCTCTGGGGGTGAGGCCCAGAAATCTGTGTTTAAACAAGCTCTCCAGGTAATTCTGGTGCATATTAAAGTTTGGAACCATTGCACTAGGCCATAATGTCTCCTATCACCTTGCTGCCCGTAACTGGCTAAACAAGTGTGGCAGTACTTTATGTTCAAGTCATTACTTTTCACTGGGCTATCTGAACTTTCTACTAGGAATTATCAACATTCCAATCATTCTTTTCAGACACCCTTAAGATTTGGGAATGCCACCGAGCTCATGAGGCTCACATGTGATGTGTGATTAAGGAAGTATTTTCTGAGGCCTCCTTTATTAGGCTCAGCTTGGCTTCCTCTAATTGGTTTAGACTTCCACACCTGGAGCTGGACTAAGAGATGTCCCCTCAAACCTTTTTCTTGGAGTAAAATATCCCCTTTAGCTCACCCCCACTTGCCCACTCTAGGCCCCTATACCAGGTCTTGGATTCCTCAGAACGTAGGTTAACCCCAGGAACTTTTGAATCTGGCCCCCTGTCTGAATGGAAATAACAGGATGGAGCTCCCCAAAGCTCCAGACTCAGCAGCCCTGGTCTTCCCAGCCCCTGCAGGCACGAGCTCTGATGCGGAGATGGTCATTTTTGGAGAAGCAGCTCCCTACCCGCGGAAATCAGAGAAGGAGAGAATCGAGGCTCAAAATCGCCCATTTGATTCTAAGAAGGCTTGCTTTGCAGTGGATGATAAGGAATTTTATGTGAAAGGTATGATCCAGAGCAAGGAAGATGACAAAGTCACAGTCAAGACCCTTGACGACCGGGTAAGTGTTGATCTCAGATGTCCTTGCTAACATGGGCATCCTCCTTTTCCTTTGGAGTAGAATAGTAGAAATTGCACGCTGGTCCACAGGAATCTGAAGATAGCACAAGCCTCATTGACCTCCTCTGAGTGAAGCCGCAGGTAAAAACTGTCATGGCACGTACCTCTGCTCTGGCTCTTTCCTTCGAGGACTTGGGCTTTGAGAGTTTTTATGATGTTTGCTTTGGAGAAAGGGGAAGGTGGTGGTGGAAGCGTTTGGACTGTTTAAGGGAGAGACTGATACAGGTTGCTGCTGGATGGGCGAATATACCGAATAGAACTCTCTAGGCTGCAGAGGGACTTACAGAGGGAGCTCCAGAGGCAATGCCTAATTTAATGCAGAGAATTACAGAGCACCATTCAATTCAACACTTACTGGACACCCATCATGTCTAGGTCACCGTGTCTATCACTTTGCAAATGTGAGCACATCTCAGTCCTGCTTCCCCAAAGTTTATCATCTAGTGTAGGAATCAAGAGTACACGGTGGGTATGCGGACTTCCCTGGTGGCACAGAGGTTAAGAATCTGCCTGCCGATGCAGGGGACATGGGGTCAATCCCTGGGCCCAGAAGATCCCACATGCCGCGGAGCGACTAAGCCCGTGCGCCACAACTACTGAGCCTGCGCTCTAGAGCCTGTGCTCTGCAACAAGAGAAGCCATGACAATGAGAAGACCGCGCACCGCTCACCACAACTGGAGAAAAGCCCGTGCGCAGCGAGGAAGACCCAACGCAGCCAAAAATAAATTAATAAAATAGTTTTTTAAAAAAAGAGTACATGGTGGGTATGAATCGCAGTTCACAAATTCAAGCATACGAGACAGATGATGATGATGATGATGATGATGATGATGATGACGATGATGATTGTTATTATTAAACTTAACCTCTGGTGTCAGCCCCTTTTCACAGGGCCGGAAATAAATTTTCTGGAGTTACTATTGGAGTCCCCTCCCCAGAGCCATGCCACGTTTTCAGTAATACCACGTGGGGTGTCACTGCCCCCCTGAAGGATGTACTAAGAAACAAGCCCCATTTTTTGAATCTTCAGGACACACAGTTCCATCTCCCTTATGCTATTTTGGGTGTCTCTCTCTCTCTCTCTAGTTTAGGGCAGTGGGGCAGAAGGGCTTCCTTTCCTCAAGAGATTTGGTCCATATCAACAAATCTCCCTTTTATCTTTTCGGTAAAACCCTCAAAGCTCTCCTAAGGATTTGGGCTTTTGGAAAACAAACGCTAGAAAGGCTTACAGGCTTTCTTACTTTTATGCCTTATTTTCTACCTTTCCTGAGTAATGGAGTGCCAGTTGTATGCTTAAAGGGAAGGGAAAGCAGAGAGGGGAAAATTAGGTAATAGTCTCAAAATACTGTTCAGCCATGGACCGTGCTTCAAGTCCAAGTGTTTTAACTATTAGAGCAGCGGTGCAAGGAATTCTGGAAGCCTTGAAAAGACAGGGGAGAGCAGAAACAGGTCATGGAAGAGGTGGCACTTAAGAAGAGCTTTGAAGGTTGCTAGATGTAATTTCAATGTAGATATATTCCAGACAAAGGGACCCACATGAGCAGAGGTATTGAGGTGGAGATGCACAGAATACACTGGAAGAGTTTTTTCCAATATTCCAAGCTTGACCTCATTGCAGCAATCATAGCAAATGGGGTAAACAGAGGCAAGCTGCCGTGGCCTTGGCCATGCTGAGTTCCACCGGCCACCCTGAGGCTGAAGGGCTCTCAACGTTGCACACCTCTAACCCGCTTCTGGCACACAGAATGGCACGCTGACGTGGGGGCATCAGACCAGAATTGGTTACACACTTTGACCAGACTTAGATTTATCAGGAACAGTTATTTACGGATCATCTCTGGGCACAGAAATGATCCATAAAGTTAACCACAGTAATGGGGTAATCTCACCACAATATCTCACCGTTTTCACCACACTGGTAGCTCACCACATCGGCTCTCCCACTCATCACGTGATTTTCCTCTCAATATCCAGACACTCACTCTGAACAGTGAACAGGTGTTCCCCATGAACCCTCCCAAATTTGACAAGATCGAGGACATGGCCATGATGACCCACCTGCACGAGCCAGCAGTGCTGTACAACCTCAAAGAGCATTACGCAGCCTGGATGATCTACGTGAGTGCCCTTCAACCTCTCTTTATTCCATTCCCTTCTCTGAGTAAAATCAACATCCACAGGTTGAATATTCTGATTTTCTCAGACCTACTAGGGCCTCTCCTGTGTCACCGTCAACCCCTACAAGCGGCTGCCGGTGTACAACCCCGAGGTGGTGACGGCCTACAGAGGCAAAAAGCGCCAGGAGGCCCCGCCCCACCTCTTCTCCATCTCTGACAACACCTATCAGTTCATGCTGACTGGTGAGTCATTTCTTTAATGCATATTAAAAAAAATAGTTTTAGTGAAGCATTCAAGTCCTTTACCTGTACTGGTTCTTAGTTCATTACTCGAGCCCGTCACAGGCTTTGGTCATCCAAATGGTGCCATGACCAAAGTGACCTCAGGAGATGCAGAGGATGTCAGGATGCAAAGCCAGGGGCGCAGCATCTTCCATTACCAGTCACGGTTCTTGAAGCCACGCTAAGTACATGCTTCTCTGGGGGTGGACGTGGAGCACAAGGACATGCGCTGCCCCCACCTCCAAAGAAACCCCCAACATGAACACACTTGGAAGAGAGACTATATTAGTAGCCACTTAGGAATGCAAAGTTGGAGAAATGGGCACAGCAACTTCCCTTCACCTGTTTTCTCAGGCTCCCTCTTTCTCCTCCTTAGATTCCCAGAATAGCAGATGAAATAGCAGAGATGAGGTAATACCGTCACCCTGTCATGCCTAACATCACTTCAGTCTGTTCAACTTTTATCTGATTTGACTTGGTGCAGAGAGAAGAAGCAGAAGCAAGTATCTGAGATCTGAAGATGCTTAAAACTCATCCAGGACAATGTTGCCCAAACTTCAGCCATGCCAATTTCACATTCGCGATCCTGGCCATTTCTGCATATTTAAAATCTTTCCTTATAGTGACTGAAGTTCCGTCCATTTCAAAAAGGAAGAATAGGGACTTCCCTGGCGGTCCAATGGTTAAGACTCTGTGCTTCCACTGCAGGGGACACGGATTCGATACCTGGTCAGGGAACTAAGATCCCACATGCCACGCGGCGTGGCCAAAAATAAAAATAAAATAGGAACCGAACAAATCTGCCCTTTGATCCAGAGGAAAACTATTTTTTTTAAAAAAAGGAAGAATAATATCACTATTAGTAGTAGTTTCTTAGGACTGCCGTAACCAAGTACTACACACTGGGTGGCCTAAGCAACAGAAATGCATTGTGACAACAGCTCTGGAGCCTGGGAGTCTGAGATTAAGGTGTCAGCAGGGTTGGTTCCTTCTGAGGGCCGAGAGGGAGAATGTGTTCCAGGCCACGCCCCCAGCTTCCAACGGTTTGTTGGCCAGCTTTGGCATCCCTTGGCTTATAGAATCATCACCTTGATCTGCACGTTCATCTTCACATTGTGTTCTCATCTGTCTCCAAATTTGTGTTTTTATAAGCACACCAGTCATATTGGATTAGGGGCCCACCTACCCCAGTATGACCTCATCTTAACTAATTACATCTGCAATGACCCTATTTCCAAATAAGGTCACATTTTGAGGTACTGGGGGTTAGTTAGGGCCTCAACATATTAATTTGTTGGGGGGAACACAATTCAACCTATAACACTCTTGTCAATGGAAAACCACGGTCACTATCCACAAGTAGAAAGTAAAGGTGACAGAAAAATGCAATGACAACAAACCAGTGTCCAGAAATTCTAATTAGAAGCTGTGGCTTCTTACAAGTTCTAAGTCTGAGACTTGCTTTCTTTGTTGAAAAGGGAGATAAGAAAGTGCTAGAGAGGAGGTAAAGATCTGTGAACGTGAATAACTTTCACACTGTGGGACTCACCGTTCACTTCCCATGCTGCCCACGTTACACATCCAGCATTTGGGAAATCTGCCCAAATTGTCTCAGAGAAGACTAGACATGACCAAATCATCACACCACTAGTTAATGGCAAAGCCAGAACTAGAACTCATGGGCTCTGTCTACCCCCAATGTTGCCTGATTTGTATATCCTGCCTATATGTTGTTTATTTACTCCATCCTGCTTCCTTCTGCTTTTCTAGATCGAGACAACGAGTCCATCCTCGTCACATGAGTAAACTGTTTTTGCCATGATGACTTGGAAGGGGCTGTCCATTCCTTCTGCTCTCCTTTACCTCACTTACTTTTTAAAAAAAATATATTTTATTGAAGTATAGCTGGTTTACAATGCTGTATTAGTTTCTGCTGTACAGCAAAGTGATTCAGTTATACATATATATTCCTTTTCATATTCTTTTCCATTACGTTTTATCACAAGGTATTGAATATAGTTCCCTGTGCAATGCAGTAGGACCTTGGTGGTTATGCATTCTATATATAATAGTTTGCATCTACTAATCCTAAACTCTCAATCCATTTGTCCTCCATTCCCCCTTTCCTTGGTCCCCTTGGCAATTACAAGTCTGTTCCCTATGTTTGTGTATCTCACTTTATTTTATTTTACTTTATTTTATTTATTTTTGGGTGCGTCGGGTCTTAGTTGCAGCACTCGGGATCTTTTGTTGGGGCACGTGGGCTCTTCGTTGTGGCGCACAGGCTTCTCTCTAGTTGTGGCGTGCGGGTTTCCTCTTCTCTAGTTGTGGCACGCAGGCTCCAGAGTGCGTGGGCTCTGTAGTTGTGGCACGTGGGCTCTAATTGAGGCGCGCAAGCTCAGTAGTTATGGCGTGCGGGCTTGGTTGCCCCACGGCATGTGGGATCTTAGTTCCCTGACCAGGGATCGAACCCGCGTCCCTTGCATTGCAAGCCGGATTCTTTACCGCTGGACCACCAGGGAAGTCCCTCTCACTTACTTTTAAATCAACAGCGGAAAATCCGGGGCTGGGAAGACAGTGAACACCCAGCGTGTCGTCCAGTACTTTGCAACAATTGCGGTCACTGGGGAGAAGAGGAAGGAGCAGCGGCCGGGCAAGATGCAGGTGAGCAGCTTCCTGCACCTGGAAGGCTTGCTGGAATAAGTATACCTTAACTCCCAGGTGAGCACCAAGTGTTTGCAGGGCTTTGTGCCCAGCAGAGATGCACAGCACGAGGTCCTGCCCCAGGGGGTGTTTACGGGGCAAGGCGGGAAATGGCTCCACCTCGTGGACTCAGGCTCTAGCACCAGCTCCATCAACAACAGCCGAGTGACCTTGAGCAACTCCACATCCTCCTTTGGAGAAGGAATGGTTTAGGCCAGTGGTTCTCAAGCTGGAGTGCACATCAGAATCACCAGGAGGGCTCGTTAACAACCGATTGCTGGTCCCCAGGCCCAGAATTTCTGACTGAAATTCCTATCTCATGTTCAAAATCCTGGCATGTTGCATTTCTGTCGTGTTCCCATTGTTCATGCTGCCGGTCCAGGGATCACACTTCGAGAACCACTGGGCTGGACAGCTCTGACGTCAGAAAGGCAAGCACTCATGTGGGGAAGGGGGGGAAGGTGAAAACTCTGCTTTCTATAAGTGGATTTCTACGTAATAATTTTCACAAAATATTTTATGCAACTTAAAAATTTTTTTGAGAACCACTGTTTCTATCATATGGGTCACTTTCATTGCTCACAGTCTATTTCTACTTCTGAACCCGAATATCTATATAAATGGGTCCTGGTGCGTGCAGGAACAGAGGTCTATATTTTACAAATCCATGATTTATAATAAAATGTTATCAGAGAAGAAAGGCCGTCTGGGAGATTGAGATGTAGCAGGTAGTGCTCCAACCTGGAATCTGGTGTGGCCAGATGCCACTTTGATGCTGTGCTAAGACCCCTTCTACAATGGGACCTTGAAGCCTCCTTGGGTGGGGTGGGGATGGGCCTGTGGGTACTCAGCATAACTGTACCTGCCACCAGCCAGAGCCGGGCGACATCCCTCCCTGGGCCCTTCCCAGAGCATCCACACTTTTGAGTCACTGGGAAGTTACTTCAGAAGACGTCCAAAGTCCTCTCTTTTCCTCTTCTCACTTATTATTAGGGAACCCTGGAAGACCAGATCACCCAGGCCAACCCCCTCCTGGAGGCCTTTAGAAAGGCCAAGACCGTGAGGAATGACAACTCCTCGAGATTCGTAAGACTCAGTCCAATTGTCAATGACCCCCAGAAAGAAAACGCTCTCCTCCAATGCTGCATATGAAAAATGGCCACATAAACTAGGATGTACCTGGCCTTAGTCTACCCCCAAGTAGACTGACTATACCGGGATATTCTGATAACCCTTCAAAGAACATTTTGTCTTGTTCCCAGCCGAAGGAAGATTTAGCTGTCCTTCCCTAACTAATCCGCATCGCCTCAGAGCATCCTGAAGGTACAATGATTCCAGATTCAAATTCCACAAGTACAAAATGACTTCTCTGTGCTAAAATTGGTCTCTTCAGGTGGAAGCATTTTAAAATACCTAAGTCCGTTGAACAGTATCCACTGACTTATTAACCATGAAAAACATAGCGTGAAGTTAGTTAGCAGATCTGACCTTCTCCAGGTCAGGGGGTGCTGGGAGGAGGGAAAACCTGGTGGAGGCAGCAGAGCTCAAAAATTGGGAAGAAGTTGATACTAGAGATATTGAAGGATACGTCCCATCCTTCAACGTTTCACTTAGGTTTAGCTCAACCAAAGAGGCCTTTACTTCCAACACTGGCAAATAAACAAGTATCCAGCCTCCTATCTAATTTCACCGGCCAGTAGAGCAGGTACCCAGAGGCATTTCCATTCAGCAGCTAGAACTCCTGAAGAGCGAACACATAATTCACATAAACCTCCACTGGTCCTTCATTAATTCTTCTTAGGCTTCATTCAGAAAATACTGAGAAAACTACTGAGTACGTACTACATTCCAGGGTCTGTGGATGAACAAGCAAGGCAATATTTTTGCCCTCATATTGGCTCACAGGGTGGTAGCGACCAATTAAGCAGGTGATGTAAGAAGGGAGTATACACACGCACACATATGCTATATATAATTTCACCTCTCACTCCCCGAGATTGGGGGAACCCAAGGGCTGAGTGGGTCTTTTGGGAGCCAGGAGGCCTGGCCTGGGAGCTAGGTTTGCATGTAGTAAGTAGTAAGGAAAACTGAGGCAAGAAATCTCAGAAGTAACATTCAGAGGCAAAAAAAAAAGTCAGATAGTCCAACCAGGTTATCAGTTCAAAGGTGTTATAAAGAGTTTGAGCGGGATAAAGACCAAGGAGACAGTCAGGTGTGAGGTAGTCCCGAACAGAGACCTGAGAGGGAGCCTGCAGGCATCCTCAGAGCTGTAGGAACAGGGCCAGGTGCTTTGGGCAGAGCTACCTGAGTCTTAGCTAAGCCGGCGTGGGGACCAGATGCCAAGCAAACAGAGAGGAGGAAAGACCTCATGCTTCTGGCATCACCTTCTCCGTGACCCAACACATCCCACCCATCCTCAGTAGTACCTAACAGAAGCTGGCTACAGTACCATATAAAGAAAATAACTGTGTTTTTCAATCTGTCTTTGGACGGGGGAAGCTCATTCGCATTCACTTTGGGGCCACAGGAAAGCTGGCATCAGTGGACATTGAAACCTGTGAGTCCAAACACTCTATCTGGCACCTTGGACTTGGCCACAGAGGCATCTCCTGGGGACCCTAAAATCACATCGTTTTTTGTTACCTCAGATCTCTTAGAAAAATCCAGGGTGACATTTCAGTTATCCTGTGAGAGAAGCTATCATATTTTTTACCAAATCATGTCAAACAAGAAGCCGGAACTTATCGGTAAGTTCCTTGGTTATCATTCTCATCTTCCAAATCGATCACATTGGAAAAAAACGTAGAGTCAGTTGTGCATAAGATGCTGAAGGGATCCTTCTGCTTCACAGACCTGCTTCTCATTTCAACCTACCCCTTTGACGTCCCCTTTGTGAGCCAAGGAGAGGTCACCGTGGCCACTATTGACGACAGTGAGGAACTGTTGGCCACTGATGTATTTTGTGTCTTTATTTACTTAAGTACGGAATTGTTGAATTTATGAACCGAGAGGTACCCATGATCTCAGGAGGCAGCTGGGATGCAGGGATGCTCAGCGATTAGACCCAAGAGCTCAGAGAATTAGTACAGATCACACCCCTCCCCCACTTGGTTCCATTTCAGAAGATTCCAGAAATGGGAATACAGAAAGTTCTCCAAAATAGGCCTTCAGTTCCACTCGCCAGCTTTTTAGAGTAAATGTTTGCATGGATAAGGTCTTTAAAGGTTTTGTTGGAAGGTTTCAGGGTGCAAAACCATCTACATGGCTCTTTAAGAAAATCTGGAAAATACAGGAAAGTCTAACGCAGGAGAAAAAGAGTCCCGCCCTGCAGCAGCCGTTCCATTCCTCCGGCTACCTGCCACCTCGGGCTCACACACCTGTCAGGCCTCTGGCCTTTAGCTTTGGGGAGTATCTCCAGGGTCAATAACTATAATATTAACTAAGTGCGTTGAGCACTTACGCGCGCTGGGAACTGAGAAAAGAGCTTTGCCTCAACGAAACCTCTGGCATCAGCACCACTGTTACACCCGTTTCATAAAGGTAGAAGTTGAGTCTCAGGAAAAAAACATACAACTTGCTCGAAGACAGTTTGTAAACGACAGTCGGAACCCAGATCTGCCCAACCCCAGAACTTGCATTTTTAACTAAAATACACCATCTCAGTGCAATTAATCTCTACCCCTGCTGGCTCTGCCCTCACGGAAGCTCTAAAAGCTTTTGGAAAGCAGTCTCGCCCAACAACCCAGGGGCTCCTGCCCAGGGCCCAGCTCCCTGGCCTTCATTCTGTGACATTTCCAGGTGATGCTAATTGTTTTAAGGCAAGGAGAAAATGTTCATGGTCAAACAAACTTCATTTTACATTAGTCTGGCTATTATATATTCATAACCAGCTTTCCCCAGTCTTTACCAGCTGGGGAGGAGGGTTAGTGACGGATACAAGGCCTCCAGCCACCCTCCCCCACCCCCCCGAAAGGCCCTCCTAAGGAATTCTCAAAGTCCCCAGAGTATCTCAGGTCCTCACCAGAGATCCCTGCCGTCAGGGCTTCTGTTGCTCCTTCCTCCCACGGAGCTTCTCCAGGGTGATGGTTTACGGCCAGATGGAGGGGGATTGTTGCCTCCGAGTGACTGCGTTCTCCAGAAGGCTCCCACGCAGTCGCGCTCTCACCTGCTTCCTTTCAGCACTTAGCGAAAGAAAGTTCTTTCTCTAGTTTCCCGCAGCCGCCCGTTCCTAGGACACA
Organism: Grampus griseus; assembly: GCF_964374135.1. Classification (NCBI taxonomy): domain Eukaryota; kingdom Metazoa; phylum Chordata; class Mammalia; order Artiodactyla; family Delphinidae; genus Grampus; species Grampus griseus. Next base: position 44,356,642 of record NC_139014.1, read on the forward strand.
GATATGCATCAGCTGGGATGGGATACAATTCAGGGCCTCAGAATCTCTCCTCCCCTCTGTCAGCTCCTGGCGTGGACTCTCCCTCCCCCACAAGGGGGCGCCACCCCAAGAGTGCCTCACGTTTCAATACCATGGTCTGTCCCACCAGCTTACCCGACACATCCAGACATGTTTCAACTCCACCCCTGGGCATTGCTTAGGCTTGGGCTGCAAACCCTGCTACACAATCATATGTATACCCCAGAGAAGGATTTTCCAGTTTAAAACCATTGTGGCAGAACAAGAGGTTATAAAATCAATCAGCATCTGCTATAGGCTTTGAAGTGACCCAGCGTTGCTCCCATCCCCTTTTTATCACATCCTCCCTGCAGGGAGGTCCCTCAGAACCTCAGTTCTTCACCCAGAAATTTGGAAAAAATTTGCACACCTATAACGTTCTCATAGGGACTTAATGAGATAACATAGGGATGGTGCTGTCGACTTTAAAAATATTCACAACCTAAAAGTTGAGAGTTATGTTTTATTTGGTGGGAATTTTTAGGACTTCCAAGCTCAGGAGGCAGCATCTCAAGTAACCCTGAGAGAAGTGCCCCGAGGAGGTGAGGGGGGAGCCAGGTTATACAGAAGTTTTGCCACAAAGGGCAGGTAGTCTGAACATCAAAAGGTTACTGTTCGTTAAAGAAAACCAGCAATCCCAAGTTAAGGAATTTAGCACTTTTCTGTGTGTGGGAAGATGCAAGAGTCTGAGCTCACCGAAATCACTCCTTCGATATGCACCTCAGCCATCTGGGGCCAGTGTCCCGTGTTTTCACATCCTGAGTTTCCTCAGGGCTCACCCGGGGAGCGGCTGCCGTCTGATGGCTACTAGGTGGCACCATCGTTGGAGGGCTGCAATCGCTGATGACTGTGACATCCTCTGTTTACTGATATGGCAGGAAATATTCCATTTCTCAGGGCCTAGCCCCCTACCTAGCTCCTTTCTCATTTGAAAACTATCTTCCCTTCCAGTTCTAATAGTCTACGGCGCTATATTATCTCCATGCTGAACTACGCTGTAATTCCTGGGGTGCAATGCAGAGTTCGCAAGCTCTGGTATGGGGCCCGTGAAAGTACATCCTCCCAGCATCACACAATGTTTCCCAGTGTTCCCATCCAGGAAACAGTGCCCACATCTATGCACAGTGGGAAAGGATTAAAATCAGATTATTCACATTTTCTTCCCATAGTCTTCACCCACCCACACAAACATATTCAATTAAGACACGGTTTTTAAGCCCTAACTTGTCATACCCCACCTGTCATCCACTTACTGGGGTAAATGCTGTCTCACGTGCTATACAAAATGCCGGGGAAAAGCAGCATTTGGGTCCCTGAGGCCTGCTGTGACGGCTGTCCTTTTCTTCTAACTCCCAGAATGACACTGACATCCTGGGCCTCAGCTCAGAGGAGGAAGTTGGGATCTACAAGCTCACGGGCGCCATGATGCACTGCGGGAACGTGAAATTCAAGCAGAAACAGCGGGAAGTGCAGGCAGAGCCAGACGGCACCAAAGGTACCACATCTGGGAACGGGACAGAGGTTTGCCTCTCCCCCTGCGTTCACATGTGGACTGGGCCACAGGAGATAAACCTTGTGTTCATCTCAAGAGCTGCTCTTGGAAAACCATACAAACTGAATTTGGGTTGTCCACAGCTTTTTGAACATGTGCTGGGGAAGTCCATTCACTTGGTCAAGGAATCATTTAGTGGAGATTCCTTAGCAAACAAGAGCATCATCTCATAAGTAAATAATCTCTGTCCACTATCTCTCACCGTCAGTTTACCTGTTATTTTAGGGTGGACATTTATGATGGTTGAGTGAATTTCACTTTCTTTCTGTGCTTACATATCATTATTAATATCCAGAATATCGTCCTACTCACTGAGCCTAAAATAAGAACCTTGGTTAGGAAGCCATTAATTCAGGTTAATAAATTAATTAACCTGAATTAATTAGCTGCCAGTTTAGGTGGCAGATAAATTTCTCCCTCCTATCACTGTCTCTTCCGCCTCCTACATCTGTTGAACTGACCCTGAACCAAGGACTGGTGAACAAATCTTCCTCCCCATGACTCTCACCTGGATGATCTCACCGCCTGCCTCTGCCTCATCCCAAAGAGGCCTGGAAACAGAGTAGAGGGCAGTGTAGGGGCTGACCGACGGCCAGACCCATCGCCATGTACCCTGCATGCCGCATGCCTCCAGCACTTCATCTTACAAGCTCCCAGAGTCAAAGGCTGGTTCATCCCTAATAATTCTACCTTTTGATAACATCCCCACACTGCGTGAAGCAGTGCGTCTGGCACCCCAGCTGATAAAAAGGAACGATAGCCATGAGTTAAAGGCCAGGAAAATATACATGACTTTATCACTGTCCATAAAGGCTCTCCTGATCCGCTTAGGTTTGTCCAGGATGGTCTCCCTTGTTATGAACTCAAAGTCAACTGATTAGTAACCTCATCCTGGGAGTGATATCTCATTACATTCACAGGTTCCACCCACACTCAAGTGAAGGGGATTATACAGGAAATGTACACCCACGGGTGCATTGTCCTCCCAATGGTGCACGGGAAGTAACAGGAGAAAAATTCAACGTGTTCAGAGCAGGGAGCCCTTCTGATTGGGGTAGTCAGGGAAGGCTTCCTGGGGGAGGTGGGGTCATTGACTTGGACTTTGAAAGATGGGTAGGATCCTAAAAGGTGGGGGGGCAGGCAGTCTAAGCAGAAGAAATGATGAGCAAGGGGGCTAAGGAAGGGATGTGATGGGGACAGAGAAGCAGAGAGCGGTCCACTTTGGCTATAGAAGACGATATGTGTAGTGGATTTGTAAGAGATGGGAATTAAAAAGCGATTATTTTGGCCTCAGTTTGGAAAGGCCTTGAGTGCCAGGATAAATGGTTTAGAATGTATGTGATAGACACCAGAAGCCGCTGGCACTCCAAGCAGCAGCGGAGTATGTGTGACAGCCTGGAATCAATTCATCTGTAGTCATGCTCACCCAGAGTGTGGAATGTAGGGAAAAAATGCCTCAGGCTCCTCAGCGCAGGCGGACCATATGGATATGTATCACGGCAAGGTCCCACACCCTCTTCCAGCCCTGGTCCCACACCCTCTTCCAGCCCTGGCAGCCACGTGTGCAGTGTTGAGAAGCAGAAAGAGCCTGGCAAAGGGGAAAACGGTGGCTGTAACCGGGGCCTGAGCTCCTCTGATGATGCTACCCACCCAAGTCAGAGTTGGCTGAGTGCTTACTGTATACCAGGACTGCTTCACAGCCACCCGGTAACATAAGTACTGTCACTGTCCCCCAGTTGACAGATGGTAAGACTGAGGCATAAAGGAGCAAAGCCTAAATTTGAACCCAGGCTCTTTGCCACTTTACTATTCTACAGTCTTAGAAACCATAGAGATGCAAGCTATTTTTAAGGTGAAATGAACAGGACCTAGATGCCTCTCTCAACGCTGCATGTCGGGGGTGAAAAAGAAGGATGGACCACCCCAAGCTTTCAAGTTTAAGTAACCAGAAGAATAATGGTAAATGGGCAAAGTAGGAAGAAGGGGTGGTTTGAGCAAAGAGTAAAACACACAACTGGTCTCTTACTAAGTCCTTAACAAACACTGCCCTGGATTTTTATTATCTTGGCTCCCGAACCAGCAATGAGGCGACGGTCCCAACCAAGGAGGAGCTGTCCTTGGGAAGCAGCATTTCTTTACCTTTTCTATGAGCTCAATGCAGGCAGCCCGGTCCATCCCAAAGTCAACTGAACTCCTAGTGAACTATATGAAATTGCCCACATTCAACTGAGCTTGACCATCTCCAAATACTTGCAGGTGGGGTGAAGGTTTCGTACTTCTCTCTCAGCTATTAGCAGGGCACTTTGCAGAAATTAGGAAGGTGCTGAACTTATATTAACTGTCCAAATGGTACTTCCTTTACTCATATACCATGTTGCTGTATTATCAGACTCCAACAATACTACATAACAATATGTTTTTTAATGAAATTTAAATATCAGTAAGTCAAGATCAACCTATTTCTACAGATTGTATCTAGAAGGCAAAGTGAAAGTTCTCGAAAACCCAGGACCCTGGATTATGGGGTCGAAACTCCATTAGTCAAGTCCAGGCCTGGGGCGTGTAGGAAAACATAAAAACATCCCAAAGGATTATAGAAAATACTTCTAGGAGGACCCAGGGCCTAATTGGCTGTTTTAGCAGCTGCTGTCTGTGTGACACCATTTCTCCTCCTCCTTCAGTGGCTGACAAAGCTGGGTACCTGATGGGTCTGAATTCTGCAGAAATGCTGAAAGGCCTGTGCTGTCCAAGGGTGAAGGTTGGGAACGAATATGTCACTAAAGGGCAAAATGTCCAGCAGGTAATGGAGATGCTCTGAATCCGAATGACTCATGTATTTTGCTATTTTAACCACCATCCTAAAGTTCTTTCGGTCGCAGGAATCAGAAACACATATGAAACTGGCCTCACCATGAAGGGGGGATTCATTCTCAGGGCTCAGGGGTAACTCAAGGAGTGCCTTGGGTGCCATGAGGGTCTGGAGCCAGGAAGTGAAGAGCCCTCTGGAGCCAGGCAGCCTCTCTGGCAAGACAGCTCCAGGCTGTCTTCTCTCTCCTGCTCTGTTGTGTTCTCACTAGGTGGGTAAGCTTTCTCCACCTCTCCTGCCCGTGGCCACCCCAGAACTCCCAAGTTTACATCTCCGTGGTTCCAGCCTCACCCTAAGACTGAGACCAGCATCTTTTGATCCCAATTCCAAATTCTCAGGAGAGACACTCTGTTTAGCCCAACTTGGACCAAATGTCCACTTCTGGTTCAATGAGGTGTGGCCGGGGCTAGAGTCACGTGTTATAACCAAGGTTGGTAGAAAACGATCTTTGTAAATGGGATAGACCTCATGGAACGGAGCAGATGTCTCAAGACAGATGTAATATTAGACTGAAATATATGAAATTGCCAATCTCCAGCTGCTTTTGACTTTCAAGATGTGAACTTTGTCTGTTTCAACTTAATACAACCATAAAAACATTCATTTGAGGGTTGAGTGGATGTTCGTTTTTTCAAGGTGACCAATTCGGTGGGCGCTCTGGCCAAAGCCGTCTACGAGAAGATGTTCCTGTGGGTGGTCACCTGCATCAACCAGCAGCTGGACACCAAGCAGCCCAGGCAGTACTTCACTGGGGTCTTGGACATCGCTGGCTTTGAGATCTTTGACGCGAGTTGTTTGCATCAATGACAAGCCTCAAAGCACCCTTCCGCTTTGTGTCTGCTTTGCTGAGTCTCCATTGGATTTTCCAAACTCACTCAAACTCTTTGGTATTCGAAATACCCAGTTCAACAGCCTGGAGCAGCTGTGCATCAACTTCACCAACGAGAAGCTGCAGCAGTTCTTCAACCACCACATGTTCGTGCTGGAGCAGGAGGAGTACAAGAAGGAGGGCATCGAGTGGGAGTTCATCGACTTCCGGATGGACCCGGCCGCCTGCATGGAGCTCCTCGAGAAGGTAAAGAAACGCTGCTCTCCAGGGACAGCTCCGCCTTGGTTGGACGACCACCTCTCTGCTCTAACTCTTTTCTGCTAATGGATTGGCTCCCCTAAACCCACTCCCCCAGGCTCTGAGCCTTCAGATAGCTGAATTCCCTGTGCAGAAAGGGTAAATGTTTGGAAAGCACACAGAATCTGTTCAGACGCTTAAAGAGGTGTGTGGGTGATTAACATCCCAGGGCTCAGTTACCCCTGAGAATGTGCATGGAGCCCAGGGGTGACTGGGCATTTCATACATACCTGACTTGTCCAAAGACCCCAGGAGGAGGACCATGGAGCAGTGGGCTTCCTGGAGGAATGTTACTATGAAAAAAGCAAGGGCTTCCCTGGTGGCACAGTGGTTAAGAATCCACCTGCCAATGCAGGGGACACGGGTTCGAGCCCTGGTCCGGGAAGATCCCACATGCGGCGAAGCAACTAAGCCCGTGCGCCACAACTACTGAGCCTGCGCTCTAGAGCCCGCGTGCCACAACTACAGAAGCCCGCGTGCCTAGAGCCCATGCCCCACAACAAGAGAAGCCCACGCACGGCCACAAAGAGTAGCCCCCGCTCGCCGCAACTAGAGAAAGCCCATGCGCAGCAACGAAGACCCAACGCAGCCAAAAAAAAAAAAAAAAAAGCAGATGACATACACATTTTGAGCACTGGTCATGTTGGAAGCCTATCTTCCTAAGGTGGCTACTGAGAAACCCAGATTTTATTGCTTAAACTATTACTCATGTGATTTTATGTCTAAGTATCCAACTTTACATTTTTGGTAAATCTATTGCTAAAAGTGAGTAAGTTGGGGAAACCTCAGCTTTTTTCCTTCCTACGTAGGGAAAAACCCAGTTCTTTCCTACTGCGTGTTTCTTTCCTGTGAACTTCCTTTACCACTCACATAGACGCTTCGTTTTCGATACTTCTGGTCACCAAATGTGTGGAGGTTTTTCCTCACAACGACAAGCAATTCTCTGCAACACCAGCTGGGTGTCCTACAATTTAAGTCAATTCGGACACTATCTACCCAGAGATGCCAAGTGCAAGCAGTAGGTCCCTGGTGCCCTACAACCTCTGACCTACTGGGCTACAAATCGAACGTTCCCACAACCCCGTCCTCAGGTTTAATTAATTTGCTAAAGGGGCTCACAGAATTCAGGAAAACACTTACGTTTACCAGTTTATTAAAGGATATGATAAAGGATACAGATGAACAGCCAGATGAAGAGATACAGGGGGCAAGGGAGGGTCCCAAGTGCAGGAGCTTCCGTTCCCATCGGGCTGGCGTGTGTCAGTCACCCTATCGGTATGTGGATGTGTTCTCCAACCCGGAAGCTCTCAGAACCACCTAGGATCGGGATTTTATGGAGGTTTCCCATGTAGGCACGATCGATCATTAACTCCATTTCCAGCCCCTCTCCCCTCTCTGGAGAATGCGGGGAGAGGACTGAAAATCCCAAGCTTCTAATCGTGGCTTGGTCTTTCTGGTGACCAGCCCCCATCCAGGAGCGCACCCAGAGTCACCTCAACAGAACAACAGATGCTCCTAGTACGCTTATCACTAAGGAAAATTAAAAAAGGCTTTAGAAGTTCTGTGCCAGGAAACAGGGACAGAGACCAATATATATATTTTCTATTACCTCACAATGAGCTACATTTATATACATGCAATTTCATTCCATGCTCTTTTGTTCAACAAATACTAAATTAGCACCTACCATATGTCGAGCACTGTTCTGTCATCGCACCAAACAGACCAACAGCCTTGTGCTCACAGTACTTATATCCCAGCGTTCCTAGTAACAGAGTGACAGCACCAAAGAAGTTGTCCTTGACTCCTACAGATGATGGAGTCATTGGGATGTACTAGTAAATGCTGAGGATAGTCTGTTATCCTCCTTCCAGCCTATGGGCATCTTCTCCATCCTGGAAGAGGAGTGCATGTTCCCCAAGGCCACAGACACCTCCTTCAAGAACAAGCTGTATGACCAGGACTTGGGCAAGTCCAACAACTTCCAGAAGCCCAAGCCTGCCAAAGGCAAGGCTGAGGCCCACTTCTCCCTGATCCACTACGCAGGCACTGTGGACTACAACATTGCCGGGTGGCTGGACCAGAACAAGGAACCCCTGAACGAGACGGTGGTCGGCCTGTACCAGAAGTCTTCGCTGAAGCTGCTGTCCTTCCTTTTTTCCAACTATGCTGGTGCAGAAGCAGGTGAAATTTTTTTTTAATTCCCCCTGTGGAAACTCTGTGTAATTACTCATAACTCATGAAGAACCAGTAGCTGGACATGAGCTTCAAGTTGAGCTTGATTTATTTGTCTGTCTCTGATCTCTGTTTTTCTTTCTCCTACTTCTATTCTTCCTCTTCCTTAAGAGATCAAGCTCTAACCATATGACCCAGCAATTCCACTCCTGGGTATATATCCAAAAAAAAAACAAAAACACTAATTGGAAAAGATACATGCACTCCAATATTCATAGCAGCATTATTTACAATTGCCAAGGTATGGAAGCAACCTAAGTGTCCATCACCAGATAAATGGATAAAGAAGATGTGAGATATATATATATATATATATATATATATATATATATATATATAATGGAATATTACTTAGCCATAGAAAAGAATGAAATTCTGCCATTTGCAGCAACATGGATGGACTTGGAGGGCATTATGCTAAGTGAAATAAGTCAGACAGAGAAAGATAAATACTGTATGATATCACCTATATGTGGAATCTAAAAAGTATAACCAACTGATGAATAAAACAAATAAGAAGCAGACTCACAGATATAGAGAACAAACTAGTGGTTACCAGTGGGGAGAGGGAAGGGGGAGGGGCAATACAAGGGTGGGAGGGAAAAAGGGTTATTATGAGATTATATGAAATCATGTTGTGAAACTTGTGAAAATTGTAAAGCACTGTAGAATTTAAAGAAATTTTCATTCAATAAAAAATAAATTAATGTTTTTAAGTCGGAAAAAAAATTTTTTTAAAGAGATTAGCTTCTACGGAGGTGAACAGGGCCTCCCAGTGGACACAATAGCCAATACCACATTCTTTAAAAGGTTTTTTTTTTACTGAGATATAATTCATATAGCATAAAATTCACCCTTTAAAAAATTCAGTGGTGGGACTTCCCTGGTGGCGCAGTGGTTAAGAATCCGCCTGCCAATGCAGGGGACACGGGTTTGAACCCTAGTCCGGGAAGATCCCACATGCCGCGGAGCAACTAAGCCCCTGCGCCACAGCTACTGAGCCTGCGCTCTAGAGCCCGTGCTCCGCAAGGAGAGAAGCCACCGCAATGAGAAGCCCACGCACCACCATGAAGAGGAGCCCCCACTCACCACAGCTAGTGAAAGCCCGTGCACAGCAACGAAGACCCAACACAGCCAAAAATAAAATAAATAAATTTATCAAAAAAAAAAATTCAGCGGTTTTTGGTATATTTATGGGTTGTGCAACCATTACCAGTACGTAATTGCAGAACATTTTCATCACACCAGTAACCCTTTAGCAGTCACTTCTCACCTGCCTCCTTCCCAGCTTGTGGCAGTGGCCAAACTACTTTCTGTCTCTACGAATTTGCCCATGCTGGATGTTTCATGTAAGTGGAATCATACACTATATGGTCTTTTGTGTCTGGCTTCTTTCACTTAGCTTAATGTTCTTCAGGTGTCCACGTTGCGGCAAGTGTCAGCAATTCATTTCTTTTTATAGGTGAATAATATTCCACTGCGTGGATCTTAACACAGTTTTGTCTATCCACTCATCAGTTGATGGACCTTTATGTTTTCTCTACTTTTGGGTACTATGAATAATGCTGCTATGAACATTTTATAGAAGTTTCTATGTGGATATTGTTAATGCTTTGGGGTACATACCTAGGGATGGAACTACTGAATCATATGGTAACTCTATGTTTAACTTTTGGAGGAACTTCCAGACCATTTTCCCAAATGGCTGCACAAGCCAGTATCACTTGTTAAGATTACCTATATATTTTTAAAGTAATTTCCAGAGTAAGGTTTAAAAATTATGGACTATTTTAAATGCATTAATTTTACAAATTAATGCTTTTAATTCATGCAATATAATCACTCATTAGATAATTTTTTACAATTAATGTCTAGTGTATTGGGCAGTATAATATAAAGATGGGCATAACTTTAAACTTGAATGATGAACACCATCGTCTTCAAATCTAATTAGGGCATCTCTATAACTGTATTGCATAACCTGACTTAGCAATGATGCCAGGACTCTAAACATAAGTTCCTGTGTAGGCATGAACCTGGGGAAGTGGCTCTCCTGCCTCTCCTCCCCCCCCCCCAACACATGGTCATGCTAGACCCTGGGGACAAAAGGGTGGAGTGAGAGGAGGGTGGGGGAAATGAGTCATGAAATTTCCCCAAGGGCTGAATCTTGATTACATATCAGAAGATAAATCTGAAATTGAGCCATTCAGAAAAAGTAGACCCAATATCACTGATGCCTCATTAAGTTGGGCTGTTCCTTTTAGACAAGAAAAAAATGGACTTGTAGAATATTCTGAGAAACTTCAGTTGTTATTACTTTCAGTTACTTCCTCATGAAGAGATAAACAGGGACTCAAGAATTTTTAAAAGGGACACTCATGAAAGAAACCACACTCACCAAGAGGAACATCTCAATCTTGCCAACTATTCAGTTGGATTTCATGTCTGATGTCTAAAGGAAAAGATTCTCCTTGGATACAGAGAGCCTAAATTATACTCCCAGTTAAATGCCACCCATATCCCACCCCACTCCGTTCCCACAGTGATAAAAATCAGTGTCTCCAAATCTGAGTAGTTTGGAGGAATTTTAAGAAGCAGAATACAGAAATGAACAAACCAAAAAACCCTCAGCTCTCCTACGTCAAAAGAAAACCAAACTCTCACTTCAGGGTTTGGAGGAAGTGGTTTAGAAAGGCCACCACTGACAAAACGGCGCACTGTTAATGGAGATGTAAATTTGTGAAGCCACCACAGAAAACAGTATGGAGATTCCTTTAAAAATTAAAAATAGAACTACCATATGATCCAGCAACTCCACTTCTGGGTATATACCCAGAGGAAATGAAATGACTATCCCAAAGAGATACCCCCATGTGCACTGCAGCATTATTTAGAATAGCCAAGACATGGAAATGATCTAAGTGTCCATTGATGGATAAATGGATAAAGAAAAGGTCATATATAATGGAATATTATTCAGCCATAGAAAAGAATGAAATCTTGCCATTGGCAACAACGGACCTTGAGGGCATTATGCTATGTGAAATAAATCAGACACAGAAAGACAGATCCTGTATAATCTCATGTATATGTGGAATCTTAAAAAACCAAACTCATAGAAACAGAGATCAGATCTGTGGTTGCCAGAGGTGGCGGGTGAGAGGTGGGAGAACTGGGTGAAAGGGGTTAAAAGGTACAAACTTCCAGTTATGACATAAATAAGTTCTGTGGTTGTAAAGTACAGCATGGTAACTGTAGTTAATTACACTGTGCTGTATATTTGAAAGTTGCTAAGAAAGTAGAGCTTAAAAGCTCTCATCATAAGAAAAAGAAACTGTAAGTGAAGGGATAGATGTTAAGTAGACTTAATGCTGTGATCATTCTGCAATATATACATACATCAAATCATTATGTTGTACACCTTAAACATATACAGTGTTATAGGTCAGTTACATCTCAATAAAACTGGTGGGGCAGGTGGGTAGGAAAGGCCACCACTATGTCCTCAGGACTCACCGGACACACCCTCTGTGTCCGTCTCCAGGCGACGCCAGGCTGAGCGAGAAGGGCGGGAAGAAGAAGGGCTCCTCTTTCCAGACCGTGTCCGCTGTGTTCAGGGTTTGTTTTTTGGCGACTTCCACATTCGGTTGTTTTCTGCCCAGTGCAACGGCGTTTGCTAAGGTAAATGTGCTTCTTCTGGTTTGTGTCCCAGGAAAATTTAAACAAATTGATGGCCAATTTAAGAAGCACCCGTCCTCACTTTGTGCGATGTCTGATTCCCAAGACTCCTGGTGAGCGAGAATCCCTCAGAGCAGGACTCCCTGAAATGTATGCAAAATTCTGTGGGTGTGGGTATGGGTGTACATGTGTCTGTGTGCACGCGCGTGTGTGTTTCCCTGGGGACGGGATCATGATAGCCTTTATCACTTCTCAGTCTATGAAACAGGGCCGCCAGATTTAGCAAATTAAAACCACGAGACGCCCCATTAAATTCGAATTTCAGATGAGACAATGAAAAATTTCTTAGTATAAATATGACCCATGCAATATTTGGGATATACTTATACTAAAAAAAAAAAGTATTTACTGTTTCTCTGAAATTCAAATTCAACTGGGCAGCCTGGGCATATTTTATCTGGCATCCCTACTACGAAATTATATCCAAAATGTTATGTACATATATAGGTGCATTAAATCCATACCTTTCATAAGATTCTTAAAAACCTTTCCCCCCAAAGTGAAGAGCCACTATATTTGGCAAATAATCAGCTTAGGTGTTCCATAATAAAAACAGCATCAATAACAACTGTTTTCTGAGCCTAATGCAGTCCCATTATTATGTTATCTCTACTGTTTACAGCAGTTCACTGCAAGAAAAACATAATCATCTCCATTTTATAAATGAGAAAACTGAGAGTCAGAGACCAGATATATAGACATAGAACACCATGTGGTACAGCAGACCTTTAACCATCAACAATCCTGGATGCACAGATATGGCTGAGTTTCAGGGCCATTTGTCACAAAGGAAAGAACAAACCGTCACACAGACTGTGGCTACGAGGCAGCTCTCTCATCAGCCAAGCTGTTGAATCCCAAAGGCTGGGCTTCTGGCATCAAGGTCCTGCTTCAGCAATGTTACAGGAGAGCAGAGGAATTAGATGATCAAAGAAAAGATCCCAGCTCCACCTACTACTGCCCAAGGGACCACAGCTGAGTTCTGGTCTATAAAAGGAGGATTAAAATGGCATTTTCTTTAGGCATTCGCTTAGTTATTAATTCATTTATTTATTGAGTGAGCGCTTATAAAGTGTTGACTCATTTTGTAAATATTAACACATTTAACCCGCCTTAGAGGGCTGTTGTGAGGATTAAATAAGCCAGTACACGTAAAGCATTTGAAACAGGTCCCATCACAGGAACAAAACAATTGTAACTATGTATGTGGACGGACGTTAACCAGACTTATTTTGGTGATCATCTCACAATATATACAAATATCGAATCAATACGTTGTACAGCTGAAACTAGTAAAATGTTACATGCCAATTACACCTCAATGTTTTTTAAATGCTGGTAGACAGCACTACAACAATAGCTGTAGGTGAATTTAAATAAACTCTGTCAGTTCATGATTAAAGAGGTAGACCAAAATATATAAGAGTGGGGGCTTCCCTGGTGGCTCAGTAGTTGAGAGTCCTCCTGCCGATGCAGGGGACACGTGCCCCGGTCTGGGAAGATCCCACATGCCGCGGAGCGGCTGGGCCCGTGAGCCATGGCCGCTGAGCCTGCGCGTCCGGAGCCTGTGCTCCGCAACAGGAGAGACCACAACAGTGAGAGGCCCACGTACCGCAAAAATAAAAAAAAATAAAAAAAAAAGATTATGAAGAGGAGGTGACGCAGACCCTCACCTCCCCACCCTCTTCCTTGGAGCTGACTATGGCTTCCTGCTCTTGTCTGGGGATATTAATTTACTCGGTCACCCCTTTAACCCACATTTACTGAGCTGCAGTTCTGTGCTAGGGCCTCTGCTTGGCACTGGGGATGCAGAAATGAGCCCTGGCCTCCAGGAACCCGTAGAGGAGCAGAAAGCAGACACGTGCGTGGCTAGCTTTAACGCCTATGACAAGCGCAACGTCAGTTATATTCGGGGCGGGGGGGACTCATTGGGGTTGGCGTGAAAGGGTCAGCAAGAAAGAACTTTCTGAAGGAGGCTTTGCATGGCCTGAGAAAAGGTGGCCTGGGGGGATGGAGACCGACAAGCAGGTCACATGCCTGGGGCGAGGCGTGGAGGTCCCCACATGGCACATTAAAGAGCCCAGGTTAAATCTTCTAGTTGATGAGGAGCCATGGAGGAGACGAGTGAGAGGATCAGGTTTATAGCTCAGAGCAGTCACTCTGGGGGACTTCCCTGGTGGTCCAGTGGTTAAGACTCCACGCTTCCACGGCAGGGACCATGGGTTCGATCCCTGGTCGGGGAACTAAGATCCCGTGTGCTGCACGGCACAGCCAAACACACACACACACACACACACACACACACACACTGAGAGGTTGCTCTGGCAGCTACAAGAAGAGCAGGCCTGAGAGCACAAGAGGGGCCAAGACCAGGCTGTAACAGAAGTCCAAATAAAAGATGACAAGGACCTGAATTAGGAAACAGATCATGGGGGAGAGAAGGGGAGGCATTGAAAAAAGCTTGAAGGGCCTTAGGCCTTCAGTAATTCAACAGGAGGAACAGCAGCTCTGATGGCTGGTCCTGTGTGGGAATGTCAGGGAGAGGGGAATTTGATGGAAGCACCTTGTCCCGATTCCCCGACATCTCATACGGCTCTACCGTTGTCATCGCCATAACACGCCACCATTACATATTAGTGAAGAATACCTCCCGGGCATCTGTCCCGGCGAAGGGAAAGGAAGCCAGCATGGAAACGAAAAAAATCTCAGAGAAGGGACCAGTTTAATGGAAAGAAAAGCGAGTTTTCAGGTTCACGTGAGTTCGATACGAAGCTGTGGAGGATGAACATTAGGAAACAGTGTCTGTGTCACTGGGACGTAGGCTACAGTCTAAGTTCGGAAAAAAGATCAGTCCTAGAAAGGCAAGAGTCTGGGAGGTGACCAGTGGGCTGGAGACAGGTCCTAGGTGGACACCAACACTTCAGCAGGAAGCAGGAGCCCATATGGCAAAACACAGTGAAACAAGAAAACTGTCTTATCAGGGAATCAAGGGCAAAAGGATTGGGATTGACATATACACACTACTATATATTATAAAATAGATAATAAGAACCTACTATATAGCATGGGGAACTCTACTCAGTACTCTGTCATGACCTATATGGGAAAAGAATCTAAAAAAGAGTGGATATATGTATATGCATAACTGATTCACTTTGCTATACAGCAGAAACTAACACAACATTGTAAATCAACTATATTCCAATAAAAATTCATAAAAAAAAAAAAGGTGAGAGTTAACAACTCAAATGTGGGAGAAAGACCCAATAAAATGGGAATGAAAGAAGCTCATCACATTGTAATTGGAGGCCACTGACCACCTTACGCTGAGCATTTTCAGTAGGGTAGTGGGGATGGAGGCCAGGTGGATGGGAGACCCTCAGTGGCCCTGGACCCTCGCTCCCCTCCCAGATTTGCATGTGCTGTTTCCTCTGCTTTTCATTTGCAGAAGGGACTCTGGAGTCCATAGGAGCTGCACAGCTTGGCTGTACCTCCTTCCCACCTGGACGGGAAAGGTGAAGGTCATGGGGCCTGGGGGGCAGGTGAGCGGAGACTGGGCCTTGCTATGGCCCATTAACCCCAGTCCTAACGATGCACAGGGACTCCATCTTCTGCATCCAGCACAACATCTGATCTTTTATGAACGTCAAGCACTGGCCCTGGATGAACCTGTTCTTCAAGATCAAGCCCCTGCTGAAGAGTGCAGAGGCCGAGAAGGAGACGGCCACCATGAAGGAAGAATCTGAGAGAGCCAACGAAGAACTGGCCACAGCTGAGGCTCATCGGAAGGAACTGGAGGAGAAAATGGTGTCCCTGCGGCAGGAAAATAATGACCTCCAGCTGCACGTCCAGTCTGTGAGTATCTCCCTGAGACCAGGAGGCCCCACCAGTGTCTATTCAAGAGACAGCAGTGCCACTCAGTGGGCCTACAGCGTATTGCATGACTACCCTGCCAGGGAAGGAGGCCAGCCCTCAGATCACCCTGGAAAACACATCTGCAAAGAGAATTTCTGCTCGCTCTGATTTCTCCCTGTCTTCCATAGCGGAGCAAGATGTATTTTGCTGTGGGCATGAGGGGGATGTGTCTGTCATCAGAATAAAAAGCTGTCAGGAATGCACCAGGTCTTTTTAAAAACTGTAAATAAAAAGACATCACTGGAAGTTCCCTGGTTGCCTAGTGGTTAGGATTCCGGGCTTGCACTGCCGTGGCCTGGGTTCAATCACTGGTCAGGGAACTGCGATCCTGCAAGCCGCACAGCGCGGCAATAAATAAACAAATGTTTAAAATTAAATCATTCAATTCAATGTAGAAACAGTAACTTTCTATACGTGATTTTCAAGAAAATAATTATACTCTAAAAATGCTTTATATATACGTAATTCATAAATTACTGTTCATTTCCTTTACAACAAATATAAAATAAAATAAAAATGCTTTAAAGATATGCATTTTTTATCAAAGAAATAGGGAAAATGAAACCATACAACCAGTAGGTAACACTCTGGCAGCATAATGGTCTCTTTTCACAGAGTTAAGACATTGATCATTTGCCCTTTTTAATAAACCCCCAACATTTTACTGCTCCCCTTTTCACTTTCCCAGTCAGTACGTGCAGCTGTTAGGAACCCTTTCCCAAGCACAGCGGGCAGAACAAGGTTTGGAATCAGATCTCTTGGTTTACATCCCAGATCCCCCACTTGGGAGCTGTGTGACCTTCGGCAGGTGACATCCTTTTTGTGCCTCAGTCTTCTGTAAAATGGGCACAGCAAGAGTAGCCACCTCGCAGGGTTGCTGGGAAGATCAGGTGAGTTCGTGCTTGTACAATGCCAGCACACAGCACACGTTCAACAAACACAGAGGCTATTCCCGCCAGACTCTTTTCATCCTTTACCTCGAAATGTGTGTCCAGTTCTTACAATACTCTGGTAGGAGAAGACACAGTCCCATTACGTTTAAGAGCATAATTAGCTAACCCTGGCCACTCCAAGAGACTCAATACAGAGTCTTCTGGGACATGTATGTATTAAGCGATGACACAATCACTCATTTTTGTCTATTTGGAGTTTTCAGTTCCGTGGCTTGAGGAGGCAGGGCTGAGGAGACACAGGGTGCACTTTTCTGTGGAGACTCTAAAAAGGTAGTCATGGTTGGGAACTATTAGTTAGCTTGTGAAAGCACAGAGGAGATGAGTTGTTTTTCAACTCCTGGTAGAAGGAAGAGTAAAATGGCTGGGGGTCCAAACGTGGCAAATTTGCAGAGGCTCTATGAATGCCATGAACGCCTTTGCTTGAGATTAGCTTAGGTGATTTTCTATTCAGTAGATGACATCCTTAGTGGTTAATAAAAAAAGGACTTGGATGATATATATGTGCGAGTGTGTGCGTGGCCATGACTCACTCCTTGACTTGGGCCCAGGTAATGGCCTTTTGGAGGGCAAAGCCCTTCCCTTCTGGGGTTGGTCAAGAGGCTGATCCAAAAATAACAATCTGTAAACAACAAGACGCTACTGTAGAGCACAGGGAACTCTATTCAATATCTGGTAATAAACCATAATGGAAAAGAATATGAAAAAGAATATACATGTATAACTGAATCACTTTGCCGTAGAGCAGACACTCACATGACACTGTAAATCAACTATACTTCAATAAATTCAATTTTTTAAAAGACATCACGATCTGGTTCTTTCAGGAAACAGCCTGATGGATGCCGAGGAACGGTGCGAGGGGCTCATCAAAAGGAAGATTCAGCTGGAGGCCAAAGTGAAGGAGCTAAATGAGAGGCTGGAAGAGGAGGGGGGGATGAATTCTGAACTGGTTGTCAAGAAGAGGAACCTGGAAGATAAATGCTCCTCCCTCAAAAGAGACACTGACGACCTGGCGCTGACCCTTACCGAGGTGGAGAAGGAGAAGCACGCCACGGAGAACAAGGTGAGCACGCCCAGCCCCCGCCAGGAGGAGAGAGGCGGGGAAGGAGCCCGTTCACCCAACATTGTCCAGAAGTGAGAGGGGAGCCAGTGGACGGGCAGTTACATCCCAGCGAGTCCGCCTCTGCCCTGTTCTAGACCCCATAGGCTCTTCCCCCGCTCCGGCTGCCTGCCTGGTTGCACCACAAACTTCTAGCCCTAACCCTTCCTCCACAAGCCAAGAGATGCTTCAGGAGAAGCATGTGGCACAGGGGGAGCCGACAAATGTGCCTACAGGGCCAGGCAGATGATGAGGGAAGGAGGTGATGAAGAAGGCAGAAAGTGGACCACACCAGGGATTGGCAGGGAGGTTAGAGGCACAGGGACCCTCGTGCATGCACGAGGTTAGAGGCACAGGGACCCTCGTGCATTACTGGTAGAATGTAGACTGATGCGGCCTTCGGGAATGCCATCTGGAAATTCTTAGTCAAATGAAGAATCCACACATCCGGACTTCCCTGGTGGCGCAGTGGTTACGAATCCACCTGCTGATGCAGGGGACACGGGTTTGAGCCCTGGTCTGGGAAGCTCCCACAGGCCGTGGAGCAACTAAGCCCGTGCGCCACAACTACTGAGCCTGCGCTCTACAGCCCGCGAGCCACAACTACTGCAGCCCGCATGCCACAACTACTGTGCCCCTGTGCCTAGAGTCCGTGCTCTGCAACAAAGAGAAGCCACCGCAATGAGAAGCCCATGCACTGCAACGAAGAGTAGCCCCTGCTCGCCACAACTAGAGAAAGCCCGTGCACAGCAACGAAGACCCGACACAGCCAAAAATAAATTAATTAATTAATTTAAAAAAAAAAGAATCCTTCAACCCAGTGATTCTGCTCCTGGGTATACAGACCAGGGAATTCTTCTGCCAGGTCCACGAGGGGACATGTATGAGGATGTTCATGGCAGTGTGGCTTGTGGTGGGGGGTGCTGGAGGCAAGATTGGGGTCCACCCTGGAGGGATGGAGAGGTACGGGGCAGAGGACGCATGGCAGGGTATACTACACAGCCATCAGGGCAACAAGATGGATGCAAAAGAGGACAAAGGAAGAAAGAGAAATATACAGCATGGTACCATTTATGTAGACTAAAATCACACGCACACAAAATCACATACACTTTACAAAAGTAAATGAAAAACACAATCCATGATTCACACCATAATCGTTGCCAGTGAGACAGAGGCAAGGATGAGGTTGGCCAGGTGTGAGATGACCTGCGTCAGTGTGGGACAGACAACCGGGCGTTGATAGGGAGGTGATAGGGAGGGGTGGGGACTGCGGCGAACTGGAGAGCACTTGCCCTGCCCCCAGGTGGCAGCCAGGGCCCAGCGCCAGCCAGCTGGTGCCCGGTAGCCATGTGAGTCCAGCACTGCCAGAGCTTCCAATTTTCCTTGAGAAACCAGACATCCCAGATTTTATGTGAAATCTCATGTTTTTTCAACTTTTATTCAAAAGTTGTAAACTATTATGTGGCCAGATTCGGCCCATAGGTCAGGAATTACCAACCTCTGATCTAGCAGAGCGTCATACATGAAAAAAAGTTCAATTTAACGCCTTAAAATCTCTGCGGTTGGTGCCGCTGTCCTGCTTCCTGACACACAGGACTCCTGTTCTGGCTTTTCCTGCATAGCACCTCATGCCTGTCCTTCTTCCCCTTCCTGCCTCATTCTAAACCCCGGGTCAGCTAATAAACAAATCCCCATGGATGTATTGCGATGAATATAGACTGTTGTGTTCCTTCCAGCGGCGGCATATTTGCATTTATCCGTGTCCTTCCTTGTACCATATAACACCCTCTTTAAAGGAATCAGCCTTTAGGGGAGGGTTTGAGGCTCTGTGATAGGCCAGTGAGGACTGAAAAAACCCAGAGGCTGCCAATTTCAGGATGATGCAGCCAACACTGTGAGCACCTGCTGCGGAGGCAAAAAAGCAGTAGCCAAAAAACAAAAAAGTCACAGAAAAGGGAAAAAAAAGAATCAACAGCCTTTGCCAGAAGCTTCTGGTTTAATTGTCTGAACTTTCAATTGGTGTTGATACTCTCTTAGGTAAAGAATCTTTCAGAAGAAATGACAGCGCTTGAAGAAAACATTTCCAAACTGACCAAAGAGAAGAAATCTCTGCAGGAAGCCCATCAGCAAACATTGGAGGATCTTCAGGTTGAAGAAGACAAAGCCAGTGGTCTCACCAAAATAAAAGTCAGGCTGGAGCAGCAAGCAGAGGACGTGAGGATATTTTATTACTACGCCGTAATATTGATTACCTGTGGAAGCGCAGGCAGGATGGGGTCTACACAGGACGCAGGGGTTGAGAGTTCCGACTCTAGAGCCAGAATCCCTGAGTTCAGATCTCAGCCCATTCCAAATGAATCTAGAATGCTGAGTGAGCCACTTAACTCATGAAGCCTCAGTCCCCACCTTGTGAAATGGAGATACAATTAGCTCTACCTCGGAGGGTTTGCATGGAAAGCTCTACCTCGGAGGGTATGCGTGGAAAGCTCAGCACGTAGAGGGTGTTCAGTAAAATGTCAGCTGCTAGTGTCATCATCACTAGCACCCACTTGAATGTAGGTCTTTGGGTTCCGAAAGCTCCAATCCTGTTCTAATTTTGTTAAAAGTGAGTTCCAGGGCTTCCCTGGTGGCGCAGTGGTTGAGAGTCCGCCTGCTGATGCAGGGGACACGGGTTCGTGCCCCGGTCCGGGAAGATCCCACATGCCGCGGAGCGGCTGGGCCCGTGAGCCATGGCCGCTGAGCCTGCGCGTCTGGAGCCTGCTCCACAACGGGAGAGGCCACAACAGTGAGAGGCCCGCGTACCGCAAAAAAAAAAAAAAAAAAAAAAATTACTATACTATAAGAAGATCCCATGGTTCCTTTGAGTGTCATCTTCTCAAAAGTTTGTTTACAAACCAGTAAATACTTATCTATTAAAAGCTGATGGTCTAAGATATTGGTGATTAAGCAGCAATCACACATAAAAATAAAGAAAACCTGAAATGACCAATTTTTTAAACTGACCTTTATGTGTTCTGTATTTTCATTCTTATTTTACCTAATGAGAAGCTAAATTGTCAAACGGTTCAATACTGGGCACCAGGGACCCATGTTTCCCATTCATGTTGGCTTTTTCTTTTCTTTTCTTTTTAAAGAGTAACGTGGAAAGAACGTGCCAGACTGTGGAAGACCAATTTAATGAAGTCAAAGCCAAGGATGACCAACAGACACAGTTAATCCATGATCTGAACATGCAGAAGGCGAGGCTGCAGACCCAAAATGGTGAGGACGGGCAGGGCCCGGTGGTGGGACCACTGGGCCGTGGGAGAGGGTGGTCCAACCTCTGACGTGGGGCCACATCTGTTTGCCAGGGGAGCTGAGCCACCAAGTGGAAGACAAGAAGGCTCTGATTTCACAGCTAACCGAAAGCAAGCAGGCCCTCACCCAGCAGCTGGAGGAGCTTAAGAGGCAGCTAGAAGAAGAAACCAAGGTAAGGGTGGTTGCCTCTGTTCAGGAAGGCAGAGTCAGGTGGAACCTGAGAAGTCACCAGGCCGGCTGGGGGCACTGCTGCCTCATGAAGCGTGATGTTCCTCTTCCTTGTAGTAGAAGGAACCTGTTCTTGGAGGTTACAGGACCTTGGCATTGGATCTCCTTCTTCAGAGCTAGAAAACTCTACCAGGGTGCTCCATCCTCAGAGCTCCTCCGTGCCCCCCTGGAGGGGCTGATAAACGCCCCTCCCCAGCCAGGGGCATCCCCTCCCCATCACTGTACTAGCTTGGGCATCTCTGCCTCTGTGCATTCTTTGTGCATTCTTTCACTCTGCCCAGCAATTCATCCCAGCCCCTTGAAAGGCCCTCCTCTTTCTCCTTCATCACTCTTTGTGTATCACCAGCTACAACACCCACATTTAAGCCCCCCTCCTCCAAGAGTCCACATTTGGAGCACCCTTGGGACATCTGCATAAACATGGACACCATTATCACCTTCTTGACGTCAATATCAAGCTATTTACGTTTATAATTCATGTCTCCCCACTAATCTGTAAACTTCTAAAGGGCAAGAATTATTTTGCCCCGCTGTAACAGTAAACAGTAAGTACAGAACAGTGCACACAGTAGGTGCTTAGTAAATGCTGTTGATGGGTGTTCGAGCACTAGAATAGGAATCTAGAAGTCCGCAAACCTGCATGAGTGTAATTCTGAGGTTACCATGTGCCAGCTAAAACTTACAGGGCAGTCTCTTGGAACTCCACCAAGCTCCATCTGCCCCTTCCAAAAAGGAAGTGCTATATTAGTCTCCCATCTTCCTATTATAGGGTAGGGGTATTTGGTGGACTGGATGGAGGCAGGGGGAGTGGAGAGAACCAGAACCTGAGAAGGTCCATTACAGGAGCAAGGCTGTCCTCTGGCCAGGATACAGCTAAGCTTTCCTTCCTGGGCAAAGTTTTGTTGTTTATTTGTGTCTTTAAAAGGATAAAAATGTATGAGTTATTGCACCGGGTTGACCAGAAAGTATTTTGTGACCATTATAATGAGAGCTACATTGTCTTCCCGACCAGGTGGGAGTGAGTGATGGAGGCCTCTGGGCATGTCCCCCTCCTGTTTGGGAAGAGGTGGCAGAGCTGTGGAAACGGCATAGCTCATGTCAGAGTTCCCGGGTGGGGACACAGCCCACTGGTGACACCAAAAGATGCTTTTGGGGTTTTCATGGTCACAGTACTCCATAACACTGCATTAAGTAGTGAGAAAATTATTCTCTTTGCAATTCTACTTCAATTCTTCTGATTAAATAAGGAAAAGGTCTCGCTTTGGATACCATCTCTCTAACACTGATGTATCTTCCTCACTAAGACGCAGAGAGTAGGCCTCAGACACAGAGGCACAGCAGCGAAGTACTTCATTAGAAGGTGAAAACACCGCCTTACCTCCATTGCATTTATTATAGTTATCTTCTGTTTATGGCAAATGTTAATGGTTTTCCATTTAAATAAATATATTTAAATATAATAAAGGAGTCAACTTTTTAAAAAATGAAGTAAATAAAACAGGAGATATACTGCTACAGCAAAGTTTGTGAAGGCAGCAAGGGAGTGATACAAGTTGGGAAACACTGGTTGAAACAAAAATACCTTAACTTGGAAAATGGCCACACGTTTTTGCAATCTGTCACCACTGTGATTCCGCAGGCCAAGAGCGCCCTGGCCCACGCCCTGCAGTCCTCCCGCCACGACTGTGACCTGCTGCGGGAACAGTATGAGGAGGAGCAGGAAGCCAAGGCTGAGATGCAGAGGGCGCTGTCCAAGGCCAACAGCGAGGTGGCCCAGTGGAGGACCAAATACGAGACGGACGCCATCCAGCGCACGGAGCAGCTGGAGGAGGCCAAGTAGGGGCTCCCAGGTTACGGTAGGAGAGTCGACCCTAAGACACAAGGGAAGGGACAGAGGACAGACCTTCTCTTCCTCCCCAGGCCTTTGAGTTTTCTTAAACACGCAGACCTGGTCTCCCTGCCCCTCTCCCAGGGCACTGTCCATTCCGCCTGGTCCCCTCGGCGCCTCCTAGGTGACTGCTTTGCCCATCTGGGGACTCTTCAGGTGATACGTACTGTCCAATCGTCAAACTCTAGGTCTTCTCAAATTCCAGTCCTTTATAGATGGCTCAATTCCCTTCCGATCTGATAATTACTTCTGAAATGGTCCACCTTTGTCAACAACAACAAACCTGGTTCTCTCAGGAAAAAACTGGCCCAGAGGCTCCAGAAAGCAGAGGAAAACACAGAGCCTGTGAGCTCCAAGTGTGCTTCCTTGGAGAAAACCAAGCAGAGGCTCCAGGGAGACGTGGACGACCTGATGCTGGATTTGGAGTAGGCCAACACCGCCTGCGCCTGCCTGGACAAGAAGCGGAGGAACTTCGATGAGGTCCTTCCCCACCGCTTGACGGCAGCCACAATGCAAGAGATGTGTGAGATGCACACCTTCGGGGAGGCCCTCGAGCATCAACTCCCAGTGTGGAGGGTTTGGGGCTTTGCGCTGTCTCTTTACTTTTGCGGCAGTCCCTCCAAAATGAATTTTATTTTTCGTTAAAGTTAATTCAGCTTACTTTGAGATCAACATATCTTTCAAGAATACAGCAGATCTCTGTAGTGATATCAGAGTTTGGAACCCCTGAGTTTGGGGCTCACCCTGTTTCTTTGGTCCCTAAGGATAGAAGGGTCCAACCTTGTCATTGCTGACGGCCCTTGTTGACATGACTCATCCAAGTCCCTGGCCCTTTCGGCTTCTCACGTGTCCCTCTGTCACCTCCTAGGTCCTCACAGAGTGGAAACAAAAATTGAATGAGAGTCAAGCTGAGTTGGAAGCTGCTCAGAAAGAGTCCGGGTCACTTAGTACTGAAATCTTCAAGATGCGCAATGCCTACGAGCAGGTGGTGGGTCAGCTAGAGACACTGAGACCGGAGAACAAAATTCTGCAAGGTGAGCTCTCCCCATCACAGGGGTGTGACAGTCCCCAGCTCTCTCCCCATCACAGGTGACAGCCCCCAGCTCTCTCCCCCCAACAGGTGTGTGACAGCCCCCAGCTCTCTCCCCATCACAGGGGTGTGACAGTCCCCAGCTCTCTCCCCATCACAGGTGTGTGACAGTCCCCATCTCTCTCCCCATCACAGGTATGTAACAGTACCCAGCTCTCTCCCCATCACAGGGGTGTGACAGCCCCCAGCTCTCTCCCCATCACAGGGGTGTGACAGTCCCCAGCTCTCTCCCCCCAACAGGTGTGTGACAGCCCCCAGCTCTCTCCCCCCAACAGGTGACAGCCCCCAGCTCTCTCCCCCCAACAGGTGTGTGACAGTCCCCCTTCTCTTCTGGCCACCCCTCCCCCATTTGGCCACAGCATCCTCCTTCCTGCTGCCCCACAAAATCCTCACATCTACTCAGTTTACCCTGAGACCCAAACTCCCCCGATGTGAGGCATACTCACAGCCAAGCCTTGCTCTTGAGAACAGAGGGCTCCCTGGGCTGCTAAGCTCCCTGCTCTTCTACAGAACACATCTTCCATGGATTCTGTCTCTACATGGCTTTGTGTCCTTGACCCTGTCACTAGATCGCTTAGGATCTCAGACTGCTGACTATAAAACTAGACCAGACCCAGTGCCCCCTAAAGCCCCTTCTGTTTCCGAGACCATGATTCGATGTGTTTTCTCCACAGCTCTCTCCCCCGGTCCTCTGTGCCCATTCTGTGTCCTGTGTGAAGGTTCAGGGTCATACAGGTGTTCTGTTGCTTCTCCCCATGCATCTTCAGGTGAGGCCACACACCTGTGTCTTGTCCACACCTTCCCCGAAAGGTTTCACTGTACTTGTTCTCTCCTATATGAATGTCACGAATGAATCACCAATCCCCAAATTCCCTGGCAAATGCCTGTGCTATCAGACAGAGCCTGTGAAAACAGCCTAGATCAGGCCTGTCCTTTGCAGAAGAGATTTCCGACTTAACCATGCAGATTGCGGAAATGAGCACGAATCTTCAGGAAGTGGAGAAGACCAAGAAGCAAGTGGAAAGAAAAGTCAGACCTCCAGGCTGCCCTAGAAGAGGTGGAGGCACATGTCTGGGATGTGAAGGAGGGCGGGGCACTGAGGAAGGGGACTAGACCACCCCCAGGGGCCCTTCCTGCAGGAGGCACTGGGGCTCCAATGGGAAGAATCCAGCCCCACCCCCGCCCGGGGGGTGGGGGGACCAGCTGCTCTCTGCTGCTTGTCTCCTGGGTGTCCTCTAGTCCATCATATTTCTCCTACTGAATAAATAAACTTGTTCATTATGTCCTCAACGTCTTCCTCTGAGAAAGCAAGAACTCAATCACCAAACATCCTGAGAGGCAGCTCAGAATGCCTTAGTTTAAACAGAGTTATACACAGTCATCTTTGGCTGTTGGGAATTCTGTGTGGTCCAAAGAGTGCAGTATCCTGATGTAATCATCAGTTGTGGCCAGTGAGGGGTTTGGGGCTTTGCGCTGTCTCTTTACTTTTGTGACAGTCCCTCCAAAAGGAATTTTATTTTTCGTTAAAGTTAATTCAACTTACTTTGAGATCAAAGTACTTACTTTGAGATCTTAAGACGTTCTAGGGAAATCTGCACTATGCAGGATAACAGGAGAGCAATTCCTCTTTCTCTTTTTTGAGAAGACGTTGGCTCCTGACTTATGGTCACTATTTAAAAGGACACAGTAATCAAAATTTTTACTAATTGAAAACGATGCTCTGTCCTCCTCAAGACATAAGATTGTTAACAAAGCTTCAGTTCTAGTTTCATTACTAGTAACAACTTGGAAGCAAACTGTTTGACCTTTTTGAGTACTGTTCTATTTATTTGTAAAATGAGTCTAATAATACCCATTTTATCATAATGCGGATGAAAAACCTCATTCGAGAAGGTGGCTGCCCCCGGCAATCCCAAGCACTCCTTGACTTTTATCAGGGTTCCTTGGAGTATGAAGAGAGCAAGATTTTGCGTGTCCAGCTAGAGTTGAACCAGGTGAAATCTGAGCCTGAGATCACTGAGAAGGACGGAGAAATCGAGCAGCTGAAAAGAAACAGCCAGCGGGCAGCAGAGGCCATGCAGAGCGTGCTGGACGCTGAGATCCGGAGCCGGGATGATGCTCTGAGGCTGAAGAAGAAGATGGAGGGGGACCTCAGTGAGATGGAGATTCAGCTGCGCCACTCCAACCGCCAGGTGGCAGAGACCCAGAAACACTTGTGCTCAGTCCGGAGCCAGCTCAAGGTGAGTGCACGGCCCCTGGAGGACCTGGCGGGACCTCAGCCTGCCCTGGGCTCCGGTCTCACCCCTGGTTTCTCATGAAGGACTCCCAGCTGCATCTGGATGATGCCCTGAGGGGCAATGAGGACCTCACGGGGCAGCCGGCCATCGTGGAGCGCAGGAATGGCCTCTTGCCGGAGGAGCCGGAGGAGAGCAAGGTGGCCCTGGAGCAGACGGAGCGGACCCGTAAGCTGTCGGAGCAGGGGCTGCTGGCGAGCAGCGACCGCGTGCAGCTTCTTCACTCCCAGGTGTGTCCATCCTCACTCCACCCAGGGTCCACCCTGGAGGCAGGCAGGACCCAGGCTTGATGGAAAGGAGTTCCCACCACTCCTTCCAGGCTAGTGGTCAAGACAAACTTTCATTAGGCCTAGTTCTTGGAATAACTTTGTCTCTAGATGGACAGATTGCTAAGCTTTCTTTTATCCGAAGATAAAAGATCATGGGGAAATAGGAGCAAGGAATGACGAATTATTGCATAAAAGGGCTGGAAAAGGCTTCACAGAGGCAGTAACATATAAGCTGCAAGCTTAGAAAATTAGGATTGTCTTTTGAAATAATTACTTTTAGGAAAGTTGAAGAATTCCTTGTTTCATTTTTTACTTTTTTGGACCACACCACATGGCATAGGGGATCTTAGTTCCCCAACCAGGGATCGAACCCGCACCCTGCGCGGTGGAAACACAAAGCCCTAATCACTGGACCGCCAGGAAATTCCCCCAAAATTCCTTGCTTTAAAAACTATTTTTTGAATTAGCCAAAAAAATAGAAAAATACCAACCATATTGTTAGCATTTTGGGATCTCTTATTCTAGGCTCTTGTTTCTATACAAATATATTTTTTGTAAACGTGATCAATCCTTTTGCAACTTTTTTTCATTTAACAACGTGTTGTGAACATATTTCTATATTTTAGGGGATTTTTGGGGTTTTTTTGTTTTTGTTTTTTGTTTTGCGGTACGTGGGCCTCTCACTGCTGTGGCCTCTCCCGTTGTGGAGCACAGGCTCCGGACGCACAGGCTCAGCGGCCACGGCTCACGGGCCCAGGCGCTCCGCGGCATGTGGGATCTTCCCAGACCGGGGCACGAACCCGTGTCTCCTGCATCGGCAGGCGGACTCTCAACCACTGCGCCACCAGGGAAGCCCATATTTCTATATTTTAAAATAGTTTTCTACGATACAGTTTTTTAATGGCAGAAAAGCAGTCCACTTTAGTTGTGTATTATGACACTTTTATTTAATCAGTCTTCTATGGTTGGATATTTTTAGACTGTTCCCAATAAAAATTTTTATGATTAGAAGATTGTATGACAAACTTCTTCATAACTAAATTTTCACATATATCCATGATTACTATTTCCTTAATATTCCTGGAAGTATATATTCATGGTCAAAACAGCAAAGACATTTATGATATGTTGTAAACTGGTCTTTAAACAAAGTTGTCCCAACTTTTATTCCCATGGGGAAAATATGTGAGAGTGCTTAGCTATTATTTTTTTAATCTTCACCAATTTTATGGTTGAAAATGCCTCATTTAAAAATTCTTGTTTCTTTGATTACTAATGAGGTGGAACATTTTGTCGTATTTGTTGGCTACTTGTATTTCTTCTGGTGTGTCTTAGCTATTTGTACTTTTGCCCTTTTTTCTTAATGATTTGTCTTTTTTACATATTAAGGAAATATTTTTTCAGTAATGCACACTGCAAATGTTTTCTCGTTTGTCATCATCCTAACAACTCTATGTACAATGTTTTGATCATGAGAATTATTTTTCATTTCACAGTTATGTCAACCATTTCCTTGTTCCAGCACGTTTAACTAAATAATCTATCCTTCCTCAAATATTTGAATGTCCACATTTATCATTTACTCAGTTCTTTTCTGTACAATTCTCGGGCCTGTTTTGGGATAGCTGTCCTATCAAAAATGAAAGCGTCTTTTTCATTTTTTTCACCTGTGTGAAAAATAAGACATGGAACGTTCTCGAGATTGACTTCTTTCCCCACCCAACCCTCTCCCTTCCAATCGTTGTACGTGTCCAAATGTAGCCCGAACCTCTTATCTAATTTTTCTTGTAGAACACGTGCCTGATAAATAGCAAGAAAAAACTGGAAGCTGACATAGCCCAATGCCAGGCAGAGGTGGAGAACTCTATCCAGGAGTCCAAAAATGCAGAGGAGAAGGCCAGGAAGGCCATCACGGATGTGAGCTCCATTCTTTCTTATCAGAGATGCTGTCTGGAGATGAGAAAGGGGCTTCTAAGCCGGGACCTGCAAGTAGGTTTCCTCTCCTCACCCCTGCATTCAGTCAGTGGTGGCTTCCTGGAGAGACGGAAGGAGATGGAGCCTCAGCAGAGGCCAAGCGGGAGGGGAGCCATGCAGAATCAGCGGCGGCTGCGGGAAGGAGGAAAGCATCAGCATGCCTAGTACCAGCCTCACAGCATCCTCCGTGTGCCCGCATAGGAGGGGTGGGTGGCCCACTGATGCTCCTGTGGACTTAACCAGGCGGCCATGATGGCCGAGGAGCTGAAGAAGGGGCAGGACACCAGCGCCCACCTGGGGCGGATGAAGAAGAACCTGGAGCAGACGGTGAAGGACCTGCAGCACCGCCTGGACGAGGCTGAGCAGCTGGCCCTGAAGGGCGGGAAGAAGCAGATCCAGAAGCTGGAGGTGCGGGTAGAATGGCGGGAGAGGACTCTCACTCCCAGAGTGACACCAGTTCAGCCGCCCCTGGCAGAACCACAGTCCAGAAACTTAGGTGGCGGGGAATTGGGCACTGAGTCGACTGTAGGTTCAGTTTGAGGACCACTTGTGAAACTCCCTGTGAGCCAAGTGTCCCCCCTACTTCTCCCTCTCCGGTCCCTACGCCCCAAGACACACACAAACCCATTTTTGAACGCGTATCCCTCGATACCTACAATATAAGGACGTTTCAAATGTTCACATTCTGTTTTTATACAGATTCAGATCTACATAAATGGAAGGGGAAACATACCTTACAATCATAAGATTACACATTTTGGTGCAATTTACATTTTGGACCAGGCTCCACTTTGATAAACAATGGCCCATCCTACATAAGATATGCAGTCTCCCTTGCCCTCCCATTCCGGGATCTCATTCCCTTCCCAGATTTCCTAATGTCGAAACACAACTTGCAATTCTGCTGCTTTCCTCAACTCCATCCTAAATGCAGGGTGACTGGCGTTTCCCCCAGGCTAACTCGCCAGCAAAGTGCGATCCACACACAGGACAGTCCTGATTTTTCTTTACCTGGGAGCGTAGTTTTTAGTTTCTTTGCTGGTGGTTCCCTTTGTTTCCTATACCCCTTGCTTTTCCCGTTAGACCCTGGATGGTTTATTTGTTTTTCTAAACAGGCTGCATTACCCATTTGCAGTTTGGAGAAGGACTAGGAGGAAGAGGATGTTAAACTGTCTCTGCTGTCCCCCAGAGAAGGGGCACGAAAGAGGGAAAGAGGATGAAGGGGAGGAGAAGAGAGGGAAACAACTTCTCCCAGCAGGAAAGACCCGAACACATTCTTCATGCCAGCCTCCCAAGGATGTGGTCACCAGCACTTGTACACTTTAAATGTGAAACAATTTTTTGGCTAAAAACTACAAGGCTGTAGACACATGAGTAACAAAAGTAAACACCAGGGAAGTCAGAGCTCCCTCCAGAATTCTTTAAACGCTTATTTTTAATTATTCCCAGTCCTCTTCTATTAAAACAAACTTGGGCTTGTCCTTCACACGGACCCCTCCCTGGACGGAGGAATTAGATCCCATGCCACCCTCTTTGATACTTTGATTCCTGGGTTGGCAGGGAACCCTCCTCCAACCTCCCCTCTGTCGTGGTGAGGCACCTTGACTGTCCTCCAATCCCCAGCTGCCCAGTTATCTTAGCTCCATGAACCTTACAGAGGCCTAGAGAGAATTCCCAGGGAAGCTGATGGAAGACAGCTTCCCGGGGCCGGTGGGTGGGGTCTTCTCTGGAACAGTGCCCTGAGCTGCCTGTTCCACTGGTAGATTTCAAGGTTGATCCAGTGGGTCTGCAGGCCCAGAGCCGCCCTCTCTGTGGCTACTGGGATGCCCAGGGATTGGCTGCCAGCTCCACCACTGGGCTCTCCCTGGATTGAGGAATCGGGCCCCAGGTGGTGACCTGCACTCTCAGTGGCTGTCCTGCCCCCTCACGACTTCAGGAAACGCAGACACAGCTATGAAATCAACAATACCTGTGTAGCGCTTTATCATCAAAAAATACTTCCACAGACTTTGTCTCATCTGATCCCCACATTCAAGGTGGTTTGGGCAGGAATTATCATCACCATTCTAAATACACGGAAACTCATACTCAGTGATGACAACGGGCTTACTTTGGATGGATCAGCTGGACGGGGGGCTGAAACACACCTTGGACTCTACCTGGCCCAGGTTCTCTCCATGACCCCTGCCACCTTCCTTGATCAGGAAGCCCTCACCGAGCTGCATGGCCCCAGGGGAGGCGTCACTTTTTTGCGAAGCCTGGTCCACTAGGCGAGGCGCGTGCACCCGGGGTGCTCCTGCCCAAAGACGGTGTCTCGTTGTCACTTGCACAAAGCCACGGCACGGACTAGTGGCGGCCTTGGGAACCACATGTGTTCCTGAGCCCTAGGAGGAGTCATCTGCGCAAAATATAAGTAGAGCATCTTGAGTTTACCCTAAAACAACCGGCACGTGAGTGGGTGAGAAAAGCCTGGGAGGCGTGACCTGACCTCTGTGCTCTCTTCTGGGAGCAGGAGTCACATAGCGGGCTAGAGGCTGAGCAGAAGAGGGGAGCCCAGGCCCTGAAGGGTGCGCACAGATACGAACGGAAGGTCAAGGAAATGACTTACCAGGTAGGCAACGGCTCTCCTGCATCCCCTGGATCTGACCCAGCAGAAGCAGCGGGGGAGGGGTCTCGGGCCCTGGCAACGACGCTGTGTTGGCAGGCCGAGGAGGGCCGCAAGAACATACTCAGGCTCCAGGACCTGGTGGACAAGCTGCAGGCCAAAGTGAAGGCTTCCAGGAAGCAGGCGGAGGAGGCCATGAGTAGGGGGGTCCCGGGGAGTGCGGGGGGAGGCGCCCTGGCCCCGAGCAGGAGTCCGTCCCTGTTTCACAGCGCCCGCGGCAGCTGAGGCCTGAGTTTTCATTTGCAGGCTATAAACACAAGCTCAGGACGCCTGCCCTTTCCCTCCCCGGTCTGCATTATGCAAACCTGCCCCACCTCCCCCTCCCCTGGGCCTCCTGCCTCACTAGTCCTGGCCCCGCCCCTCCATCCCTTCCCTCTGCCTCAGCCCACCTGGCTTTAATCCCACCCACACTGGCTGACTCCACCCACCCCCAACTTACTCAGAATTCCCTGCCCAGTGAGCTAACCTTGAACACCTGGCCTTAATTCACATCATCACATCTCAGCCCTGGCCCTGGCTTCTACCACATCCATCCCTCCCTGGCCTCCCTAGCTCCCACCCTCCAGTTCACCCTTTTTGATCTGCCCTTGAGCAAACAGGTGAAACCAACAGTGAGGAAATAGTTTGGGCTGAAACCAACATTTCTCAAATATCTTCTGGGGCCACTAGGTCTGGAGGATGTTAATAGCAGGAAGTTGGGGCAGCAGGTGGGGGGAGGGGGAGGTATTTTACAGAAAAGAAATCGTTTGGGAAACTCTGGGTTACACAAAGTTGGACTGTGGGTGGCTTTACTTCAAGGATTTCTCAGATTTTGCAGGGAATACGGGATGGACTCCAGAGTGGAAAAGGCGTTCTAGATTGTAGCATCTCCCACCCTTTAGTGGACCTTGGCATCTTTGTATTGGAGGCAGAGCCTCCCACAGGACCAGTGTCCTGAGGAACAAAACCTGGGGGAGTCTGGCCTAGATAAATGACGAAGGGTGTGGCCTCTCCCCTGTCCTTTTTACTCCCCGCCCAAGAGCCTGGTGCTTCTGTGCTGACCTCTGGGAAGCAGATCTGAACTGGTTAAGGTGGGGGAGGATCAGTACAGTCGCAGCAGGACTGGCCAGGCTGGAGGGGCCCTGGGAGGCCACCCTCATCAGAAACGCTTGGATGGCTCTCAGACCCGTACAATGCCCGGGCTGCAGGCAGACAGTACGGGGAGCAGGCCCAGGCGGGGGCGGGGGGGGGAGGGCGGGGGCTGGCCCTTTGGTGTCTGACAGCTCCACATGCCTTGGGACACTTGGATTTCCTCCCAAGAGCTCCGGGGTTGGGGGGATGGCAGAGAGGCGGGGTGCAGGGGAACATGCAGGCATCCTGGGGGCAGCAGACCCGCGAGGTAACCAGGCAGTGCACACAGGAGCCAGGGGCATCGTCTTCACCGCTGCAGAGCTCAGCTTTCCCTCCTCTGCCGCCAGGGAATTGGGGGCCCAAGCTCTCCTGGTTCCACGGCTCCCCAGAGGCCACCAGGGACCGGGGGCCTCAGCGCCAGAGTGAGGGACTTCCTCAGCCTCCTGCCCCCTCCACCTTCCGTTCAGGAGGAGCAGGCCAACACACGGCTGTCCAGGTGCCGGCGGGTCCAGCGCAGGCTGGAGGAGGCCGAGGAACGGGCGGACATCGCCGAGTCCCAGGTCAACAAGCTGCGGGCCAAGAGCCGCGACATGGGGGCCCCAGTGAGAGCAGACTTCCTCCCCAGACGTCCTAGGACCCAGGACCAGGCAGCACCCAGGAGAGTTTGGAGGGTGCCTGTCAGTGCGCCTTCCCCGCTGCTGGTCGTGCAGCCACAAGACCCCGTGGTTGTGCAGCCACAAGACCCCGTGGTTCCAGGCTCACAGGAGCAGTGCAGGACCAGGGGCCAGACCACCCTATCATGCCCGCCACTCCCTGTTGCAAGAGGCGCTGCCCAAGAAGCCTCTGCTTTGGGGGGGATTCACCCCAACTCCGGGAGCTCGACTGGTTTGTTTTTACAACGCGCGAAGGGAGATAAAGCCACGCCTGAATATTTTCCTGAGGCTCCAGCTGCCCCCGCTTGAAGACAGCGCCCAGCCTCACCTTTGGTTTGACTCATTTCCTGTGTACGATTCTTTTTCTCCCCCAGAAGATGGAAGAATGAGCCCTTCCCCCCCGTTGCCATGGGACACCTCGGGAAAACGGAGAGAAGGTGTTGTGAGAAATAAATTCTCATGACTACTCGGGTCCCTGGCTCTGCTGTGTTTATCATCACGGTCCATTCCTCCTCTGTGGGGTGGTTTGCAGATTCTTGCCAGGTCTGTTTATAAACTATAAAGAAAGTAAGGGACGTGAAAGCAGACCCTCCTGGCCCTGAGAAGGAAAGGTGGAAATCCAACCATCTGGAGATATATCACCAGCTCCCCAGCAGTTAAAAATAAAAACCCTTTCAGATAAGCACACCCCTTTTTCTGCCTAGGAACTCATAATTCTTTCCAATTCAGTTCCCCTAAATTTACAGACAGGGAAACTGGTCCCAGATAGACTAAGCACTCTGACTGTAGTTGTCCAGGGTGGTGGGAGACTAGACCCCAAGATCCCAGGCCCCCCAAGCAGGGCTCTTTCCACCAAGCAGCTCTGCTTTTCCATCCCGTCCCCCCCCAGCGGCCGCGTCTCCACTCCTCTCAGACCACCCACAGCTCCCAGAACATCTTTGAGGCAGTAGGCGCTCCTGAACCTGGGATGCATTCCTGGGAGGACAGATGCTTCGGAAAGGACTGCCTAGGGGCTGGCCTGTCCGGCAAGCCCTGCCCCTCCTTCGGGTCCCTCCTCTCCACGCACATGGACCCTCCCCCTGGTGCTTGAGCCGAGGGTGAGGGGCGCAGCTAGTCTCAGGGTCGCTCCCAGATCCCAGCCAGATCTTGCTGAGTGTCATTATGTTGGTTTGCTTACCCTGAAGGGTCGTAAAGCAGCAGGACAAACAAGGACAGGATCAGAAGCCGAGACGAAATCTGAGCCTCGGCCTGACCCCTTCGTAGCAGCAGCTGTGTGGCCTGGGTTGGCCGCATACATTCTCTGAACCTGAGTTGCCTCAATGGTTAGACTGACCCATGTGGTCAGGGGCATGGACTTTGGGTTCCAGCAAACCGGGATGGAATCCCAATATTATCACATACCAACTGTGTGGCCTCGGGCAACTTAAGACTAACGGTCTGAGCCTCAATTTCCTTATTCTGTCAGGCAGAGATACCAATAAAAATCCCAGCTTTCCCGGGACAGATGGGGGGTTGGGGTGTTGGCAAGGCGTGCAGGGCTCCTGGCTTGCTATGCACCAGGCACTGAGATGCACTCTCCTCTAACATCTGAGATCGTCCCTTCTCTCTGGCCTTCTAGGTCCTCCTTTCCATCTCATCACCAGCCCACCCCTTGTGCCTTTGACACAGTGGGGCTGGAAGTCAACGATGGGTGGCACCAGTCGTGGTGGCAGGAAATGATTCTGAGGTCGGGTGATCTCAGATGTCTGACATCGCCACCACCATCATCACTATCATCCCCATTCTCATCATCACCATCATCATGGCTAAACTTGAGGACTGAAAGGGTCATTAAAAATGATCTCTTCGGGGGCTTCCCTGGTGGCGCAGTGGTTGGGAGTCCACTTGCCGATGCAGGGGACACAGGTTCGTGCCCCGGTCCGGGAAGATCCCACATGTTGTGGAGCAACTAGGCCCGTGAGCCATGGCCGCTGAGCCTGCGCGTCCGGAGACTGTGCTCCGCAACGGGAGAGGCTGCGACAGTGAGAGGCCTGAGTACCGCGATGAAGAGTGGCCCCCGCTCGCCACAACTAGAGAAAGTCCACGCACAGAAACGAAGACCCAACACAGCCAAAAATAAAATAAATAAATAAATAAATAATTTTAAAAAGCTAAAAAAAAAAATGATCTCTTCAATCTCCTCAGTTTTACAGGCAAGGAAACCAAGGCTGTTCTCAAAGTCCCCAGATACCAGATCCTAATCCTACATTTCTGCCACCCTACTGCATCGCTCTCCCAATAAAAGTAATACAATTTCAAATACACGAGCAATTTTGTATGATGCTGAGTATTTATGGGACCGTTTTCCTCTTTTCCATCCTGGCCTCCCAACAAGCCCATCAGGAGGTCAGGCAGATATTAATACCTTCACTTTCTGACGGGGCTGCAGATGGACTGTGGCTTTTCCAATGCTGAGGAGGAACTGACATGGTAGCTCTTCAGACTCACCGTGCAGCACGGAGTCTCACACAGTGGCCTTTCCCTCTGTGTGGGCATGGGCTTTCGTGGTGAGAGCCCTGGGGCCAACCTGCCGGGGTCCCAGTCTTGCCCTGCCATTCATAGCTGTGTGATTGGGAACAAGTTACTCCATGGCTTTAAGCCTCAGCATCCTCACGTATAAAACGGGATGTAACAATGTACTTTAGAGGGTTATACTGAGAAGTAAGTAAGAATATGCAAGGAACGCCCTTGGTCTGGAGCCAGACACACAGTTTGTACCCTGGTAGCCTGGCATCATGGTGGGCAGAGGTAACACATGGTCTAAGGGCACAGGTGGAGTGTAAGACAGGGGCCCAGATGGGCTGGGGCTTTCACTGTGTCTCTAAGGAGCTTCCTCTGGTTTGAGGGGCTAACACACCATGCATTTGAGGGTCATCAAAAAAATCTCCTGTGGAATCACTCCTGACACCCCAACAAAAGCAGATCTGGATTCCATCTGCTCAAACACTCCCCAGGTCACCTGGAGCTGCCTAGCATCTCTGCACTTACCTGGTCCCCCACCTCCCCACCCTGGGCCCTCAGATCTCCAGCACATCATACTTTCCAGAAGGCCTTGGGCAAGTAAGGGAATGTCTCTGAGCCCCAACATGGGGTAGGAAGTCCTGGAACTTCCTACCTCAGGATGAAGTTGTTGAAAGATTCCCGCGTGGTGCTGCGCAAGAGACTTCCCCAGAAACGCAGTACTGCGCAAATTGGAGATGTTTTACTAACAAGAATGATAATAATAATGAGATCGTTGTTGTTGTTGTTATTATTATCATTCAGCAGTGAAACCTAGCCACCAAACCTGGGCTTCGAGTTCTGGGGCCTGGGAGAACAGAACCTACCCTGACCCACAGGCCTCTTCAAAACAGAGCTTTGCTGCCACCTCCTGGCTATGGAAAGACATGCTTTTCATTTTGCAAATGACCTAGGGATTGCACCCCTGAAGTCTTGACATTAGACGTTCAGACTCAGAGGTGTCCTTGGGAATCAGGATCATGCCATCCAGACCCCTGGTTTTGCAGATGAGAAAATTCAGATTCGTGATAGGATCTGGTAACCCCACAGGATGAAATGTCAGAGCCAGACGCCCAGGTCTCGGGGCTCCCAGACCAGGGCCCCCTCAACTGAGTGTCCGTAGAAGAGGACCCTGCAGAATCTGAGATGGAGGCCTAGGACCGGACAGGCAGCGAGCGGGCCCCAGCGATGGCCCTGGCAGCAGAGGGTGGGACCATGGCCAAGGGTCTTCTCCCAGACCTCACTGCCCTCATCCCAGGAACCACCAGACTGCAAGAGAAGTGTTGGCCCCAGAGTGGAAGGCAGTGGACCTCCACAAACAGCCCCCTGCCCCTAGCAGGGGTGGGTGATCAGACCCCGGGTTTCTCTGGGACGAAGGTGGCCCGTGGAGTTTCCAAAAGTGAGTCTCTTGGCCCTTTTCCTAGGCCCAAGACAAAGAACCAGGGCGTCCACTCCACAGTGAGATACCCAAGTCAAGACCTTTGCCATCTGATCCTTCACACCCCTCCCACCTTTCTCCTGTCCCAAAAGGGGTCGAAACAACGGGTTTCCTTGCCCTCTGGCCTTTGGGTGGATCCAGCCAACAGGGAGCTGAGACAGAAAAGCAGAGGGGAAGAGGAGAGAGAGGCCCTTTATTCCCTGCAAGCAAAGGTCCCATTCCCTTCAGGCATCGCACTCCCCAGCCCTCTCTGTGTCCATCTCCAGCGACCGGTCCCCTCACCTTGCTTGCACCTGGAGCTCTGCCCTACCCCTGTGGCCTCCCTAAACCTGCCCACACCTCCCTAAAGAGTCTCTCCCTCAAACACCCCACACATTATGCTGATCTGAGTGTGTCGCCTGCTTCCTGCCGGAGCCCTGGCTGATACACACCCTGCCCTGCACATCTATTTCCCTGCTCCACGGCCCTCCTATGGAGCGGGGCCAGCTGACCATGCAAAGCACCACTACCTCGCTGCGGCCAGCGTACATCTCCAGGTCATAAATCCCACTCGGATCGCTAATGACCCATTCCGTGTCACTGCACACTTCCACTTGATGCAGACCTCCCCTCAAATGACGCTTTTAGGATTGCATCCAGGTCCTTTTTTTCATTTAAACTCATAGCTCTTAAACCCAGGAAGAAGCAGTCCTTTCCTGCTGAGATCTAAGTGGCATCGGTGGTGTCCTGGAACCAGCCCGTACCGGTTCGCAAGAGCCAATTATAAAACTTTTTAGGAATTCTGTGAACCAGTTCTTACAATTAAATTTCATAATTCACTTACTATTAAAATTAAATTTTGTAATATTACAATGAGATAAATTACAGATCTTCCTCGACTTACGATGGAGTCACATCCCAGTAAACCCACTGTAAATTGAAAACACTATTAAGTCAAAAATGCATTTAATACATCAAACCTACCAAACATTGTAGCTTAGCCCAGCCCTCCTTGAACGCGGTCAGAACCCTTACATTAGCCTACAGTTGGGGAAAATCATCTAACACAAAGCCTATTCGATAGTAAAGTGTAGACTGTCTCGTGGAATGTATTGAATACGGTACTGAAAGCGAAAAATACAATACTCGTCTGGGTGCAGAATGGCTGTAAGTGTATCAGTTGTTCCCCCTTGTGACTGCATGGCTGCCTAGGAGCTGTGGCTGCTGCCCTGCCAGCATCACCAGAGGATCAGACTGCATTCCACTAGGCCGGGGAAAAGGTCCAAACTCAAACCTCAAAGCACAGTTTCTACTAAATGCATATTGCTTTCCTAAAGTTGAAAAACTGTGAGTCGAACCATCTTAAGTCAGGGAGGACCTGTATACTAAAAACAAAGAGACTAAAAAATCAATACATATAACTAATTTACTACATTTTGTTACGAGCTATGATTTATGACTATTACATCCGTGTGGTAGAAATACTCTCCAATGGGGTGCTACTTAACATCTCTTCCTGTCTCCGCATTCAGTGATGTCACGGGGGATCCTGAACCTGGCCGTGGTGGAAATATTTACACCACGGAAACTGGCAAACAGGTCAATGCAGGGCTTTTTTTATTTGTTAGCTTGTTAAACATTTACCAGCACACCACTAAGTGGAACCCATGAAACCCAAGTAAAAACAAATGTGCAATTCTGTATATAAAGATATTGGAGTATGTAGGGCCAAGCCCACCCTCCATGTTCCCACAGGTCCTACCA
The DNA here is from genome assembly GCF_964374135.1 of Grampus griseus. Taxonomy (NCBI): domain Eukaryota; kingdom Metazoa; phylum Chordata; class Mammalia; order Artiodactyla; family Delphinidae; genus Grampus; species Grampus griseus. Next base: position 44,395,373 of record NC_139014.1, read on the forward strand.
GGTCAACTGATTCAAGGCAGCAAATTGAGAGGATTTCTCGGGGCTAAGAACTGCACCCTGCAGAGTGTAGGGAAGTTGGGGAGGACGGGAAGGCAATGTGGACCTTGCCATCCAAGTCCCAATTCCACGGCTAGGGCATAGGAACTCATTCAGCTGTGACAGAAGTTCAGCTCCAATGTCTAGGCAAAAAAGAAGATTTATTGGTTCACCTAAATGAAAATTTCAAGGGTAGTCAATCTTCAGGCTGACTGGGCCCACAGACATGTAGTTGGATCTAGGTTTTCAGATGACTTATTTTTCTCTTTCCATCTCTCCATTCTGCTTTCCTCTAAATTAACTTTATTCCCAGGAAGGCTGCCCCTCTGTGATTACAAAATGGCCAGGCTTATATCCTGTATCTTACCATCTTATGCCAGAGCTTCTCTTGCCCAGTAGTTCCTGCAAAAGCCAAAGGGCTGGTTTTCATTGGCTGTAATTGCCCGGATGGTCAGGCCCCTGGTCGGGAGATGGTAGGAGGATGTGAGGCTTTGACTGGTCAGTTCTCAGTCAAGGGGGACCAGCTGCACCCAAACCCCATGAACCCAGAGTCAGGAGGGGTGTTTCCTATTCCTCCTACTAGGTCAAGCTCCTATTCCCAGAAGCGGTGTCGGGGGAAAAAGGGCACCGACTCTTCATTACGAGGGCTCACGAGCACAGGGCCACGGGCTTTGCTGAGTCTGCTTCTGCTTTCGGAACTGGGCTGCCTTCCCACAGGGTCACTGTGTGGACAAACCCATACAACAGCTGTAAACCCCCTGGCACAAAGTGCGCTTCTAAAATGCCAGTTGGCATTTTCCTTTCTTCCTTACTTATCGCGTTCCCACCAAAGAGGCACCACTGCTGACACAAGTTTCTCAGTCATAGGGTATGTATAGGATCTCTCTTCACTCGCTGTGGACCCAGCTGGCACAGCAGACACCCCTCGTCCTTCAACACTCTGCTAGAGTGCAGCTTCTCGTAACATCACATCATTTCCTCCCCCACCAGTGACCTGAATTCCACTTAGGGCCTCTTACTGCTGACGGGAGAAGGAAAAGCCCGGAGCTCAGAGGCACTGCCCCAAGGCCAGGAGCTTCCTGTCTCACGCGTCGGGGTGGGGGGAGAGCTCTGGGTGGAGCCAGACAAGACATCTGGACCCAGATCAGGACACGGCTGGGATCTGGACCCAGGGCCAGCCCACAGCAGGCTGGTGGCACTGCCGGGGCATTGCTCCTTCTGGAGAGCAAGCAGACAACGCAACCAGCCAACAGTGAATTGACGGAGGGCCCGTGACATGCCAGGAGCTGTTCTAAGCTCTGGGAACAAAGTGGGGAAATAAACAACAAGCCTGAGAAGTGCCTTTCTCCCAAAGGTATTACAAGTTCATCTCAAACCTCCAGCGCCCCACCGAGCAGCTCCTGACTCTCACCTGCCCCACCTGCCCTCTCGCATTCCTCTCTGGCCCCTTGAATTATCGTAATCCTCCACTTCCTGGTTTCTCAGCATCACTAAACTGCCCTCTCTTCAAGGGCCAGCACCCTCTTCATCATCTTAGAATCCTCTAGTGCAGGTGAGGCAGTCCACAGAGGTTGCTGGAAAGGATGAACATTCATAACAGCATTTTCACAATAATAAAATAATTGCAAATAACCTAAAACGCTTACTAATCGAGGGCTCCCTGAATACCTTATGGGAATAGTTATAACAGCAGCTGACATTAATTGAGCACGTTTTATGTGTTAGACGCTGTTTTAAGAAACTGACATGCATCATCTCATTTAATACTTACAAAACTTCTCTGCTACTGGCTCTTATTTTCTCCTCATTTTATAAGTGTGGCTCAGAGAGGTTAAGAATTTGCTTAATGTCACACAGCTAGTAAGTGGTAGCGCCCGAGCTTGCAATCACCACGCTAGTCTAGGATTACTTGGAGGGTTATGTATCCTTTAACAGGCAACAGCACAAACAGCATTTGACTACATGAAGATGTAGATATTAACATATTTACTCAAAGAAGTTAAATGAAAGAAGCTTAAGTTAATATATACATGCTGATGACAGCCCTGTGTCAGACAAGCCCACAATCAGGGTGATGAAATGGAGTTTCTCATATCTTTGAGGTTTCATTTTCTATTAAGCTGTGTATAATTTTTTAAAGTTATCTACCTGTGAGTTTTATGTCCTGGGGGCTGGGCAACCTATTCCCTAATTTGATAGACGAATCCTGGCTGAGATGTTAGGACATGAGACTGACTCAGTTCTGCTCCTTCCCAGCAAACAAAGATCTTCTGAAACAAAGCCCTGGCTGAAGGCCGGCTTTGGGGGGGTCCTGAGAGATGGAGGAGGGGGCTTCCGGGCGGTGGGCGTGGGGGATCCTTGTAGAGAGGGTCACAAAAGTGTCAACTTGGTCACAAAAGCATCCCCTGGGCGCTCAGAAGTGCAGAATCCCAGGCGCTCCCAGATGCAGTGGATCCAAATGTGCCCCTGAACAGGATCTCCAGGTGATCTGTAAGCACATTCAATCTGAGAAGCACAGATCTGGAGCGATTCGACTCTCATTGTGGTTCAGAGGCCACTGCCCATCTCTGAACTGTTTGTTAACGGTCTCCCGCAGGACAAGTACAGAAATTGAGAGTGTTTGCAGGCTTCTAAAGCCATGTGACAACTGCAGTGATATCCAATCTCCTGATCCGCGGACCACACTCTGACCATCTTTGGTGTTGCAGAACCGGGGCGATGAGTTGCATCTGGTGTGAGTGGAGGACTCGTCCTGCCCGGTAGGGCTCAGAATCACCAGGAGGGCTTGTTAAAGTGCAGCCAGCTGAGCCCCATGCCCAGCATTTCTGATTCATTAGCTCCGGGGTGAGGCCTGGGAGTCTGCATTTCTAACACACCCCCAGACGATGCTGACACTGCTGGTCCTGGGATCACATAGTGAGAAGACAGGTCCCGACCAGTGGGAAAGAGTTACAGGACCCATATCCTTGCTCAAGAGAAAGAAGAAAGTTCCAACAATGTTGTGTAGCGCAGAAACAGGTGAGCTCACTGTTTACGAAATGCTTTAACATTCCTTACTTCCCTTGGACCTCACGATAGCCCTGTGGGCCAAGTTGTTACATTACCATTTCTATTCTAGAGATGAGGAAACTGACTTGTCCAAGGTCAAGTGGCAGAACAGGTCCACATCACCTGGTGGTTCAGATGGAGCCTGCGTGGGAGTTTGGGTCTGCTGGTTTTAAGACCCCTCCTACCTTAAAGAAACTGGGGCCTCTTCTTTCATAAATTCTAGCCAGCTGGCTTCACTGGAGCTCATGCAGATTTCTCATCCTTTCTTCCCCAGAGCTGAGGCTCTCCTTTCACTGGGGGTCAGGCTCTGGACTAAAGTGCTCAACCACGGTGAGCCTCAGACCTTACAGGGGTGATTGTTGTTAATGGGTTAATTGTGGTTATTTTAGATGAATTAAATATTTTTAAGTGCCTCAGTTTTATTTTCTAGCACAGTAAATATCCCTAGATAGGATCCACATAGACAAAAGCCCTTTGGGGTCCTCAATAATTTTTTAAAGTATAAAAAAAGGTCCAGGGACGTCCCTGGTGGCGCAGTGGTTAAGAATCCACCTGCCAACGCAGGGGACACGGGTTCGAGCCCTGGTCCGGGAAGATCACACATACCGCGGAGCAACTAAGCCCGTGCGCCACAACTACTGAGCCGGCGCTCTAGAACCCACGAGCCACAACTACTGAGCCTGCGTGCCACAACTACTGAAGCCCGCGTGCCTGAGCCCGTGCTCCTCAACAACAGAAGCCACCGCAGTGAGAAGGCCGTGCACAGCAACGAAGAGTAGCCACCGCTCGCCGCAAACAGAGAATGCCCGTGCGCAGCAACAAAGACCCAACGCAGCCAAAAATTAATTAATTTTTTTAAAAGGTCCAGAGAACAAGACTTTTGAGAATGGCTAGCATAGGACTTTAGCTAAACCTTCAGGGGTCTGTTGAGGACAGAGCTTTGGAAAGGAGAGTAGATTCTCCTTCTACTCCTCTGCCAGCACAACCTCAACCTGCCTCCAGGACAGCAAACCTCCCCAGGATGCAGGACAGGAAGAGGCAAAAGGAACCCTTCTCTCTTGCTTCCTTTCCTGGAATGTGCCCCGCCAGCCTCCCCACTGGTGTCACACCCTGTCCTTCCAAACAAATGCCCCTGGAGGTTCCCCCATCAAGGAAGATGGTACTGAGAATGCCTTGGCCAGTGGGAGAAGAGAGGGTTAAAGGGAGGAAGCGGAGCTGGAGAGCGTGGACGACTGTCTGTCCTCCATGCTTCTACACTGATTCTGCTGCTTCTGGACAAACATCCAAGGAATAGCTTTGAAGTCTAGGTGAATTTCCCTGCTGCACTGGGTGCCTGGGGCTCTACACCTTGGCTTTCTGTAATCCCCCATCTCCTCCCCACCCACCCATCACATATCTTCAGCCTAAGGAACGACTGACTGGTGTAAATGATCTGCGATAAGCCCATTGCCTCCAGTGTTGCAAAGCCCAGAGAGGATGAGCCACACATGCTCTCCTCCTGGCTGTAAAGGGTTAGTGTAACTCACGAGGGGTGCTCCAGGGCTCTGGAGAGAAACATACAGCAAAATGGTTGTGAGACACTCAAGTCAGGATCCTGTATTTCCTGGCCGTAGACACTCATGGGAGTGAAATATTTAAGGAAGAAATAATTCCAAACTTACCCAAACCCTTCCAGAGGAAGACACACACACACACACACACACACACACACACACACACACACACACACACACACACACACACACACACACACACACACCAGCTCCTTTTATGAAGTCAGTGTATAAACTTTGATATCAAAACAAAAATTATAGGTTAATCTCAATCATGAACATGAACACCAATGCAAAAAATTCTAAAACATGTATTATCAAACAGAATCCAGCAACATATAAGAAAGATAGTGTATCCTGGGATAAGACTGGGTTTATTCCAGGATTGTAAATTTGATGGAACGTTATAAAATCAATTAGTGTTAACACTCTACATACACAGATTAAAGGAGAAAAATCATATGATCGTTTCAATGCATGTGGGACAGGAAGGGGGCAGGGCACAACCGTTAAAAGAATGACAGCCATGGAGGACAGACATAAACTGGTTAGAACCTACTAGGACCAAGATAGTGAACAATCTGACTTCCAGTGGACCTTGAGTCTCATTATATACTCATTGTAATACAACAGCATGCTAAATGACACACCCACCAGCGCCATGACGGTTCCAAGGCTGACCATAAAAGGCCAAAAAGTGGGCGGTGACCCAATTCCCGGAAATCTCCACCCCTTTCCCAAAATAGTTGGAATAATCTTCCCACTCATTGGCCTATGAAATGACCGAGCCCATAAAAACTAACAACCTCGTACCCTGGGGCTTCTTGCCTTCTGAGATGGCCCACACTCTGTCTATGGAGTGTGTATCTCCCTGAATAAACCTTTCACTTTACTACGGCTCACTCTTGAATTCTTTCCTACTCGAAGCCAGGAACCCACACTGGCAGCCCATCCCAGGGACTCGCCAGAGACCTGAGACGTGATCATCCTCTCGCACCCCACCACTTTTCCCTGAAACAGGTGCAGAAAAAAAAAGTGTTTGACAAACATTCAACACCCATTTACCATGTTAAGCATGTGCTATTACTAGTGTCCCTCCATATACCTTTTTTTAAATGCTTCTTCTTAAACTATAAATAAAAGGGAATGTCCATGATTGTACAACGAGTTTTTATACACGCTTGTAAATATATGCTTGTAAAAAAAATCAGACTTAATGGTAAAATGGTAAAATATTGAAAGATTTTCCTTTGAGATCAAGAATAAGACATGTAGGGACTTCCTTGGAGGTCCAGTGGTTAAGATACTTCCATTTCAGGGGGCGAGGGTTCCATCCCTGTTTGGGGAATGAAGATCCTGCATGCCACATGGTGTGACCCCCCCAAAAAAATTAGGGAAAACTGGATGAGGGGTATACAGGAATTCTGTACTATCTTTGCAACCTTTCTCTAAATCTAAAATTAATCCAAAATTAAAAGTTTATTTATAAAAATTTAAAAATAAAAATGCAAAAGTAAATTATACTTGTATATTCCAGCACCAAACAGGTAGAAAAGGATTTTTTAATTATCCTATTTATAATTGAAATTTAAAAATCAATTTCCTAGCAGCAAATAAAACAAAGCACATACAAGACCTCTACAGAGAAAATTATAGAACTATTAGACCTTAGATCATTAATAACTACTAAAAAAAACCCTAAAACAGAGATACAGCATGTTAACTGATGAGAAGACTCCATAGAATAAAGGTATCATTTCCTTCCAAATCAATTTATAGACTCAGTACAATCCAAAGTAAACATTTCTATAGCCTTCCTTCTTCCTTCCTTCCTCCCTCATACCCTTCCTCTCCCCACCCCCCTTCCTTTGCCAGAAGTTAACAAGTTAATCCATTTTATAAGGAAATGCAAAAGATCAAGAATCTCCAGTGTATTCTTGAAGAAGAAAAAAAAAAGTGAAAAGATTTGCTTGCCCTACCAAAAGGGACCCAAGGGGCATAGGAAAGGATGGATTTCTTAAAAAAGAAGCAGTTTAGAGGGCAGACAGCAGAAGCAAGAAGAACTACAATCCTGCAGCCAGTGGAACAAAAATCACATTTACAGAAAGATAGACAAGATGAAAAGGCAGAGGGCTATGTACCAGCTGAAGGAACAAGATAAAACCCCAGAAAAACAACTACATGAAGTGGAGATAGGAAACCTTCCAGAAAAAGAATTCAGAATAATGATAGCGAAGATGATCCAGGACCTTGGAAAAAGAATGGAGGCAAAGATCGGGAAGATGCAAGAAATGTTTAACAAAGACCTAGAAGAATTAAAGAACAAACAAACAGAGATGAACAATACAATAGCTGAAATGAAGACTACACTAGAAGGTATCAATAGCAGAATAACTGAGGCAGAACGGATAAGTGACCTGGAAGACAGAATGGTGGAATTCTCTGCTGTGGAACAGAATAAAGAAAAAAAGAATGAAAAGAAATCAAGACAGCCTAAGAGACTTCCGGGACAACATTAAACATAACAACATTCACATTATAGGGGTCCCAGAAGGAGAAGAGAGAGAGAAAGGACCTGAGAAAATATTTGAAGAGATTATAGTCGAAAACTTCCCTAACATGGGAAAGGAAATAGCCACCCAAGTCCAGGAAGCGCAGAGAGTCCCATACAGGACAAACCCAAGGAGAAACACGCCAAGACACATAATAATCAAATTGGCAAAAATTAAAGACAAAGAAAAATTACTGAAAGCAGTAAGGGGAAAATGACAACATACAAGGGAACTCCCATAAGGTTAACAGCTGATTTCTCAGCAGAAACTCTACAAGCCAGAAGGGAGTGGCATGATATACTAAAGTGATGAAAGGGAAGAACCTACAACCAAGATTACTCTACCCAGCAAGGAGCTCATTCAGATTTGATGGAGAAATCAAAAACTTTACAGACAGGCAAAAGCTAAGAGAATTCAGCACCACCAAACCAGCTCTACAACAAATGCTAAAGGAACTTCTCTAAGTGGGAAACACAAGACAAGAAAAGGACCTACAAAAATAAGCCCAAAACAATTAAGAAAATGGTCATAGGAACATACATATCAATAATTACCTTAAACGTGAATGGATTAAATGCTCCAACCAAAAGACACAGGCTTGCTGGATGGATACAAAAACAAGGCCCATATATATGCTGTTTACAAGAGACCCACTTCAGACCTAGGGACACATTCAGACTGAAAGTGAGGGGATGGAAAAATACTCCATGCAAATGGAAATCAAAAGAAAGCTGGAGTAGCAATACTCATATCAGATAAAATGGACTTTAAAATAAAGAATGTTACAAGAGACAAGGAAGGACACTGCATAATGATCAAGGGATCAATCCAAGAAGAAGATATAACAATTATAAATATATATGCACCCAACATAGGAGCACCTCAACATATAAGGCAACTGCTAACAGCTATAAAAGAGGAAATCGACAGTGACACAATAATAGTGGGGGACTTTAACACCTCACTTACACCAATGGACAGATCACGCAAAATGAAAATAAATAAGGAAACAGAAGATTTAAATGACACAATAGACCAGATAGATTTAATTGATATTTATAGGACATCTCATCCAAAAACAGCAGATTACACTTTCTTCTCAATTGTGCACGGAACATTCTCCAGGATAGATCACATCTTGGGTCAGAAATCAAGCCTCACTAAATTTATGAAAATTGAAATCATATCAAGCATCTTTTCTGACCACAACGCTATGAGATTAGAAAGGAATTACAGGGGAAAAAACATAAAAAACACAAACACATGGAGGCTAAACAATACGTTACTAAATAACCAAGAGATCACTGAAGAAATCAAAGAGGAAATCAAAAAATACCTAGAGACAAATGACAATGAAAACACGATGATCCAAAACCTACGGGATGCAACAAAAGCAGTTCTAAGAGGGAAGTTTATAGCTATACAAGCCTACCTCAAGAAACAAGAAAAATCTCAAATAAACAATCTAACCTTACACCTAGAGGAACTACAGAAAGAAGAACAAACAAAATCCAAAGTTAGCAGAAGAAAAGAAATCATAAAGATCAGAGCAGAAATAAATGAAATAGAAACAAAGAAAACAATAGCAAAGATCAATAAAGCTAAAAACAAAATTGATAAACCATTAGCCAGACTCATCAAGAAAAAGAGGGAAATAAAATTAGAAATGAAAAAGGAGAAGTTACAACAGACACCTCAGAAATACAAAGCATCCTAAGAGACTAGTACAAGCAAATCTAAAACGGACAACCTGGAAGAAATGGACAAATTCTTAGAAAGGTATAACCTTCCAAGACTGAACCAGGAAGAAACAGAAAATATGAACAGACCAATCACAAGTAATGAAATTGAAACTGTGATTAAAAATCTTCCAACATGGGCTTCCCTGGTGGCGCAGTGGTTGAGAGTCTGCCTGCCAATGCAGGGGACACGGGTTCGTGCCCTGGTCCGGGAAGATCCCACATGCTGCGGAGCGGCTGGGCCCGTGAGCCATGGCCGCTGAGCCTGCGTGTCCAGAGCCTGTGCTCTGCAATGGGAGAGGCTACAACCGTGAGAGGCCCATGTACCGCCAAAAAAAAAAAAAAAAAAAAATGAAATCTTCCAACAAACAAAAGTCCAGGACCAGATGGCTTCACAGGTGAATTCTATCAAACATTTAGAGAAGAGCTAACACCCATCCTTCTCAAACTCTTCCAAAAAATTGAAGAGGAAGAAGCACTCCCAAACTCTTACTATGAGGCCACCATCACCCTGATATAAAAACCAGACAAAGATACTACAAAAAAAGAAAATTACAGACCAATATCACTGATGAATATAAATGCAAAAATCCTCAACAAAATACTAGGAAACATAATCCAACAGCACATTAAAAGGATCATACACCATGATCAAGTGGGGTTTATTCCAGAGATGCAAGGATTCTTCAATATACACAAATCAATCAATGTGATACACCATATTAACAAATTGAAGAATAAAAACCATATGATCATCTCAATAGATGCAGAAAAAGCTTTTGACAGAATTCAACACCCATTTATGATAAAAACCCTCCAGAAGGTGGGCATAGAGGGAATGTACCTCAACATAATAAAGGCCATATATGACAAACCCACAGCAAACATCATTTTCAATGGTGAAAAACTGAAAGCATTTCCTCTAAGATCAGGAACGAGACAAGGATGTCCACACTCACCACTATTATTCAATGTAGTTTTGGAAGTCCTAGCCATGGCAATCAGAGAAGAAAAAGAAATAAAAGGAATACAAATTGGAAAAGAAGAAGTAAAACTGTCACTGTTTGCAGATGACATGATACTATACATAGAGAGTCCTAAAGATGCCACCAGAAAACTACTAGAGCTAATCAATGAATTTGGTAAAGTTGCAGGAAACAAAATTAATGCACAGAGATCTCTTGCATTCCTATACATTAATGATGAAAAATCTGAAAGAAAAATTAAGGAAACACTCCCATTTATCATTGCAACAAAAAGAATAAAATACCTAGGAATAAACCTACCTAGGGAGACAAAAGACCTGTATGCAGAAAACTATAAGACACTGATGAAAGAAATTAAAGATAATACCAACAGATGGAGAGATATACCATGTTCTTGGATCGGAAGAATCAATATTGTGAAAATGACTACACTACTCAAAGCAATCTACAGATTCAATGCAATCCCTATCAAATTACCAATGGCATTTTTTATGGAACTAGAACAAAATATCTTAAAATTTGTATGGATACACAAAAGACCCCAAATAGCCAAAGCAGTCTTGAGGGAAAGAAACGGAGCTGGAGTAATCCGACTCCCTGACTTCAGACTATACTACAAAGCTACAATAATCAAGACAGTATGGTACTGGCACAAAAACAGAAACATAGATCAATGGAACAAGACAGAAAGCCCAGAGATAAACCCACGCACCTATGGTCAATTAATCTATGACAAAGGAAGCAAGGATATACAATGGAGAAAAGACAGTCTCTTCAATATGTGGTGCTGGGAAAACTGGAAAGCTACATGTAAAAGAATGAAATTAGAACACTCCCTAACACCATACACAAAAATAAACTCAAAATGGATTAGAGACCTAAATTTAAGACCGGACACTATAAAATTCTTAGAGGAAAACATAGGAAGAACACTCTTTGACATAAATCACAGCAAGATCTTTTTTTCCTCTTTTTTTTAGCAAGATCTTTTTTGATCCACCTTGTAGAGTAATGGAAATAAAAACAAAAATAAAAAAATGGGACCTAATGAAACTTCAAAGCTTTTGCACAGCAAAGGAAACCATAAACAAGATGAAAAGATAACCCTCAGAATGGGAGAAAATATTTGCAAGCAAATCAACGGACAAACGATTAATCTCCAAAATATATAAACAGCTCATGCAGCTCAATATTAAAAAAAGCAAACAACCCAGTCAAAAAATGGGCAGAAGACCTAAAAAGACATTTCTCCAAAGAAGACATACACATGGCCAAGAAGCACATGAAAAGCTGCTCAACATAACTAATTATTAGAGAAATGCAAATCAAAACTACAGTGAGGTATCACCTCACACCAGTTAGAATGGGCATCATCAGAAAATCTACAAACAGCAAATGCTGGAGAGGGTTGTGGAGAAAATGGAACCCTCTTGCACTGCTGGTGGGAATGCAAATTGATACAGCCACTATGGAGCACAGTATGGAGGTTCCTCAAAAAACTAAAAATCGAATTACCTTATGACCCAGCAATCCCACTACTGGGCATATACCCAGAGAAAACCATAATTCAAAAAGACACATGCACCCCGATGTTCATTGCAGCACTATTTACAATAGCCAGGTCATGGAAGCAACCTAAGTGCCCATCGACAGACAAATGGGTAAAGAAGAAGTGGTACACATATACAATGGAATATTACTCAGCCATAAAAAGGAACGAAATTGGGTCATTTGTAGAGACATGGATGGATCTAGAGACTGTCATGCAGAGCGAAGTAAGTCAGAAAGAGAAAAACAAATATCGTATATTAACGCATATATGTGGAACCTAGAAAAATGGTACAGATGAACCGGTTTGCAGGGCAGAAATAGAGACACAGATGTAGAGAACAAATGTATGGACACCAAGCGGGAAAAGCGGCGGGGGGGTGGGGATGGTGGTGTGCTGAATTGGGCGATTGGGATTGACATATATACACTGATAGGTATAAAACTGATGACTAATAAGAACCTGCTGTATAAAAAAATAAATAAAATAAAATTCAAAAATTAAAAAAAGCAGTTTACTTTTAACAAATAGTATACTATAGAAAATAGCTAAGATTTGAAAGTTCATATGTGCCAGGCGCTGTCCCAAACCTTTTTTGTGTATATACTCATTCAATCCCCACAACAGTTCAAAGAGGTAGTTACTGTTCCTATCCCATGTACCATTATTAGGAATACCACGGAGAACAAGGCCATGGCCGAGGCCCACAGTGGAATCCCCGGTTCCCAAAGGGCTCTGGCTGCCAAGGCACTCCAGAGAGACTGGGACACACACTGAGCTCCCCATCTGAGCACACCTGCTCTACAAACTCTACCTCTAGCGATGGACCCAGAGATACCACCTGGGACCTCTAAGGGCTCGTTTCAGGCTCAAATTGGCCCCAGGCACTCACTCACAAAGCTTCTGAAAGTGTTAGGAGGAAGGTGGGGGGCGACTGAGACGCAGAGAAAAGCTTCCTAGTGAGTTAAGATTCCTACTGGTGCTAAGAACTAACTGGGAATTTCCAGAATATTTCCTTTTGTTTTTTCATCTTTGGCCTCTGTGCCCTTCAGAAGACCCCTGGCATCTAACAAAAGCTGCCACAATTCTGTTTTCAAATGTTATGCACATAAATCATCCCCACCCCCACCCCGTGCACCCGGAGGGTCAAGGAGAAACTGAGCAGAGAGCAGAGGAAGGGCGAGGGCTGCCCTGGGCAGAGTCTAGAAGGCAGTGTGGGGGGGGTGGGCAGCGGTGGGGTGCCCGGGGAACGATTACCACGTCTCCTTAATAAAGTCCAACCTTGGGTGGCAGGAGCAGCTGATGTCCAGATCACCCAGTTCATGTCGTCAGCTGTTAGAACTTCTGGGGAGGAAGGACGACTGAGCTTGTGTGTTTCCAGGCTGGGTTCCCAGCAGTTCTTAAGCCAGGGTTACACCACCCTGGGAGGCTTCCTCACCGCTGCCCGGGCAGAGGAGAGAAGTGACAGCTAAGAGGTCTGGGACTTCGTTTTAAAGTGTGTCTTTAGACTTCGCCCTGTACTGAAAAATGTTGGTTGCCCTTGAAACTAAGGAACAAGGGGCAATGGTATATTCCAGAGAGTGTGTGCCCTTCCCTTGCCAAACAACTCCCAAAGGCAATAACGACGATGATGATAATAATATTATTATTATTATTTATATTTATTGAGTGCTTTCTACGTCCTACACACTTTTTAAGCTTTCACTCCCCCTTAAGCCCCATGAGGGAGGTACCACTGTGTCCATTTGGTAGGTGCAGAAACAGGTTAAAATTTGCCTAAAGCCACCCTGGAGCCTGGATTTGACCCTGGGGGTGACCCTGGAGCCCACACTCTTCTGGACCTCAGTACCTGGCTCCTCTGATGGAAGGCAGAAAATCCCAGCCTGGTGTTCTCCGCAGCTCTCCGGTCACTCTCCAGACTTGGCTTGAGCCAGACCGTAGGACCCACCTAACGCTCGGGGTCACAGTGGGGGCACCCTCAGGGCAGCTGTGGTCCTGCATTCACTGGCTGTCTTACCCAGAGGTCCTTGGGGCAGGTTCTCCAGGCTACAGTCAGTCCCCGCGTCTCCCTGTTGCATCTGCACCCCACCTGATGGGCTCTGGGGCCCCAAAGCAGGGGCTCCATGCCCCGACGCTGATTCAGCAGGGTGGTGCTGGCTCATAGAAAGTCATGTGCTGTGACTCGGACACACAGCGACACCCCAACCTTCCTACCCCAGGGCCTGGCTGCATCGGGTCCCCACGGGGACAATTCTAGCCCTCTGCTCAGGCAGGTGCAAGATCCAGAAGAGATACCGACCATCGTTCTGCGTTTGGGGTTAGAGACTGCTCCCCCAACCCCCAATTTCACATACACACGCACGCACGCACACATACGCACACACACGCACGTGCACACACACACACACGAGTCCCGGAGCTCCTTATTTCCTGTGTACCTGTGGACCACAATCACCTTCCTTGTCCCACAGAAGAACAAAGCCTTTTTAAGCCTTAGTCTGTACAATCCTCACCAGCCTATTTCCAGGCACTTGTGAGAATCCCTTTCATTACCAGCGACTCCTCTCTGCCCTGACAGAGTTTTAAGGCTTTTATTTTAACCACCTTTCTCTCTGCCTGCAGCTGGAGGTGTGCTCCTCAGACCCCTATTGCTTTTCCTGCTTTGCTCTCCCCTCTTCCGTCCTCCCTTTCATGGTGAAGATTGATCTCTGCCCAGTAGGTGTTATGAAGCTCCCTGCTATGGTTCCTTCATCTTCAGCCTGCCTGTCTGCGGTATTTTAATAGAAGCACCCTCTGGGAGGGTCCACCCCTTCTCCCTCCTCAGACCTGGAAAGTTCTTTTCTGATGCCCAATTTCAGTCAATATTGGTCCATCGATTTCTTTTCTTCTATGATGACTTTACCCTCCCAGGGACCAGACTGTCAACCCAGTGAGGATAGGCACCCATCCTGTCATGTTCGAGACTTACATCCCTGGTACCTGGGATAGCGTCAGGCACACAGTAGAGACTCAGTAAATATCTGCAGAATTTGTTCAACCCACCAATCCAACATCCTTAACTACTCAAGTCATATCTCAACATGAATGCCTTCAAGATGGGGAAAAGGAGGGAAAGGTGACATCACGGAGCATCTCAACTTGTCTCTTATATAAGGAAGAAAAATTTTCCCAGAAGTCCCAGGTAGACTTCCTCTTCTTCTCATTGGTCCAAATCAGGTCACATGACTACCTCTGGGAAATTCTGTACTTGGTTTTTCTGTTTCTGAAATTGGAGGCAGCAAGAGCAAAAAAGGGGGCCAGAAATGGCTTGTGTAGGCAAACAACACTGTCTGCCAGAAAAGCCTTCGCAGAGGAATCACAAGACGTTTGAATGAAGATTGCTCAAGCCATTTTAGGCTGGGAAATTTTTAAAAGCTGAGAAGAAAGGCACATTTCAGACTTAGTCCAAACATTTTGACTTAGACCCGAGTTAGACCTGTCTTAGGAAAAACCCTAGGTTGGAAAGCCCCTCTGCTGGAGGAAAAGCCCATGTGTTCAAAATGCATGGCTCCCGGCTCTGGGGCACAGCCAGAAATTCTATTCCAGGAAGCCAGATGATGGGTTACACTGTGGAGTAGGCAGAAATTTGACCATATTATGCTAATAATGCGGCTTCATCAGTAGTTAGGGATCAAAAGCTAGAGGAGGGGGGCAACTCTCATCTCAAGTTGATCACAAAAGCCCATCGACCTTGGACATGATTATGTCAGGAGTAAGGACGGGACAGAGGAACCAAGTCCATTTTCCTCCCATCAAGAATATCCTTTTCCCAAACTGGCTGAACTGTAGCCTTTACCCGAGTTACATAAACACTTGTTATGACCATTATTATGGGTCCAAGTGTCTCATTTATGTTGATTCATGGGCCTTTGGGCTCCCACTCATGGGAAGTTGGAAAGTGACAATTCAGTCAAAACAGAAGTTTGGCATAATGCAGTAAAAAGGAAAAGAGAAACCCCAAACAAAGTTCTGTGTATGTCTCTGTACATGTGTTTGTGAGAAAACACACCCACACATAATGTTAAAAGGCCACACTGGTGTGATGACATCCTAAGCCCAGCCAGGCCTGTCCATGTAGCTCTGACCACATTCAAATGCTTCAATTCAGCAAGTGATTTTGAATATCTCCAATGTCTTTCTTTCATCTGGACAAGCTAAACCAAGTTACTTTGTGAAGAGAATAGGATTCATCATCACGCTGCTGTGTTTGGAGATGTTCTTAGTAAACTGAGTGCCAGCCTCTGTGACTTGCAGATTTACCCAGCTATTCATCTATCTATCCAGCCACCCAGCCACTTATCCACCTATCTTTCCAACCTAGATATCTATCTATCCACCCATCCATACCACCGTCCATTCATCCAACAAGTACTCATTCATTTCTGTGGGACTTTCGCTATCCTTCCTTCTTCCTGGCCTCGTAGAGATGTACTTTTTCCCTGTTTAGCCTTCACTTTTCACAGGGTATGCCTTTCCCCCTTCCTCATTCTGTGAAATCCCACTGACACTTAAAATCCAGGGTCGATTCTCTTTTGGAAGATGCACCATGGACCTCCACCATAAGCCCACAGTGTTATCTTAATTCTTATGGTAACTGTGTCTTGTATTCCTCTCTTATTATGTAATAGATTACTGCCTTCAACATCTCTGCACTGTTGTATTGCATTGCTCTTGTCTCTTGTGATTGAAACATTCTGTATTATTTTTTATCTCCCCAAGTAAACTGTAAACTCTGTGAGGAGAGAGACTATGGTTTTTACTTCTTTGCCACCTCCCTCCACAGCTGGCCTTTTGCATAACATTATGCAAATTGCAGGCACTCAACAAATATACTTTGATTGGGTGCGCAGTTCGTCTATGAAGTGGGGATAATACTGGTGTTATAGGAATTCTGTGAGGATTAATTGAGACAGTGTATATTAAAGAGCTTCTTAAATAGCAAAGTCCGAAAGACATTATTATTGATGATAATATTGCTTTATTTCTCATAAAAATAATAAAAAGTTAATAGCCATATGTTAAGTTATCTACAAGCTGAATGAATAAGGATGTATTCAACAAACATTTCATTACTACTTATAGACTCTTTAGGTCCTACGCGAGGTACTGGAGCAACAAGGTGGATGGAACATAGCCCCAGGCTTCAAGGAATTCTTACTTTAGCAAAGGAGCAGAAACAGCAGCGCCTGTGGTTGTGTGTGAGGCTGCACAAAGCTCCATTATATAGACACAAAGTGCTCGGAGACACTTAAAATGTTCCTTAATTCTGCCTGGGGCATTAAGAAAAACTAAAGAAGAGCTGTCACTTGAGCTGACCCTGGGAGGTGAACAGAAGTCCAGTAGATGAAAAAGAAAAAGAAGAGAAAAAGTAGAGAAAAAGGAAAAGAACATTCTAGGGAAGAAACAGAGTAGAAGTGCCAGGTGTGTTTGGGAAAAGGAAGCAGGATGATCTGATCACAGCCCAAGGACTTTGTGAACCGTGTTAAGGAACATGAACTTGATTCCAAAGACAATGCAAAAACCACAGAGAAGGGCTTCCCTGGTGGCGCAGTGGTTGAGAATCTGCCTGCCAATGCAGGGGACGTGGGTTTGAGCCCTGGTCCGGGAAGATCCCACATGCTGCAGAGCAACAAAGCCCGTGCGCCACAACTACTGAGCCTGTGCTCTAGAGCCCGTGAGCCGCAACTACTGAAGCCCACGTGCCTAGAGCCTGTGCTCTGCAACAAGAGAAGCCACCACAATGAGAAGCCCGTGCACCACAACAAAGAGTAGCCCCCCCCCCCGCCGCAATTAGAGAAAGCCCGTGCGCAGCAACAAAAACCCAACATAGACAAAAATAAATAAATTAAATAAATAAATTTATGTTTAGAAAACCCACAGAGAAGGGAAATGATTAGATTTGTATTCCGGCTAAATGACTATCACTGACAATGCTTTCCGATGCAAATAAAAGAACCCCAATGAAAACTAGCTTAAACAATAAGGACATTTATTATCTCACCTAACTGGAAATTCAAGGATAGGCAGGCTATAGGCATGGTACAATCAGCCCCCCAAAGACCCATGACCTTTCCATGTCTCCACTGTGCAAACTATAGTTATTGCCTTATTCAGGGGTGGTGGCAAAATGGCCGTTCCAGTAACACATTCAGGCACAAACAAATCCTAAAGCATCCTCCCAGGAGGCACCTCTCCCCACGTCTCACTGGGTCACATGGCGCTGTCAGAGGAGAGAGGCATGTGCTATGCCTGGCTTGCACCAATCATCTGAGCTGGAATGACACTGGAGCATCCACCGTGATGTCTACCACAGAGACCCTGGCTGCCAGCTTGCAGATGGGCTCCAAGGGGAGACTGAAGACAGGGAGACACACTGAGGGGAGAGTGCAAGATTACTGAACCAGACACCTGGACCAGAGATGTGGCTATGGGCATGGAGGAGGAGGAGAAATTGAAGACACATCTTGCACATGAAAAAGAACTTGGCAACTCATCATATGTGGAGTGAGAAACCAGGAGTTGAGAATGCTCCAAGCTTCCAATCTTAGGTGACAATGGGATCAGTGTCCTATTGCCTGAGATGGGTGTCTGGGTGGTGACTTGGTATGTTTCCTACACCAAGGCCTGTCCGAAAAAGACTGAAAGCATGAGAAAGACATTCCACTTCTCTCCTTCCCCAAGAATCAGTACAGCGTAGCAGTTGAAGGACTGACTCTGAAGTCATGCCACCTGCTTCCCATAACTTATGAGCTGAGAACCTCAAGTCAACTTTTACTTCCTCATCTGTGAAATGGGTATAATAACGCCTAGCTTGTAGGGTTGTTGTGTCAAGGGCTAAACATAGTCCTGGCATATAAGAGACACCATGGTATAATAGATGAAGGAGGGGACCCGGGTTCAAGCCCTAGTTAGGCCACTCAGTGACTCTATGACCTCAGACAAGTTACTGAACCTCTCTGAACCTCAACTTATTCATCTATAAAATGGGGGAAATACTTGCTCACGGGATTGCTAAGAAAACTGGATTAGAAAAATATGTCAAGTGCTCATAGAAAACAAATTTATGGTTACCAAAGAGGAAAGGGCTGGGGGAGGAATAAATTAGGAGGTTGGGATTAATGTATACACACTACTATATATAAAATAGATAACCAACAAGGACCTACTGTATAGTACAAGGAACCGTACTCAATATTTTATAATAACCTATAAGGGAAAAGAATCTGAAAAAGATATATATGTATATATATATGTATAACTGAATCACTGTGCTATACACCTGAAACTAACATGACAGTGTAAATCAACTATACTTCCATCAAGAAAGAGAGAGAAAGAAAGGAAAATATGTCAAGCGCTAAAGTGGACTTTGGTGTTTTTTTGGCTGTCCGAATGAGGGGCAGAGTCCTGCAGTAACTAGATACGTAGAACATTCTGGATCTTCCTCTCCGAGCTCCCGTGAAGCTCAAGCATGGCTGGTGACCTAGACTCTGTCAATCCGACGCACAGGCTCCTATGCTTTGAATGAGCAGAGGGAGGGGAACTGAAGCTAGAAAAGAGGAATGGGGTGGAGCTGGGGGACAGTAGTGTGTGAGTAGTAATGGTGCCAGGCCAGAGGGCTCAGCAGTGCAGCCTCTGATCTCTGGAATTTAGTGGTGCTGGCAGCAGGTTTTATTTTCTATTTTCCCAAATCAGTTCTGTGGCACGATTCTTGCTGTTCTTTGACTGCAAAGCCCTGCTTCGTTCCTGCCTATTTGCTCTGTCTGGTTATCTGATCTTTCTGAGAATTCTGTGAATGACCCAGTAGCCTCAAAATAATGTTTTTCCTGCTTTAATCTGTGTCAGTAATTTTCTGTGCTTATAACTAGGAATCCGGACTACACAAGTGCATAGCATGATGCCTGGCACGGAAGGGGAATGTCATATTGGTTCTTTTCTCCTTTGGGCTCCTTATTCCCAGCTTCTTTCCTTCCATGCACGTTTTCTTCTGACTACATGATGCTCTGATCAGTGGGGGGGAAACCTCTCCCATGTAAAGAAAACATAGAGTCCCTCTATGCATAATCATTTGCTCCACTAGGTCCCATAAAAGATCATTCCACGGGCTAATAAATCTGGGGTGGAGGGTAGGGGTGAGCAGCAGGGCCAATTCTAAAATTGCCAATTTTAAAATAAAAGGAGTTTGGGGACTTTCCTGACTGTTCAGTGGTTAGGACTCGGTGCTTTCACTGCTGGGGCCCAGGTTCAATCCCTGGTCGGGAAACTAAGATCCCACAAGCTGCACCGTGGCCCCGCCAAAAAAAAAAAAAAAGATAAAATGAGTTTTGAGGGCAAACATAAACTTGTTCACTAAACCCCAAAACATGACAATAACAGATACCTATGAATGCAGAATTTGAGGACCAAGAAACAGAAGTACTCATTTATATGGCAATGATCTTTTGGACTTCATAAGCTGATGGACCAATTAAGTCCCCAGAAGAGGTAGAGTATAACAAAATATTTGGGTTCACGAAAGGTTTGTTTAACTCATGGGTAATGGAACCATATCAGATGGTAAAGAAGACAGTGGGGAGTTTTAAGAAGTACGTCCTTAACATCCTTGGATGAAAACTGCCACTGGTTTCCGCAAAACGTCCTCAGTGTGACTCAGAGATAGAATGTTGGGCTGACTGGGTTGCTGAGGGACCACAGAACTCATTTAGTCCACAGCACCCCCTTCCCCAGCCGACAGTTATCAGCCAGTGGCCATTCAGGCTCTGCTTAAAGTCCCTCAGTGATGAAGCAAATGGTTAGCCCAGTAAAATGATGTACTGGCATTAGTTGTTTGGTCCCTAGAATTCATTCTCTCTTCTTATGGAAACAGTGCTCTCCACCCTGCCCCCCCGCCTGTCTCTCTGAAATGATCTCTTGCCCACTGTATGAGATCTTAGAGGGACTGTCAATGAAGAGACCCTGCCTTTCCCTGGCCAAGCCAGGCTCATCGGACTCTTCCTCCATGAAGTCTAGGTCTTTGCCAAACCTTTAAAGTAGGGGTAGGGGGTGCTAATTTATCCCAACAGTAGTGTCCTGTTGAGTTGTTCCTTCTGTCTAGGATCCTAGACATCTCTTGCTTCTTCCATGTTTCCAAGCCTGCTTCCCCAGGCTTCTCTCCCTGAGACGTCCCAACCTCCAATATTTTTTTTTCCTGCATATGTGTTAACTGGAGTTTGTTTCTATTGTTTGCAACCAAAGAACCCTGATTTAACTCACTGTGGCAACAGTAACATCCATAGCTGTTAGAAAGCTCTTCCTTATTGCAAACGTAACTCTTCCTCTATGCAACTTCTACCCCATTCGGTTTGCTAGAGCAACTGTTTTCTAGAACAATTGTTTCCTGCTCCTGGAGAAACTTTGAGCCAATATTCTCTGTGGGATGGACATTCAAATATTTGAGGACAATACACTTTCCATTAGTCACCTATTTTCTGGAATATACAGCCCTGATTTCTCAACAGTTACCTGTAGAACAAATTTCCCAAGTCTATCAACATCCTGGTGCCACTCCTCTGGACGCTTAAAATGTGACCCCCATCCAGGGAACATGAAGGGTATACTAGGATCATTATTTATCTCGTTCTTCTCCTTAATTACATAAATGGTCACTTTTTTTTAGCAGCAGAATTACATTGTTGGATTACATTATAATATATATTCAATTAAAACTAATTTTAGGGCTTCCCTGGTGGCACAGTGGTTAAGAATCTGCCTGCCAATGCAGGGGACACGGGTTTGAGCCCTGGTCCGGGAAGATCCCACATGCCACGGAGCAGCTAAGCCCGTGTGCCACAACTACTGAGCCTGTGCTCTAGAGCCTGCAAGCCACAACTACTGAACCCACGTGCCACAACTACTGAAGCCCGCGTGCCTAGAGCCCGTGCTCTGCAACAAGAGAGAAGCCCACGCACTGCAACAAAGAGTAGCCCCTGCTCCCCACAACTAGAGAAAGCTCACATGCAGCAATGCAGAAGACCCAATGCAGCCAAAAATAAATAAATACATAAAAATAAAGTATAGAATCTTTAGGAAAAAAAACCTAATTTTAAAACTCATTACTTCTCCATCATACAAGCAACACATAATCTTTGAAAATGAGAAAATACAAATAAACAAAAGATACATTTAAGAACTCTCACAACCCACGACCCAGGGATAGTCACTAAAAACATATTCTTGTAAAGCTTCCGGAGTATTTTATCTGCTTATTATATTGTCTTTTCTCTCGGTTGTTTAATATTCCAAGTATGGTATATATTTAAATAGTACCCTCTGAATGGGTTCTGTACAGTTTTGTTTTGTTTGCTATTGTAAACAATGCTTTGATAAACACTCTTATACATCCATCTCTGTATATTTCTCTGATGACTTCTTTTATTTCTAGCTTTATTGAGACATAAACTGACATACAACATTGTGTGAGGTTAAGGTGTACAACATGTTGATTTGCTGCACTTAAATATTGCAAAATGATTACCACCATAGAATTAGACAACACCTCCATCCCATCACATATTTACCATTTCTTTTTTGTGGGGGGGAACATTTCAGATCTCCTCTCTTAGCAACTTTCAAGTATGTAATACAGTAGCATTAGCTACAATCACCATGCTGTACATTAGATCCCCAGAGCTTGTGAATCTTGTAACTGGATTTTTGTACCCTTTAATCAACAGCTCCCCATTCCCCATACCCCCAGCCCCTGGGAACCACCACTCTACTCTGATTCTCTGAGTTCAGTTTTTTTAGATTCTACATGTAAGTGAGATCATACAGTATTTGTCTTTCTCTATCTGACTTATTTCACTTAGCATATCTGATGATTTCTTAATAATTCCTAGAGGTTGAGTTGCTGGGTCAAAAGACATGTGTTTTCTTGTGAGGCTTTTAATTATCTATCACCAGGTTACCCTCCAGAATCAATGTACATTCCCATCAGCAGATTATAAAAGCCTTTAAGGCTCCTGGAATTTTCTCACGAGAGCCTGCCAAGCCAGGTGTCTGTAAGTAGTCATTGATTTTAAGCTCAATGATATACTGTATTTATACTTCTTTTTTTTTAAATTATTATTTATTTATTTATTTTTGGCTGCGTTTGGTCTTCATTGTTGCACACGGGCTTTCTTTAGTTGCAGTGAGTGGGGGCTACTCTTCATTGCGGTGCATGGGCTTCTCATTGCAATAGCTTCTCTCGTTGCGGAGCACAGGCTCGAGGCATGCGGGCTTCAGTAGTTGTGGCACATGGGCTCAGTAGTTGTGGCTCGCGGGCTCTAGAGCACAGGCTCAGTAGTCGTGGCCCATGGGCTTAGTTGTTCCACGGCACGTGGGATCTTCCCAGACCAGGGCTCGAACCCGTGTCTCCTGCATTAGCAGGAGGATTCGTAACCTCTGCGCCACCAGGGAAGCCCTATACTTCTTTCATTGTACTTTATTGACTCTAGTTTCTCCTTCCCCCGTTGAGATGGTTACACTAGAGATTCAGTCTTGTCTCTTGAGCGTCAAATATGAAATCTTGAGATTGAGTTAAGTATGGGATCTCTCATGAATCCTGGTTTTGCATCACCTGCACATCTGACTAATGTCCCTGCTATGGTTTCATCTGAGTTACAGATAACATTGTTGGATAGAACAGAACCAAGAGCTGGGCCCCATGGCAATCTGCTGATATGTCTCCAGCCTGAGAGATAATCATCTACAAACCTATCTAAAAGCTCTGGTGACAGCTTATGTCTCTCCCAGTCTTTCTCAAGGACCCACCCCCAATCCAGCAACTAACGAGGTGATGGCTGGCACGGCAGGATAGGGTTCCAACCCTGCAGTCAGTGTCTCTTCTGGTCATACCCAGGGTGTGTCAGTGGTTAAATATTATTAATATCATTCTTGCATCCATGTTCCCACTACCATGATGAAACAGATGCTAGTAGTTTGCCATATTTGTCTCAGCTATCTTTAAATGAGGTGTCTCAAACACAGCTAAAGCCCCACTCCCATGCCCCTCCCATCCCCAAAAGAAGGAGTACGTAATTCCTTTGCCATTTGTATTTTTAGTACACATATATGCATCCATAAACAATGCACATTACTGAGGTTTTTTTCATTTGAAAATTTTGTATATTGGTGCAGCCACTATGGAAGACAGTATAGAGACGCCTCAAAAAACTAAGAATAGAACTACTGGCTGATCCAGCTATCTCACTTCTGGGTATTTATCCAAAGAATACAAAAACACCCATTTGAAAAGATATATGTGCACCAATGTTCATCACAGCATTGTTTATGATAGCCAAGATAAGGAAACAACTTAAGTGTCCATCAAAGGAATGGATAAAGGAGATGTGGTGTATACACACAATGGAATACTATTCAGCCATAAAAAAAGATAAAATCCTGCCAGCTGGGACAACACAGTTGGAGCTTGAAGGTATTATGCTAAGTGAACTACGTCAGACAGAGAAAGACAGATACTGTACGATTTCACTTATATGTGGAATCTAAAAAACAAACAAAAAACAAAATAAATGAACAAAACGAATGAAAACAAACACATAAATACAGAGAACAGAACAGTGGTTACCAGATGGGAAGGGGGAGGGGGGAGGGCAAAACAGGTAAAGAAAGTCAACAGTATGGTGACTGATGGTAATGAAATTTTTGGTGGTAAGCACTCTGTAGAGTACAATGAAGTAGAAATATAAGGCCGTACACATGAAACATATAATGTTATAACATTACCTCAATAAAAAATAAATTTAAAAAAAAGAATTTGTTGTGCATTTTTCAGTTTGAAGTTCTGTTCTTCTTTCAGAAGACCGGAGCAAAACGATTATCAAGCAATACTGCTGACACAATGACCTTATCCCTTCTTGCTTCTTTGATTGCTCCAAACATTGGGATAGGATGTAGACACCAGTCATCCCTTTGGTGGGTCAGCATCTGGACCATTTCTCTATGTCTCGAGAACCTCACACCCCATAAATCACAGCACAAAGCAGAGCTGATCATTGCTGACACCCACTTCCCCAGCCTCTCCTGCAGCAAGGATGTGAGCACATGACCTAGGATCTGCCAATCAGATA
Organism: Grampus griseus; assembly: GCF_964374135.1. Lineage (NCBI taxonomy): Eukaryota > Metazoa > Chordata > Mammalia > Artiodactyla > Delphinidae > Grampus > Grampus griseus. The sequence goes on from NC_139014.1 coordinate 44,419,987, forward strand.
CATTCCTCTTGGACTTTGAATGCAAAGAATCACCAGCAATTACGGAGAGTGCTTTTCAAACCTTAGTGTCTTCAAGATCACCTAAAAGTCTTGCGGAGATGCAGATGGCTGGGTCCCACCCTGAGACAGTCTGACTCAGCAGGTCTGGGGTAGAGCCTGAGAATTTGCATTTCTAATGCTCCCAGGACCACGCTAGTTCCTTGAGTTAGAGCAACCTCTACAATGATGATTGTGGTTCCCAGGGGCGAGTTTGGGTCCCAGGGCAGCAGAACTGACAGTGTATCCAGTATCAGCAGGGGCGAGTTTGGGTCCCAGGGCAACAGAACTGACAGTGTACCCAGTGTCAGCAGGGGAAGCTGGGCTAGTTCTGCAGTGGGATTTGGAGCATTGTTTCTTGCTGAGCGGCTGCTGACATTGGTCCTCCAGCCCTCCTGGCAATGCTATGAGCTACTCTGGTCCCGTTTAATAGATTGCCTTGCTGCTTAAATTGGCCAGTTAGTTTCTGGTGCTTGCAACTAAGACTGTTAGCTGATCTAGTACCCATTTTATTCTCTTTTAAAACTTCCTTTGAGCCCTAAACCATTCTCAGCTTTAACCTTCCTGACATTATTCTTCCAGATTTGCACTAACAGTATTGCATCCCTGGAATATATGCCACTTAATTCATCTTTGGTACATGTCTGTTAAAAAGTATGATCTTTTCTTGCTTCCAGAATGATGTATCCTTATCGTAACCATATTTGGAAAATACCAAGAAGCTCAAAGAAGCAAATTCACAATTACTTTTAATCCTACCACCAGAGACAACCATTATGAGTGTTTTGTTATATTACTTTCAGTTTTTTCTACATATACACACTTTTTATATATTTGAGATTATACTGTATACACTGTTCTGTAACTACTTTTTTCATACCAGCAATATAAGTAAACATTTCCCCCATCAAAAAGTATTGCACAGCATAATTTGCCACAGGGACACAGCATTCCAGCATACGATGTCCTGTAACTTATTCAACTAACCCTTGCTATTTGACCTGTAGGTTGATCAAAATTGTTTGCTAATAGAAATAACACTGCCAACTTCTGATTCAAAATAGCCCATGGTGAGCAATTCCGACTATAGCCTCTCCAAATTCTCAAAGTTTCATTCATCCAACAAATATTTCTTGGGTGTGTACCATGTGTCATGCACTGTTCTAGTTGCTGAGGATAAAGAAATGAACAAAATAGACAAAAATCCTTACCTTCATTGTAACTTTCATTCCAAAGAGATGAACAGTAATAATACTGCATGTCAATAATATACACAGGAACATACAATATACTAATAATATACCAACAATAAAATAGTCATGGCAGCTACACTTATTAAACGTTTGCCGTCTGTCAAACATTATGCTAAGCCCTTTCTGGGCAATTAATCCACAGACGCTATTATCATCTCCATTTTTCAGAAAAGACCACATGCACTTAAACCTTCTCCTAGCCCACTATTAACACAGGAAGACCTGGTGTTGAATCAGTTAAATCTGACCCCTCCCCAAAGCCTATGATGGGAGCAAGAAGAAGATGCCACCCCACAGAGCTGTGGAATCTCAAGTGAGAGCCTATTTTAATCAAGGAAATGGACCAGGATCTGTACTGATCAAGCCTCACTTCAGCTGTAGACTGGGAAGGACATGGGACCATTGCCCCCATGAGACCACAGGTGATTTGCCTTCTACCTGTTGACGAGCATCAGATCATGTGTTGTTCAGAGCAAATTAAGAGCACAAAACCAGCATGGGGTCCATGAAAAAAATACAGAAAGGAATGGAAAAAAAAGCATTTGCCTCATTAGAAGACGACTTAGAGGAAGTGCAAGGCATTGATAACCAGCCATTGCCGGATCAGTAGGTAGATTCCGGGAGACTTTTTTGCATCCACCAGAGGATACAAGAAGACACGGCCTTTCTGAAATATAGGATCATAAGGAGAAACAGACTCAGGTGAAAAGGCAACAGACTGAGATAAATAAAAGTAGCATTAAAAGGGGGATAAAGGAAGGAGTATAAGGAAACTAAAAACAATAGCAGATTAAAACTCACATCACCACTCCTTTCACAAACGGTAGAACTGATGTTACCAAAACATTTTTTGAATCAGACAATACCATATATTGGTGAAGACCTAAAGCAACCGGAATTTTCCCACATTCCTCGTAAGAAAATGTGTAGAACGGAAGATGCACATAGCCTGTAACCTGGCAATTCCACCCCCAGGCAGATACACTAGGGTAATGGCTCCAAACCTGCTTTCTAAGACCCAGATGCTCAAGTCAGACCCTGAACCAATTAAATCAGAATGTCTTGCGGGGGCGGGGGGGGGGCGCGGGAGGTGAGCCACACATCAATAGGTTGTTTTTTTGTTAATTCCCACGTGATTCCAACGTGCAGCCAAGTTTGGGAATGAATACTCTAGAGAAATCCTTGTGTGTGTGTGCAACAGATGACATCTATTAGAATGTTCACCGCAGCATTGTTTGTAATTGCAAGAATCCAGGAATTTCCCAATGTCCATGGGCAGAATTGACACAATGGGGTGCATTCACACAATGAAACACTACAGCACAGTAAACTTTAACTGCAGCCGTATCCATCGGTGTGGATGAGTGTCACAAATATTATGCTAGGAAGGGAGGGGAAGCAATTCACAGCAGAGCGTATACAACTTGATTGCACTTGCATCAGAAAAAATGCATTAACTAGACAATGTACTGTATAAAGATACGCATGTTTGGGCTTCCCTGGTGGCGCAGTGGTTGAGAGTCCGCCTGCCGATGCAGGGGACGTGGGTTCGTGCCCCAGTCCGGGAAGATCCCACATGCTGTGGAATGGCTGAGCCTGCGCATCCAACGGGAGAGGCCACAACAGTGAGAGGCCCGCATACCGCAAAAACAAACAAACAAACAAACAAAGATACGCATGTTTGTTGTACGACTATAAAGAAATGCAAGGGAACAACCACAAACTTCAGGATAGTGCTTACCAGAGAGGAGGAAAAAGCATCTAAGATACCGGTATTGTTTGATTTCCTAAGCTGATGGTAGTTTATATCTTATATGTATGTTGTGAATATTATTTTGTCTGCTTTAATTATTTGGTTAAATATTTTTTAAAGAATTTTAAAATTTAAAGAGGGGAATATTCATGTGTAGGGACCATCTTGAAAAAAGTTTTCAAAATTCAGAGAAAAAGAACAAAGAAACAAAAAATGATGACAGAAAAGTGTATCTATGGAGGACACCGAATGGCCATAATTATACCTTTTTTTATTATAACACAAAGAAAGTAGAAAGATTTTTTAAAATCCCACCACTTAAAAATGAATTTACGTAAACTTAGATGAGGATAAGAACTCCCAGAACCAGAAACCATGAGGAAAAAGAAAAAGTCTGAAATACAAACAAATGTAAAACAGCATCAAGATTATTGGGTAAATGTGTTGGATTAAATTGGTTGTATCTAACTCTTTGCTCACGGCCTTGAATGTTCCCTTAAAGAAATCCTTGGAAGTAGAATTACTGACACATAATTGATGTTCAAAAAATAGTTGTTAAAAGCATGAATGGACAGAAAAGAGTCTGTAAAAGTAACATTCATACAGAAGAAAATTCTGTAAAACTATGTCAGAGTTTACTATTTTTCTTTTCTTTTTTTTTTTTTTTTGCGGTACGCGGGCCTCTCACTGTTGTGGCCTCTCCCGTTGCGGAGCACAGGCTCCGGACGCGCAGGCTCAGCGGCCATGGCTCACGGGCCCAGCCGCTCTGGGTCATGTGGGATCTTCCCGGACCAGGGCACGAACCCGTGTCCCCTGCATCGGCAGGCGGACTCTCAACCGCTGCGCCACCAGGGAAGCCCCAGAGTTTACTTTTGAAGGGTGAACTAAAAGATGACTTTTATCTTCTTTTTCACTTGTCTGTTTTGTTTTTCCTTTTCAACAATGAATACATGTTACTTATCTAATAAAAACAGATTTTATAAGTAGGTGTATCCACGGTAATTGCAGCAAGGACCCGTCCTGGGTTTTTCCTGGAAAAGCTCATGCATGGTGAAAACAACTTGTCTAATTCTAAAAGAACAAGTTAGGGGCTTCCCTGGTGGTCCAGTGGGTAGGACTCCGTGCTCCCAATGCCGGGGGCCCGGGTTCAAGCCCCGGTAAGGGAACTAGATCCCTCTAGATCCTGCATGCCGCAACTAAAGATCCCACACATGGCAATGAAGATTCCACACGCGGCGACGAAGATCCCGTGTGCTGCAACTAAGACCTGGCGCAGCCAAATAAATAAATATTTTTTAAAAATAAATAAATAAAATAAAAGAACAAGTTAAAAGAGAGCTTGATTTCCAGCTAAATTCTCACACTGGATGAACCTCAACATGGTAGCCAGCCTCCCTCCACCCCCAGCATCCCTACCTTCTGGTTTTCTCACCCTTAGGTAGCTCCCCTTCCACATTGTGTGAGGGTTGGTCTATGAGACCAACAGGATATGACAGGAGAGATGGTATGTCACTTCTGAGATTAGGATATAAAAGACACTTCCATCTTGGTCATTCTCTCTCTTTTGGATCAGCTGGTCTGGGGAAAGCCAGCTTCCTTGTCGTGAGCAGCTCCGTGGAGAGGCCCATGTGGGAAGGAACTGAACCTCTTGCCAATGGCCATGTAGGTGCGCCATCTTGGAAGTGGCTTCCCCAGCCCCAGTCAAGCCTTCAGGCAATGCAGCTCCGGCTGAGATCCTGACTGAAACCACACAAGACCCCGTGATTCAGAACCACCTAGTTAGGCCACACCTGGATTCCAGACCCTCAGAAACTATGTGAGAGAATAACAGTTTGTTGTTTTCAGCTGCTACGTTTTGGGGTCATTTGATCTGCAGCAATGGGTAACCAACGTACCCTTGTAAACTGAGTTAGTAGCTCTCAGCACCAAGGAGAAGTAAGGAAAAGGGTAGGGGGACAAAGGGGGATGAGGACCCTGGACAGAGACACACTGCCGGGCCACAGCCTGTACCAAGCATCACAGCCAGATCCTCCCTGGGACCCCATGTAGGTGGATCCAGCCAAGTACACAGCCAGCAGTGGATACTGAGGGCCTGGTCGGGCAGAGAAGCATGGCCTGGCACAGAAAGGAGAGGTCCTGCTTCTCCACCTCCCACGGGGACACCCTTGGAGCCGGCTTGAGGGGCTGCCAGGAGGAAGGGAAGGGAGCGTTAATAAACAAAGCTGTCTTAGGCTTCCCAAGCCCAGGACAGGGGCTCTCAACCGAAATGTGATACAAAATAGCAACATCTGAATGTGATGGAATGTTTCCTTGAAATGAAACTATTTTAAACTGGAAGCGGCTGGGCAGAATTGATATTTATAAGATTGGGCTAACTTCAGTTTTTCCACTGGTGAGCGTGAATAGGGTTTCTTGAGAAAAAAGGAAGTAAGTTATAAAAATAAAGCCAACCTCACTGGTGCATGGCTAAGTGGGGGCAGTTCAATCAGAGCAGTTCAAGAAATGAACAATGAGACCTGAGGTGTGTACACTGCTTCCTCTTGAGCGTTAAGCTGGTCAAGTGCCCCACGCAGATGCGTGGCGAACTTTCAAGACCTTCCACCATTATCAATGAAGATATTTTAAAATTGTTGAGAATCTCCTGCCCTTATATTGATAGATACTATTCCTTCTTAGACCAGCTGCCCAATAGAACTTTCTGAGATGATGGACAGCCACTAACCACACGTGCCTATCAAGCCCTTGAAAGGTGGCCAGTGCAACTGAGGGATGGACTTTCAAATTTTATTTTTTATTTATTTATTTATTTTTTTTTGCAGTACGCGGGCCTCTCACTGTGTGGCCTCTCCCGTTGCAGAGCACAGGCTCCGGACGCGCAGGCTCAGCGGCCATGGCTCACGGGCCCAGCCGCTCCGCGGCATGTAGGATCTTCCCGGACCGGGGCACGAACTCGCGTCCCCTGCGTCGGCAGGCGGACTCCCAACCACTGCGCCACCAGGGAAGCCCATCAAATTTTATTTAATTCTAATTAATGTAAATGTAAATAGCCACGTGTGGTTAGTGGTCCTGCATTGACAATGCAGTTCAAGATGAAGTTGTACACAATTCTTTCTACTGAACTTTTGGAAATCTGGTTTCCTAAATTTCGGGGGCAACTTTATTTGCTACTGCAAACCCCCAAATGACAGGATCACGTTGGTGCAAGGTTTCTGACACTTCCACACCAGCCGCCAATTCCTCCTGATGCATCCTCAGAACCAAATTTAGAATAGCATTTACAGTAATGTTTACACCAGGAAATTTTGAGCGCAGACTGAATATCTGATACTATTAAAGAATTACTAAAATTTCATACTGAAATATTTACAGATAAAATGATGTGACATCTGCAATTTGCTTTAGATAATGGAGTGGGGAGTGGATGGAGGAAACAAGGTGGGTTGATAATTGAGGTTTGTTGTTTTTTTTTTTGCTTTTGATTTGTTAATTGTTGGAGCTGGGTGATGGGTTCACGGGCATCCCTTAGATTAGCCTCCTTACTTATTTTTTTGGAAAACTTTAATAAGAGTTTTTAACAAAATGGGGAAGTGCTTATATTATAATACCCAGTGGAAGGAAGAAAAGCAAGCTATAAGATGATAAATATACAATCAAACGGGGAATTTATATCAACGGAAGAAATACACAGCATAGTGTAGGGGTTAGGATCCAGACGGCTGAGTTCAGATTCTATGATACCCGCTTGGCTCAGGGGAGTTTTTTAGTTTTGCTAAACCTCAATCTCCTCATCTACAAAATGAGGACCGTACAAGCATGGACCTCTTAAAATTGTTGCGGAGGGCTTCCCTGGTGGCGCAGTGGTTGAGAGCCCGCCTGCCGATGCAGGGGACGCGGGTCCGTGCCCCGGTCCGGGAAGATCCCACATGCCGCGGAGCGGCTGGGCCCGTGAGCCATGGCCGCTGAGCCTGCGCGTCCGGAGCCTGTGCTCCGCCACGGGAGAGGCCACACAGTGAGAGGCCCGCGTAACTCAAAAAAAAAAAAAAAAAGAAAGAAAAGAAAAGAAAAGAAAAAACAAAATTGTTGCGGAGATTAAATGAGTCTATTTATGAAATACTCAGCCAGCATCTGACACACGAGTCCCATCACTTAACACCTGGAAATAGATTTATAAGTGCTTGCTGTTGGACCACCATATTATCCAATTTTTCATAAAAGGGACGTCTTCCTTTTATATTCAAGGGGGAAAGTTTTTTTTTTAAATAAAAGAACATCTTCTATTACTACTCCTGTGTTCTGAGAAACTGTTAGCAAATAATTATATCAAATATTAGCAATAAAGCTAATAAGTTATCAGATGGTCTAAACTTTAGCTAAAGGAGAATTCCAGTTTATGTCTGAATAAGTGGAATTCCCCATGAAAACCCTGTTTTGTGGCCTTTGTGATATGTGTTAGGAAAGCACGTTCTGGAATTTTCCTCTGGTCTGGGTAGGGGGAGGTGAAGTAGGGCCTTGTTCTGTGGTTCTCCTCATCCTGACCCAAAAGCCCTCCTCCCTGACGGACAGACCTTCTTTGCTGATGACGCTACATAATTTTCCCTTTCTATTAGATTTGCCTTTTTTGAGCAATATATATCCTTCCATTGTTCCTTTCTATTTAGGAATCCCCTCCAAGCAAAAGTGATGTTTATGAAATTATATTTCTCTTCTTTGGGTACCATGAAAATCTTGCCTTATCCATTCCCTGTACTCTTTGCATTAGGAGATAGACATACAGGACCATAAATAAAGTTCTGGCCCAGTTGTCTTTATTTTTGCTCAAGAATAATGGTACTGTCTCTATTACTGTGTTTCTGTCTATATCACAAATGTTATTTTCCATTTTCTCCTATCAGTGGTAGCAAGTCCACAGAAACTACACTAAACCGGGAGGCAGGGCTGGGGGGCTGGGGGAGAGAATATTGGTTCACATAACTGAGAAGTCCAAGGGGTAGGGCTAGCCGCAAACATGGTTAAATCCAGGAACTCTAATGTTTTCAGGAATTTCTCTCCATCATTAGACTTGGCTTTCCGCTATGTTGACTCCCTTCTCAGATTCATTTAGACAAGGTAGCATTCAGCAGCTCCAGGCTTATAATGTACCATCTCTAAGCGAGAAAGAAAGCATACCTCATTACCAATCATTTGAGCAAAGTCCTGGCGACCGCTCTCACTGATCCAGATCCGGTCATGTAGCCAAGTTCTGAAACAGCCTTTGAGATTGTGATTGACTTTTTCTGGAGCCAAAGGTTGGGATCAACCCTCTTTAGCCACATGAACTGTGAGTTGAGGATGGATGGTTTCCCTTCAAAGATAAAGAAGCTGTTAAGAGAAGATTGCAAACGGCTGCTGAGCAGACAAAAACAGCAGCTGTCCCCTCCACATCCCATGACCATCTTTTTAAATGCCCTTTGATACCATTTGGAAATTTCCTGCCAAACACATTCTTCCCTGTCTTTGTGACACTCTCTGTCCTTTGCCAGGAGCCTCCTATTCCAGTATCTTGGGTTCTTGCCCAGGAAATGAAACCCTCGTCAACACCATCAACATCCCCAGCTGTTCACTCCCAGTATCCTCTCCTTTTTCTTCCAAAGTCAGAGCCATCAGCTGGATGAAAAAATGGAATACCGCCCGTATACTCAAAACCTTCCAAGTCCTTCTGAGAACTTTAAAACTTCCAGAGACGTATTCCAGATTTCTTTTTATTGCACCATTTATCTGCACATGAATCACAAGAAGTGGGCCAGGGCTGGAGATGCTGAGCAAATATCCCATCACATCTTGTATCTGTGCTCCATCCAGGGAAAATCCTGTATCTTGTTTCTCCAAGCATGCCACATCTGGTCTCAGAAGGGAGTCACCTTGTTCTGGGAATGCACAAGTTTTTCGTTTTTTGTTGTTGTTGTTTTTTCCCACCCAGCTGTGGCTGCTTCTATACGTATAGAAGGATAGTACCTGGCACGGTGCTGAGGACACACTAGATGTTCAATGATGCACGTCCTGTTTCCACTCTTGCCTTTTCCAAGTGCCCTTTAAAAAAAAAAAAAAAAAAAAAGCTGAAGATGGGATTGGGACGGGAATACCGGGGACTTTATCTGTAATATATTTTTCAAGCTAGGTGGTTGGGTATGTGAGTGCTCATTGTATTGGGTTGGCCAAAAAGTGCCTTTGGTTTTTAAGTAAAAATAAAAGACAAATTTTTCATTTTCACCAAGAACTTTATTGAACGACATATTCACCATTTTGTTCCACGACCTCCTGCCATTTTTCAGGCAACTTTGTAATTCCATCTTCCCAAAACTTTTAATCTTTTGAGCAAAGAACTTTTCCAGGTGCCTTTTACAGTCTTCCAGGGAATTTGACATTTTTTCCATTAAGAGAATTTTGTAAAGACCGAAATAAATGGAAATCCGAAGGTGCAATGTCCGGTGAATACGGCAGATGAATCAGAACTTCCCAGCCAAGCTGTAACAGTTTTCGCCTGGTCATCAAAGAAACACGCGGTCTTGAGTTATCCTGATGGAAGATTATGCGTCTTCTGTTGGCTAATTCCGGACTTTTTTCATCGAGTGCTGCTTTCATTTGGTCTAACTGGGAGCAGTACTTGTTGGAATAAATCATTTGGTTTTCTGGAAGGAGCTCATGATAGAGGACTCCCTTCCAATCCCACCATATACACAATATCACCTTCTTTGGATGAAGACTGGCCTTTGGTGTGGTTCGTAGTGGTTCATTTTGCTTGCCCCACGATCTCTTCCATCCCACTTTACTGTACAGTATCCACTTTTCATTGCCTGTCACAGTTTGTTTTAGAAACAGAACATTTTCATTATGTTTAAGTAGAGAATCGCATGTGGAAATGTGGTCAAGAAGGTTTTTTTCGCTTAACTTATGCAGAACCATAACATCAAAGTGATTAACATAACCAAGCTGGTGCAAATGATTTTCAACACTTGATTTGGATATTCTGAGTACGTTGGCTATCTCCCGAGTGGTATAATATTGATTGTCCTCAATTAATGTCTCCATTTGATCGCTATCAACTTCAACTGGTCTACCCAACCATGGAATATTGTCCAGCGAGAAATCTCCAGCACGAAATTTTGTGAACACTTTTTTTTTAAACAAATTTATTTATTTTATTTATTTACTTTTGGCTGCGTTGGGTCTTCGTTGTTGCGCGCGGGCTTCCTCTAGTTGCAGCGAGCGGGGGGTTACTCCTTGTTGCAGTGCGCGGGCTTCTCATTGCGGTGGCTTCTCTTGTTGCGGAGCACGGGTTCTAGACACACGGGTCTCAGTAGTTGTGGTGTGTGGGCTCTAGAGCGCAGGCTCAGTAGTTGAGGCGCACGGGCTTAGTTGCTCCGTAGCATGTGGGATCTTCCTGGGCCAGGGCTCAAACCCGTGTCCCCTGCATCGACAGATGGATTCTTAACAACTGTGCCACCAGGCAAGTCCCTGCAAACCACTTTTGACATGTTCGATCAGTCACAGCACCTTCCCCATACACTGCACAAATCTTTTTTTGCATTTCAGTTGCATTTCTTACCTTTCTTGAAATAATAAAGCATAATATGCTGAAAACTTTGCTTTTTTTCTTTCATCTCCAATATTAAATGGCTACACAAAACTTCACCAATTTTTATGTCTTTTTTTAAATGCACACTGATATGACAGCTGTCACATACAATCTAACAAAATTGTTTTGAATGAAGTTAAAGACAATGAAGTACTGCTAGAGCCATCTTAATGGAGCAAACTGAACGAACCTTTTGGCCAGCCCAATACTATTGGCTGGTCTTCTGAAATACTTCATAAATTAAAAAATTTGCAGGTTCCAGCTCAAGCTGACAGAACAAAAAGCTAACCTGATCATGTCACTCCCTGATTGGTTCCCCACAGCCCAGAGGATGACATCCAAGGCAAGGGCCGCCCGGCACACAAGGTCCAAGATGTGGCCCAGTCTTCCTTCCTCCCACCTGTGATGGACTGAATGTTTGTGCCCCTGCCCCCATTCATATGTTGAAGCTCTAACTCCCAATGAGGTGGGGCCTTTAGGAAGTGATTAGGGTTAGAGGAGGTCATGAGGGTGGAAATTATGAAATTAGTGATGAAATTACTAATGAAATTAGTGTCCTTATGAGAAGAGGAGGAGAGACCAGAGCTTCGTCTCCCCACCAAGTGAAAACACAATGAGAAGTAGGCCTTCTGTAAGCCAGGAAGAGAGTTCTCACCAGGAACTGAAGCTACAGGCTCCTTGATCGTAGACTTCCCTGACTCCAGCATTGTGAGAAATGAGTGTCTGTTGTTTAAGCCACGCAGTCTGAGGTGTTTGAATACAGCCACCACTTCAGGATCTTGAAGTACCACGTCCTCTCTTGACTGGGTGCTTTGGCGTCTGTCTCCCTTTTCCCACATGCCTAGCTCCTGTGTACTTACTGTATTTGGTAGAGTAGGCTAACAAAGACCCCAGAATGCAGCGGCTTAAAGAATATAAGTTTCTTTTTGTTCAGGTAGCAGTTCTGAGATGAGCAGTCCAGGTGAGTGGGAAGCTCTGCTCCCTGTGGTCATTCAGAAACCCAGGTTCCTTCCAGTCTCCACTCTGCCAACCCCCAGGTCCTCAGGTCATCTGCATGCTGGAAGCTGGGTCACCACCACATGTGGATTCCATGTGGTAAAGGAGAAAGAGAGGTTGGAGAAGGAACCCTGAGATATTTTGCAGTCCAGACCCAGAAGTGGGCCACATCATTTCCACTCATGCTATTGGCGATAACATAGTCACGTGACCACAACTAACTGCCGGGGTTGCTGGGAAATGTAGTCCTTAGTTAAGCAGCCATGTGCCTGCCTGTAGTTCTCTGAGGATAGAGTCATGAATGTCAACAAACAATTGAAGTTCAGACCTTGATTCCTCTGAAGAACCTTCTCTACCCCCTGACTTCTCTGTCTAGGTGAGATGTCCCTCTTGCAAACAGTGTGCTCCATAGCGGCTCTCTCAGTAGTTTCTTACCTCTCAGCTTTTCCCATCTCTCTGCCCCCAGCTGGAGTGTGAACACATTGGCTGTGGCTCTGTATCCTCAATGCCTGGCACTTGCTAGACAGTGAATACATTTTGAGTAGAAGTATGGAGGACAGGATACTCCATTTGCAGGGCCCATTGCAAAATGAAAATGTGGAGTTTCCTGTTCCAAAAGGATTAATAATTGGAAGGAAGAAAGCATCAAGCCAAACATGGGGTCCTCCTGAATGCAGGTCCCTATGCACCTGCACAGGTCCCATGCCCATGAAACCAGCCCTGAAAGTCTGAATAAATAAATGAATTGAGTTGAATAGCCTGGATCATCCTCCATAAGAAAAGCCACATATCTGTTGTATACTATACAATGAGTGGAGAAGAGTCAAGTCACGCTTGTGAATATCAGGAAGTCAACCTTTGCTGTCTCTACAGGCGAAACTGACTAGAGGTCATCTCAATGGTGAGGGCATATTCCTTGTCATTGAGAGGGTGGGGACACAGCAGCTGGGGGGCTGCCAGCTCCCTAACAATCCAGATGCAGAGCCCCTTGCGTTCTTTTCATCTCCTTTCAGCAAGTCATCGCAGCAGCAGTAGTCATCGTGGTAATTTTCAGAGATTCCTGGGGTTGGGGAGACCTTAGAAGTCATTGCCAAGCAGTTCTCCAGCATCTGCTCAAACACCTCCAGCAACAGGGAACTTCATACCTCCCCAGGCAGCTCCTTCTGTTTTTGACGGCTCTGCGGATGGAGCTCTTCCTACTGTGGAGCCAAAACCTCCGTGCTCGTGACTTCCACGCACTGGCTCAGAGCCACACAGAGGAAGTGTAATATGGCTCCCATGCTCTTCAGGTGTTTAAAGGGCTCTGACGTTCACCTGAAAGCAGGAGTTGCCAACGAGCAGCACAGAGATGGGATATGGGCCGCAGATGTATTGTGTTTGGCCCAGGCGAAGTTAAATATTTGTTTTGGTTAATTGCCAACACTGAAAAATCTGGAGGGCTCATAAAATGGAGAATCCAAGCCTGTAAAACTTGGAAGCTCTGGCAATACCGAGCTCACGATCCCTCAGTCCTACTTGCCCCTAAGGATGCTGAAGAACAGATACTGGGTAGGCAACTGCCACTCTCCACCATGGCCTGTTGCTTTGGCTACTTGGTATCTGTGCATACGCAGTTGACTTACCTTCAGAGTCCTTATATTGATGGGTATGCTAAGGTGCCCAGCCTCCCTACCCCAGGAGTCAACAGTGAGATGAAAACCCAAGTTTTTAAATTGGTTTCAGGTGTAGTTATTTAAAGAGCCTTTTTTGCCTTTTTTTTTCCTTCCTGCTCAGAATGCAGAGGTGTTGGCTGGTGTTCCAGCAACTACCCTGTGACCATGAGGTAATCTTGAGGATGGAGGCCACATGTAGGAATGTTGAAACAAACAGATAGCAGGATCTTGGTTCAATAACGATTACAGAACTGCCATATCAGCTGTACCTACTTCTGAACTTCTTTTACCGAAAATAAATAAGTAAAAAAACCCAAACATATCTTGCTGAAGCCACTCTTATTTTAAGTAGTTGTTATTAGCAGCTAAACACAGTTCCTACCTGGTATATGATTTGTCATTGTCTTTTTTTTTTTAATTAATTTTTTATTGTGGAAAACTCTCAATATATACCAACAAAGACTAATATCCACATGCAAAAGAATTAATTGGGGGCTTCCCTGGTGGCGCAGTGGTTGAGAGTCCGCCTGCCGATGCAGGGGACACGGGTTTGTGCCCCGGTCCGGGAAGATCCCACATGCCATGGAGCGGCTGGGCCCGTGAGCCATGGCCACTGAGCCTGCGCGTCCGGAGCCTATGCTCTGCAACGGGAGAGGCCACAACAGTGAGATGCCCGCGTACCACACACACACACAAAAGAATTAATTGGGCCCCCCTATGTAACATCATATCTAAAAATTAACCCAAAATAGATCATACACCTAAACTTAAGGCTAAAACTATAAAACTCTTAGGAGAAAACATAAAGTAAATCTTTATGAAGTTGGCTCAGGCAATGATTTCCTAGATATCACACAAAAAGCGTAAGCAATAGAAGAAAAAATAAATTGGAATTCATCAAAATTAAAAACTTTTGTGCTTCAAACAACACCCTCAAGAAAGTGGAAAGGCAACCCACAGAATGAGGGGAAATATTTGCAAATTCTTTTCCTGATAAGGGACTTGCCCTCAGAATATATAAAGAACTATTACAATTCAATTAAAAATATTTTTAAAAACACAATTTTAAAATGTGCAAAGCATGTGAATAGACATTTTCCCCAAAGAAGATATACAAATGACTAATAAGCACACGAAAAGATGCTCAACACCATTAGCCATCAGGGAAATGCAAATCAAAACCACAATAAGATACCACTTCACACCCACTAGGATGGCTAGAATCAAAAATAACAAGTGCTGGCAAGGATGTGGAGAAATTGGAACACTTGTGCATCGCTGGTGGGAAAGTAAAATGGTGCAGCTGCTGTGGAAAACAGTCTGGCAGTCCCTCAAGAAGTTAAACATAGAATTACCATATGATCCAGCAATTCTACTCCTAGGTATATATCCAAAAGAACTGACAGCAGAAACTTAGGTATTTTTATACCAATATTCAAAGCAGCATTATTCACAATAGCCAAATGGTGAAAATAACCCAAGTGCCCATCAACAGATGAATGGGTAAACAAAATGTGATGTATACATACAATGGAATATTATTCAACAATTAAAAAATGAAGTACAGATACATGCTACAAACGGATGAATCTAGAAAAACCTCATGTGAAGTGAAAGAAGCCAATCATGAAAGACCACATACTGTATGATTCCATTTATATAAAATGTCTGGGATAGGCAAATCTATGGAGACAAAATGAAGATTACAGGTTTCCAGGAGCTGGGAAGAAGAGGAAAGGGGAGTGACAGTTAATGGTATGTGATTTCTTTGGGAGTTGATAAAAATGTTCTAAACTTAGACTGTGGTGATGATTACTCAACTCTGTAAACATACTAAAAATCATTGGATTGTACACTTAAAATGGGTGATTTTATGGTATGTGAATTATAATGTAAATTATAGCTGACTCTTGTTAACTGCATGGCCTTCAGCAACATACTGGATCTTTCTGGATCTCTGATGCTTCATCTGTGAAATGGGAATAATAACCCATCATTTATGTGAGTTGAAAGGATGGCACGAAGATAATTTATAAGGCACCTCGCTCAATGTCTGACATGGAATAGCCACTCAACAGCTGTAGTTCTCACCATGCCTGCCACATTTGTAAATACGAAATTGTGTTAGACCTTCAAGTGGCATCTTCTCAACCATAAAAGATTCAGCTCTTTTTGTTATTGTTGCTTTGATTTTAAGGAATGAACTCATTTTCCTTTCTAAGCGTACTACTTTTATATAATAATGATAATAACAATAATGAACGTTTATTGAGTGCTTGCCCTGCAGCAGATACTGTACTAAGGGTTTTTAGTATCTCACTTCATCTTCTCAGCCTCATTGTGAGTTAGGTATTATCTTAGAGAGGAGAAAACTCAGGTTGAAGTCAATATACTCCCCCCAAGGACTTCCCTGGTAGAGCAGTGGTTAAGAATCCGCCTGCCAATGCAGGGGACATGGGTTCGATCCCTGGTCCGGGAAGATCCCACATGCCGTGGAGCAACTAGGCCCGTGCACCAAAACTACTGAGCCCGCATGCCACAACTACTGAAGCCTGTGCACCTAGAGCCCGTGCTCTGCCACAAGAGAAGCCACCGCAATGAGAAGCCCGCGCACCGCCACGAAGAGTAGCCCCTTCTCGCCGCAACTAGAGAAAGCCCGCACGCAGCAATTAAGACCCAACACAGCCAAAAATAAATAAATAAAATAAAATAAATAAATTTATAAAAAAGAAAAATTTACTCTCCCAAGGTCCCACAACAAGCAACAGCTGGGCTAGGATGCAAGGCCCACCAGGTTAGTTCCAGAGCCTTTCCTGTGCTGCTTCCCTGTCTGCTCTGAGCCCTGCCTCTAGCTGCCCAATTCCTCTCCTTCCTAAAGAGCATCACTGCTCCCTGGACCCACCAAGGTCTGGGGGCATCTTCATCAGGCAGATGGCGTGTAAGAAGCTTCCCGGCTGAGGTAGCCATCACCAAGTTTTACACATTTCCTGCTGCCCTGCGTCATCTCTGCTGCCTGGGCTGCTTGGGGCCAGGGGAATCCTTCCCAACTTGACCCAACACCTCGATTGGAATTCTGATTCCTGCAGATGCCTGATTCCGGTTCACTCCTCTGGTACTGGCCCGTGGCTTTGCCCTAATAACAGGTCCCGAACTGCTTGCCTGGAATGTTGACCCTCCGCCCTCCCTAGACCACCCACGGCCTGACTTTTGTGACCTGTTTGTTGCCTGATTTCAGCTTGACCGCTGCAGTGGGCAGCTTCTGAAATGGCTCCCAAAGTTTCTGCCTCCTGGGACCCACCCAGTGCCTCCTAAGGAAAAGAGCACTGCAAACGTGATGCTCCTGAGATACAAAGGACTGATTCCTGCTCCGCTCACACGCACTCTCTCTCCTGCTTGCCCTCTCCGCCTCTCTCCCTTTGTCTCCCTCCCCCTCTTCCTCTCCCGCCCCCCTCCACCCACCCACTGTCTCCCATGTTATAAGCTGCCCTACGGAAAGGCCCTTATGGCAGGGAACTGAGGGGGGCTTCCAGACAGTAGCCCCTGAGGAACTGAGGTCCTTAGTCCAGTAGGCTGGAAAGAACTGAAGCCTGCCAGTGATCATTCACTAGGGAGCCTGGGTGCAGATCCTTCCCCAGTTGAGCCTGAGATGACTTTGGCCTTGGCCAACATCTTGGCTGAAGCCTGTGGGACACCCTGAGCCGGGTGACCCAGCTAAGCCTCACCGGATTCCCAACCCAAAGAAACCAAAAGGTCATGTGTGTCTTGAGTGGCTTCATTTCAGAGTAATTGTCACGGAGCAACGGATTACCAGCCCAACGACTGGCTACTGTCTTCCTGGGTGTGCCCTTCATCCGCACCTTAACATTCCAGCAGCAGATTAAAGGGCTCTACTACACACCCCTCAGAAAAGACTGAAGGGCTTTACACAAGACACACTGGAGCGTAGCCAAGGACCACCCTATGGCCAATCAGTGGGAAATGGGCTTTTTCTTTTAGGGGTGATTCTGCCAATGAGGGATCAAAAATTGGTTCTCGGGAGGTGGAATAATCTTACCTTTTGTATGTGTAAAGCACAGATATGTGTACAATACATAAGCAGACATACAATATATCTGCAGTATTAAAATTTCATGGGGTGGGGGAGGGGTGGTAATGGTAAAAAGGTTGAGAAAACACTGCTTCGGGATGACAAATCTGGCTGCCCTCTGCAGGCTGGGGTGCTGTAGGGAAGAACAAGCACGAGAAAGCGGGACAGAGATTAGGAAAGCCCTAGTAAGAAGCTTCTAGAAGCCTGTTTGGGACCTGCCCCTCCTGCGGGCACTTCTGGCACCCTGCACTTCCCCGTCCCGGAAGTTAGCACACTGTTTTCATTTCCTTTTCACTGGTCAATGAATCTGTAGAGGGCATGCGCTGAGCCAGCCCAGGCCTGGCACAAAATAGGAGGTCAAAGAAAGACCTCTGTCCACAGCTGGTAGTGCCCTGGGCTGTCTCTCCCCAGGCTCAGGGGGCTCCGCGTCAGCACCAGCGGCCCTGCTGCTTTCCAGCCCCCGACACTGGCCGGCCCTGCTGTGCTCTGCTCTGCCCTGGAATGCTGGGCTGGCTTTTATCGCCAGAACAGCTTGGGAAAGAGCTCTCCTCCTCACTGTCCTGCTCTCCGGCCTGGGATCACGCAGGGTTAGAGATGCTTCTTTACGTTTACAGAAGACCTTCTCCCTCAGGGAAGATCCAGGTGCTGTACCCAGAACCTCAGGCTCCGCGGCTGGGTCCTGCTCCTCAGGTCAGGCTCTCACCCTCTCCCCAGGGCCCCGTGGTCTGTGCTAGGCTCTTCCTTCCAAGCCCAGGTCACAGGACCTTCCTGAGCACAGCTAAAGCCCAGGTGTCCCCCAGCTTGCTGTCCCCATCCCTGGAGACGATCTCTCAGCCCCCAGGTAAAGGGATGAGTGCAAATCCATCCCAGGATGAGTCGGGGTCGCTGACCTCACTGACCCGGTGAATCTAACCATGAAGTCCCCACCCCCCAGTGACCACCACAATTCAAACATGTAAATTCTGGACAATTTCAAAGATCTCATTGCTTTATGGTAATGCTTCAGGAACGTGATCACTTCTAAGATAGATAAATAGGTAATCCAACAACCACATGACAACTCAAACCCACTGGACCTTGAGGTGAGATCAGGAAAAGCAAGATGTTAGAGGTGAGCTGAGCATCCACCTTGGTCCTGTCGTGAAGACTCAATCTGCTCTGACTCAGGTCAACATCTTGGCCCAACCCTCATGTGTTGCGTAGCCTTGGGGAAGTTTATTGACTTCTCTGTGCCTCAGTCTCCACATTTATAAAACAAGAATAATAGCAGTTCCTCCTCATAGGGCTGTTGAGAGGATGGAATGAAGTGATGCATGTATAACACTTTGAATGATGCCTAGTATACAGTAAGTACTCCATAAATGCTACCTCCATTTAATGGGTCCCCTCATAGTAAGCACTTTCACGCATGTTACAGTGAAAGGCCCAGAATGTGTGGTTCCTACCCCAAAGTTATGTTTCTCTCCTTTCGTCCTTGCTGGTAGAAGTGGCTTCCCATGTTAGCTTTTGGAAATGCGGACATTCATTTCCCCAGATTCCCTCCCAGCAAGAGACAGCCATGGGCCAGTTCTAGCCAATGAGATGAAAAGGGAAATCTGTGGGAGGTGTTCAAAAAATGTTTCCTCCTTGATAAGAGAGATGTCTGAATAGATTCCTCTCCTCTCATGCTTTGGATGTTCTGGTGTGAAGATGTGATGCTTGGCACTGAAGCAGCCATCTTGTCACCATGAGGGGAGAGGCACATGGAGAGCAGAGACTTGGACTCAATGCCTGACATCATTGATCCTACCATGGAACCACCTACCTCCTGCCTTATCTTTGACTAAAACAATTCAAAACCTTTCATTTTAAAGCTGTTATGTCTCACTTTCTGTTATTTACAACCAAAAGTTTCTTACCTGTCTTAAAAGTAGCTTAAGTAGTATCATAAGCTAAGGAATCCTTACAATGTAACTCAATTCTGTGACAGAAGTATTGTTCATGTTTCATAGGTGAAGAAGCTAAAAGCAATGTTGCAGGAGTTTTGAAGCTAAATTACCTAACTTAATCCTCATAAAAACTCTGTGAGGCAGGCTTCCCTGGTAGGGCAGTGGTTAAGAATCAGCCTGCCAATGCAGGGGACATGGGTTCGAGCCCTGGTCCGGGAAGATCCCACATGCCACGGAGCAACTAAGCCCGTGCGCCACAACTACTGAGCCTCCGCCCTAGAGCCCGTGAGCCACAACTACTGAGCCTGTGTGCCACAACTACTGAAGTCCACGTGCCTAGAGCCCATGCACCACAACAAAGAGTAGCCCCTGCTCTCTGCAACTAGAGAAAGCCGGCGCACAGCAACGAAGACCCAATGCAGCCAAAAATAAAGTAATTAATTAATTAAAATTTAAAAAGTATTTAAAAAATAACCTGTGAGGCAAGTCTTATCTCTATTGACATCTTCACAAGTTCAGAAGGTTAAAAAATGCCAATTTCATGCAACTAGTAAATGGAAGAGTCAAGACTTAAACCCAGGTCTCTCAAATGTAAATACAACATTCTTCCCAATGTTCTTTGGGGCTATTGCTCAGCACACAAATCTTTTCGGACATTGTATTCCACTGCCAGTGCTGAATAAGTAAAAATTCAGTAACACTGGGACTTCCCTGGTGGTCCAGGGGTTAAAACTCCACGCTCCCAGTGCAGGGGACTCCCCTTCGATCCCTGGTCAGGGAACTAGATCCCACATGCTGCAACTAAGAGTTCGCATGCTGCAACTAAAGATCCCACAACTAAGACCCGGCGCAGCCAAATAAATAAATAAATATTTTTTAAAAAAATTCAGTAACCCTAATTCAGGTCATGTCAACCTGAACATAATTATGTTCATTGCTTAGAAAGTGCATTTGCTAACTAAATATTAGCCATAATAAAAAAGAACGGTGGCCACAGCTGGATGAAATTCACAGTCCTAAGACCCACATGCCAATGTATATTTCTGTCTTTAGGCTCTTGGTGAATTTATATTCCCAATCCGCACTTCAATTGGTAATTGTCCAGCGTCTGTTCTTTTTAAATCTTTATTATTTTTTATTCTCTCCCAGATGTTGAGTTGAGCGGCAGTGATTTCAGGATTTCAGTGAGAGGTCCAGCTGCCGGGTTTGGGGAGTGTCCATGTTTTGTTTCTTTTCAGTCCTTCAACTTGAATTTATGATGAGGTTTTGATGAATAGTACCCTTCTCTCGGCCCTGCCCTCTTTGCATGTGTCTGAGTCTGCGATATCGTTGGTCTAATTATGCGGATGTGTCTCTTGTTGGAAAATTTATGTGATGACTGTTGCCAAGAACTAGGAACCAGAACCAGGGACTTGTGGTCTGAACACCCCTGATTCCGCTCTTGGCAGTATATCCAAGGTGAAGCTGGGGAGACCAGGTAGCTTGTTAACTTGGGGCTTTAGCAGGTTGTGAGTTTGAGAAAGTGTCAGCCCTGCAGAGAGCTGCAAACCTATGATGAGAATCAAGGATTTGGAAGGCCAGTCAAGATAGGAGCAAATATAGGAGCAAGATAGGTGCAAATATAGGAGTAAGATAGGTGGAGGGAGAGAAAAGGTGGGGTGCGAGGGTGGCTATATTTACTATATTTACATAGATAGGGCTTTATAGTTTGGGCCTTGGTCATCCAGACTGCTGGCACTGTCTAATAAACTTGGCTAAGTTCACTTACCTCTTGGCTTTTTTCCAACTCGATTTTAAGTTCTTTGAAGTCAAGAGCTATTCTAGTGATCTCCTGCTGTATAACAGACCACTCCAACATTCAGCGGCTTAAAATAAAGATAGTCATTTCTATGAGTCAGGAATTCAGGAAGTTCTCGGCTGCGTGGTTCTGGCCTTGGTCTCATGCAATTGCAATCAGACAGTGGCCAGAGCAGCTGGGGGCTGGCTGGGCCTCTCTCTTCAACTAGTCTCAGGGCCTCTCCATCTATGGGACGTTGGCCTTCCTCACAGCATGGCGGCCTCAGGACAGCTGTGCTGCTTATAGCTGAAAACTTCAGAAGTTTCAGAGTTTTCCACACGGGTGGCAGCTGTATTGCTTGTTACGACCTTTCTGCTCTCTCCAGAAGATCCCTCATTATCAGGACTCAATGAGAGAAGTCACTTTAACAAAATTCACTGTCCCGTTGGCCACACTGGGGGCTGGCATTTGCCTGTGTCTTCTAAATGTTGGGGGTACAGACTGGTATTCTTCTGGGTCCTGGTGAATGACCCCCTGGGGCTGTACTAACATGGGCTACCTGTGAAGTCTTGGGGGGAGGGTAACCCTCCAGTCCAGTGGATAGTGGCTCAGGCCACAGCTGATGGGGCTGCAACCAGGGACCCTCTGCCTGGGTGGGAACAGAGGTCAGGAGATACGGGGGCGGGGAGATGCTTTTGTATGTACTCGGGAGGTTTTAATTCTCTTCCGTACCAACCACTTCCAATCTCCTTGACTAACACCATCCTAGTCACCTCCACCTGAATGATAACAGCAGCCCCCTAACGGGACCTTCTGCCCCTGTTCCTGTGCCCTACAGCCCACACAGCAGCCAGAACGACCTAGTCGAAAGTAACATCAGCCTCCCCGGAACGCTTTTGTGACTCCCAGTCTACCGGAGTGAAAGCCTTTGGCCTTTAAGTCAGGGGTCCCCAAGCCGGCACCGGTCCGTGGCCTGTTAGGAAGCAGGGCGCCCAGCAGGGGGCGAGCGAGCGAAGCTTCATCTGCACTTACAGCCGCTCCCCGTCACTCGCACGACCGCCTGAGCTCCCCTCCTGTCAGCATTATGGGGAGTTGTACAATTATTTCGTTATATATTACAATGTAATGATCATAGAAATAAACTGCACAATAAATGTAATGCGGTTGAATCATCCCGAAACCATTCCCCTCACCTTCTGTGGAAGAATTGTCTTCCACGAAACCGGTTCCTGGTGGCAAAAAGGTTGGGGACCGCTGCTTTAAGTGGCCTATAAGCCCTGCTTGGTCTGACCTCCCCTGTCTCTATATATGCATCATAATTGGCTTTGTTAAGGGTTCCTTCTCTCTCCCCTCCCCCACCAGACCGTAAACTCCGAGAGGGCAGGGATTTTTGCTTGTTTTGTAAACTGCCTTCGCCACTGTTGCCAGGCAGACGCCCAAGCTCAGTGCTGCCAGAGCTTCTGATTTTTCAAGAGAAATGACATACCTGGATTTTTATGTCAAATCTGATGTTTAAGTATTGGCATGTAATAAAATGTTTCAACAACACTGTGCTGGCCAAGTAAATTAGAGCCCTGGATCTCTAATTTATGGTCTCTGGCCTTGTGTAGCGAGGCAGTGGCCAGGTTGGGAAAACATGCTCAGAAAGGACAAGGCACTGAGAAGGTGGGATGGAGAAGGGGTTGGTGGGGATGACAAACAGCCTCAAGAGGCCCCTGGTTGACATGCTCGGCGATGGCCACTAGGGGGGGCTCCCCACTACCTCCCCTCAGATCACACCTGGCCGGTCTCCACCGCCACAGAGGAAACTGTTGATGGAACCCTAAGCAGAAAACACTGGCTGGAGGTCCCCAAAGGGAGGCGCAACTGGTGTAACAAGCAAAGTGTTCCATGGCTCTGGGGTCCATGTGGCCAGGTCTGTTCCGTCCTCTGTTGGGACTTCTCTTGGGCCCTCCCTGTACTGGAATTTTTCTGGCTCTTCTAGTTGGATTCCTGCCTCTCCAACCCTAGGTGCCCAGATGCACCTGGACAGTGTCCACCTGCAAAACCAGGCAGGGACAGGGTGAGGCCGGGTAGGGAAGGGACAGGAAGGTCCAAGCTGGGATTGGCCACAAGCTTCAGTGAACACACTGGGGGGACTCAACGGCCACTTCATGAACCGACATCAGGGGGCAGGCCGCTTGTCAGGACTCAGGAACCTGGCCCAATGTCCTTCTGTCTCGTAATTACCAACAACCTCACAAGGGACACGGTATCTCCACTTTTGTGGACAAGGACAAGTGACCAGTGAAGTGACAAACCCAAGACCGCACAGCTGTGAGTAGTGGGATTTGATTCAAACCTGGGGCTGCCGGATGCCAGAGCCCAGGTTCTGTCCACCCCACAGCTCTGCCCAGGAGGAGGGCATGAGAGACTCATAAAGGACTCAGACTCCTAGGACTGGAGGGAATTTTAAAGTCTCTGACCTCATCACCCCACTGGACTTGGGATTTTTTTTTAATATTCTAAGTCAGAAAATAAATTTATTTTATTTAAATGCTGTTTGTTATAAACATGATAGTTTGGAGAACATTTATCCAAAAAAATAATAAGGCAAATTCTATATGCTTCCAGTGGTGTTGGGAAAGTTGGACAGCCTCATGTAAATCAATGAAGTTAGAACACACCCTCACACCATATTAAAAAAAACTCAAAATGGCTTAAAGATTTCAATATAAGACATGACACCATAAAACTCCTAGATCAGAACATAGGCAAAACATTCTCTGACATAAATCATACTAATGTTTTCTTAAGTCAGTCTCCCAAAGCAATAGAAATAAAAGCAAAAATAAACAAATGGTACCTAATTAAACTTGCAAGCTTTTGTACAGCAAAGGAAACAATAAACAAAATGAAAAGACAACCTACAGACTGGGAGAAAGTATTTGCAAATGATGTGACCAACAAAGGCTTAATTTCCAGAATATACAAACAGCTCCTACAATTCAATAACAACAACAAAAAACAAAATCCAATTGAAAAATGGGCAGAAGACCTAAATAGACATTTCTCCAGAGAAGTCATACAGATGGCCAATGGGCACATGGAAAGATGCTCAACATCACTAATTATTAGAGAAATGTAAATCAAAACTACAATGAGGTACCACCTCACACCATTCAGAATGCCATCATTAAAAAGTCTACAAATAACAAATGCTGGAGAGGGTGTGGAGAAAAGGGAACCTTCCTACACTGTTGGTGGGAATGTAAGTTGGGGCAGCCACTACGGAAAACATATGGAGGTTCCTTAAAAAACTAAAAATAGAGTTACCATATGATCCAGCAATCCCACTCCTGGGCATATATCTGGACAAAACTATAGTTCAAAAAGATACATGCACCCCTATGTTCATAGCAGCACTATTCACAATGGCCACGACATGGAAGCAACCTAAATGCCCATCGACAGATGCATGGATAAAGATGATGTGGTACATACATACAATGGAATACTACTCAGCCATAAAAAAGAATGGAATCATGCCATTTGCAGCAACATGGATAGACTTAGAAATTATCATACTAAGTGAAGTAAGTCAGAAAGAGAAAGACAAATACCATATGATATCACTTATATGTGGAATCTAAAATATTACACAAATAAACCTATCTATGCAACTGAAACAGACTCACAGACATAGGGAACAGATTGTGGTTGCCAAGGGGGAGTGCATGGGGGAGGGATGGATTGGGAGTTGGGGATTAGCTGATGCAAACTACTATATATAGAATGAATAAACAACAAAGTCCTACTGTATAGCACAAGGAACTATATTCAATGTCCTGTGATAAACCATAATGGAAAAGAATATGAAAAAGAATGTATAGGGACTTCCCTGGTGGTCCAGTGGTTAAGACAACACACTTCCAACGCAGGGGGCATGGGTTCGATCCCTGGTCAGGGAACAAAGATCCCACATGCAGCTAGGCCAAAAAAAAAAAAAAAGGTAGTATATATATGTATAGCTGAATCACTTTGCTGTGCAGCAGAAATTAACACAACAGTGTAAATCAGCTATACTTCAGGTAAAAAAAAATTCTATATGCTTCCTGCATAATTTATAATGAGATCAATCCCCATTTATTATATGTAAATATGTATATAAGGTTCAAGCTTCTTTTTTAAAATTTTATCGTTTGAGGCCTATCTTTATTGCTTCTAACTATTGGTCACTAGTGAAAGGTCCTGTGAATAAATCCAGCAAGATGTCCCTCCCCACGTGTCTCTAACCAGCTGGGATCAAAACTTTGTCTCCCTGTAAGCTAGGACCCCAGCCTCTGTACCACTTCATCCTCTTTGCCTGAGGAGGTCTGCTCTGTGTTTGACCAAAGCCCTCAGGGCCCTCCTATCTTCCTGAACAGCACGTCTTTCATTTAAAAGGACCCTGTGTAGGGAAAACACCCCACCCTGGGATTTGAATCAGGATCGCTGGGAGCCCCAGGAGCTGAGCAGGAAAACGCGGGGTGTCCGGCGCCAGCATCTCTCACTCACCTGGTAAGCCCCAAGAAGGTAAAGGTCAAAGAAAGGTCATCAGGGGAGTTCCCTGGTGGCCTAGCGGTTAGGATTCCGGGCTTTCACTGCCATGGCCAGGGTTCAGTCCCTGGTAGGGGAACTGAGATCCCATAAGTCGTGGGGCGCTGCCAGAAAAAAAAAAAAAAAAAAGAAAGGTCATCTTCAGGCCTCTCACCTTTGGGGGGTTTAGAACAAGCTTCTTCCCTGGCAAGGTTCTCAGTCTTTGCTCTGAGGAAGAGCTAATGCCTAACACTGGTCTGGCTTCCTTCTCGCCAGCTGCAGACCGTCAGGCCTCTGCCCCGGAGCTCCCTGGCTCCTCTGGTCAGCTCTTGTCTGCTTGGCCAAAGGAGACGTCACTTGCTGGTGTCACTGGAGTCAGAGCAGTTACAGGCCCGCGCAGATGCAGATGCCCGGAGGGCGGCGGGGGCATGGGAGTGGGGAGCAGGCCGGATGGGATCAAAGCTGATGGAGACAGAGACTGTCCCTCCCACTTGCCTCGCTTGCACACTTTCACTCAACTTGCTGAATTACGGGAGTTCAGTTGATAAACCCTCCTTCCAGAAAGGCTCCCAAGAGCAAGCTCTCGCTGTGAACGCACTAATCAGATCTCGCGAGAAGCTGTTCCCACACCTTTCCCTTAAACGCCATCATCCCGTGTCGAATTTACTGATTACGCAATAAGAAGATGTCTTCGTTAATTTCACAAGCCAAGCCCGTTAGCCTGCTTCTAGAGCTCATGCTTCCTTGTGAAATCATGAATAGTATCAGTTCCCGTTAATAAATGGACCGCATAAGGAAAATCAAGAATAATTACTGTGTTATTAACATTCGGTGATTAACATTTCAAAAGCAATTTAAATAAATACAGTGCAAGTCTGAGAGGGGGCCCCAAGGTAGGGATCTGTATGGAGCGAAACCACACTCATTGGAACCTGGGAAATTTTAAAGTCCTATTTTTCAGGGTAGCTGTTGCCGAGGTGTGCACCAGGGAATCTGTCCAAGAATCACAGGCTGTGGGGAATGAATGGGTCCAGGGTTGCCCCCCCAAGTGTCTCTTCTCCAAAGGCAACAGGAGCCTGGAGACTGTCCTTCCCCCTGTACATCCCTCTCCTCTAGTGTCCTTAGTGAGAGGGAGATGGGAACAGAGGGCAACATCCATTGCAGCAGGTGCAGACCCGCAGGTGGGTGTATGAATTCTGCAGGCAGGAAGCCTCATTTCTTAACTTGCTCTGTTCCAAATTTCTGTGCCACTGTGATAGGCTTAATAATAGCCCCCTTCCCCCCAAAGATATCCACACCCTGATCCCTGGTGCTTGTGAATACATTGCCTTGTTTGGGGGGGGGAAAAAAAGAAGACTTTTTGTTTGTTTTTTGTTTTTTGTTTGGCTGAGCCTCGTGGCTTGTGAGATCTTCATTCCCTGACCAGGGGTCAAGTCTCCGCAGTGAAAGCACTGAGTCCTAACCACTGGACGGCCAGGGAATTCCCAAAAGGCTTTGTAGATGTGATGAAATTCAAGATATTTTTTAAATTGAAGTAGAGTTGATTTACAATGTTGTGTTCATTTCTGGTGTACAGTAAAGTGATTCAGTTATACATATACATAGATTCTTTTCCATTGTGTTTTATTATAGGATATGGAATCTAGTTCCCTGTGCTATACGGCAGGACCTTCTTGTTTAGCCTAAATTCAGGATCTTGAGATGGGGAGATTATCCTGGATTATCCAGGTGGGCCCTAAATGCCATCACATGCATCCTTATAAAAGGAGGGGCAGAGGGAGCATTTGCTACACACAGAAGAGGAAGAGGCAATGTGACCAGAGGGGCAGAGATTGGAGTGATGTGGCCAAAAGCCAGGGAATGTCCACAGCCACCAGAGACGGTGGGAGAGGCAAGGAACAGATTCTCCCCTGCAGCCTTTGGAGGCCGTGAAACTGGACCAGGCCAGGGAGACTGATTTCAAACTTCTGGCCTCCACTACTGTGAGAGAAAAAAATGTATGTTCTTGTAAGCCACCGAGCTTGTAGTAGTTTGTTACAGCAGCCATGGGAGATTAGTAGAGTCACCGTCATGACTTTTGCCAAGTCTGCACACCAATAGTGTAATTGTTTACTAACATTTGTCTTCAAATAAATTCTGAGCTAATAATATAGCTTTCTACTTTCACCTCGTGCTAGAAAAAAAATTCATGAAATCCTAAGTTTGATACTCATAAAATTTTCAGTTTAACATCATTTTAAATGCTCATCCCATGCCCCCTACAATTATCTGTTAAATCACCAGACCACCAGTAGAAGTGCCTCTCACTTATGAAACACTGACCCAGTTCTGCACAGCTTAGGGAGGATTCACGGTGCAGCTGGGCTTTCAAAACTGCTCCGTTAAATTCAAATTTCACTTGAAAATAATCAGAAAAAAGAAAGAATCAGCCCCTTTAAAAATAGAAGCCATTTCTCCAGCAAATTTTCGCAGAGTCAGGTTTTAAAATGCAGAATTTAGCAGAATCTTAAATCATCCTTGGTAGAGTTACTAACATATAGATAAGGACCCTTAAAGGAGAGAGCCATAGAGTGTGCCAGCAGGAGGCTGGATCTGATGGCAGCATCTAGCTACCAGGAATCTTGTTTCTCCAGCTCGAACCGGAATTGCCGGTCTCCATGTGTTTCTCTCTCTTCTCTGCCTCGGGACAGAGGGATACGTAGTGAACCAGGAATTGCTGCGCAAGGGAAGGGGCAAGGATTTTTAACGCTGAGGGATGGTAAGGTGGTAGAATTGATAAGGTCCCCAACTGGAGAAGAATATGTCGATTATGGAAGTTTCCCATGACTCAAGCAGGGGAACAGACAGAGCAGGACAATTTCATCACCAAAGTTGGAACTGCCCACATGGGCGTATCTGGGGAGGTCTCCAACTCCAGAAAGAGAGTCGGGCTAATCTAGCTCATGCCTGGGAGTAGATATGGATGGAGAAGCAGTGGGTACTGACAGTTAAATTCTAAACCGGGCCAGTCCTGGATTTGCACCTATATTTCCCCAGTTTTTTTAAAGCATTGTTTCATCACAAGTTGTCATGGCGAGGAGGAAGCAATTCAAATGTGTTTGATGGAAAAGCTGATAAGTGGATAGATTCTCTCTTTTAGTTTATATGCTACTGTTGGGAAAAGTAATCTGAAAATAAAATTCTCCTTTTTAATTCTAAAAGGTCTGTAGTTTAGATCACAAGCCTATCATCCAGGGTTCCACCAGCCAAGGCCTCTGACTTCACCTAAGGGAGCAGTCACATGTTTCCTCCTTTACGGCCATATCTCAGCACTAATCTGGCCCATCTTCTGATCATTAGCATCACCCCAAGGCTCCAGGAGGAACACTCTCCTTCCTGATTCAGTCAAATACTGCCTTGGAGCTATGGAAGACCACTGTGATTTTTACCTTCCTGGCATTATCTCTCCTTTTTCTGGCACCAGCATCCAGCACCTCCTCTTGGGAAGACTTCTTTGAAATTGCTGGATGGAGCTGAGCCCGCCCCCTTAGTTTCTAGGGGTGGCCATATATTACAGATTAAGCCAACCAGCGAGTCCCATCTGCTTGCCCCCAGCGAATGTTCAAGGCAGGGGTCAAAGAGAGTCAGGGTCAGAAGTTCTATTTCAAATACTTGGAGAATCTCCATACCTAGGCTGAACCTGAGAGTCAGTAAGACTGGAGATGCTGGCTGCCATGATGAGAATAAAGAATAAAGTTGACAGAGTTACATCAAATCAAAAGAAAGCAGAGTTAAGATACAGAGAGGTCAGGACGCTGTTTGAGACCCTGGATCCAGCCGTGCCTGAAGCTTCATATCCCTGCATCCTTCATTTATAGAAATCAATACCATACATTCTTCTTTTGTTGTTGTTGTTGGATTTTCTGTTATTTACAATTAAAAGTGTCCTGATAAATTGAGACTGGGGCACAAGCTATACCTTTGTAGGAATAGTGCATGTACCTCTCCTAGAGAGGCACATTGCAAAAAGGCATACCTGCCTGCTCAGGCTGGGGCATGGCCAGCCTATCAGGGTTCAGCCTGGATTGCAAACCCCACTTGTCCCATATGCCTGGTGTCCTTGTGCAGGGATTAAGTTGCACAATATACTCGATAGTCCCATGACTCAGAAAGGATTTTCTCCTTATTGTAGCCAGCCTCCAAGAGGGCCTCCGGTGAGGCTCCCCTCCTGGTATTCACGCACTTGTATAATCCCTCCCAGCCCCACGTAGGGCTGTGTAACCAATAAGATAGTGTAGAAATAAGATGAATAACTTCTGAAGCTAGGTCACAAATATTACTGCGGCTCTCTCTTACTGGCTCTTGGATCACTCTCTCTGGGGGAAGCCAGCTGCCACGTCATGAAGACACTCAAGCAGCCCTTTGGAGAGGCTCCATGTGTTGAGAACGGAGGCCTCCTGCCAACGGCCACCACCCGCTCGTCAACCACATGAGTGAGTCATCTTGGAAGTTAGTCCTCCAGCCTCAGTCAGGCCTTCAGATGATGCAGCCCCTGCTAGTAGCTTTTTTTTTTTTGCCACACCACACAGCTTGTGGGATCTTAGCTCCCCGACCAGGGATTGAACTTAGGTCCACGGCAGTGAAAGCCCAAGTCTTAACCACTGGACCGTCAGGGAATTTCCTCTGCTAGTATCTTGACTGCAGCCTCATGAGCGACCCCAAGCTAGAAGCACCCAGCTCAGCTGCTTCCGAATTCCTGACCCACAGAAACTGTGAGGTAATAGATATTTATCATTGTTTTTTGGGTTTTTTTGGATTTTTTTTATGGTACACGGGCCTCTCACTGTTGTGGCCTCTCCCGTTGTGGAGCACAGGCTCCAGACGCGCAGGCTCAGCGGTCATGGCTCACGGGCCCAACCACTCCGCGGCATGTGGGATCTTCCCGGACCAGGGCACGAACCCGCATCCCCTGCATCGGCAGGCGGACTCCCAACCACTGCGCCACCAGGGAAGCCCCTATCATTGTTTTAAGATGCTACGTTTTGCAGGAATTGGTCCAGAACAATAGGTAACTAGTGCACACTTCCTTATCAGTCTTCTCTTCTCCAATCCATCTCTTCTTCCTGGCTAAATTCCCTGGTTTCTTCACCAGGTTACCCACCACTGCTCCATGCAGCCCTTCAGTCTCATCCTCTTTCTTCAGCTGCGGTTTTCTCTCTACGGATCCCCCTTCGATGCAGCCCCCATGCCCCCCCTCCTCGCCCTCCATCCATCTCTGCCCTCCTCCTCCACCTGAAGAAATGGCTCTTTCTGCTTCCTACATCCCCACTCGTTTTCCTCTTGACAAACATCCTGGCAGCGGTTACGGTTGACAACCCTTGCTCTAAGAAAGTAGATGTCTTCATATATCTCAAGAGACCAGGAAACCTGGGGTTTTGTTTTGAGGCTGCTCTCCCCTCCCTCATTGCCCCATCTTCCCAAAGCACAGAGGGCAAAAATCTCCCACATCCCCTTCCTGTGGAGAAGTCCAGGCAGCCTGAAAAGCCCTGTGAATTCTAATTTTTCACAGGGCTTTTACAGTGGCAGAAGGGGCTAGGGAGCAGTATGCCATGATCGCCATGGCAACACGCTCCCTGGCGGGTCCTGGGCTGCACTCCCAGGCAGGGGAAGCAGCTCCCAAATGTGTCTGTCACTGTGGGCATCAGAAGGCGAGCTGCCCGGGGAAACAGAAGGGGCGGAGGCAGCAAGGCTTAGTGGGTATCCCATCTCAAGAGGCATAGAGCCAGGTGACAAAGCCAGCGAGTGCGGCACTCGGTGAACAGGTAAGCTTGACCCAGGCCCTAACCGGAGCCCCACGTAGCCAGGTCTCTGTCCTCCCTGCGCTGTCTTCACTCCCTGATGATGTGGTCAGTGCTGGGATGCAGGTGACTCCTGCATCTGCAAATAAAGGTCAGCAAAGCCCATCATTCACTGTGCCAGTGGTTCCCAAACTTAGCCGCCCATTGGCATCCCCTGGAGAGCTTTACAAAATGCTGATGCCCGGTTCCCAGATACTGGCTTAAAGGGTGTGGAGTGCAGCCTGGCCATCAGGATGGTTTAGATCTCCAGGTGAATCTAATATACAGCAGAGGGTGGGAAGCCTTGCACTAAGCCCAGGGTCTCAGCCAGGTTTGTGCATGAGAACCACCAGGGAACTTAAGCATGCACACACCCCAGACCTCAATGATGAAAGTCTCCATAGTTAATCCCAGGTATTGGAATTTGTCACAAGTTCCCAGTGATTCCAGAGAACTGTTGGCATTTCATATCATGAATCCAGCATAACATCAGGCAAAACTTTGTAGAGTGGGGGGTCAACAAGGAATGTGGGAGGAACGGGATGGATTGGAGACTTCTGTGGGCCTCACATTGCCTCTTGGGGGTAGGTCTGGCTGGGGGATGTGGCACTGCAACTGTGAAGTTAAGATTGCTATTTGTATAGACCAAAGATGATCTGGCATTGTTGTTTCTGTGTAGTTCAATCTAATACCAACTCACTAGGAGACAACTGCTTCCAGAGGCTTGGAATCAAAACTGTCCCTTTTTTCAAACCCTCCTACACTGTTGGTGGGAATGTAAATTGGTGTAGCTACTATGGAAAACAGTGTGGACGTTCCTCAAGAAACTAAAAAGAGTTACCATATGATCCAGCAATCCCACTTCTGGGTGTATACTCGGAAAAGACAAAAACTCTGATTTGAAAAGATACATGCACCACAATATTCACAGCAGCACTATTGACAGTAGCCAAGACATGGAAGCAACCATTCATCAACGGATGAATGGATAAGAAGATGTGGTATACATATGCAATGGAATACTACTCAGCCACAAAAAGAATGAAATATTGCCATTTTGCAGCAACATGGATGGACCTAGAGATTATCATACTAAGTGAAGTAAGTTAAACAGAAAAAGACAAATACCATATGATATCACTTATCTGTGGAATCTAAAAAGATAATGCCAGTGAACTTATTTACAAAACAGAAACAGACTCTCAGACATAGAAAACAAACTTATGGTTACCAAAGGGGAAAGGGGAGAGGGAGGGAATAATCAGGAACATGGGATTAACAGATACACACTACTGGAGCTTCCCTGGTGGCGCAGTGGTTGAGAGTCTGCCTGCCGATGCAGGGGACGCGGGTTCGTGCCCCAGTCTGGGAAGATCCCACATGCCGCGGAGCGGCTGGGCCCGTGAGCCATAGCCGCTGAGCCTGCGCGTCCGGAGCCTGTGCTCCGCAACGGGAGAGGCCACAACAGTGAGAGGCCCGCGTACCACAGAAAAAAAAAAAACAGATACACACTACTATATAAAACATAAACAACAAAGATTTACCATATAGCACAGGGAACTATATTCGATATCTTCTAATAACCTATAATGGAAAAGAATCTGAAAATTTGAATCACCTGAAACATTGTAAATCAACTATACTTCAGTTTAAAGAAAAACCCTGTCCCTTTTACTTGCAAACACTTGAAATAACTTGAGATAGTTTAAGCACTGTGGATGAAGGTTGCCATAGATTGAACGTGCCCTCCCAAAATTCATATGTTGAAACCTACCCCTAGTGTGATGGTGTTAGGAGGTGGGGCCTTTGGGAGGTGAGTAGGTCATGAGGATGGAGCCCTCATGAATGGGATTAATGCACTTACCAGAAAGACCCCACAGAGGTGCCTTGTCCCTTCTGCCCTATGAGGACACAGTGAGAAGACAGCCGTCTATGAACAAAGAAGCGGGTCCCTCACCAGACACTGCATCTGCTGACACCTTGATCTTGGACCTTGGCCTCCAGCACTGCGAGAAATACATTTCTGATTATAAGCCACCCAGTCTAGGGTATTCCGTTATAGCAGCCGAAATGGGCTAAGGTAAAGATCATTCCGGAAAGTAGTACACAGTGCCTTGACTTTGGAAATGGAAGGGCTCAGGGTCATTGTCACTCTTACAAAACTTCATATTGGAGAGTGTTTTATAGTTCAGCAGCCACCTTTCAATGCATTTCCTACTTTGGTTTTTCGAACGGGACTGTAGGATAAGGCAGACGCCTTTTTTCCTGCAGGATAAAGCAGACACAGATGAGGAAACTGAGGCTCTGGCTAGAAGAGGAGAGCCTGGGCTACCATCCCCATCACTTGCTTTTCAAGCTTAGTTCAGGATCTGCTTACTCAGCTCTGCCCACCCCCCCCCCCCCCCCCCGCTGTCTGTGCTGCCCTGTGTGTTAATGAACATCCCTCACCAACCTCTTAGAAACACCTCTGGGCTAAGGCACTCTTTATTTTCTTGAGCCTTTTTTAGTGATTCTCCCAGATCCCTCTCCCCGCCAGTGTCAGCTGTCACCTGGCACTTCCTCCCGCTGCCGAGATACTTGTCCCATATACTATGGACTGAAAAACTAGCGAAGGAAAATTAGTTTGTAAGAATTGTTTGGAAACGGTGTGAATACGCACTCACTGAGATTCTGAAGGACTTTCCTAAGAGTTAGGTATATGGAAGAGGCTCGGGGACTGTACCTCCTTTTTTATTATGGAACTTTTCAAACTTATAAAAAAGGAGAGACTAGAATAATGACACCCCACCCCCACCCCCGCTGAAGCAGCCCGCCTTCTACAATTAACATGGTACATGCATTTCTTGCCTTGTTTGTTCAAAATTCCATTTTGCTCAGTTCTTGTTGAATTCTGGATTCCTGAAGTATCTGGATATTCCTGTACCATTCTTATCACTTTGAATACCCACAGAGGACCCCTGTCATGCACCCTTTCATTTCTTAGCTGTCACTCAAGATGCTGGTATGGGCAGGTCTGAAGGGCAGTTTGCTACAAGGTTCTCAGGAAGCAGCTTGAGTCCTGCCCCATCTCCAGGCTGCACCCAGGGTCCTCATAGAGTAGTTCACGCTTCTCAGGCTCTGACCTCCAGGTGACCACAGGAGAGCATTTGCCTGACTGGGAAATCCTGCTGGGGAAGTCAGGAGGAATGTAAACCTGTGTTCTGTTTCCTCCCCAAGTTTGTTCTGGAAGGAATTTTTATTAGTCTAGAGAGTAAATAAGTATGAATTCCACCTGCTTATGACACCAAGCCTAGAAGTTTCCACACACCACTCTCTGCCTTCTCAAATCCCAAATTTGGGTAAAGTCTCTTCCAGTCTGAACCCAGCCCAGGGCACACTTGCTAGAGATGGACTCTTGACCGAAAACATTCACCAGATGGCCTCCTGTGAGCCAATCCTTCCCATGATTTTCTGAAACAGGTATCACCACCCACCCCATTTCCCACTCCCGCCGTCTGCAGATGAGGAAATGGAGTTTCTGGGAGGTGAAGTCACTTGTCCCAGCCGTGCAATTAGTAAGCAAAAAAGTTGGGACTCGGATGAGCCTAATAATTATAGTCATTGAAGAGACTGTTCCTTTTCTGTTGTGATTAATTCCGAATTTATTTTTAGTCTTCAAAAGAATGGAGACTCGTGGTGGGGTTTTGTTCTGAGCCAGAAACGTGCTATTCCTGACAGTTTTCCCAGGCCAGCCCCCTTTCCCACGAGGAAACCAACAACCAGCAGCGAGGTGCATTTTTTCAAAGCTCAAGATTCCCCAGGGATTTGTGTCCGCCTAAGCGACTTTGGAGAACTATTTTCACACCTTGATAAGAGCGGCAGCACCTCCAAATGAAAACCCCAGCCTCAGCCACGCTCCTAGGGAAAAGGAATTAGGGTCTAGCTTATCTTTGGGGTAAGAGAAGCAGGCTGGATGGTAATCAAAAGCCTATCGTGCGTGTGTGTGTGTGTGTGTGTGTGTGTGTGTGTGTGTGTGTGTGTGTGTGTCTGTGTACTTCAAAGGCAGCAGAGACCAGGAGGGGCAGCAGTTCTCAGAAACCTCTCAAATTTCTTTTCTAAGCTTCCAGAGAGCCCAGCCCACGTTGGGTGGATTTTTCCAGGCTTCACATATGTTAATAGCCGCCATCGCGTTAGAGGTGGGTCTTGGCCCTGGAGGCTTGCTGTCTCTTTAATGTGGCTTTGCCTCTCTCTGCTGGGCTCCTCCGTGCATATTTTGTTGTTATTTACTCCCAAAGGGGAATATCACTTCCTTACTTCCAGCTGCCGCCAGGGTCCTGTGGGAATGGGGCAGACACTCCCTTGCCACCCACCTGCCAAGGACCGCTATAAAGATGGACTTCTTCTATTTCTAAATGTTATTTTTGGTCCCACAACTTACGATTTCTCTGTGGCCTTTCTTTTCCTCTCTCCTCCCCTTTCTCTTTTCTTCTCTTCATGCTTCTTTTGCAAATGAATTTCACCAGGGAAGCGGGGTCTGGCCAGAGTCTGCTCTGCCTTCAGAGCCTGGTGGGTGGGTGCATGTGGGTGGTGGACGGAGTGAGGGAAAGCAGGGCTGTCTTTTCTCTTCCGTCCTCCCTCCCTGGTTTCTCTCCCCCTCCCCTTCTCGCTTCTATCCCATCCCTTTTCTCTTATTCTATAGTCTCCGTCTCTCCCATTCCCCACAATGGCTTCCTCTCCTCGTTTATCTATGACGTCTCTGCCTTCCATTTTCTGCCTGCCTCTGGCTCCGCTTCTGCTTCCCTCGACATCTTTTTAATTGGTGGTGTCTGGCCAAATAGGATGCAAATGCAAACGCTTCCGACTTATAAATTATAACGTTCTCCAGTGGTACGAAGACTACCTGAAAATGGCTGGCAACCTTAGTGTTAAGGATGGGGTTTCTCAAAGTACGGTGTAAGGACTCCGGTAGAATAATACAGAGGTTTCATTAAAAACACAGATTTCTGGGTCCTATCATAGACCCAGTAAATCAGAATCTCCAGGAATAGGCATCACTTTTAACATGCTCCTCCATGATTCTTTTTTCTTTCTTTCTTTCTCTCTTTTTTTTTTGTGGGCTCTTTCCTTGCGGCATGCGGGATCTTAGTTCCCTGACCAGGGATCAAAACCGGGCCCCCTGCATTGGGAGTGCAGCGTCTTACCCACTGGACCACCAGGGAAGTCCCCTTGGTGATTCTTATACACACTGAAGTTTCAGAATCTCTGGCTGCACCTCTGGCTCAGACTGCACATGGGAGAAGTGGGGCGAGGATAGATGGAGCTCTGAATGCTTTCTCTTCCTTGTAGGCCCAATGCCAGCTTTTTCCCGGACTCCAAGAGAACTGGGCCCATTTATTTTTTTCCAAAGTCATGATTTCAAAATGCTTATTTTCTGTACACTAACTTTCTTTTCCTTCCCAGTGTCTGCTTAAAGCTGATTCTCAAGATCACCGATTCCCAAGAAATGCACAAAACATCCACTACAATGCAGGAAGACAATGTTAGAATCTCTAATTGTGTATAATATATATTTTAATATAACTTTTTGTGTGTGTGTGTGGAACGCGGGCCTCTCACTGTTGTGGCCTCTCCCGTTGCAGAGCACAGGCTCCGGACGCGCAGGCTCAGCGGCCATGGCTCACCGGCCCAGCCGCTCCGCGGCATGTGGGATCTTCCCGGACCGGGGCACGAACCCGTTTACCCTGCATCGGCAGGCGGACTCTCAACCACTGCGCCACCAGGGAAGCCCCTAATGTAACTTTAAAAATTTGAATCTTGTGTATTATAAGATACATTAGTTTAATGGTTCATGTATTTAATTTATAAATAATAGAAATACATATATTTGGGAGTTTTACTGCTAGAGGTGCACAGTCAATAAAGTTTGGAGAACATCGCTCTAGAATCAAGACACTATATATTCTTTGAGGTCAGGGACTATGTTATTCTCTTTAACCAACTGTACTGAAGCATAGCATCCACACAGAAGAGTGCACAGGTAAGTGTACAGCCCGGAGAGTAGCCCTGTGTGACTCACACCCAGATCAACCAGGAGCCCAGATCCCCGCCCTCAATACCCGTCCCTCAAATAACGACTCTCCTGACTGCTAGGAATTTCATATAAATGGAATCATGCTATACGTACTCTTTAGTGGGTTTTTTGGCCAACATTGCATCTGTGGGGTTCACTTACCTGTAGCAATAGTTTGTTCATTCTCGAAGTGTAAAGTTTTCCATTGTATAACTATGTCATCATTTTACCCACGCCACTGTAGATGGACACTGGGCTGTTTCAGTTTGGGGCTCTTATGAATAGTGCTGCTATGCACGTTGTATATGTCTTTCCATGAACATATGACCACAGCTCTCAGTTGGCTCTATACCTAGGAGGGGAATGGATGAGTCATAAAGGATGCTCCCTGCAGCTGTGCTAAATATCGCATTTTCCAACGGGCTCCTCTCAGCGGTGCATGAGCACCCCATGTGCCTCAGAGCCTCATAATACCTGGTATTTTCTATTTTGTTTTTATATTTACCACCTGGTGAGTGTATATTGTTACTTCCTTTTGATTTGCTTTTTTTTTGATGATTGATGAAGTTGAGCACCTTTTAATGTTATTGGCCATTTGGATGTCTTCTTTCATGAAATGCCTGTTCAAGTCTTTTCCCTTTCCTCTATTGCGTCATCCATCTTTTTCTTCTTGATTGATAGGAACTCTTTATATATGCTCCATACTTGTCTCTCTATCCCAGGCCCAACACACTGTCCATGTGATAGCACAGCCTTAATAGCTCTTCAGGTCGTTGCTGAATAAACTGGCCCATGGGTATGGAAGAGCATCCTTGTTTTGTTTTTTTTAATTTTTAAAATATTTATTTATTATTTATTTTGGCTGCTCCGGGTCTCAGTTGTGGCATGCAGACTTCTTAGCTGCGGCATGCATGTGGGATCTAGTTCCCCGACCAGGGATCGAACCTGGGTCCCCTGCATTGGGAGCACGGAGTCCTACCCACTGGACCACGAGGGAAGTCCCAGGGCATCCTTGTTGAATGAATGAGGCCTTTGCATATTTTTGTTTATTTTTTGGTTTATGTTAGCAGCTTTACTGAAGTATAATTTACATACCAAAAAATTTACTTGTTTTAAGTGTACAATTCAATGATTTCTGGAACTGTGCAGAACCATTACCACAGCCCAATTTTAGAAAGAAACCTCCTGCCCCTTTGCTTACTCCCTATTCCCACTTCCATCCTCAGGCAACTGCTAATCTCTTTGCTGTCTCTATAGATTTGCCCTTTCTGGACATTTTACATAAATGCAATCACACAATACTGGCTTCTTTCACTCGGCATGGTGGACGTCTTTGAGATGCATCCTGTATCAGACCTCCATTCCTTTTTGTGGCTGAGTGAGTAGTCCGTTGTATGGGTATACCACATCTTCTCTGTTCATCAGTTGATGGGCATTTGGATGATTTCCACTGTTTGGCTCTTAGAAATAGTGCTGCTGTGGATATCCACTGCGAGTTTTTGTGTGGTTGTCTTCATTTCTCTTACGTAGATACCTAGGACTATTGCTGGGTCATACGGTAAAGTTATGTTTAATTTTTTAAGAAATTGAAATCCTTGTATTTCTCTGCCATCCATAGGCTGCGGGTGCAAGGGCATGTGAGACTGTCTCAAGTAGAAAAGAAATATCCACCAGCACGTGGTTATCAAGTGCACAGTGTTGAGAGAAAGCTAAGAAAAAGGGAGCAAAGCCTGATCTTGGGAGTTGACAGTCTAATCCAGATGTTCTAACACATGTGTTTATAGAGTAACTTGGCAATATGGAAAATCTGAATCTGCACAAAGGTCCAAACTATCTGTGCAAAACGAATTGAGGAAGTACTGAATGCCTACTTTTTGCAATGTTAGGCTTTAGGAGGGATAGACGGAAATTTAAAACAAACATGGTATCCTTCCCCTGAGTTACTAAGCATCTAATCAGTAATGTAAGACTTAGTTATCAAAGAAGTTAGATAATTAGAGATTTAAATACAAGTTCAAGATAATAACAGAAGATTTGGGTGGGGGAGGAAGGCAAGGAGGAAAATAGATAAGGGAGGAACTCATCTTTCCTTCAAGATCTTGTGAGAAAACAGAAACCCAGAGTGTGTTCCTTTAAAATTTTTGGCATTCCAAAGATGTAAGGGTTTCCACTTCTATTATTGCCCTGGAAATCTTAGTTCAAAAAGAAGTGTTGGATAATAACTAGCCAGGACCATTGGGCTAGGTAGATAATAATGACTGCTAATATTTGAGTACTTAATGTGCCAGCCATTGCTCTAAACAGTTTACATTTTTACTCATTCAATCCTCTTAATAACTCTATGATAGAAATACTACTATCATCTTCTAATGATGAGGAAAACGAGGCTCAAAGAGGTTAAGTACATTGCCCAAGGGCACGCAGCTAGAAAATGGCAGAACTGAACTTTGGATACAGGGAGTCCAGAGCCTATACATTTGACCACCTCAAGTCCTATAGTCCAGCTATTGGATTCAGTCTCCAATCACAGATGGGGAAATAGACCCAGAGGTGTCAGGGGATTTATCTGAGATCAGGGACAGGAGTTCCACTGACTGCTAGTGCAGTCTTACTTGTATCGAGAGTGACATTGGGTATCACCAGAGAGTCCTTTAAGATGCTATTTGTGGATGAGCCACAATGCATTTTCTGACTCCGGCAGAGTGGACCAGAGGAAGCAGTGCTCCATGTACAATAAGCCAGGTCTGACCTCTGCTGTTGACCAGCCATATAATGGTGGGCAAGTCATGCCCTCTGAGCCCAGTTTTTCTACTTGGAAAAAGTAGAAAAGTAGTACTTGTAGTTTTTCTACACCAGCTCATAGGACTACAGGAATAAAATGAGAGAACTGAAGAAGTTGACAGCCATGATCAATTTTGGTGCTGCAGAACTGTTTGGGGCCGGTCATTTGGAACTGAAGTGTATGGCATGCTGTGTCAGCTGAAATTTCACAAGTCCAGACTGGATCACAGGTTGTTTACAGGTACCCCAGAGGAGTCTGGATTGCAGGAAGGCTCTGGACCAGCCATCCTAACTTGAACTGGGCCATATCATCAGATATGAAACCTCAGGTCAGCCTGCACAAATGCCCCTGATATAGGGCATTTTAGTCCCGTTTAAGACTTTGATTAGGTCAGTTACTTTTTTAAAAAATTAATTTTTTATTTTATTTTATTTATTTTTGGTTGCATTGGGTCTTCGTTGCTGTGCGCGGGCTTTCTCCAGCTTCCGTTGCGGTGCGAGGGTTTCTCATTGAGGTGGCTTCTCTTGTTGCGGAGCACGGGCTCTAGGCGTGTGGGCTTCAGTAGTTGTGGCACGCAGCCTTAGTAGTTGTGGATCGCGGGCTCCAGAGCGCAGGCTCAGTAGTTGTGGCACATGGGCTTAGTTGCTCCGTGGCATGTGGAATCTTCCCAGACTAGGGCTTGAACCCGTGTCCCCTGCATTGGCAGGCGGATTCTTAACCACTGCACCACCAGGGAAGTCCTGGTCAGTTACTTTTAGTGACTGTTTTCTGTATCAAATTTTGCAGCTCTGCTTTAAGGGACTCTTAGTGGTGACCGTGGTCAAGAGTTTGTTTCCCCATGATTGTAGACAAGCAAGGGTTTGTGAATTTGCAATTGATGGAATATGATAAACAATCTGCGTTTGTCAACTTGCCCATGGCCAGAGGCCAGGCTGAGGCTGCTAGGGCAGATGGCTTAAAGGCAGAATTTGGCTCAACGGTGATTCTCAAAGCTAGGGTGGGCCTGGCCATGAGCATTTAACATTACTCAGGTGACTCTAATGAGAACCACTGATTCAAAGTGTGGAAAGAGCTCTTAAGGCTCTCGTAGCCCAGCTGGGCTGGTTTTGTAAAGGGTATCTACGGAAGCACAGTGAGAGATGAGGGTGGGGGAGGTATTGTGGAGGACCTGAAATGCACAGGCTGAGAAGTCTAAGTTTAATGTAAAAGGTAATAGGGAGCCATGGAAGGTTACTGAGCAGGATGTAAGGGCAGGCAATTAGGAGTATACAGAGAGATTAAAGGGTTCGGCTATTTACAGTGTAGGAAATGCAATTTAAGTTTTCCTATAGAGTAGGCGAACAAAGAAAGCTTTCTTTTACTTCTAGCCCATCAGTTCAAGGTCAGCTTCCTTCAGCACCCAGGTCCACTGGTACCAGCAGAGCAGGAGCTTGTCCCAAATGAATTTTGTAGGTACCTGGCACATTGCGTGGAACGTGGCAGCCTCCCACTAATGTCTGTTGACTGAGTAAACGAGTGTAGACTCCTCAGCCTGGCCCATCTCGATTTCAGGAGAGCTGGTACCCTGGGCCAGCCTCCCCTTTGCACGCACAAGCGACGGGGCCTGCTCCTCTCACCTTCCCCTCTTCTCCTTTTATCCGTAGTGATCTCCTTCCAATTCTACCAACTCGGATTCCGACTCCGTCGCCTCGCCGCTCGGTCCCTCCGGTGTAACCCGCTGCCACCTGGCTTCCCGGCTCAGGCGCCCGGCTTCAAATCTGTCTCTCACCCATTGTCCAGTTTCCGGTGAGTCAAGTTCAACCCCAGGTTCAACCCCTAGTGACGGCCACAAACACATTCCCTCACAGGCACCCCAGAGGAGGCGCCCGCCCACCACCAGCCACGAGGCCTACAAAACGCGTAGAGAGTGGTGTTTCTATCCCCGCGGCTTTCGGTGGTGCGGGTGCGAGCCGGGAGACCCCTCCCCAGTGACCCGCCCGCTCGGCTAGGGAGCGCCCGGCCCTCAGAGGGCGTGGCCGCCCCGGTCCAGCCCCCGTCCAGTCCCGCCCCCTCGCGCCGAGAGAGCCCCCGGCAGGCTACCCGGCCGCCAGCCTCTTCTCCACGTCCGCCGCCACTCCCTCGCCGCGGAGCGGGGCCGAGGGGGATGCTTCAGGTCCCACCTCCGCGGGGAGCTGCGCATTTCCGCGCGCCAGGGCGGCCCCGGCTCTGGCCGGCCCTCGCGGCGGCCGCCCGCGTTCCGCGTCCCCGGGAAGTTGTCTCCGGAGCCCGCGGCGCCTGGGTCTCCTCCCCCTGAGCCCCGCCCCCCCCGGCCCGAGCTGGGAGCCGCGAGCCGCCCGGCCCGGGGGCGTTGCCGCTCGCTCCGAAGCCAGCAAGTCTCAGCTTCCCTGCGCGGGGCGCGCGTCCCCCGCCTAGCCGGGGACCCCCGCGCACCCCCGAGACGGCGCGCGCCCAGAGCGCGGGAGCCCGGAGCGCCGGGCGCCTGGGACCCCGCGGAACCGCTGCTCAGACTGCGGGGCTCGGCAGGGATGCAGGCTGCGCTGTGAGCCCGGGCGCCAAGGCCATGTCCGGCGCCCGCTGCCGGACCCTGTACCCCTTCTCCGGGGAGCGGCACGGCCAGGGACTGCGCTTCGCCGCGGGCGAGCTCATCACGCTGCTGCAGGTCCCGGACGGCGGCTGGTGGGAAGGCGAGAAGGAGGACGGGCTCCGCGGCTGGTTCCCGGCGAGCTACGTGCAGTTGCTGGAGGTAAGGGGCGAGGGCCGGGGCTGGGAGACCGGCGCGCTCGCATACCTGTTGCCCGCGCCCGGGAGGCCGGAGCCGCCCCTGCCTGAGGGGCGCCCCGTGGGCCGCCGATGCGCGCCCGACCCAGAGCCGCGCGCTCCTGGGGGTGGCGGAGGCGGCGGGCGCCTCTCCGGGCGTGGGCAGCGCGGGGCTCGCCCTCCGCGCGCTCCCCGTGCCGGGCCTCCCGAGTACATCGAGGCCGCCCTGAGGAAGCGAGAACTTGTTGCCAGTGTGAGTTCGGGAGCTGGCGGGCGCGTTCCGGCGGTGGCCGGGGCCGCAGAAGGGTTGCGGCGTCCGGCGGTCCAGGGAAGACGCACGGAGGATGGGGCTGGGGAAAGTGGCACCGCTTGGGCCCCGGAGCCCCGAGCCTGCCGACCCGTGGACGGTCCTCCTGCGGCG
The DNA here is from genome assembly GCF_964374135.1 of Grampus griseus. Taxonomy (NCBI): domain Eukaryota; kingdom Metazoa; phylum Chordata; class Mammalia; order Artiodactyla; family Delphinidae; genus Grampus; species Grampus griseus. The sequence continues at coordinate 44,463,463 of NC_139014.1, forward strand.
GGTCAGCTGCCTGGCCGCCTCCGGGCCGCCCACTTACTGGTCAGCTGAGCCTGGCTAGCCACCAGCCCGAGCCCCGTCAGCAGGCTTGATCCAGGGGTGCTGCAGGCCCCGGCCAGCGCCCCGTCCCCTGGCCCAGCTCCCCGAGGCCAGGGTTCAGAGCCTGAAAAGTGGCCTGTCCTGGTGTTCTGGCCTGGCCCCGGGCTTCACAGGACCTACTGAGCCAAGTCGGCTGGCTGTTTATCGTCTGGGTGACAGTTGGCAGGCCTCGATGTCCTCTCGTCGCCGAGCTCATGGTCATAGCCTGAGTGGGATTCTAAGTTCCCCAAGTCCTTTGGTGGCGTGCGGGGTGGGCTTTTACAGGGTGTCCCCTTTAGTGAAAGGCTGCCCGACCCCAAGATTGTTGTGAAGGCTGTGAGTAGACGGAAGTATTCTGGCAAAACTGTCCAAATCATAGAGACTAAACTGATTAATAATTTACCCTCCCCCCCACCTACTTCACAAAGAACAAAGTAGCAAATTTTGACTGAAAATGCTCTGTGCAACTCAAAAAAGACAGAAAGAAAGCTAGATAGAGGTGAAACGGTTATGGGCGAGTTTGCCTGAGAAATATCCTGTGGAAACCTTATCAAAATAGAGCCTGGCCTCTTAGAGGTACGTGATGTTTCTTTCAGGTCCAGAGAACAAAATCCGTCCTACGTGGATTAGTAGCATTTGACCAAGTTGAGGCTGGAAGGAGCCTTCCTGGGCTGTCAGCTGAGTATATTCGAGCACCTTCGTGGTTCTGTCATTTGAGAGCCTGGCTGCCTAGGAGAGGTTCAGGTGTTCCTCAGCTTTCGTAGTTCCCTTCCTGAGATTCAGGTGTGGAAGAAAGCAAGTGAATTGCTTCTTACGGAGACCTGGAGCCTCCTTGTTTCTAGCCCAGCAGCCCTGGCAGAGACTCCTGTCGTAGAGTCCTCTGGTGGCCACGCTTTTCCAGGAAACACTGATGTGGAAATTTGGCTGTTGGATGTCTGGTGAGGAGTGTCCCTGGCTGGACTCAGCCAGCTGTGTGTTGGGTGGGGGTGAGACTGGTGGGTTTGTCGGCTGTGTTAGCAAGAGTGAAGTGCCTTTGCTTTTTCTTCCCAGGGGGAAAGGGAGCGTGAATCAGACCACCCAGGGGACAAGCAGAATGATCAGCTAGGACAGCTGTGGGTGTGTCAGTCACAGTTCGTGGCATGTGTGTTGCCTAAGGTGCTTTCAGACAAGTACCCATCTGTGTGAGTAGTACCCCTAGAGGGGTTTACGTTTGTTAAGCACCTGTTAGGCACCAGGCATGGTCCATACAGTGTCACCAATTCCCCAGACAGCCCTGGGAAGGGGGAGGCACTATCCCCATTCTACAGGCAGGCAAACTGAATGTGAGACAGGTGAAGGCAGTTGGCCAGGGAGTAATGCTTGCGTAGCTGGTTAGCAGCTCAGCTGGCTGAATGCTACCCTCTGTGCCTGTGTCTCTTTTAAACCCAGCTGTACCAGAAGGCAAGTGAAGAAAGGGTCTGGATCCCTGTGGGAAAGGGCCAGTGCAGCTCCCGAGGTCCACCTACCAGCGACCACATCCATGAGGGAGGCAGGGATGCTGGGACTCCAAGGAGGGCAGCTGCTCCTTCCTACCTGGAGCATCTCTCCTGCGAAGCCTGGAGTTTGATTTCGCTCAGAGCCCGCTGCTTTTCCCACAGGTGGAGACAGGAGTGGGCCTGAGCCCCGCGTCTCTTTTCAGGGCCAAAGCAGACGCATCTTCCACAGGGAGGATCATAGATCAGGCCCTTTTGTCTGTGGGAACCTCTTCCCTGAGCAGGCTGGACCTCGAGGCTGAGGCTGGGGAGGGATGGAGGAGATGCAGGTAGGGTCCCTTGGAATGGGGTGACTCCCCAGAGACAGGCTGGGTTAGGGGAGAATGCAGAACTCCTGAGGGGGTTGCCGGCGGTGGGCTGGCCAGCATATGGCACTGGAGGAGTGCCAGCCAGGTGTTAGTGCAGAAGCCAGGAGGCCAGAGAAGGGCCCACTTACTAGAGCTGGGAAGCTTCTGCTAGTGGGCGCCTGGCACTGAGCCTGCTGGGGGCATGGAGTTCAGAAGGCCAGGGGAGCTGTCGCAGATACAAGTACAGACAGGAGGGGCTCCACCAGACTCCTGCAGCAGGAGTGCGATGGTGGGTGCACAGCTGAGAATGGCACTGCCAGCATAACCCCCACCCCAGTGCACCGTTTGCTCTCTGGCGGAAAGAGTGATGTCAGGAAACCCCATCTTGGCAAGAGTGTGCTAAAGATTGAGGGCAGTGTGTGCAAAATGCACACGCCCCAAGGATTTCCTCCTTGTTCATGTGAAAAAAGGGGAACTGAGAGGCCCTGGTTTGCAGGAAGCATACCCCGTGGCGGGGAGTTGCGAGCTAACTGAGACGGCCCAAAGATCCACCCTGGTGGCCTGCCCCTGCGGAGAGGCCAGTTTGGTGGAGGTTCTGGTCCTGGTTCCTGGGGAAATCTCTTTGGTCAAGACCCCAAGGAAATGGGGGGACAGGACAGAGCATACTTGGCTTACAGAGGGCGGCCTCCAGGAAAACCTCTGCCAAGCAGAGCTGGGGGAAGCCCTGGTGGGCAAGGACTGGCCACAAGGATCCTGCTATTCAGTGAGTGGGGCAGCCTTTCAGAGGGTGCCAGGTGGAGGGGAGCCAGCTCCTCCCAGAGAAGGGAGGAAGCCTAACAGATAAGACCCACAGCTGCCCAGGAGTTATCAAGGCCCTTAGATAAAAGCAGCCAGGAACATCTTTCTTGAGGGTCTGTTCAGCCACGAAGAGGTCAAGGATCTGAGAGAGACGTGGCCTAGGAGGAGCTGAGGTGATGCTCTTCCCTCGAACGAAGAGAAGAAATTAGGGCTCTGGAAGATACTGTCAGGCATCTGCAAAAACCACCAGAGCTTTTGGGAAATAATTCTGGAGGGTAATAAGACTGGAATGCATACACAACAGAGCTTTCCTTGACAGAGGTGCTGTTCTCTGGATCCACAATCTGGCTGCAAGGTCACTTGCAAGGTACTCAAGAGGTACTAACGGAATATGACACTGCCAGCTGAACTAGTCAGCTGCAGAGGGTCACCCTTGCACCTCCTTCTCTTCACCTTCTGTTCTCCCCTTTTGGGTTCAGGTGATTGTGCTGCAGGAGTTTACAAGGTGCGGCTGGGGCAGAGAGATGTGGGGCTGGGGAGGTGGGCTGTGCCGTGGATCATTAAGGGATAATATTTTATCCATTGCTATGTAACAAGCCACCGTGAAACAACCGTTTATTATTATCTCACACATTTCTGTGGGTTGACGGGGCTCAGCTGGGCGCTTCTTCTGCCGTCGATCTTGGTGTCTCTCATGCATTTGCAGTTAGATGGTGGCTGCAGCTGGGGTCCTGGAGGCTCAGCTGGGCTGGCACCTCCAAAATGGTGTCTTCACTCACATGCCTGGTGCCTTCCATCTGGCCTTTCTCTCTGCGTGGTGTCATCCTCGGGTGCCTTCTGCATGGCCTTTCTCTTCAGCAGGGCAGTTGGAGTGTTTAACATTCAGGCTTCTTTAACACAAAAGTGCAAGTTGCCAGGTCTTCTTAAGGCGTAGGCTCAGAACTGGCGCATCACTTCTACCACATTCCACGGGTAAAGTGAGTCACAGTGTGGGAGGGAGGTGCATACAGGTGTGTATACAGCGAGGCAAGGTTCATTGAGGCTGTCTTGCAGACTAGCTACCTCAGAAGGGTAGGGAGAACACCCTGGGACAGATGATCCATTAGAGAGGAAGCAGCGCCAGGCCAGACCCTCGAGAGGGCCTGGGGTGGCGGTGGGGGTAGAACGAACAGATTTGGCCATTCTGCTAGGAAATTCTCCATCGCCATCCTTGCAAGTTTTTGTTGTTGTTCGTTGTTTGTTTTTGTTTTTAAAGTCGCCAGGGATTTCTTTATAAAGGCCACACAATAAATGGTTCAGCTGATTTTGAAACTAGATTTTCCTGTCCCTGAAGCCTGGGTCTGTCCCCTGGGCCACTGACAGGCCAGCCCAGCTTTTTCAGGGCGGGGCTGTTTGGTGCTGGTTGTTAATGGACAGGGTGCCTCCGAGCTGCCTGACATCTAGTAAATGCTTGATGTGTTATACAAATTGATTTTAATACAGGGCCTTTCTTTCTGTTACGTGGAAATTACCTAAAATGGACGTGACCTTGTTCCTCACACCCGTATTTTTTAAGGCGGTCGTCAGCTCTTTCACAAAAGGCATAATTAGGGCTGGTGGTTTGCAGAGCATGTAGCTGTGATCGAAAAGATTACGGTGCTTTCTGCCATCTTCACGAAGTCATCCTGCCCTTTGACTTGGGGGCTGTGGCCCGCGTTTGTGGCTCCTGTGCTGTGTGAAACTCTCCCTTTGGCCCATACTCTGCCTGCCTCTGATCCGGAGGGGCGTCCCCCCTCTGCACTGCTCTGTGCTGGTCTGGTCAACTGGCCACCCCTCAGGACTTCAAAGCAGTCGGCCGGGCTTGTTGGAGTCTCTGGATTCGGGGCATCTTCACAAAAGTTCCCTTAGCAACAAGTCGGCAGGAATCCCTGACATCTGTTAACCACCACATGAATCCCTGCAGTCCATTACCAGCTGGAAACATGAATGGGACGCTGACCCGCTTGTACCCTTCCCAGCCTGAAAAAGCCCAGCTTTTATCTGACAGCCTGGTCGACCTCGTCTACGAGGACGGATGCTGGTCCCTACGTGGCCAGTGGAAGAAAAGGTTTGGTAAACCAGGAAGGCTTGGATACCGGTTAGGTGTCGGGATCTTTGTCGGGCCGCTCCAGGGGACGGTGTTCTCCCAGCTGCCCGCTTATCACTCCCAGCAGGCAGGCGGCACGTGACAAGCTTTCCACCAGAATGTCAGCACGGGTCCCCCGGTCCTTAATTGCACAATGAGTAGATTCCGCTCTTGCCTACGGCGGCAAGGCTTCTGGGTGGTGTTTGCCCCGTGGAGAGAAGTAGAAATGGTGGCCAGCAGCTCGGCCTGGCTTGTCCCTTGGAGGACCAGAGCATGGGTGACACTGTGTAGGTTCAGTTGCGACAGGTGTGTGAATTGTGCCAGGTTCGTGTAGATTCCTCAGAGGACTCACCCACCTCCTCCCTCCGCATTTAGTGTCTCTCCTGTCTTCCATCTGGTAAAGATCTGTTTTATTAGGTTAACTTCCCGGTTCACTGTATTCCCCTCGGTTCTTGAGCTGGTCGCCAGACTCAGTCCCCAGGGACTTACATGTCCAAGCTAAACTCTTAATCGCTCCCTTCCTTTCACCCTCTTTTCCCCCCACCCTCCAAACCCTTGTGCATGTCGCCACCATCTCTCTACCGCGTCACCTGACTCTGCCCGCCTCTTACCTTTTCTCTCCTGTTCATTCGGGTGGCAAGCCTGGTCTGCTCTCCCTGAGAAACGTTTCTCAGAGCCTTCTCCTTCTTCACCTGCCTTGGCAAACTTTTTCTGTAAAGGGCCGGGAAACATGTTAGGCTTTGCAGGCCAAGAGGCACACTCGAGTTACAGCTGCATCACTGCGATGTGTAGTGCGCTGCAGGCAGTGAGAAGCCGTGAGAGCGCCCATATGGTCTCTGTCACAGTGGCTCAGCTCTGCCCGCGGAGCACGAAACAGCTAGAGAGGAGCCCCAAACCGACGGGTGTGGTTGTGTTCCGATAAAACTTTATTTATGGACACTGAGGTTTGAATTTGTGCCATGCAATATCCTTCTTCTTTCGCTTTGTTTTCAACCATTTAAAGATGGATAGGCCATTCTTAGCTTATGGGCTGTGTGTAGTTTGCCAGTCCCTGTTCAAAAGTTGATCATTCGTTCAACAACCCCTAATTGAGTGCCGACGATGGGCTGTGAGCACTGCTGGAGCTGAAGCAGTGATAAGACATAGAAAAGACGCTTACCTTTTAGTTGGGGAGATGGTAAACTAGCAAAAAAAAAAATATATATATATATATATGTATGTATACTTTTAAAGTGGTATGGGGCCAAGAAAACAGGGTACTGTGACAAACTAGGGGTGTGGGGTGCAGGAAGGGAGGGGTTCCAGAAACTGTCAGAGAAGGCTTCCCCAAGGAGGGTGTGTGTGAGCAGAGACCTGCGTGAGGCACAGGAGCCAGCTGTGTGAGGATCTGGGGGTGTGTGTGAGTATTTGCACTACAGATGCAGGTAACCCTGAAGAGCGGTGCATGTTTGATAGATTTGAGAGAACCAGAATATTCCAGAATGGTTAGAGAGCGGGGAGCGAGGACAAGAGAGGTTGGGATGTGACAGGGAGGCAGGTAAGTTGGATAGTTGTCTCTCCCCCCGCCCCCATATATGTCACTTGATTTTTCTCTACGAACTTGTATTTTGAATCGCTATCCTGCATGGCGGAAGAAATGAACTGTCGAATAATTTGAGGTTGCTTGCCTTTCCCCAGGTTTGCATTTATGGTCTGGGGGCTTAACTGCAAAATCATCATTCCAAGGGCCCAGCTGTTCCTTGATGTCCTTTGGGCATCTGCTGAGCTGTGCTCCCTGCGTGGGTCTCTGTCTATCCATACTTTTGCCAGAGACAGTCTCCCGTCTGAAGGGTCCCTCCCTCTCCTCCTCCTCAGTAGTTTTGGGAGGACAAAATTGGAGTGTCATTCTCTGACACCGACTGAAGCTTCTTTTGCCTCCACTGGTGTGTTGGTAAATGTTTAACAATCAGCTTTGGCGGATGGAGGGTGGGAGGTGAAGTGAGAGAAGTTCTGATTTGTCGCGTTTGCCAATTTCTGGGGTGTAAGTACTCCTGCCATGGCTGATTTGAAGCTACCAGTGGCTTCTTTTAATTGAATACATTTGACATGCCATCTTGTGTAAAGTTAAGGTATACAACGTGTTAATTGGATACGTGTATATATTGTAATATGATAGCGATATTTAGCACCTCTGTCACATTCCCTAATTATCCTTCCTTTTTAGTGGTTGGTAGCTTTCGGTTTGATTGATAGGTTGGCGTGCTCTGATTTGTTCTGGAAAGCTCACCTGGGCTGTAGTGTGGAGGATGGATTTGCAGAGGGTAGGGAGGGAAGCAAGCAGACGAGTTAGGAAGCTGGGAGCAGGCTGGTGGGAGTGGAGGTGCTGAGAGAGAAGTGGATGGAACTGGAATGTATTTTGAGGGTTGAGTCAAAAGGACTTGCTGGTAGATTGACTGGGGAGGGCGAGGGGGCCTCACCTCTGCAGGTGAGTTGTGATGCACTGTCCCTGTGGTATTGTCCTCATCTGTGAATCGCCCATTCTGCCACCAGAGACCTCTTCCTTTAAAAAAAAAAATGAGGTAAAAGGCAAATTAAAATTGTGAAAAATTTAACGTCCTTAATGCAGAAAGTTCTTTTACAAGTTACTTTTAAAAGCCCAAAAGGAACACATCAGTACAAGAATGGGCAGTGAACTTGGATAGACACTTTATAGTAGAAGATGCAAAGTCATCTGCATGTTCAGTCTCACTAGTAGTCAAAGTATTGCACATTTTTTAAAAAGGTAGCTTTAATGAAAAGTGTCAAAATAAAAAAAGAATGAGTATTGGCAAGGGTGTAAGAAAACTGCCGTGGGCTTCCTGGAGTGTAATTTGGCAATATACCTTAAAACCTTAACAGCGTACCGTGCCCTCTGATCCAGCAATTCCACATCTAGAAATGTGGATTCAGAAAGCATCTGGTAGGTAAGCTGTAAGCCTCAGAATACCCATTGCAGCCTGTTTCTAATATAGCTCAACTGGCCACACCCTACCTGCCTACCAAGAGGAACTGGTTAAAATAAGATTCACCTGTTCATCACACAAGGCCAGCCACGCAAAAGGGGCTCAGCAGAATTTTAAGAATAAAACGTTCTTGTCAGTGATGCTAAGCGTTTTCATGGAGTTAGCATGGTTCGGATTTCATCTTATGACAAGGCAAAAAGAGATGGTGTTTCCAAGAATGAATTGCTTTTTAAGAGCAGAGACTGTGTCCCATGCATCCTTTTGTGCAAAGAACAGGTTGAAGGAATACTTGCCTGGCCCAGGGCCACGTTCTTTTAGATATCCTTAGTAACAGCAAATCTTTGTCTTTCGAGGGGTGAATTTGATTTTTTTGGAAACTGCCAAAATTCATTTGGAGCCACGTCTGGTGTGTCTGTATGTGTGACTGTCTGTCTATCACCTTGTTGAGAAAAGGATGTAAAGCAGCTTACCAAAAAGCATACGGTATGGTAAGATAAAAGCATTAGTATGTGGGGAAATCTGGGGAAAGGAGAAAAGAAGATGATGGTTGGAGTCTGAAGAGTGTAGAAGGTAATCGAGTTAAGTAATGCTGTTTGGGATTTAAAAAGAGGTCCTATCCTCAAGTCATGCTGCGTTTAAGCAGATCTCGATGGGGGAGTAACAGAGATGCTCTGAAGATGGCAGTGTTGGGGGCTTACATGCTGTGTCAGTCAGGATGGGTTAGGAAATGCTGCCATAACAAACAGCCCCCAAATCTCAGTTGGTTTGGGGCTGCAGGACCAGGACCCAAGAAGAGGGAGCAGCCACTGTCTATAATCTTGCTGCTGATCAACAGCACATGGTTCTTAAAGCGTCTTCCCGGAAGTGACACATGGCATTTGTGCTCAGTTCTCATTGATGAAAGCCCAGCCACACCTAACTTCAAGTGGGTGGGGAAATGCGATCCTGCCATGTGCCCGGAAGGAGAGAAGGAGTGAGCTGAATGTATGTGGACAGCTCTGGTGACCACCAGGTGTGTCCTGACTCAGGGGGATGCCCCGTTCCTGTTCCAGTTCAATCTCAGTATTTTATGGCCATGCCTAGAGTGGTGCTTCTCAAGCTGATTTTGATGCCTCTAGAGCAAGGCTTCTGGACCTTGTTGGAGGCAGATTCTGGCTCAGTAGGTCTGGGGTGAGGCTTGGGACTCTGCAGCAGTCTGATGACTTCAGCCTCAGCAGGTGCCCATGGCTCCTGAGACCAGGATGAGTGCTTACTGTGCTTTCAAATCAGCTCCCCCTCCCGCAAGCTCTCCCAGCATCTAGCATGATGCTGGGCACACCAGTGATACTTGGCCTGATCCCAGACTTCCTGTGATTTTTTTTTTCTTTGCGGTAAATACATCTGTCAACGTTTGGTTCAACAAAAACAAATATTTATAGTTGAGCACCTACTGTGTATGCCAGGCTCTCAGCAAGTCTCAGGGGATAAGTCGAGACCTGGAGCCAAGGTCTTCTCTGGAGTGTGCCTCGGGGATGCGCCAGCCCCTCCAGGTGACTGGCAGGTGATTTCTCTAAGAGACTTCAGTTTCACACTTGTTCTATTGGAATGAAAGCCCTTCCAGACATTCTGCATCCATTGTTCTTTCTCAAATGCCTTCATTCCTCCACCCTTCTCATTCGCTCCTCAGATGCACAGGGAACTCCCGGATTAGTCAACAAAAAAACCAAATTAAGTTGTAAAAACTCTTTAGAGATGATATTTCAAAAATTCTACAGAAGTGAGTTCTTGTCCTAATTTAATCATAACAGAGGCTCCTTATTTTAGCAGTGGTTCATGGAAGAGTGTCATTTGTTTTTGATTCACAATATAATGTAGAAATAGGAAGTTGGAGGCCACTGTTCTCATTTAGCAAGTGTTTTATTGATAAATAGCTACAAGCCTTTGTGGTGTTTGGAGTGAAAAATAAAACTCTGTTGAGTTTTGGATAATCAAGGACATACTTCACACAAAATCTACTAATCTGGTAGTCAGTCTAATATTTTCGTATTGTAAAGAAGGTCCTGGATGCCTGGGGCCTCCCGCTTGGTGTGGGCGCATAGAAGCTACCTGTACAACATTACCATGTAGGACATTAAGGACAGCACTTCTCACGTATTAAGGTGCATGCAAATCACATAGGGTTCTTGTTAAAATGCAGATTTGGATTCACTGGCTCTGGGGTGGGGCCTGAGACTGCATTGTCTACCTAGCTCCCAGGTGATGCTGATACTGCTGGCCTCTGAGCCACAATTTGAGTGGGAAAGCATTTGAGTTACCCTAAGGGGTTTTAAAGTTTGCAAGTCATGATTAAATTCTGGAATTAGATTGGATTTAGTTTACTTTCTTTTTCCTTCACGGATTATGTGAGGCTACGCAGGGTCAGGGAAGGAACACAGGTTTTGGAATTAGACCTCATTTGGAGCCTGTTTCATCCGAGAAGAGAGGTATGGAGATGGTAAAAAGGTAGGATGGGGAGGGTGGTAGCTGGTGTTCCAGTTTGCCCAGAGGGGTCCCTTGATCACAGTTACGGGGTGGAGGTGGGGCTCAGGCACGTTTTACCATGGCCAGATGAGGAAGAGAGGTTGCGGGCTGAGTGGTGAGTGACGTGGGCATGGTAGTAGGCCCAGGGTCTCGAGTGCAGTACGAACTTGATGGCAGAGAGAGAGCCCGGGGTGGTCTTGCCAGATACCGACTGTGTTAGGAAAAACATGCAGTGGGGGTGTGGCCACCACATCTCAAGGCGGTTTATCGGTTCCAAGGGGATGCTAGATGCACTGTGTGGTTTGGTTTGTGGGCTGGAACGTGAGCCCTGCAGCTACCACTGATGTGCACTGCTCTGACTGTGTTCAGAGACGGGGGCAGAACCAACCCCCCATGTGGGCCGCAGAGCTCAGAGCAAGAGTCTGGCAGCTCTGGGTTCAAATCCTGCCTCAGCCCCTGCTGCCTGGGCGAGTTGCAGAATCTTCCTAAGTTTCCTAGGGTTCCTGTGAGGGGAGCTGGCATCTCGTATACACTCTGTTAGTGGAGTTTACATCCCACATGTTCTAGGGATCATGCCAAGTTGCATGCTGAGAGCTGCTCGTTAACTGGGCTTCCATGGATGGGGTGCTGCTGGGTGAGAGAAGCCTCTTTCCCTGGGCCCCTCTGAGATCAAGCACAAGGCTGCCTGGTTGCAGCGCCGTGGTCAAGGCTTTCTGGACTTCCCTGGCCGTCCAGTGGTTAAGACTCCGCGCTTCCAGTGCAAGGGGCATGGGTTCTGTCCCTGGTTGGGGAACTAAAGATCCCACATGCCGTGCGGCACAGCCAAGAAAAAAAAAAAAAAAAGGCTTTCTGACCCATGGGTACAGATCACCTGAGCATCTTACTAAATGCAGATTTGGATTCTGAGGGTCTGGGGTGAGGCCTGAGAGCCTGCATTTCTCAAAAGGTCTGACAAGGAGATGCTGCTGGTTTGGGCCCACACTTTGAGTAGCACAACTGGAGAGCACCTCTGGGGGTGTTTCAGGAACTGCTGCATGATGGTTGCCACTGCTCAGGCTGGGCTAATTAGTCTTAATTGCTTCTTACCTGGGTCAGATGGGCCTCCGGCTGCCCGGACACACCCCGAAGAGGCTCTCATACTGAGAAAAAGGCTGTTTGTCGGGAGAGGTGACATGCAGGAGGTTGCTAAAGGACTTCGACATTCCTTTTCATCTTTGCTGGTCCTGGGCCAAAGGCAAGGTTTGCTTCAAGGGCCTGGCTGGAAATTCTCTTCTGAAAGCGTTGTTATGGGGCTCAGGACAACAGGGCCGGTGTTCTAGGGCTCGGAACCGGAGATGGTGGTTGGTGCCGCCAAGCAGGCGTCCCCCGCAGCCCCTGGGTGGAGCCCTCAGGTCTACACTGTTCTGCACTTGGCCTCTCTCCTCTTGCCTGGGTTACTGCCGTGGTCCCTAACAGCAGTGGCTGCTCCTTTGGTCCCCTGGTGATGTCCATTCTCCGTAGCGACGCCACAGTGATTTTTCTAGCCAGTTTGACCACGGAACGCTCCTGCTGAAGACTTTCCTTAGCTTTTTGGTTGCCTTTATGATATAATATGACTTAGCTGTGCTTACAAGGCCCTTTATAACCTGGCCGCTGCCTCCCTCCCCAGCCGTGTTTTTAGCTGTTTTTAGCATTTCTCCGGATGCGTGATGCTGGGAAGTAGGAACGTCATCTTGTCCATAAGGCTGAGACAGGAGGGAAGGGGGCAGGACACAACCGTTAAAACAGTGACACAGCCGTTGAGGATACGACAGAAACTGGTTAGAACCTACGAGGCCCAAGATGGCGGATGATTTGACTTCCGGTGCTTAGACCTCGAGCCTCATTATGCACTCATTGTAATATTAGCATGTTAAGGACACGCCCACTGGCACCACGGCAGTTCGAGGCCAAAAGTGGGCGGTGCCCCAATTCCTGGAAATCCCCATCCCTTCTCCAAGATAGAATATTCCTCCCGCTCATTAGCATATGAAATTACCCAGCCCATAAAAACTAACAACCCCATACACCCTGGGGCCTGTCTCATGTTCCAGGATGACCCCATTTTTCTGCAACAATCCTGGAATCCTCCAGTGGGACTGTCCTCAGTTTGTAGACAGTCTGGTGTAATGGTGTTCAGAGCTGAGCTGACCTGGGTTTGGGTGCTGGCTGTGTGAGACTTTGGGCCCCCTTGCTTACCTGACCTTGGACCTCAGTTTCCATATCTTTAAGACCCATATCAGAGAGTCGTTGTGAAAGTTAGAATTGTGTCCTTTGTTGTAAATGCTCTGCAGGGAGCCTGGTGTCAAGGTTCCGGATATGCTGGTGGCCACCCATTACTCAGCGTTCTTGCCATTATTTTCTTAGTAAAAAAAACCTGTTTCCCCTGATCATCAAGCCAGACCTCTTGGTCACCATTTCTGGTAGAGACTTTGTCTCTCTGGCTCTTGTCACCTCACGTCAGTTCCCATCTTGGTTCTTCCAAGTAAGTCCCTTTCCGTCAGGTTTTGCATCATCACTGAAGGTGTGTTTGCCAGTGGAAGTCACAGCCCTACTGTGGATGGACCCACGGCTTTGTCGTGGTGTATTTCGACCACAAACTTAAGCCAGAAATTCCTTTTTTTGAAATGTCACAGTTGTCTGAATCTCTTCCCATCCAGACCCTCCCCGAGTGTGATAAACCTGCCTGGGTGTGACCAAGATTGGAATCTTAGCTGCAGGTCAGTAATTGAGGGGAATTTTATCTTAGAGCCTGTGGCGGATAAACCCGCCTGTAAAGGCAGATTTTTCTGCAGAAGATTGCATCCTGAGGCCTTGTGGGTAGGGTACTGCTCAGAGTGAGGTGGGGTCACAGCACCCACGGATATTTTCAAGTTGATGTGTTTGTGATGTGGCCGTGGGGCCCTTGATTCCTTCTTTCAGCCCGCCAGCTGCCGAATTTCTGAGCATGGCTGTTGTAGGTTCTTTGGGGGCAGGAAGGGAGCACAGTAGCGGGAAACTCTGCCTGTGCCCCTGTTCCCCTCTGCCCCGGCCCTAGAATCTGACTGTTCATGGTGGCACTTGTAGGGCTTTCTGCTCGTCCTTGTCCGTCCCCCCTGCCCCCCCCCCACCCACCAACAAGGGCACAGAGGAGAAGTCATCTCTCTGGGCTCACGACAGCCCACCCAGAGGAGAGAGCAGGGAGGGTCTCCTGTTTTCGACTCTCTTGTGAAAAGAGGAGACAGTCTGGTCTTCAGGAAAAAAAAAAATATTGGTGTGGATCTTTTAAAGGATTCTTCTTGCTACTCAGGCCGGACGACTGAGGCACGTGGATTGGGAATTTGGGATCAGAGAGACAGCGAGCTGGGGTTTGGGGGGGTTCCTACAGACAGCGGTGGGACGAGACCTGCTCCCTTAAGGAGCCCTGCGGTGGGCGTGGCTGCGGGGATGCCGCGGGTGTGGAGGGTTTCAGATCGGCTTCCTCTCCTACCCCCAGGAGAAGATGGCCAGAGTAGAAGCGTAGCCGGCTCTCTTCCTCACCTGGGCAGAGTCCCCAGGGGAGCCATGCCGAGCACCTTTGGCAGGTGGGGAGGCCTGCCAGTGGGGCATGTGTGGCGAATAGCCTGGCCAAAGCATCATCGGCCACCCCGGGGGGGGTTGTGGAGCCACCTCTGGCCTGAGCCTCTTGCCTTTTGCTTTTGACTATGTCCCCGGCCCAAGAAGATGGCTTGGATGAGGCGTGAATGGGGGCAGGGGGAAGAGAGCTGGCCTGAAGTCTCCAAATCACCCCGACCCGGGGTCACTGGTGCTATAGCTCCTGGGGGGGTCTGACACAAGTGCTGCCTTCCTGGCTCCACACGCCCTCCGGGGACCGTGGTGGGGGGGGTGGGTGGGGACCTTGATCACCATGCTGTTCAGATGACTCCGGGGATGCCTCCAGGAAACCCTAGCGCTCTGCGGGGAGACGGTTTAAAAAGCCCAGTATCATGGTCCGCTGAACGCCAGCATTCCTCTTTGCCCGTCAGCATGGCTCTGGGAGATGCCAGCGCGAGTGCCAGTCTCGTTTGTTTTGGAATTGAGTGCCAGGGGTTGGTTGGGGTGCTTCGTTACTGTAGGTGCCAGGTCTGCTGTATTATTAGTCTTGGGGAGAGGATTCCTCGGAGGAGCAGCAGAAGGTGTAAATTATGCTTCCCTGCAAATCTTCAAGACTCTCTATATATTCAGCTACAGTGGCAAGTCTCTTGCAGACGAGGACCGGTGTGAAATGCAGGCATGTTGGAAAGGGTCACCGTGGGGACCTGCGGCTGGCATGGTGGGTGGTCACAGAGTCACCTGCACTTGGCTTTCCCCTGGTTTGTCGGGGAGGGAGGAGAGGAGGAGTAACAGCTGTCCTTGGAGGGCTGCACCCCAAGGGGCACGGCTGCAGGGAAGCAGTTTGAAGGTGCCTGATACCCCCCTGGCAGTGGACAAGTTTTCCGTTAACCTGCTTCTTAGTAAATATTCCTTGTATTTCCACCGAGACAGGAATGCCAGGCTAGGGCCAGTGTCCCCTCTCTCCCCTAGCCTTGCGTGACCGTCCGCAGTGAACTTCTAAAACCTGAGTCTGACAGAGCCCTCCGCTGTCTCCCTGTTGTCCTGGTGTCAGGATGCTTCTTGAGGGACAAACACGGGCCTTCACAGACCACACCTGGCCTCCCGGCCTGACCTCCTCACTGCCCCTCTGTTGGCAACACACCTCTACACCCTTGTGCCTTTGCGTGGCTGCCCCTCTGTCTGGGGTCCTTTCCCCCTCCTGCCTGCCTGGGGAATGATACTCCTCCAGAACCGGCCCAAGCGGTTGATCTCTCCCCTGGCGAGCTGGTCCTTCTTCCTTGGCTTCCATAGGGCCTCCCACTGTGATGGCACTGACCACGTTGGGCTGCAGTCACGTCCCTCCTGCACTCTGAACTCCTCCAGGTCAGGAAACCTGCTTCCCAAATCTCTGCTCGTCCTTGTCCATCCCCCCTGCCCCCCCACCCACCCACCAACAAGGGCACAGTGCTTGGCATCCATGAGGTCTGGCTCGGTAACTGTTGGACGGCCGGCTGGATGGATGGATGAACTAAAAGGATGAGGAGAGAGCTTGCCCTAGAGAATTGGGCACATCTTGCTGTGATTTTGGTTCATGGCCTAAGCGGTCTTTCTCTGAAAAGATGTGAATGGCCTTGTCATGGTGTGAGGACTGGGGTCATGGGAAGGCCCAGGTCAGAAGGCGGATAGCCAGGTCAGCTTGGCACTGAGCATCAAAGTCAGGCCACTGGATCCTGGAGAACAAGGCACTTTGGGCCACAGGACATGACACCCCGGAGTGGCAGGGGGAAGGGTGAGCAGGTGTCCTGTGGGCTGGTCCTCTCTGCCCGTCTCGCTTCTCGGCGGGGCTGCCGCAGGGACGGTTAGGTGTAGCTGAGGGCTCTGTGGACAGTGGTCGCGAGGCCTGGGTTCTAATTGTAGGACCCGCACACACTTCTTGGATCTTTGACCTTGAAAATTCGTTAAAAAATCTTTGACTTTCAGTTTCTTCACCTGTGCAAAAGGGAGGTGACCCCCTTTCTGCTGCCTCTTAGGTTGGAAGAATCTTCAAGGTGATGGTGGGTGTGAACATGCTTTAAAACTCAGGGTGAGCTGGTGATGCGTGTGAGGCCTGTTATCAGAGGCTACGCAGGAAGTGGTGGTGACGGGGGAGGGTCTGGAGCTCCTGGACCCCGAAGTCCCGACTCTCCCTTTCGGCCTTGTCCCAACCACTCAGCCCTCTGCTCTGGTCCTTTCTGCACTGGACCCTTTGAACTTTTTTTTTTAAAATAAATTTATTTATTTATTTGTGGCTGTGTTGGGTCTTCGTTGCTGTGCACAATCTTTCTGTAGTTGCGCCGAGCAGGGGCTGCTCTTCATTGCAGTGCGCAGGCTTCTCATTGCGGTGGCTTCTCTTATTGCAGAGCATGGGCTCTAAGCATGCGGGCTTCAGGAGTTGTGGCTCGCGGGCTCTAGAAGAGCGCAGGCTCAGTAGTTGTGGTGCACGGGCTTAGTTGCTCCGTGGCATGTGGGATCTTCCTGGACTGGGGATCGAACCCGTGTCCCCTGCATTGGCAGGCGGATTCTTAACCACTGCGCCACCAGGGAAGCCCCCTTTGAACTTATTTTTGAAGCCACCTCCTCATCCCCTGCTTGGGTGATTAAAAAAAACTGTCAGTATTCTTGTCCCAGACAAGCTTTAAGCATTTGGAGTAAGAACTTCATCAGGTTCATCCCTGTGGCCTTTAACTGGGCCCCTCCGAGGCACCAGCTGTGCGTGTTCTATAGGCCCTGGGGATGTAGCTGAGAATGAGACTGATTGGCGTCTTGTCCAACACTCACGGGTCCTGGTGGTCAGAGGGCTCGTCACCCATGGGGAACCAGGTGAGTGGCTAGGGAGATAGGCCCCGAGGAGTGAGGGGCCCTAGGAGGCAGTCCAGGGTGCTGGGAGCACTTGGGACCTGTGATGGGCTGCATTGTCCCCGCCCCCCGCCCCCCCACCCCAAACTCATATGTTGAAGTCCTAACCTACAGTATCTCAGAAGGTGACTGTATTTGGAGATAGGGTCCTTTAAGAGGTAATAAGTTAAACGAGGTCATTAGAATGTCTTTAGAAGAAGAGGAGGTTAGGACACAGACACACAGGGGAGACCACATGAAGGCCCAGGGAGAAGACGGCTGTCTGCAAGCCAAGGAGAGAGGTCTCAGGAGAAACCAACCCTGCCGACACCTTGATCTTGGACTTCCGGCCTCCAGACCGGGGACACAACAGATTCCTCTTGTCTCTTCAGCCTGTGGTACTTTGTTCTGGCCGCCAGAGACAACTCCTACAGGGCCCTGAACCTGGATTTGGGTGGGAGACTCATTTGTGTCATAAGTTTGGGATCAAAACCTTGGACACTGTGCTTGTCCCGTTTTTCTCCTTCACACGTGTTCCTGTGAATACGTTATGTTCCAGATCCTTCAGTAGACTGTGAGCCCCACGAGGGCAGAGCTGCGCTTCTGGTTTGTTCACTGCAGGGTCCCTAAAATCCAGGACAAGTGAGGGCCCACGTAGGCATTGGAACATGTCTTTGGGATGAATTCTGTCTGAAACAATGGCCTGAAGTCAAATTCCTCACTCTGGGCCTCAAAGAATTTTTAGTTAAAATAGCTGGTTTTCCACGTCCAGGTCTCTGCTTGGAGCCCCCCCTGTGAGGTGGCTTTCCGCTCTTTCTACAGACTGTGTCCCTTGTCTCTCTAATGTCTACCCAGCCACCAGATGTGATTAAAATGTATTAAAAAATCAGAGAAGAAGAGTTCATTTATTCGTTTTTCTTTACACTTGGTGGGCTGAGCCACATATTATATTAAGCTGGGTCATACCAGCCAATGGGTTTGAGTGCTGTTACCCCCCAGAGGGTTAACTCTGTGAGGCCAGGGGTTTGGTCACTGCAGCATCCCTGACACCGATGACAGTGGCTGGCCCAGAGTTGGGGACTTATATTTGGGGAATCAACAGTTGCATCAGTATAAAGTGCGGATAAATAGTACATGCTCGGCAGTTCTCGGGGGGATCCAGCTAGTTTTTCTGCAGGAACCTCTCCTCCCCCCGCCCGCTGCCTCAAAGCCCCTTTCCTCTCTGCTCACTGCTGTTTTTCTTCTCAGGCTGTTGCTGGTGGTTCTTTGTCTGCAGCCCCTGGGTAAGGCGTCTGTTACCTCCTCAGTGTAAGAAGAGATGTCTCCTTTGATACGGCAGAGTTCCCCTGGTCTGACGTGCAGAGAGGGTCCCTGATTTGGAGAAAATCGTGACTTGCCCAAGAATTTCTGACTACTTTCTGTTCTTCCTACTCTGCATCCAGTTTTCTCATTTTTCTTTTCATATTCCCACCTTTTAAAAAAATTGCGATAAAACTCACATACCACATCACAATTTACCATTTTAAAGTATACAGTTCAGTGACATTTAATACATTGACAGTGTTGTGCAGCCATCACTGCTGTCCCGTTCCAGAACATTCTTATCACGCCCCAAAGAAACCCCATACCCATTAAGCAGCCATTTCCCATCCCCTCCTCACCCCGCCCCCCCGCCCCAGCCCCTGACAACTACTTGTCTCTTTTCTGTCTGTGGATTTGCCTATTCTAGGCATTTCATATCAGTGGAACCAAACAACGTGTGACCTTTTGTGTCTGGTTTCTTTCACTTAGCATGATGTCTTCGTGGTTCATCCACGTTGCAGCACGCGTCGGGACTCCATTCCTTTTCATGGCTGAATAATATTCTATCGTAAATATTCTACGTATTCTATCGTAAACGTGTGCTCATGCAGTCATCAGCTGATGGGAGTGTGGGTTGTTTCCACGTTTTGGCTGTCGTGCCTAGTACCATTCACTTCTTTTTCTGTCTCCATTTCTACCTCCAAATGCACTTTAGTTTTACATCCAGGCTGCACAGGTTACTGGTGGTGGAAAAAACACTTGTAAAATGAGAAGGCAGGTTCCCGGTCCTAGCTCTCCTCCTTCTCTGAGGTTTTGTCAAGCCCCAGTTGGCTCATTTCCAAAATGGGGGTAGCATTCTCTGCCCGCCTTCCTCAGCCAGAATGTTGTGTGAGGCACAAATCATAGAACGTAAGTTTAAGCCCTTCCGAAGCTGCAAAGGTAGATGTCAAGTGAGAGTTACTGACGTTCCTCATTTTTCCTATGATTTTTCTTGCTTTCTGTTTTTCCCTCTGCTTCCTCTTTTCTCTTTTTACTAATGGCTGCCCTTGGATTCCCTTTTCCTTTCTTATCATTTCCTCTTTCTTCAGCTGGCCTGGGGGTGTAGCAGGTGGTCTTCTGTCCAGTGCTATACTGGAGATGAGCAGGATGATGGACGTTGTACGGGCACCCTTGGGAAGGGTGGGATGGGTGACAGGGGCAGGCGGTTGGCAGCCCTGGCTGGGTGATGGGGTGAAGTCAGCCACGGCTGGCCCTTAGCGGGAGAATGTGGGCCGAGATGGCCCTGCCATCCCCTTGGGCTCGGCTTTAGAGACTTCATTTACAGTCAGTTTTGAGGCCTTTAGCAGTGCAGGAAGTAGCCAGATTGATGGACCCTTAAGCAGATATTAGATCCAAATAAGCAGACCCAAGGGACAGTTGGAGGAAAGCAACAGATGGAGGTGTTTGCTTTTCTTGGTGTTTTGCTTTGCAAAGGCTACCTCTTCTGCAGTCCTGTGTGTGCTGTTTTCCCAGGTGAAGTTTAAGCTTCTTGAAGGCAAGGGCGATGGCTGTCTTTTATTTCTCCCCCCTTGTGCTTGCTCACGGTGCTTGCTCACTTATTCTGGACATAAGTAGTGTTGAATGTATGTGATAAGAGCTTCGTTTGTTTAGTCCTATAATGGTTGCGATGGGCCTTCCACACGGGAGTTCTTGTCTGTCTTTTCAGCAGGCTGGCAAGGTGGATTCCGTTTCTCAAATCCACAGACTTAAGACTCAGAGAGGTTAAGGAACTTGCTCTGGACACACAGCCAGCTGGAGGAGCAGCAGGGGGCGGGTCCCTGCTTGGGACCAGCGCTCCCCACTGCTTCCCCCTCCCTCGCAGGGGTTTTACAACCATGTGGCAGCACTTATAAAGGGAGATGAGAAATGAATCCTGGTACAGTTGGACCACTTTCATCTTGGAAATCTTTTTTTTTTTTTGACCGCATAGAATTTTCAAGTCCAGAAGAAGTTCTGTGGAAGTTGCAGGTGGCCTTCCCTATTACTCAATCAGTACAGATTCCTCTTTTCTCAACAGACTTCAGAGAAGCTTCAAGGAAAGCTGATTTCCTTCTATCTTGGTGTGTTCCTCATTTGCTAGCAGAGAGTCTGATTTAAAGAACTGTTGTCATTCCTGGTGACAGGCGTGGGGCCAGCTCTGGATGACATTGCCGCTTGGAACTGGGTTCCGGGTTCACTGCCGGAGCTCTGGGTTGGATGAAGTCGCTGAGAAGTCTGGCTCCTACTGGGTCTTGCGGGAGGGACGGGTTGTGCTGGAGTGAGTGAGCCCAGGGAGAGCGTGCCCGGAGGAAATTGGGTCAAGATGTACGGTTTTAACACCTCTGGTTTTCTTCCAAATCAGAAAAGGAAAATATTCTGACTTAAGGGATGAAGGAAGTTTAAGGGTTTTCCATGAATGGAGCTCAGAGCTCCACAGAGCCTAGATTCTTCGTGGCTCAGGTCAAGCTGTGGAGAGAAAAATAGTACCTGGCAGTTAGGAGGGGCCCTCTGCTTGTCTGGGCCCTCAGCAAATTGCTGAGCTTAGAAAACATATGAACCGGTGGTGTTTGCTGGTTCAGCCACAGAAAGTGCCCACTGGCCTTTGAGTTGTTCAGGGACCTGTGGGTATGTATTGGTGGGGAGGTGGTGTTTTTAAGCTTAGAGACCTTCCCTGAGGTGACAGAACTGCTGGGTATAATAAAAAGGCACTTCCCTCCCGTTGGAACCGTTTGGCACATGAACAAGATAAGTTCATTCATTGACTGAGAGCTGAACACCTCCAGTGTGTAAGGTGCCACATAAAAGCTGGAGATACAGTAGTAAACAAGGCAGCATAGAGTTTACATCCTAGTTGAAGGCAACAGACCATAAACTAAACTGTGTAGTGATTAAGAAGATTTGTAATTGTAAATGGGTAGGGCAGGGAAGGTCTTATTAGGAGAGGACATTTGAGCAAAGGCCTCTGGAAGAGAGAGTAAGAGTGTAGATTTCTGGGAGAAGAGCCAGAAGGCGGAGCCAACAGCCAGTGCAAAGGCCCTGTGGCCTGTGCATACTTTCAGTTCAGAGCAGCAAGATCTGTGCCGCTGGGCCAAGCGAGGGTGTGTGGGGGTGGGGTGGGGAGTATTCGAGGGAGGGGTGGGAGGGGCCCAGGGCCAGAGGACCTTGGAGACCCTCAGGAGATCCTAACTTTTACTTCGTGTGCCAGGGGGAGCCATTGAGCAGAGGATTGGTGTGACCTGATTTGTTTGCAAGGGTCACTCTGCCGCTTTGTTAAGAATGGATGTGGGGGGATGCAGATGGAGTGGGGGGTGAGGATGAAAGGAGGAGATGAGTAGAGTGATTATCGCAGTAACACAAGTGAGAGGTGATGGTGGCTTTGACCAGGGTAGTACAGTTGGATTTGGGCTGTATTTTGAAGGTAAAACCAATGGGATCTGGTGAGGGATTGGATGTGTAAGGTTTGAAGAGAACTTGAAGATAATTCCAAAGTTTTCGGGTTAAGCAACTGGAAGGAAGGAGCCGGTACTAAATGAGAAGGTGAGGATTGGCAGACCTGGGTCTTGGGAGAATGTCGGGAGTTCGGTTTGGCGTGTCAAGTTTCAGATTCCTGTATAGACTCAAGTCATGATATTGAGTAGGCATTTGGAAAGAGGATGCTCGAGTTCAGGGGTGAAGTTGGCTGCAGTTAAAATTTTGAAGTCTTTCTGGTGTAGGTCTTCAAGCTGCCATACTGGATGAGGTCACCCACGGAGTCCAGTGGATAGAGAAGAGAAGAGGGCCAGGGTTGGAGCCCAGAGGCAACCCAGAGGGGGCGAGGAGGAAACCAACCGCAAAGAAGATGGTTCAGCCACAGGGTGGGTGGGAGGGAAACCAGAAGACCAGAGCAATCTCACTGGGCTCTGAGACAGCAGCTCAGGGTCATTGGGACATCAGGGCTCTCAAGGACTAGACAGCATTAAGGGACACTAGGTACATCCCAAACAGTAGCTGAGATGAGACTTGCAGTTTATAGGAGGGTTAGAATTTTCTTCTGGTTTTTGTATCCTTTGGGGATAAGCACAACCGTCTTAGTATGGCTGAAGTCATGTTTGCATTTCCTGTACTCCCAGGCCTCACTGGCGGCCCCATCTACAAATAGTTTGGGGAAGGAACTTTTAATTATTAATTTTAAAAAAATTTTATAGTGTTTAAAAAAATTATTTATTTATTATTTATTTATTTATTTTTGGCTGCACTGGGTCTTAGTTGTGGCACGCGGGATCTTTGTTGTGGCATGCAGTCTTCTTAGTTGTGGCATGTGGGCTTCTTAGTTGCAGCCTGCATGCAGGAACTAGTTCCCCGACCAGGGATCGAACCCGGGCCCCCATGTTGGGAGCACAGAGAGTCTTACCCACTGGACCACCAAGGAGGTCCCTAATTATTCATTTTTAACCACACAAGTCACATATGAATTAAACTATACATCTGCAATGGGTGGGAGGGAATTGGTTCTTGGACGGCAAGGATGTCCTGGGTCTTACTTGTGGTTTGTGACCCTCCAAAGGGTCATAATACACATACAGACCAACAAGTATAGCTGAAGTGTTAAAATTTCATGATGGTGGGGCAGTGATCACGAAAGACGTCCTCAAAGGCACCTAAGAGAGGGTGATCCTGAAAAAAAAGGGTGAGAAACCGAATCAGACTAAGCGCCCCCCCTTTGATGACCTCCCCAGCCCCTTGTGGAAATAGATGCTAATGATTCGTGGGTTTAGTTCCTCTTTTAAGAACAAGAGTGTATTAGTTCTTTATTTCTTTTTCATTTCCACTCAATAATACATCTTGAAGGTGTTTTCCTGTTGGTACATATACATCAATGGTTATTTATAAAAGCCGTGTGATATTCTGTAGTATGCATATGCTGTAGTTCATTTTATATTTTGTGTTGATGGATATTCAGGGTGTTTCTGAGTTTCTCTTTCCTTCTCCCCCGTCCCCCTCTTGTTTTGGCTATTAAAAATACCATTGTAGGGCTTCCCTGGTGGCGCAGTGGTTGAGAGTCCGCCTGCCGACACAGCGGACACGGGTTCGTGCCCCGGTCCGGGAAGATCCCACATGCCGCAGAGCGGCTGGGCCCATGAGCCATGGCCATGAGCCATGAGGCCACTGAGCCTGCGCGTCCGGAGCCTGTGCTCCGCAACGGGAGAGGCCACAACAGTGAGAGGACTGTGTACCGCAAAAAAAAAAAAAAAAATATATATATATATATATATACCATTGTAATGCTCTTTTTTTGTTTTTTTGGTGGTGCCTCGCCAACTTTCAGAATCTCAATTCCCTGACCAGGGATCGAACCCAGGCCCCGGTGTGACAGCACTGAGCCCTAACTACTGGACCGCCAGGGAATCCTGTCGTAGTGCTCTTTTTTTGCACACGTGCGCATGCTTGATGACTCTCGAGGGTAGCAGAAGACGAGGACTTCCTAGGTGTCAGGACCAATGGTCCTCTCACAGGCTGGAGTCTTAGGGACGAGGGATGGAGAAAGGGAAGACTGAACACCCAGCTGGCGTCAGGCTCAATACCAGGTCCTTGGAGCACGGTGTCTCCTTAAATCTCTGTGACAACCCCAGAAAGAGAGTCTTTTTCATGGCCTACTCTAGTGATGAGAAAACTGAAGCTTAGAAAAGGGAAATATTGATAACTTGTCTAAAGTCTCACAGCAGGTAGTGGAAAAGGAAGACCTGGGGCTGAGCCCCTGCCCATTTCATGGGCTGGCAGGTGAGAAGGACTCTGGGGTCCTTGGGGTCTGTGATCACCTGCCTGGGGGTGCTGCCCAGGCCAGAGCTCATGGGAGGCTGGGTCCTGGCTTTATCAAGATGCTAGTCTTTTTTGTTCAGTCAGGGGTTCCTTATTTTTTCAGAGATGAGAGTGCTTGAAGTTGTTTTTATTGTCTGATGCTTTTCCCTGACTAAGCAGAATAGGCAACATTTTTCTTCAAAAAAGATTAGTTCACCATATATTAAGTTCACCATATTATAAAAGGCTACAAAATATGTACAGTAAAATTCTAAATTTGTGTAAAAAAAGATGTGTGTGGGTATAAAGTCTGAAAGAAGATTGATTGAAATGTGAGTGACGGTTATTGCTAGCTGAAGGGAATGGATAGTTGCTTTTTGGTCTTTTTCCAGTTAGCCCCTTCCTCAATTTCCTTCAGATAACGTGTATGGATATTGTAATTGGAGAAACACCTGAAAATTTATGGAAAGAGAAGTGTCCGTATTTCATTAGAAAGGTAAAGGAAGCTATGTTGAAGAGAGATCTGCACCCCCACGTCCATGGAAGCATTATTTGCAATAACCAAGACATGGAAACAACCTCAGTGTCCATCGATGGACGACTGGATAAGAGAGATGCAAGACAGACAGACAGACAGACACCACACACACACAGGAATATTATTTAGCCATAAAAAAGGAAAACCTGCCATTCTCGACAACGTGGATGAATCTTGAGGGTATTATGCTAAGTGAAATAAGAGAAAAACACCTACCATATGATCTCACTTGTGTAGAACTGAAAAGAACAAAAAACTAAACTCAAAAGGAGATCAGATCTGTGATTATCAGAGGCAGGGGTTGAGGAAGGGGGAATTGGATGAAGGTGGTCAAAGGGTACACATAGTTATTAGATAAATAAGAAGTAGGGATGTAATGTACACCAGGATAACTATGGTTAACACGACTGTATGATAATAAATGAAAGTTGTTAGTAGATCCTGAGTTCTCATCACAAGGAGAAAAATCTTGTTTCTATTTTTTAAGTTCCGTATCTATATGAGATGATGGACATTCACTAAACTTATGCGATAATCATTTCATGTATGTAGGTCATATCATTATGCTGTACACCTTAAACTTATACAGTGCAATATGTCAATTCTATCTCAATAAAACTGAAAAAAATTAAAAGGAAGGAAACCAGAGAAAGGAAAAAGGTATGTCCCTACCTTGGTATGGTGCAAACTCTGGTGCCCATTTGTACAGTTTAAATTCTCCCGGGGAGTGAGATGAAGGGGGTCCCTCAGGACCTCAGCCCCTAGAAAGGAGCCGTGGCCCTGTGTTCCTGGACGCTTTTTGCGCTTAGAGCTCTGGGAGGCTGGCTGAGGGCAGAATGGCCTTTCTGTGTGATATTAGGGTGTCTGGAGCCGCTGGGATGGGACAAGATGAAAGGATGTCTGACCAGGCCCACCTGGGCGTCCTGTTTCCAGGCCTGGATCACCACCTTGCTGGGGGCTGCAGTGGGAGGAACTGGAGTTCGGGGGCTCTGTGTGGGAAGGGTAAGTGTAGTACGAAGATGCAAGTGGTAGACCCTTTGGTTGTATTTACTTTGGGAGTGCACTTTAATTTTTTTTTTTTTTTTTGCGGTACGCGGGCCTCTCACTGCTGTGGCCTCTCCCTTTGCGGAGCACAGGCTCCGGACGCGCAGGCTCAGTGGCCATGGCTCACGGGCCCAGCCGCTCTGCGGCATGTGGGATCTTCCCGGACCGGGGCACGAACCCGCGTCCCCTGCATCGGCAGGCGGACTCTCAACCACTGCGCCACCAGGGAAGCCCAGGTTTGACTTTTTAAAGGCACTCTTGGCAAAAACTCAGCTGGTGGACAAAGCTTGCCGACGTGATGAGCAGGCTATAGAATCTGATGGCAGAAGGCATTGCTAAGTAACGAGGAGGCTGTGGAGGTCAATGGGCGAACTGCGTTGGTGCCACAAGGTCTCTTTAGCTGGGTGAGAACAGAGTATTTTCCTCTCTAATGCATTTTTTTAATACCTGAATATTTTTATTTCTTTAAACTTTGTTCTTGTGTATGTTTTCCTATGTAAAATATTTTTTTCCTTGTCCATTTTTTTTACCTATGAAAAAAGGTGGTACTATATACATAACATGAAATGTACTGTTTTCACCTTTTTAAACAGTTCAGTGGCATTAAGTACCTTCACTTGGTCGCACTGCCATCCTCAGCATCCGTCTCCAGAGCTTTTCACCTTGTAAAACTGAAACTCTGTACCTGTTAAACAATAACTCTCCATCCCCCCTCCCCCCCCAGCCCCTGGCAACCACCGGTCTACTTTCTGTTTCTATGAATTTGATTATTCTAGGAACCCCTTATAAGAGGAATCATACAGTGTTTGTCCTTTTGCGATGGGCTTATTTCACCTAGCATTCTAAAACATTTTTAGTAGGTAAATAATGGTTAAAAAACAAAATTCAGCTGAGTAAATTTGAAAGTCTAATTGGTTTTATTAAACGATTCATAAATTGGGCAGCATCCTGATAGGTAGCAAATAGAAAAGCACTGTGAAGAGCTGTACAAAAGGGGAGGTTTTTATAGGCAGGGTGTGCGTAGGACAAGGAAGCCATAAACGAATGAAAAGCGTTGTTTGGGGGCAAGGTCACCATCCTTTGCCGGGAGGGCTGGGCTCTGTCCTGCAGATTACCTCCCTAGTGTTGATCAGGAAATTCCAGACTGATTGGTTGAAAATTCTACTCCTGGGAGAGACTGCAACTCCAGTTAGGTTAGGCATTATGTTTTGGTTTGTTGCCGTGGGGCTTAGCACAAGTGACTCCATTTTGGACCTGTTTCTTTTTCTTTTTAACATCCTTTGTGCTATTCTTTTATACCACCTTGTGGATTCATAGAAAAATACAGATTTGATCAGGTCTGGCTCTGTTTTTTCTTACTTTGTACCTATCGGGAAAAGCAATGTGACAAATGGTCAAAATGGTCAGTGACATGAAAAGATTGAACTTAAAAAAAAAAAAAAATGACCATGGAGCAAACTGGGACCTCT
Organism: Grampus griseus; assembly: GCF_964374135.1. Classification (NCBI taxonomy): domain Eukaryota; kingdom Metazoa; phylum Chordata; class Mammalia; order Artiodactyla; family Delphinidae; genus Grampus; species Grampus griseus. The sequence goes on from NC_139014.1 coordinate 44,490,329, forward strand.
GCAGTTTTTTGAGGTTTTTTTTTCTTCTTTAAAAAAACCAAACATACAGAAGATACGAACTCTCCCAGGATGTTTGTCAGGAGTGCCTGGGAGGGGGACCCCAGGAAACTTGAAAGGTAAATTAAGCCCTTCAAATAAATTTAGGAAATGACACCCAGGCGTGGTTTCACACCATTCATAAAATATGTAGCTCCTTCCTAGAGAGAGAGGATTCATGGGATTTTTTTTTTCTTCTGAAACAAGTCCCTCCAGCCCTCTGAACACAGACTGTGTCATTCTAACATGGGGCAGCGCCCGCTCCCCTGGCCCGGCTGCCAGAGTAGGGATGGTCCTCGGCCAAGGCGCTGCATCAGTTGCATCCCCAGAGGGACCAGAGTGTGCCTGGGGAGTTAGCGCTCAGAGCGGAAGCCCATGAAAGACTCTGCGGGAGACTGGAAGTTGTAGGAGGCCGATGGGCACATTGCCTGCCTGTCTTGGCTTCCTCATCTATCATTGGATGTTTTTGGCTAACCAGAGGGCATATTTGATTTAAATGTGATACTTAGTCACTGAGTGGATTGACAGCTGAAATGTATGAGCCCCTGGGAAACTCAAGTTCAAAGTCTGAGGGCCATGGTAGAATTTTGCTGGGATGCTTGAGTTTGGGGACAAAGATGCCGGTGACTATGTGCATATCTGTTCTTTGTTGTCTCTTGTTCTTATTCCGGTCATAGCACCTCAGTTTGTCTTTGGAGAACCACAGGTGCAGTGGAGGCATAGAAAACAAATGCTTTTGTTGGAGCTGGTGCTACCCGTGAACCCTAAGAGGAGGGACATGTGAACCAGACTTGACCTGACTTCCGTGGCCATAGTGACCCAGGAGCGGCCATGTGCCCCAGGTTGGCCCAGGGAGATCCCTCTCTCCCTGGGACCTTTTGCTGTTTAGCTACTTGGAACAGCAGCATCTGAGTCCCCGTTGCCCCGTGTCCTAGTCTGCGCTGGCCGCGGCCTTTGGACTTTTGGTCATTTGGGTGAGTGTGTAGTAGTCTCATGCTGTGTGTTTTATTTTTACCTTTTAAATTTGAACAGTTTCAGTGTTTTATTATGAAAAATTGTAAACGTACCGGAAAGTTGCCAAGAATTTCATAGCGTGCACTCCTGCACCTTCATCTGGAGTCTGCCATTAGCATTTTATTATGTTTGCTTTATCACGTGTCTATCCTTCTGTCCATCTGTCAATCGTATTCTGGGGGGAAAGCATTTCAGGGTAAGCTGAGAACATCAGGACACCTCCCCCTAAACACCTCAGCATACACAGCACTAACCACAGTACAGTGTTGGCCATTATTTCATTCTTTTGAGGTTTAATTTACATACCGTCAAGTGCATATATTGTAAGAGTCATTTGTTGAGTTTTGACAACTGCCTATACCTGTGCAGCCCCAGACCCTATCAAGTTACAGAACATGACTGTCACCCAAAGCCCCTTCCCCTTAGTCCCTGCCCCCACCCGCCAGAAGCAACCATGGCTCTGATCTTTTTTTCCACTCTAGAATCTCATTGTGGTTTTTTGTTTTTTTTTTCGGTACGCGGGCCTCTCACTGTCGTGGCCTCTCCCGTTGCGGAGCACAGGCTCCGGACGCGCAGGCTCAGCGGCCATGGCTCACGGGCCCAGCCGCTCCGTGGCATGTGGGATCTTCCCGGACCGGGGCACGAACCCGTGTCCCCTGCATCGGCAGGTGGACTCTCAACCACTGCGCCACCAGGGAAGCCCTCACTGTGGTTTTAATTTGCATCTTCCTGATGACTAATGATGCTGAGCACCTTTTAATACGCTTACGGGACGTTGGGGTTTCCTCTCTTGTAACATGTCTAAGGATGACTTTTAATTTGGTGGGGGGAGGAAGGGATGAGGGAAAGAGCCCAGTTGATCGGCGGGGGTACCAAGAGTATATTCCTGTAACAATATAATTCCAAGGTGTCTGCCATTAATTGAAGGTCGACTCTCATACCCTGTAAGACTTCCCAACGAGGAAATGCTGATACGTTAAAAACTCATCCAAACATCGGTTAGAGGAGTGAAAATTTGAAGCATGTCCCTCGAAGCCTTCTCTTCTAATCATTTCCAGTTATATAACTTTCCTTCCAATGAGTGTCAGGCTAGCAGGAGGACTCAAAATCATTAGCAGATTCATAAAGAGATTCGACCAGCAGCTGCCAGAGGAAGTGTGGCTCTGATGGTGTCAGACTTGTCCTCATATTGCAAAGCGAGGGTGCTGGTGCAGGGGTGGAGCTTCTCAGGGAAGTTGACAGAAAGGGATTTTTTAAAAAAAAAAAGAATTTCCCTGGTCAGCTCTTGTCCCACGCTTCGTGGGTGAGGACTCTGTTTTGCTGCAGGCTTGTACGCGGTGGGTATTTCCCCCTCTTCCTCCTTGGCCGCGTCTGTCTAATCCTGCAGCTGGGCACATGTGGCCTTGTCACGAAGAGTGGGCTGGACTGGGGGAGAAGTGAGGTCACCCACATCCTCGGTTAGCTTTTCGTTTCTTATCAGCCATCATTCTGTGAAGGCGGTGGTCGCCAAAATGTCCCCCAAGGACCCTGTTCTCGGTGGCACTTGTGTCCGAATTGCGCCGTTCGAGGGTGTATCCATCAGGGTCTGGAGGGCAAAGAAACATAATTGTGGAGCTCAAGGGGAATTTAAAGAAGGGACTTTTTCCAGAGGTGTTGGTGGGGTTAGGGGATGGTAAAACAGGCCCGGGGGAGGGAGCAGTGACAGGAAGCCAGAGAGAGATTTGTAGCTGGAGGGGTGACTGGTGGAAAGATATTACAGCCAACCGCAGCCTGCAGAGAGGGAGCAGGTGGAAATGCCTGGACCTTGCTCTCCTCCTGAACCCTCACCTCCCGCCTGTCTCCGCCACTGGCCGAACCCACTTGTTAACCGGTGGACAAGGGAGTCCTTAGCTGCAGTCCATGCAGGCCGGCCTCCTGGTGCACAGAGCAGGCAGGAGAAGGGCCGGGTGTAGATCCCCAGGGGCAGATGGAGAGTAACCAGCCCGGAGGTGTTTCCAGAACTTTGTCCCATGTTAAAGTGGCAACATGTTTGCTCTTGGTGGAGGGCATTTAAAAACCCTCTTGGAGAATTTGGAAGGGAGCTTTGGCCTAGGAACCGATGTGAGATCAAGTGCAAATACGGGGGGGACGGATCTTGAACGTAGAGATCCTTCCTCTGCTTGCCTTTAAGTCAGGAAATGGTGGCAGAGGGGCACTGGTGGGCCATGGCGCCAAGGGGCTGGGAGAAGCAGAGGCACCTCGGAGGAATTGTGGGTCTAGGAGGTGGGGGGAGCCAGAACGAGCTCCTCGGGGTGGAGGTACCTGGGAAGTATGATCGCATCATCAAAAAGAGATGGAGAGGGACTTCCCTGGCCGTCCAGTGGTTAAGACGGTGCTTTCACCGCAGGGGGCACAGCTTCAGTCCCTGGTCGGGGAACTTAGATCCCGCAAGCCATGCGGCGTGGCCGAAAAACAACAAAACAAAACAAAACACCAGAAAGAGATGGCGAGGAGGGAGGTCGTGGCAGAGCCTAGGGTGTACCGAACAAGAAGGAAAAGTCAACTCAGAGTGGAGAAGCGGCCAGGTCAGAGGTCGAGAACCCGGTCTACAGGCTGGCTTGTGGAACAAGAAAGACAAGGGCCGGGAGCACAGGCTGTGGAGTGGGCTGAGCTGAAGCCGGTTGCTGGTGGGAAAGGTTATTCCCCAGGATCTCGACTCCGGGTGATGCTTATCCATGGCTGTGGAGGATAATGGTTCAGAATGCTGGCTTCTTCTGCCACATAGCTGTGGGATCATGGGCAGATTACTTAACCTCTCTGTGTCTCAGACTTCTCATCTGGCAATGAGACCCTTATAATACCCATCTCATAGGGTTGTGTTAAAGTTCCAGTGAGTCAGTAGACATAAACCTTAAAATAATGCCCGGCACGGAGTCATCAGGTAATTAGTGTCACCTGTTAATATGATTGTCATTTAAAAAATATCATTGCTCGGGCCCCGTGAATTAAACCAGCATCCCCTGGAGGTGGAGCCTAGGCATCAGCATATTTTTAAAGCTCCCTGGGTGTTTCTAGTGAGTAGCCAGAAACCATAAGCCACTGCTTTGTGATTTGGTCTTCAGTTGTCTTCTGTTGTTGTCCCAAAGGCGGCCTCTGAACTGGAAAGGACCGAGTGGAGCAGTTTTGGGGTGGGGGGGGGTGGGGAAAAGTGGTCCCACCAGAGAGGGGAGAGTGGGAGGAAGCCATAATCCAAATTGATCCTTCAGATAGCGGTGGGGAGTGAGCCAAGGAAATTGGCTTGAGTTAGCTTCTGTTTGGAGGCTGATCAGTTGTCACAGAGGCGGCTATTTGAAGCTCAGCAGTCATTTACACTTTAGTATGAAAAGGTACTAGGACCTTCTGGCTCTGAATAGGGTGCAATTGGGGGACAGCTTGAGGGCATGGGTAACAGAAGGAAGAGTGTTGGGGGGAGGGAGGTGGAGGGAGAGGAAAACTTTTTACTGAAATGTTTTGTTTCTCATCTTGAAGAGTCAGTGGTCAGTAGGATTTAGTGGTAGAGGTTCCCTGAAGCTTTGTGGAGATGGGTATTAGGGGTGTGTGTGTGTGTGTGTGTGTGTGTGTGTGTGTGTATGAGAGAGAGAGAGAGAGAGAGACAGACAGACAGACAGACCCGGGTAGAGGTTGACGGTGACTCCACTTTTATGAAACAATGAACATCTCTTTTCAGCTGTAACGAAGACGTTTTCTAGGTGGGTTGGAGCATCACGGATCGGCAGCATCTTACAGTTGTTAAAAGCCCTGGGAACTCGAGGGGCTCAAACTGGGTTTGAATCCCTGCTTGGTCCCTCTGGCCTGTGGCAGGCTTTTCAAACCTTTCACTGCGTCCACATCCTCATCTGTAAAATGGGCACAATAATATGGGACTTGTGTCATAGAAGAGTGGGGAGCATTCAATAAAGGAGTTAGTCTATGTAAATAATTTAGCAGTTCATAGATTTTCTTCTGTTATCTTTTTTCCTACTGATTTCTTTGGAGAACGTTCTGAAGGAGTCTAACAAATGACCTCTCTTGTACCCTGGCTTGGCCTGTCTGGCCCTGCTCGCCATCTCCCTGCATCCTGCATCCTACAAGGAAGGCCCTCCTCCAGGAAGTCTAGCTGCTCATCCAGCCCTCGAGTCTCTCCTTCCTTGGGAAGGAAGTACCTAAGAGGCATCTTCCATACACCGCCCTGAATTGGCACTTTTAAAGCATGTACCTTAAGATAGAGAGGTCCTCACTTGAAGGCAGAAGCTGACTCTCTCCTGTGATTTTTGATATGGTCTCTCGTACCTGGGCAGTGATGTATGAAGCCCTGAGATTCGAGGAATTTGTACTTGGGTTCACATCTTGACTGTGTGACCTGACTGAGTCACTCGGTCTAGGTGGGCCTTATTTTGTTAGGTGTAAAGTTAAACTAATAATACTGAGTGCTGTAAGGGTTAAGAGATCAATGTATGGGAAACCACCTCTTCACTGCGAAGTGAAATTACAGAAATCCAGGGTACTGTTATCCATCCTCCTGTATTCCACCAGGATGCCTTAGCCAGTGCTGAGCATGTAATAGTTTCCCAGTAAAAGCCTCTTGAGCAGTTGATTGCTTTCCAAAGTGTATTGCTGAAGCTTTTTTTCCCATATTTCTATTTTTTTTAAACATCTTTATTGGAGTATAATTGCTTTACAATGGTGTGTTAGTTTCTGCTGTATAACAAAGTGAATCAGCTATACGTATACATATATCCCCATATCTCCTCCCTCTTGCGTCTCCCTCCCACCCTCCCTATCCCACCCCTCTAGGTGGTCACAAAGCACCGAGCTGATCTCCCTGTGCTATGAGGCTGCTTCCCACTAGCTATCTGTTTTACATTTGGTAGTGTATATATGTCCGTGCCACTCTCTCACTTCATCCCAGCTTACCCTTCCCACTACCCCTGTCCTCAAGTCCGTTCTCTACGTCTGTGTCTTTATTCCTGCCCTGCCTCTAGGCTCATCAGAACAATTTTTTTTTTAGATTCCATATAGATGCGTTAGCATACGGCATTTGTTTTTCTCTTTCTGACTTACTTCACTCTGTATGACAGACTCTAGGTCCATCCATCTAACGACAAATAAATTTCGTTTCTTTTTATGGCTGAGTAATAGTCCTTTGTATATTTGTGCCACATCTATAGCGTTGGTTTTGATCTGCCTCTCATGATGCCCTTTCTCTCATCTTTTGGGGGGAGTCACCCCTACTCTCCCCCTCACCCGCAACCCTGTAGTCCTGGTGGGGCTTGTCAACCACGGTAGGTTGCTAAGCAGGAGGAAGTTACCAAGGCCCCCTAAACTAGGGAGAGTCCACCCTCAGAGGAGAGCCAATTAGAGGGGAGAGATGGCGCCCTGTTGACATTGTGTGAGCCCCTGGAGCCAGTCATCCCTGAACTCCACCCAGTAACAGGAGCTTATAAGCCCCGTTCCCTCGACGCCCTCCCCATCCTTTTTGGCTTAAACTTGTGGATTACTGAAAGCCCTGGCTCTCTTTTCCTTCCATCCTAGAAGGCAACCATGGTCTCTCTTGTCCCATTAACAAAAGGGAAAGAGAAAGGGTGTTGCAGGTAAAAAGTCAAAACTGGAAGATTTTATTTAACAGGTTTCTACAATATCTTCCTATAATCAAATGCTATGCTGCCACGGAATGATGTAGAAAAATATGTAATAAGGCAAAGTATCACCAAGGAACAATGAACACGTGTTAGTTTTGCAATTAGAAAACAGTCTAACTGACGCAAAAGAAGTTTTGCATCAGGAAGAGTGCTTTTAAGTCAGGTCTGGAGAACCTCAGAGCCAGCCCTAGCTGATAGGTTTCTTTCTTTCATTTTCTTATTTATCAAACACTCATAGGGCACTTGCTGCGTGCCAGGCATTGTTCTAACTCTTTTAATCCTAACAGAGACTTCATGAAGTAGTTTCTACGATTGCCCCCATTTTACGGGTAAGGAAACTGAGGCCCAGGAGTAAAATGACTTGTCCACGATCACAGCGGTGCCTGATTGAAGCCCAGCAGCCTCTCCCCCAAGTCATACTCATCAGTCCCAGGATGCTGCCTTTCACAGTCATTTATTAACTGCTGTCTAAAAGGAGAGAGTTATTATTATTTTTTTAAGTAGTTATTTATTTTCTTTATTTTTTTGGCTTCATCGGGTCTTAGTTGCGGCACGCGGGATCTTCATTGAGGCATGTGGGATCTTTCGTTGCAGCATGTGGGCTTCTCTTTAGTTGTGGCGTGCAGGCTCCAGGGCACGTGGCCTCTGTAGTTGCAGCACGCAGGCTCTCTCGTTGAGGTGCGCGCGGGCTCGGTAGTTGTGGCGCGCGCGCTTAGTTGCCCCTTGGCATGTGGGATCTTAGTTACCTGACCAGGGATTGAACCCGTGTCCCCTGAATTGGAAGGTGCATTCTTTACCACTGGACCACCAGGGGAGTCCTGAGAAGTTATTTTTTAAAAAGCCCACTACCACCTAGATTGCATTCAATCATTCATTTTTTTTCTTAAGGACGTAACCAGTTAAGGGAGAGAAAGAAATAGAAGAAAAACAGAGAAAGGGAAGAAAAGACAGATGCGGGAGGGAGGAGGTGGGAGGGAGAAAGGGAAAGAAAAGGTTAAACGATGCCCAAGTACACGTGGGGTTAGGAGGTTGAAGGTAAGATGACATCAAGTGTATATGTCACGCCTGATTTTCTCTTGGGCAGTAGTGAGTATCTCCTGTTAGGGCTGTCCTTTTACATTTTAATGAGTTGATGAAGCACTACTCCTAGCTCTTTGTTTTTATAATATATTTTTAAAATTGAGATATAATTCACATAACACAGAATTCACCCTTTTAAAGTGTGCACGTCAGTGTATATTCACTGTTCAATTCTAGGACATTTCTGTTACCCCAAAAAGAAACCCTGTACCCAATTCATGGTCACCCCCTTCTTCCTCCTTCCCTCACCCCTGGCAACTGTTAATGTCCTGTCTCTCAAAATTTGCCTGTTCTGAGCGTTTCATATAAATGGAATCATACACTGTGGCCTTTTGTGTTTGGCTTCTTTCACTTAGCATGATGTCTTCAGGGTTCATCCATGTTGTAGCATGTCAGCACTTCTTTCCTTTTTACGACTGAATAATAGTCCCTGTGTGAATAGAATACCTTTTATTTATCCATTCATCCATTGATGGACATTTGGGTTGTTTTTGATTTGGGGCCATCGTGAATAATGCTGCTGTGAACGTTTGTGTACCGGCTTTTGTGTGGACAGCTTTCATTTCTCTTGGGTGTATACTCAGGAGTGGAATCGTGGGGTCACGTGGCGACTCTTTGCTTAACCTTTTGAGGAATTGCCAAACTTTTCCTAGCTCTTTAACCTCTAATCCTTAACTGTCATTTATGGAAGGTTGTAAAAATGTAGCCTGGTGCTGCTTTCTCTGACTGCAGTGTCCTAAATTCTGTGAGATGGGTTATGGTATGCCCTTTAAAATGGCCCCTCTTCCGTTGAAGCTGACATGCCATGTGCCAACCTTCTGCAGCTGGAGGTTGGCTTGTGGGTTCCTCCAGGCCACCTGGGGATGCAGTCTCCTGAGGGAGGATCACCGCTTCCCCCATGGTGATTCGTGACCAGCAATAAAGGGTCATCAGAGGGATGGAGAAGGGCCCAGGTTAACCCAAACTGACAAAGCTACTCCCCATCCCACAAAAGTGACCCCCCAATACCAAGATGCAACTAAGACATTAAAGAAAACCCTAAAACAGGTGATCCTGACTCTTTCCCAAGCTGCTCAGTCAAAAATGCCTGTTCTTGGCAGTACTGTTAAGTCCCCTACGTACAAATGAGTTCCGTTCCAAGACACATTTGTAAATCCAATCTGTTCGCTAAGTCCAACCAAGTTAACCTAGGTATCCAACGAACACAATGACTATATAGGACTGTACTGTAATAGGTTTATAATACTTTTCACACAAATAATACATAAAAAACAAACATAAATAAAAAATTTCTTTAAAAGTTTTACTTATTTTTGGCTGCATTGGGTCTTCGTTGCTGCGTGTGGGCTTTCTCTAGTTGCGGTGAGCGGGAGCTACTCTATTGTGGTGTGGTGGCTTCTCGTTGCAGAGCACAGGCTGTAGGCGTGCGGGCTCAGTAGTTGTGGCTCGCAGGCTCAGTAGTTGTGGCGCACAGGCTTAGTTGCTCCGCGGCATGTGGGATCTTCCCCGACCAGGGATCGAACCCGTGTCCCCTACGTTAGCAGGCGGATTCTTAACCACTGCACCACCAGGGACGTCCCAAGATAAAGCATTTTTAATCTTACAGGACGGTACCTTGAGAAGCATAGCAGTGCAGTACAACAGCTGGCGCTTCTCAGCAGTACCAGCTACATCACCACTGCTTTTACGCACGCTAACGGACAACCTGGGCTTGAAATAAAGATGCTGTACTGCTGTACTCTATACAGCGCTGTACAGTAAAGTACACCAAAACACAACCACTTGTAGAGGATGCACGCACATGACGGTGTACGCCAGACACGTGAACTAATTTATGTGATTGGACACGTGAACGCACGTTCGCATCTTTGAAAGTTTGCAACTTGAAGGTTCGTATGTAGGGGACTTACTGTAATTAAGGTTTGCGTGAGCCTTAAGGTCTGTCGTGTTCTCACGTGTCACTCACGGTGGGTCCTCAGCAGGACCTTGAACTTGGGCGAGCGGTGACTCCTCGTATCCTCCTGATTTTACAGCCCAGGACACGGGAGGCGAGGAATTTGCGATTTGCTCCAGGTTAGGAAGTGGCCGTTAGTCAAGAACAGAGTTAGCATTCAGACTCTTTGACTCAGAGTTCTGTACTCTTTTATTACGAGCTCTTGGCAGTGTTCACACTCATTTTAAAATCTAGATAAAGGTACTCTGTTTTTTGTGGTTTTTTTTAAAGAATCAAGTTAGAGAGTTTGAGCTTGGTTTGAGGAAGCTTTGATAAAATTCCGGTTGCATCTTTGGCACGAGGGAGAGGGGTGGCCGTGTGTACCCCCAGTCCCATCCCGTGTGTACAAACACAGTTACCCAATATCTTTTTACAAGTTTATTTTCTATGTTTATGTGAGGTTTCTTACCCTGCTTGGCTGGTCTTAGTGTCTCACTTTGAGCTCTAAGAGGAAATAGAAGGATGTTCCTGTTATTTTAACTAGCTAGTAAATTCCAAACTGGGAGATAGGTTCAGCTGGGATCAAACACCGTTTACAGAAACTTTCGGGTTGTTTCCTTTTGTCTGAGTGTTTTAAAAAATCTGCCTAACTGAGGTTGCCTGGGAGTTTTTGCGGGTTTCAGAGACGCAGCTGTATCTTTATACTTTGCTGTGATTAAACACAGGGACACGTACATGGCCCTCCCCTCAAAAAAAAAAAAAAAAAAAAAACAAACCTCACTACTTGGCTTTGCCTGAAAGTGGGATAACAACTATTTATTCATGAGCCAAAACCCAGGCACGTAGGGGATCTTGCACAAGTAAGATGAGCAAAATACTTTCAAATGTCTTAAATTGAATTAGGAAGGTAAGAATAAGTATTTTGCCATTAACACATTAACAAAAAATGTAAACTGCGTGACTAAGCATGTGAAGAGGGCTTTTTGGTTTCCTCCTTACTTGTAGAAATTCTTGACTTAATAGGGAGATCTCAATTTAGCGTGCCCAAAGGAGCATGGATTCTGAAATAGTAGGTCCTAAAATAAGGAATTTTTACTGTCTCACTGTAGGAAAGGAGTGTTCTTTAGGCTGTTACCCCTTGACCGTGATGTAGCCTGTTACATACCGAGGTGGTCAGTTTCCAGCCGGGGTGCATCAAAGCAGAATGGGGCCTCGGAGCCCGTGGGAGGGCCTGGGAGTCTGCATTGCTGGCAAGTTCCTAGTGAGGCTGGTCTGTGGACCCCACTTTGAGTAGCAGGGAATCCACTTTCTGTCTCTTGAGAGGATTTTGCTTTGTAAAACAAGATGTGAAGGTCAGTCCCAACGTGGGAGACTTGGCTAGGACCCCATCCTGGGGCATCTGTTCTCGGCTTGACCCGAGAAGTAGGCTGGGATGGGCAAAACATTCCATTTCTTATCCATCCTTTCTATTTAATAGGGGTTTTGGTCACAAAGCCTGCTGGTTCAAAGGGCCTGGGGCTCACACTCTGGGCCCCTCCCAGAAAGTCCTGGCTTTAGACCAGCAGGAGCAAGTTCTGTCATCGAGGTGACTGCTCTGCCCCACAGAGACAAAACGTATCTCTCCACCTCACTGAACCCTGGGGCTTTGCTCCAGGGTTGTGCTCCTTTGAGGGCTGGGAGATGGCCCTCATTTCTGGGGGTCTTAGAAGGCGTTGCTCTCACACCCCCTCCCTGAGCCCCGGCCACGCACTGACTCCCTGGCTGCTGGTCCTGACCCAGCCACTGTCTGTCCAGCAGCAGGTGTGATGGTGTCCCCGGCAGGAACAGAGGACCCATGGGTGCCTCTCTTCCCCACACCAGGACCAGGCCGCCGATTGGACTGCTACACCTGTAGGAACTCGGAACTTGGTCCTAGAGGCCCTGGGCCCTGCTTCATCTCAATGCCACCTATGTGATAGACCCCCCAGGGCCAGGGCAGGGCTTCAGCGTCTGGTTTTATGGAAGGTTTCTTCCAAGCCTCTGCTGCTTCCTCCCTTAACTAAGTTTTCTAATGATCGGATGGGGGGCCCTTCTGGTCTTCGTGCTGCCTGAGCTTCCCTGGGCACCTTTTCCTTGGACTAAGCTGGGCATGGCTTGCTCCAGAGAAACCTGGGAGTTCTGTCATTCTTTCTGCACCCCCTTCCCAGCACTCCTCTGAAATACAGTTTGTTTTCTTTGCTTTGTGAGCGCCTTTGAACTTTCCTTACCAGTACTTGTCCCCACGCCCCTGGCAGATGGCTCTGGACACCAGGGTGTTTGCAGCCTTCAGCTGAGCAAGGCTTTCTGCCAGGGATGGGCTGAGGGTTTTCTTTTGGTCTCCCACCCTCTGCCTGGGGCAACCAGTGTTTCCTGCGCCATCTGGGTGGAACGGCCATGGAATGGCCAGCCACAGTTGAGAACTCCCTTTCGAGACCTGGCTGTGCATCTCTGGAAAACACACCTGATCTTTGGTACCAAGTGGCTTCTCTTGCTGCAGAGCATGGGCTCTAGGCACGCGGGCTTCAGTGGTTGTGACTCACAGGCTCTAGAGCACAGGCTCAGTAGTTGTGGCATACGGGCTTAGTTGCTCCGCAGCATGTGGGATCTTCCGGGACCAGGGCTCGAACCTGTGTCCCCTGCATCGGCAGGCGGATTCTTAACTACTAAGCCACCAGGGAAGTCCCAAGAAGAGTTATTTTTGAAGCCACAGATAGATGTGGAAATTTATCAAATGATGCCTTATAGCATCTCTCAAGATAATCATATTTTAAAAGGTTTTTGAAATATTAATATGGTTAATGATATTAATAGATTTTCTAGCAGGACAGTGTTGAAATCAGAACAACTTGCTGGAAAGAGCATGGGACAGAGTGTCTGGGAAGCCGGATTCTGGCTCTAGTTTGGTTCTTGGTTACAAATTTGACCTTGGACCGGCCCATATGCTTCCTTATTCCCTCTAACAGTATCCCAACGTTTCCTTCTCTGTCACGTGGGCATAGTTCTGTTTTCCTCCCTTTCTTGCTAGTGAGTTGGAAGGATTGCAGTGGATCAATAGTTCTTTCCTTTACATTTATGTAAATGCTTTCTCATCTGAACCATGACACAAGTGTAAAATGAGGGGCTTCACGATGTTCCTTACTGGACCATCATCAACCAGGAATTCACGTGTTCATTCACTCATTCCTCCAACAAATATTTATGGAGCAACTGCAAAGTGCTAGGAATTGTTCCAGATGCTGGGAATACAGCCGTCAACGAAGTAGACCAGTTCCCTGCGCAGTAGAGCTGACATCCCAATAAACACACACTTTCACACGTATGTCAGCTGAGTGATACATAATGTGAAGCTCTATGAAGCGGGGGGAGGGGGTGGAGAGTGAGGCAGATTGAGGGGGGAGGTTTACCTTAAGTGGGGTGGTCAGCGAAGACCTCTCTCATTTGAGCAGAGAATGAAATAAAGATGGGGAATGAGCCACCTGGAGATCTGGGGGAGGGATGTGCAAAGGCCCTGAGGACGGTTAGCCGTGCCCATGGAGCCCGAGTTGGGTGAGCTGGTGGGAGAGGGCGAAGATTTGGGGGCTGAGAGGTCGAGGAAGGTCAGATGATGCGGGACCTTGTGGGTCTGTCATAGATGCTCTGTTCTTTTTTTTTTTTTAAGTAAGATGGGATGCCTCTGGGGGGGTGTGGTGGGTGAGCTGTGAGTGACATGGTAAGGCTTTCCATCCTAAAGGGTCACTCTGGCTGCCAGTGGAAGATGGATTGAAGCCGGTTGTGAGCAGACCTGAGGGGATGGAGGTCCAGCCTGGGCTGATACGGCGGAGGTGGTAAGGAGTGTTAGATTTAGCGTCCACGTCAAAGGAGGCGCTGACGGATTTGCTGATGAATTGCGAGCCTCATCTTAGAGACAGCTCCTTGACTTTTCCTATGAGAAGGAAGTGTGTCAAGCTCCCCTTCTCCAAGACTGGAAATCTGGCCTGTATTTTCCACAGCAGCATTGTGCTGAGTTGGGAGAAACCCCAGCGACTCTCCAAACTTCTGGCTGGACCGAGAGATGAAAATAACCAAGGGGTTCGGATGTCCCCACGAGAAATCCTGTTCTGAGGCCGAGCCCAGAAACACAGGCTACAGTTTGATCGGATCCATGGAAGAAGCCTCTGCCTCCCGGAGGGAGGTTCCTTTGGAAAGGAAGTTGAGCAAGCTGGTGCCACGCCCCCTGTCACGGTTGGCGGTGGTCACAGGATACTCCGCCACGGGTGACATCGTGATTAATAAAAGACAGACCGTGTTTGGGAGGCATTTGCTTTAATTCAGGGCGTCTAGTCTTCCTGCAGACGTCCCTTTGTGCTGTCCTGTCTGCAGCCACCCCGTGCTGCTCTGGGGCCAAGTTGCTAATTTATGTCCTTGCCCTTTAAACTCTCCCTGCAACTCTGAACCAGAAAAAATCTCATCTCTCCTCAAATGTTGCGGCTTCAAGTCTTCCCCCATGGTTTTCTGCTAGTGTTCCTTCCTTTGATCTTCTGTTGGAAATTTATTTCCTTCCCAGAGCTGAGGCATCCAGCTCTGAGCAATGCAGACACCACCTCCCGCCTTGGCTGGCGGACACCCCCATCCCCACAACCAGTTCTGAGCCTACGTCTTCTGTGCTCATGGGGCATGGAGCTCGGAAGGTGGTACCAGAGCTGTGGGTGGACGGGAAAGAGAATGGCGTCGTGCCTGCACTGCCGGGCTTGTTCCCGCCACGTGGAGACAGGAAAGCACACGTAAAAATAATTGTGAAAGGCCAAGTCGGAAACATAAACAAACATAAACCAGCAGAGCGTGATGGAATGTTCATAGCTTCCCCCCTGCCTTTATTAGTTTAGGAGAAATCTGGCCAGCTCAGTCCCTGGCCTTCATTGTGGAGAACCTATCTGAGCAATGGGCAGAGAGGGACAGAGTTGGAGCAGTCTGGAAGGGTAGTTTTAGGAAGAAAAGAGAAAGGACTGACCTTGAGGGCTTGTGTATGAGCGTCTGTCAGTCTGTCTGTCATTTGGAGAAGGAGGTCTGCAGTGGGGAATGACCCAAGCCATGGGGGCGCGGGAGGAATTTAAAGTCCTCTGGAGAAAGTAGGAAGGAGACTCGGGCGTTGGCCGCTGCCTGCGAGTCAGATTGAAGGGGAGGGGAGGGGAAGATTTTAAGTTTTGCTACGTGTTGTGAATGAAGCCCTTTTCTTCCTTTAAAAAGAGACTTCAGTAAAGATCAAATTGCTTTTATAACAATTTTTCGTTGCCTTGGTGATGTTTCTTCAAATGTGATACCACGGGGAGGTCGTGGCTGTGAAGACAAGGGGTTTGATGGTGAGTGGCGGTTATCTGTGTATGCACGCAAACATGTACATGGATGCACGTACGCAGCGTGGGTGGGGTGGATAATCAGGAATTCAGAATTGCTGGGTTAGATGGTAACTGTGCTTAACCTTCCGAGGAACTGCCAGAGGATTTTCCAAAGCTGGGGCACAGTTTACATTGCTGTCTGTACAGGGTCTTCCCATCCTTGCCAACACTTGTTATTTGCTTCTTTGTTTTTTGGTTTTTGGGGGGTTTTTTTTGGCCGCGTTGGGTCTTCGTTGCTGTTCACAGGCTCTTCGTTGCGGTGCGCGGGCTTCTCATTGCGGTGGCTTCTCTTGTTGCGGAGCACGGGCTCTAGGCACGTGGGCTACAGTAGTTGCCGCACCTGGGCTTCAGTAGTTGTGGCTCACGGGCTCTAGAGCGCCAGCTGTGTAGTTGTGGCGCACGGGCTTAGTTGCTCCGCGGCATGTGGGATCTTCCCGGACCAGGGATCGAACCCGTGTCCCCTGCATTGGCAGGCGGATTCTTAACCATTGCGCTAACCACTGCGCCACCAGGGAAGCCCCAACACTTGTTATTATCTATCTTTTTGATTACAGCTCTTCTAGCGGGTGTGAAGTGGCTTTGATTTGCATTTCCCTGAAGGCTAATGATGTTGAAGATCTTTTCAAGTGCTTATAGGCTGTTCATATATCTTCTTAGGAGAAAGGTCTTGTCAAAGCCTTTGCCCATTTTCCTCATATTGAGTGAAATAACAAATGTCTTTTTATTATTGAGTTGTATGTGTTCATGTACTCCAGATAAAAGTCCTTTATCAGAGAGACGATTTGCAAAAATTTTCTTCCATTCTATGGGTTGTCTTTTCATTTTCTTTGAGAGTGTCCTTTGAAGCACAAAAAGTTTTAATTTTGATGATGTCTGTTTTTTCTCCCTTTGTCCCGTGTGCTTTTGTTGTTTAAGAAACTGGCGTCTAACCCAAGGTCATGAAGATTTACACTGTTGTTTTCTTCTATGAGTTTGATAGTTGTAGCTCTTACATTTAGAACTTAGATCTTTTTTTGTGTGTGTGGTACGTGGGCCTCTCACTGTTGTGGCCTCTCCCGTTGCGGAGCACAGGCTCCGGACGCGCAGGCTCAGCGGCCATGGCTCACGGGCCCAGCCGCTCCGCGGCATGTGGGATCTTCCCAGACCGGGGCACGAATCCGTGTCCCCTGCATTGGCAGGCGGACTCTCAACCACTGCGCCACCAGGGAAGCCCACTTAGATCTGTTTTGAGTTAATTTTTGTAAATGGTGAGAGAAAGGTGGCAGCTTCATTCTTTTGCATGTGGCTGTCTTGTCCCAGCACTGTTTGTTGATAAGACTGTCCCGTCTCTGTTTTATGGTCTTGGCACTTTTGTCATCGAGGCATCTTTTAACCATTTTATGTATTGAAGTCATCGGGTAAGGAAATGTCCCATGTCTGTCTCTTGACCAACAGGGAGAAATTAAATCAGTCAAGGATCACTGACATTAAAAGATGCCTTTTTTGGAATTTTAAACAAGATTTTGATGAAAACTTTCACCGCAAGTGAAAATAGGCAACAGACAATGCAGTTGAATAAATATGTCATGAAACGCAGAGTTTTGTCTTCTGGCCCAGTTAAGGGTGAACAGGGGAAGCACTTGGCCTCTGCTCACTCTGGAATCCCATGGTCTGTGGACCGAAAATCAGAGCCGACTGCATCAAGTGTGGGTCCATGAGCACGAGGGGCCCCACGTCCTGCCCCGCCCCAGGCTCCCCCAGTTCCTCCTTAGCTACAGGAGGTCAGTGCAGGGACAGCTGGGCAGCCGTCGTCTGGCGGACTCTGCGCAAGTTGTTTCTTGGCCTTGATTTAGGAAGGGGATTAGGGAATTATTTCCTCTAGAAGCCTCCACCGCAGAATGGAATCCTGGAGCGCTGAGGCCTCTGCCTTCCACGTGTGGGCTGGGCGGTGGAGCCGCCCCGGAACTGCGGGTGTGGGCCAGGAGGATGCATGCATGGCCTTGTGGGGACTCGGGGCCCCGGCTTGGGGCAGGGCCAGGTGCAGGGCTCCCAGGCCTGGCCCAGCTCCCTGGAAACTGGACCCGGATCCCCCTCCGGCTCGGCTGTTTCTGGGAGTCCACCCAAGCTGAAGGCCCCAGAGCCGAGGATTAGCTAAGCCCCAGATGTTTAGAACCCTGGCTCAGTGTTTGTGTGTGCTCTGTGGAGAGCTTATGTGGCCCCGGAGGTGGTCCTGGAATCACTCAGATCTTTGTGTGGTTCTCGTGTTTCATCGCCGTTTCTAGGGAGAGGCTCGCAGGTTCCAGGATTTGCTCAGAGCTTTCTGCCCTGGTCCGCTCAGCCTGGTGGGAACTTGCCCAATCTCGGGGGGTTTGGGGCAGGGAGGTGGAGGCGCAGGTCTTGGAAGGGAATCCGGTCAGAGCTCTGGGCTTAGGGGACTTCTCTGCTCAGGTCCTGTGTTTCCCAGGGTCAGGTTAGTGTCTTTAAAATCAAAGTTCTCAAGTAAGCGGCATGTCCTCCAGCCTGGAGTCTGTCCCTCTGTGAGCTGACAGCTGAAATGCTTTCGGGGGAGCTGGGTGGAGCTGTTGATGATGAGGGTTCTGGAACAAAGAAAAAGTGAGTATTTCATGTAGTACTTCAAGCCCAGGTCTCCTCAAGACCACGCAGCCAGTAGCAAAAGCCCCCCTACCAGCCCTCCCCCTGCAGCCCCCAACTGCCGGCTGTGCAGTCCCCCCACCAACCCCAGGAAACCACGAGTCCCCCTGGTGTAAGCTGGAGCTGGGTCCAGAAAGGGGATTATGTACGGGGTGGGGGTCACTGCTGCCTTCTTTCCAGGGCTCCCCGAGTTAACCCCAGTGTTCAGAGCAAAGAGGTGCCCACGGTCACGGAATGTTGCGTCATCTCGAGCGGGGGTGACAGATTCAGATGTCGGTAGGTCACTAAGCGCCGAGGAATGACGTGCCGTCGGAAACAGCAGCTACAGCCAATCGTAGGGAGTGTGTGCCCAGCTGGAAATTTGAAATCACCCCGTTTTGTAATGTTGGTAATTGACTGAAACTGAAAACAACGGCTAGCAACCCAGTGTGTCGGCCAGAACTTAACCAACCTCTGTCTGCTTGCAGCCGTCTCCCTGCATAAGATGTTGGGTTCTAGGGACAGGGTGACCCGCCCAAGGTTGCCAGGCTGGTCAGGAGCCTGCACACACCTGGCTCTAGAAGCCCAGACTCTGGTCTGTGTCTGGCCAACGCGGTTAAGGAAGATCACCCAGCTTAGGAAGGGGCAGGGCTGGGGTTTGAACCCAGAACTGGCTGGCTCTGGCCATGCTGCTCTCACTGGGATGGGAGGTGGGGTCTTTTGGTCCCGATCACGTTCTCTTCCCAGAGCTCCACCCTGGGATTGGTCCTGACCCTCAAAACAGGGCTGCTCTTTGACCAGCGAGCGGCTTCCCTGAATTCTGTGGACTTTTCAGGAACAAGAGGAGATCTTGAGTGTGTGTGTGTGTGTGTGTGTGTGTGTATGTGTATGTATGTGGGGGGCACGTGAATTCTCTCTCCCTCTTCTCCCTCACACCCATTTATTGTTCCTGGGTTTTCTCCCTGAGAACTCCAAGGAAGAGAACTGGAGAGTTGAAAGAGAAAGGAAATACAGGCACAGCTCGGGTATTGCGTTCTTGTTTTTGTTTTTTTTAAACCAGTTGAAGGTTTGTGGCCCGTTGTCAGATGATGGCTAGCATTTTTTAGCAATAAAGCATCTTTAAATTAAGGTATGTATTTTTTTTAGATATAATGCCGTTGCACACTTCATAGACTATAGTGTAAACATCTTTTATTCACACTGGAAAACCAAAAAAGAAAAAAGAAAATCTTGTGACTCGTTTTATTGCGGTGGTCTGGAACCGGAACCCACCATCTCTCCGAGGTCTGCTTGTACTTTTCTCTGTCTGGGAAGTGGCTCCCCCTTTGCGGGAAAGGCCCGATTAACTGTGCCCTCCCTGAGTCACTGGGTCGGTCACTACTGGCGAGCTGGTGTCCGGGGAACCCGAGTAGTGTCACCTCAGGGCCTGCTGTGGGTTCCCCGCGGCTGAGAGGACTGTTCTGAGATGGAGAGGCGGGTGTCACGTGAGTCCAGGCCACAGACTGGCAGCACCCTCATTGGGCAGAGCCTGGGAGCTCACCGCGTCCCCCTTGTCCAGGCCCCTCTGGCTTCGTCCGTGATGGGAACTGAGGTGGAACACCAGGGTGGGAAGGGAGTCGGGGGGGAGTATTAATAAGTAAAGCAGGGGGGAGGGGCTTCTAAAAGATTTACTAGTTCAGTATTTTCTGAATGTTTCCTGGTCCTTTAAGACTGGTCCAGAGGAAGGCCAAACAGGAGTTAGTCTAAGTTCTCTACCGGCTCGCAGCCTCAGCTGACCCCTCACCCACTGGTTTCCTTCCCAGCACCACCCTGACTCTCCCACCCCCGCCCCCATCACCCTGTCACCATTCACCCCTCTCTTTCATCCTACTGAGAAAGGAAGAACAATCTCCTTGTTCCCCCGCCCCCTTTTCTAAATAAATTTATTTATTTATTTTTGGCTGCTTTGTGTCTTCGTTGCTGTGGACGGGTTTTCTCTAGTTGTGGCGAGCAGGGGCTACTCATCCTTGCAGTGCCCAGGCTTCTCTCTGAGGTGGCTTCCCTTGTTGCGGAGCACGGGCTCTAGGTGCACAGGCTTCAGTAGTTGTGGCTCGCAGACTCTAGGGCACATGGGCTTCAGTAGTTGTGGTGCACGGGCTTAGTTGCTCCGCGGCCTGTGGGATCTTCCCTGACCAGGGCTTGAACCCGTGTCCCCTTCATTGGCAGGCGGATTCTTAACCACTGCACCACCAGGGAAGCCCTTGTTCCCCCCTTTTAATCATATTATATATGCAATTGTGCAACCTGTTTTTTTTTCTTTTCTTTTTTAAGGCATTTAAAAATTTTTTATTTTTATTTTTGGCTGCGTTAGGTCTTCGTTGCTGCGCACGGGCTTTCTCTAGTTGTGGCGAGCGGGGCTACTCTTCCTTGCAGTGCGCAGGCTTCTCATTGCGGTGGCTTCTCTTGTCGCGGAGCACCGGCTCTAGGTGCGCAGGCTTCAGTAGTTGCGGCACGCAGGCTCAGTAGTTGTGGCGCACGGGCTTAGTTGCTCTGCGGCATTTTTTCTTTAAACTTAATATATGTTAAATATCTTTCTGGATGAGTAGATGTATCTAAAGCATTATTTTTAGTGTTCGCTATTAGTTCATCATTTGGATGAACTAGTTATTATTTATAATCCCCTAGTGATGGACACTGAGCTTGCTTTCTTCTTTTTCCTTTTTTTTTCTTTTTGGCTTTTGTTAACATCGCTGAAGCCAACATTCCTAGTGAGGCATCCTCTCCTGGAAAGAAGCATGCTCTGCAGTTACATCTGTGGTGTACATGTTGACCCATTCTATCGTTGCTCTTCAGAAAGGTGGTACCAATTTACAGCCCTTGAAAATGCCCACTGCCCCCTTCACTGGCCGAGACTCGGATCTGCAGGCCTAAAGGAGAAGCATGTGAAGGAAAATTGGTGGCAATGCGTTCTGGCAACGCCCTCATGCCTGAGATGCCTTCTCCCTCTCCAACACTGCTGCTGCCCATCCCTGCCACTCCCAGGAAGTGGGCTGCTCTAATGCAAAGAGGGCTGGACGTGAAGGCCTAGGTCTGAATCCTGGCTCTGTACATAACTGCTTAAGGAACATCTCTTGACTTCTCAGTGACTCTGTTTTCTAATCTTAAAATTGGGAACTCTGGGACTTCCCTGGTGGCACAGTGGTTAAGAATCTGCCTGCCCCTGCAGGGGACACGGGTTCGATCCCTGGTCCAGGAAGATCCCACATGCCGCGGAGCAACTAAGCCCCTGCACCACAACTACTGAAGCCCATGTGCCCTAGAGTCCGCGAGCCACAGCTACTGAAGCCCGTGCACCTAGAGCCCGTGCTCTGCAATAAGAGAAGACACCGCAGGGAGAAGCCCATGCACCACAACGAAGAGTAGCCCCCGCTCACCACAACTAGAGAAAGCCTGCGTGCAGCAACAAAGACCCAACGCAGCCAAAAAAAAAAAAAAGGGAATAAAAAAAAAGCTGACACTTGCCTTACAGAATTACATACTTAGCACGTAGTGGGTGATGACTAAATATTCATTTCTTTATTTTTAATCATCCTTCAGTTATTTCAGTGCACGTAACTTCTCTTCCATCCCCCTGACCCCTGGTACCTCCCTTGTCACCCTCATCTGTCACTTCATCCACCACGGGGCACCTTTATACTTGCAGACTTAAGGTATGAGTGGTTTGAGGCTTTGAGTCCATGGTAGTAACCCAGGCTCTTCAGTGGGTTGTTTTTCGGCCCTCAGACACCTAGAAAGTGGGATGAATACGTGTCAAAATCATTGTGTTTCCTTCTGTCAGACTAAAGGGAGGTCTTAATGAGATCTGTTGCCACCTGCAAATGATGTTTTGGGCTAGGTGAGAGAGGGACCCGTATCTGCCAGCAGGAACTTGTGCCTGTGTGTGGGGTGCATAGGATATCTGGACCCTTTCCTTTGGGATTCGGTAAGTAACTGTGTCCAGGAGGCTGTGTTTCCCGCTCAGACCCGTCCTGTTGGGTCTCACTTAGGACCCGTGTGTGCAGGTTTCTGAGTCCTGCGGTCGGTGAGGGCCAGTCTGTGCCGGGCTGTACTTTTCCTTGTCCACCTTCGGCCCGGCCTGTCCTTGTCGGAGGCTTGTGCAAGGCCCTGGCACCAGGGGCCAGTTGGAGCCGGGGGCCGAGTGGGGAGCCCTCTCGGGCACAGTGACGGCCCTGTTTCCTCTCCCACCTCGCCGGGGGGGCCCCCCGTTCACTGCAAGGAGAGTCACGCATTCCCCCCTTGAGATAAGAATAGAGTCCGACTGTGCCCCGGGACAGAGTCCAGCTTCTTCACCGGCCCTCTGAGGCCTGGCAAGGGCTCGAGATGGTACTGGCATGAGTGGGCCCTGGCCGCCTGCCCTGCCGGCCCCTTATGCATTGTGTGGCCGGGACACTGGGTGCAGTGTGCGCGCCTGCCCGGCTCCCCGCCCCTCAGAGCCCACTGTCTCCAGGCTCTGCTCAGGATGGAGGGGCTTGGCCTAGAATCAGCTGCCCCAGGGCCCTGCTGTGCCCCTTCCCTTCCCTGGGGCCTAGGACTCCACCCTCCCAGCCTTGAGACCTCCTGTGCCAGACCTGCCTCTTCCTGGAAGGGAGGAGCTGGGACCAAGGATAGGATCATCAAGAGGGCTGGGCATTGAAGGCAGCAGCCCGGGGACCCAGTGGTCTCTTTCGGGGGCCCCCCCCCGCCCCCACCCCGGGCCAAGGGACAGGAAGCAGGAAGCAGCCGGGGGCCACGCCTCCACCTTAGCCCCGCCTGTGTCTGAGGTGGGAGCTGGAACAGCCTCGTTCAGGCCGACTGCAGGACTGGACCAGGAGCTGTTAACCAGGCGCGGGGCATGGACTGTCCCCTGGCTCTTCTGTGGTCGTGTTGGGTGATTCCTGGTGTACTTTCTAGTCTTCAGATTCTAAGGCTGGGCTTCTCAAACTGTGGCCCCTGGACAAGCATCACCCCCCAGACCTGCTCAGTCAAAAAGCAGGAGTGGGGCCCCGATATCTGTGTTGAACATGCTTTCCAGGGAATTCAGGAACCCCAGGACCCCTGCTCAAAATAGTTTTCAGTGCTTTCCGGGGTCCAACAGGTGACTCATGAGTGTTGAGGCTGTGGTAACCTGGGGGGCGTAGCCCCATCTAGAGATATCCAGGTAAAGAGATATTAAAACGTGTTTAAATATGGAGTCCCCCACTGAACCTTAAAATGATACAGATCTCAGCCTGCACGTTGACACGTATTTCAGTTGATTTTGCAGCATGTCAGGTCGTGTTTGGGTTTTACCGGGTGAGGAAAGCCAAGGCTGATGGCAATCAGTAACTGGTTTGTGCAGTGGAGACGTGGTCGGGAGCCAGGGTTTTCCACTCTGAGCTGGGGGCTTTCCACTCTCCCTCCCCGCCCATGGCTGTTGAGCAAACCCGCCACACACATCAACCCAAGTGTTTGGGACGATGCCTCCAGTGAAGGATGTCTGGGTCCCTATCTCCACACGTGAGGGTTTCTAAGAGATGCTGGCTAAGGCACTGGCTGCTCCTCCCAGGAGAAGGCACTGTTTGTAAGTCTTCAGCAGGAGGGCAGGATGAGGGCTAGCGGCCTGAACTGTTTGCGAAGCACTGTCCTTGGCAGGGTGGGTCTGGGAGAGCCAGACCACCACAGTTCACAGATGGGAAGGCCCACTCTTGGGGTTTGGGTCACACGGCTCATCATTAAGTGGTGTCCCCTGATGTGTTTTCGCTCCGTCTTGCCACCTGCAAGAGCCATGGTGCTGATGGCCTTTGGAGCACGGGGCTTTGATGGTGCTGGTGGAGGGCAGATGTTGTGTGGCTGTTAGCGTGTCACGCCGTGCCACGTGCTTTGGGGGGCTTTGTGTCAGGGGCCCACAGAGCTCCAGGCGGCCCTGGGTCCACTGCCTCCCAAGTCCTCCCCTAAGACAATGGGTCTCCGTGGATTCTGAGATGTCTGTGTTGTGCCCTGGGTGGGAGGGTTGCTGAGTTCCTTGCTGGGGTGCTAGAGGCACCCTGGAATCCCCTGGCCTTCTGAGACTTTGATGGAAAGCATGGGGTTGGAGAAGCCTGGGAGAGGCTGACAAGGAATAAGCAAGCAGTGTCAGTGGTACCCGGTTAGATCGTCAGTACTCTCCCCGTACCTATATTTTCTCAACTAATGAACGGGCCTGTGGCCACACAGGTGGATAGGCTGTTTTTTAATTAATTAATTTAAAATTAATTTATTCTTTTGGTCCCTGACCAGGGATCAAACCCGAGCCCCCTGTAGTGGAAGTGTGGAGTCTTAACCACTGGACCGCCAGGGACGTCCCGTGGTTAGTTTATTTTAAAACAGATCTGTCCAATCAAAAATATTTAATAATACTGGGCAGCATTTATGTAGCACTTGCTATGTTTTCAGGTGCCATTCCAGATGCTGTATCTTTATGTACTCACTCATTTCATCCTTGCAACAAACCTATGAGTGCTACCAGGCCCATTGTACCTACGGGGAAACTGAGTCACAGAGAAGTGAAATCATTTCTTCAGGGTCACCCAGTCAGCGACAGGGTTTGTACCCAGACCATCTCTCTCCAGAGCCCGTGATCTGACCCACTGGTTGCTGTACCGATTCTGTACCGGCCTCCCACAGAGGGCCGTGGAGCCCCCGAAGCTCTGTGCAGCTGTGAGGTGTGGAGAGCTCAGAGCATCTCTGCTGAGCGCCATCATTGTCGTCTGCGGATTGAGTCCTGGTCTAGCTGAACCATTTAGGGGAGACTCAGTAACACGGCAGGAAGGAAAAGTGATGGTGCCCTATCTTCTCCAGTGCCCCCGAGTTTTAGAGGGAAATAAGATTGGAGGGTCTGTGGCAGGGCAGAGGGAGTGAGACAGTGGCTGGGCCAGCTCCTGGTGGCTGCTTCTCCCCATTGGTGGCTGTGTCGTCCACCCGGGCCTGGGGCCAGCACTGGTCCAGCTGGCTCACAGCTGGATGCAGTGTGGGAGGAGAGGGAGGGTGCAGACGCCAAAAGACTGTCAGGGATGTGCCTCAGGGGCCAGCCTTGACTTCCCTCCAAACAGGAAGAGCCTTTGTACTCAGCTCGCTTGTAGTTCCCCAGTGGTTAGCGCCACTGATAAGAGAGTTGCACGTTGTGGTCAGAGGCGTGAGCTGCCCAACACCTTTTGCCCCCAGACAGCCCACATGTGACATCCTCCCCTGTCATCCTCTGCTCCCGGGCCGCCGTGGCCCCGGGAGTGAGCACAGCCGGGCGAGAGGAATCAGAACCTGCCCGACAGAGGTGCCCAGAGCGGAGGGGAGGGCAGGGCTGGCAGGGCCCCCTTGGGGGGTATTGGGGGGGGGCGGTGCTCCTCGAGAAGATGTTGAGTCTGAAACACGGAACAGACAAGTTCATCCAGAGGCCCTAAAGCCAGTCGATGCTTTGGGATGGTGACTGGGCCAGGTGTAAGGACAGTCTGTGGGCAGCTTCCAGAGAGACCACTGAGTTGTGCTTTCTACTAATTCAGGTCATGGTGGTGATGGGGACATGAAGTAGGAGGGAGGAAGTGGGCTGGGGACTTGGACCAAGAATCAGACACTCTTGGGAGGGTCCCCCATTGTGATGGGCGTGCTTGCAGGAATCCTGGGAGATGGTGAGTTTCTGCTCGTTCGTCACCCTTCTGGAATTACTAGCTGTCTTAACTTCTGTCTCCTTGAATAAAATGTATAATAAAATGTAATCAATTGTAAAATAAAACATCTTCATGAGAGCGGGGAGCACGTGGGGCTGCCCTGGGGTGAGCACCCAGTGACTGTTGAAGGGAGGGAAGGAGGGAAGGAAGGGGCTGAAGAGCGAGAAGGATTGTCCGCTGTGACTTGGAAGCAGTTGTAACATTTCAAACTGTTTAAAATTGCTGCCCACCCTCCCAGTCTACCCTGACCTCCTGGTTCCCCTTGTTCTATTTTTTTTTTCCTCCATCACCTTCTAATACTCTTTATAGTTTACTTATTTATTGTGTGCTCCCCTTACCCCCTTGCTGAAATCAATGCTCCACAAACGCAGGGGTTTTTTCCCCTTTTATTTGATCACTGCCGTGCCCCAAATGTCTAGAAACAGCGCCTGACCCTGGGCAGGTCCTCACTAAATATCTGTCGAATGAATGAATGGATGAATGGATGAAAGTGCCCAGAAAGGGCCTGGCTTGTGCCGTTGGGCCATGGGAATCCTGCTTGCAATAGATGTTTCAGCACATTGTCCCCTGGGAGGTGCCCCACAGTCTGGCCACCTGCCCTTGACCTGCTTTGTCCTTCTGATTTACTGGGCCCCTCAGGTGGGACCACGCTGATACCGTCCAGCAGCTTGGACACAGGAAGGCTTTCCGGGACTCATGGGCAGGACAGTGAGTGCCCTCGAGGGCCAGGCGGAGACCGACTGGGTAGTGAGGTGAGCTGTCCAAGGATCCTGGAGCCTGGCGTTTGACCCCGTTCCTGAATCCCGCCCCGCTCCCCCGACCTTCCCCACGACTGGGATTCCCACCCTCTGGGCTGTGAGAAGTAGGAAAACGCCGGATTGAGCAATCGAGGGCTGAGACGCAATCCCTGCTGACTCAGCCTCTGCCTTCTTGTCTTGCAACTGGTGCCCGACCCACAGAATTAATCCGGGTCATCCTGGCTGACTCCACACCCCGGGCTGCCGTGGGGCCCAGGCGCATCCCATTACTCTCAGGGTCAAGTCCAGACACCAGTTCTCAACCTGGTGGTTGGACCCAGCCCAGACCCCTGGCAGCGCCCCCGCCGCCCCCATGTCTGCCACAGTGAGAGCCTTCAGCTGTGGTCGGCAAGTCCATTTCCAGTCTTTGCTCAGTTTTGCCCTTGACCTCCTGACCCATATCCAGTTGGCATTGCTGTTCAACCTGTCCAAGCCTCACGCCACCCGCAGCCTGTCCAGCTCAGTAAATGGGAAGTCCGTCCCTCCAGCTGCTGTGGCCAAAAACCTTGACCCCCCCCACCCCCGCCTTTTGTCTCACGTCCCATGTTCGGTCTGTCAGGTAAACATGTGGGCTTCTCCTTCCAAATTGATTTTTTAAAAACTCCAACCGCTCGTCACCACCCCCACTGCTGTCATCTTGCTCTGAGCCACAGCCACCAGCCCTGTGCCCTTGAACTAGTGCAGTTGCCTCCTGACGGCTCTGCCGGACCCCAGTCTGTTCTTTTCAAATGATAAGTCCGATCGTATCACGCTGCTCCTCAGAACATCCCGATGGGCCCCCACGATGGCAGAGTAACAGCCGAAGGAGCCCTCACCGCAGCTGGCAAGGTGCGACGTGGTCGGGCCCGTGACCTCCCTGCCCTTGGGGGCCTCTCCTCCCCTGCACCTCACTCATCCCTCTGCTGCACACCGGCCTCTCTGGCGTTCCTGCGGGTGTTCCAGGCATGCTTCCTCCTTAGGGCCTTGGCAGCCCACGTGGCTAAGCCCTGTGGCGGGCTGAGTAATGGTCCCCCAGAGATGTCCGTGTCCTAAGCCACACAGCCTGTGGATGTTACCTTACGAGGCAAACAGCATTTTGCAGGTGTGATTAAATTAAGGCTCTTCAGAGGAGGAGGTGATCTTGGATTATTCAGGTGGGTCCAGTGTACGGACAGAGAGTCCTGATAAGAGGGGGGCAGGAGGGTCAGGTCAGGAGTAGATGTGACAGCAAAAGCAAGAGGTGGAGGATGTGAGGAGGGGGCCACGAGCCAGGGACTTGCGGGCAGCCTCAAGGAGCTGAACGAGGCAGGGAAGCGGATTCTCTTCCAGGGCCTCTCGAAGGAACCAGCCCTGCTAATACCTTGACTGTAGCTCAGTGAGACCCCTTTGTAGACTTCGGACTCCAGAACTGGAAGACAATACATTTGTGTTGTGACTTTAAGCTTCGTAGTTAGTGATAATTTGGTACAGAGCCGCCAGAAACTAACCCACTCTTTGATCTCTTTTGACTCTCTTGCCCTCCTTGTCATGCCCACCCCTTTACACTGCTCTGCTCTTTTTCTCCATCACTTGTCCCCTTCCAACAAAACTGGGTCGTTTACCCGTCTCTCAGGCTGTCGTGTGTCTGTACTCACGGCGGGGGGGGGGGGGGGGGGTGTAAGTTCCACTACATTACCTAGCGTTGTCTGAGTCTAGTTTCTAGAGCCCCCAGGGCTCAGACCTCCTACTGCTCTGCTCTCCAGCTGTGCTATCTCTTTGGGCCTCCTCCTCCCCCACTGCCACACCCAGGGACAGCAGGGCCTTGCCCCAGAGCAGGTGCTTAGAACTTGAAGGTTGGGAATCAGTCTTGGCCGAGGAGTTGGTGGGTGAGGCAATGTCTTACAGGAAGCTGGGAGGTTCTCCCCAGGGAGCAGGGATGGGGAAGCTGATAGGTTTGTCTTGTCCCCAGCAGCTTGTGTGGAGTATGGGGTGTTTGGAAGAAGGAAAGGAAGAAAAGATATGAAACGGTAGTGATGGGCAAGCAGGTAGGGCAAGCGTTGTGTGCCCACGATGGGCACCTAGACCTGAGGACCCCAAAACAGCATGGCTCATGGCCAGGGAGAAGCAAAGAAGGAGAAGGGCCTGGGATTTGTTTCCCCGGGACACAGCTGCAGGCTGTAAAGGGTGACTGGCTGGCTGTTAGGAAGACTCCTTGCTGCTGTCTCCTCCGGAGAGGACACGTTTTGAAACACTTCCTGAGTTGGGGAGGGGAGGTGACGTTTGGCCGCCCTCTCCCCAGGCTGCTGATGAAGTGTGGTTGGTGATGAACTTACAGCTGTGCTTTTGCACTGCTCCCCCCCACCCCCACCCCGGGCTCATCCACCCACCAGTCCCACCGGGGCTCCCCTCCCTCTGCTGGAGGGTGACTCAACTCTGCTCTTGTGCAACGGCCCGGGCTCTCCGAGCGGAGCTGTTTTCCTCCGTGCCATAGCTCCCCTCCTGATTTATGTCTTTCCATTTGGGTTAATGCTTTCCACATTTGTGTCTGAAGATTAGTGTGTGGTTCATGCCTGCAGCCACCGAAACACCAGTGCCCAGCTTGGGTCTGGCCTGGGGAAAGCGGCCAGCCAGCCAGCCAGCCAGCTTGGAGCTTCACCTGGAGGCCGCTCTGTCTCCAGCAGGAAGAGGGCAGAGGGAGGAGTGCAGCCCTGTGAAGGGCACCCGGCGTGGAGGGTGTGAAGAGGTAATTGCCCGAGCCTGTGACTTCCCGTCAGAGAAGCTGCATCGTCTCGGGGAAGTGAGAGGCACAAGTTGTAGGGCGTGGAGAAGCGTTACGTCTGTGGCTTTGGAGGCTGTTGGACAACACATCGTGTGTGTGTGTGTGTGTGTGTGTGTGTGTGTGTGCGTGTGCGTGTGTGTGTGTGTGCGTGCGTGTGTGTGTGTGTTTCATTTTCTCTTCGTGGAACAATAATATTACCTTCGTTGCTATGGTGGTGTTGCAGGCGTGGCTAATTGGACACAGACCTGATTCAGGCTGGTGTCCATAGTGATTATCAGACGCAGCCCTGCAACCCGCTTGCATTTGCTCCCCTAGCGTGAGAGGCTGGCGGGGTATCACTGCCCGGGCAGTGGGCGCCCTGGGGCGGGGTGGAACCCCGGTCGGAAATGGACCCAGAAGCTGGGCTTTAGGCAGGAGCAGGGCTATTCCTGATCATTTCCAAGGCTGGAACACAGCCCGGCTTTGCTGAGGGCCAGGGCTTTGGGAACTCCTCCTCGGAGGCCCGGGACCACAGGGGAGGTGACACCTGCTACCGGGCGCGGGGACAGAGGCGCCCGTGGCACCCGGGGGCTCGAGGCTGCTGTGCAGCTGGTCCCCTGGGCCCACTCACCAGGCAGGTGCTGTCTTCCCACTGAGGTTGTAGCATCCATGCAGAAGGGTGTTCATGCGGTAAGTTTTAAACTCTTTGTCGAGGGTACATATCCGGAAGCGTATCTTTGTTAATTTTACTCTTACTGAATAGGTCACATATAGATGAATTCTGTCATTTATTAGGCACTAAAAAATAGAGAGTGAACGTTGGCCTGCCTCCCGCCCTTTGTCCTCTGCCTCTTAATTCCCTTCCCCAGAGGTGAGCAAGTTACCAGTTTCTTGTGGGTACAGAGGAAATGGTGCAGATATTTGCGACTATACGTGTGCCTTTATTTCCCTTCACACCTGTGCTGGCTTCCTCTCTCTTCTTCACCTTGCTGCCGCTGCTGCTTTTTAAACCCTGTAACAGTATATCGTGGAGTTTAGTCAATAGAAGGAGTGTCCTCGTTTTTTTTAATACCTTCCTGACTCATTTCACGGATGGGCGTATAGGTTGCTTCTCATCTTTTCCTGTTAACCTCTGCCCGCTGTGGATACCCTGTGTGTCCATCGTTCTGCACACGGGGGAGTGTCAGGGAAGGATCCGTTCTTGAAGTTGAAAGCCTGGAGCAAAGAGTGTGTTTGTAAATTTGATACAAAGTGCCAGACAGCCTCCAGCGAGACAGATCTATTTATCCTTCCACCAGCTACATCTACGAGCGCCTATTGACCCACAGCCTCGGCAGCACTGTGCACTTTCCAGTTTTTTTTTAATATAAATTTATTTATTTATTTATTTTTCGGCTGAGTTGGGTCTTCGTTGCTGCGCACGGGCTTTTTCTAGTTGCGGCGAGCGGGGGCTACTCTTCGTTGCGGTGCGCGGGCTTCTCATTGCGGTGACTTCTCTTGTTGAGGAGCACGGGCTCTAGGTACGCGGGCTTCAGTAGTTGTGGCACGCAGGCTCAGTAGTTGTGGTGCGTGGGCTTCGTTGCTCCGCCTCATGTGGGATCTTCCTGGACCAGGGCTCAAATCCGTGTCCCCTGCATTGACAGGCGGATTCTTAGCTGCTGCACCACCAGGGAAGCCCCCCCACTTTCCAGTTTTTAATTTTCTGTATGGAAAAGTTCTGTGTTTTTGCATTCAGTTGATTTCCTCTCCCCATCTCTCCCCACACGCTATTGCTGCCCTATGGGGATGGTGAGTGGGTACCAGGGTATCCACGGCAGATGAAGGTCTGTCCTGCAGACCCTTCTCTGAGCAGTGGTCCAGCCCCTCTGCAGGCTGGCTGTTCCTTGACGTGCTTTCAGATCTCCAGGGAGGCCTCCTTTTCGACATTTGAATTTTCTGCTCGTGATCACATCACTAGAGTCCATCTCCTACGTGCTGCTCCCCTTACTTTCCCCTGCTTCTACCCTCTCTAATCTCCGTCCTCCCCACCTCACCCCTGCATGGGTCCGATCTCTCGTTTGCAGTTTCCTCAGCTGCTACTTCTCCTTCTCATTTTCCAACGACAGAGTCTTTTCAACAAAGAATCAGACTTGGACGAAAATCTCTGGACACCACTCCAAGCTGTGTATCTTAGGACGCACGCTCAAGAATGAATTCCAGGGTAGAATGGGGTATGGTGGCTGCATTTCTCTTCCCCTTAGGTTTTCTAGTTTGGGGTCTAGAGCTGGAGCCAAGCGTGTTTGGAGAGATGCTCTCAGACAGCATAGTCCAGTAGAACTTTCTGCGATGGTGGAAACGGTCTCTGTGTGTGCCATCCAGTACCGTAGCCACTAACATGTGGCTGGTGAGCGCTTGAGTTGTGGCTAGTGTGACGGAGAGGCTGGGTCTTCATTTTAATTTGTGTTTATATTTAAATCCTTATATGTGCCTAGTGGCTACCATATTGGACAGCACAGCTCTAAGCCACACGCTTTTCAGGATGAGAGTAAGAGTCTAAGAAGAAGAGTGTATCTGCCTAGGTTTCCTCGAGTCAGAATACAACAGCAGTTCTTCCCCAAGATGTTCGAGCTTGGTGACCCATTTCTGAACTTCATGTATTTCCCTTATGGGAAACACCAATGGGGTTAGGCTGCCAGGCGCATCGGGGAAGGTTCCCAAATTCCAACTTGGAATATCGGCCTTCCTTGAGGATGTGCACGGCAGACCCTGAGCTAGGCCTTGTGGACACAGCGATGAACGAAGCAAGCCCGCCCTGTCTGAACGGAGCTTCTTGTATCTTTCAATAGTGAGTTAAGTAGAAAATCAGGATGCTGACAGGAAAGGAAGTGAATTAGCTTCCTATTGCCACCAACATAGCAGCTTAAAAGAATGCATCCCCTTCCGTAGATCTGAAGAAGTCTGAGATGAGTCACGAGGTTAAAGTCAGTGTCCCAGGGCTGGCTCCTTCTGGGGGATCTGGGGGGAGTCCGTTTCTTTCCTTTCGCATCTTGTAACGGCTCCTTCCGTGGCTCATGGCTGCACATCCTGTGACCTTTTCTCCCCGTTTCGGGTTTCACATTGGCTTTGCTTCTCTCTTTGACCTTGTCTCCTTATAAGGACCCTTGTGATTATCGTTAGGGCCCGTACAGATAATCCAGCAAAGCCTTCTCATCCCCAAATCCTTAGTTTAATTACACCTGGCAAGTCCCCTTTTGCCATATAAGGCGACAGTTGTAGGCTCCAGGGATTAAGATGTGGCTCCATTGGGAGGGGCCATTTCCCAGCCTGCCCCAGGGGGGAGCTTTCAATACTTGAAGGAGAGCAAGTTGGGTCAGAGAAGGTCATTAGCCAAGTCGGGCCCTTCCCAGGTGTTCCTGATTGGTGGAAATGGACAAGGCTTGAACCATTCCTGTTGAAGATCTGATGTTGTAAATCGGTGTAGCTCACTAGTTACAGTAGCCAAGACATGGAAACCTAAATGCCCATCGACAGATGCATGGATAAAGAAGATGTGGCCCATATATACAATGGAATACTACTCAGCCCTAAAAAAGAATGAGATAATGCCATTTGCAGCAACATGGATGGACCTAGCGATTATCATACTAAGTGAAGTCAGTCAGGAAGAGAAAGACAAATACCATATGATATCATTTATATGTGGAATCTAAAATAGGATACAGATGAACCTATCTATGAAACGGAAACAGATGCATAGACGTAGAGAACAGACTTGTGGTTGCCAAAGGGGAGAGGGATGAGGGAGGGATGGAGGGGGAGTTTGGGGATTAGCAGATGCAAACTATTATATATAGAATGGACAAACAACAAGGTCCTACTGTACAGCACAGGGAACTATATTCAATATCCTGTGATAAAACATCATGGAAAAAGAATATGAAACAGGATGTTTACATATGTATAACTGAATCACTTTGCTGTATGGCAGAAATTAACACAACACTGTAAATCAACTATACTTCAATAAAATAAATTTAAAAAGAAAAGCAGTGCAGCTTATATTTTGGTGGGTCTCTGAGTCACCCAGGGAATGTGGGAAAAGGACAGAGGCCCGATCTTATCCTGCTCCCATAAGCCTTGACCTGTGTGCCCTTTATGAACTCTCCAGGTGACTCTGCCCCTCAGTAAAGCTTGAGAAGCGTTGCTCTTAGGAGTCATCTCGGGGATGGTCTGTGTGTGTGTACGTGGAAGGTGGAACGTCTTGTCCTCTGTGCGTGCCAAAGCCGGGCTGCAGACAGGAAGTGCTGGAGGAGGCCGGAGGAGGGGCCAGTGTCTGCAGAGCACCCCCACCTGGGCCACACCTGGGAGACAGGAGAAGGTGCAGCCTCCCCGAGAAACGGGGAGGGTGCTCCAGGCAGAGGGAGAGACTTGACAGCAGCGCCGAGGTAGGAACCAGCGCATTGCCGCCTTTGGGGACACGGAGGCCGTTTGGAGCCAGAATGGACAGGGACAGGGAGTTGATTTGACAGGAGGAGAACTAACATTCCCCTGCAGGTGTTCGCAGGCTCGAGGCAGGGCAGAGGCAGGATTCTGTTTGTAGTGCCGTCGGGGTGGCCTGCATGAAGGCCCAGGCTGGGTGGTGGCAGGGAAGGTGGAGAAAAGGTGATTTCAAAGGAAATATGAATGGCATGGGCCTAACAATCAGTTAATACTAATTGGGCAGGTGTGTCGGGCGCTGGAATGCTGTGAGCCAGACGGACAAGGTCCCTGATCTTGGAAGTTTGCTTTGGCGTGAGGAGGCGTGTGGAGCTGAGCAATAAACAGACAAACCCAAATAAACAAGAAGAGCATTAGCCAGTGGTAAATGCTGTGCAGAATTAAATTGGTTCATGTGTGGGCTTGGGAGTAACTAAACGGTGGCTTCTTTAGATCGGTGCTCGTGGGGGAACCTCCCATTGAAGCCGATGTCTGGATCCAGCCGTGGGAATGAATTGCTGGGGGGAGGGCACTTTGCGCAGAGGTAACAGTGAATGCCAACGCCATAAGGCAGGACCAGACTTTCCCCATCCAAGGAACAGCTCAAACAGCGCTGTCCAAGCTTTTCCGTAGTGATGGAAATGTTCTATATCTGCACTTGTCACACAGCCAGCAGCCCCGTGTGACAACTCAGCACTTGAAAGGTGCCTGGTAAGACTT
The DNA here is from genome assembly GCF_964374135.1 of Grampus griseus. Classification (NCBI taxonomy): domain Eukaryota; kingdom Metazoa; phylum Chordata; class Mammalia; order Artiodactyla; family Delphinidae; genus Grampus; species Grampus griseus. Next base: position 44,524,431 of record NC_139014.1, read on the forward strand.
GGGAACCGAATTTCACATTTTAGTTGTCATTAATTTAAATCTAACCTTAAAGAGCAAGATACAGCTGTGGTCCACACTGCGTCGAATGGCACAGAGCAAGAAAGTTGGTGTGGCTGGAAGGGAAGTGGTATAAGATGATGGAGGATCAGGTAAATAGGAGGCAGACTTTATTGCTTTGTGAATTAGGCGAAATCGTTCGGAGTCCTTTTTGCAAAGAGGAGTACAATAAGGGATTGCGAACTTCATTCCTTCACCTTTGTGAAGGAGTGCTTTTAATTAGTTGCTTTTAATTAGAAGGTGATATAACCTGATTAATGTTTTGCAAGTTCGCTCTGGCTACCGTGTTGAGAAAGGATTGTAGGGGATGAAGGGGGAAGTCGTAGACCAATTCAAAGACCATGATAATGATATAGGGAGTGGTGGTGGGGCCTTGGGAACAGGGTGGCAGCAGTGGAAACGGAGAAACGTGGGTGGATTCTGGGTGAGCTTTGGAGGCAGACTGACAGGAGTTGAGAGGGGCTGGATTGGGAAGGTGGAGAAGCTGACGATCCTAGATTTGGGGCTTAAGCAACAGGGTGGATCATGGTGCCATTTGCTAACATGAGGCATGGAGAACAGGTTTGGTTTTGCTTTTTTTGGGGGGGGGGGAGCGAGAAAGATGGGCTCTGTTCTGGATCTGTTAGAGATTCCTCCGAGCATCGGTGTAGCGCTGGCAAGTAGCCAGGTGGACATGGGGAAAGGTCAGGGCTAGAGAAGTGCATTTAGGGTCATCAGGAAGTAGAGGGTGTATAAAGCTGTGGGACAGGAAGGGTCGGGCCACTACAGAGAATAAGCAGATAGGAAAGAAGGGTAGGGGCAGGAGATGGCTGGAACATTTAAGATTGAGCTTAGGGGAAGATCCAGACAGGCAACTACCAGAGAAAACGTGAGATGCCATGGGAGCCATGAGAAGTCACAGTTTCCGGAAGGAGGGAACTCCTTGAATGCTGCTGCCTGGCCAAGGACTGGCCTAGAAGAGTCCAAGGTGCCCTTGGATTTGGTAACAGCATGAAGGTCATTAGTGATACTGGAGATCAGGCTCAGTGGAGTTGGGCTGGAGAGCATCAGGGGTCAGAAAGCAGGGGTCATGACTATAAGTAAGTCTTTCGGTGAAAATATTCGCTGTGATGAGAAGCAGAGGAATAGGCAGGGCCTGGAGGAGTGGGGTCAAAGGATAGATTTATCTCTCTTTTTAAAAAATTTTATGTATTTTAAAATTTATATATTTTAAAATTTATTTGATTGAAGTATAGTTGATTTACAACGTTGTGTTAATTTCTGCTGTACAGCAAAGTGGTTCGGTTATATATATATATATATATACACATTCTTTTCCATTATGGTTTATCACAGGATACTGAATATAGTTTCCTGTGCCATACAGTAGGACCTTGTTGTTTATCCTCTCTTTTTTTTTTTTTAAAGCCAGGTGTTATATGCTGACAGGTAGAAAGCAGGTAGGTTGCCTTTGATAGGAGGAGGGTCTTTCAGCCACTGTAATGGGAGGGCAGGCTAAGAACATGGGTACTGACGTGGGTAGGATGGAGTTTGGGCACTGGGTTGATGAGCAACTGCTGTCAGATGGCTCTTGTCTTTCACGAGAAAGAGCGAAATCGTTGTTTTGAAGATGGAAAACAAATCATTGCGTAACCATGGTAGGGTTGCTAGATGGCTCGACCTATGCTTCTCAGACACCAATGTGCAAATGAATGACCCGGGGATTTGTTAAAATGCAGCCTCTGCGTTTCTAACATGCTTCCGGGTGGTGGTGATGCTCCTGGCTTTGGATCCCACTTTGAGTAGCAAGACTCCATAGCACTTCTGCAGTGGGAAGCTTAAGAAGACAATTTCTTATGTGTCCAGGAGATGCCTAAACTGTTCGCTCATTGAATTTACTTTTAGGGCAGAGCAGCAAGGGTTGAGAACCAGTTTGAGATTTGTGACCATTATTTAAAGTGGGTCTTCTCAACGTTAGAATTATCTGGAGGACTTAAAAACAAAACACCAGGGCTTCCCTGGTGGCGCGGTGGCTGAGAGTCTGCCTGCTGATGCAGGGGACACGGGTTCGTGCCCCGGTCCGGGAGGATCCCACGTGCCGCGGAGCGGCTGGCCCGTGAGCCATGGCCGCTGAGCCTGCGTGTCCGGAGCCTGTGCTCCGCAGCGGGAGAGGCCACAACAGTGAGAGGCCCGCGTACCGCAAAAACAAACAAACAAAAAAGCCCACCAGAGCCTGGGTATTTTGATTTTGATTGAGATTCTGAATTAATCTGTGTGGGGTGGATACCAGGCACCCTACGTTTTAAAAGCTCCCCTGGTGATTCTAGCGTTCATCCAGGCTTGAGAAGCATTGATTTAAAATACCAGGTCAAGGGGATGACCATGGGAGTAGGTGGCCAAAGTGGGGTGGTGGCACAATTGCCCTTAGGACGTGTGGGCCCCGTCTGTATAAACAACTTGAGTCACCCCAAATCAGCATGCCAAGGCTATTCTAGTCACCTAGTCTTACATAGTCCCACCAGAGAAATTCCACGTCAGCCAGCAGGAGCAATCTGCTCACCAGGCTGTTCTGGAATCTTCATAGGGTCCTGGGATGACTGTGTTGGCACACAGTTCAGAGCTCCTGGGTGCATCTGGTCTACCTCATGTATGTGCTTCATGGGTGGGGGGAGGGACACATTTGGGTATGTAGAGGGTGTTGCTCAAAGCTTCTACCAATCCCTGCTAGTCCCAGGCTCCTTAAAAAATTTCGACAAAGGCACTCGAATGGTGGGGTCCCTTGAGCCATCCAGCCTGGTCATGAACAAGAGCAGAGGAGAAAAACAGTTCAAAAACTGAGAGCCCAACTTAAAAGATGAAACCTATCATCCAGTTGCCAAAACTCATAACAGGAGTCACGATGGAAGTCAGGAACTAAAGGATCTCTGCATGTGGCAAGGAACTAAACCTAGACAGCCAGCAAGGACCCCAGGTCTGCAAACACCACCCACACGAATGAACTTGGAAGGGGAATCTCTGCCAGCTGAACCTTGAGATGACCACAGCCCTGGTTTGCAGGCTTGTGAGAAACCCCGGGTGAGGCTCAAAGTCTGGGTAAACTGTACCCAGATCCCTGCCCTGCAGGAACTGAGACCACATATTTGTTGTTTGAAGACCCTGAGCCTTGGACTAACTTGGTACGCAGCAGTAAATAACTAGTAGAAGAGACGAAGGCAGTCTCATCAAAACTCTCCATCTCTTGGCTTTACTTTCCTCTGTGTCGGCGTCATTTTCTAGCTTAGTCACCTCTTCAGAAAGATTCTAGAAACTCTCAGTAACTCCAAGAGAAAAAAGGAAAATCACTGGGCAGCTTTCCAGTGGAGCCTGGGATGACGTAGTTGAGAGGTGGGGTCATGCTAACCACACAGACTGAGGAAGGGACAAGAGTGGTACCCAGAGGAGGATCAAGGTCAGTTGGTTCCAGAGGGTGGAGAATGGAAATCTACCCCCAAATGGTAACTGACGAGATGTGGCAGTGAGGGAATCCTTGATGTGAGCCTGGATGGGATTTGAGGGAACAGGTCCAGCTCTCAGGCAGAGAGAGGACCGAATGGTAAGTGTCACCGACATCAAGGGAAAAATCTCAAGGAGCTTGGGGGAATGAGGTCTGGGAAAAGGCGCTGAGAGATGGTGATCCCCGTTTTAACTGCGAGATTTTAACTGTCCATGCCTGCGTGAGGGCATTAAGAAGAGAACACGCTGGTGAGGTGCCGGGCAGGCAGGCAGAGACCATTCTTTTGAGAAGTCCAGCGGCAAGATTTTGCTCCTCTGTTAATAGGAGACAAGGTTGCCGGTTGCAGGGCTAGAAATATAATGAAATTAATCACCAAAGGGCAAGGCTGCCAGGAATCATATAAACCACTCCTTTCGTCATCTGTTAAACCTGAGTTATTCCCCCCAAGTCTTCTTTTAACCTAAAGTTTCCATTTCCTCCTTCTGAGCCTTCAGAACTCCTGACAAGGAGAGGACTAGTTGGATCCTAGCCACCTCTTTTCTTCTGTCTTTCCTGGTCTCCTGTGAAGGTGATAAGGAGCTGGATTAATAAGAAGGAGAGAAGAGAAACGTCCTGGCCTGTCCCCGTCCCCATGATATGCCTTTTGGTGTGAAATGGAGTCTGATCGTGAGTCTGATCACGCTGTCAGATTTGAGCTATGCTTGGTTTGCAAGAGAATAGCTCTGGGAGGAGGATCTAGCAGAGGTCACCACATGGACTGGTCACCCTTAGGTAGTGCATCCAGGGTGACTCATCTTGCAAAAGTCATGAAGACACAGCTTTCTTTTCAAGACCAGGGGTCGTGTGTGTAGGCATGATGGCGCTGTTGTAACTGCCTGGGATGGCTCGCTCCCCTGTTGTATCAGGTGTATCTCATAGGGCAGGCTTGCAGGGTGTTAGAGGAGTCAGCTCCTGTCTGACCACCCGACTTGGCCACCTGAGCAGGAAAACTGAGGGAAAAATGTGTTGGAGGAGAAATTACGAAATGCTGGAATTCGTTCCTCGCGTCCGGCACCCACATGGGGAAAGCTGGCTGTCTCTACCTAATCCACCCCAGGGCAGTGGAAAGATGCCTCTGTCAGATCACTTGACACTGTGACCCGGTTTAAACTTTTCACCGGCCAGAGAGATTTAAGACAAAGTGCCCACCTGCTCAGGCTGCCCACTTCAGCATGTGTGGTGGAAACCTAGCAGGGCTTTCTGCATCGCCTTTCCTGGAGCTCCGCAGGAATGCATCCTGACTTTGCAGGGGATGGTAGAGCAGGCGCTGTTTGGTAAACAGGGGTGTGGCGGAGGGGGAGGGCTGGACGGGCGGGTCCCCAGCTCCCTCTGCTTTTTCCGATGACTCACAGGCTGCGACGTTGGAAGGGGCCTCTGAGATAGATCGTCTGATCCAGCAGGCTTATTTCACAAGCATGATTTTGGAAACAGGGCTCAGGGAAGGTCCTGGAGAAGTGAGTGGAAGTGGGGGACACGGGACCCATCGCTCACCTCAACGCCCAGGGCCACACTCTGTCCCTCATATAATCTTCTTTGATTATATATATATATATGGCAGGGATGGAGTGGGGAATGGAATTCGGTTTTGGACATGTTGAATTTGAGGTGTCAGTGGCCTGTGTCTCTGAAGCAGAATGTGGTTTGTCACATCAGAACCCGAGTGGGGATCTGGGAGTGGTCCACGAGGATGCAGAGGAAGGGCCGCAAGAGGCTGATCTTGGGCACATTGTCTTCCGTTAGTGATTAGCAGCCTGCGGTCCGTGGGCTGTGTTCTCCTTGGTTTCATGGCTGCTGTTCTGGGCTGTCATCCATACCCTGGAAGGGGAGAGGCAGCCCAGAGTTGTCCCACATTTGCAAGCTGGTTTGATGAGCTCACACGCCCATCCCTTAGTCCATGGGTGAAGGACGTGTTCGCACTTCTCTGCAGAGGCAGAGATTAGAGTGATGTGGCCACAAGCCAAGGAATGCCTGCAGCCACCCGGGAATCTGGAAGAGTCGAGGAACGAAGCCCCCTAGGACCTGCAGGGTAAGTGCAGCCCTGCTGACACCTTGGTTTTGACACAGTGCAACTGATTTCAGACTTCTGGCCTCCAGAATTGTAAGAGGAAAAAAATGGGTGTTGGTTTAAGCTGCCAGGTTTGTGGTTATTTGTTACAGCAGCTGCAAGAGACTAATACAGTGAGCATTTGTCAAAGTCAGCCTGTCAAGAGGCCCCTTGGGGGGAAAAGTGATCCCTGGTCAATGAACTTTGAACCGGGAACAAATGAACGTTCATTCATTCATTCAACACTTTCTTTGAGCACCTGTTGCACTTTAGACCCTGTTCTAAGTGCTGGGCGTTTATAACACAGTCCCTGCCGACACTGCTTGGATTCTTCTGGGGAAATAAGACAATAGAAAACAAATATGACATAATACCGGGCTAATGAGGTTCTGTTTTCCTCTCAGAGCAGAGGGTAACAGGAGTTGCTATTTTCTATGAGGTCAACAGGAAGAGTCGCTGGTTGCTAATATTTGAACAGAGACCCAAATAAAATAAGGCAGCAAGCCTGTGGCTGTCTCAGGAGTGTGTGTCCCAGGGGAAGGAAGAGTTGACACACAGGGTCTGGAATAGAGAGGGAGGAGGGGCTTTAACTCTGAGGAAGGTGGGCATCCACTGGAGAGATTTGATTGGAGGCATGACATGATTTTTTTTTTTTAAAGATGGAGATAAAATTCACCTAACCTAAAATTAATCATTTTAAACTATGATTCACTGATATTTTAGTGTGTTTGCAGTATTGTGTGACCGCCGCCTGTCTAGTTGCAAAACATTTTCGTCACTCCTGAAGGAGACCTCATGCCCATCGGGCAGTCACTGCCCGTTACCTCCCAGGCCCCGCTCCCCCAGCCAAGGGCAATCACCCATCTACTCTCGGTCTCTGTGGATTATCTATTGTGACGTGATCTTTGATGGGTTTTTAAGACAAATCATCGTGACTGCTGGGTAGAGAATGAGTAGGAGGTGGTGGCCCCAATTAAAAACCAGGAGAGCCGTTGGCTGAGAGAGGTGGCTGGGGTGAGCCGTGGCCGAAAGTAGAGGTGGGGAAGGAAGACGGTGTGTAGGCTTGGATTCAGGATGTTACATCATCACTTCAGGCCTCTGAGAAGGCTCAGGCTCATCTGCATTTGACAGCAGAACCCCATTTCAGATAGCTATTCAACACGTCGCAGGGTCCGAAAAGACGTGATATAGTGGAGACAGTACTGGGTCGGAACTCTGGAGAAGCAGGTTCTGAGGTTGCCGCCTCATAGTTTTAAGACTTCAGGCCTGTCTCACTTCACATGCGGGCATCCTCATCCAAAAACCGAGGACAGTGAGTAGCTGCCGGACTCCGCAATTCAGTGGTTTCTTGCCCAAGGATAGATCACCGATATTTGTGAAGATGCTCCTGCGTCCGGGGAAGGTGGGTGTCTTTGTGTCAGCACACCTGGATTTCTCCCCACTCCGCTGGCTCTGAAAGCCAAGAATAAACAGAGCTGGCGTAATCGAGCAGGAAGGAGGACTTACCGTTCTTAGGCAAATCGAATTTCTATGAAAGCGGAAGAGTCAGGTGTTGGAAGCCTGCCTCGTGGCGGGCATCAGGATTTTATGGGACTGTGAGGAGGAGCGGTCCTCTGATGCGGTTGCGTGATGTGCTTGTGTCTCTCCCGGGTGGGAGGTGAGGTGCACAGAGCTGTTCCTAATAATTCTGAAGTTTGCGGGAGATTTACTTTTGTGTATAAGTGGTTCTTTTGGCCGCGCAGCCTGCGCGGGAATCTTAGTTGCCCACCCAGGGATCGAACCCGCGCCCCCTGCAGTGGAAGCGCAGAGTCTTAACCACTGGACCGCCAGGGAGGTCGCCGCTTTCGTGTATAAATCTGAGCCAACTCAAAGTTATCCCCGTTACAGCACACTCTCGCTGGCCTTGCGTTCTGGTATGCGTTCTTCCTCCTTTTCCATGCTGTACGCTTAAAAGCCTTTGTTTTTATTTGGAGCAAAAGTAATAGCATACATGTGGTTAAAAACAAAAATCAAGTAGTACTGGAAGGCCCAGAGTGCAAAGCAGCACACTCACGCCCACGCCTCTCCTTTCCAGTCGCCTTTGATTTTTAGTTCTCCTGGCAGCTACTTCCACAATTTTAAATAAAATGCTTACGTGTTGTTTCGGAATTTGTTAACTTCTAACGCTGTCTGTTGGTTCCCTGTTATGAAGATGAGGGCTTGTTTACACTCTACCTGCCCTTTTCCCAGGTCTTCACTGACGCCTGGGTGGTAGAAGCTACAGCTGGGAAATGGATACCCAGGGATTGCTTTTTAAGGACCTGGTTCAAACCAAGGGTTAAAATGAACAGCCCTATGAAACTCATGGTCTTTTAAGAATTTTTTTTTTTTTAATTGTCTTCTTTCTCTGAACCCCTTGGAGGAATTTCTTTCGGCTTTAGGGTAGGAATGGCGTTTCCCTTGAGCATGTGGCTTATTTTATCTTAAGGACACAGAGGACCCTTTAGCCAAACACATTTCCCTCTTTGCTCTGGCTGCAAAGCTCTGTGCCAGATTTGCCCCCCACTCCGCCCCACCTCGTGCCGGGAGATTGGACTGGAGAGGTCCCTGACCTCAGCCAGACGTCATCTCATTTTTTCTGCTCCTGTTTTCTCTGGATCCAATCTGGCCCTCTCGGGGTCTGCATCAGGGAAATGTGGCTTGGGGACTTTCACTAATTCTCTCCCCTCCGCGCCAGCCTCCCAGCCTCTCCCCGCTCTGAAATCAGACCTGCCGAACTTGACCTCCCTCCTCTGGGTTTTGTGCCCACACTGCACTCCCCCCACCCACCCCACCCCACCCCACCCCGCTGCCAGCATGGGAAGCAACCACTCCAGAAATAGGACGCGGGGCGGCCTGCCCTGGGTCCTTAAGGGTGATTTACTTCCCTATTAGAGACACCGGGCTGGATGAGGAGTTACCTGGAGTCCCTTCAGTGCGCCGGGCTGAGCATTGTAAAAAGATGCTCGGTAATCAGGGCCGCGTGGAGCCGCCCTCGGCCGGGCCTGTGCTGGTTTAACGAGAGCCGGCAGGAGGCCAAGGAGCTTCGTGTTGGCGCGCTTGGTCCCCTTCTCCTGAACCCTCGTCGCCTCAGCTGAGGGGCTCGGGGTACCAGACGGTTAGAGGCAGGAAGGATGCCAGCAGCCGGGCTGCCTGGGATCTTGGACCCATCTCCATCATCCTTCCGACCCCAACCCACCTCCCTGGTACCCCTAACGGAGCCGCAGTCAGGCTGGCTCAGTCATTTATTCTTCCTTTTTTCTGTCTTTTGAAGCAGCACATCCCTTTCCCCCCTTTAGTCTTACTAAGTTGTAGCTGGTGCGGTTGCCTCTTGACAGTGAGATGGGGTAAAGCCCCAGCAGCCCCCCTGCCCAGCGGACTTGTCTGCTCCTGGCACAGCCCATCAGGACTTTATTGCCTCCCCTCCTTCTGGATATACCCCCTAACAGGGGATGCATTGCTTTCTTTGCAGTTACCTTCTCTTTGTGGTGGGGGGGGTCGCTTTGGCCCCCGATGCTCAGCTTAGTGGGGACCTTAGTTCCCCGACCGGGGATTGAACCTGGGGCCGCGGCAGTGAAAGAGCTGAGTCCTAACCACTGAATGACCAGGGAGCTCCCTCCGTTACTTTCTTAACAGAGGATGCTTAGGGGCCTGTGGATTTCAGAACTGCGAGGACCTCAGAATTTAGCCCTGCTTCCACTTCTGCGCCATAAAGAAAGGGGCCCTCGTGTCCGAGCTCGGCGGGGGCGTGCTGGCTGCCTTCTGAGACGGTAGAGCTCCCTGAGTCAGTCCTCTTTATGGTAATGAAGTCTTCCGAACTGCTTGAGGGAACCCTTCAGAAAGCCCTCTTCCATCCATCCATCCATCCATCCATCCATCCATCCATCCATCCATCCATCCATCCATCCATCATGATTCAGTGAACCTTCATTGAATTTCTTCAGTGTGCAAGGCATGTCTGATGGGTGCTGTGGGCAGTGTAGACACCCGGTGTGGACACTTGGCCCCCTGTGTCCCAGGAGCTGACGAGCTCATCGCCAAGCTGGGACAAGCAGGTGCCAAACTCCAGTATAAACCTTTTCTGGCAAGTGCCGTTGACATGGTGGGGGTGATGAATGCCCCTCAGGAAACATCCTGGTCCGCATCTTTACCAGTAATCCCATCTTCCGGGGGAGGGCTGCCTGCTTATCAGATATCGGCATAGTTTATGTGTACAGCCCTCCTGGGGAGGCCAGGCCCAGCTTCCTCTGAAATCTGGGTGGGTGGGTGGGTGGGATGTCTCCTTTCTCTGGACTCTCCCTCCCCAATAGATTTTCCTTTTTGGGTTTTCCCCATGCACACCTGAGCCTCTTGATGAAGTCTCCTGAAACTAAGTGGGACCATAGGCGTTCTCTTTACGTTTAGAGGGGAAAAAAACCCTTTCATGTAACCCTTCGCTGTATCTGCTGGTGCCCTGTAGAGGTCCTTTGTTAAACTGATAGGGTCATTTTAGTTACTTGGGAGCCACTGAAGGTTTTCCAGGTTGGTCTGGAGGACTCCTTGTAGTTTCTAGGCCTCCTCTTCCTACAGAGACTCTGGCACTGGGATCTCTTTGGAATCTAGGCTGCAGCTCTTAACCCTGCCCCCCTCGCCAGTCTCTCTTATAGTTCAAGTAGCCGTGGTGCATTCCCAGGAGCTAGGTATCTTCGAAGACTCCTTTTCCTCCTTCCTGGAAACGTGTATGACCGAACCCAAGTCAAGCTGAGATCATGCTCGACCCCCAGCAGGATCGCTCAGGCCACCCTTCCGTATCGATTAACAAGTTTTCGTCTGAAATTGGAATTCTGCACCGACCAGCAGTTCTTACTTATTGCAACGGCTTGTGCAACCCCAGTTGATTCACTTTTCTCATCATGTTTAATTCCCGACCCTTGGTTTTAACTGAAACTCTGCTCCCATCCCCCTCTACTTAGAGAGCCCACAACAAACTCAGGTTCCTTACGATAGTTTGGGAGCAGGGACGGTGCCAGGTATTGTAGTCGCTGCGCAAAACCCAAGGAAACGTGATCCCTGCTCTCGGGGCCTCAGAAGGATATGCAGAAACTCTATTTACCCGCCTCCTCCCCCCCCCCCGCGCCCCACCCCACCCCAAGAGTGTATGCATTCTCAGCTGATTAGCTAATGACTTAGGACTGGGCTCGTACAATGCCAAAAAACGTGAGTCAGTCACTTACAGGTATAGACCACAGTGAGCATGCTCCATTGCCATGGGAACGCGAACATGTATTCATCTCAAGGCAGAAAGAATTCACTTCTGCTCCTCAGGGATGTGGATGTTTCCCACACTGTTCCCCGGGCACGTGTGTTCTCCCTAAGGCTGCAGGGTCCTCTTCAGCCCCGCACCGCATCACCGCCACCACCCCATCCATTGTTATGCTCTCCTGGGTGGGTGTCCTGGCCCACTGCATGCGTTGCCTGCCCCCTCCAAACCGCCCGCTACTTTGTGGGTGCAGCCAGCATCCAGTTGTGCCTCTGATGCCTAATCTGAAGTCCCGGTGACCTAACTGTGAAGTAGGAGGTGCAGAAGACTGAATGTTTCCTTGGGGCGAGGCAGCCTGATGAAATGACAAGAGCCAGGCTTTAAAGTTGAACAGAGTTGGCTCAAGTTTTGACACTGTCACTTAAGGAGCTCTGTAACCTTGGGAAAGTATTTTTCTTCCTCTTTAGCGTCCTCATAGATAAAGTGGGGTAATCCCTACATTACCAGGCTGTGGGAAGGACGAAATTAAAGCGTGTCAGAGCGCTTCATGTATCACTCAATACGGGATCACTTTCTCATGCTATGTCCCAGCAGCCTCGGGGGGTTGAGACATTGCCGCTGAGGGTCCTGAGGCATTAGCTGGGTGGCCGCCACGCCCAGGGACATCTTGGAGAATTCAGAACTCTGGGCTGTGGGCCCCGTCTACCTTGCGCCGGTTGGGTGATGTGTCACGTGGGGTTCTTTGGTTGCACACTTCGGAAACCGATTCTGGCTGATGTCAGCCGAGTGGAATTTATTGCAAAGATACTGGAAGCTCACAGCATGGACGGGAGGCTGGGGAAGCCTCCTGAAAGCAGATAGAAACCGAGATGCTCAGCTGTGTGGAGCCAGGAGGTAGGACTAATAGCAACGATCGTATGAAGCAAACAGAGTGTAGTCAGGTGTGCTTGGTGATGGAGGAGCATCTCCCCAGGTGTCAGCAGAGACCACCTGGAGGCAGACACACCTTTGCCCTGTGAAAGGGGAGGGGCCCCCTGAGACCCCTTAGGGCTTGTAGGGGGAGGGCTGGCACCTGGATTAAGAGATGCGCAGAGAAAGGGCCTAGTGGGAGAGAGAGAATTCCCTAAAAAAAGGAGTGGGGCTGTTAAGTTACAGGTAAAGGACACTGGACAGCCTAAGTCTGCAGCAGGGATCTTGGACAAATCTCACTTTGAGCTGCTTTTCTGAAAATGAAAGACTTGAACTTGATAATCTCAAAGGACCATTGGGTTTCTAATAAGACTGCTCCAATGATGAGATAGACAGCTCTTCCACTGGGAAGGGTTAGGACTTAGCATTAGTGTCCTTCTTAGTTCTTTATTCTCCCCCTGAAGCCTCCTGCTCCACAGTATATGCAATTAATGATCAGTACTTTCTAAAATCCACTTAATTTTTAATAAAATCTGTCTACAAAATACAGGAGATTATAACAAATGTATCTACTATCCCTATTTTAAAAATCAACTGTAATTTATATATTTTACCATAAAGTATATAATTGACCACAAATCAATAAAAGAAAGTTTACCATAAGCTATAATTTACCAGAAAGTAAAATGCCCCCATTCTCAGTGTACAGGTTAGTGACTTGACAGATAGATACACCTGTGCAACTGCTGCTGTCATCGGTGGACATCTTTACGGGAAGTTCTCTCTTGCCCATTTGCAGTCACTTTCTCTCTCCTCCCACTCATCTCCTCAGGTCACCTCTGATTTCTACCCTATAGATTAGTTTTGCCTATTCTAGGTTTTCATAGAAACGGATCATGCGGTGTGTACCCTTGAATCTGGCCTCTCTTGCACAGGATAACATCTGAGACTTATCCGTATTGTTGTATCAGTTGTTGATTCCTTTTTATTGTTAAGTAGAATTCCACTGGTTGAGCATACTAGAATTTGCTTATCCATTTGTCAACTGATGGACATTTGGGTTGTTTCCAGCTTTTAGCTGTTACGAGTAATTCTGTGAACATTTGTGTATAAGTCTTTCGGACATGTTTTCATTTCTCTGGTGTAAATACCTAGGAGTGAAATTGTTGGATCATATGGTAAGTGTATGTTTATATAAGAAATGGCAAAACTATTTTCTGCACCTCACTCGTCGCTCACGGCAGCATATGAGCTTTCAATGATCCTAGCTCCTTGCCAACATTTTTTTTTTGCCATTCTAGTGAGTATGAAGTAGTTTCTCATTGTGCTTTCAGCTTGTATTTTCCTGAGGATTAATGATGTTGAACATTTTTCATGTGCTTATCACCATCTCTGGATTCCACAAGTATCAACACTTGTCAAATGTCAGTCAAAAATAACACAATTACTCGACATTAAAAAAAAAAAATCCCTGAGTGTTCCTCCAGTTCTATTCCCCTTTCTCCTTGTCTCCTCGGAGGTAACCACTGTTCTGTTGTTGGTGTATCTTTCCCATGAGCATGTTTAAAACTTTTATGAGCACGTATGCATCTAAAATAGCATTCACTAATGTCTTGTATATTTTGAAACTTACATGAAATATATTTCTCTTGTTGGGACTGGCTTTCTTCACAGGTGTTTTTGAAGTTTATCCATGTTGGTACGTGTACACCTAGTTCATTTCAACTGCCCTGTAGTTTTCTAGCACATGTGTATCTCATAGTTTCTTTCCTGTGGGTGGACATTTTAGACATTTAGAAACAATTGTGCATTTCTCCTTGTGCACCTGTGTGAGTATTCCTCTGGGGCAGATACCTAGAAGGAGAATATCTGGGTATGAGGATGTACCTTCGGATTTTGCCACTATATTTTCCAAAGAGGTTTTGCAAATATATAGACACTGCTACCCACAGAGTATTACAATATCCACTCCCCTTGCCAACAAGGCACGCTTATTTTTGCCATCTGAACGTGTAAAATATTGCACCTCAGATTTAACTTGTGTTTGCGTTTCCTTCATTGCTAGTGAGGTGGTGTATATTTCCGTATGTGTATTTGCCTTTCAGAATTCCTCTCCTGTGAATTTCACGTTCGTGCTCTGCTCACTTTTCCGTCACGCTGTCTTTTAAGCATTGCTTTTTCGTTTTTTTAAAATGGCATATTTTGTCATGTGGAATTTTTAAATGGTAGTCTAGTCAAACGTATTTATTACTGCATAGACTGTGCTTTTAATTTCTTATTTGGGAAAACTTTATTGAGGGCATAAGACGGTCCTTCCATCCCCAGGATTTGCTAATGTGTATTTAGGATTTTTATACCTGTGCTCTGTGAGGTTAGGTTAGGCTTTGAATTCTTACATTGTTTTCCTTTGAAGATTGGTATCAGGGTATTATAAAAAGGAACTGATGGTTTTTCTCTCTATTTCTGGGAGAGATTGTATTAAGTGTCGCCTTTTCCTTAAAGGTTTGAGAAAACTTTGTCAGTAAAACCACATAAACCCATTATCGTTTTTTTAAGGTAGCTTTTAGGCCGCAGAATCGATTCCTTTGAAGGTTATAGATCTATGCGGGTTTTCTATTTCTGCCTGAGTCAATTTGAAATTTTTAGTTTTTCTGAAAAATGATCAGTGGCAGGAGATAGCAGAAAACCAGGTAGCCCCAGGACTTGTGGGAAAACAGCACCTTCCACTGATTCAAACTCCGGACACCTGGAAGGTCACTGGAGGAGATCAAAGTGAAAGCACTGCAGCGTTTTGTATTATTCAGAAGGAGAAAAGAGCTATTGATCAACTTGATGCTTGAAGTCAAGTGTACGTGTTAAAAAACGTCAGTGTAACCACCTAAGTAGTACAAATAGACTCTATAAATACCAAGTTTGTGGGGTTGGAGGGAGAATAAAGAAAATGCAATCAATCCGATAGAATGCAAGACAGGAGGGAGCAGAAAATGCAAAGCGAAAAGCCCGGTAAAGAGAAAGCCATGTGGTTATGATGGCCTGTAGGCAGCGTTTCCTCCCACGATGCCTTTGTGGACCCCTTGGTTTTTCCCCTTAGCAGCGCACACATCCGTCACTCTGCACCGTGACTGCCTGTCCGCCGTCTTTCTCTCTCTGCGGGAGGCACTCTTCTTCCCAGGACCGGGCCGGGTCGTTTATCTTCTGCTTCTCAGTGCCTGACATATAGTAGGTGCCCACGAAGTGTTTGAATGAGCGCAGCAAACAAGTAAATAAATAAGTGAACAGATGGGCAAATAAATCTGGAAAGGTTACTCTGTCGAGTTCAGTGGCTGTGGGGAGACATTTTAATCAGCGATCACCTCAGTTGATCTGTGAGTCGGGAACCGAGGAAGTAGCTGCAGCCTTGAATTTGATGGGGAAAAAGTTCAGTGTAAGATGCCTAAACGGAAACCACCTATAAAGTTAGCTGTCTGTGTGACTGTTACGTGCTTGATCACGTGGTTAGTGCCCTGAGAGGTACCTTGTGCGGCAGTAAAAGAACCTGTGCTGCAGGTAAGAGCTTCTCAAACCTTAACCGGAGCACAGTTCACCTGGGGTGCTTAGCGAACCGCAGATGCAGACGCTGGAGATCTGGGGAAGGGCCTGGATGCTACGTTTCTAACAAGCTCACCGTTGCTGGTGCGTGGACCACGCTTTATAGAGCGAGGGTCCGTGCTATCGTTTTGTCATCTATACCACGGCTTTCCCCCGGGCCGCGGGGATAGCAGACAGACCCTATACTTAGAGAAGAGGCTCAAATGAAAACCATTCTGACTTCCAGGATTGTTAACCAGCGACTGTGACAGATCCCAGCCCACGCTGGCAGGGGAGAGGTATTGCTGGCCTCAAACTGTGTTTCACACTCTGCCCCATTTTCCTGTTTCTCAGGCTGAGCCACCTGGCCTGTTTGGACATGTTGCATCCTGGGAAGCTCTCATCTTTGTGATTCACATGTCACTTGTCACTGTTCTCTGGCCCTGTCACACTTTGTGCAATCAAAATCCCATTTCCTTGCCTCATTCCCGCGAGCCTTCGCCTTGCTCTCACTTGGGTCCCCGGGCAGGGAGCGTCTCCTGTTACGTCTCCATCGTGCTTCCTGCCCTGGGCAAGACAGGCGCAGCGTCACTCCGTACACCCAGAATCACAATACAGGCTGGCAAACTGTCACATCCCGACACTGGCTTTCTTCTTTTTAGGCCCCGCTTTTTAGAGAAATGGCCCAAAACCAGTGGGCAGCGCCCCAGATTGCCTGTAAGCCAGTAATGCGCCAATCCTAGGGCCAGACAGACCACGGGTGCCAGTCCGTCCCTGAGCCGTTGTCCCTGGCTCTCCCCATCACGTCTCAGAAACAGCGCTGGCAAGCGGTCTGCTCTGTTCCTTCCCTTACGTTCATTATCGACTTCTGTGGATCTGGGAGGCTTGTGGACAGAAGGATCATTCTGTCAGTGAGTGATGGAACCTGGGGTTTCTGTGGGCTTGGTCTGGCTCCAGGGCTTTACAGAAAGTGTATTTTAAGACAGAAGAACCTCTTCCCCAGCAGGAAAGTCGAAACCTGAATGCCTTTGGGGCCGTCCCCAGACCTTGGGCAGGGGAAGCCTCCCTATGCGCTTTTCCAGCGCACTCCTGGCCCACAGTAAGCTTCGGCCTTTGGCTTTTCCCAGGATGGGCAGAGGTGATGCAGCCCTGAGAGGACCCGGGGACCACGCCGGCCAGCATTGCTGCTGTGGAATGATTGACGGTCAGAGCAGGGGCGGCTGGTGGGGTCTGCGTGCTGGCTTTGTGTCCTGGGGCCCCAGCCTTTCCTGTTATTAACCTTTGTTGAACAAGCTGTGGGCTGGGTCATGTCTGATAGCAGCCCCCATGAGGCAGGTGGTGGCCGTGAAGACAGTCGGGCAGCCCTGTTGGCCGCATGTTAGAATCACCTACGAGCTTGCAGGGCAGCCACCTCCAGGTCTCTCCTCGGGACATCCTGTTTCATGGGCCGGGGGATTACTGGGCATCCAGGTGGCTTTAACGCTTCCAGATGCGGAGTTCCCTGGTGGTTAGGATTCCGGGCTTTCCCCGCCAGGGCCCGGGTTCAATCCCTGGTCGGGGAACTGAGATCCCACAAGCTGCATGGCGTGGCCAAAAAACAAGAAAAAATCTCCCAGATGATTTTCACGGGCAGCCAGGCTGAAAACCACTGCATCAGAGGACGGCAGGGAAGATGGCAACGTTTATCCTCACCCTGTCAGGCCAACTTCAGTATGGCCTTTTTGAGTTTTCATGAGATGACTTTATTTTTTCATGGGAAATTTCCTGGTTTTTACATGTAGGCCCCTGACCTGCAGGCTGAGCCCTCACCTGTCTGACACAAACACCTGTGGGGCTGGGCTCCACCTGTCGGGCTGTTCTCTGCACACGGGGGTGAGTACGCCCGCCGTCACACACCCTACCTTCGGCCGTTTCCTATTCTGGTTCTTGGCCTCAGACTCAGAGCCCAGCTCCACAGAAATAATGTTCCTGAGGCCAGACCCTGGGCGCCTCCCGCTACCCCACGACAGGCCTGTGGGGTAGGTATGATTTTGATCCCATGTCTCAGATGTGGAAAGTCACTCAGCCAGGGGGATGGTGGAGTCAGGACTCGGGTCTCTTTGTCTCACAAGCCCCAGCTCTCAGCCATCCCACTGCCTTTCTGTGCTTAGGGGTCTCTGATGCCTTCTGGGCTGCCACCCTGGATGGCTTCTGAGTGGGACCCTCTGCCTCCGATTGGGTGACTCCTTCGAGCCCGTCCATGGTGGGGCCGGACCAGAGGGTCATTGGGAAAAGGGGAATCTGGATGTAGTCCCCTGTTTGAGACGAATGGCACATTTCCAACTTCTGATTGCTCTTCCCCCATCCCAGATCCACTCCTACATTCCAGATTATGACTTGCCCCCGAGAGTCCCTCTGCCCCTCTCTCCTGGCCTCCTCTTGATTTAGGAAATGGGCCAGAGGGACAGAGTCTTTGCTGGCATTTTCTCTCCCCAAGGTCAGGCCAGCTAGTGGAGCCCATGGGAGCAGAAACTAGGAATGAGGGTGAACAGGGGGCCAGGCTGGGAGCGGAAGGGGCAGCTGACCCAGGTGGATGCCGATGGCGCGTGACTCCAGGGCACAGTGGCCGCAGAGGCCGGAGAGCGAAGGAGCCAATGGGGAGGAAGGAGCTGGAATATCCTGCCTCCAGATGTGGGATCAGGGGTGGGGCACACAGGTAGCAGGGAGCCCCTGCTTCCCTGTTACCTGACAGTGAGCCCGGCAGGGCAGGTTCCTGTAGTGCGTACGGTAATTGTGTAGCGTTTCCCAAAAGGCTGGGCAAAGGTGGGTCTCAGTGGTCTATGGGCAAGGCTTTCAGTACCATTGAATCAGAAAAGGAGAAGGGTTTTCCTTTTGCAGTACTCTTAGTTAAGGAGAGTTTCGGGTGGTGCTGGGTGAGAACAGGCCTCAGCAGGTAGTACTGTCTACCTAGGATTGAATGGCATTGCTTGGTTTTTTGGTTGTAATTATTTTTGTGCTGTGGATTTCTGGCAGGTGTTACTCATTTTCCATTCAGAGAATACTCTAAAATTTTCTGAGAAATAAAATGTTTTTGAAAGTAAAAAGAAGCGAGTCAACTAAAAATACTAAGTAAACAAGAGAAACAGTGGTATGATGTCATGCCGAAAACGATAATGTGGTCAGTGAAAGACAGGCTCCCCGGGGAAGCTATAGGGGCAAATAGAGCAGAGTTCACGCCCATTAAAATGGAAACTTGGGCACGTCCTCACATGCGTCTAAGCCATAGCTGATGCCGTTGTAAACCGTGAATATTATATTAAATGAGCTCATGTGTGTCACGTGCTGGGCCCAGTGCCTGACATACAGCGATAGTAAGTAGTGGTGGTTATTATATGAAGTGTTCATCAACGAGAAATATTGCACTTGCAGGCCGGTGTTCCGGGGAGAAAAGTGCTGTCGGTGAGCACAGGCCAACCATGGACCAGCACACTTTGTAAGGGAGTGAGCTCTCCACCAGCGTTTCAGAGACTTGTCACCTGCCTAGGCGTCCGTGGCAGGAATCTACCACTGAATGGGCCAGAGACAGCGGGGGAGGTCCCTTCTAAGGAACATTCTATCAGTATACCCAGTGTGCAAAGACCGTTCACAGAGCCGGCCTGAGACCGCTCTCTCTTACAAAGCTCGCTTGCGTTGTTGGTCTTTGGCTGACGTCCGGGACCTTGAAGTCAGGGAGGGTTCCCAGCATTCCCCAAATGATAAGGGTGGCTCTTATGGAAACTGCTCTTAAAGACATTGTGGCCTACGCTGAGCACCTGCTTTTCCTTCTGGGAGTCCGGGGTTTTGCTGTGTGTCCGGCAGAGGGTGCCTATGAGACCAGCCCCCCCCAGAGCCCCTGGACTCTGAGTCTCTGAGCGTCCCTGGTAGACACACTTCCCACAGCTGTCACAGCTCATTGCTGGAGGAATTCAGTGCATCCCTGTGGCTGCACTGGGAGGGGACTCCTGGAAGCTTGTGCCCCGTTTCCTCAGGGCTTGGCCCCAGGCACCATTTCCCTTTATTGCTTTTTCTTGTATCCTTTTGCTGTAATAGATCATGGCTGCATACCCAGCGCTAGGAGTCCTCCTAGTGAATGGTCAGACCTGGGTGGTCCTGGGAACCCTGACACAGCCGGTCTCTGCCTTCCAGTTGGAGGAGAGCCCAGGCTCCACTGGCCATTTGAGGGAAGGGGTATGGGGGCACTGATGCCGCTGACAGGTAGAGCTGGGCTATCAAGTGTTGGGGGCTGCCCCTCGGGGGTGCTGGTGTGACGTTACTGCGCTTCTCATGTGGCGGCTCAAGAGGTTTGGGAGGAACTGGTGGGTATCTTCACGTGAGGCCTCAGTCTCAACTGTGGGGTGTGTTAAATTCTGAAGGAAAGATCACAGGCCCAGACTAGTTCTTGCAGAAGTGACCAAGGTCAAGACCACTGTTTGGTACAGATAGTGTCAGAGACAACACACCCTGGCTCTTTACAAAATGGGAGGTGACCACACCTCGGGGTCAGCATCAAGGTTAAGGGACGTTGCTGTCAGCTTCCCTCAGTTACAGAATCAGCGCCTACTACTTGGGGTCTCTCTAAAGACTTACGGGGGGATGGTTTCTTACCTCGGATGAACGTCACCGCAAGCCAGGGCAGAGCAGGGCAGTATCCAAGTTGTACTCTCAAAGAACTGACATGATTGCGGGTAAACAGACGTCCTGGCTTGAGGCTGGTGAGGGTGGCCCGGTCCTCTGTGTGGGTCTCCAGGGGGGTATTCAGCCAGAGATAAACTCGGGGGCGGGGGCACTAGTCTGCATGAAGAAGTAAAAGGGAGGCATTCAGTGAGCCCCCCAAGGAGCCAGTCAAAGCGGATCATTGCTGCCCGTGCAGAATGACAGAGACCACACACTCCGTATGTGCTGGTTGTATATGGGTTTCCCCAATAGTCCTTAAAATGAGTACGACACTGTTTAAAAACGGGCCTCTTAGCCCTGCCAGGTCATCTTGGGCACCACCTACGGGGTCATCTTGGGTGTTGGTAGTGTTATGGGAATGCCTACGCTTTGGGGAACCCTACTTTGCCTCATGAGCCAGGTCTGCAGACCGCAAGGGAAGCTCAAAAGTCCCTTTTGCTCATCGTGTTTCCCTAGAGATGTGGGCGTGTCCTGACGCAACTCCCCTCGTGGCGGGAGGCTGCTTCCGCTTGTGGTCAGTGGGGGTTGGAGGACCTTCCCCAGCTGCCCGAGTCCTGTTGGGGGCGGGGGAGGCGGGTGGCAGCAGTGGACACCCCACGTGGATCCGGGTCCACCCAGACACCCTTATGGGCGTGGCCAGCCTCTGTTCTCCTGACAGTGGGGTGCGGGGACACCCCAGAGGCAAGGCCCCACCCTTGCCCGGCTGGTGAGCACCTGCACCCCCAGGTTCCGTTCTCTCCAGCTGGTGGTCTTTCCCTTCCTTTTCTCTGGTGCTGGGGCCCCCTGGACAACAGGTACAGGCCAGACTCACCGAAGCTGTGAGAAACAGCCCATCTGGACGTGGCTTCCCGTCACACATCATACTCCCTCATTTTACCTCCATCACTCCTGCTTCCGTTACAGAGGGAACCCCTCCCCCCATGCCGCCCCCATCCCTCCTGCTCACTGGGGACATTGGAGAGCACGTGCGGGGTGTCTTCTCATTGTCCTCATCTTGCTCTGAGGTCAAGCAGACAGGTCCCTGACTCCAGCTGCCCCAAATGTCCCTGAACGGACCTCATCCTGGGGGCCTGGCGCTCTGCTCCCTTGCATGTCTTCTACTCTGACCCCGTTTTAACGACTCTCTGGTTATTTCTTCTCCCAGTGCCACTTGGTCTGCCGAGCAGACCCTGTGAGCCCTCGGAGCTGTGAATGGTGACCTGTCTCATTCGCATTTCCCATAAGGGTCTGACTTGGCCAGACTGGGGGTGGGGTCTGGGGGAGACAGCTGAGAATGGCTCCCAAAGATGTGTCCATATTCTAATCCCCAGAACCTGGGAACGTTATCTGATTTGGTAAAAGGGTCTTTGCAGATGTGACCAAGTTGCGGATTTTAAGATGAGGAGATTATCCTGGGTTATCCAGATGGCCCTAAATGCAGTCCCAGTTGCCCTCATTAGAGGGAGGCAGAGATTAGGTTAGATTTTGCTCTGCACAGAAGAGGAGGGGTATGAGCAGAGGCAGAGTGATGTGACCACAAGCCAAGGGAGGCTGGCAGCCACCAGGAACCGGAAGAGGCAAGGGACGGCTTCTCCCTTAGAACCTCCAGAGGGAACGTGGCCCCTGACAAAACCTTGAATTCAGTTCAGTAATACAGATTTTGGACTCCTGGCCTCCAGAACTGAGAGAGAATATACTGCTGCTGTTTTATGCTACCAAGTCTGTGGTAATTTTTTACAGTGGCCATAGGAAGCTAGTACAGAGCATCTTTGGAAATGCATATGTCTTTGGGAGAAGACTTTACCACAGATGCAGGCTGATGGAAGGGGCTGAATCTCTCATACTCTCTGCTTTACGTTGTTTAAATTTTGCTGCTGTTGATATTATGCTCTGGCCTGTGCCGAGAGAATGTTAGGCACAACTCTTTCTATCACATCTTACAGAAATGCCAATCAAATTGGCTTCAGACGAAAAAGAAATTTATAGGTTGGTGTAACTGAAACAGTCCCAGGACGTCAGCTTCAGGCATGGTTTGATCAAGGGGCTTACACAGTGTCAGCAGTCTGATGTCTCCCCTTCCCCCATCCCCATCTCTTCCCTCTGTCCCTCACCAGCTCCTTTTCTGTGTGGCTTCTATTGTCAGGGAGGTTTTGTGGGGTTTTTTTCCTGTAGGGTGTCAAGGTGACCATCAGTAGCTTCAGGCTTATAGTCTATATAACACTGCTTCTTCTCTCCAATAATTCCAACCAGAGTTCAGGGATTTAGCCTCTGGGTCACCTGCCCATCCCAGAGCTCTAGTCACTATGGCCAGGGGGATAGACTAGGCTCCTTGGAGAGGTGAGGGCTACCTGTCCCCACAAGCCGTGATGACAGAGTGGGGGAAAGGTGCACCCCCCAAAAAAATCAGGGTGCTCTCACCAGAAGCAGGGGTGTGTGTAGCTGTGGGACAGGCACACGGAGTGGGTAACTGTCACGAGTTGCTTCTGGCCTCGTAGTTGCTGAGGCTGGGAAGGTGCCATTGGAGCCCATGGTGGTTTCCAGGCCCCTAGATCACTGCGCTTGGAGATGCCAGGTCATGCCTTTGAGGCTTTCCCTCTGCCACAAGAATCCAAGTGTGAAAAACAGCCCCACACGTTACAGGAGATGGAAAAGCTGACCCCGGAGGCCCCAAAAGGTGGGGGATCCAGTAAGAGAGTGGAGAAGTTGAGAAGGTCTGGGTCCAGCAGCAGCAGCTGCTTGTATTAGAAAATCCCATTATCAAAGCATCTTTGAACTTCTCTTGGCATTTGCATGACTAATGTTCGATCTGGTGAAAGCCGTTCTTGGGAAATGGAAAAGGGAAGCGGGGGTGGGCGCTCCTGCTACAACAGGACTCTCTGGTCTGTGGAGGGAGGAGACTCACGGTGGGGACTGAACTACAGAGGAACTGCTGTGGCCGCGTGAAAATAGCACTCCCCCTGCCCCCTCTGCACCCCTTGGAGGTGGGAGCCGTGGGCCCCGGGTCTTGAAGGAGGCTTTTGGCCTGGGAGGATGCCCAGCAGTTGAGCTGTGCTGGGCGGTGCTCAGGAAGCTGCCACAGTGAGCAGGTGAGAGGAAAGCTGACTGGCTAAGAGGTCCAGAGCCAGATGTGCAGGTTCAGCCCTCCCTCAGTGTCATGTCTTGTTCATGGTGCGACCTTGGGCTTGTCACCCTGAGAAAGCCTCAGGGCCACCTGGGGTCCAGTCCCGCCAAGCGCTGCCACTTGGGAGCTGTAAATGCATGCCCACCCCTGGGCAGATGGCTGTTTGAAGCTCAGTTTCCTCTCCTGCCTGTTCCCGCCGGGGAATTGCCAAGAAACCATCACCGACTCGCTCTCTGCTGCCTCTTCTTGACCCACTCTGGAAAGCCCAGCTAGCAGATGGCCCACGCGGCGGGGCGGAGGTTGCCTTGGCTGGGGCGCATCCTTTCTGGGTGGCCCCTGCCATCTGCAGGGCTGGATGGGGCCCCCCTGCAGCCTCGCCCATGTGGGGGTCCCCCTGGGTACCCACAGGAGCCCAGGGGCTGGAGGGCATTTGGTGTGGGGTCTGAGATCTGCAGGGTCGTTAGGAATCCTCATCAGCTGCTGGTGGCTCAGCCCTCCCTGGCGGGAGGGGAGAGAGGACCTGGGGCTGTGAGCAGCTCTGGTTTGCTGTTTCAGGGATTTCTGAGACCAAACTGCATCCCCGACAGCAAAGCAGAATTAGCCATGTTATTTGAAGTTATTTACACAAAGAGACTTACATGATCTATGTCCAGTATGTTCCAGTATGCCTTCAGTGGGCAAGATGTATTTTATTTGTTTTAAAAGCCTGTGTATATTTTCTGTGTATCAAAGAAGAATCATTTGAGGAAGATTTTGAAATAGTCACAGAATCTACTTTAAAATGTTTAACAGGATGGTAAATATTCCTCCTTAATCATGTGTCAGAGCTTCTCTATGACCTTCAAAAGTCCTACGGTTAGTCTCTCCGTGGAAATAGACTTGAGTCAGGGTCACTGGGAACCAACTAAGACCCGCTCAGTGGTAGGCTGTACCAGGGTTTCTTAGCCTCGGCGCTATTGGCGTTTGGGGATGAATCGTTCTTTGTTGTGGGCCTGGGGGTCCTGTTCATTGTAGGACGTGTAGCAACATCCCTGCCTCTACTCACTAGATGCCCCCCACCCAGGTGTCCACGTCCCTGTTCCTGGAACCTGTGAGTATGTTAGGTCACATGGTCAGGGGGACTCGAGGTTGCAGGTGGAATTAAGATTGCAAATCAGCTGACTTGGAGGTGAGGAGAGTAGCTTGGATTATCCAGGTGGGCCTAGTATAATCACAAGGGTCCTTATCAATGGAAGAGGGAGACAGAAGAGAGAAAACCAGAGATGGCAGCGTGACAGAGACTCGACACACCATGGCTGGCTTTGAAGATGGAGGAAGGGACCAGGAGCTAAGGAATGCAGGTGGATTCTAGAAGCTAAAAATCAAGACAGGGAAACAGATCCTTCCCTGGAGCCTCCACGAGGAACGTGGTCCCGCGGACACCTTGATTTTAGCACAGTGAGATCCATTTCTGAAATACAGAACTCTAAGAAATTTGTGTTGTCTCAAGCTACTAAGTTTGCGGTCATTTGTTACAGCAGCAATAGGGAACGGGTACACCTGCCCATCTCTCCCACCCCCATTGTGACCACCAGTAAAGGTTTGCAGACATTGGCAGGTGTCCCCTGTGGGGCAAAATCGCCCCTGATGCAGAAACACTGGCTACGGGGACCACCATGGCTGTTTCCCTAGAAACTGGGCAAGAGTCTCTGTGATGAGAATGAGGCCAGGAGTGGGTGCACCCAGCACGGTTGGCTGTACACCCAGCATGGTTCTCTCTGGGAGGAAGGAACCAGTGGTGTAAAAGGGAGTGGGGGTAGGGGCCGCAGCTGCTCCCCGCCGCCCCTCCCCGAGGCTCCCGGCGCTGTCACCCGTGGCAGAGTGTGCTTGTGCATGTTTGTACGATACTAGAAAAGAAGCTGAACTATCTTCAACTGCACCGTAAAAGAGACCATAAAAACTCAATAAATGTCAGCCGAAGCAGCGTTGCTCACAGAGTTCTCGGCAAGGAAGGCCAGCACGCCGGGCACCCCGGCACTGTTTTTGGGTGTCGTGGGTGGGAACGAGAGGCCGGGGAGCTCAGCCCGTGCTGGGGGCCGCCAAGCCCGGGCTCTGGGCCAAACACACAGCCCCCAGGTTTCTTCGTCCCAACCCCGATGCTGTAATTCTGTTTGTTTTGCCGACTGTGAAATCCACATGGTTCCGATTTCTTCTTTGTGATCCGTCATCTCTGTGTGGCTTCGGAGCCAGGATCCACGCGAAGCGGCTTTGAAGTTGTTGTTCTGGGGTAAGTGGGACATGCTGCTTTTCCAGGGTTTGATTCGAGCGGTGCTCTAGGAGTTGAGAGTTGGGAGGCGGGCGGCTGGGTCAGAAGGGAGGAGCGTTTGCAGAGCCTGCCGGGGATTTGTGCAGCCCAGGGTTGCTCCCTGGTCCTCAGCTGAGGTCACAGGGACGCTTCCTTCCAGGCATCTCAGCTGAAACAGCACGTGAGTCCATGTCAGTTGCCGCCTCGGGGTGGTCAGACAGAGCTGTGGCCCCTGGCTCCTCCGTTCAGGGCAGCTGCTGGCCTGGGGGCAGAGTAAAGGCAGAGGCAGGGAGAGAAGAAAAAAGAGGGAGAAGTCAGTGAACAAGGGGGGATGTGGAGAAAGACATCGCCTGTATCCATGCTTTTCATATTAAAGGGCCAGACGGTTCCATGATGGGCTGGCCTTAGCTGGGTCTAATGGGTGTATGGAGGCCAGTGGTCCCCAGATTTCAGCCTGCATTGGAATCACTCACCCGGAGGGCTTATTAAAACAGATTGCGGGGCCCCACCCCCAGAGTTTCTGATTCAGGAGGGCTGGGGTGAGGCCCAAAAGTTTGTACTTTCCAACAAATTCCCGGCTGCTGCGGGTGCTGACAGTCCAAGGTTGAGAACCGTTGGTCTAGAACAAGAAGAGGATCTTTGTAATTAAAAGGGGTGCTGGGCTTCGCTGGTGGCGCAGTGGTTGAGAGTCCGCCTGCCGGTACAGGGGACGCGGGTTCGTGCCCCGGTCCGGGAGGATCCCACATGCCACGGAGCGGCTGGGCCCGTGAGCCATGGCCGCTGAGCCTGTGCGTCCGGAGCCTGTGCTCCGCAACGGGAGAGGCCACAACAGTGAGAGGCCCGCGTATCGCAAAAAAAAAAAAAAAAAAAAAAGTGGTACCAATAACTAATAATTATCAGAATTTTACAGTTTATTGGTGAGGACCCCACTTTCTTCATTGAAGTGTAGTTGATTTACAATATTATATTAGTTTGGGGTGTACAACACAGTGATTCACTATTTTTATAGATTATATTCCATTTAAGGTTATCACAAAATAATGGCTGTATTTCTCTGTGCTGTACAGTATATCCTTCTTGCTTGTGAGGACCCAACTTTTGATCTGAATAATCCTGTGAGGAGATAGTATCATCATTTGTGGTTTTTTTTTTTTACTTTTTGAAGGTGAAAATAGCATTTATTTTCATTTTTGTCACACAGTAAAATTGACCTTTTTGGGTGTACAGTTCTGTGAATTTTAACACATATTATAGATTGATGTAACCACCACCTCAACCAGGACATAGAAGAGTTTCATCACCCCAAGATCCTCCCTCCTACCCTCCCTTTGCCTTCACACCCTCCCTGACCCGACCCTTCATGGGTCCTCCATTCCTGTAGCTTTATCTTTTGGAGAATGTCGTATACAGGGAATCATACAGTAGGTAACCTTCTGAGACTGGCTTCTTAATGTAACGTGTACGGGATGGACCCAGGTTGTGGCCTGTGTCCGTAGTCTGTTCCTTTGTGTTGGTAGGTAGTAGTCCATTGCATGGATGTAGCATCGTTTGTTCCTTAATCCCTGTTGATTTCTTTTGGGTTGTTGCCAGTTTGGGGTCTGTATGAATGAAGCTGCTATGGGCATTCGTGTATAAGACTTGGTGTGGACCTGTATTTTCATTCCTTTTGGGTACCTACCTAGGAGTGGGATTGATTACTGGGGCATATGGTAAGTGTACGTTTAACTTCATAGGAAACTACCAAGCTGCTCTCCAGAGTGACTGTACCATTTTGCATTCCCACCAGCAATGGACGAGGTTTCCAGTTGCTCTGCAACCTTGCTAGCACGTGGTATAGTCCACCTTTTAAATTTTAGTCACTCTAGGTCATGTCTGATTTTGAAATGTGTGAACGAGTCTCAGAAAGGCTCAGAGGGTTGTCTAAGGCCCCTGGGCTCTTGGTGGCTCCTTGAATAACTAAAATCCAAACCTTTCGACTTGACGGCTGTGTACATTCTGGGTGATGGCTGTGCTGAACAGGAACGATAGAGGCTTATTCCACGTGGCAGACTAGGAACCAGTAGCTTCTGCGTGAGGTTGGGGGCTGCAGCAACGTCAGGGCATATGTGGCAGGGTTAAGGCATATGCCCAGGGACTAGGGAAACAAGGAAAGTGAAAAAAAGGGAAACGAAAACAGAGAAAAGATGCACATCCTAGAATCACAGAGGTGGGAGGCACTAGGCTACTTCTCCATCCCTTGTCCCTTCTTATTTTTTTATTTCTGTTTTTATTGGAGTATAGTTGATTTACAGTGTTGTGTTAGTTTCAGGTGTACAGCAAAGTGAGTCAGTTAAACACATACATATATCCACTCTTTTTTATATTCTTCTCCCATCTAGGCCACTGCAGAGTACTGAGTAGAGTTCCCGGTGCTATACAGTAGGTCCTCATTAGTTATCTATTGTATAGATAGTAGTATGCTCCCTTATTTTTAAATTGAGGCTCAGAGAGGGAAAGCAGCCTGCCAAATGTCACTCAGCTCACTGGTGCCTCTTGAGTCTTTGCCTGTGGCCAACGGTTGGCAGAAACCCCCTTTGTTTCCAGAAGCATCCTTGGGAGTAACACCAGGGCCACAGGCTGCTTCCCCTTGGCGCTTGAGGAGTAGAGCTTTTGCAAACTGATATGCCTGGTCAGGGTCATCGTACTCCTTCAGTGTCTTGGCCTCAGGTCTGTTCTGGGTAAGGAGTTGGCTTCAGGAAGGAGCTGGTGCAGGGGGCCATGGCCACAGCTGAAACCAGAGCTGGTGACTTAACAGGGAGGAGGTTTATGGAGGACCAGGCCCACCTACCCTCGCGGGGGAAACGGCGCGGCTGTGCTGGAAAGCTGTGGACATGCTTACCCGATTGCAGAATGCTTCTTTCGTTTTGAATATCATTTGTTTGGTTGCCACAGCAACGTCAAGTCTCTATTTTAATGCTAACCTGCGTGGCTGCAACTTTCTATATATAAATGCTGCTCTGCACAGTGAATTAGCTGATGCTACGGGGGAAGCAGCGATGTGGAAACGGTGGCAGAAGATGACCAGTGGGTCAGCTCTGCAAGAGGAGGGACTGCGGGGCTGAGGTGAGTGGGCGCCCGGGGCGTGGCCGCTGATCCATAGGGCAGGTTGCTCGAAACTCATTGGAGCAGGGTGAGAGCGGGAAAGGCAGCCCCACACCTGCGGGCGGGAGGGAGGGAGGGAAGCCCTGCTTGGATGGCCTCCTGCTGGGCCGGAGGGTGATTCTTCTGTTTCCCCACGGGTCGCCTCTCCTCACTCCTTCAGTGCGTCTGGGCCGCCCGGGGACCGGAGGCTCCGGAAAGAGGAGCAAGCCACTGGCCAGGGTGGTGTCTGAAGTGAGCTGAGTGCAGAGTGAGTTTTCCTTGTTTCCTTTGACTTGGTTCCCCGGTCTGGATCTTCGCCTCCTCTGTTTTGCCTTTTCTTCCTTCCCAGGTGTGGCTCCCGGTTGGGGCCAGATGGCTTCACATGGTGCAGATAGAATATTCAGGAGAAGCCTGGAAGGACCTTGGGAGTCGGTAGGTTCAGCTCCCCCGGCTCTAGATGAGGGAGAAGCCCAGAGAGGTACACGCTCTGCCAGATGTCACACAGCCAGCCAGAGAGAGAGTGGGACGGGAACCAGGTCCCCAGGGGACTTCTGACTCGGGCCCCTTTGCCTCATGAGGGCATTTGTGTGGTGGGGTCAGGACAGCCGTGGGTGTACACACTAGACGTACGGGGGCTGCAGAGAGGGTGACCCACTCGGGGGCGCTCCTTTCTTGCGTCCCAAGTTGGAGGGCGTGTAAGGAACACAGGATTATGTAACAGGATCAGAAGCCATGAAGGCTGCTGGAAAGAGCATGGAATTAGAGTCTGGAAAACGGATTCACGTGGATTCAGCCGCTTCCCGTGTGACAACTGTGTCCACTTCACTGAGGCTCAGTTTCCCCACTGAGTCCTGGAATCTCTTCCCCAGCACTGTGGTGGAGGGTCAGTGTCACAGCCAGTGTGAAACCGTCAGCAGCGGCATTTGGGTCCTGATGGGGGTGTGATGCACCCGAGGGCTTCTCTGGAGACTGGGTTTTGGGTGTGCCTTGAAATGCTACAGTTTTATCATCATTTAGAAAAGTCTCAGTCGGGCCCCCTCTTCTATAATATCAAACATTCGACAGTTCTTTTAAGTGCACTGGCTCCAAAGACTTGGACCCAGTTTTTTTTTTTTTCCTTCTCTGACGTGCCACGTGACTTTCGGGATCTTAGTTCCCCAACCCGGGATCAGACTCGGGCCCATAGCAGTGAAAGCGCGGAGTCCTAACCGCTGGATGGCCGGCGAATTCCTAACCCTGTTCTTTTTTTTTTTTTTTTAATTTTTATTGGAGTATAGTTGCTTTACAATGCTGTGTTAGTTTCTGCTGTACAGCAAAGTGCCGACCCTGTTCTTGAAAAGAGAAAATGTGTACAGTTGGAATCTAGGGCCTGTGTACAGTCTGTGGGGCTGGAAGATTGGAGATGGGGAGCATTCACCCCTGCCTGGGCGGGCCAAGGAAAGTGTAAAGGGAAGGAATCTCTTGCAGGAATTTATGATGGAGAATGGGGGGAGGGGTATAAAGGGGGGAGTTTTAAAAACGGAGATCGGGACCAGGTAAAGTGGTGTTTCTCAAAGCAGGAGTCACCAGCCACAATGTGTCTATAATCCGTATTAAGCAGCGTGGAAAATAGGGTGGGAAAACAGCAGAGTGCGTTGCCCATGGTAAAGCACGTATTGCTGCGTGAAACTTTTGCTTTGCACGTATATTGGGTTGTGAAGCAAAATGTGCTTTTTACCGTGGGTCAGACTTTCGAAAGCAAAAAATGACACCTTCTGGCCTAGAGTGGTGACCCAGTGAGCCTGAAATCTCCTGTGGATGGCCGGGGATTTCCTTTCCAAGAAAAAGCTGGAAGGAGAAAGGAAGGGTTCTCGGTGGGGGAGAGCCTCACGCAAGCACCGTTTTGAGAAGCTGGTGTGATGCAGCGTGCAGCTCGGACAGGGACAAGCAGGCTGGCTGGGAAGCGTGAGGTCTGGGGACCAGAGGGGGCATCCCCTTCTCCCAGGGCCTGTGATTCTTGCAGCGACAGCCTGCTCCCCGTGCACCCTCCCCAGCGGTCCCCAAACACACATTCCCCTGCCCTGGAGCCCTACACTGCTCCGGTGAGGGATGGACCCAGCCGTCCTCCCCCCCAGGCACTGTGCTGCAAGGGTGCTGGCTTCCAGCTGCTCAGCACCGGCAATCCCGTGGGGATCTCTCTGCTTGCTGCGGCAGCTGTGTCGTCTCACCTTTACACCCCATGGATGCGCGTCTGTCCTCCGAGGCTGCTGTGCCCGACCCTCTTTCTCCTTGGTTCCCGCTCTGTGCACGGCTTTGCCTCTGACCACCTTCTCTGCCTCCCTGCCCAGCCGGTGGTGCATGCCTCACTCCTTAAGCTATATCAGCTTCCTCACTACCGCCTCCCCTTCCAAACCTTCTCATCAGCTGTTGAGGCACCACTCTTCCATAGACAGAGTAGGACAGACTCACCAGGGTCCCTTCTGGCCCCCAAACCTTGTCCTATGCTTCCCTTCCAAGGAAGGTTGGACCCAGGCTGGGGCGCTCAGCTCCGGGGTGAGATGGAGTTGGCCACACATTTGCAGCCCTTGGAAGGTGTGTCCTGATACCCGGAAGCTGGTATTCAGCTCACCCACCAGGAGATGTTGGTAGTAAGAGGTCTTAGCAAGAGGATAGTTAATAGAGGGTAAAGGTACTGATTATACTTTTGGTCTAGGACGGTGGTATTCAATTCTTTAACACGAGGGCGCCCTCTCTTCAAATGACTCTTATGCAGATCCCCAGCAGTTAACACCAGGAGCTGTACACTGGTGGCCACTGGGAAAAATCAAGTGCAAAACTGCAGGGGGGTTTGGTGGTGGTTTTGTTTTCGTTTTTGCCCATAGCTTCATTTAAAATTTTTTGAGTTGGTTGCCAACCTCTAAAACTGAGCAGATTTCACATTAAAAATTCAGATTTCCAGCTTCTCTGGCAAAAATGAGTAGCTTTGGTGACACTGAGCCCGCTGTCCTGCCCGGCAGCAGTATGCTGACGATGAATGGCGGGCTTTCAGTTTGCTACAGTCCCTACCCATCACCAGCATGGAGAGCAGGGATGGAACCGTTGCCGATATTCGCATGATTCGTGATGTCTTTCTTACGGTTAGGAAATATGAAATAGACCCGGTGCCCATGTCTGTGAAAAGAGGGAAAGTGAGAGGGCTGCAGTTTTCAAGAAGACGTTAAAGAATCTCTTTCTGAAAGTGAATCTGTTGGTCTCCTAAAAACTAAGTTTTAAGGAATAGCAGTAGATTTAGAACAGGTGTTGTGTCTTTTTGTTTGTGTGTTTGTTTTTGCCTTGAAATCAGTGGTTCTCAAAGTGTGATGCCTGAACCTGCAGCAGCATCACTTGGGATCCTGTTAGAAACGCAGACTGTTGGGTGCTACCCACACCTGCTGATTCAGAGATGCGGAAGGTGGGGTCTGGCAGTCTGTGTTCTGATGGCCCTTCTGATGCAGCTGAAGGAGCGAAGGCTGAGAACCACTGCTCTGAGGCTCAGAGCACAGACAGGATGCCAGCACCCTCTGTTGTCCCTTTCCATCCTTTTAAGACCCAGAGGGGAGGAAAGGCGGGGATCCCTAACCAAAGAGGAGTTGAGGTTCTCACCCGACACCACTCCAGGCAGACTTCTGTTCACGCTCTGAGGGCTGGAGAAGTACTTCTGGCTACGGGAGCTCAGCAAATTCCAGTTCGCTTTAGTCCAGTGCTTACATCTGTGGGTCCCGTCGGTGCAGCAGTGGTGGAGGAGCCCTGGTGTCTCTGACAGTCCTGGGGAGATAGATGGCCACCGGGCTCTCTTCCCAGGGGAGCCGCAGCGTGTGACCCTAGCAAACAAGGCCGGGGAATGCATCACACGGAGAGGGACCAGGTTGGCTGCTCAGGCTTATCAAAGATGACCAGGCATTCATGGGCTAGGAGTTCTTAGGTGAAAATAATTACCAGTTTTTAACATACTTAGAGGTGAGAGCCAATCACCTATGGACATTTCAGATCTGCCCTTGGTCACTCAGGCTGCTGTAATCATAGATGATCCCTTGGCTTCCGCCTACTTTCTCTCTGGCTAAAGGCTTTAATGACCTCAGTGGACAGTCTAGGTGAGCCAAGAGAGTACATTTCTTCCGAGTGTATTTACTTGGAGGGCCCTAGGCCCGTGAGAGGCTTGTTTCAGAGACCTCGACCAAGCCATTGATGACTTCCCCTGCCCCACCACGCCCCGGCCCATTTAGTTCATTTGTGATTTGGGGGCCCCCTGAGGGCATTTCGGTATGTAAGACCCCTCCCAGTAAAAACTAGATGAGCACGCGGGCTGTGCTTCTGCCTCTACCTTCTTGCCTCTCTCTCTTCCTGTCCTCTCGCCTTGGGGCCCCGGTGACCCTGGGAAAGTAAGAAACCCGCTTTCTTAGTGGGCTGACAGTGCTACTTGGAGACTGAAGGAACTCCACTGATTCAACACATGCTTGTTGGGTATGTTTTCTGTGTCTGGGGACAGATTTGGGTAGGACACTGTTCATGTTCTCAGGAAGCTCAGGTGAGCGGGGTGTGAGGACCACTCATCACTGGCCCCCGAACAAGAGCAGCTGTGGAGGTACCAGGGGGAGGGCAGGTGGGGCTGGTGGGGCAGGGGGCTGCATCTCCCAGGGAGACAGCAAGAAGTGAGGAGCCTGGCCCACCAGACAGAGCAAGATGGAGCCCCATCCCGGCTGGAGCATCGAACCCAGGCTGAGCCTTGATTCGTGGAGGAACTCGGGGATGGCCTGGGGTCAGGAGCAAAACCATCAGCCTTGGAGACGGAACACCGGGTTCAAACCAGTTCTGTCTTGCTGGTGGTAAGACCTTGGTTTATTCAATTATAAAATGAAAATGATTTGATTATAAAATGAATACTTCTCTCCCAGTGCTCTTGTAAAGGTCCAATAAGCTCCAACAGATACAAGTTACTGGCCCACAATAGACAGAAAGCACTTCAGCAAGGGAGAACCGCGGAAAAGGTTGGGACTAACGGTGAAGTACAGACAGTGGGAATCGGCTTCGGTGGGAAGAAGAAATCCTGTCCTTTGTCCTCGTGATTATCCGACCTCATTTTTAGGAGCTTGAAGTCAGGGGTGGGAGTGTAATGTTGGGGTGTCCTTGCTGGGGGCAACGATTCAAATGAAGTCACACGCGGGCTGCTTTAGGAAGGTTGCCAGGCTTTGCGTTGGTTGGTCCACGGCTGTTGTGCACGGCCGTGTCTGTGTCTCAGTCTGGTTTGCAGGGGGTCACCAGCTGCCCAGCAGCCCCGGTGGACGTGGATGTTCTCTGGCCCCTTCTGCTGCTCCCCGAAACCCCAGTCTTGCCCACAGAGTGGCCTGATTCCAAGTCACATGCTGTTCCTCTTTCTCCGGTCTGTGTCAGGAAGGTCAGAAGGTGTCACTCTGAGAGGTTAGCCCGCAGGCCATGCAGCACAAGTAACTCAGCACTGGGGACCTCAGCTGATGAGTCTCCTAAAGGCTGCTCAGTGATTTAACGGAGATGGGACGGTATGGAGCACAGCTAATACTTACGGAGTTTCTTCCATCATTTCGGCCCTCGTATTTAGTCTTTGCAAGAATTTTGTGCAGTGGGTGGTGGTATTTCCATTTTTACATGTGGAAAAGAAAAAGAGGTTCAAAGCGGTGAAGTGACTTGCCTGAGATTATATGGCTGGTACGAGGTAGAACCTATACCTGAACTTCCTCTGCCCTGGCTGAAGGTGAGAAGCTGGGTTTGGAGACAAGCAAAGGGATGTCTGTGGGCATTCGAGTGGCTAGTGGGGCTTGCCTCTTCTGTTTCTAATCCCCGCCCACATCCCTATGCATCGTGCATACCTTATTTTGGGAGCCCCTGCTGCAGAGCAGAGGCTGTGGTTCCTCGAAGCCTCTGGAATCTTCCAGGCCCCCTTGTTGGAATGGAGCTTTGCATTTCAATGAGTGGAAAAAAAATAAGCAGAAGAGGATTTGCCAAAAGAGAAAATCAAGTGCGTTTATGACTCCTTTCTGTGTGCACAGATGTTTCCTCCCTGGGTCACCCCCGCCCCCCTTCGCGGGGGCTCTCTGGCCACAAACAGATGGGAAGTGGCTCATGGTTGAGCTGAGAGCCAGACTTACTGGCCAAGGTCGCCTTGCACGGAGCCTTGTGGGGGTCAGCCTGGGGAGGGGTCCTAAGTGGGGCTTGGTTTCTGCCATGCCAGCTGGCCAGAGCTACTCCTCCAGCCATGGTGGCAACATCAGCACCAAGGTTTAGGGCCAAAGAGTGAGGAGAAGAAGACTCTGCATTAGGACTGGGAGACTTGGTGTCCAACCAACCCCCGTCTGTCTCTGAGCCTCAGTTTCCCCATCTGTAAAATGGCAACATGGGATCAAGTGATCTCTACGGTCCCTTCCATCCCTAATTTTTGTGTCAGCACTGCATTGGTTAAGTTCTTTACTGTTGATCATTTTGTCTTAATTCAATTAGTTTTCCTAAAAATAAAGCCCCCCCCAGTCTCCCTGCCGTTTGAAAGATAATACAATGAACCTTAATCTGATAAACAGTGTTCATTTTAGGGAATGGCAAGTGAAATGGGATATGTCAAGGGGGATTTTATTAGCAAATATTATCTAAATATTTTACATAAGGCTATATTCATGTATTAGCTCCTAATGGAATCCAAGTTAAAGATTGTTTTAAAAGAATGCACTAAAATGAATATGCTCATTATAGAAAACTTGGAAAATACAGAAAAGCAAAAATAAGAAAAAATATTTAGCATGCTTGTCTTTTTTTTTTTTTCGGGGCACATTTGTCTACGTAATTGGGATCATATGATATATTTAGAATTGTCCATGCTGATTCAGGGGAAGGGCAGTGTTTACAAATACATTTATAAAATAAAGAAAAATTAAAATTTTCATTTTTAAAATTAAAAAAG
Source organism: Grampus griseus (assembly GCF_964374135.1). Classification (NCBI taxonomy): domain Eukaryota; kingdom Metazoa; phylum Chordata; class Mammalia; order Artiodactyla; family Delphinidae; genus Grampus; species Grampus griseus. Next base: position 44,559,912 of record NC_139014.1, read on the forward strand.
AACTCAGAAATGTAAACGTGATAAAAGAAATACAATGACAACAGCCAGAGGAGTCCCACAGTACAAAGATAACTTCTGTTAACATTTTCGTGTGTTTCCTTCGTGCTTGGCCTGGGGCGGGGAGAGCATTATTTTCCATAGTTGAGATCATGCTGCGTACTCTGGTTTCTAAAACAGGAACCACTCTTAGAAGATGATATAAAAGAGGGTTTAGAAGATGTTATAAAGGAGGGTTTTGATGGCAGAAAGCATTGGCTACTGGGTGGTTGATTAGTCTTTCCTGTTTTGAGGGGGTGGGGGGAAGACTTGGTTCATTCAGTATGAGTTTTAAATACACAAAAAATCATCACTCAAGTTCTTTGGCAGAGAAAGTGGCCGCTATGATGTTCTGCATAGTGCAGCATTGCTCGCGTGGACAAAGGAAACAAAGACTTTTTGTTCGGTGACTCTCCCAGCACAGAATCCACAAAGCTTGAACAGTCCCTTCACGGTCGGCATGTTCTTGGACAGAAAAGGAAGCAAGAAGTTACAAGTGCGCCCCACACATGGCTGGAGGCTTCGTCTGTACTGGCCTTGGATGTTGCAGGAGAAACGTGTATCCTGGTTCTAGGATGGGAGGGGAGCAGCAGAGGAGGACCCAGGGAAACACTCGGCACCAGACCTCAACCCTAACCCTGACCCTAACCCCAGGCAGTACTGTTTGCTGGATGTCTGAGTTGGGGGAGTGCACTAAGCAATGCATTTATATGGTTACTTCCCCAGCATCATCTTCCTAATTTTGGTTTCTCTCTCAGTGTCTGAACAGAAGTGTGTGGTCTCTTCACTTGCATGCCTACAAGAACCTTCCTGTTTCTTTCATGTCAAATAGTAATATGACTTGGCTGTATATGTATGTCTTGGATGTCAACCTTTTTGGACAGAAACTCATGTTTGCAGCTCAGCCTGTTCATCGTTCAGCAAATGTTTATAGACACCCACAGGGATGAAGAAGATGATGGCCATGCCCCTGAAGCTTTGACCTCAGTGGCATTTGTCTTCTAGCGCTTTCAGATGGGCGATGCCCAGTGCTGATGAGCTGTGAGCAAAACAAAGTCCCCGCCTCACAGAGCTTTTATTCTAGTGGGAAGTGCTCTCTAGCTGTTAGTAGGAGTAGAGGAAAAGTCTGAGGAAGGAGTGATTTCCTAGATAACTTTTCTCTTTGCCTGTTGGTGTGCATGATTTTTGATTATGTTTTATTATTTTTGTCATTAATTGTTGATTTTAGTGTATTTGATGTGGTCTTTTCTAATGGAATACTACTTAAACATACATTGATTCGTTATTTCATTGCTTTTTTTAGTTTGCAATTTGGGGAGATACTTTTTTTTTTTTTTTTTGCGGTATGCGGGCCTCTCACTGTTGTGGCCTCTCCCGTTGCGGAGCACAGGCTCCAGACGTGCAGGCTCAGCGGCCATGGCTCATGGGCCCAGCCGCTCCACGGCATGTGGGAACTTCCTAGACCGGGGCACGAACCCGTGTCCCCAGCATTGGCAGGTGGACTCTCAACCACTGCGCCACCAGGGAAGCCCTGGGGAGATATTTTTAAGTTTACTCTGTACTTTACTGATTTAACTTTTAATATTTTTATTTATCCACAACTGTTAATGTGGCTTTAAATGAGCAATTTTCATATAATACTGACCTTATCTATTTTCTTCTTTATATCAACCTTTCTCTTTTGCCTGTTTTTTTCCATTACGAATTTTCTGTTCCTCTAAGAGGTCACAACTTCTTACATTCCAGCAGTTTCCTGACATTTTAAATTATATTCTGAATTACTTTCTGAGATGTGCTCTTCCTTTGAGCCTTTAGGATGGTGTTTCCTCACTCATTTCCCATGTGTTCCGCCCCTCCCCCCCGGCTTTTCAAACTCATTCTTTTTTTTTTTTTTTTTTTTTTTTTTTTGCGGTACGCGGGCCTCTCACTGTTGTGGCCTCTCCCGATGTGGAGCACAGCCTCCGGACGCACAGCCTCGGCGGCCATGGCTCACGGGCCCAGCCGCTCCGCGGCATGTGGGATCTTCCCAGACCGGGGCACGAACCTGTGTCCCCTGCATCGGCAGGTGGACTCTCAACCACTGTGCCACCAGGGAAGCCCCAAACTCATTCTTAACAAGGCAGGATCTACGTAGACACTGCATTATACGAGAAGAGTATAGGTCATCTGTCACTGGCTTTGGCACTCTGTGCACTTGGGGGAAGGTTGAGTCCTTTTCACATTTGCTCACCTGTAGATTCTCTTGTTTTCAAATCGACTGTCACCTGGTGCATTGTTCTTTTACTGCCTGGCTCGCTGATATTCCGAATGGGTGAAGTGCGTGAGAAATCACAGTTCTCCTGGCCCCATCCCCACTCACTGCTGTCAGGACATTCTCCAGACTTGACCTGTGGGGTCCGTACCTCTCTGAAGGACTAACACCCCTCCCCAGGCCCTGCACCCACCTGCACTGCCCGCTGGCTTGTTTTCCAGGCATCGCTGTGCAGAAGTGGGTGGTAGGGAGGGAGGGGCAGATCTCAGGCTGCTTCTGAGCCACAGGGGCTGGCTGTTTAGTGCTCGGGTGGGTGCAGATCCTGTATCTCACATCGGGGTCTGAGAAGGGCGAAGGTGCCAAGTGCATCTCAAATTAGGCAAGGAGAGCAGTGAAGGTGTGAAATGCTGTTAACCCTTTCGCAATCAGTCTCCGTTTTGTAAAATTTTCTCTGTTTACTCCACTGGCCTTAAAGGTCCTGGAGCATTTTTCCCTCAGATTCTGATTGTGCACTATTTTTGCTTTTTTTTGTAGCGTGGTAAGTTTTATCTTTTCCTCTTAATGCCACTCGAACCGGGATTCGACAGAGGTGTCCACAGGGCTACCGCCCGGTGCCCCTTTCCACAGGAAGTCCCTCTGTACCCCTTTAACTGTCCTCTTGGTCCTCCCCGTGGTGATTCAGGCCCACACTGGGGACCTCATTCCTGCAGTTGTAGGTATGTGGTCAGTAACAAATTCAAGTTTGGTTTTCTGGGATTGAAAGAAGAACCTCGTAAACCATTGCCTGATGCTGCGTGATAGTTTTACACATAGCCTGAGACTGTTTCTCCAAGTGGGCTGAGTTTACGACTGGGGATATGTGAGATGATCTTAGAACACATGGAGATAACAGTTTTTAAGTTCCATTTATTTTCGTGTGTAATAGAAAAAAAAAAACCAATCAAATCCATGGTTTCATAGATATTACTGCTTAGGGCCAGGCTTAATTCAAGTTCCCTGTAAGTCAGTTAAAAAACAAGTAAATCATAGTGTGGCTGACGCATGACGGTGGGAAAGTTCTGAGAGCAGAACGTGAGCGACTGAGGTCTGGGCGACGCTGAGGAGGGGATCCCGTAGGTCTGCAACGGGGCCTGTAAGGAGGCTTTTGAAACCAGGTGCCATTTCTGATATGTCCACTTGATCTTGGGACTCTTTTATGATGGGGACACGTAGAAACCTTATGAGGGGCCTTGGCCCCCACCACACTGAGTGCAAGAAACTGGCTACCAGTCACTTCCCAGGGGCCATCGCTCGGCCTGGTGGGCCAGATCCTGCCACTACGTGCATACAGCCCCGTCCCTTTCTTGCTTTCTTCTGAATGGGCATCTCTCTGAATGTCTTCCCCTGCTTCCCTGCACCTCTTCACACTCCCCAGCCCCTTGTGCGCTTGGGTTCAGATTTCCACGCCCACCGTACTTCCATATTCCTTTCTGAGATTAGTGGGGAAACCTCCCCTCTGTAGTCAGTAAGGATTTCCTTCATTATCTCGTGTGGACACTTAACTATGTATTTCTTCTTACGATCCCATCCTCGTTTGCTTCCTGTGACTGATTCTCAGAACCCACCTCTGTTCATTCCCCATCACGTAGTCCCTGAGTATGACTGGTTTGGAGGGGAAACAGATTAAGACCTGGTTTGTTTGTTTGTTTGCCTTTAAAAGTACTGAGAGGGGCCCGGGGGGTGCTGCCTGCATGAATGGAGGGCATGGGGGTGGGATGGATTCACTCTCCTGCTAATTGAATGCACCCACCCCCTCCATAGGTTCCACTGTGCATCCTTTCTGCATGAACTCAGCATTGACCTCTAGAATTTCACCACCATCTCCGTGCAGATGCTCCAGCTCTATGTGTCGAGGGCCAGACTCACCCCAGTTGCCCAGTGATCACTTTGAACTTGGATGTGCAGACAACAGACTCCACCACATCCCCGCAAATGGCTCCCACCATAGCTGGAGCGCTGGGCAACGGGTTCTAGCTTCTCTCGTTCCCTTTGGAGTTGACTTTTACTTTCTCTCATTCCCCCCCGCCCCGCGTCTCATTCCCCCCCCCGCCCCCCCGCGTCTCACCAGTTGCCAAGGCTTCTTCTGCTTCTTACTTAGTGTTCTTCTGCTCTGGTCAAGCCCTTTCTTTTCATCCCTGCTGTCGGGCAAATTCTGTATCTTCTGAGGAACTGCCCCTGCCTGTCCCAACTGAAAGGGCTCTGCCCTCAGGACTCTGAAAGCTTATTGTCTTCCTACTTAGCAGTCAGCATTCCTTGCAGACTCGTCTGTATGGGTATGGTTATCCCTTTTTTTTTTTTTTTTTTACACTTGTGTTTATGCCTTATCTTCCAAATTTTAGAAGTCAAGTCATATATATAAGACTTGCCTGTATCTTCCACAGCATTCAGGAAAGCGGTCGTTAGTAACTTGATTCGTTGATTAGTTATTAGTTGCTGATTGATTGTGTAGCCAAGGGGCTGCGTATCAGGGGGTGGGGCTGCCTTTGAGACCCTGTACCCTGGAGACTGCACGGGCTGGTGAATAATTTTCCCCTTTATTCCTCTGAAGCATTTAGAAGAAGTGAGTCACCGCCATCCCCAGATGTTCTTTCTTAATTATCATTATAAGACAACGGAGGATGAGGTCCCACAGCAAACGTGGCCTATTTTTGGCTGACAGTTTTCAACTCAACTGAAACAAAGAATAATCAGTCGCAGGAGGGTTGGTTGCATCTGACTCCATTCAACTTGGGAAAATGAAGCTTAGTGGAGATGATTGCCTAGTCTTTTTGCTTTTGGATCATGGGTCTCCTGATGTCTTTTGTTTGTCCACGTGGCCCCATAGTTAGAAACATACCTGTTTTCAGAGACCAAAAAGGAGGTGAACGATTTGTGCTTTTCCCCAGCCAACTGTAATGATAGAGTACTATCAGTAAAGCAGAACGGAAGTGACTTGTGGATCAGAACACTAGGATAACCCCAAACAGTAAACCCATTGGAATGTATATGCGAGTCTTAACACGCCCAGAAGTGTTAACTTGGGTGAATCCTAAAGAATGAAACCTCTGCAGTCCTGGTTTGTTTTGCTTTAGTTCAGGTCAGCGCAGATCAGCCTCCTGGATTGTAATGGCCCAGAAAGGCCCCTTGCCATTGGCTGGAGGCCTTACAGAGAACCACCATGATGGTGATTTCTGTGTTGCCTACAGCAGGGCATTATTGTCTTTGGTTGTATCTACTCGTCTGTGTGCTGCAGGGTCAGAGTGGTGTCAAGGCTGACCGGCCTGAAAACCGTCCCCTCTTTGCTGTTATTAAAAACAAGAAGTCATGGGCAGTGAAAGCTTCCATCGCCATTTTAATTCCACAAAACCAGAGGGCCTGAAGATGAGGGTCTTGGCAGTCTAGATGCAGATGAAGTGTTGTTCTCATCCTCTCCTGGGTGGGAGCCCATTTCCAGGAGCAGAGAAGGACCTTGCTGTGTATTCCAGGGCATGGCTGGTCCCACAGCTCAGGGTGTGAGTTTGCACCTGGCATCCCTTCCCGCACCAGGGAGAAGATAACCCAGCAGCCGCTGGAGGACTCTCGCCTCTGGATACGTACGGTGCTCACTTCTTCTCTTAGTGGCCGCTTTGGGACCATTTTACAACTGTGGATTTAAGCGTATATATAGATCTCTGTATAGACTACATTTTTTTTTAATCCATTCATCCAGTGCTGGACACTTGGGTTGTTTCTACCTTTTGGTTATCGTGAATGATGCTGCTGTGAACAGGAGTGTACAAATATCTGTTTGAGTCCTTGCTTTTGATTTTCTTGGGTATATACCCAGAAGTGGAATTGCTGGATCGTATGCTAATTCTGTGTTTAATTTTTGGAGGAATTGCCTTACTGTTTTTCATAGCATCTGCACCATTTTACTTTCCCATCAGCAGCGCAGAAGGGCTCCGGTTTTTCCACATCCTCGTCAATATCTGTTCTTTTCTGTTTTTTTTTGATAGTAACCATCCCCATAGGTGTGACGTATTATCTCATTGTGGTTTGAATTTGCATTTCCCTAATGACTAGTGACACATGACATCTTTTCATGTGCTTATTGGCCATTTGTACATCTTCTTTGGAGAAATGTCCTTTGCCCATTTTAAAATTGGGTTGTTTGTTTTTGTTCTTGAGTCTAAACTTTTTTGTGTCCAGGGAAACAGCAGCACCTACTCTTTCAGCCCCTGCTGTTAGTAACAGCATCAACAGTAGTAACTCGCATCACCCTTGCACTATACTAAGTGTTTACATGGATTGCTCTTTTCCCCTTTAATCCTCACAACAACCTTTTGGGAAAGATAATCTCCATTTTACCCTTGAAGAAACTGAAGCTTAGAGACCTTGCCCTACGTATCACAGTGGTGAACCAGCAAAGCCCTGACCCTGATCTGACTCTGTCCCTAAATGACAGTACTGATGGCCGGGCCCCCATCCAAGGAGCTGGCCTTGAAACCTTCCTAGGTAGACACTTCATCCATGCGTTTGAGAGAAGTGATAGTTTATAGGAAGCCACGCAGTCCTCAGGACCTCTGTTCCTCCAGGACACCATATTTACTTCGATGTGAAGAATCAGTTCCTAAAATCCCAAAGGTTTGCATCTGAAAGCAAACCCAGAAATGCAGGTTTAGTACTTCAAGTGCTAAACCTTTAGCTGCCCCGAAAAGCTTTCTAAGCGGAGGGATGGGATATATTCACCAAGGAGCCGGGTCCGTGCTGAAACTCATTTCCTTGGTGGAGGCAGTGTTGCGCTCAGGGTCCAGTCCTTTCTTCCCGTGAACCTGACAGTTTTGTGATCCCCAGCCTGTTTTCATCTGAGATGCCCGGCGTTGCCTCCTCTATTCCCGCTGTCTGTCCAGGTTTGGAGGTGACGGGGGCTGAGTGAAGGCAGGGGACCCTCACCTTGCCCTTTTGGGGGCAGCAGTTTTCCAGCCCTGGATGAGTCCAGCACAGTGGTTCTTTGGGGGAGCATTCTCCATCCTTTTTATGTTGGTTTTTATCTGGCCTTGGGTTCGCACAGCTGGGGCCGGAGCCGGGGCCAGAGCTGTGACTTCGGGATGGGAAAAAGTAGGCGGAACATTCCCCAGCAGGGCTTGGGCAGGCCCAGGGAGTCCCGCCTAAAATACAGTGGACAAAGGAGCTCTTGTCCACAGCCCTGGGGGTGGAAGGCATCTGGTCAGTGACACAGGCTTGGCCATTGTATGTCGTGACCTCAGCCAACTTTTTTTAGCTGAGGAAGGAGAAAAAGGGAGCGTGCAAAAAAGAAAAAAAGAGAAAGAAAGGAAGAGAGAAAGAGAGAGAAAGGAAAGAAGAAAGAGTGAAAGAGAGGGAAAGAGAGAGAGAGACAGAAAGAAAGCCCCCAGATCCTTTGTATCTGGAAAGTCCAGAAGGCGTCGTTGATTTCCCCACAGGAGCTGGAGCAGATTGGGAAGGAACTGTGCAATGTAGTGGGTTCTTTGTGAAAGAACAGCGATGAAAAAAGCCACAGAAACATCCTCCGGGGTGCCCAGAGCCCTGACCCTGGGGTAGCTGTTCGCCTGGGCCTCATTTCCCGCCGAGGGGCCCGTGGAGAGGAAGCTGGCAGGGGCCTGGCCAGCAGCCCGGGCACTGCAGACAGGACCCACGACTCTGAGTTAGCGGCCCCCAAAGAAGATGAGCCCTCCTCCAATGGTAAGAATCGTTCTGCTTACCTGCCAGCGTGTGTGCAGCTCTCCTTTCTCCGCAGGCTCCTGAGATGGCTTTAGCATTTTAAAGAGGCATTTCTGAGAACCCTCCGAGATACGGGCTCCCAACTGCTGAGCTTACAAAGTCTGGTGTGTCGGGGGCACCTTTCCCGGGCCCGAGGCAAGAGGAGGGGAGAAGATGTGGGCTGATGTTGGAGAAACCAGGAAGGGAGGGGGCAAAAGATTGAAAAGGGGATGTTTGTGGAGGGAAAGGGTCTTGGGTCCCCCTCGGCTACCTGGGGAAGCAGTTAAGTTCAGTGTGACGGAGAAGCAGAGTGGTGACGTGTGGATTTTCCTATGGTGGGGATTGGAGTCCAGATCTGCCTCTCCCAGTAACTTGTCCCACGTCCAAAGCTTGGCTTCTACCCACCCACCTACTTTCTACTCCACGGCCCAGTTCCAGATGGGACACTGGATGGTGAAAGCCCATTAAAGGACACAGTTCCCCAGAAGGTTGTTGAGTATCTCTGCCCAGTTAACCCAGTGTCTGCACTGGGGTTCCAGGCTGGGCTGGATGTTTCTGTCCAGTTCGGTGGTGGCAGCCGTGGCCACCCTAAAGATGATGGACGCTCTCTGGAGACTTAAGAGGAGAATAGCCTTATTTTGCCAACCGTCCTGCCTCTGGAAGTTAGCCTCCCCCCTTCTTTGGAAAGAGGAACCAAGAGGGGTCAGCTGAGACTTTAGTGACCTCTCTGTTGAGGTTCTGGACAGCTGAAGGAGGTCCAGTTTCTGTGGAAAGTCCCATCTATCTCTGCACAAAACCTTCCTCCAGGACATTCTATCCCACTGGCTGGGTCAAAATCAGCCTCTCTGATTGTGGCGTGGCTTCTGATCGAGGCCTGAACCTATACCAGGAGCAGAGATGGTACTCACCCTCCTGGAGCATCCTCTGACCAGCCAGGTGACCTAGTTCCCAGCTGGGCTTAAAGAGCCTAACGTGCATCTGAATTGCCCAGAGACCTTTCAGACGAAGAGCCCGGCTCTAGGGTGGGGCTTGGGGCCCTGCGTTTCAAACCAGCTTGCAGAGGACGCCTGGGCTGCCGGTGCAGGGACCACACTGGGATGGTGGCTATTGTAAAGGACCCAGACCAATCAATCCAGTGCTGACAGTTACAGCTGCCCACGAGCTGACTGCAGAGCACCGGGCAGGTCTGGCCCTGGCTGTGGATGGCGGCAGGGAGGTTTACGGGCAAGATGGGATTAGCAAGGAGGTGAACGCTGAGGGGCATTCGGGGAGCGGGGAGGAGCCCGGGAAAGCTCTGGGCAGAGGCTGAGGTGTAGGGGGTGCGGGCCGTTGGCGGGGTGCAGCGTGAGTGGTGAGCAGAGGCGCTGTGTGCCAGGAGGTCTGGAACTCTTCTTCCGGAGCCTGCCTTAGGTGCGGGGAGAATTCTAACTTCGGATACAGGGAATACCAGGACGCCAGGTGGATGTCTGGTTCTTGGCAAAATAGAGAGCAACCGTGTGTGGCTCTGGGAGTGACAGGGAAGGGGCGGACACGGGCCAGCAGGACAGAAGACCTCACCAGAACTCCCCATGGTGAGAGGCGGAGGCACTGAGCTCCAAGGTAGCGAGGCAGAAGCCCAGGTGTTTGGGGCCCAGGCAGCGTCCCAGGACCGCTTCTGAATCCCGTGTCTGCACTTGAATGTGCCTTTTTCCCTCCGACAAAAATGGCACGTCCTTAAGAGAGAGATACTAACATCCAGAATCATTGAGCATTAGGCTATACCTTTAAAACAAAAAATAAACAAACAAAAAACACAACCCTGGAGACCATCTGGTCCAACTTCCGTATTCTTGAGATGAGGAAATTCTGTACCAGCAGAGATGAAGTATGTTGCTCAAATTCTCACAGCAAGACAGTGGCAGCTCTTGAGTCCGTGTTCTCTGCCTGGTGCCCCAGAGCAGTGGTAGATCCGGAACCGCGATGGCCATGTCCTCAGCTGTCCCATTTGTCTAAGTTTTATAGGCACCAGGAGCTCAGGCTCCAGAAAGGGCAGCTGACTTGGGTTGGTCAGAATCGCACCCCTTCTGACTCATAGAAACAGTACCAGCCCCTCTTAGCCTTAATCTCCCTCCGGTGTTCATGGTTCAGAGCCAACTAGGGATCTCTGGGAACCAGCTCGCAGAGTCAAAAGTCTTTGATTGGAATCACGGGGAGCCCAGGCCGTTGGCACTGCAGAGTAACTGGAATGCGTCTCCATGGTGAGAAGACTGGCCACCCCGGGTTTCTTGTGGTGCCTGCAGGCCTGCGAGTAGCATCCGTAAAGCTGGATCAGCTGGATCTCGGCCAGAGACTGGCCGTCAGAGACACCCATCTTTGTGCCCTAGCGAGCTCTAGTCTGCCTCCCTTTAAAACGGTACCCACTCCCCACGAGGAAGCCTGCTTTTAGTCCTGGAGCAGCTGTGGACAACAGCTGTGTCACCTGTCTTTGAAGTTCCTTTCTGGCGGGCAGGCTGCTTTCCATGAGGTACCCAAGCCTCTGACTTCCCCGGGCTAGCAACTTTCAACGCCCTACCTCACTTCTGAGCTTCTTAAATCCATTGCGAACAGAACAGAATGCTTGGGAAATTTGATTATGGGGTTTTCTTCAGAGTCATAACAACTTCTGTAAGTGCCAGGAATGGCATAGGCATTTGGGGGTTTTGCACCTTAATACTAAAGAAAGGCCGAGTTTCTTTTTCCCCTCCCAATACCAAGTGTTGGCAAAACTCTCTTATTCCCAGCCTTTTTCCTCTGCAAAGGGAAATTGGACCCGGAATCATCTAGAGGGGTCTTCACCCTACCAGGAGCTCCCTAGGGAGAGTGTTTCTGGTGAGTGAGTCTCAAAATGCCCTGCAAAAAGCGTCTTCTAGGGCAGGATAATTGATAATCATTATGGAGGTAAACTACTGTAGAAAACCTAGGATGCGTTTTTTTGTTTGTCTTTTTTTTCCTCTCCTAGGATGTATCTTGAGATCCTTTACAACTATGGAAATGGTGAAACTTTACCCCAAGTCCTTCCTCTCACAAATAGGGACATTTCAGCCCTAAAGAGGCCAGAGCAGCGGCCTGGAGCAAAAGGGAGGAGAATTCAGTGTTCAGTCTCCCCACAGTGGTTTGAGGTCTAATGCCCACAGTTTTTATAATAGTATCCTGGTTTGGGCATAAACTTAATGATCTACAATTTTCGTTAATCACTTCACTGCTGTCTTTCCCACCAATCCTGAGTCTGGCGTGAATGAAGCGGTATCTCTAGACCAAAAGAGTTTCCGACTGCTTCCTCTTTGGACCCCAAAAGAGTTTGGGGGAATCATGCAGGAAAAAAAAGGGTAATGTTTCATGACCGTTTATGTTCCTCGTCAGGAGGTTTCTGCCACCTCTTTATACAGAAGCTGCTTTTGCAAGTTTGCGCTGGTCATTTAAATGCCTCGAAATTTCCCTTGTGGAAGTTTTGGGTTCTGTTATGAAAGACGTGCCTCAGGTTGTGGAACCCCAGTGGTCTTTTTTATATAAATTTATTTAGTTAGTTTTGGCTGCATTGGATCTTCGTTGCTGCGCGCGGGCTTTCTCTAGTTGCGGCGAGCAGGGGCTACTCTTCGTTGCGGTGCGCGGGCTTCTCATTGCAGTGGCTTCTCTTGTTGAGGAGCACGGGCTCTAGGCACGTGGGCTTTAGTAGTTGTGGCACGCGGGCTCAGTAGTTGTAGCTCGTGGGCTCTAGAGCGCAGGCTCAGTAGTTGGGGCGCACAGGCTTAGTTGCTCCGCAGCATGTGGGATCTTCCCGGACCAGGGCTCGAACCCGCGTCCCCTGCATTGGCAGGCGGATTCTTAACCACTGTGCCACCAGGGAAGTCCGCACCCCAGTGTTTGAGGGCTGGCAGCCCTTGGTTTTATAGACGAGGAGACAGACATCCAGAGAGGCAAAGAGGACTGCGTAAATCACAGCTCGTTGCCTGGGAACACAGTCTCTTTAAGCCTAGACCCTTGTGCTTTCTGCCGACACTCCCGATGGAGGTAGGATGTCAGAACAGCCCCTGCTATTTTTATCTGCTAGGGGAGGGGTAGGAGGAAGGGAGCCAACATTCTCAACAGCCCATCAGGAAGCTGAGTCTGAATAAAAATGTCTTTGTTAATCACAAGTGAGCAGAATCTCTTGGGTTTTTCCTGCTCAGAAGCCAGGAGTTGGAACGGGCTGCTGGGAGCTCACTGCCTCTTCCTTTACAGCTCTGAAGCATCAGGATCAGACACACCTGAGAAACAGGACAAAAGTTAGAGGCTTTCTCTGGGGTTCCCCAAGCCCCTCCAGACTCCAAGGTGGGGAAGCAGCTGTGGCTTCCCATCTTACTCCCGGAGCTGTTCTCTGTATTTCAGGAACATCCACGGGAACCCCTTTCCCCCCGTGGCCCTCAACACGGCCATGAGGCCTCTGAGTACCTGCTCCCAACCTCATAAACAGCAAGAGTGACTGTGATATTCAGTGGCATGTTTATGCTGTTTGGTCAATGTGGAGATTCTCCCGGGAGTTGCTGAAGAGAGCGCCCCTCTCAGATCCCTGTCGTGCTGGATGGTGTCACCAGGAAAAGTACCCGCCATCCAGAGTTCCTCGTTCCTTGCATTGTCTCCTCTTAAACCCTGTTAATTGTCTTATATCTGTATGACGGTGCAACAATAACAAAATCTCTTTCCTCCAGGGTTGGTGAAGTGGGGCCCATGCAGGAATGCGTGCCGGGCCCACGTAGAAACCACTTTCCACCCTCTACTGCTTGGCCCCCAGACACTTCAAGGCCATGAAGTGGCCTCTGAACCAGGAGGGTTCATTCATCCAACGCTTTCTTGTCATTCGCAGTATCACTTGCAAAGCTTTTCTTCCATCCTTGCCCCGCTGGAGACCCCGTGGTTTCCAGTTGAGCAAGTTTTCCTGCTAGGGTTGACTTCCTGTATCCCTGCATGGGCTACATTGTAATTGTGTTAATCAAAATTCCTGGTTCACCAGATCACTCCCTTCCTTTTCACGGTCAGAAAATACAGAGTTTATTGTTCTGTGTCCTCTGCCTGTTCAGTCCTAAGAAACATGCCCAGTGAGTTGACTGGCCCCCAGGGAGGCACTGGGGGGCTTGCTGATGGATATTCAGAGTGGCCAGGACTCTCGCTGACTCTTCAGGAGCCAGACACGCCTGCAGTGCTCAAAGCAGTTCAGCCTCCAGGCCCAGGGCTGACGGCTTTGTAGGTGCCGGGAGAAAACCCCCATGGCACTGATGTCCACCTCTCGGAGTGGATACCAGTGGCAGCCAGGCTTCCTCTAGCAGCGTCATGGATGGAGGACAGTGCTGGAGCCAGTGGGGGGATTGCGAAAGGTCGCTGCTACAGGCAAGGAAAAGCAAGGCAGACGCCCATGGAGAACGGGGCTGGCGAGTCCAGGTGCGTCACCCTCTGGCCACTGGTAGATATCACCCTGGGAGCTTCTCGGGGATGGGGTGGGTACAGGTCTGGCGTGATCAAGCGGGGGAGTCCAGCCAGAGGGATGTGAACGTTACCCCATCCATCCATCCATCCATCCATCCATCCATCCATCCATCCATCCATCCATCCATCCATCCATCTACCTACTCTGAGCAATGAGGCCTGAGGACACTTGGGTATCAGGTTTAGAAGAGTCCTGGGGGCTTTTGCATTTAAGTGATTAGAGCCTGGTTCGGAAATTTCCTTTAAAATGGACTCAAAGACACAACACTGTAAATCAACTATACTTCAGTAAAAAATTATTTTTAAAAAAAAGTAAATGTGGTGCAATAAAATAAAATAAAATGGACTCAGAGAAGCAGCCCTGCCAACCAGGTGATTTCAGTAAGAGGGGTGTGAGTATACTCATGGAGGGTTCTGGCAAAACCTCTGACGAGTCGGTCACATTTACTGAGAAACTCTGCACGTAGAGAAGTGGAAGGGAGAAAGACATCTTGCGGCTCTGTGGCTCCTGACTGGTAAAAGCTAGAGGTGAGCCTTATGGTTTGACCCCCTTTCACACGGGGTCCAACCAGAGTGGATCAAGGGAAGCAGAAAAGCTCAGACTCAGGCTGGGCAGCAGTGACAGTCTTCTCTGAGTGCTGAGCCCGGCTCTGGCTTTGAGGGCTTCCAAAGGCAAACAGAGGAACAAATGAGATCTTCTAGAAGCCCTGGGTTCCTGAGCTTTCCCTCATCCAGCAAAGTGCTTTGGGCCCACCCTGTCCGCCTTCATGGATTTCAGGGCTCAGGGCTCCCTGTGGAAGAAGGTTTGTGGTCTCCAGGGACCCTTCCCTTCTGCCGTGGTCCCTCTGGCTGGAAACCCGTCCTTCTCTAGAAAATAGAGGAGGGCAAATACCAGATGCCAGAGGATGGTAGCGAATTGCGCAGGTACCTGAAAGTCTTGGCAGGAGGGAGGAGAGGAAGAAGGGGACTTTCTTTATCAGGATGGGAAGGGAGAGTGGGATTCTGCTTCCTTTCTCTCGGTGTCCACAATTTTTTTCTCCTACCTCCTGATCTTTTCTAGTATTTTCTGGAATTTTTGATCTGGGGTTTTTTTTTTTTTTTTTTTACACTATGTATTGAGAATAGTCATCCTTACACATGTTCTGTAACTAGGTTTACGATGATTATTTACACATTTTTTATAAGCTGCTTTCAGTGTTCAGCCCTGGTCCTTTTTACCTCAAGGCCTTCATTCTTCACCTGTAATTGTTTTAATCTTTCAGGCAGTTGGAGTACATCTTTCAAGCACTTGATTGGTAAATATCCTGAACCCTTGTCCCTAGAGCGGTGTATTTCGATCGATTTCACTCATGAAAGACAGCTGTGGCCACATAGAATGGGCTTAGCATTTTCTGCCTAGCGGTCCAGGGGTGTCTTTGGAAATGTGGTCACAGAAGAGCCAAGAGCAGCTTCATTTATGCTCCTTTATCAGAGACACCCTCCTCCCACTTAAAGGGTTGTAGGACTTTATCCTTTCTTTGCTGTGTAAATGTATTGTTAGAGGGTGTCAGCTTGTTGTTGGGCTTTTAAAACCCATTTTGCCTGGAGCAGTGCGGGACCTTCCTTTGTGTCTCTTCGAGCTGAGGGAAGTTTTCTTCCCTGGGGCCCCCCCCAATCAACCTATGTTTATAGTTTCTTTTCTGCTACGGCTTTTTTTCTGGTTTCTTCTTCAGGAACACCTAGCATCTCTTCTGTCGATTCCGTTTTCATGTTTTCCCATTTCCTTTGCATTCTGGGAAAAAAATTCTTCAGTTTGTTTTGTACATAACTGACTTTTTTTTTCTTGCTACAATACTGATTTTATATTCTATCGCAACCAATGTGGATATTCCTTTTATCACTACCTTTTAAATTTCCCTACAGTTTTGAGCACATCCTGTCCTTTTTTTATATCATTTTTTTAAACCAGCTTGCCTTTTTTCCATTAGTTCGTTCTCTCCTTATGACTTTGGCGTTTGTATAATAGATGCTGTATCTTCCTGTCCTCTTTTGAGGTTGCTAAATGGTTTCCTGGAATTTTTCTTCTGGAGACCAGATGAGCTCATGAGTAGACGTTTGTGCTGCTCCTGAGGCGTCTGGATGCTGTTCCTCAATTTAATTTCTGCACTTCAAGAAACACTGTATTATCTTGTGTCCCCCACCTCCCTGTACTCAAAGTTGAACAGTCCGTTCAGTCAGTCCATGAAGAGCTGGGATTTGTTCACAGGTGGGGCACATGCATTGCTTGGACAGCCATTCTCTGTTTACTTGTTTGGGGAAATAGCTTCTCAAATCTGTTTGAAGCCCAGTTTCTATTACAATTCCCAGTTTCCATCCATGCATCCATCCATCCAGTGTTCTGGGTACTGAGCTGAGACTAAGAACAAGATGGACATGGCCTTGCCTTCCTGAATCTTACACGCTGCTTCTCTGTTGTGTGGCCCCTCCTCCTCCCCCTCCTCTTCCTCTGCCTTGTGGCTGGGTCTCCAAATCTCTCACCCCTAGAAGAACATGAAGATGCTGTCAGTGCCCATCCTCTTCCTACCAGCCTATGAAACTACTTGGGAGGACTACATTTCCCAGAATGCACTGTGCTGTTGTCATGGGTCCCCTCCTTCCTCCCCAGCTATTTTCTCTCAGTCACTCTCCATGGATAGAAAGGCTGCCAGAGCCACAGAGAACAATACTTTCACCTGTGAGACAGAGGAGAAGTGCTCAGTATTCTTGTGGACACAGACCCTGAGGCTGGCGGCATCGGTGTGGGAAGTGGGGCCCGGCTTCATGCCTTCTCTCTTACCCTGTAGCCAGAGATGATCTTTCTTTGGGTAGCTCTTCCCAGCTCTGTCTGGGAATCTCTCCACCCTGAACATGTCCGCAGAAAGGTGTAGGGTGGACGTGACTCTCCAGTCTCCAGCCCCCCTGGGTCTTGGGCTTCTTTTTTTTTTTTGGTCTTTTGTTTCTTTGTCTTAAGTTTATTTATTTTTGGCTGCGTTGAGTCTTCATTTTAGGCTTATCTCTAGTTGAGGCGAGCTGGGGCTACCCTTTGTTGCGGTACACGGGCTTCTCATTGTGGTGGCTTCTCTTGTTGTGGAGCATGGGCTCTAGGTGTGCGGGCTTCAGTAGTTGTGGCAGGTGGTCTCAGTAGTTGTGGCACACGGGCTTCAGTAGTTGTGGCTCGCGGGCTCTAGAGCGCAGGCTCAGTAGTTGTGGCGCACGGGTTTAGTTGCTCCGCGGCATGTGGGATCTTCTCGGACCAGGGCTCGAACCCGTGTCCCCTGCATTGGCAGTCGGATTCTTAACCACTTCGCCACCAGGGAAGCCCCAGGTCTTGGGCTTCTTGGTGGCTCCCTTGCAACCCTGTCCCTAATTGGTTGACCCATACTGAGTGACAGTGGAAGCCGCTTCTGGCCTCCGGGTCGGGGACTGCTCAGCGCGCACCTGTAACAAACTGGTTCCCGGGGGCTGATGGCTCCCAGGCACACCTGGCCACGCCCTGGCTGCTCCCCGGTGTCCCAGCTGGCTGTGCCGTTGGGAAGGGAGCACTTGCTGGCGAGTTCTTTATGGAGATGCCTTCAGGCGCTGCCAGTCACGGCACCGGACTCATTAGCAGTCATTGCCATGGCAACGGGTCTGCCAGAAAGTGGCTCGTTAGGCTGACAACTTCAGCGCTGTTATATATAGATCTGGGTGTGGGGGAGGGGGGCTGTGAGGGCCGTGGAAATGCCTTTCTTTAGCGCTCCTATTGCTTCTGGGTTTGGGGTGTGAGAAGACGCGGAATGGGGGGACCTTAAAACCGTCCGATCCGGCTGCAAAATCAAGTGTCTGACGGCCCCCCATTACCACCGGCAAGTACCGTTTGCTCACACCTGCGGAAAGGTAAGAACCAGGTGCTTCCGGAAGTCTCCTAAGGGGCAAGGAGTCCTGGGTTGAACTTGAAGAAACTGGGGGGCGTCTGAGTGTGGGGTTCGTACTGCCTGGAGGCTACAGAGGCAAGATAAGATCTCTTAGAATAGTCTATCTGAAGGGTCTGGGCTACGGGACAGGAGTGTCTTCTTTATAAGTAAGGCAGCCAAACACTGTCTTTTTATAAATTATTAATTTTCTGTTCCCAGTTTTGATCTCAGAAGTGATGTTTTCTCTCCATCCCTCCTTCTAAAGAAAGCTGCAGACCATCTCTTCTGAGTTCATTGAGCATGAGATTTAAGGGTACATGTTAAAAAGCAGCTTTCTAGGCTCAAGGTTGATTGTGGAGTCAGAGCCCCGGAATCTGCTCTTTAACCCACATCGCTGGTGACGGACGGGGTGTCCCAGGGACCACACTTTGAGAAACACCACGGTAGGGGGATTTGTGTTTAATCTCTAGGTGACTTCCCTTTGTCTGCTCTTATTTTCCCCCTCCGAGGAGGGGATCAGTAGCCATCATTAAGAGGAAAATTTCTTTGGTTGTGTTGTTCTATGTAGGGAGACAAGGAAGTCAGCCCACAGATGGGGAACGTGACTGGTTGGACGTGGGTGGTGATATTTCTGCACGTCTCCTGGGAAGGCATATGCTCGTTTGGAGACCGTGAGACAGGCAGGAGAAGCAGACCTGAGTTGCCATCCTCCTTGCCCGGGTGCTGGGATGTCAGGTGGTCCAGGTGAAGATACAGAGCTGATCACAGACAGCTGGGGAGAGATGAGCTGAGGGTAACTAGGATTTGGGTAACTGGGTAGAAACAAAGCTAATATTTTTAACTGGTTTCACCAATTAATTAACTGTGCAGTGTTGGGTGAGATATTAAACTCTGTGAGTCTCAGATTCCTCCTTTTAAAATGGGAAAAAAATGGCATCTCTGTGGCAGGCTTGTGGTAATGATTAGAGACGAGTTTGTGAAGCACCTGGCCCAATCCTTGGTGCACTGTAAACATTTGGTGAAAGTCATTATCAATGAGCGCAAATGGGATCTGAGCTCAGATGTTTCTTGAGGACCTTCTAGACTAGGGTTCTGAAGTGGTCTAGAAATTCTCGATGTTCCATAGGAGATAGGGTGAGTGAGTAGGTGCACACGTGCCTCCATTTTGGGGGCAGAAGAGCCATAGTTTTCTTTAGATTCTCAGAGGATGGGCTGTCATATACAGTTGAAGAGGTTGTTTACTCAACAAGGGGACCCAGATTGGGGGGGGGGGAGTCAGGGACAGCTGAAACCCAGCCTTGCACTCGGGTCTGGCCCATCTGGGGAAGAGGCAGCATTTTCTCATTCCCACAAAGCAGTCCTGTGCATGAGGTTAAGAATTTCTTAGTTGGAAGAAACTGGCTTCATCTCCCCCGATTCACACTCCTTCAGCTCATGTTCATTGTAGGTGGGGCCCCCAACCTCACCCCTCACCCCTGCTTCTAGTTCCTATTCCCATGGGAAAGAGCTGCTGAAATGGAAGGGGAGAAGCCACAGGACGAGGGAAGGCAAGGGAAGGATTTAAGTTGGAAGGAAACTAATTAGAAGAATAGGTTTGGCAGAGACCTTAATTACTGGGTAGTTACTCACGCTGAATCCTCTTGTTGGCTGTGGGGCAGCCCTCCCAGGAGGCCTGCCCCTCCATGACCACGAGGAATGAGGTAATGGTGGTGGTTTGGGCCTCTTAGTTGAGGGCCTGCAGGTGGGAAGGCCAACTGTGTGTGTGTGTGTGTGTGTGTGTGTGTGTGTGTGTGTGTGTGTGTGTGTGTGTGTGTGTGTGTGTGTGTGTGTGTGTGTGTGTGTGTGTGTGTGTGTGTGTTAAAATACACCTAACATAAAATTTACCGTCAGTGACATTTATACCTTCACAGTTTTGTGCAACCATCACCACTGTCTAGTTCCAGAACATTCTCATCACCCCCAAAAGGAATCCCTGTCCCCATTTCCCCCTCCCTCTAGCCCCTGGCAACCACGAATCTGCTTTCCATCTCTACGGACTTTTCTGTCCTGGATATTTCCATCAGTGAGATTGTACGATATGTGGGGTTTTGTGTCCAGCTTACCTCATGCAGCATGATTTCAGGGTTCATCTGTGTTGTAGTGTGTATCAGTACTTCATTCCTTTGCATGGCTGAATATTCCTTTTTATGGACACGCCACATTTCGTTGGTCCGTTCATCAGTTGACGGACACTTGGGTTGTTTCTACCTGTCGGTAATTGTAGATAATGCTGCTGTGAACATGTGCGTACCAATTCTGTGTTGGAGTGTTGTTTTCAGTTCTCTTGGGGATGTAGCCAGCTGTCTGCACGTCTTTTTTTTTTTTTAATATTTATTTATTTAGTTGGCTGCTCTGGGTCTTAGATGCGGCACGTGGGATCTTCATTGCCTCATGTGGGCTCTTAGTTGTGTCATGCATGTGGGATCTAGTTCCCTGACCAGGGATTGAACCCGGGCCCCCTGCATTGGGAGCGCGGAGTCTTAACCACTGGACCACCAGGGAAGTCCCTGTTCACGTGTCTTTGACTCCTGACTTACTACAGGCCAGCCAACGGGAGGAACTTCTTTCTGGAAGAGGGGAGGAAACAAGGGGACTGTGGCTGCCTGGGGGGCAGGGCGGAGGCAGAACACAGTCAGATGGTGGGCAGAGCGGGGCCCCGTGGCCATGCTGGAGGGGATGTGGAGACCTCTTTGCCACATCGGCCAAATTAGGAAATTGGCTGAGTTGGCCCGGGTGCCCCCCCTCCCCTCTTTCAGCACCTCTTGGCCCTTATGGGCTCAGCATCAGGGATGCCTCCCCCAGGTACCTTCCAAAGGGTCCTGCGTTTCCCGGACGGGGGAGACCTCAGAGCCATCGTGGCCCCTACCTGGCCATCAGTGTCCTCAGACGGAAACCCGGGCTTCTTCTGACCCTCCAGAGTTAGGCAGATTAACCAGTCATTCTAAAGAGAAGAGCACCATGCAGCTGTGGAGACAGGCCAGATGTCACTGGTGCTATTTCACAAGGGGGACCCAGAGGGACGGAAGGTTCGGTCCACGCTCTCCACCAGCCCAGCTAAGGAGAGGTCTTTTCACCAGAGTGTGTGAGTCAGCATCGTGACCCAGTGGCCTCCCCTGCAGGGTCTGTGTTTGCCTTCTAAGTTGAGGAGTCCTGGAAACAGAAACCTCAGAGAAGGGACTGTTAACGGGGACATTTCAGCCGCAGTGATGGGGCGGGTGGGGCGGAGGCCAGGTGTGTGACCCTGAACTTCACGTTATGGGGGGCAGAGGCTGTGTGAAGCCTGATCTTGCTCCGCCTTGAACGGCCCCCCATTCCGCTGGGAACGCCCATTGGGCACAACTGGTGACAGGCGCTGTCCTAGGTGGCCAGTTTGTTATTAATCTCCACGGCATCTGCCACAACTGGGCTGATGTTTCACAGATGTGGCAATAGACACAGCTGGTTGAGTCACTTCCCCAGGTCATGTGGCAGCTCAGGGGCCGTGTCAGGATTGAGTGAGCCTGAGGCGGGCTGGTTTTCACGGTGCTTCTGGGTCCCTCTCTCCTCTGCAACCTCTTTCTGGCCACGTCCGTCTCTGAGCCTTGGTTAATACCTCTTAACAATGTCTCATTTCTTACCAGGTTATTTAGACAAGCTGAAATCTGGCCTTCCCTTCTTGGATGCTCTAAGTTACCTGAACTCAAGCAGAAGCAACCTGGTTCTATTGATAGAATGTTCCTCTCTTCAGCCAACCTCCTGAGCTCCCCACTCGTATTTTACTCCCAACTCCGCTCAGCCAGAATGTCTGTCTCCTGCCTGTGGGATATGTTATCCACACAGACACTGTACTCAGCACAGGGCTTGCATGTGTTTCGACCGCCTTCCAATCTGCAAGAGGCCGGAGCAGTGTCTGGACGCCTAGGTAAACGTGCACAGCGGTGTGCCTGGGCTCAGTGGACATGCTCTGCTGGTGAGGAGGCCTCCTGGCTGCTCTCTGGCCCCTGGTAGTTCTTTTAGAAGCCAGCGCACGGAATCAGAGAGGAGCCGTAAACTAACAGGTGTGGGAGACAGAAGCGATCGGGGCGTGGGGGAAAGCTTTTGGTTAAATTGTGAAAATTCATAATGAAACATACACCGCCGTTACTCAGAGGGCCATAGGGTGACTGTGTTTACCGAAGTCCCAGGAGAAGCTAGGATTGATCCCATCCCGCTGAGGGTGTGCAGGGCACCGCAGGAAGCAGAAGCACGTGGCTTTGCAGCTTCAGAAAAGCTGAGAGGAGTCTGGGAGCTGTGTGTCTCTACTGCTCACTTTCAATCTCTTATCTTCCTAAGCGGTGGTCATCAGTGATCAGAACCTGCCTCCGTGGGCATGGCTGGGGGATGCTGAGGGCACTTAGGAGCTGACGCGGTTTAATATGTCTGAACAGGGTCCAGCTTTGTTAAGAAATTCACAGCACCTCTCCTCGTGTGGCTGGAATTCTGATTTTAGTCAATTTACTTTCTTCACAAGGAACAGCAATTGTATGACGGGCTAACTTGGACCTTCTTATTTTTCAATGTTCTTTAGCTAACAACTTTTGCTTTTGTGTTTATTGAAGAAAATTTAGATGAGAGAGAGAAGCAGAAAGAAAAGAATAAAAATTCCCCAGAATCCCACCACCACAGATTGCCTCTGTTTTAGCCTTTGTGTCTGCATCTTGTTTTTCTGTTCTATGCTTTTTCTCTGATTTTTTTTTTCAAAGTACTGCCGTGCATAGTTTAAAGAATTAAACCGCACATCAGTGCGTACGATAGAAAGGAAGTCTGTTTCGACTCAGATTCCCAGCTCTCTTTGCGAGAGTGATTTGGACACTTGACTAGAAAAACCCCACCTAGATCGTCATTGATTCCTGGCTTTATTATGGAAGGTTGAACATCTCGCTCTGCTGAGACTTGCATTCATTACTCCTGGTCAGTTCCCACAGCAGGCCCTGGGCCTTGTCTGCTGCTGTATTTGGTGGTCCTGAGGATTTTCAGATTCCACAGTGGGAGCTGGAGAGTGACCCGCCTCCTCCAGGCAGGTGTAGCGACCCTGTGAGTGGTTTTCTGGGGGCCCGGGAGGAGAAAGCCCAGCTCTTGTGTTAACTGATGGGCATCTCCCCCGTCCTCTGGGGGGTGCTGTCCCTTCTGCGGTGGTTCTGAAAATCAAGGGCTGCTCACACCTCACGCTCAGGCAATCCCCGACATCACACCTGCAGCCCGTAACCTCCCCCAGGGAGGCCCGTGGGCCACACGCCCCCGCCAGTGTCGAGCCACTCCAGGGAGACTCCATCTGCCTCTGACTTCCTGGTCGAAAGACAGTTGCAAAAATGCCACATGTGTGTGACCTTCTCTGTCTTCCTCCACAGAAGCCGGGAATGGTCCCCCCTCCACCGGGAGAGGAAAGCCAGACCGTTGTCCTTCCACCAGGCTGGCAGAGCTACTTGTCCCCTCAGGGCCGGCGCTACTATGTCAACACGGCCACCAATGGTGAGTCCCGCTCTGGGCAGCGTCCTGCGCCAGCCCTGGGGTCCTGTCCGTTTGGAGGGGTGGTTCTCTCCTCCCTCCTTCACCTCCTGGGCTTTAGACTTTTCCTCCCAAAATCTACCTCAGAGGCTGCAGGGGAATCTTGCCTTCTTCACAGGGCTGGGTGGCAGGGGGCTGAGCCTGGGTGGGGAAAGCTGCCCTTCAAAGTTGGGGTCATCCTTGGCACCTCACAACCACCCGGCATCTTTGTGGAACCCAGCCTCATGGTCTGGGGCTGTGTTTTCCAAACTGAGATCGCCAGAGGGTCTGCGGTCCACAGCTGGTTTAAATCAAATCAAACAGGTTACGCTACTGCATGATTTCTTG
Source organism: Grampus griseus (assembly GCF_964374135.1). Taxonomy (NCBI): domain Eukaryota; kingdom Metazoa; phylum Chordata; class Mammalia; order Artiodactyla; family Delphinidae; genus Grampus; species Grampus griseus. The sequence continues at coordinate 44,583,210 of NC_139014.1, forward strand.
GAACTTGGAATGCGCTGATTGATACCCAAACAAGGGTTATGAGAGTGGGGTTTCCCTAATTACATCACAACGTCGCTCTCTCTTCCCTGAAGTATCTCACTGGCTGGAGTTTCTTAGGATGTTTTCTGGGAAATTCTGGGGCTAGTTATGGATTATTTATTCTAACCGGTAATTAGAGGTTCCCTGTGCATTTCTGAGTTGGGTCAGGACCACAGCTCTTTGCCTCCGATTATTGTAGGCCGCCTGAGCCTTCACAACAACTCCAGGATCCTAGCACGTAGGCTGTAGGATGACCTGCAGGAAGGCTGGAGCAGGGTCATACAAGAAGGAGTGGCGGCATCTATAACGAGGTGGACAGAGCAGTGTACAGGCTGTGGTCTTGGGCTGGGCAGAGCAAAGCCAGCCATCAGCTCTGTCTCTTGACCCCAGGGAAACTGCCACCAGAGAACGGAGAGGATGGAAACACAGAAAGTTAGATCTGGTGGGAATCACAGATGTGTGTGCCAAGGCAGAACGTGGATTCGGGTAGGATTTCGGCACCTCACTTCCCCCATCTGTGCCTACCTGACTTACGGCTACCTCCTCCCTCCCGACAGCACCATTGATATGGTCTATGTTTATGAACCTGCACTTGGCGGGAGCGGGGTGGGGAACTGGTGACAGGAGAGCCAGCTGCTGTCTAGAGGAAGCAACAGAGAAGGCAGCTGACAGCTGCCACTTGGGGCGTCTGGTTTGTTTATATTGCCTGGCAACCTGGCCTTCCGCTCAAGGAGGGGTGTTTTAGTTGAAGAGGTAACCAGGGGTTTCTAGGAAAAGGGAAGCAGAACTATTTCTGACCATTCTAATCAGAAGCTTCCTCACAATAAGCACAGAGCAGCTTTGTACTGTTATCAGACTTTGAAGTTTCGGAGGTGAGTGTGTTTATGGGCAGTGCCCCATCTGTAAAATGCGGAAGTTGGACCAAATGATCCTGAGATCATCAAGAATTCGGCTCCATTCTTGTCCTGAATTAGCCACTCTGTTGCAAAGGGGCAGAAGGGTAAAAGTAGCTTTCTAAAATCTAACTGATCTTTTAAAAATAGCCGTGTAACAAACAGTCCGTTGCTAGTATATGCTCTCAATCATTTAACTAGCCCTCTCTTTAGTAAGGGGATAGTTAAATCCCATTTTATGTTACCAGGCAGTGTGAATTTCCAATAACTTGCATGTCAAAGAATAGGGTTCTTTTTTCAGCCATTTAAAAATGTAAAAGTCGGGCTTCCCTGGTGGCACAGTGGTTGAGAGTCCGCCTGCCGATGTAGGGGACACGGGTTCGTGCCCCGGTCCGGGAGGATCCCACATGCCGCGGAGTGGCTGGGCCCGTGCGCCATGGCCGCTGAGCCTGCGCATCCGGAGCCTGTGCTCCGCAACGGGAGAGGCCACAACAGTGAGAGGCCCGCGTACTGGAAAAAAAAAAAAAAAAAAAAAAAAAAAAAATGTAAAAGTCGATCTTAGTTAAGGAGTTCCCGAGCTCTATGATGACATGCATGTGTTGGCCCATGGGCCATATTGGTTGCTGTATTCCTGGCTCCTTGGTCTCGCATTCTAGACACATGCCAGCTTTTTTTTTTTTAATCAATAATCAAACAATTACATTTACTGTATATATATTATATGTCAAAATGCACTAAATTACCCATAAATAATTTTACTTCGCCTACTCAACAATCCAGTATAACAGTGGTTCTCAATAGGGACAATTTTGCTCACCAGGGGGCAAGTCTGAAAAGAATTTTGATTGTTCCAACTGGGGAATATACTGGCATCTAGTGAGTAGAGGCCAGGGATGCTGATGAATATCCTACAGGGCACTAGACACATGCCAGTTTTATTCATTCGTTGTTTAATTCATTCTTCATCTGGTTGATTGAATTGTTCAGTCAACAAACACGTGTTGGGCCTCACGTATGTTCCAGGCAGAGTGTTGGATGCTGATATATTATTATATAATAATAAAAAAGAAGGAGCCTCAGCCCTCAAAGTACTTAGCTTCTACTAATGGAAGCAGATTTTATTTTATTTATTTTTATTTTTATTTTTGGCTGTACTTTTATGTTTTTGGCCATATTTTAAACTTTTGATCCAGCTTGCAGGATCTTAGTTCCCTGACCAGGGATCAAACCTGGGCCCTGACAGTGAAAGCGCCAAGTCCAAACCACTGGACCATCAGGGAATTCCCAGAAGCAGATTTTAAATGAGTCCATATTTGATTGCAGTCGAGAGCAGGGCTGTGAAGGAGGAGTCCACAGTGTTTTGAGAGCATGTCCCAGAGAGACCCTGGGAGGTCAGGGGAGACTTCCTGGAGGAGGAGGTTCCCTTCAGCTGAGATGAGAAGCATGACAACAATATCGGTCATGTTTGGAGGGATCATGCAGACCCTGCACATCACGTTAAAGATTTTGCTTTTTAGTTTTAAGGCACTAGGAAGACCAGATATCTTTCTGATTCTCCTCTGGAATCTTAGCCCCATTTTGTTTGGCTGCTGGACTGCTTTGTAAATTTTTTAATCTGACTGCCTTTCTGCAGGAAGGTGCTTATCAGAGCAGCCTCTCGCTCTTCTCACACCCACGTTTATCTGACCCCTGACTCCTGGAAGCATGTGTCTCCTCACAGCCGGGCCAGCTGCACCCACCTTTCCGCCCCAACTCTTGGATCTCTGCTGCCCTGAGACTCTGGCCAGAATCGCTCGCCACTGTCCAGGAAGCAGACCCCTTCTCGCAGGCACTGTGAGCCGTTTCTTTCTTCTTCTTTCTGTCTGTCCACCTTGCTTCCAAGCTCTCCTGGTCTCCCTTAATCCCTAATTGCTGCTTTTGCAGAGGGCGCTGGGGTACCATAGACGTGCTGTCCCCGTTTTTACACCATGTACAAATGCAAGGAGTTTAAAGCCCAATTTACATTTGTATTACCCTGCTCTGGCTCATCTGCTTATTTTCAAATCCGTTTAGGATTTTCTGCATGGGGACTGTTACAGGGCTGCTGTGCTGGGCTGTGGGGTACAAAATCAAACCAGAGGCCATCTCCGCCTTCAGCAACTGCAGGTGTGATGGAGTCAGAAACACGGAAGCCAATGAGTGTTTCGGGTGTTAACGTGGAAACCTGCAGGCCCAAGGAAGGGGGTCGCCAGCTTTATCTGGGTGTCAGACAGGTATTTGAGAGCAGGGATGCGGGGTCCTTGCCTTGGGCGTTTTCAGCTGCAGTGGCAGCAGGAGCAGAGGGGAGGCAGCAGGGGGAAGGCTGATGTGGCTGGCGTGGGTGAGGAACAGAGAGGGGGGGACTTGGGGGTCTGATCCACTAAAGACCCCAGTGGGGCACCGTGAAGAGTTGGGGCTTTGCCCTGTGGGCGTGGAAAGCGATGGAAGCGCTCGCTTGACATCCTCAGAATATTGCGGCGATATTGCTCGTGCAGCAGAGTGATGGGTTATAGGATGGTGAGCAGGAACCTGACAGGCTCGATGAGAAGAGAAGTAATGAGGTCAGCTCCGTGTCTGTAGTGTGGCCAGAGAGGAGGAGATACGATCTGTCAGACGGGGTGTGGCAGGTCCAGGAAAGAAGAACGGACAGATTCCTTTTCTGCCTTGTGTGCCGGAGCTGTTCAGTGAGAACAGGGAACTTGGGAGGAATGGCTTTGGAAGAAAGAAGATGATTCCACATTGAGCATACCGTTCCTTGGGGAACATTCAGGGAGAGATGGGCAGTGTATGTTGGACGGATGGGTCTGTGACTCAGGGGTCGTCATCTGGGCTAAAGATGAGGCGCTGGGGAGCTGTGTGGGTGCACGGCATGGTGGGCAGAGAGCAGGCTGGGTTACACCCCCACTTGTCCCTTGGTCTGACTCCGTTGTACAGGGACCGACCTGCACAAGCCCAGGTAGCGGCCCAGAACTTGCATTTCATCAGCAGAGAACTGAAATCAGGAGCGTGCAGGAGGTCACCCAGGGCAAGCCTCCAGGGGAAAGAGAGCCCTGCAGAACCACGCTTAAGGGAGGGGCAGAGGGGGCTCGGACAGAATCGTCAGAGATGTGAGGCTTCCAGGAGCAGGCAATGTCCTGAATGGCAAAGGAGAAAAGATTGTCAAGACAGACTGAAATACAGGTCAGATTTATGGTGGGGGAGGGGATATTGTAAGTCTTTGGGGAAAGCACACATTATTTAATAAATGGTGTTGGGCCAGATGGCTCACAGGAAATTTTGTTGGGTAAGTTAATGCAATGACACTATTGTTTTCGTAGAAACTCAGCAAGGCCATCAGAGCATGAGACTTTGGGAGGCATCTTCCTCCCACCCATCTCCCCTTATCTCCTCACGGTTTATGGCTCTCTGGGGCATTTTGTTGGGCAGGGTGGTACTGAGCTCAGGCCCCAGGGTTCTGGTATCAGGAAATTGCTTGTGCTGCAGTGCTCCGTTCTACCCAAAGTTGACTCTATTGCCAAAAATGAGAGTGTGTTTAGTTTCTGGTTATTGAGCTATTATCAGTAGCCAGCCTATTCAGGGACCTAAGCTAGTGTTAAGCGGGACCACTTATTTGCATAACAAATAACTGCATTTCAAGAAAACAGCACAAAGTTGTTTTGTTCCATTTATCATTGGAAGCCCAGATATGCACATTTAATCACTTAACAGGGTCAGAGATATTCAGGTCTTCTTTTTGGAGAGATGCTGGCTTTTTAGATATTATTTAAGATATATTTTTACTATTTGGACCTCGAAGGGATATTTCAAGCCAGTAACGAAGGCCAAGCTTAGTTTTGCTTAGTGTATGAGTCAGTATTTTATCTCTTACATAGATTAATCTTTATATACTTTAAATCTGATAGTTTCATTTATCTGTCTTTCATTTCTAAAGAAAGAGGATCATTTGAAGAGGGTGCCTTAGTCCTGTTTCCCCGAGAAAGCAGAGCCTGAGGCAAGGATTAAGTGTTAACACCTTATTTGGGAGGTATAAGCCCAGAATGGTGAGGGTGGGTGAGGGGGGAAGAGAGGCAAAGGAAGATGCTGGCTAGCCTTGACAGTGAACTGACAGCCAGCGGGTTGCTCAGCAAGTGTGTTCGCTTCTCTGGAACCAGGTTTGCAGAGAGGAGTCATGCCTTTGAGTAGTCCACGGGAGAGCAGAGGTGTTTTATCTGCTCCCCTCCTTCTCATCTCCTGTTTCCCACTGGCCACGCTTCTCTGCTTGGAGAGCCATTTCCCCCCACTTTGGGGTGTAGCATCTGACCCCCAGCAGCCTCTTGGAAAGCCTTATTCCACGCCCACAGAGTGATGCTTCAGCCAAGCCCAAGGCGATGGTCAGTGGAGCGTGGGTGAGGTGCCCACCAAAATAGGAGGAGGCAGTCGATGGAAATGTGAGGAAGAGGCCAATGTCTGTCCCAGCCTGGAGGCTCCTGTCCCACTGTGTGCTGGGCTGTACATCTCTCTCCGCTGTCAGGCCTTGATGACTTGATTATTTACAGGGTTTCGGTGGCCGATGACTTTTACTCAGTCATCCTAGGGGGAACCTTACAAATCATTGAACACAGCAGTTGGCAGTCTACAGCCCTTGGGCCAAATTCAGCTTGCAGCCTGTTTCTGTAAATAGAGTTTAATTGGAACACAGGCGTGCTCTTTTCTTTTCTTTTTTTTTTAATATATATTTATTTTAATCTTTGGCTGCGTTGGGTCTTTGTTGCTGTGCGGGTCTCGTTGTGGTGAGCGGGGGCTACTCTTCGTTGCGGTGCGTGGGCTTCTCATTGCCGTGGCTTCTCCTGCTGCAGAGCACGGGCTCTAGGCGTGCGGGCTCCAGAGCGCAGCCTCAGTAGTTCTGGCTCGTGGGCTCTAGAGCACAGGCTCAGTAGTTGTGGCACAGGGGCTTAGTTGCTCTGCAGCATCTGGGATCTTCCCGGACCAGGGCTCGAACCCACGTCCCCTGCATTGGCAGGTGGACTCTTAACCACTGCACCACCAGGGAAGCCCCTCTTTTATTTTCTTATTGCCTAAGGCTGCTATTGCCCAAAGATGGCAGAGTTGAGTAGGGTCCATATAGCTCACAAAACCAAAAATGTTTACTCTCCGGCCTTTAAAAGAAAAAGTTTGATGATCCCCAGCCTAACAGATAGAACCCGTTCATTTTACACACGAGGAAGGGAGTCCCCCATGGGGTAAAGGGACTCAGTTAAAGTTACCTGCCCATTCAAAGACCAAGCTATGCTTGGATCCCCTGTCTTCTAATCTTTTCCTTTTTACCTCAGTATACAGGAGGATGGGCATGGGGGAGGGCAGTGACTTAATTTGCAATAAGGATAACTGAGTACATGGATTAGTAGCAAAAACAATCCGAGATAACTTTTATTTTTAAGGGAAACACAACTATCTTCTGAGAGCATCAACTGAAACCCAGGAGAGCTGGGAACTGTTTTTAAGCTCTTTTGACAAAGAATTCATATGTATAAATGTTTTATTATGTTTGTGAGCCAAACGTGGAGGATTAAACCAGGATTTGAGCTTTTGGATTCATTTACCAAATAATAGGCACTTTTCTTGATTTCTGGTTTTAATTTTTCTTTAAATGAGTAGATTCCCATCTAACTTTATTACAGCAGGAGCTAATGTGAGTTTCTGGATAAGTTTTCCAGTAGAACCCTTTTTAAAAGCATTCCTTGAGCTTCTCTTTGTTACAAATAATTGGAATACTTGAGAGAGCAGCCCTGATAATTAGCAGTTAATAAAAGTTGCCCTGAGAAACTTCTGCACCCAAAAACATCAGTCTGTTTTCATCTGTCCATCTGTGTTGAACAAATGTGAGACTAAAACGATGCTTTTATTTGGCACATTCAGTTGATTGAAATAGGTGTGTGTGTGTGTGTGTGTGTGTGTGCGCGCGCGCGTGTGTGCGTGCGTGTGTGTTCATGTTTTTTATTTTAGCTGTATTATTTTTCTTTCATGGACTCTTTCTTAATGGGAAGCTGTGAGCCCTTAAATCTTACTATTCATCTGTTTCCGTGGGGTTGCGTTTTTCCCTTCCAGAGAATTCATTTTAATCTGTAATATTAAGGTAACATTTCAGTACACATCTCTCATTTCTCAGCAGTTTTTAAGCAGTTTTAAATTCTCCTGGAATTTTGGCAGGTGCGAGGTGGGTTAGAGAGTCATTCACGCTGCCAGGAAGTTGAAGTCCCATAAAAATCAAAACACAAAGCAGACAGAATTTTATTGTTTGCTAGTGTTACTTTGAAAAAGACAACTTATTGGTCAACAGTGTAAGAACTTTCCTCATTGGATGTTAGGTGGGGTCTCCAGTTAGCAGCAAGTGGTTCAGATCTGGAATAAAATAGAATGTATGGCATAGGACCCAGCAGTTCCACTCCTAGATATCTACCCAAGAGAACTGAAAACGTGTCCACACAAAAATTTATACATGAATGTTCATAGCAGCATTATTCATGATGGCCAAAAACAACCCAAACGTCCATCAGCGAATGAGTGGATAAACAAAATGTGGTCTGTGAATTCCCTGGCGGTCCAGTGATTAGGACTCCATGCTCTTACCCACGAGGGCCTGCGTTCAATCCCTGATTGGGGAACTAAGATCCCACAAGCTGCTCGGTGTGGGCCCCCCCCCCACCAAAATTAATATCCGAAACAAAATGTGGTCTGTCCCTGCAATGGGAAGTTATTCAACGATAAAAAGGAAGCAAGTACTAATGGATACATGCAACATGCATGGGTGAACCTTGAAAATATCATGCTAAGTGAAAGAAGCCACACACACAAAACCATATGTTGTGTGATTCCATTTATATGAAATGCTTAGAACAGGCAAATCCGTAGACCCAGATAGTAGATTCGTGGTTCCAGGGACTGGGGAGAAGGGGTGACTTCTCACGGGTAAGGGGTGTCCTTTTGAGGTGATGAAAATGTTCTAAAATTAGATAGTGTTGGTGGTTGCACATCTCTGTGAATATACTAAAAACCCCTGTAATGTATGCTTTTAGAGAGTGAGTTTCATGGTATATGAGTTATATCACAATAAAAACAGGCATATAGAGGTAGGTGGGTGAGTTGGTGACTTTCCTGGTGTCCTTCTAGAACAAGTCCTTTGATGCTTCAGTTGGGCATTCCTTCTGCCCGATTCCCAAACTTTGGTGGGCATTGAAGCACATGGGGAGTTTGTTTAAAAATATTGACACACAGGTCCTGCCGCAGACCTACTGAATTGGAATCTACTATTTGGAGCGAGTAAAAATTTCTGCTTTATATCTTTAATTGTTTTCTGATAGTCACCACCTATTTTTGACGTCTAAGGAGACAACCAGATTGATGATGGCATGGTCAGTGGATCAAATATTCTGACACTGAAGAGTCCATTGAAATCCAGTTTTTCTCTTGTGGACATTCAATGAGAAAATACAATTTTCTTCGAACAAGTAAACGTGCATTATAGTCCCAAGGTTAAATAAATGGTTTATGGTTATATAACCATAAACCATTGTAGTTAAAGTAGAATCTCGCGGAAAAACGACTTGAAGACAAATAACTCAATCTTACAGTGACAGGATATAGAATGAGAATAAAATACCAAGAAAGGCCCTTCACCTGGCTTGTGTTTATACTTTTGTGTTGTCAGGGTAGCAGACTTGCAGATATCTCTAGCCTTTATTCTTGTCTACCTAACAGGATGTAGTGGCAGTTCTTATCATTTCACAGCTTTTGAGTCAATAGCTCAAAAAACATTTTTTTTTGAATCTCAGTATTTTTGCCATTAAAAAAATAAAAGACGTATGAACTCTGGTTTCAACTTTGTTTCTAGCTGCAACTAAGTCAAAGGCTTTGGGGCTTCTACTGTTTTCATTTTCCCATTCTCTGTAGCACTCTGCCATCTAGACATCTGAACACCATCCTTGCCTTCAAGGAACTTGGAGTCTAGTGAAAGAGGTCTAGGCCTTGGAGATGTAAGAAAGCTGTAAAGTTTTTCTTCCTTCATATCTCTCTTCTCTGGAGAACGTTATCCCGGAATGTCCTAGCTGGCCTCTGCTTTGCTTAGGACATACGTACCAGTGTAGGGTCACCTTGCCCTCATCATCACTTTGCAGAGCCCAGTGGCCTAGTGAGTGTGGTGGGATCAGATCGTATCCAATGACTAATCCAGCCCTGTCACGCTAGTCCATCCATATAAAGTGGTAGGATCTTTTCCAGGCATTAGATCGACCTGTATTCATTACAGGCCAAGAAAAGTACAAGGTGATCGTGAGCTGTGTATCCATAAGGAATGACGTTTGCTTGGGTTGAACTCTGGTGTGTGATGACTGCATTTCTAGGGCAGTTGTAGTGCCTGTGGTGGCGGTGGGGCAAGGCAGGGTCAGGACCTCTAGATCCAGGTGAGCTGTCCTGCAGAGATTCAGGTAGAGTCGATGTCTCACGGGGGATGGTCTGGAGGCCAGAGGCTGTCCACAGAAGGATTTTATTTTGTGTTCACCATCCTTAAAGATGTTGAATGAGTTGCCAACATTGAAAAATTGGGACATGTTTCATACCCACCCAGATACTTGTCTCCTTTTGAAAAATTGTGAGGTATGGCCGCGTGCGACCCGCCTTCCTGCCTGAACGCCACTGGTGGATCTGAGCAGGTTGCCACCACTCCTGACTTTTCTTCTACTCGAGTCTGCTTCATGCAAGCATCTTACATGTCCAGTGCTCGTGGGGCCTTGAGCTTTGACCTGTGTTTGGACATAGCCTCATGGCTTGACAGCAAGTATTGCAGGGGAAAATGAGCATTAGGCATAAAATCAGGAATCTATTTTATAAATGCACTTGGAAATAAGAGATTATGAAAGGGGACCAGGCAAGAGATGAAAGAATCGGGAGAAAGGACTGACCGGTCCACTTCAGGAAGAACTTTCAGACTCATCCCATACTCTGCCTTATTCCTGGAGCTTTTATGTGCACCCGACCTATTAGTGCAGGAAGCGTTGCCGTTTGGGGGCTTCTGTAAAGCCTGTGTGTGTGCGGGGTGGGGGTGGGGCAGTGGGAGCACGTGGCCGCAGCAGGAAGTTGGGGTCCACAGGGAAGGGCAGTCTGGACAGAGATAGCCATCAATGCTATTTAAAGAGTTGGGTCCCACGGAGTCGGTGGAACTCCTGGCAAAAATGGAAATTATCCATAGGTTATATTCTGATGAGTGAGTGGGCCAGGACCACGTGAATGGATTATCAAGCCACAAGTGTTTGCTCAATGCCTTCTCTGTGCCCGTCTCTCATTATGCACTTGGATGGCTCCTTGCAGGGGTGGTGTGGGCGAACACAATGCAAATGGCTTCGAGAACGCCTCCCAGTGGAGATGAGATTGTTAAAGGAGACTTTACTCGTGGGTTGCAGTCCATTTTCTTTCCTGCCTGAACAGACCTCTGCAGGTCCCTTCCGGCTCTAAAATCCTAAAACAGGGAGTTGCCACACCGCCGTGCTCCTCACCCACCACTGCTGGGGAACGTGCCTCGTACGGAGAGCTGGCGTGGCGTCCCGGCGATCAGATCTTCACTGTTGGAGGAAGGTCTCGGAGCTGAGGAACAGCCTTTTTGTAATTTCAGTCCAAGATGGATTCCGGAGTAGGCAGTGCTCTTCCAAGAGGTGTGGGAGGAGGATGGGGTGAGAAGTTAGTGGCGCGGGATGAGTGTTGATTGCGTGCGCTCCCCGGCAGCAGGGTGCTGGGCTGGGCACGGGGCTCTGGGAGCCTCCCCTGAAGGGTCTTGCTGTCCTTGGAAGGTCATGGGCTGGGCCTTGTACCCGGCGGGGCTCCTGGACATTCCTGTGGAGTGATGCGCTGCCCTGTTGCCGGCTGTGCTTATTAGCACCTGTGTACCCAGCCCGAGAAGAAATAGCCCCTGCAATGGGTGAGAGCAGAGGAAGTTACCGAGCGGTCCAGCACAGGGATGGACTGCGCGAAGAACGTGCTGGAAGGGGATTCTGCCCCCCACCCCCTCCCCAGGCATTCAGCCTTAATGGCCCTTGTGGGGATCTAATGGGGGTGGGGCGGTCTCGGGGACTGGGGATACTTGGGGTAGGGAGGTCGGAGCAGAAGCAGTTTTCCAACTGGTACAGACGTTTTTCACTGTTTGAACAACCAGTCTGACGGCACTCGTGCTCTGCGTGGCTGCCTGCTGGGACATGTACTAGGGCTGGGGCTTAGTTTTCCCCTGGTCCCTGGTGGTCCAGTTCCTTGCTCCCCCTCTGGGCCCTGCCACAGACCTGGACCCTCTGCTTCTGAATCCCTGGACTCCTCTGTCCAGACTTTCTGTTCCCCAGATCAACTCCATAGGTTAGTGTGACCTCCATCCCTGCCTCCTACTGTTCCCAGCCAGCTGCAGCCTTTTGAACTGTGTCCCCCCCACTCCCCCAAAGGAAGTTTAAGTCCTAACCCCTAGGACCCTTGAATGTGACCTTGGATATAGGGTCTTTGCAGACGATCAGGTTAAGATCCCGGCGCTTGCTGGGCCCTCATCCAATACGTCGGATCCTTACGCAAAGCGTTTTGGACGCAGAGACAGACACACACAGAGGGAAGACGATGTGAAGACACAAAGGGAGCCCATCTATGAGCCACGGAATGACCGAGGCCACCAGAAGCCAGGGAAGAGGCCTAGAGCAGATGCTCACAAGCTCTCAGAAGGAAGCAATCTTGCTGACACCTTGGTCTCAGACTTCCAGCCTCCAGAACTGTGACGCAATACATTTCTGTCGTAGTCGAAGCTGCCTAGTTCGTGGTATTTTGTTAGGGCAGCCCCAGGAAACCAATACATTTCCCACGCCCAGAGTAACATGCCATTGTGGTCTCTTCGGGCACTGCTAAAACAAACAAGCGGTGTTTTGTCCTCCGCAATGCTGTGGACAGGAGCAATCTGTCATCTGTGTCTCAGAACACCTGGCCTACGGGGCAGTTAGCACCAGCAGCAGGAAGGGTGGCCCGCCTTCCTGTTACGTTGCCACCCTATCGCCAGCCGATCAGCGAATGTGAGGTATGAGCTCCGGCTTAGGATAGCTGCCAGGGTACCAGAATGCCAGTAACTCCAAGAGATGTGCGTGCAGGAAAGCTTTAATACGAGCTGCAGCAAAGAGACACTTGTTTTCTCTTCCCCATTTAAGTGGATTTCCCACTCCTTTTTTTTTTTTTTTTAATTGGAGTAGAGTTGATTTACAATGTTGTGTTAGTTTCAGGTGCACAGCGGTGTGAATTGAGACACTTCATGAAGCAGTTGATTTCCCGATACTTCTGATGCTTCTCTTGAACATACCAGAGAGGACTTGGCTGGAGGTCATGTTCATCTCCGGTTTAAGCCAGATTCTAGGTGCATTCCCAGCAATTTCAAGATGGGAGCCCCCATCTTGAAAAGAGAAGGTTGCGCTGCTTTGGAAAGCCTTTCAAGCTTTGTATTTCCTAAGGACAGAGCCCTGTGGCCATGCAGACAGGACCCAGCTCCCGGCCACCACCTCCCTCTGTCCCTGATTCCTGCTGCCCGGGGTGCCCTCCACTCTCATGACACACCATTGCATTTAGATGTGGAGGGAGATAACTTGTACGCAGGAGTTCTCCCTGAGCAGTGGGATCAGGGAGGATTTTTATGTTCTCTTTTGACTTTGCCGTTTTCCGGTGTTTTCTCCCTTGGACCTGTATTACTTGTACAAGTAGGTAAAATTAGCTTCTCTGAAATAGAGGAGCGGATGGGAGCTGAGCACCAAGGTTCTCTCTTGCTTCGCCTTCCCCAGCACGACATCCCGCCCTCCTCGGTTCCTCTGGAGAGGTGGTCTCGTGTTCTGGGGATCCTTCTGGGGCTGAGATGCACAAACTGGAGCCTGAAAGGCCCCCGGTCTTTTCTCTATGGCGCAAAGGAGCATCCAGGGATGCCGGGCCACGTGATCTCTGCCACAGAAGGAGGTGTGTTCTGGGCTGGGAGTCAAGGAGACCCCCATCCCCTCCTCCCCCTCCCTTCTCTTCCTCTCTGCCACGGATAGAGACTTCACTTGCTTTCTGCTGCCGGTATGTAAAATTAACATGTGCTGACGGGGGAGACACTGCAGAAAAGGTACGGAGAGGACAGAACAGCGGCACAGCCTTGGGAAATAGGACAGAAGGGGCCAGGGAGCACACAGTGCTTTTGGACACCGCGTCCCCACCCAGCTGGCTCAACTCTCGAGCACAGAGCGTGAATTCCTCTTACCAGGTGTGCAAATGGGAAGCCTTCTTAGTTAGCGGGCTTTAGGGATGGGGAGGAAATCCTCAAGAGGCGTGCATAACAGCCCAAACATTTGTGGTCCCGGAGGATTTCTTCTTTGCTCTCTCAGAGCATCTGCCCCGTGGGGTTCACTTTTCTCTCTCCGCATCTCTCGGGCCAACTTGACTATTTGCTGCAGTTTTCAGCCAACGACACCCGTTCAGAGGAAAGGAGGTGAGCAGTGAATGCTTTCAAGTCAGGAGTAATTCGTGGCTTGGTTTGATTGTTGTACCTTTCAAAAAAAAAATTATTTTTTATAGCCCTACCTCCAACCGCTGGAGGCAGGGTGAACTGTTGCAGAGAATGCTCTTCGTCCTGTCTTTCTCTCCGTCTGTGGTTCTCAAAGTGGGGTCCCTGGACCAGCAGCGTCAGTATCACCTGGGAATTTGTTAGAAATGCTGTCTCAGGCCCCACCCTGGCCCTCCTGAATCTGACCCTCTGGGGGTGTGCCCTGCAATCTGTGGTTTAACCAGGCCTGCAGGTGAGGCTCATATGCTCTAACGTTGCAGGAGGCTGCCTCTGCCCCCAGCATTTTAGCATTTCCCTAATTGGATGAGGCTTTCAGGCTTCTTTGCAGAGAGGGTTTTCTTTGTTTGCTTTTTTCTTTTTTAAACTTACTCATGCACTTTCCTAAGGAATCTTGTTTCATTCAGCTCTACCCATTCCTTCCCCATTTTGTGTAGTCTTCTCTACCCGGAATACCCTTTCTTAATGTTTGAGGAGAGCTCATTTTGCCCAGCATTTCTATACCTGTTTTCCAGTGTTGGTTCTTTGTGCCTCAGGGGCTGGCCGGCCTTCCTCGGGCATCCAGCGGCCTTGGAAGTGCCTTTGCGGCCGCACCTCAGGGAGATGATTGCCTATTCCTATTTCCCAGAATAACCAGAGCTCTTTCTGACAGTTTCCTCTGGCTTGTGAAAAGCAACACTCTCAGTGATCTTGAGCATTATTTATAAAATGTAAAGTCACGCCTTTTACTGGAAAGTCTTCTAAATCTGGATTAGCAGTGCAGAGCGATTGAAGTCCATAAATGCTGAGTTTCTGAGAAAACAAAACAGAAAGGTGACGTATGGGTGGAAAATACCACTTCGTGGGTAGAGAAGCTTCTGAACCGTTGAGCGGTGTGATTTTTTTCCCAGGAGAAGTTATGGAAGTCCTACTTCAGAAGTCACAATTCAGCTTGGTCACAGAAGGAGATTCCAGATGTGGATCTAATGGCCTTGGGGCTGGCGTTGACCATTATGGGGCAGTGCATGTAGGGGATTGTCCAAGGGCAGGGAGTACCTTGTTATAGGAATAGAAGCCCACCCAAAGTAGCTTATGAAAAAAGGACCTTTATTAGAAGGATATGGGGCATCTCACAGAAGCCCCCGCTTAAGGACCGGAAGGAAAATCAGGCGTGTTGTTTGTCCTGGGTTTCTGGGATCTCCTGATGTCTTATGCCCATTTCTGGGTCTGTTTCATACATATTTTTCTCTGCAGACTTGCCTTTTTTCTTTAGTAGCCAGTTAGCAGAAAATGATCCAGTGGGTGAAAAAAATAGTGTCCTGTCATCTTCATTTGCACTTCTCCAATTTTTTTTTTTTTTTGCGGTACACGGGCCTCTCACCGCTGCGGCCGCTCCCGCTGCAGAACACAGGCTCTGGACGCGCAGGCTCAGCGGCCATGGCTCATGGACCCAGCCGCTCCGCAGCATGTGGGATCTTTCCAGACCGGGGCGCGAACCCACGTCCCCTGCATCGACAGGCGGACTCCCAACCACTGCGCCACCGGGGAAGCCCCACTTCTCCAATTTTGAGTGAGAATCAGCATCTTTTCTTCCTTATTGGTCATCTGCAGTTGTTTTCCTGTGACCCACCTGTACGTTCTGGGCTCTTTTTGGATTAAGCAGCTTGCTTGATGTCTACTTCATACTATGTGAAGGGATTTGGTGACCCGTCTGCTCTCCCTGCCCCTTCTATGTCTTTCTGTTGTCTGTTTATCTTTTTATCTACACACGCACACGCGCGCGCGCGCGCGCGCGCGCTCACTCACTCACTCACTCATCTTTAAAGCCAGCCATTGGCAATGTAACTAGACTTGCTTCTGACAGTGCTTTGAATTGAGCCTCCATTCATTCCTCAAACATCTATTGAGTGCCTGCTGTACCGGGGACCAGGGAGACAGAGATACATTTATCTGATACAGTCCCAGCCCTTAGAGCACATCTCTGGGAGGATCGGATTTGAAAGCAGGTGTTACAGCTGACTTAGGATGACCTCATCCAGCTCCCCAGCCGTCAGCTCCCTGAGGGCAGGGATGACGCTGTGAGCTCTCAGAGCCCCTCCCCAGCCTGGTGCCTGTTCACAGGGCTCAGAAAACCTAAATGATGTTGGCGGAGAGCACATAGGGCTGTGAGTGTCCCGGGCTTTGATTTGATAAGATTTCCAGCTGAGAATATCCTGATGGCGCTGACCTGTCAGCTCTGTCCCTGCCAACCACCTGGGACCAGGATTGCATAAAACCCTAAGGACTCAGTTGTGCTAAAGGGTTTGTGACAGTCACTGTAATTCATAAGGCTCCCTCAGACACTAAAATAGATAACAAAGCCGCAAGTCAAAGCAGAGGCTCTTGGGGACGGATGTTATGAACCTGATATTTTTAGAACATTGGGGTAGACGTGACATTTTGGAGGGTTCCTTAAGTTCCCCTACGTTGCTCTCACACATCTTGCTTCGTACTATGCCTGATCCCGTGTCTGATCGCTCCCCTGGCGTTTTTTTGTCTCATCCAGGTACCTCCCCCTCTGTGGCTGGTTCCCATCATGGTTTACTATGGACTCTACCCGTTTTTCTTACATCTGGTTAACCCCTGAGCCTGCTTGTTAAAATGCTGACTTCTGGGTTCCACCCAAGACCTGCCAAAGCAGAGTCTTCGGGCGCAAGGTCTGGGAATCTGTAGCTTCAGATCGAATGATCCTGAGGAGAGACCAAGTTTGGGAAACAGACCTGGAGCTTTGCTTAATAGCTGTGCTTAGGGTCTGGGTCCTGAGTGTTCAGGCTTTGATGTGATAAGATTTCCTTCTGGGGACCCATCTACAGTTTTCTCAGCCATACAGCAGGGCTTGTAGTATCTGTGAGCTGGCAGTCAGCTGCCCATACTTGCTGGCTCAGTGACACGACCCCCTTTTTCCTGTGTTGCATCAGCCCTCATCATTCCCCAGCCCACGTTCAGGGGTTCCCGGTGTGTTTGACCGAGTCCGCACCCTATGAGGAGGTTGGTATGTCGGGGATCCTAAAGGGGTTGAAGGACAGGCTCGGGGTGTTCCAGGCGGACCACCCTCCCTACTAGAATTTCTCTGGGAGCTCCCCACCCTACTCTTGCAGGCCCTTTGTGCCAGCTGGAGCCAGTCCGAAGCTTGACTCAGGCCAATATCCAACGGCCAGGGCACTGACGGGGCTGCTGCTTCATCCATTGGCATCACCAGCCTCTGTATCATCTGTAGAGCGGGCGTCAGGGCCCCTGCCCCGCCTGGATCACAGGGTTGCATAAGGGTTCTGTGGGCTGCTGTGCGGGGACCCCCCTGCAGCTCAGACATGCTAACGAAGACCTTCTAGCATCTCTTCCCCCCAGCCCCCGAGAGGGAGCCGTGCCCTCCCTCTCCCTTTGGGAGCTGTGTTCCGTGAAGGCAGGAAGAGGAGGGTGGGGCAGGGAGGCAGCTGGTGGGGTGGAAGTTGGGAAACAGAGAGGAGGAAAGAGGAAGGAAGGAATGCAGAGGGTTTTGTTTCATTCATATTATTAGTGTTGTTGTTTAATGTGTTTGAGGGCTTCCTCTGTCTCCGAGACTGTGCTGGAAGCTGTATGTGCCCACTGACCGTGCATCCCAGGACCACGAGGCTGCAGTCGTGTCATCCCCACTTTACAGTGAGGAAACCGAGGCCGAGTAGTAAGGGGTGGAGCTGGGATTCGAACCTCTGTCTGTGTGACACCTGAGCTCTTAGGAACATCTCTAGGCTGCCTCAGAATATTTGAGGGGTGTTTTAAACACCCGGTCCAGGTTCCTTTCCACTTCTTGCCTTTCTTGTGCCAGTGGAGTCCTGGTGTCCCCAGCTCTCCTCTCCCGCAGTGCTCAGGGGAGCACCCCAGGGCCGTGTGTGCTGCCTGAAGGCTGGGAGTTGGTGGGGTGTTAGCTGCCACCTACTTACCCCCATCCCCACCCCCCAGGCTTGACTCCAGCCAGCATTTCCTGCTGAAGACCTCAGGTCTCCCAGCCTGGGGTCCATGTTTGCTGAAGCTCAGGAAATAGACTAGATTCTGGGGCCAGTGGCCGTGTTGCAACCCTTCTGGGCTGCCTGAGACTCAGGGTCTGGCCCAGGCTCAGAAGCCCTCCCGCTGGTGATCAGACCTAGACGATCCTGCAGAGCAGTTCATGCCCCTCCAAGAGAGTGTTGTGTTTTTTCGTTTGTTTGTTTAAATGTACAAGGCTATATTTTATTCAGTTAGGTACAGTATTCTACATATCTCCAGTTTCCATGGAATTTGTTAATCCTGTGTTTCAATTCTTTGATGTCATTTTAAAAATTTTGTACCTGCTTCCTTTTTCAGTTTTGACAGAGGTGCTTTAAAGTCCTAGTTTTGGAGGCATGTCCACTTCTTGCGATTGTGAAAGTTTTCTTGGCCACACCACATGGCTTGCAGGATCTTAGTTCCCTGACCAGGGCTCGAACCCGGGCCCTCTGCAATTTAAGTGCAGAGTCCTAACCACTGGACCGCCAGGGAATTCCCTGCAAAAGAGTGTTTGCGAGGAGCTTTTGCGTCCTTCTGTTTCCACATGCTCTGTCCCTGCCAAGGGCATCCGGGGTGTGCGTGATCAGGACCCAAGAACCCAGTTCCTTCTAGGCTGGTACCTGTGGTCATTTCACCTGATAGCCAGTGGGGGCAGCAGAGAGCTACTACTAAACCAAGAAAACTGACCAATCATGATCCAGGAGTCCACTGGTGGGTGGGGCAGAGTGTGGGAAGGGGAGGGGGAAAAGGGTGGGGGACAAGGCTCACAGATTCCCCCAAGGCAGATGAGGTCCAGGGGCTCACTGACTTTCCCAGTGCAAGCTCGTACCTTGCAAAGCATGAAGGATGTAGTTTTAACAAAGGGAAACGAAGTCTACAAGTGACTCTAAAGTTAATAACTCCTGCCTTGCTTACTGTTTTTTAAAAATAATTATAATAATAATTATTCTTATTTTAAGGAAGGGGCGTCTGTGCTGTGAAATCACATTGACATCACTTTCCACCTTTCAACTATACTCTCTCTTTAGAAGTTTTATTCTACGTGGGCAGCCCCTGTAATCCACTGATGGGGAAATGGAAATTTCTGGCTTCTCACATGGGTGGCTAGAATAGCAACCTCCCTTGGTCCGATTTGATCCACGGTCAGCAGTCAGCTCATTTGTGTGTGTATCTGTCTCCCCTGTTTTCAGCGGAAGAGGTTCGAGTTGAGTTAGAGTTGCCTTTAGGAAACAATGTGTTTCTCCTGAATTGGGTTGGACGGTCAGAGGCTTTCCAAGCACGGGTTTCGCTCCTTCCGCTCTGTCCTCACTGGCCCCCACCCCCCACCCAGAGCCTTTGGGGCCTGCATGGCAGTGACTGTTAGCAGTCTGGGTGGTCACCTGGAATGACCTAGCACCCCAGGCTGGAAGCCCAGAGAATGCAAGGGGGCCTCAATCCAGGGTAGCCTGAGCCCCGAGCTGCCACTTCAGTTTTGCTTTGGCGCTATTGGGGAGCCTGGTGTGCTGTAAATAGATTAGGGAGTCTTTTATTGAAAAAGACCTGGAAATGGTTTCCTGCCTGTGTGTGGTGTGGTCATCTGGGGTGATTTTTCCTGCTGCCGATGAGGTCACTCAGCCAGAGCCCCGGGGGCTCTCTCCAGATGTCCGCCTGGCCTGCCCCAGGCTCACAGTGGCTTTGTACTTTGGACTGACCAGAGCTGGCTAAGACCAGGAGGTGGGCTGGGCGGAACCCTTCAGGCATCTGCATCGTCCCTGATGGAGTCCTGGCGGAGGTTGGATAGAGAGATGCGATACAGGAGAAGAGATTCCCGCCTCTGAGGGCCTGTGAGTGACCCAGGCCAGCGAATACAGGGCAAGGGGCCTTCCTTCGGGCCCCAGCAACTAGAGCGTGGTTCTGACTGCAGGCAGCATCTCCCTGTGATTTCAGAGCCTTCTCCCGCAGTCCGCTGGGAAGGCTGCATGGAGGAAGAGGCGTTTTAGTTGGAACTTGGCAAACGAACACGATCCTGACATCCAGGAATGGTGGGGGCAGGAGGTGGTGAGGGTGTGTAAACAGTCAGAGCAAAGACATGTTCCGAGACCAGCAAGTGAGTTACCTGGGCTGGAGTGAGGTCAGTGGGAGTCAGTCTGGACAGACAGACAAGGTTGCTGTGCTGGAGCCTCGCTGGCGGAGAGGTGGGCGTGGGGATGACAAAGCTTGGACTTTGTTCTCTGTGCCATGTTGGAAAGGAGGCGCAAGGGGTTCTCCAGGTGAGCGCTGACCCTGAGTGGGGAGACACGTTAGGGGTGGGGTGGAGAGGAGGTGAGGAAAGTGATGGAGGGGCACCTCCAGGCCCCGGGAACTGATTGCACGTGCGTGGTGGGACCCGGGAGGAGCTGGTGAAGCCATGGAGGTTGGTCCCCTGAGCCCCAGGGGGCTGCGTTGGAGGGGAGAGCCTGAGCTGGGCGCTGTGGATGTGGAGACAGCAGTGTGGCCTCCAGGTGGGGCCGATCCAGCGGACGGAAGAGAGGCCTCTTTAGGAAGGAGATGGAGGCTGCAGGCCGCGTCTGGTCTCTGCTGGAGCCCAGCTCACTTTGTAGGAAGGCTTCTTTCTCATCTGAATTCCCCCCCCCCATTTCTACATCCAGCCTCGCTAGTCTGTTTGCTTTATTTAACTCTGATAAGGCACTTACTGTGTGCCCCTGTCATCCAAAGCACCTTCCATGTACTAACCCATGTCATGCTATTACAGCCCTAATTAGGTACCATTTTTATCCCCATTGTACAGTTGAGAAAAACAAAACACAGGGTTAGATGGCTTCCAAAGGTCACTCAGCTCCTGAGCGGCCAGGCCTAGGATGCTTTCCACTGCCCTCGGCCTCTGAGCGGTCTGGTGGTCTTTATGCAGATTCTCCAAGTCGTGGTGCTCTTAGCACCAGCCCAAGCGTCCCTCCTCCTCCAGGGAGGCTGCCCTCTGGTCACCCCTCCTGGAAGACCCCTCTGCTCTCTTGTTCCTGGTCACATCCTCCCTGCTGCTTGCCTTTTGCTCACCCTCCTTTTTCTCGCCCTTAAGACATGCAGGGACCGTATTACCACCCGACTCCTAGAGCCGTAAGATCCTAAAACCCAAACAGTAGATCTTAAGGTTTTGAGACCACCAATCAAAGCTGGAGGGCAAGAGTATTGGGGCCTAAAGGACCAGTCAGCCCGACCCTTTCATTTTAGATGAAGAATTGGAGGACCAGAGAAGTAGCGTGACTTGCCCAGGGCTGCACAGCAGATAAGAGTCGGAACTGAGGGCAAACCCCAGTTCTCTCGAATCTTAATTCACAGAAGCCATTGAAAGATTGTGTTAGTGTTTGCTTTAAATATTTGAGACAATTGAATTTTCAGTAAGAGAATTTTGGACTAAATAGTGTCATATCCATATATTGGACTAACTTTAAAAATAACTTGATGCTAAAAGCTTATAAATGGGCATTTGGCATGAACACAACAGCTGCCATTATCGATCTCATTTTACAGAGGTGGAAACCAAGGGGATGATTAGCTTGGTCAAGGTTAAACTGGTGGTGAGAGGCAGAGCTGGGATTCAAACCCAGGCATCTGGCTCTAGACTCACTGCTGTTAATAGATCCTAACCCCTGTGCTCTCCGGCCCTTTTAATGGTTTTGGAAAGATACCCACAGAAGTCCATAGGTGAAAAGAATGTACAGTATGATTTTGTTTTGTTCCAAAGATGTACATAGGCCTAGAAAACAAATCAGCACACAGGTGCCCAAATGTTTAGTGACGACCTCCGCGCTGTGGGATTACGGATGATACTTTTTCTTCTTTGCACTTCTTTCTACATCATCACGTTGTACGTAGTGAGAAAGTATTATTTTTATCACTAGACAATTTTATGAGAAGTCTCTGCTCACAGCAGTGAGATGGGTAGAGTAGCGTTTGGGGGATGATCGTATAGCTGCAATCTTAGCGTTATTTCTGGCTGGATATTGGAAGAGAGAAGTGTTCAATCAGACACAGCAGCTGTAATTCACACGAGACGTGGAGTTGCAGAACCAGGAAGGAAGTCACCCCCAATCACCCAGGTCTCTGTACAGACCCCCGGCCAGGGCTCCTTCCCCTGGGCTTTGGGGTTTCAGATGACAGTGGGCATTTGGGGAGTGATGCCCGGTTGACAGCTGGGGTTCCAGGACGAGGAACCAAAGTGGAGATGCATGAGTTGGCAGCCTCGCAGGAGGAGAGGGGCAATGGGGGCTGTTTCCCAGGATCCCAGCCAGAAGGCCACCTCCTTTTGGTCCCAGCTGCATGGAGAAGGGTCCCCAGCAGAGAGAAACTTTGTTGTCCTGGGAGGGCAGGAGAGGAGATGGATATGGGAGCAGAAGGCGGACCCCTGCTTCCCGGATTTAGGGAGGGAGGTGGCCCAGTTCTGCTCTGTGACACTTGGAGCTTCTGCCCTAGCAAATTCTCAGCGCGATTGTGTTTTTTTCTTTCTTTGACCAGAGACCACCTGGGAGCGTCCCAGCAGTTCTCCTGGGATTCCAGCCAGCCCTGGCCCTCACAGAAGCTCTCTGCCTCTGACAGGTACCGTCCACGCACTACTTCGGGGCACCCTGGGGGCCGGCTGGGAACCACACACACCTTCAAGGGGGAGGCCACGGCTCTGGAGCCTGGGTCTGAAACCTGCCTGCGGATCGTACGGGCCAAACCTGGGGAGGGGTCTAGAGGGCTTGGAGGCCCCGTAGCCTGTTGCCCCGTGGGATGGCAACACTCTAGTAGTGCCGGCAGCAGCTCTGGTCCCTCTCACTCGCTCTCAGGTGCTCAGGGAGGTGGCAGGGCATGGCTGGGTGAGGTGAAGCATCAGAGCTCTTAGCTGTCTGCCAGTGTAGGGACCCAAACCGGGGGCAGACTCGGTCCACGTGGTTCCCGAAGGCCTCAAGGAATAGGAGTTAAGGAGGCAGGTGTTTACAGGGCAGCTTTCAAACAGAATGTCTGGAAAGCAAATGGATTCCTTGCAAGGATATGAGTTCTCCATCAGCATAGATAATGAAGCAGAGGTGGTCAAGGTAGACATTCCTGTAATAGGTGGAGGGGTTATTACTCTCAGGATACATCTCATTCTGGAATCCGAGGAGGTGGGTTGCAGGACATACCAGTGGGGAGAACACCTTCTGACTTCTTGTGGATTAGACCTTGCATTAAATGTCACCTCCTCTGAGAAGCCTTCCTTGATGGCTCAATTTACAGTCCTCTCCCATCACTCTGGATCCCCGCTTCCTGCTGTTGCACTGTCCTGAGTACTCCTCCCTGTTGGTTGTCACTCTCCCACCCCAGACTGTAAGCTCCCTGAGGTGGGGACTCTGTCTCTCCTTTTCTTTTGTGGACTCCTCCGTCTCCAAATGGAGCCTGGCCTCAGCTTTGAGTGAATTCACAAACGGGGTGTGTAGACATGGAATTTGAACATCAGTAGCATTGACAGTGTGGGACAGAGGAGGGGAGGCATGGGCTGGGGGAGGGGGGTTGGGCAAAAGCAGCAGTGACATCCCCTGCTCACGTGGAGGGGAGGGGAGATGAGAGCCCCGTACCATTCTCGGAACAGGAATAATTTACCGAACGCATCACAGGAAACCAAAGGAAGAGCTGAAAGTTGTAAGAGGACTCTTAAACCCTGGATTGGGAAGGGAGCCGTGCCCAGTGTGAGTGGGTCAGGCCTCACCTTTCCCAGTGGAGTGTCTTTCAATCTCCTCCACCACTGAGAAATCAAAGTGGGATCCAAGCACGTTATTTAGGGCTGTGAAGATTGCCAGCCACAGAACTCAGAACCCCAGTGGTGGCAGAACAGACCTGGAGAATTAACTGAGGTCTGGGAGAGGGGACTGGGGGAATGCTTCCCACGGAAAGTTCTTCTAGACTTTTAAAAGTTTTTGTTTATATTTGTGTGTGTGTATATGCATGTATACACACACACACACACACACATATTTTTTTCATTAAATTTTTTAAAAAGGAACCCCCTGTGGTGCAGGGAAATGGGGCATTTCCTCCCGGTTTCCTAAGTATGCAGCCAGTGCATTCTCAGACCAAGTCCTCAGAAATGGGGCCATTCGGCCTTCCTAGCTGTCATATGACAATAGCATTTCCTGGCACGCTGCCTTGTCTTTTGTTGCTGTTCTTGTGATTTTTTTTTTAACAATAGAAATGGTAGTGTGAATAATGTGAGGTGTGGCCCTCTATCCTGGCTGGCTCCAGGCCACCCAGACGCTAGAAAGAAAACCCAGCTGTCTTTTCCGGCCAGAGGGGGTCCACGGAGCAGGACACAGGCAGGGGGAGGCTGGGTCGTGTGAGATGACAGGTGACAATGGCCCAGCCTGCCACCCTGCACGGCTTGCTACACGGGGCTGCTGGGGCTGGTTAGGGAACTTGCCCTCTGGGTCAGCGGGGGTCACCTCTCCAAAGCCTGCTGTCACTGTCACTGGCCCCAGCAGCATCCTCTTGGTGGGGCCATCCCCCAGAAGGACTGAAAGAAGCTGGCTCAGGTCACCAGCCCAGAGGCCCCGGCGTGACAAATTCCTGCCTTCACGTCTAGCACGAGAGCCACTATAACCCAGCACTGCGCTGGGTGCCGGGACTCTTGAGGGGCCGAGAAAGGCGGGAGATGGTGGAGAGGGTCAGATCCGGGGATGAGAATTGCCAAGGTGGCCAAGGCATCGGACAGACTTAGGTGGACCCCCAGGGCCCGAGGGCACCTGCTTCCCACGTCCCTGGGATCCCAAGTCTGTCCATTTCTCTGTGAGAAAGGGCTTTGTAGTCACAGACAGTTGGAAATCCTGTCTACTCTCTTCCCTTTGGAGAGCACACATCAGCTCAGAGAAGGCCTGAGCTGAAGCCCCCGTTTAACTTGGTGCTTCTGTCCTTGTGTGTGTTTGTCTGCGTCACGCGTACATACTTGTTAAGGCTCCCTGGCTCTGGTTGTCCACTCGGGGGCGATTTTGCCTTCAGGGGACATTCGTGGTTGTCACCAGTGGGGGGAAGAGCTACAAGCGTCTAGTGGGTAGAGGCCAGGGATGCTGCCGAACGCCCTACAACGCACGGGACGGCACAGCCCCCCAGTAAAGGGCCGTCCAGCCGCGCTCGTCAGCAGCGCCGGGGTTAGAAGCTCTGTTCTAGAAGGACTCAGAACCCCGGCTCAGCACTGCTCTCTGTCGGATGATGGACGACAACCCGTGACAGTGAGAAGCGGCCGCAAGACATTCAGGACCCCAGCTCGTTGACTCTCAGACCCACGTTTTGTTTCCCAGTTTTAACATCTTGGAAATCAATGGTGTATCCTAGTCTAATTGGAAGCATCTTTTTTTTTTTTTTTTTCTTTCTCAGCAGTACTTAAAATAAGGGTGCCTCTAACAGTCAGTGATGTCCTAGGTTTGTGAAATTGCAACTCCTTAGACAGGGGCCTCGGGCACACCCCTTCTCCTTTGCCAGGCCTCACTTTGTCCATTTGTAAATGGGAGGAAGACCACGGCTGAGGTCCTGTCCAGCCCTCCGTGGTTATTATTTGTGGCCCTCTCTACCCTGGGGCATGAACACACGTGTCAACTCTCCATCCACCCTCTGGGATGGAAGCGAAGAGAACCCACCTGTGAGGGTATAGCAGGATCCGAGGTATTTTGACATCATCTTTTCTGGTTTTTGAACTGAACCTTCTGTCTAAAGAATAGAAGAATAACTGTGTTGGTATTTCTCTCTACAGGAGAGTGCTAGAATTTTTCCAGCCATTCTTTCCTTCAGTTTTAGAAGCAGCTTTCAGGAGATTGAATTTTATTGTGGGGAGGGAAATAGACTTGATGAAGACATGCGGTAGCTTCAAAAACTGACTGTCCCCGTCCTTGGGCTCCCGGGGCTGTGGGCACCTTGCCTGGAGACCACTCAGGGCCCTGAATCTCAGCCTCTTTTGTTCTGCTTCTGCTTCTGCAAAGCAACAGTGGTGGACTTGCAAACCTTTTCATTCAAAAAATATGCCAGACATTGTTCTCAGTACTGGGGATACAGCCATAGACAAGCCAGTCCTTGGGTGGTCCCTGCTCCCGGGAACCTACATTCTAGTGGCAGAGTTGGACAAACAGGCAGACATGGAATACGTCAGATGTTCGTTGCATGGGCAGCAGGACAGAGTGTGTGACTGGGGCGTGAGGGATGGCCTCAGTGAGGAAGTGATGTTTCGGTCAAAGCTTTAAAGACACGGAGAAGACAGTATGTGTGTGGGGTGGTGGTGGAGTGTTCTAGGCCAAGGAACAGCTAGTGCAAAGGCCCTGGGGCAGGAGTGACCTTGGCATGTTTGAGAACAGAAAGCAGACTGCTGTGGCTGGGGGGTGGGGGACAAGAGGGAACGTGGTAGGCGATGAGGGGAGGGGAGTCAGCAGGGACCAGAGGAAGGTGTTGGGATTTCATTCTGAGCGTGATGGTTGGGATGGGGGTGAGAGTGAAATGCAGTGGAAGTGTCTTGTCTTCCTGGGAAGCCGCCTTCTTGAAGCAGTTGGTTAGCAGTGGTGGGGTTGGGGGGTCCCTGCAAGGAGGTGGGGGGGGGTAGTGGTAAGGACGATGTGGAAGGAAAACTGGACCACATGTATTCACCACAAGCATCCCATATGGTCGTTCCTGAAGATCATGGACGAACAGGTCAAAAAGAACGTGGGCGGGAACCACAAATGAACCCAGCCAAGCCAGGCTTAGGCAGGTCCCCTTTGAGGCGGCAGAGGGGTGGAGGGTTTACCCATGGGGCTCAGGGTTACTTTTGAGTCGAGCTTCTGGAGAGAGTTGGAAGGGCCACCCATGAACAGGACCGGTTCGTTCTTCTCAGTGCAGGTTTGTCAGATGCCTGAAGCACAGCCAGCCAGGTTACCAGCTGGGGAGAGAGATCTGGAAACACAGCCAGTGCCCCCACAAATGGGATTCCACTCTCTGCATGTTGGGGTCAGCACTGGGCCCAGGACTTTCCCTACGTGGCTTCCTCTCAGATCACAGTGGGACCTGTGTTTGTTCAGTAACTTTAGTGGAGTCATTTAATGCCAGCTTCCTGGGGAAGGTCTACGTAAGTCAACTTGAAACCCAGACAGAATACCGAAGGCTCTATTCAGCACGTGTTAAAAACCTTCTTTGGGCCGGTTTAACATACACTGTAACAGTAATGATTTATATGGAGAGAAATAGTAACAGACATATGGAAAGAAAATACGAGTGAAAAATGAGGTTCTGGGATTTTCATGTTATGCGTTACTGGGTCACACCAGATGACACCATAGACCAGTTCTGTCCCCTAGAACTTTCTGCGCTAACAGAAATGTTGTACATCTACACCATCCAGTATGGTAGCCACTGACCAGTGGATGTGTCTACTCTGCCTGAGGAATGAATTTTTAATTTTATTTAACTAAGTACTTTTCAAATTTTGGAATAATTTTAGGTTTACAAAAAAATTGTGAAGACAGTACAGAGAGTTCTTATATACCCTTTACTCAGTTTCCTCTAACGTTAACGTTTTACATCACCGCGGTCCAGTTGTCAAAACTAAGAAATCATTGTGGTACAGTCTTATTAACTAAACTAGATTTCATTCAATTGCATCAATTCTTCCAGTATTGTCCTCCTTCTGTTCTAGGATCGCATCCTGGGTACCACCCTGCATTTAGATTCTATTTAAATTTCACTTGTTAGAATTTGAATAGCGACCTGTGACTAACGGCTGCCCCATCACACCGGGCTGGGCAGGTGTGGAGAGTAAGATCCTTTCTGAGCTTCTGGGCCTGGACGTGCATTACGTTTGCATTTGTGTTTCCCTTTGGGATGGAGGAAATCTATCTCAGTTTGCTGAGTTCCCCTGGGAGTGGGGGCGTCGGGGAAACCTGGGTTCCTAGGCTGGCTTTGCCTGGCCTGGGGCCTGACTCTGCTGAGGGCTCATGCTTGGAGAAACAGCCTGCCTCCAGGGAAGCCAGGTCACAGGGGAGTGAGTTCTGATGTCGGTCAGGGAGGGCCTGCCTTTGAGTCTGGAGTCTGTGCAGACAGACAGCTGTGCTTCCCCTGAGCAGAGCTCCCCAGGAAAGGGGCTCCAGAACCCAGGGCCCTCACCCACACACTTTCTTCTCCAGATCAGGAAGCCCCGGCTACTCCCACCTAGGAGCCAACAGGGACTCTCACCTACTGCAGAATTAGCAAGTTACCAGGCCCAGGGTGGCTGCCATGGCCCTCAACTAGGAATCACTGTTGACCCCAGGGAAGGCCATAGGGGGCCGCCTTTCCCTTTAGGAACATGTGCCTGTTGGCTGAGGCCCCAGGGGCCCTTATAGGCCCTGTTGAACCTTTGACGCCCTGGAGAATAATAGATGCAGGTTTCCAGCTCTTCACACCCACCACGCACACAGGTATTGTGAGTTCTCTTTGGGGGAATACAGTTTACATCTTAGACAACCAGGGAGGCAGCAGGGATTGGGTAGCCAGACAGAAATTTCAAGACCCAGAAGGGTTTCCAGACCAGAAGACTATAAATGTAAAACCACTCCCCTGAGCAGACCCCGGCAGGTGCAGCGCACACCTGGGAAGGTGAAGACGACATAGAGCATCCTTCCAAGGCCCCACAGGGCGTGGTGGGGCAGTGAGGCAGAGACGGTGCCTATTGTGCCTTCAGAGATGCCGAGTACAGATCTGGCTCCGGTGTTTGCCTTGGTAGCCTGACTTCGAAACGTGCTTTCCAACAACCCCGGCTGCATTTCCCAAAGTGGGTTCCACAGTACCCCCTGCTTTTCCCGCCCCCATCTGGGTTCTTTGTCTATGTAAGTGTGGACTACCACACTGCTTCCTTGACTGAGATTCACAGAGCCTGTCAGCATATTTTAAAAGGCCTTCTGTAAAGAAACCAAGTTGAATCTGAGCAACGGGGGCATTTGTCCCAGACTCTTTGGGCCATCAGACTCTGCCCTTTACTGTCACTGCAGAACACTTGTAAGGAACGTCCTGCAGAATTGGTGGTTGTCGCATCCCATGCCTGGGGAGGGGCTCCGTTCCGCCAGGCTTAAATGTCGTAGCAGGGAGGGAAGAAGGATTTCCAGAACAAGGGCCCTGGAGCTCCCAGGTTTCTTCGAGTTGAGGAAGGAAGTTACTCGTCTCTTCCAGAGAGAAGGGAGATGAGGCTGGACCCACAGGAGGCAGAAGGAAGGTGCCCAGAGCTGATTTTCTTGTTTGGAAGAAGAAAGTCTTGTCTTTGGAGTTTTTTAGAGAACAGAACCTAGACAGTGGGGCTTGGAGGATGGACTGTCTTACAGGGCGGATTGGAGCTGGGCGATGGGATCAGAGCTGTAGGGAGGGTGAGGTCTGGGCAGCGAAAGATGCTGGCAACTCTCTGTTGGTCTTCTTATTTTCCGTTTTTTATCCCCCCCGCCCCCAGCAAATGACTTCTCCTTTCTACCAAATATCTGACGCCTTCTCTCATTATGTATCTCCCAAGCCCTCTCTTTGTCTGTTTAACTGCCCATAAAGAGGAATGAAATGTGTGCGTGTGTGTTTTTATATTTGAACTTACTGAAGTTACTAGATAGAGCTTTCTGTTCTCTTTTCTTATCTTAAAAACAGCTGAATTTGGGATTTTACGTTTTTTTCTTGTATCCCCAACTGAATTATGGTCCTTATGATTATGAGTGATCCTTGACCATATTTTATTTTATCTTTTCCCCTGGGAGGCTGGAGGCCTCTACAGCACCCACCTCTGGCCTTGTTTGTTTGGGTCTCACCCTCAGTAAGCTGAGGGCCCAGCGATGTGGGAGTGCCCATTGGGACCGTCGTGGGTGAGCTGTAACTGTTCAGATCCCAACAGAGGACTTTTCCAAAGGTGCCGGAACTGTTGAAGTATAAAGTGCAGGGAGACAGGGTGTCAGGGGAGAGCTGCTGTATGGGGAGAAATGGTTGAATGGAAAATTAGTTTTTCTTTCCCAGTAATTGTTTTGACATGAGCGGTAATTAGCCAACAGCTGACAGACCAGAACTGAAGTGAGAACAAGAGGATGGATTAGGGGCAAATGCCACTGCGTTAGATGGTTCCCAGCAGCCGTTAGCATGGGGGCCGCCAGGCTGGGAGAGGCTGCAAATAAGAGAAGGGTGTGTTGAGGGTGCACTTTTTGAGGTGCTGTGGAAGGAGAGGACGGGGGTCGGAAGGGCAGCCTCTGCCCTCAAGAAGATGGGGACCACCCTGGGTTAGAGGGACCCAGCACCATCAAAGGTAGTGACTGGTTCTAAACTAAGGCCTGTTCAGGTAAGAACTTACGTATTCCATTTTCGTAATCAACTGAACTGTGGTCGCATTTTTTTGGTTGTCGATAGATTTTAGGGTCAGGGCGATGCTGGCTTTGTATAATAAACTGGGAAACTCACCAGGTGTTTCTGTACTGTGCAGTCTGGGCCTATGTATTTCTTTGAAGAGTTTGAACCACTTTGCCTGTAAAACCATCTGGGTCTGGTGCCTTTTGGAGGGGAGGTCATTTTTCAAAGGTTTTACTCATTTTGATGTTTCTGGTATCCTTTGAAACCATTTTGATCATTTGAATCGTATGCAAAGTTTTGTATTTATTAGCATAGAATTATAAATAATATGCTCTTACATTAAAAAAAAAAACTCAAGTCTGTTTGCCGTGCGTATGTTTGCTCTCTAATTCCTGATTCTAAGCATTTGTGTTTCCTCTCACTCTCAAATTAGGCTGATCTGCCTTTTTTAATCACCGTTAGTCTCTACTCCCCCTCACGACTGACCTGCCCTGAACCAGCCAGGGTTGCAAATGTTATCCTGTCTCCTAATTCATTAATTTCTCTTACCATATTTATATCCTTTTCTCATGTTTTCCTTTGATTTATTTTATTGGCTTAAAATTTTTTTTTTCTAATTTCTTAAGTTGAATGTTTAGTCTGTTTCTTTTTATCCTCTTGGCTTTGGTAATGAAATAATTAAGGCTATGAATGTTCCTCCAAATATAATTCAGGCCCTATCCCATTTGTTTTGATAGGTTCTTCTTCATTATTTTCAAAATATCATGTAATTATAGTTTTAAATTCCTCTTGGACCTGAGATTATTTAAGAGGGTATTTTCTTAAATTTTCAAGTGTTTGGGAGTCGGGGCGGGGGGCGGGGATGAGGACCTTGTATATTCTGTCCTTTCATTATTAGTATCTACTTTTATTGCTTTCTGGTCAAAGAATGTGCCTTGTGTTATTTAGGCCTTTTGTAATTTATCAATACTTTATTTGTGGCTTAAATAGGCCCAACATTTTTTTTTTATGTTGCATGGATTCTTGGTAAAAGATATCATCTCTGTTTATAAGGTATGATGTTTACTCCATCTAGTTCAATCAGCCTTTTAAATTAAATTACTCAGATATTCCACATCCTGACTTTTGGCCACGAATCAGTCCTAGACTGAAAGCAGTATATTAAGATTTCCTACTGTTGTCTTTAGGTTCTCCAGCATCTGTGTTTTATCTGTTTCAGCGCTATGCTCCTTGATAAGGGAGTTTTCTCCAATGTTTTGCCTGCCTTGTGGGTTGTATATCAGCAGTCTAGTGCCCTTCCTGGCGTGGCCTGCGCTGACCTGAGTAGATTCCCCTCGGCAGCCACAGCTTCTCTGATGCCCTTGGAATCCTGGCCCTCCCTCCTCACCCCCCTTTTCCCTAGAGGATTCCTGGATAGAATCAGCAGCTGAGCAGCCTCTTGAGGGCCCTGGGTGTAGACCAGGAGCATGGCTGGCCACGTGGGGTTAATTTGTTGTTTCTCCTTGTGTCCCTAAAAGCCACTGCCCTGGGGGCCAGCTCTGTGGCCGGTGTTTTATTGTCCTGGTGTGTCTGTGCCCACCCTTCTTCCGGAGTGTCCGGCCAACGGGCAGATCGGGAGAAACCCAGCTACCCACAAGAATCTGCTGAGTGCGCCTCTGTTCACAGGTGGCCCTGGATTTTTCGCTGCAACTGGGGGAGAATGGGGGGCACTCCCCAGCATGAAAAAGGTTCTGCCTGGGGTGACCTTCATACCCCATTGCTTGCCCGCAGCCCTTGCTCTGTGAATGGGCAGGTGGTAGTAATTTCGGCCTCACCGTCACCTCCTCCCTCCCTGCAGGGTGGTGTCAGCAGGAACCACCAAGAGCTGGACATGGGTCTCTGCATCTTTCTCCAGGCCGACCTGCAGTTGTCTGTGTTGTAGCAAATCCTCCAAGCCTGGGGCATGAGGAAGGCATGCTTTCCTGGTGTCCAGAGATCAGTGCAGGCTTGGGGTTCAAGGCCAGGAGATTTAGGAGCCGAAGCAGTGGCCTTCCCTCTCTCCAGCCTTCCCCTCTCTGTTCATGAAGTACTCTATAACTTCACAGATCTCTTTTGCAGTTATTGTCTCGTTGGATTTTCATCCCAACAAAGTAGGCAGAGACTAGGTAGAACTGTCCCCATTTTCCAGATACAGAAGCTGAGGCTCACGTAACTATATCCGTGAGAGGGCAGTGCCACCTCTGGGAACTGAGGATGCATGGGCTGCGGTGTGTACGTGTGATGTCAGGACCCGGCAGCAGCGTCGGGGGCTTCAGATCAGCCCCGATGGGAGCCTTGAGGCCACAGAAATTGGCAAATGCTACAGACCAGAGCTTCCCATCCCCCCCTTGAAGGGCAGGTGTATCAGCTCGTGTTGGGAGCATGAGTGAGTGTCATAGGGATAGAGTTTTAGAGGCTTGAATTTTTTTTTTTTTTAGACTTTAGGAAAACTGGGACTCGAGAAGGATGTCATATGATCCCCTGGCTATTAAATGGCAAAACCAAATTTCATGGAAACCAGTGAAGCCCGTTCTCTTTCCATTATAGTTATGTTACAGTGGGTGAGGGCGAGAAGGTCCTTGGGGACGGGGCGGGGACAGGATTTGTAGGAAGCTGTGGGTGGGGCCCTCTGACTCTGCAGAGAGATTGGACCCTTGACCAGCACCGGCGACCACAGCTGATGAGGTCTTTTCAGCGATGGCTGTTGGACTGTGATGGCCTCGCCTCCTACTAAGCATCTTTCTTTTTCTTCTCTGGTTGGCAAAGAAACTCGGTCCCCCAAGAGATAGGTAGCTGGGTGCTGGGGATTAGAGAGATGCTCTCAACCCGCCTCCGGCTCAGCAGATACGGATGAGATCCTAAGAGGTGGTCCTGGCCATGCATGACCCCTCAGAACCAGGCAGTGAGGGGGGAGAAGGGGCTGCAGCTGCCCCTGTGGTCCGCAAGGTCGGAGGGGCCTGCCTGTGGCCAGCGCAGCATCTGAGCGGTGTTTCTGTCCCCGCAGTGAATGGATACCACACGTCAGGGACCCCAGCGCACCCTCCTGAGACTGCCCACATGAGTGTCCGAAAATCCACCGGTGATTCCCAGGTAAGGGGTCCTGTTCCGGGATGTAGGGGCAGCCATTTAGGCAGGCCCAGGGAGGTGTCATTTAGGATGGGGATGCCCTGGGGGTCCAGGTGGCTACAGCCCGGTCCTGCCCCAGGTAGAAAGTGGTCGGTATCTGGGTCATTCCAGCGTACCGTGATGTGGGAGAGCAGGCGATTGTGGTTTGGTTTTCTGTAGAAGTTGAAGATTGATTTTTCAGTGGTTTTTTTGGCTGCACCAGATGGCACGAGGGATCTCAGTTCTCCGACCAGGGATCGAAACTGTGCCCCCTGCAGTGGAAGCACAGAGTCCTAACCACTGGACCGCCAGGGAAGGCCCTAGAAGTTGAGGATGGTTTTGATGGGGTGATGGTGATGGGATTATAACTGTTCTTGGGGCAGAAGGTTCCATCCTGCTGTCTGGATTCCTAATACAGAGTCCAGATTTCCCACCGCTTTAAGAACATGGGTGAGGCCGGCCATTTTCCTTTTGTGCACGCCCTTTTCCCACCGTCTGACTTCACCCAGGAGGAAACTGAGTCAGACATTTTACCACATTTAATCATCTAACAGAGGGACAGCTACGATGTGGAAGGACATGGGAGGGTGTTTTTTATTTATTTTTTGTTTGTTTTTTTACATCTTTATTGGAGTATAATTGCTTTACAATGGTGTGTTAGTTTCTGCTTCATAACAGAGTGAATCAGTTATACATAGGTTCCCATATCTCTTCCCTCTTGTGTCTCCCTCCCTCCCACCAGGAGGAGGGTGTTTTAAGATTCCCAAACTGCGTTCTCATTTGTCATCTCAGCTGACACTTGTGCAAACGCAGGAGGGAGGTGTCAGTACGATTCCCGTGTTACAGATGAGGTCACGGAGTCTCAGCCTGGTTAAGCGACTCATGAGGGTTGACACGATTACCAGGTGGTCAGACTGGACTTGATGCCGAGTTCTTCCGGTGTCCTTAAGCTGTGTCTGAGGAACTGAGGACTGGTCTTATGTGGTCCATCCATGAATTATCCAGAAGATGTCCCTGAGCAGAAGCCTCCAAACCAGCCCTTTCCAGGAGTGAAAATGCCAGGCCCCAAGGATGGTGGTGGCGGTGATGGTGGTGGTGGTGGTGATGATGATGGTGTGATAACAATAGTTGCTTGTTGTCAACAACAGTGGGTTCTCTGTGCCAGTCACTGAAAGAGAGACCTTGTGGTCTGTGACAGCAGGCGGCTTCAGTGTGACACTTAGCTTTAATGCAGGCAAGAAGGTTAAACCTCAGAAACCTAGTTATGTTCTTGTCTCAGGAGGCTGGGCATTGGGCACAGGTCAGTTCAGGTCGAACTCTGGAAGAGAATTGGGACGTCTAGGTGGGCCAAGGCTCCTTCCATGTTGATGGGTCGACGAACCTCCCGGGCCTCGTGTTAGAATGCAGATTCTGATTCAGGAGGTCTGGGGAGGGGCCGGAGGTTCCCTGTTTCTAACGAGCCCCCTGGGTAATGCTGATGCTGGTGTGGGGGGGCGTGGACCGTGGCAGGACAGGCGAGGATCCGGGCACGGTTAGTCGTGCCAGCACGCGTGTGTCCCCTTTACCCCCTGCTCATGGCACACGTCACAGCCCTGGCTCCGTGTGTTTCCTGCAGAACAGCCTCTTTCAGTCCGTTTGAAATGAAGCTTATTTGCCACCTGACTATGGAGTGTTTTCTTAAGACGTCAGCCCAAGCTCTGCTGTGGTCTCCCGGCAACTAGAAAAGCTGGTCTACCCTGGGCAAGAATACTGGAAACAACCCCTTCCTCCCCGCACCCACCCCCCATCATTCTTCTCTCGTTCCCTAATGGAACATGGCTCCCCCATCCCGAAATACTGTGGAGATGTTTCTTAACCATCTAAAACAAAATGTATCCCGATACATAGAACCTCCTGGGAAGCCAGCTGGACAGTGCGCTGCCGTAAGCCTTTGGCCCATGAATTTCCTTTCGTGCATCTGTTCTTGGGATACATTCAGGGATTCTGATCTGTGTGTGAGGCTGTTCACTCAAGCATTATTTACAGCCCTGCCCCCTTGGACCCAACCTGATTATCCAACGACAGGGGATGGGTAAAACGGCTGATGGCACTGAACGCCGTCTGGCCAGCGAGACCCCGCAGCCGCGAAGACTCCTTCTTCCGAAGAAAATGTCGTGATTCCGGAAAATGCTGAGACATGATATTGAGTGAGAAAAGCAGAACAAAACTGCATGTATGGTCAGTCTTATTTGGGGGGAGGAAACCTACCCACATGTGAAGAAAAAATAAACCCGAACATTGGTGGCGTTGCTGTCCGGTTCTCAACCAGGGGACGTCTGGCAGTGTTTGGAGATATTTTGGTTGTCACAGCTGGGCAGGGGGTCCTACTGGTATCTAGTCAGTAGGGGCCGGGGATGTCATTAAGCATCCCACAAGGCACACGACAGCCTCCACCACAAAGCATTACCCAGGTTGAAAAGATGATTGGTCTAAGGTGATTTTTATTCTCTTTAGACTTTTGGGTGGTTTTTTTTTTTTTTTGCCTTTTTAAAATTTATTGGTTTATTTATTTTTTAACATCTTTATTGGGGTATAATTGCTTTACAATGGTGTGTTAGTTTCTGCTTTATAACAAAGTGAATCAGTTACACATATACATATGTTCCCATCTCTCTTCCCTCTTGCGTCTCCCTCCCTCCCACCCTCCCTATCCCACTCTAAAATTTCCTAAAATGAACACATTTTACTGTCATAGAAGGCGTTATAAAACAAGGAGTTCGAGGCGAGGTACTGGGGATGCAGGGAAGGTCAGCTCTGGAGACCCAGGCCAGGCCTGGGCACTGCTTCAGGACAGGTGGAGTCCAGTGCACTGTTTTTGGATGATAACATCGCGAGGGGGGAGGTATCATCAAAGTCACGAGAATACACAGTGCGGTGCATGGAGAGAGCAGATATGCATTCGTTCACTAGTTCCCCAGCTGTGAAAGCGTTTGCGAACCTACAGAGCTGGCTGTCCTAAAAGGCGCCAGAGGCCAGTCGTAGAAATGGGTTAAGAAGGGTTGATATTTCCAGAGAGCACTACTGACAGATGGTCCCCAGAGTAGATATAGCACACTTCAGCCTGCATAGTATTTACTACCCCATCCCAGGCTGTCAACTCTAATTAGTGACAATTCTCACCTAATAAGATTGAAAGAAAGGAAGAGTGAATGAAGGAATGAACGGATGAACAAACACATGGCCATTTGAGAGGCAGGGTTGGGGGTGGATCAGGTAGCTTGTCACACCCCTGTTGTGTTCGTTTTCTGCTACCTGCCCCCTCCTCCAGCAAGCTGATCAGGAAAATTAGAATGTTGGGCAGGTAGGAAGATTATCTAATCTTCATGGAAACCGGGAGTGTCTGTACCGTCGTGGGTGGGACTGATGGCTGGGTGCCCGGCACCCCAGGGGTGGTGCCCACCCAGTTCTGGGAGACCCGGAGGGCCAGGCGCAGGTGATGGTGATCTGGTGCCACTCAGTGGAGGTTTGCAAGCCTGCAGCTCTGGGGCGGGCTGCCTGGGGGCTGGATGCACGGGGCCCGCCTGATCGGAGGTTGGGGGATCACAGGCTGAGGATAGTCTTGCTGGCCGTGGCAGAAGCACATCTGAGCCTGTCCCCTGCCCGCCCGCCCGCCCGGGGCTAGGGTGGTGTGAGCCCCCTCTGCTCCCTGTGCAGGTACTGGGAGGGCAAGGAACCTGCCCACCAGAGCCCAGGCCGTTTAGTGACCCACCTTTCAACTGTTGTAGATTCCCATGAACTGCCCCCCAGGAAGGCTATCTTTAGACACAGGGGAGAGGAAAGGGAATGGGACTGCGAGCTTGGAAACTTAAGGAACCCGTTGGCGGTGAGATTCTGAGAGCTCATTTACTTAATTGGGCGCCCCCTCCCCTACTTGGTAAATAGCACATGTTCTATCGAGCATCTGTTTATTTGCGAGGCACTGAGTCATAGACAGATGTAGCCCTTGTCTTTTTTAAAAATTAATTAATTAATTTTTGGCTGCATTGGGTCTTCGTTGCTGTGCGCGGGCTATCTCTAGTTGTGGCGAGTCGGGTGCTACTCTTTGTTGCGGTGTAAGGGCTTCTCATGGCGGTGGCTTCTCTTGTTGCGGAGCACGGGCTCTAGGCATGCGGGCTTCAGTAGTTGCAGCACGCGGGCTCAGTAGTTGTGGTGCACGGGTAGCCGTTGTCTTGATGGAGTTAATAGCTGGGACTGGAGAAAGAGATAAACGTTTATTTCATTTTGGCAATGATAGGGGCTGGAGGGAATGTGTGCTCTGAGGACATGACCAGGTGGTGGTGGAAACATTGAGATGGCCTTTTTAAGAAAAGCTAAGACTCGGGCTTCCCTGGTGGCGCAGTGGTTAAGAGTCCGCCTGCCGATGCAGGGGACACGGGTTCGTGCCCCGGTCTGGGAAGATCCCACATGCCGCGGAGCAGCTGCGCCCGTGAGCCATGGCTGCTGAGCCTGCGCGTCCAGAGCCTGTGCTCTGCAACGGGAGAGGCCACAACAGTGAGAGGCCTGCATACCGCAAAAAAAAAAAAAAAAAAAAAGAAAAGCTGAGACTGGAAAGATGAGCAAAGGTTTAGCTTGGTGAAGAGGTAGTGGTAGGGGAACAGCATTCCAGGTGGAGGGAACAGCATATGTGGATGCCTAGAGGCAGAATTTCAAAGAAGCCATGGAGTCCGAGTGGGGCTGTGGTTTACTATGTTAGCAGGTGTGGGGAGGGCACAAGAAGAGGCTGGAGGAGTCCTCAAGGCTGTTGTGAGGACCTTGGGTTTTGTCCTAACAGTGCTGGGAGCCACTGAGAGGTTTCATACTATGTCCCACTTTCTGAGGGTGTGGGACCCAGACTCTTCACAGGGTAAGGAGACAGGGTCAGGAAGACATTGCAGAGTCCAGGGGCTCGCTGAATTGGCTGGGAATGACACACTGCCTTCTCCCAGGCACTGCCTCGTCTGTCACCACCCTCAGTGGGTCCTCACAGTGACAGCAGAGCAGCCCAGGCGAGGCCAGGAAACCAGGCTGGGGAGGGGTTTTTAAAAAGAGGAGAAAAACCTTCTAGAATCATAGGAAAAGGAAATTAAAAAAAAAAAACTTCTGTTATGGACACACGTAAACATTTATAAGAGTAGAAGGACTATTTTAATAAAGGACCATGGGCCAATCATTTAACTTCAATTATTCAGCCAATCTTGTTTCATTTAAACTCCCATCACAGGACTTCCCTGGTGGTCCAGTGGTAAAGAATCCACCTTCCAAGGCAGGGGACGCGGGTTCGCTCCCTGGTCGGGGAACTGAGATCCCACATGCCGCGGGGCAGCTAATCCTGTGCGCCGCAACTACTGAGCTCACGTGCCCCGGAGCCCACACGCCACAACTAGAGAGAAAACCTGCATGCCACAACTAGAGAGAAGCCCACGTGCTGCAACTAAGGCCCAGTGCAGCCAAAAATTGAAAAAATTCAGTAAAATAAAATAAATAAAATGAATGGGTTATATATTAAAAAAAAAATTTTTTTTAAATAAACTCCCATCACCTCTCCCTAACTTCCCACTGGATTCTTTTAAAGCAAATTCCTCACATATTGTTTTAACTGTAAGTATTTCAGAATGTATGTCTAAGGGCGAAGACATAACATAATACCATCAGTACACTTAAGAAAACGTTAGTTCATTAATATCATCCAATATGTATATATTAGATCTGTGGGGTGAATAGGGTCGGGCCATGTGCACATTGTTTCCCAACAGCCTTTGCGCGCAGAGCTTTGAGCATCCCTGATGATTGGGCCTGAGTCTTTGACATTGGGGTTTGCCAGTGGTGGTTTTCCCAGATTGGCTTGTGGGAGCCTCTTTGAGTTGGCGTCTGTGTCCTTTTGTTATGTCACATCATTTGTTAAGCACTTTCTTACCTCCTGGCACAGATGTTCCAGGTCCACCTGGCATTTGGAATTAGCCAATTCTCCAAGGAGCCTGGGGCCCTTTTAATGGGAAATCATATTAGAAACCACTTCTACCTAGTAGGTGTTGTCACTGTGACTGAGGTGTTGTTCCTTCTGGGACCTTTCAGTGGAGTGCTACGGAATGTGTGTGTGTGTGAGTGTGTGAGTGATGTGTGTGTGTGTATATATATATGATAATGTTTATGTATATGACGTTCAAATAATGGACACAGGTCTTCAGCAGCAAACAGAGCGTGAGAGCACCTGGGAGGAGCCTCTGACCCCCGTGTGCAGCTCTGGCTGAAACTGCACAACTAGGAGAGTAGAGACTGGCACCCACACTCAGAACATCACCCCCACCCCCACATGCTGTTACTTGCACTCCTGTCTTGACCCAGATTATAGGGAGGAGGGTGACCTCTGTGTCCAGCCTCATTCCAGACAGCCTTGGACACAGTGGCCCCCAAATCAGTGTTTGTGGATGACGGAGATGTTTTCTGGCCCCTGCAGAGATACCTGGAAAAACAAGAGATTGTCCCAGGTCTCCAAGTGGAGAGATAGCGGGAGACAGAGAAAAGAGTCATGCAGGTTTGGGGATCAGTTTCCTCTGTTTACTTGCCTTGTGACCCTGGACACCTTAGTGTCTGCAAGCCTCAGCTTCCTCATCTGTAAAATGAAGACGATGCCAGTAACCTGGTGGGATTGTGGGGACTCAGTGAGATGACGTGTGTTAAATGCCTGCCTTACAGCTGCCTCACAAGGCAGCACTCAGGGCAGGAGCTCTCCCAGTGTATCCTTCCCCCGGAGTTCACCCCCTCCTCCCTGGAAGGCTATTGCCAAGGCTGCCAGAGCACTGGTTGCACTTCCTGGGGGGTGTAATGGGAGCACTGTGGTGGTCCTGGTTGCACTTCCTGGTGGGTGTAATGGGAGCACTGTGGTGGTCCTGGTGGTGATGATGTGTGTCTGTGGTAGGGAGACCCCTGCAAACTGCAGAATCCACCCCAGGGACGTCCCTAGCTGTCCAGTGGTTAAGACTCTGCGCTTCCAATGCAGGGGGCATGGGTTTGATCCCTGGTTGGTAACTAAGATCCTACATGCTACGCGGCCAAAAAAAAAAAAAAAAGAAAAACGAGGGCTTCCTTGGTGGCGCAGTGGTTGAGAGTCCGCCTGCTGATGCAGGGGACACGGGTTCGTGCCCCGGTCCGGGAAGATCCCACATGCCGCGGAGCGGCTGGGCCCGTGAGCCATGGCCTCTGAGCCTGCGCATCTGTAGCCTGTGCTCCGCAACGGGAGAGGCCACAACAGTGAGAGGCCCGCGTACCGCAAAAACAAACAAACAAAAAGTGAATCCATCCCAAAGGTTCTCCTTGCCCATCCCGGGTGTGTATTTGCATGGACGAACCTGTAGGAAGAGCCCAGCACCTGTCTGTTCTCCTTGGAGACTGGTACCTGGGCCCCTGCCGTGCCACCTCAGTCTGCCTTCCTCGAAGAAAGCCCCATCTTGGCAAGTGCCCTGCGCAGAATCGATAGTTGGGGAGGGTCCAGGGTGGGCAGGCTGGATGAGTTGATGCATTTAACACATCTAAGGAAGCTATAGTTGGTCACAAGCATGACGTTGCCCCAGAACCTGTTGGGTCTGCTAACAGAAGTGCTGTAGTTAGGGGGGCCTCAATGCAACGACAGAACAGACATCCTCCATGAAGGCCCCCAGACTCTGCCTTAAAGACCCTGGCCCCCGGAGACCTGCCGGATCAGCCGTTCTGGGAGGTGGGTGGGGGGACCCGATGGGGGAGAGCTAATTCTGATGCACTCCAGAGCCTGAGGACCGTTGGTGACAGATGGTGAAACAGGCTCAAGTTAACTTGGCAGGATGTCAAGGCTGGCGAGTTCATCTTCTTGTCTGTGAAACGATGACACGTAAAGGTCCCTTTTAGCTGAACAGTCCGGGGATGTCAGTTTTCATTAGCCTACTTTACTTACCTGCCAAAGTAGGTCTCGTTGGGAACGAGGGACTGAGGGGGGGTTTTGTGGGGGGGAGGCAGGGAACGAGGGGACCATGGGCAGGAACTCATCAAGCTTCTTATTTTGCCTGATGAGCAGTTGGGTTCCTGAGGCAGGGGCTGAACACACCCCACCCCCAAAACGCTCATCCTGCTGGGTGGTCCAGAGCTGTGCTGGCCTGGGGATGGGGACTGCTGGTTCCCTGAGGCTTGCTGGAGAAGGCTCTTCGTGCTTCTTCTGGGCCTTTCTCTGTAAAGTCCTAGCAGCCACTTTCTTCCCTCCCACTAGAGACAGAATAAGGCCACGAGTCCCAGGACACACATGCGATGCCACTGCAGTGCCTTAGGGGCGAGCCTGCTTCCCAGCTCGACATGTGGCTCAGGACAGGAGTGGGCATCCCATGTCCTGCTCAGGGACCCTATAGAGTCCCTGACGTAACTGCTGATGGCACAACAAAGACCCAGAATTGACCCTCCCCTTTAGGGTCATAGGCCCTTAGGACCCATGTGGTGTTTTCATCTGGCAATCCTTACTTTCCATTCCAGGACCATCCTAGGTCTGGGGCAAGCTGCTGAGGTCCTGTGGGCTTGGTGGTCCTTGGGACAGTGGTTTTCTTGCTGGCAAAGGGAAGACCCCCAAAGTCCGAATGGAAGCCGAAACAGAGCCCCCCTGCTCTCTGGGTTGGGAAGGTGACATGTCACGGATGTGGCCGAGCACCCCGGGCCACATTGCACGTATCTGGGGTGTGATGTCGGCCCCGGGGGATTTGGAATAAGATGTCATGTTCTGAATCCTCAGTGCAAGGAGGTGGTGGCCTTAACTCTCTGCTCCCCGGGTGGATTCTGCCGGTTAAGGCAGCCAGCAGCGTGCAGAACCACTTACCAGCAGAGGGCCGCTGAGGGGTTAGCTCCCCCAGCCACCGACGGGGAGAAGAGGAGGCAGACCTGCTTTGGAGCAGTTTTCTCAGAGCCTGTGCTGGAGGCTTCCTCCAATTGGTTTTCAAGCCGGGGCGCGGGAGGCTCCTGCCTGCCCTCTCCCAGAATATGGTGACTTGGGGGTTAACGGCAGCCGGAGCATCCCCAAACTTCCCCAGCCCGAGGCTTTTAACCAGTCCCTCCACCTTCAGGGAACCCGAATGAAAGAGGATGTCCGATATGGAGGACAGCTTTGACGATATTTCTTGTGTCTCTCCCCAGAACCTGGGATCCTCGTCACCAGGCAAAAAGCAGAGCAAGGAAAACACCATCACGGTAAGCGGCTCCCGCGGAGCGCGCGCATGTTGGGTGGCAAGCTGGGGCTGTCTCTGGTCCATGCCTCGGCTGTTGCCATGGCAATGCGGACCGCTGAATGGAGGCGATGCCCAGCCTGGTACCTGGGAAGTTCCAAAGCTTGGATGTTGCCGAGGGTTCCCCCCTTGCCTCCCCCCGGCCCTTCTTCTGTTGATTTCTTATTTCACTTTTTCTCTTGGGGCAAACAAGTGGAAGGATTGGGGTTGCAATGGTGCAGAAGCCATTTTTGCAGGGCAGGCAGGGGAAGGTACGCGTGCAGGAGTGGGTTGGAGGGGGTGGGCTGTGCTCCTCGCAAGTGACATGACGTGTAAATTACAGCCACGGCAGGGTGGCTTTTGTGCAGGGTAACTTCTGGAAGACATCAAAGTTAAAAGGAAGAGAAAGCGCCCTAAGAATAGAGTTCCTGGGAGTTGCTGATGGGGAAGCAGGCAGCCTGTGCCCAGAGCGGCCAGACAGCCTCCCAGGGCTCTTCCAAAAGCCCGCCGAGTCCCCACGCCACCCTGCCTCCGGCTCCACATCAGCCCTGTGCTCGGGGAAGACGGGCGCTGGATGTCCCTCCCCCTCCAAGTAGAGAAACAACTCGCCCATCTGCTCAGCTAAGAACTTGGAGCTGGGAGACGTGTGGTCCTAGGTGTGCGGTTTCGACCCAAGTGCAGCAGCTCTGGGGCCGCAGATAGGCTCCTTCAGGCTCTGTCACACAGTTCTCGGAGATGGAAGCAAGACGGGGTCCCCTGCCCCGGCTCATGCAGGCTGCAGATCCTGCTTTGACGGATTTGGGGAGGAAAAAGCGGCAGGCAAACAATGGCAACAGTCATAATTGCTGCCCCTGTGTGTCCATTTATTAGGCACCAGGAGGGTTCTGAGCACCCATTTCATTCTCCGTTCACTGCGGGGAGGGCAGGTGGTTGGACCAGGGTAGTGTGGGGACTGGGAACTCGGGCTCTTAAGCCAAGGGGGTCAGCACAGCACCCACCAGCTGGGCAGCGACCCGGCCTCTCTGGGTCTCAGTGTCCACATCTGTACAATGGGGAGACGATGGGCATGTGTGCCCTAGGGATGGTGTGGAAAGCACGTAGAACAGCCTGGCACACAGTAGGTGCTCAGTTCACACTAGTCTCCTCATCACCGTGTTTATAGATGAGGAAACTGAGGCACAGGGCAGGACCTGGCACAGAGCAGGGCCTCGCCCAAGGTCACACAGCTGGGAAGCATCAGGACTTGAGACCTGTGCTCTTACCCACCAGCAATGCCCCAGGTGCAAGTTGCCCCCCTGAGGATGGGACCAGGCGGCTCAACCCTGGGCCAGCAGCAGCTTCCTTGTTACTGGAGCTGATGGGGAGGGCGTGGACAGGCCCCCGGGGCAGACGTCCTGAGAACACAGTCCTCACGTTCACAGAAAGCCCCAGAGTACTGGGGCAAAGCAGGAGCTCCCAAAGTTCCCTGAAAGATGGAGAAAGAGGGAGAAGAAACTGCATTGTAGAAGGAACGTGAATAAGAGAAATGAAAAGTGAAAAGCTGAGTGTTATGCCTCCCATGGGTGATGGAGCCCAGCTCACGAGGTGCGGCCCGGGTCACCGAGGTGCGGCCCGGGTCACCGCTCTGGTCTACCTTTCGGCTGGAGCCTGGGGCTTTGTCAGCGTGGGCGTGGCCCTGGGTCTCCTGGCAACACACCTCCTCCATCCCTGCTTCACTGCCTTCCCTCCTCCTTCCCGCTGCCCTACAGCAGTGCTTCTCATCTGAAGCCTTGGGGATACTTGTTAAAATGCAGATTCCTCTGTTGGTCACTCTGGGGCGAGGCTGGAAAGTTTGCGTTATAACCAACACCCCCACACCCCGGAGGTTTTAAATAAGCACTCAAGCCTTGGGGACTTTTTGCTGGGAAAACTGAGAAGGGGCACAGAGTGAGTGAGGACCAGAGCCCCGGACTTGAACCCGGGTCTGCTGACTGCCAGCCCATGCGGCCCTTCTCCTCTCCAGGCTGGAGATGGGCATCCTTGCCGGCCGGCCGACCAGTGGGGCTGCAGAGCTCTGTACCGTGGCTCTTGCCCTTCCACGGAGCAG
The DNA here is from genome assembly GCF_964374135.1 of Grampus griseus. Taxonomy (NCBI): domain Eukaryota; kingdom Metazoa; phylum Chordata; class Mammalia; order Artiodactyla; family Delphinidae; genus Grampus; species Grampus griseus. Next base: position 44,627,463 of record NC_139014.1, read on the forward strand.
TCACTCTCCCACTGCGGCCCCTCCCTGAGTCCTGATCCTGCAGAGCTCGTGGCTTCCCTGGGAGGAGATGCTGGGGGGAACGGTGGGGGGAGGCTGGGGCCCAAGCTTCCCTCGCCCCGGTGTGCGGGGATGGGGTGAGCATCCTCTTACCTGGTCTCACCTGGGCAGCAGAGATTTGCAGGCGGCGTCCGAGTCTGGCTCACAGTGTGGCCGAGAAGCAAGGACCGAGCTTGGTTCCGACGCTCCGGCTCCCCGACCCGGGCCTGGAACACGTTTTGAAGAGGCCGACACGTGGGCTGCTCGTCAGCCGCGGGGCCCCGGGCAGGGCTGGCAGTGAGTGGGCTGCTTGCTTGATTGGAAGTGACGGGCGCTAACGGCAGTTCACAGCCTCGGCACCAATATGATGCGTCAGAATCTGGAGGATTCCAGAAAAGGTGACAGCAGAGCCACCTAGTCACACTCCTGTCCTAGAAGGAAGAGTCTGGGGACTGCTCTAATCTTCAGTCTGAGCTTCGCGGCATGGCCCGTCTGGGGGCCGCGGGCGGGAGCTCGGGGACGGTGTGAGTGCTTGAAGGCATTTTTCTTCTGCTTCCACGGGTCCCAGCTCTGGCTTTTGCCTCTCTCACCCCCTCCCAGAGTAGCCTCTCCCACCAGGAGGAAATTCAGGGCCCGCTTGGTTGTGAAACCACCTTCTCTTCTATGTTGCAGGCGGCTGTCAGAGAGGAGGGCACATAGCTGCGGCCTCTGCCTCCAGGGAGGCCTCCGTGCTGTGCTGGGGCCGGGGCTTGCGCCGGGCCTCCCCACGCCAGCCCCCTTGGGTGGGTCGCACTTGTGTTCAGCGGCTCTTGTGCCATGGCCAGGCGCCTGAGTGGTGGCTGTAGCCCCCGCAAGAGAGTTTCTGAGGGCAGCTCTTGTGGTTCTGCCTGCCCCCATGCAGGCCGGCCCTGGCAGAACCTCTGCTGCTCAGGGGGCCCCCTGGCTGTCAGGGGCAGAGCGGGTGTTACTCCATTTACTGAGGGCTGGAGAGAGCAGAGTTGGTGCCAGAGCGAAGACGCTGTTGCTTGAGGATGGTGAGCTTGGGAGCGAGAGTGGGAGGGGCTCCTGGAACTTCCCCCAAACAGTACATAGTGGGGGCATTCCCCCGTCTCCTGCTTCCTGTCCAGCACCCCTTCCTACCTGAGCCCCTGCCTCGGGTGGGGACATGGCATGGCTACGCCTAAGTGTGTTAGAAGGTAGCATGACATAGATTGAGTGTGACGTAGATTGCTGGCTTCTGACCCTGGCTCCACCATTATACACAGAGAATTGCAATTACATATTTACTTGTCTGCCTTCTTCATCGGGCTGTAAAACCGTCGAGGGCAGAGACTACACCTTCTACCTCTAGCCTCCGTTCACTGTACCAAGAAACATTTCCAGCTCCCATTACATGGCTGTGCTGGGCCAGGTACTAGGGACACAGCGGGGAGGAGGTGGGCTTCCTCCCCTCCTGGGACAGACTGTCTGGCGAAGGAAGAGAGATGCTGAATAAGCAGTCACGAGAAATACAAATGCACCTGTGCAAAGTGCTGGGAAGGTCTAGCCTACCGCGTGGCACCAAGTAGCCGTTCAACAAACGTTTGCATGGACCGAGCACATGTTCCATGGCACAACATCGTGGGTGAGGGCTCGAGCCGTCAGCCCAGACTAGAGGCAAATACTTCTGTGATCCTCAGTTAATCAAATGAGACCAGTGTGACCCAGCTTGTGGGGCTGCCGGAAGGATGAAGTGAGGATGTACGCAAAGCTTTTGCAGAAATTCTCCCAGGATGCCTCCCACGATGGGGCCGGTGAGGTGTAGTTCTCGAGATGCCCACCAGGGGGGTGCAGGGCTCTGCCAGGATTCAGGGAAATTCCTGTGGGATTGCCAGGGCTGCGAAATCCCAAAACCAGAGTTGACAGGGATGGAGACGGGCACCCTGGGGCCACTGGCCAGTCCATCCAAGGGCTGGTGTCCTCAGAGAGTGGCAGGAGCCCCGAGAGGGATGAAGCCTTGTCCTCCCCCAACCTCTCTCCCCCCAGCCCCGCTAGCTTTCACCTTCAGTGGTTGTTAAGGGACCACTCGTGGTACGCCCCTCCCCTGTCTCCTAGACCCCAGACAAGGCACTCTAGAAGACCTTTGTATCCACTTCTGAGTACCTGCCTCCACGATGCTTAATGCCCAGTGTAATGTCATAGTTAATTTATCATTAAATTTGCTTGACGTTTTCATGGATTACATTATTAAACCAAATAAAGATAGGCTGTGGTCATCATTGTTTGTTGAGGCAAGAATAGCTGGAACGGGAAATAAGGAGTATGTGAAACTGTGGAATCCAGCCCTGGTTTCCAGAAGGAGGCTCATCTCTGGACAGACTTGGGGGTGTCAGCCCAAAAAGAGGGTTTGGGGAGACCATTGCCTGAGCTAGGCATTGAGAGGCTGGCCACCCCCAAGCAGACTCCTGCAGGCCAGTGATACCTCGGGTGGCTGGGGGCTGGGGCACTGGGAGAAAACATCTCATCCCAGGGGTTCCGTGGGCCTCTACCTTGACCTTGGTGGAATTCCATGCTCCCTGTCTCCAGGGCTCTCGGGGTCATTCCTGGCCCTGATCCTTCCTCCTGTGTCGTCATGCTTCCCTCCAGAGCGGGAATCCCCGCCCTTACGGCGGCCAGATGCCAGTATCTGGGAGGAGGGGGCCCTTCCCTTGGCTGGGATCTCTCCTGTGTTCTCCCCCCAGGAGTGCAAGCGAGGCCTGTGCCCCTGGGAGCCGGCGGGGCCTGGATTTACTTCTAGCCGCCCCCAAGCACCTGAACCAGAGGCCATGGCTGGGGGCCCACGGGCCTGACTCCGCTAGCAGAGGGCTGCTTTGGCTTACAAGGTGTCATCGTTGTTGTTGTTGTTAATAACCATGAATGAGCTGCTAACATTTAAGCGTTGAGACACTTCACGTACAAATCCTGATCTGCTGCTCTCGTGTCATCACATAAGCTGACAACCCTGGACTCCTCATTCTGTCTTGGCATCAGTTGGCGGGAGCTGAGAGGAATCTGCCCCCTAGTCAGACGTTCGCAGACACCACCCCGCTTCCCGAAGTGGAGGCTGGTCCCCCCACCAGCCCAAGCTTCAGTTTCCATGATGTGCGGGTCCCTCACTTCTCTGCATGGCTGCCTGGCCCTGGAGTCTGTGGCTTAGATTCAGAACCTCAGGGGTTTTCTGCACTGTTCTCGCCATGAACGTCTGATGGCTCCCACTTAAGGCAGATGCTGGGGCTGTGACGAGGGTTAAAGACTGCCAGGGCTCCGGCCTTGCCTTCCCGAGGCCTTGCGGCTCCCAGAACAAATGAGCGGACTCTCTAGGAGCGGATCTGGGGCTTGAAGCGACACCAGCGGGGTCAGCGGCGAGGCCACTTCTGCCGAGCAGGGAAAGCCAGGGGCACCGCGATCGTGCTCAGGCAGAAAAGTCTGAGGCAGAGCCCAGGGATCTGTGTGCTGCTCTGTCCCGGGCCAGGGCCAGCCCTCCCCAGGCACGCACCCTGGATTATCACTTAAACTCTGTTCATAGAATATACGTCATGGGGTAAAATTCACAAGGTAACTTCTCACCCAGGATGCTCAGCCACTTCATTCCTTTCCCTGGAAGCGAATGATGTTATCAGTTTCCAGAAACATACCAGACGGGTGTCTATTCCTTCCTCCTCCTTTCTTAAATTTTATTTATTTTTTTAAACTTTTTTTTTTTTTTTTTTTTTTTTTTTGGCTGCGTTGGGTCTTCGTTGCTGAGCGCGGGCTTTCTCTAGTTGTGTCGAGCGGGGGCTACTCTTCATTGCGGTGCACAGGCTTCTCATTACGGTGGCCTCTCTTGTTGCGGAGCACGGGCTCTAGGCGCGCGGGCTTCAGTGGTTGTGGCTCGCCGACTCTAGAGCGCAGGCTCAGTAGTTGTGGCGCAGGGGCTTCGTTGCTCCGAGGCATGTGGGATCTTCCCGGACCAGGGCTCAAACTCGTGTCCCCTGCATTGGCAGGTGGATTCTTAACCACTGCACCACCAGGGGAGTCCCCTCCTTTTTTTTTTTTTTAAATTAAAAAAAATTTTTTACACTAAGATAGCAAACAGTAAATACTAGTCTACCTTTTCTCCCGCCACCCACCCACTTAACACTGTATCCTGCCACACCTTCCTTATCAGTACAGAAGAATGTTCTTGCCATGTCTTTCACCATGGATATGATGCCCATACACGACTGTCTCATACTTTTTAACCATTCCCCTGCTGACAGACCGTGGAGTTGGGTTCCAGCCTCTTGCTACTGCAAACCGAGCCGTGGTGAAAACCGTGTGCGTATGTCACTGCACCCGTGTGTAGGTATCTGTAGGACAGAATCTTACAAGTGCAGCCTCTGGGTGGAAGGCTGTGGACATTTGCAGTGTTGCTAACTTCTGTTGCACTGCTCTCCAGACAGTTTGGACTGATTTCAGCCCCTCTGGGGTGGGAGTGAGTGCCGGTTGCCCCTCATTTGAAAGGCCGACTGCCAGAGCATCCCAGGACCCCAGTGCATGTTCTCTGTCAAGCTAGCCCTGTAGGGGGACCTCTTCAGTGCCGTGTCCTAGGACCCAAGCCCCTCCAGCTTCTCCCAACCCTCCAGCCAAGCCGTGTTCTTTCCTGTTCTGTGTCCTCCAGATAAACTGCGTGACGTTTCCTCACCCAGACACGATGCCGGAGCAGCAGCTGCTCAAACCAACCGAATGGAGCTACTGTGACTATTTCTGGGTAAGTGGTGCCTCGGCGTCCCCGCACTGCGGCCCCGGGGACCAGGACTGGACACCCGGGAGGGGGGCGGTGGCTTGAGCTCAAAGCAGAGCGACCTCTCCGGGTGAAACCCAACGGGCTGGCAGTCGATTGAGCACTGGAGGCTGGAAACTTAAGTCCCACTTGGAGTCTCGATCATTCCATAAATCTCAGAAAGTCCACAGGGCAATATGGAAACTCCAGGCAGAATGCAGGTAAGCTGGAGGGTCCCCTTGCCGCTCAGTGGTAGCAGGAGACCAGAATCAGCTCCAACCTGGGCTTCAGACCTGCTCTGTCGCTCTTTTTATTTTTTATTTTTTTCCTGTGCGATACACGGTCCTCTCACTGTTGTGGCCTCTCCCGTTGCGGAGCACAGGCTCCGGACGCGCAGGCTCAGCGGCCATGGCTCACGGGCCCAGCCGCTCCGCGGCATGTGGGATCTTCCCGGACCTGGGCACGAACCCGTGTCCCCTGCATCGGCAGGCGGACTCTCAACCACTGCGCCACCAGGGAAGCCCCTGCTCTGTCACTCTTGTAGGTGACCCTGGACAGCGTTTCTCCACCTGGACAGCCTCCCTGTTTCCATCAAAGTCACAAGGAGGTTAGGCACAACCTGTAGGGGACTCCAGTTCGAATAATTCTATGGTTCCAGGCTTTTGCGTATTGTTCCATGGGTACGGAGTTTCAGTTTTGCAAGATGAGAAAGTTCTGGAGGGGGATGGTGGTGATGTTTGCACAACAGTGCACATGTCCCTAATGCCACTGCACTGTGCACTTAAAAATGGTTAAGATGGTAAATTTTGTGTGAAGTTCTCCAAAATTAAATATCTTTTGACAGATTCAGAGTCCTACTCAGAAACTCTGGGAGTACTCCTGGACATTTTCATTTTAAAATTCACAATGGCTTTTAAAATGAAATCACCCCGTTCTGGAATCAGACAGTGGTGATCGTTGTACGACCTGTGTATATATTAAAAACCAGTGAATTGTACACCTAAAAAAAGTAAACTTTGGCAGAGGCCCCAAGGAACGAGAAATTTAAAAAATCAAAACTTTTTTTTTAACCACCAGTCAGAATGGATTACCTACCCTTTTTTAGATTTGCTAACCAAGTACTAGACAAAAATGCTTTTGTCTTTTTACCAGATCTCTTGCCCTTCAGAAGGTAGCCAAAGATTCCTGTTGCTGTGTTTCTTCCAGATCTTCTGAGATATGTGCAGAGGCAGCAAATACTGTAGAAAGGGCTCTGGCTTTGGCGGCAGACACACCTCGGGGGCAGGGGTGAGCCCAGGGGTGAGAGTGAGCGGGGAATCCGAGGGTACGAGACCTCGCAGCCTCCATAAGGATGCTGGGTTTTATTCTGTTTGCAGCGGGAAGGTGGTGGAGGGTTTAAGCAGGAGTCGGATGTGATCTGATGTGCCTGTGTCATGCAAGGAGGGCTGTAAACAGGCAGAAGTGCCCGTGACCCTGTGGGAGGCCAGGAAAGATGGTGGCAGCTGTGGAGATGGAGGGGAAGAGCTAGGTTGGAGACATCATCCTTAAGGGGGGTGGGTGCAGGAGAGACGTCATCCATAAAGAGGGGAGCAGGAAACAGAGCATGCGGGGGAGACCAGCTCAAGCGCCGGGAATGGGCACCCTGGGAGCCGGAGGTCAGCGGGTGGCGGATGGTGGGGGATGGTAGGGAGCCGGGGGAGTGGCTCATCCTGCTGCCGGTCAGCATCACCCAGGTCCCATCTTGATTCAAGCCCTCCTGGGACTCTGATACTTACCCCAGGGTTTTATCTCTCGGACCATCAAGGCCTTTTCCCCCTCACAGAAATTTTTCTGCTCACACGGTTATTAAAGCCCACTTCCTCGGGCTGGTTTTCCCAGTGTGGACAGATCACTCAGCACATACTTCCTCTCGGGGAGGCAGATTGGGGCTCAGTATTTCAAATAATTTTTCTTTGGCTTTTTCATCAAGAGGTAGCATTCATACAGTGGAGGGCACACGTCTTACATGTACTTGGAGTCACTTTTCAATGGCCAGAGCAGCCCCCTTGTGACATGGTGTGCCCCGTGTGGTGATGAGCTCCCCGTCAAGAGAGGTATTACAGTGTGGCTCAGAGGGCCCTGGGTCAGGGCAGCTGAGGAAGGGATCCTGCACTGGGAGGGAGTGGGGAGGTAAGTGGCGTTCTCCAGGCGTCACCAGCCCTTTTCCTTTCCCCTCTCGTAAAACAGCTGTTCTAACGGGATGTTAGAGGTGCAATCCATTCTTATTTTAGGGTGAGTGGTGGGAGACACAGCCTAGAATTGGAAGGACCTGACCGCTGTGCCCAGTGGCTGAGCTGAGAGAGAGCCCAGGTCTTTCCAGATCCTGGGACAGGGTTCTCACTAATGCTCCTCTCTGTGGTGGCAAAGGACCTATTTTATTGTTGTTGTTCTTTTGTTGTTTTTTTAGTTTATTTATTTTTGGCTGCATTGGGTCTTCGTTGCGGTGCGCGGGCTTCTTATCGCGGTGGCTTCCCTTGTTGCGGAGCACGGGGGGCTCTAGGTACACGGGCTTCAGTAGTTGTAGCACGCGGGCTCAGTAGTTGTGGCTCACGGGCTCTAGAGCGCAGGCTCAGTAGTTGCGGCACACGGGCTTAGTTGCTCCGCGGCATGTGGGATCTTCCCGGACCAGGGCTCGAACCCGTGTCCCCTGCATTGGCAGGCGGATTCTTAACCACTGCGCCACCAGGGAAGCCCTATTTTGACCTGTTTCCAACTCCTCCCTTTAAGTATCAAAGCATTTGACTCTGGATCCCTGGTGGGAAAGGCTGCCTTGGAGGGGGGATAGCTCTAGGAGTGGCGCCCGCCAGGGTCCAGGAAGCCTCTGAGGGTTGATCTGCAGCCGTAGCTGTGGGAACAGTTGCTGGATGCCTGTCTGGCAGGGAAGGCCATGCTCGGGGAACCAGGGAGGCAGGGAGGGCCGGGGGAGAGCAGGAGAGAGAGATTCAGGCGTCTTTGAGGAGGGTCAGGCGAAACAAAACAAAAAGCATTTAATTTTGAAATGTTAATCTTTGCTTGCAAAATGAATTGGGTACTAAATTCCCATTTCAATGACTTGGCCATCTTCCCCGAGTCCTGATGTTTCTTTAAAGTAACTAATTTAAATGCCATCCACCGAAGACTTGGTATTTGCCGAACACTAGGCGAAGCTGTTTCCATGTGTCATTTGTCCTGAGATGACCGCGTCAGGTGGTTGCCATTATTTCCCCAGTTTCACGGAAGGAGCAGCTCAGATTTAAAGTGAGGGAACTTGCTTGGGATTCCCCGGCTGGGATGTCAAGCCTGGAAGCGGGCCCTTTCCCACTGCGGCTGCCCTTCAATCCAGCTTCTCCCCAGAAGTCCCTACGATCTTTTATGCATGTGCGTCGGAGGATGCCACTGCCCAGCCAGTGCAAGAGAGGATGGCATGGCTCAGGGCTGGGGGTACCTGCGCCTGAGGTTACACACTGTCTCCCAGCTTAGTCAAGATGCCAAGACTCCGCAGAGGGTCTAGCCAGCCCCAGCAGCTGCCTGGTGCCTGTGCTCTTGGCCGCATACCCTTCCTCCTCTTCTTTCCCAGGTTGTGGGGTTGAGGGGCACGCACATGGGGTGGCGGCAGCGATCAGGGCTTAAGCATCAGAGAGCACGTGGGGACAGGAGCGCCAGGAGAGGCGCGAGCTGGGGCAGCCAATACTCCTGCCCTTGTCCTGCCTCTGGGGCTGAGGACAGGGTTACCAGGCACATCGGGGTCCCTTCTGGGGTCTGTCTTCCCTGCGCTCCATTCCCTCTGGCTCCAGACGCTGATGTCACCTAAACGCTGCTGCTTCTCTTTCCTTCCTAGGCTGATAAGAAGGACCCCCAAGGCAACGGAACCATGGCTGGGTTTGAACTGCTGCTTCAGAAACAGCTGAAGGGCAAACAGATGCAGAAGGAAATGTCAGAGTTCATCCGGGAAAGGTGAGGCCTGGGCCCTCCCAGCTCCGGGGACTGGTGACAGCACCCACCTCGGTCCCTGAGCCCGAGGGAGTGAGCAGCCAGGGTGAGCACTGCACGCCAGCACTGGGCTTGGTTAGCGCTAAGGGGAGCGCAAGACGGGAGTCACAGGCTTATGGCCCTTGGGACACGTCTGGCCAGCAGATGTGTTGCTTTGGCCTGTGTGATGTTTTTAAAGATATGAACCAACAACAGCAAAAGAAATTGGTGGATGTTACATTAAAGTCTGCATATCTGGCATCTCTGGGGAAAGAAGAAAGTCTGGCTCCATGGCTTTGCATCCCTCATGCAACAATTGGCTGGAGCTGAAGAGCAGCCGCCCCTGTACAGGGAGTGTGTGTTTCCAGTTTGCCACAGTCCCCACTGCTCCCTAATGTCTCCCCACGCAGACTGCTTGGCCCCTTTGCTTATCTACGCATGCGCCGCCCTCATTTGAAGAGCCGTTCCTTAACGTAACAAAAAAGGAGACTGTTACCTTTTCAATTCATCTTTGAGCCAAAGCCATGTCCCAGGCCTGGGCATCCAGAAACCCCCACCCTCCCATTCCTGCTTTCAGGGAGCTCAGCCTACTGGGAGAGTCAGACAAGGTCATTACGGTAAGTGCAGGGATTATAATAGTGGTTTGCCTGCCCGTAGATGAAACAATAAATTCAGCCTAATGGAAGTGGGGAGAGCTACAGAGAGAGAAGTTCCTTCTTCATCTCCCCCCTCCTCAGTCTCTCCAAGTTCTGAGACCCTGTAAAGCACATACCCACACACCTGCACACTCACACAGGTGCACATACCCCCCCGTTCCACATGTGTGCCGTCTGGAGTTTCCAAGGCACACTGGAAATATTGATAGTAAATGGCAATATATTTTTTAAATGTTTCTCTTTTAATTATAGCAGCAATAATCCAGTAACAGTTCTCTGGCATTTGAAGGTGTCTGTTTTCCTTAGGAGGCCCATTTTCTGTTGGTATAATCAGATCTTTATTTTATGACCCATTAAACCGGTAGGAGATTGAGAGATTCTGTAGCTCAGGTGTGAGAAAACGACGGTAGGAAACAGGCCAAGAGGAAAACGGCTAGAAAACCCTAGCTTAGGGTTTACACTTTAGTAAAGAGGTCGTGTTAACAAATAACTGGAACCTTCCACATGAGAACACTGGTCTTCCCTGGGACAGGTGGACTCCTGTGACTTTTCTCAGTCCACCTGGGGTCTTGTAGAGGGGGACCTTTCAGAGCCGGGAGGGGTGGGAGCTGAGGTGCAGAGGTGAGAGCTGGGCCGGGGCTAGGGAGTGGGGTGGGGGTGGGGGCATGGCAGACATCCGGTAAACCACGTGGCCACAGCTTAGGGGAGTGATGCCGGCTCTGGAGGGGACGGGCCTCGTGCCCGGTGCGTGCGGTGGGCATTGATGAGCCTTTGGAGGTTTGAAGCTGAGAGCGTGACATGGTGAGATCTGCTTTCTCCAGAGAACTCCTGGCTGGAGGCTGGCCGTCCATGTCCTCCTGGGGAGGGGAGGGACTAAAGGCTGAGTGGATGGAGAGGAAGTGATGGAGGCAGGCTTGAGAGCATGTGGAGACGGTGGAGCTGGTAGTGAGAGGAGGAGCGAGACTGAGCCTCTCAGCACCGAAGCAGGAAGTGATCATGACTCAGAACACTGCCCTGGGACTCTGTCAGGCCGCCCTTCAGCTCCTGATCAGCCTGGAAGCAAATGCTGCAGCCCTGGGCACAGCTCTGGGGTTTTATTCATTTGCCCAGTGATGGGCCAGGGGCCTCTCTGAGGCCCCAGCCCTCTGGCCAGCTCTGGTCGTCACAAGCGCAGCTCCTCGGGGGACCACTTAGGCAGTGACTAATACCATGACAACACATTTTACACGGTTGTGCCAGATAATACTGAACGCTCCCCGGAGAGCTGCCTTGACAGTGTGTCAAGGGCCTGCCTGCCGGAAGCGAAATCCAAGGCAACTTCCCTCTCTGGGGAAGTGGAATCCACTGCAGAGCTGGGCACTGCTGGTTTCCATGGAAATGCCTGCACCCTGCAGGCTTGGAAGTCGGGGGCCCTGGTGTCTGGGAGAACGTAGAGAGGGGTTCTGTTCCTGCTTCGGAGGGGCCGACGCCACCTTGCAGGCTCTCAGCCCAGAGCTCTGGGGCTGGGAGAGGGGGCAGCCGTGGTCCATCATGAGTTACATTTCTTCGTTTAAGCGTTTGCTGTGTGTCCAGCCCTGTGCGAGGAACTGTGCAAACGACCACTCTTAACCGCACAGCCTAGGACACCGGTGCATATGCCTCGCTTTGCAGATGAGGTTCAGACAATTTCGTTCATTTATTCATTCAACGTGTATTGATTAAGCACCTACTGTGTGTCAGGTGGACAGACAAGAGCCACGTACCCGCAGAGCTTATGGTCTGGCGGGTTCGTTTACATGTTCGTTACTAAGTAGCAGGGCTGCAGGTCAGACCCACAGTCTAGTGCTGGGGAGCTGACATGTTGGATTTTCTCCCTTTGCAGGATAAAGATTGAAGAAGAATATGCAAAGAACTTAGCTAAGCTGTCTCAGAACTCCTTGGCTGCCCAGGAGGAGGGGTGAGTAGGGAGGACAGTGATGGGGGTGGGGAAGGAGAGGGGACACTTGGGGGGGGGTCCCTTTTCACTGATCACTGACCGTTGCCATGGTCCCATAGGGATGGGGAGGTCTCCATAGACCCGGCTGAAGGTGAGTGCCCATGGTTCAAGGTGGGCATTCATGGTTCAAGGGGAACATTCATGGTTCAAAGGGGGCATTCATGGCTCCAGCTGGCCAGCCGTGACTCCAGGTGTGGGCATTCACCCTCAAGGTTGGTACTTGCCTATTATCTACTGTCTAGCGGCCAAGGGCCTCCTGCCAGATGCTGGAGTATGTCAGGACCCCCTCTGCCCTGTCACCTGGTAGCTGGGAACCAGCCTCCAGATGCCAACCCCTGCTCCCCTTTCGCTGAGAGCAGGCTGGTAGGAAACTAGGTGTGACAGGATTCCACACCCAGCCCCCTTGTTTAGAATTCTCTCCTGTGGGCCTGAGGCCCAGGCTCCCCTCCCCCTCCTGCTGTGACAGTCCAGACCTCCTTGGGTGGGACCCAGGCTGGGAGAGGCTCAGCCCCACCCTCCCAGCCACAGAAAGATCCCTAGTTGGGGAAAGACTGTAGCCTTCTCCGCTCCACCTGTTAACAAAGAGTTTCATCCTGTTGGTGGGAATGCAAAATGACGCAGCCACTGTGGAAAACAGTCTGGCAGTGCCTCAGAAAACTAAACATAGGGTTACCGTATGATCCAGCAATTCCACTCCGGTTTATATCCAAAAGAATTAAAAGCAGATATTCAAATACATGTACACGCATGTTCGTAGCAGCACAGTTCACTATAGCCAAAAGGTGGAAACAACCCAAATGTCCATCAAAGGATGAATGCATAAACACATTGTGGTCTATCCACGTTGGATATACGGGTATATGATGGAATATTATTCAGCCATAAAAAGGAATGAAGTACTGATCCACATTACTATGTGGACAAACCTCGAAAACATTATGTTAAGTGAGAGAAGCAAGACACAAAGGTTGCATGCTGTATGATCCATTTATATGAAATGTTCAGAATAGACAGATCCACAGAGACAGAATGAAGATGGGTGATTGCCAGGGGCTGGGAGAAAAGGGGACTGCTAACTGTTTAATGGGTATGAGGTTTCCTTCTGGGGTGTGTTCATCTGCTTGGGCTGCTGTAACACAATACCATAGACTGAGTGGCTTAAGCAACAGAAATGTAATTAATCATGGTTCTGGAGGTTGGGGAGTCCAAGGTCAAGGTGCTGGCAGGGTTGGTGTCCGGTGAGAGCTCCCTCTGCGTTGCAGGTGGCTTTTCCTCGGTGAGGAGAGACAAAGAGCTCTCTGGTGTCACTTCTTCCCCACCCGTATGACCTCATTTAACCCTAATTACTTCCTTAGAGACTCCATTTCCAGATAACAGCCACACCGTGGGTTAGAGCTGCAACGTCTGAATTTGGGGAACACATTCAGTCCATCACAGGGTGATAAAAATGTTTTGAAACTAGAGGTGATGGTTGCACAAGATGGCAAATGTAGTAAATGCTTATCCTCTTTAAAGTGGTTAATCTTGTGTTATGTGAATTTCACCTCAATACTGAAACAAATACAGAGTCTCAGGAGGTTAGAGTTGAAAGGTCCCCCGAGGTCCTCTCTCTAATCCGACCTCCCTCCAGTGCAGCCTCTGTTCGAATCCCTCCTACAAGGGGAAGTGAGCCCCCGGGGATGGAAGACATTCTGTCGTGGGATGGCTGTGGTCGTCAGAGAGCTGTGATGTTGAACAAGGCCAAATCTGCCTGCATGGCTTGAATCCTTCAGGCGATGGGGCTTTGCCAACCAAATGTGGCTTTGATTAGGGCCTCTGTGTGGGCTCGCTGTCTAGCCAAGAGGCCGCCTCTGAATGGTTTTCATTGACCCAGCAGGCCACTGGGTGGTCCTGCGCGGCCAGTGTCTCTTCCAGGGACATAAATGAAGTTGCCTCCGGCTTCCTCCTACTCCCTGCGCCGGGCCTGAGACAGGGCAGGAAGGGAGCTTGTCGGGGAGTCTCCCCTCCAGCCTGGGCAGGGGGCTTTCCTAAGTACCCCCATGCCCTGCAATGCAGAGCTGCTCTGGAAGAGGCTTCCACCTCCTCAGCCTGAGCTGCTGCCAGGGACACTCCGTCCGGCCAACACGCACAGCATATGCTCCCGGCTGCACGAGCCAGGAGTCGGCCCTCGCCATCATGCCGTACACACGTGCGCCCCCAAACACGGGGCAGCCCGCCACACGCTCACGTTCCAGCATCGGCGCTGCTCACGTGCAACACAGCCAGGAACACATACCCCCCATCTCCCCTGCGAGCACGCACCACCCCCAGACACACGCTCCTTCTGGAGGCGCCTGGACCCGCCCCTACTCACAACCTGCAGCTACCCTGTTTTGCATTCACCCACAGCTTTGCACGCCAGCCCGTCCACCTGAAACTTTCAAAGCGCGACGCCGGAGCCTAGAAATGCGGGGCAGCCTCGGAAGGTGCGGACGGGGAGACTTGAGTTGTGCTGTGTCCACATTAGATGCCACGGGGTGTGTGCACATTGGTAAATAAACAGCATCAGATGATTCGTCCTGCCTCCAGTTCTGCGCTCCTGTGGTAGTTGTGACAGTAACATGTGTTTAGATTCGGCTCAGACGGTCAGCTGGAACCGCGTGAGAAATGATATCTCGGGTTTGGGGTTTTGTTTTGTTTTTTCATTAACCTCTTATCAGATGAAAAAGAATCTCTCTTCAGTGAGAGAATTTCTAAATGGCCTTTTTTTCTAGCTTGTGACGTGTCTCCAAGGCGGCTGGAATATGGGGAGGGGAGAGGCCTGCTCGGGGCTGGACCAGCCCAGACAGGCCCAGCTGAGTGTTTGGAGGGACGTCCTCCTACTGATGAGGGCCCAGCCTGGAGGCGGGGCCGAGGACATTGTCCTGAGTGTGAAACTGTGCTTTTGCCCTTTCCTCCCGATGACCCTCAGATGACAGTCTCAGGCCACTGTCACTGTCCCTGGGCCAGTTACTGGCCACATGCTCTGCTGACAGCAGACTTACAGTCTCTCGGCACCACCAGGGCTTCTGGGCTCTCGTGTGTACCTCCTGCCGGCTGGCGATAGCTCAGCTGCGGGGAGAAGCCCCCTGCAGCCCCCTTTCGTCAAACTCCCCCCCCTCCTGGGACTGCTTCCGTAAGCTTGTTGGCTTTCCCTGTAGCTGTGTGATCCATCTTGAGATCATCTTTGTGTGTGGCAAAAGTCAGGGGCGGGATTCCTTTCTTCCCTGTGGATGTACAGTTGTCTCCGGGCCATTTCTTGAAAGGCTTGTCTGTTCTCCATTGAGATACTTGGCACCTTTGCTGCAAGCGCGTCGCCTGCATCTGGGCAAGTCTCTTTCTGGACCTGCTGTTCCAATCCGGTATCTGTATGACTATCGTGACCACTTCCACTCCCTCCTCCCCCCACCCTGGACCCCCTACCCGTCCGCCCAGTCAGGTAAGGAGCCAGGCCACCCAGTGTGGGCCCAGCCCAGCTCCCGGGAGCCCAGGCCCTTCAGGCCAAGACAAATGCCAGCAGCTTGGATCGCTCCGATTCTCACTGCATCTCTTCTCGGGTGGCCCCCCAGCTGGGATCACCTGAGGGGACCTTTCTTTGCTGCCGGACTCGAAGATAAAATCCATCAGTCATTTCCCATATACAGCCGCCTCGGCCTGAGCCAGCACCATGAGCAGACAGGCCCGGACTCTGACCACAGAGATCGGTTCTGTTCTGTCCTGTTGGGTAATTCTCAGCTGCTGGCCGCTCGGCTCACAACCCAGAAGCCTCGCAGCCTGCTGTCTTTGAATCAGCTTTCTGCCCCTCAAGTGTAATGAATTCTCTGGGGGAAGTGGCTTTTTGATGAAATTAAGTCAACGGACCATTCAGCCCGGGTTTACCAGCTGGGTGGAGAGGTCTCGAGCAGACGTGCAGGAGTGTCGTTTTGAAGGTCATCGAGGTTCAGGAATTCCCAATCAGGGAGACGGGGGCGCGGGGGCCGCGTTCAAGAGTCCGGGGGGCTTAGGAGTTTCCTTCTACTTGGAACATCTCCTACCAGTGGAAAAGTTACTAAGCTAAGAGGACGTTGCCCTTCTCTGGTCGGCTGTGGGCAGCACCGCGGTTCACAATCCAGAATAGGTACTAGCGGGGGGCCATGCTCCTGAGGATGGTGTTGGCGAGCCTCCTCTGCTGTGTGGGCATCCCTAAGAGGCTCCTAGACCCAGGTGGTCCATCTTTGCCCTCCTTGGAAGTCAGGCCGCTGGAGGTTCGCCCGCAAGCAGGGCTGCGTGGTGCCTTCTGTTTGAGAAGAGCTTCTCCCTGAAAAGGCATCCGTTCTCCTTCCCTGGCTTGCCAGCGGGCGTTTCCAACCCTCAACAGTAAACCAGGGAGGAGCGACAGGAAGGCCAGAGACAGTAATGGGCCAGGTAGTAGGGTCCTCACGGCACCGTACCCCAGCTCCCTCTCACACCTCCCCAGTCCTCTGGGCTTCTGGGTATTTCCCCAGGCACTCGACTGTCTGCTGCCATCTATTCTCTCAGCTTGGTTCGGGAGGGCTCCTCTGCTCACATAGGTCGAGGCGTGGCGCTCAGGTTTCTTTTGTGCCTGGCCTCTGCCTCGTCCAAGTCCACGGTCTCTTGTGTCGTACGCTCCCCCGGGACTCGGGGTCGAGACCCACCATCCTGTCTCAGGGAGGGCCGTGGCCTCTGACCTGAGGTCGGTGTGGCCTCCCCGAGCTCATCGACTCCTTGGTGTTGCAGCTCCCTGGGAGAAGCGTGGGCGCAGGTGAAGAAGAGCCTTGCCGACGAGGCTGAAGTTCACCTCAAGTTCTCCGCCAAGGTAAGCCCTCCCTGGGTTGGTCCTACGCACCGATGTGCTGCTGAACGTCTAACAACGGTCTCTCCAGGGTGTGGTGTTGCACAGTTTCCATGGTGTAAATCTCGAGTCGGGAAGAGATGCTACCATTAGACCGTGCTCCCCCTGTACCAACAAAATAGCATCAGTAATCATAGAGCGTGGATAAGAGTCAGATGGAGTTAGGAGGGTATGAGGATATGTATTACCTTTGTTTTTAATATAGTTTGTTAATTTTAAGTTTAGATCATTTAATTTTTAATACTGGCTGTCTTTAACAACCAACTCACAAAATTCCTCCAAATTTAACGCTGGGCTCTGATGAGCCGGGGCGAGTAACCCCAGCACACGTCTGCGAGGTGAGGGTAGATGCCCCTCAGTTTCTCGGGTGAGCCCCTGAGTGATGAAACTGCACTTCTGTGTTGCTTGGCTTTCAAAGGAATGCATTGGCATTTTCTATCTCTTCTTAGTGTCGGGAGAGACTAGACTATTTCGAAGGGAGAATTTTTTTGTTTTGTTGTGTCTGTTGTTACCCAATGTCAGACTAGGTAGCTGACCCTTCTTTCCATTGGTCCAAAAGACTCTAGCACCGTGCCCTTGGACAGTGATGTTTCTCTCCTACTCACTCTGTCTTCAGGACTCAGAGTGGTGCCTGGCACACAGTAGATGTCAGTAAATATTTTCTGAAGTTATGACGATCTCCTCTCGACCCCCTAGTCTTTTGAGGCCTACTTTCTGCCAAGATTTCTCCGTGTTTCCAAACAACCCTCTTTTCCCCACTCCCTGTCTCCTGTCTCCAAATTCCCTCTCAGGCTCTTAGCTGCTTTCCAGGTGGAAAATAAACCCAAGAGTCTAAGGGGGAAATTCACACTAAAGTGTGTGTGACTGATGGGGCCGCCCACTAGGATGCTTGCCTTCTAAAGGACGAGAGCCCCTGGAGAGGGGCATCATTCCCGGTGACCTTTGCCTACTGGGTCTACGCTCTTCCTTCTGCCCTCCCACAGTCACCAGCCCAAGAGGACACTGGGACAAAGCGCTTAAACCCTCTGAACCCACATTTTTTTTTTTTTGCGGTACGCGGGCCTCTCACTGCTGTGGCCTCTCCTGTTGCGGAGCACAGGCTCTGGACGCGCAGGCTCAGCGGCCATGGCTCACGGGCCCAGCCGCTCCGCGGCATGTGGGATCTTCCCGGACCTGGGCACGAACCCGTGTCCCTTGCATCGGCAGGCGGACTCTCAACCACTGCACCACCAGGGAAGCCCCTGAACCCACATTTTAACATCAGGGTGTAAAGGAGGAGGATGCCACTTGAACGTGGCATCCCGCAAAGATGGCTGCCCCTTCCCGCGACTTCCGCACTCAGTGCTCCCAGGTCCTATGTCTTTTCTAGCACTTCTTCCACAACAGTTGTATTTCTGGGCTTAGTGCGCTATTGGAAGCCAGGAAACTGACTTTGTATCCAGGTCTCCACCCCACCCCGTGATGGTTCTCTGCACGCCGAGGGCAGGATGAGTGACTCGTACGGCTGAGATGTGTGAAGGAGCTTTATAAAGAGCTGGGCTGGGAGGAAAAACAGTGCGTTACCAGGTCCCTGCTCCTGAAGGATGCTGGAGCCCCAAGACTGAGTTGACACCCAGATGTGAGTGAGAATTCCTGGGCCAGCAGTGGCACACTAACCGCAGACACCAACACTTGGCAAGGAACTTGCCTCTCAAGTACTGGGAGAGAAGGGAGCTCCGTGAATGGGTCTCTTTTGAGCCTTGCGTACAAAGCAGGGAGTTGTTTTTAAGCTGTAGATCACGGTAGTGTTCCCTTTAGGTCTCCCTTCTCCCTCCTAGCCCCCAGCAGCTCCAGCTTCTGCGGTGGTGGAAACTTCCGTTGACTGTGAGATGCATGCAGAGGCTGCCACTGTGATGGGACTGGGAGCCGGGTCTGCGAGCTTCTGAAGGGTCGCCTGCCGCAGCCCCAGGAATCCTGGTGGCATTTACTCTCCATCAGCAGGCCGTCTGATTCTCGATCGTTCGTAAGGTGCCCAACGGGTGACAGAGCACTCCCCCCGTGCAGTGTTTTCCTCTAATCTTTCCTTTTACTACTGCTGCTCACAGCAGTACGTCTGGTCACCAAACTGGGTGGGTTTTCCCCACACCAACCAATTCCCTGACCCCAGCTGGGGGTCCTACAATTTAATTCAGTTTTGACACTAACTCCCCCAGGGTCAGCATAGGATCCTGCAGGTTAAGGACTCAGTGCTACAGGACCAACCCTACTTCAGATGGCTATCATAAGAAGTGGGTCCCCAGGTTACCCACAACTTCTGTCCAACTTGGCTGCAAATCAGGGGTTCCCGTGACCCCCTCCTCAGGTTTGATTATTTGCTAGAAGAGCTCACGAAACTCAGGGGAACACTTATTAGGTTTACCAGTTTATTATATATTAAAGGATAGGATAAAGGCTAGAGATGTGTGTTCACGTCTGAGTGTGTTCACCAGTCCAGAAGCTCTCTGGGCCCTGAGATTGACAGATTGTTATAGAGGTTTCATCACATAGGCAGAATCAATTATTAACTGAATCTCCAGCCCCTCTCCTCTCCCCCTTACCAAGTGATGGGGAGGGGGCTGAAAGTTACAAGCTTCTAATCATGGCTTGGTCTTTGTGGTGACGAGCCCCCGTCCAGGAGCCCAGGCAGAGGCACCTCATTCGAACAAAAGACCCTCCTATCACCCAGGAAATTCCAAGGGATGTAGGAGCTTGGTATCAGGAACAGTGGGTCAGAGACCAAATATTAGACCAAAGGATGCTCCTGGGACCTTTGTTGTTTAGGAAATTGCAAAGGCTCTAGGAACTCCAGCCAGGAGCTGGGGACAAAAAGCAAAATATATATTGGTTATTATATCACAGTATCACGGTGATGTAAGTGTTAGGTGTAGGATATAATTCATCTCCCTCAATTTTATCAGCTACTGTTCAAGACAGCATCTCCGTTTCACAAATGAGAAGGAACAGAGGGGTTAAATCGCAGCCAGTGGTCACACAGCCAAGTGGGCTCAGCTGCTGAGGAAGCAGAGGAGAGGACTGAGTGAATTGCAGCTTTGACCCCCAGACCTTTTCTCCGGGCGGACCAGTGGCATTTAAAACACAGAACCCTGTTCTGAAGAGCACTCTGCCCTCTCTTAAGGACTGTCCAGGGCAGTGCAGTCCGGCCCTCCAAATGCCGGGATGTTTTAATTCAGGGCTGACTTCAGGTAGCTGACGGGAGGCTTCTGAAGAAGGTTCACACAAAATTCACACATAGATGTTTCTCTAAGAATGTCTGCTGCCTCCAGCCCATCGGGCGGTGTCGGTGCCCTCGGGCAGTCATGGTGGCAGCCCAGTGGTTGTGTGACAATTCCTTGAAAAGGCTCCAAAGAGTATCCGTCCGCCCTGGATAATACGGCTCCGTGTGTGCGACATCCATTCTACCGTCTGCTCCAAAAGGCTCGTTGAAAAATTCCACCCCGCATGTTCTGTGTCGGGGGCGAGAGCTCTTTAAGAAACGCAATTTCATTTCAGGAATCGTTTAGGCTTTTCTAGTCTCCTAGCTCGAGCCATTGTTCATAGCAACAGGCTGGTAGAGAAACAAGATTGCTATATATAAAGGAATTTATGCCCGCTTCTGGGTGAAGAAGGGAGAACAGAAAAATGCCTTCTGATGGGAGAAAATCTAATCCTGCAATCGAAGCCATGCATTCAGCCAGAAGATTTTGGGGGGCACAGTGAGCCTCAGGAGACATGACTTTTATGTCAGTGCCATCACTAACAAGCTTTATGACCTTGGGCAAGTCACTTAGCATCTCTGAGCTTCCGTTTTTTTCATGTGTGAAATGAAGAGGTTGGACCAGATCAGTGACCTGAACCTTACTTGACTGTGACCCACCGTTATACATTTTCCATGGCCACCTGGAGCACACAGGTATCCACCTCCAGATATCCGCATACAGATACACATGTACGTGGCTAAAACAGCTGTTGGTGAAACTACTTATCCTTCTGCCTAAAATGCACTCTGATATTTTCGTGTCTGGGCTATGCTCATCTAAAAGCAGGTCCTGACCCACTAAAATGATTTCACAACTCTTAGTAACCCACTGGACTAGATACAGGCATACCTTGTTTAATATAGCACTTTGTTTTAGTGTGTGTGTAGTTTGTTTTGTTTTGTTTTAACAAGTTGAAGGTGTGCGGCGACCCTGCGTTGTCAGGTGATGGTTAGCATTTTTTTTAGCAATAAGTATTTTAAAAATTAAGGTATGTGCATTTTTTAAAACAAATTTATTTATTTATTTATGGCTGCGTTGGGTCTTCGTTGCCGTGCGTGGGCTTTCTCTAGTTGCAGCGTGCGGGCTTCTCATCGTGGTGGATTCTCTTGTTGCGGAGCACGGGCTCTAGGCACACAGGCTTCAGTAGTTGTGGCACGGGGGCTCAGTACTTGTGGCTCGTGGGCTCTAGAGTGCAGGCTCAGTAGTTGTAGCACACGGGCTTAGTTGATCCGTGGCATGTGGGATCTTCCCAGACCAGGGCTCGAACCTGTGTCCCCTGCATTGGCAGGCAAATTCTTAACCACTGTGCCACCAGGGAAGACCCGGTATGTGCATTTTTAAGACATAAAGCTATTACACACTTAGCAGACTACAGTATAGCGTACACATCACTTTTATGTGCACTGGGAAACCAAAAAAATCCATGTGACTATTTATTGCAGTCTTCACTTTATTGTGGTGGTCTGGCCCCAAACCCACAGTGTCTCCGAGGTCTCCCTGTGGTCTCTGAAATTCCTGCCAACTTGAGTTTTCTCTTACTCTCTTCTGATGAGTGACATGAAAGGAGGAGACAGGAATTCTGAAAGGCAAACCAAACAGCTTCAGTAGCCTGTGGCATCCAAGCCAGGCCAGCTCAAGTTCACGCGGACAAGCTTCCGGGGAGGGCGTCTGCCTCCTGATTCGCCAGAGATGCTTAAACGTTAAGAATGAGTATAAAAAAACACCCAGCCAACTTTCTTCAAGAAAAAATTAGCCTTATTTTCAAAGTACTTAAAATACAGAGGGAGAATCCATGGGTCTGCCATCCACGGGGTTGAACGCTTCTGACAGCCAGTAGCACGATGTTTCCAGAATGTCATTTGGAATTGGGGGAGAGCTTGGGTGTGTTGGCAGGATCCTGGGCCCTTCTCCAGACCACAGAATCTGGGGCCAGCGCCCAGGACTCCTGAGTATTGATAAACCTCTGCGAGGTCACTCCTGGGTACATGAAGTATGGAAATCCCTCAGAAAGAGACCGCGGAGTTACTGGGTCAACAGGCTGAGTTAACCCACGTAGAGCCCCCCGGCAGGAGCCGGTTCCCACGGCAGCCAGTGATGCAGCCCCTCCCCCTCCTCCCTCAAAGCCTAATCTGTGTGGGGAAGGTGTTTTCTTGTTCTCAGCAGCGCTCAAGTTTGTGGCATCTTACAAACTGCCACCAGATGGGGGTGTTTTCCTGTGCAAGGAAGCTTCCAAGGGCTCAAAAAAATGATAGCGGACGTTACAACCAACAGGAGGAAGAGAAGGGCGTTTGTGCAGCCCGCTCTCTGTTAGTCTTTGAAGGTTGTCCACCAACAAAGCATCGTCTTGTCACCCGGGGCATTGGGCCCTGAAGATCTAAGTAGAAGAAGGGTCACCCACTGTGCACCAGCTCCGGCCGGAGGCTGCGGGCACAGCAGTGACCAAGCCGGCGTGGCCCCCACCCTCCTAGAGCTCACAGTGATGTGTAATCGGTGCTTTAGGACCAGGAACACATCTGTCCTTGAGGTCTCTGGGGAAAAGATAATGTAGGAAGAAGGGGCCTAGTGAAGGGGAGGAGGAGAGCGATCACAGAACCCCCGAGGTGGGATGTCGTCCATCCAGGGAAGTTCAGCTCTGCTTCCCAGAGGGGCGGATGGAGGCTGAGGGACCCTGGAAGGCAGATTGAGGGGGCCCAAGGGGGCCAATGGGTGGGGCTCTGAGAGGCTGAGTCGGGGGGCTCTAGGCTGTGACTTTGACCACAGCAGGTCCACATTTGTCTGTTTTCTTATCAGATACATCTCATGTTCACACCCCCCCCCCCGCAAAAGTTTTAAGTAAAAGTTCTCCTTGCAAAGAGAGTGGAGTGGGAGAGAGGGAAGGAATGGAAGAGAAGGAAAAAGCTCGAAAAGCATCCTCACCCAGCACCTCTCAGAGCATAAAGGACCCTTCTCTGTCCCTGGGGGTGCGAGGCCAGTTCATTCTGGTGCGGTGGGGTTGCGCCAGCCTCCATGCAGAGACCAGCAGGCACAGTTCAGGAAGGGGGGGGGTGGCCCTGAGCTCCTAACAAGACCTCCTCGACGTCCAGACTGTGAGCAGATGCTCTGCGGTCTCAGCACGTGGCACGTAGTAGCTGTCCAATAAGTAGAGCTGCCCCGAGATCACCTGATTAAATGTCGCCCACGCAGCAGTCCCTGTGTTAAGTGCTTGGGGACACAGAGATGGTGGCTTGGGTTCTGCCCCGAGAAAGCTCCCGGGTTGGAAAGAAAGGGAGCCGGACACCTGAGCAAAGCCCTAGAGGAAGCTCTGGGGACTTAGCGCAGGAAGGGGGTGCCCACAAGGGACTCGAAGGCTCCAGGTGCTAACCCGTCCATTGGTGTGAACGCTGGGACGTGGCCAGCTGACGTGACTTCCTCGACCGCTACCAGATCAGCAGCCACTTGTCTCTGACCTTCCGGTGGGAAGGCCCCCCATCCTTGCCTGCAGGGTCGGGGGCAGCGCCCCCTCCCTCCACTTGCAGCTGCTGCCCCGGGGTCCTGAGTGTGTCTCCCCCATCGACAGCTTCACAGTGAGGTGGAGAAGCCCCTCATGAACTTCCGCGAGAATTTCAAGAAGGACATGAAAAAGTGTGACCACCACATTGCAGACCTCCGCAAGCAGCTCGCCAGCCGCTATGCCGCGGTGGAGAAGGTGAGGCCCAGGGTGCCAGGGTGGGAGGGTCCTGCTGGAGGGGAGGGGGCTGGGAACCAGCAGGGGCTCCGTGTGCCGAGGCAGAGGTTTGTCCCCCTGTGATAGGATCTGGAGGGGTGGGGGGTATGAAATCCCCCTCCCCCAGCCAAAGGGTAGGTGGGCCGCTTCCCCCCGGTGCTCAGATTCTGAGTAGGAGTGGGCGTGGCTGCACCTGCCGTGGAGGGCATGGGGGCCTCCATCCGGCACATGAGACAAGGTACACCCTGCTTCTGTGGGTCTCGGAGCCTGGATGTGCTGTCGGTCCACATGGGGCCCCCCTTTGCCTGGGTCTCACCTGGCAGATTCCCTCCTGACGGAATCCCCACCCCTGCCAGCAGCTACCACCAAAGGGCCCATCCTGCCCCAGAATGGGGAGCCTGGCGCTCCCAGCTGCTAAGCGCTGCTGGGAAGTGATGTCGACCTTTGTGGTCCCTGCCACCCCGGAGAAGCTGTGATTTTAGGACCGCTTGGGTCCCCAGGACGTGTGCATGCTCCAGTGAAAACACGCTCTGAGGGGCTTGCTCTGGGCCAAGAGATGGGGATGAGAGGATGCTTTGCAGCCCCCACGTGGTCCCCAACTGGCTGGATGATGCTGGTCTAGCTGCTTAGCCTGTCGGAGCCACTGTGGCCTCGTCCACAAAAGCAGGGAAAAGAAAGGACTCTTACCTAGAAAAGGGGAAGCCAGGCCCCGTGTGCCCCATAGGCCCTTCCTGGCTCTGAGCCCATGAACAGCTTCACGTCCTTGGACCCCAGGCCCGGAAAGCCCTCACGGAGCGGCAGAGAGACCTGGAGATGAAGACCCAGCAGCTGGAGATAAAGCTGAGCAACAAGACGGAGGAGGACATCAAGAAGGCGCGGAGGAAGTCCACACAGGCGGGTGAGTGAGGCACCGTCGCCCGCTGCCCCCGTCCATCCTCACCTGGTCACAGAAACACAGGAGGGGCTGAGAGATGGCGTGCCCGTGAACGTGCACCCCACAGGCTGGGGTGGCGGGGGGACTGTGGAGCGGGGAGCAGACCCGGCTGTGTCCAGGCCGTGGCAGGGGACAGGGCTCCCCACACCCTCCCTTTGGGCCAGAGGGCTCCTTCTGGTCCAAGCCCTGGATCTCTGGCCAGGAGGTGGACAGACTCTTCCAGGCACCCGGAATTCAGGGGTCCTGTCGCTGCGTGGAGCTCCTAGGGGAAGTGCAAACCACACCCACCCAAGCTGTCCCACCTCCCCTGGGAGTGATACTCCAAAGGTTCACCTCTGGTGATGGGCTTCTGCCCCAGAACAGAAGTCAACATTTTGTTTAAAGAAATAACCGTGTTTCAGATTTTCAACAAAAGATTTCCCAATGAGTCGGCTTCTGCTTCCACCTAGAGGTAAAAATTAGCTAATGCACAAGGAAGGGGGAGAAAAACCAGTGAGAGACAGTAATCTAAAAAAGAAAATTGTTAAATATTTCTAAAAAACCAGTTTCATGGTGTACAAGGACAAAGCGTTTTGCTGTCTGGGATTAAAATGTGTGCTGTGGGACTAGGGTTTGGATTAGATGGTCTCTAAATCCCTTTCACCCCAACTTCTGGTGGACCTGGTATAATTAGTTCATTATAGGATGAAACAGCCACCTTCGTGACATTTTGAAATAAGGTGGTATAAACATGTCATAACAAAATAGCGTAATATAAATACAGCGTTTTATATAAAGATCTTTAATGCACAGTGGTAAAGTATTGGATGCAGAAACGGAAGCCACAATATACTTGTTGGGAGTAGGAAAGGGAACCCAAGGATGGGAGAGGCACATTTAAATTAGTTTAATTCATTAAACTATTAAAACATAACATTATATTACAAAGACAATATTGCTGCTTCACAAAAAATTTTAATCAACACGTAAGAATATAAAATCTTATTCCCCAGATATAATCACCATCAACACCATCCCCAGATTATATCTGGGGAATAAGATTTAGTGTTTTAATTTTTTTTAGTGTTTTTTAATATTTAAATTTATAGGGACTTCCCTGGCGGTCCAGTGATTAAGACTCCGTGCGTCCAATGCAGGGGGCCCGGGTTCGATCCCTGGTCGGGGAACTAAGATCCCACGTGCTGCACAGCACAGCCCAAAAAAAAAAAAATAATAATAATTCATAGACATAAAATCATATGACACTGTGTTCTGAACTTATATTTTAATTGATATATCTTAGAGCTAGCTCTGTTCCATCCCCCATAAATTTATTTCCCCATCCATTCATGTACTTCTTAAATAGTTGAACAGCGTGCAGGTATATGATCATATCCAGATTTCTTTCATCATTCCCCCAATTGATTTTTATAAGACTTTTAGATTGTTTCAGAGTTTTTGCCAATGCCAGCGATGCTGTTACTGTAAATGCACCTCAGGGGTGGGGGGAACAGAACCTGTGTATAGACAGTGTAGAGATGGGGTCGGGCTTTCGGGGTCAGAGGCTTGTATCCATGTTGATAGATGTTTCCAAGTTGCTTTCCAGCGAGGGGCGCCCACCAATAGCTCTGTGAACGCCTGTCCCCTAAACTCTTTGACAGCACGGACTGCTCTCAGATTTTGACATCGTAACTATCTGGTGAAAAATAGTATTTTGTTTCTAATTTAATTTACACGCTTTTTGAGAGGAGTTGAGCATTTTAAAACTAGACTTTTATAAATCATCGTGGCTTTTTTTTTTATGATTCATTCATATGCTCTCCCCATTTTTATGTCAAATGGCTGGTCTTGTTCTTATTGATTGATTGATAAGGAAAATTAACTTTTTGTCATTTGAATTGCAAATATTTTTCGTAAGTTGTTTATCTTTTTATTTTGTTCTTTGTGTTTTCTTTTTCTTTTTTGGGGGGGGGGGTGTGTGCTTATTTAATCTTCACTGTGGCTCTATGAAGGTACCATTATTATCCCCGTTTTACAGATTACGAAACTGAGGCACAGGCAGGGTGAATCAACTTGTCCAAGATTGCACGGCTAGTAAACAGTGGAGCTGTGTGACAGCCCAGATCTGGTTCCAGAATCCATGTCCTTAACCTGTACTGTTCAAAAGGGCCTGATTTCAAACCCTTGGGATGCCTAGAGAAGAGACACACCTACCTTCACCTATACTATTTCCTGATGTTGCAGAAGTTCCTGAAACATGTCGTCAAAATCAGGGTCAACAAATAGGGCTTTGGGAGTTTCACACGGTGTTTATAGGGCGACCCCGCCCACGGTCAGGCACAAGCTCTTGGTGGGAATGCACCTGCAATGAAATATCCACTTTCTTCCCTATAGTTCAGTCTTTCTTGGGATCAAGGGCCCAGTCTTGGCCTTGAACCAAGGGAAAAATGAACAGAGCCTTGATTTGGGGTTCTGCTACTCAAGGCTTAGCTCCCAGCTAATGGTGTATGGTTCACTGGGGAGGGGGCCCTGAGCCAGGCCCTGGGTCATGTGGGCATAACTCTGCCCACTTTCTTTCACTTTCATATCTGAACCCACATGAGCAAGGTGATGCCATTATAGGAATCCCTTTGAAGAGTTCAGCATTATCTCTGGGTTCACTCATGAGTTTTCCCATCATGAGCAGAGACCACGATGACTTCCTCTCTCTGGCACCCTGTGATGATCAGGAAATTACATGCAGACCAAGCTGTGCTTCTCCAACTGTGATGTGCACAGGGATCACCTGAGGATCTTGTGGAGATAGTTTCTGATTCACTAGGTCTCGGAAACATCCTGAGATAGCATTTTGAGCAAACTCCCAGGGCGTACTGATGCTGCTGGCCCAGGAACTGTGTTCTGTGTAGCAAGGGTCTGGGACGCTGGGACCTTAGTAATGTTGCAATTACTTGCAGTTTGTTAAATAGTTTGTTTCAGATCTCTCTCTTATGAAATAAAATACTATAGAAAGAGCTCATTCCCTTCCCACCCACCCTTTGCTGCTGCATGTACACACATGCGCGCACACACACATGCACACACACGCACACACACACGTGATTTGCAAACTTCCCTTCTTTAACTCTAACTAGTAGCAAGTTGCTTGAGACACATGTTTCAACCAAGCAGGACTCTCCAATGTGAAATGAAACTCCCATCTTTAGAAGAGGAAGCATTTCTTGGGCTCATGATAGAGTTGGGGGTCCTAGGAGTACCCCCCCACCCCTACCATATATATATTCTTACTGAGAAAACCCCTTCCTGAGTTTTGGTGTCTGGAGTCTAGTTCAGATAGACACTCTGAAGCCAGCCTCTCGTAAGGCTGGGTTGCCCCCTTCTCTTGCTCTGTTCATCCTCTCCACCCCGCAACTTTTCCGGTGGCCTCCATCACCCTGGCTGTGGGGTGCAGGTGGGAGAAGGCGGCCATGGTGAGGACAGGACAGAGTATGACAGTGGCCTTGGCCCTTCCAGGAGATGACCTCATGCGCTGTGTGGACCTCTACAACCAGGCCCAGTCCAAGTGGTTTGAAGAGATGGTGACCACCACGTTGGTGAGTGACCAGAGATGCATACGCTTGTCCGTGCAGGGGCGGGCGCTCAGGAATCCCTGGGTGGATGGTGGTGGATGTGCAGGCAATGGGGTGGAGGTGACCGTGGAGATGGTCATTAGATCTGCTCTAGTGTTGGGACTGAGACCTCAACTCCAGACCAGCCTGTGTGGACTCAGATCCCTGCCCCGGTACTTCCTAGCTGTGTGAACACGGGCGACGATGCGCTCGTGCTGCATCCTCCGAGGGGTCAGCGTCAACCAAGCAGACAGTGGTCCCTTTAGGAAAAATAACCAAGTTGAGTATTTCTGTGAAGTCAGCACCCGCTGAAGGGGGTGAAGCGGGGTTGGCACGTGGGTCGTGGGGCCAGATGAGAAAGGAGGCATCATGCCAGGTGCTTACCACACCGTCCCGCGGCCCCCAAGCCACCGCCGTCCATCTGTCTGTCCAGCATGAGACTAACCCTCCGCCTTCCCCAGGTGCCAGTCCACCAGAGCAGATTAGAGGCCTCCCCCGGGCACAGTGACCTCGTTTTCCTCCTGGTTAATCTCCTAATTAAACTCCCTGCTTTACTTCCTGCGCCCAGGTTAATCACCTGAACAGTGACCTAGTTGTGCACAGAAGAGCAGCCAGATCTCCTAAATTCCAAAGATGCGGGGCCACCTAGGATCCAAAGGGCAAACACTCCGCGCTTCCCTTTGACAGTGGCCACCCTGCTCCCGGCCCTCCTGGCTCCCTTGACCTGCCCCTCAGCGCTTGGGGTGGACAGAGGAGACGAGGCCGCTCAGCAGAGGCCCGGGGACAAAGCCCCAAGAGTTGGAGGTGCAGAAGCTTCTGCACGTGTTCCATCTCTCCACGCCATCAGGGGCTGGGGCTGGGGCTGCACCGGTGCAGACGCGTGATTAAGGGCACGACAGACCCTGGTGCAAATGCCGCTGCTCCCATAATTCCCTGTCGCTGTGGGCAAGCGATGTTACCTCTGCAGGTGTTCATTCCCTTGTTTGGAGAATGTGGGTAAGAAGAGAACCTCTTACAGTTATGATGAGGACAATTAAGCAGTGCCCGTAAAGCCCTTAGCACCCACCACGCCTGGCAGAACGAGAGTCAGGAGACAGTAACTGCTGTGCCGTCAGCTACACCTTCACTCCCAGATACGGGGTGGGTTCCTCGTCAGACCCCAGAGGGTCAG
Organism: Grampus griseus; assembly: GCF_964374135.1. Taxonomy (NCBI): domain Eukaryota; kingdom Metazoa; phylum Chordata; class Mammalia; order Artiodactyla; family Delphinidae; genus Grampus; species Grampus griseus. The sequence goes on from NC_139014.1 coordinate 44,656,413, forward strand.
GCAGGATGGGGGATAAGCAGGCAGCATCTGTGTTTTGTGTATAGGGGGGTGTGGGACCCGCATGGTGGGGAAGGTCCCCAGGTGGAAGGGACACCCCCAGAGGTCTCTGCCGGTTTCCTCCTCTGCAGGAGCTGGAACGGCTGGAGGTGGAGAGGGTGGAGATGATCCGGCAGCATCTGTGCCAGTACACGCAGCTGCGGCACGAGACGGACATGTTCAACCAAAGCGTGAGTTCCCCGGGCCGAGGCCAGCGGGGCCCCTGGGGGGCATGGGGCTGGGGAGAGCCATGGCCCTGTGCCGTGGTGGCAGGTCAAGGAGCTGCTACAGGTGAATCTGTCTGGCAGGTGGGCACGGGCTCGGGCCTGTGGGTGACCTCTTGGGATGGACATGTCAGTTACCCTGGATGTCCACGTGAATCCATCCCGAGTGCATCACATAGATGCGTCACGATAGTTAAAATAGCTGGAGATGTCCTTGCCTCCCCTGGCGAATTTCTTACGATGCTGGAACTATTCAAAACCTCTCAAGCCAACGTTCCATTTGACCTGTTCTCAGGTGGTAAATGTGGAGACTGATGGAAGGAGAAACAGGTCACAGACCCTTGGGCCACCTGCCCTTTCATCCACCCTGACGTCTGGAGGGTCACATGCACGAGGGAAAGCAGGGCAGAGGCCAGAGCTTCAGGCCCCCGGGTCTTCCAGCCCCTGCCACGTCTGTCCCTCGCACGGGCCTCCCCGGGGCCTCACAGCCCTCTAGAGAGGCTGCTCTGACGGGCACGAGGGTGTAAGCAGCGTGGTTCAGAGGATATGTCCCTGGCTCGGCCGCTGCCTCTGAAGATATCCCTCTTCTCTATCCCTTGCAGACAGTCGAGCCTGTGGACCAACTGCTTCGAAAAGTGGACCCAGCCAAAGACAGGGAGCTGTGGGTCAGGGAGCACAAGACGGGCAACATCCGCCCCGTGGACATGGAGATCTAGACACACGGCCTGGGGGGTCCTGCCGAGGAGGGGCTGGGGTCCCACGCAGAGGAGGTGGCACTCCTGCCAGGGGGGGACCTGCTCCCAAGCGGGGCTGCTCTCCCACCCGCTCTCCTGGTCCACTGAGGAGAGGGGACAGTGAAGCCAGAAGGGCGGCCCGGATGGCCCCGTGGGGAGCTCCCCAGTGTTCCCAGGCCGAGAAGATGGATCCACAGCCCTGCCCTTGTCTCCGAGGTTGAAGCCCCCCCAAGTCCCATGCCGTGCTTGCCACTCCGAGAACAAACCGAGGCTGGAACGTTGTGGTCCCTGCTGAGCACCAGAGAGGTCCCCTCCCCACCCAGAGCCAGCTGTGTCACACGCTCACGCCCCTGGAAGCCCCAAGGCCCTTCCTCCAGCCAGCCCGCTTGTCTCCAGGGCTTTGGAAGGGCGGGGGAGAGAGGTCTCTGTCTCCAAGCCAAGTGTCAGGATCAGAATCGTGGATAGAAGGCACCTTTCAGCTCAACAGCCCGCACCCAGAATCCTTTGCAGCAGCCCTCCCTCTTTGTTTTTTCCCATTGCATATTCTGGGAGCCCACATCCTGGCTCTTCTCTGCTGCTTTTCATCACTGGGAGTCTTGGGAAGAATGCCTGCCTCCTGTTTTCCCAGGCCGACCCTGCCTGCAGAGGTCAGGAGGGAACTACCTCATTCAGCAAATTCGCCCCAAGTTGGAGCATTGAATCGTGTTTCCTATTAGATCGGGCATCAATGTCACGTGCTGTCTCTGGGCAGCCCCGTCCACCCAGCCCACAGCCGCTTCCTCGGGTGAGCTCCCTCTTCCACCCTCGCTTGTCCTGGGGGCTGGGTCAGTCCCGTGTTGGAGATGGGTTGGGGCAAGTGTCTGTCGCCCCCCAGATGGCCCCACCTGCCTAGGCACAGCGGGGTCGGGACCACTGTCTCGTGTATGGCTCTCACTGGCAGGCACTGTGCAGGCATCGCAGACTCTCGTAGCCGCAGTACGTGTCACCAGGCAGTCTGGCACCTTGGCCTCTCAGCTCCTGCACGTTTCAAATCCCCGCACGGAGCCCCTGCTTGGTGCTGCTACCCCCTTGCCCTTTGCCCACCTCCCCATTCCTGGGAGAGCCTGGTCTGAGCGTGACCTGGGAAGCTTTGGCACCGCCATCGGGTCCTCACTCATCACTTTCTCCCTTACGTGTTAAATCTTGAGAATCAGCTCGAGGCCACGGGAGGAAGAAAAGGGCTGAAGGAGGTCAGACGGCTTGCAAGGGGCACGTTCTGGCCCGGAACCCGCACCCTGAGAACCCATCTTTCCCGTTAATCTTTCCCTTGATTACTTCGGATTCACAGGACTCACGTGTTTCTCGTGAGGGCAGACGTCTGAGGTAACTCACTGGTCCTTCTCTCTGCCGTCCATGCTCGTAACCGATGACTTGTTATTCTTGACTCTTTTGGCACCTCTGCCTTTTGAGTCACTGTGGCGGCCTCGTAGTTACGGTAGAAAGATGCCGTATAGCCTAAAGCAAACCAAGCTTTGCCAGTTTCTTTATTGAAACATCCCAACCAGAAAGGTCAGCAGGAAGGCCTTCACCAACATGGAGGCCAGCAGGACGGATGTGTGCCTGGCATGGAGAACCACTCCTGGTCTGAAGTTGGGCCATGACACCAGCTGCCAGTTTGGGGATATCATTTCTTTGGTTTCTCTGTCAAAGATCGGTGCTAGTAGTAATTGCTTTGTGGCTTGGTAAACTAATTTGTGGGCGATTTCCCGACATTCAAAGCCAACAGCCTTGTTATTAACGCAGATACTTTAAGTGTGATATCGCTCGTTGATTTTGTTTTCTCATCCCCATCTGAGGATTCCGGAGTCTTCTGTGCTTCCCTGGGGCTCTCTTGCCTCTCTCAGGGTAGCCCAAGTTGGCCCCTTGTGGGCCAGTCTATTTTCTGAAGTCATTCTTTCCCCCTCATCCTTTTCTCTCGGTTTCGTTAGCCCTTCCACATCTTTTTCTTTTTTCTTCCCTCGTTTATTCATTCATCAGGCATTTAGCTGAGCCTGGGCAATGTGCTAAGATCTAGGGACAAGGTATGGCCCTGTCATCCGGGAAGCCCACAGTCTCTTGTTTGGTATAGACTTGTGTTTTCTCCAGGGGTCTTGCAGGTCAGTAACTTTGGCATTCACATACAGGTACTCGCTGCAGAATTTAGGTTTGCAGAGACACTGTCTGTTGTGCTGATAGCTCTTCTTTCATTCGTTCCCTCATTCATTCATTTAATCGGCAGACACTTGGGGCAAGCCAGGCATTGTGCCGGTACTAGAAATGTAGCTGCGTACCAGACAGGCACTCCGCCCCCGGCCCCCCTCTATTCTCCATGTGGAAGGGGGATGTTTTCAGACCTTTCTGGGGAATGAGAAGCTTGCACCCCTTCCACATTTAACCCACTGGGAGCCTGTAATCATAATACAAACTACTGCCATGCGGCATTTACCCAGGGACAGAGAAACCAGGCAGCAACAAGAGTATAATCACCTGGTCCGCCAGACCCTCCATGGCTCATAGCCAACTCAAAGTTCAGAGATTTGTTTTAAATCATTCTTCTCACTTTACAAAGAGGAAGAATGAAGCCGGAGGACGGCCAGTGAGAGCCGTGAAATGAACAGCGAATTACAAGCAGGGCTGGAGTCCGTATGTTAACAGGGTTCCGCATGTGGGTGAAATCAGAGTTAGGATGAAGAGTCTGGCATACCTAAAAGCGCGCTTCAGAGGGACCCTCGGCCCCGGCGGTGGTTTGGGTTTGGGTTTGGGCTTTGGCGCGTAGGTTATAGGAGGGTCTGCCTGGCTTGATTCAGGGTGAGTGGCCCCAGGCCATCCTTGAGCACATCCGTTGTTCCATTTCTGAGGACAGGTGAGCCTCTTCTACCTGGGAGACACGGGTGCACTTCGTTTTGTCTGTGATAGCCCTGATTTTTTACAAAACAGTCTCTAAAACAAAAGTGAGTTGCCACGAAAACCTCCAGGAAAAGCTACTTGTTCCTCTCCATTTTTTTTTTCTCTTGCTTTTGATCAGTATTGCAAAGCCCTGGCCAGCTGAGCCACAGGGACGGCTGCCCCAAGGTTCTGCCCGTGGAACCGCCTTGGGCCTCCTTTCACTGGGGCTGATTAATGATCGAAGCAAACTCAGGAACCAGGGGTTTGTTTCTGTTCCCTTTGTGAAAACCAATCCATTACGAGATTAGGGGATGGGTGCAGAGAAATCCTGGTGGAGCCAAAGCCCCCTTCTTGGCAGTTCAAGCCATGAAATTCAAAGGACGTCAAAGACCTCAGCTTGTTTAAGTGATTTTACTTCCAGCTGTGAGTGGCCTTGACAAGGAGAGTTTAAACAGGATTCTGCAGACCTGCTGCTGACTATGTAGGTGGGGAAAGCCTCGGACAAATGTTAAGTGGGGCGCAGACCAGCGGCCGGCTTCCTTAGCCGGCATACTGTCTTATTTCCATAAACCTCCCCGCCCCTACAAGTCCCCCTGCCTTTTCTTTTTACAAGTTTATTGAGATCTTTGACGTTTGGTATCGGGGATTCATTGACATGCAGTATAATTCACCCTTTTGAAGTCTACAGTTCAGTGAATTTTGACAAAGGTACACAGCCTTGTAACCAGCACCGAAATCAACATGGTATTTCCATCACTCCAGAACATCCCCTCAGGCTCCTTTGATGTCCATCCACTCCTCCCACCCCCAGCACCTGGTGACCACTGATGGATTTTCTGACCCTGCAGATTCGCCTTTTCTAGAATGTCGTAGAAGTGGAGCCACACTGCAGCAGCCTTAGAGTCTGGCCTCCGTCACTCGGCCCGTTGCCTCTGAGTCACCTTGTGGCTGGATGTCAGGAGGTTGTCCCCTTCTATCTCCGAGTAGCGGTCCGTTGCATGGGTGCTCCCCACTGCTTCCTTGCTTTTAAAATGAGTTGTCTGCCCCCGAAGTTCCTGGCCTGGGGTCTTAAGCTCGTTTGCACAGCTGCTTTCAGCCAGCGGCGCCCACGAGCGGTTCTTGGGGCTCACGCCTGCGTTTTCGGATCGTGGGGGGGGGGAGGGGGCGGGCAGGGTCTCCACTGCCCTCCATTTCCGCTGGCATCTCAGCTGGTAGTTCTGCTTGCTTCGGGGGACCCTCCCTTCAACTCGCCCAGTCCCTGCCATTTGGTGAGGGTTAGAGGGTGTGGAAGGTGGGTGGAGGGAGCGTGGATGAGAAGACAGGGAGCCCATCACCACCCTCTCCTGGATCTCTGTTCCTTCATCGGCAAACTGAAGGTGTTCGTTCTAGACGGTCTCCCAGGCCTCCTCCAGCTGCTGCGTTCTGTCTCCTCCCCTTGGCACCTCCAGTTTTGTACCCTGTGCCCACGTCATGCCCAATCTGTGTCCCGTCAGCACGGCTGTGCGTGATGTCACCTAACACCCTCATGAGAGGGATACCCAGGCGCTTCTCTGTTCAGACACAAAAACTTACGAGTTTCGTGAGCTGTTGAGAATGAGGTAGTTCCTCCTTGGACCCCTAAAGAAAGCAGAAGCCATTAATTTTCCTCCACCAAGTTTTGACACCATGTCCTGAAAGTCACTTCCAAGGAGCATAATAAACAGGCATGAAGACACGGCCCCCTCCCTTCAGGTGCTTGTCGCTGCCGGAACTTTGCTCACCTGGCCTGTGCCCTCACCGTACTGGATGGTGGCAGAGAGAGGGCCACACCCAGCTGACACTGGTCAGCTCTGGGCCTGACCCCCAAGGTAAGAACTCCTCCAGGCACATCCTGATCGTGCCCTGCTCAGTGAAAGTTGAGCCCCGGAAGGCAACCAGCACCTCTCCCAGCAAATGGAAGACATTCTTGGGTCCAGGCCAGGTGAAGGTATGGGCCATGGAACCCAAGTCACAGGGCCCCACGCTGCCAGGGACCACGAAAGACTTTCACACCATGAAAGTCATTCCTGTCGGGCCTTTCCTGAAAGTGAGGGACCCAACTCCCCTTTCCTGGTTTGGGTGAGACCAAGACAAGGGACAAAAACCAGTGTTCCATTTCCCCTAACCCCCTAGATGCTGGGGCGTGGCTGTTGGGTGCCTTTGTTGGGAGGTGCCTCTGAGGGAAGAGGGGCTGTGATGAACTTGGATCTCTATGCGCTGTTCAGGGGAATTGACCCTTTGTGTCTGAGGGAAATTCCTAATGGGATTGCAGCGGCGGGATGCAGGGGCTCAGACACATGCGTGCTCTCCTGGGGACAGTGTGACATGGGGATGAGGAAGGAAAGCATATGGTACCAGGGCAAGAGCACCGGACTGGCCCTGCTCTGCTGTCTCATTTGTCCCATAACCTGAAGTTAAGTCACATCCCCTCCCGGGACCCGTGTGTTACCGAGTGGAGTTGCTCCCCATCCGGCGCCACACGCGGCAGCAGACTGGCTCTCGGGACTGTGGCCTCCAGGCAGCCATGTGGACCCAGGGACAGTCATTCAAAGGGACACGAGCCATCCTTGGTGACAGGGGCCCCAAATTTGCATCTCTGCCCTTAGGAAGGAGATGAAGGGGGTGGGCAGCCCTTTCACAAACGAGCCCATCAGCAAACCCCATGAAAGTGGAATTTTCTAACAGACTTGCTTGTTTGCTCTGTTTTCTGTAACTTTTGCTAAATACTTTATACATTTTTAACGTTAAACAGCGGTGTCTCCTCCAGCATTCCTCCTCCCAGAATGAATGTGTTTACTCCACACTGTATATCCTCCCATCCCCTGGCTGCCTAGATCAGTAAATAAAATTGACGTACTATAATTTATAAGTAACACTCTTGAAACTCTGATCCCTATGGAGGCTGTAATCCACCCTTCCCACCCTGTCCCCACCCCACCCCCAGCCCCGTAATAGCATTTGTGTGTATTAATGCTGAAAAGTTAAATGTTTAAAGGGTTTAAATTTTGAAGGCGTTTGCTATATATAATTGTTCTGCATTATTATAAAGCATTTTCAGGAAGTTAAATGTTCTCTTTTTTTTTCCCTTCGGCGCTGTGTGTACACTTGAGATGCTTAGATTCATCCCATGTAAAATAAACTGTCCAGAGACACTGAGTCGTCCCACTGGGCAACCCTCTTCCCTGGAGGGCTGCCACACTCGCCTTTGTACAAATGGGCTCAGCGTTCCTCCCATACTCCCAGGCTTGGTGATAATTTTACCCCCGATGACTTAGCAGAGGGACAAAGGGCACCTGGGCATTGACCCCCCCCACCCCCCGATGGGTATCACACTGTCAGACCCACACCCCTGGCCCCAGTCCCCTCCCCTGGAGACTTCTGTACCTGTGAACGGAAGAGGCTCCTGGCTGTTATTTCTTCTCTTACCCATCCATCCATCCATCCAATAATTATTGAACACCACTGTATGTCAGACACTGCTCTCAGTACTGGGAACACATCAGTGATGAAAACAGATCAAGAACCCTGACCTCATGGAACTTATTTTCTAGCTGAAAGAGACAGAGTAATGAAATGATACAGTGTGTGTGAAGATGTTAGGTGTTATGGAGAAAGGGCGGGGGGCGGGGATGGGTAGTTTCAGGGGTGAGGGTGGGTGAGTTGCAACATGAAATAGGGTGATTGGGGTGGCCTCACTGAGAAGGTGACATTTGACCAAAGTCGAGGAGACCTGGGACTTTGAAGTCCCTCCCTGGGAGGAAGCCTGGCAGGTAGCTGGGGGAAGCATGTTCCAGGCAGAGGAGGTAGCCCCTGTAAGGGCCGGAGGCACCTAATGGTTTGAGGCCAGTGTGGCTGGAGGGCAGGGCGGGCAGACTCTGCAGAGCTTGGAAGGCCTTGCAAGGCCTAGGACTTTTACTCTGGGGGCGTGGGGTGGTCCAAGCCGGGTAGCGCGTGCAGCCTAATTTCCTTGCTGTGGGGCTCGCTAGGGGGTCAGGGGACCAGGGCAGCCATAACCCGGGCAGAGGGGATGGTGCCTGCAGGGGTGGCCACGTGGAGGTGGGGAGAATGCTCAGGTCCTGGCCGTGCCTTGAAAGTGGAGCCAGCACGATTTCGAGCCAGATTGAAAGGGGGGGGGGTGACGGAAACAGAGGCGCTGGTGATGACGCCGAGGATGTCGGTCCAAGCAACCCGAAGGATGGATGGCTATTTACCGCAATGGGGACGCCCTTGGGAGGGGCGTTCCTTCCCATTCTCAGCCTCCCACCCGCCCTCTCCAAAGCCCCTTACCTCTCTGCTTCCTGGCCGGGGTCGAAGGGTCCGCTTGCCGTTCAGCTCACGCAGGGGAAGGTAGAGGAACGGGATGGGAGCTGGGGGACTCCCAGCTTGGGGTGGAACAGGGCCAGCCCCTGGGAAGAGCCCGTGTCTTTCAGTGAAGGCCAGGCCGGGAGAGGGAGACACAGAGTCACTGGCTGGAGACGAGGCCTTCTCCCCAGTGGTCTTAGGGGTTCGGGGAGAGTTTATGGCCCCGGCTCAGACTTAACAAATCCGTTCACAATACATCATCCCCAACAACTTGTTTGGCTAAGGAGCATAAACTCTCCCTCTGATAGAAGATGTTTATTCAGGTTTTCAAACAAACCTCCAGGTCATGACCCCTCTCTCGGCAGCATCAACACAGCTGCCTGTGGTCCCCTCCCACGGTTGGGCCCCTCCTGGGCACAGCAACCTGAAGAATGTGGACAGTACCTGCGCCTTCCTCCTTGCCCTTGGGAAGGGCAGAGGGACTGAGGGAGCTCTGGCTGCCTTCTGTGTTAAGCCGGGGCCCTGCCTCCTTACCCGCCTCTTCCGTCGTCATGGCAACCCAGGTCCTCACCTTCAGAAATGCGGCTTCTTGACCCCTCTGCTCAGGCCTCCTTGAGAAGGGAGGCGGCTGTAATGTCTTGGAAAGAGCCCTCAGTGGGGAGGCTGCCCTGGGCTTTCCTCCTGGCTTCGCCATTTGGCAACTGTGTGACACAGGCAGGTGACATCCTTTTGGAGCTTGGTTTCTTCCTGTGACATCGGCCTCGCCTCACCTGCAGTCTCGGTGTGGATACCCAGGAGGCACTTCTAATCACCTCCCATGCCAGGTTCAGAGGCCAGGGTGAAGGCCTCTGGCCTCACTTTCATGGCCTGGCTTTTGTTTGTTTGTTTGTTTTTGAGTCCAGTGACTGTCCTGTTTCCAACTGCTCTGGAGAACAAATGCTGCAAGATAGTGAAAGTCTAGACAAAGAGAAAGGGCTCCTTTCAAGAAACGATATGCTGTCACAAACTGATGGGAAAAAATAATGACACACACGTACGCACCCCACCCCCTAACATGAAGGCCTCCTGAGAAACACTCTGGACCCGCAGTGGGTGGGGTGGGCAGGAGGGAGAGGTCAGCACATCTGTGCCTGAACTTCCGGGTCCTTTCTGAGCAACACCAGGGGAGGCTGGCAGGGGGCTTTCTCCCAGCAGCGGGGACCTGCTTTCCCCTGCCATTAGCCTGTTACGAAAAAGGACAAAAACCCCGACTCACCCACCTAGACACTGTGGGCTTCATTCTTTATGGTTACCACCCCTGGACAAAGAAGAGACATCTCTCCTGTCCAAGATGGCGATTCTGGGGTTCCAGGCGTTATGCCAGCCAAGCCAGGGCGCCACCAACCTCTCCTTTGGGTGATGCGATTTCAGGTGCAGACCTACTCACAAGGGCTCTTCCCTGTGGCCTGTCCTGCTGACCGAGCTGACCGCAGCGGTGGAAGCCTCCCCTGGTGGAGCTCCCTGTCCCCTGCTTGTCCAGTCACTCACTCAACAAGCATGTTGTCTGCCAGCTCCTGGCACCAGGCTTGGTTGCAAACTGATGACCTGCTGCTGAAACGGAGCCACAGATAAGTTATATTTATCCCACCCTATGTTTTTGAAAATTTTTGAAAATTTGGAAATCACTCTTAAAGTTTGGAAATTGCAAATTTCCAATTTTTTCCAAATTTCCAAATTTGGAAATTTCAAACCTGAAAATCTGATTTCTGGATTTCTTTTGGCTTACCAAAAAATCTAGTAACACCAGGCCATAATCCCATCTGACCACATTCAAATGGAGTCAAACACTGGCAGCCCCTGCCATGCAGGCGTGGGCCTCACCACGCCTACTGCCTCCCTGACCCCCGGCTTCACTCACACACTCCACTTGCTGGCCCCTGTAAGCAGTTTAGTTTTTGATCCCTGTCATAGAAGAAGAATGGCAAAAACTAACATGCGTTCAGCTCTTACTACGTGCCAGGCTCTGTTCTAAATGCATTGCACGTATTAACTCGTTTCAGCCTCACAATAACAGTGGGAGAGACGCTATTATCATGCCTGTTCACTCAAAGAATAGTCACTGAGGGCCCAAACCCGCCAGATACCCTTCTGTCGATGGAGATGCAGCGGGCAACAAAACAGATAGAATCCCCGCCTTCATGGCGCTTTCATTCTGGTGCGATCCCAGGCAGCAGGCAGAATACGTAAACAGTAAGTCAGAAGGTGCACGTGCGATCAAGGAAGAGCAGTCAAGCAGGATAAACAGCCTGACGGTTGGGGTGCTCTTGTTGACAGAATGGTCACTATAGGCCTGGCTGAGAAGGCGACATTTAAGGAAAGCCGTGAAGGAGGTAAAAGATTAGGGGAAGAGAATTCTAGGCAGAGAGACGTTAAGAAACGCACCTGGGGTCACACAGCTAGTAAATTGCAAAGCTGAGATTTGAACCTGGGCTGCTTCCAGAGCCTGGCTCCTGACCCCTGCATTACAGGGCCATCCCTGTCGCTGAGACCCTCAGAAGGCAGGCAGGGAACATCGTTGCTCTTATAGAGCTAGAGCTGGTGGGGTAAGTTGGCGCAGGGATGGGTGAGGGGCAGTGGGAAAGGCCTCGGCTCAAGGCTGCGGCTCTGAAGATTCGGATCACCTGTCCTATCCTCCCAGAAGGCCAAGAGGGATTGACCTCCTGCTGTCAGCTCTTTATTTTAATCTCAGGGGGCTTCTGGGAGCTCGTCTCCCCACTCAAGCTCCGGGCCCCTCCTCCCTCCAAGTACAGGGGTGAACCAGCCACAAATCCGCCTAATCCACCAGCATCTCAGGGTGCAACCGCCTCCAGCAGCACCCAGCCAGGCAGCCCGGAGACCCCATTCCTCCCACACACCCACACACCCAGCGGCGACAGACCGGCTGGGCCCACACCTGCTCACCCATGGGGAACAGCAAAAGCGGAGCCCTGTCCAAGGAGATCCTGGAGGAGCTGCAGCTGAACACCAGGTTCACAGAGGAAGAGCTGAGTACCTGGTACCAGTCCTTCCTGAAGGAGTGTCCCAGTGGCCGCATCACCCAGCAGGAGTTCCAGACCATCTACTCCAAGTTCTTCCCCGACGCCGACCCCAAGGCCTACGCCCAGCACGTGTTCCGCAGCTTCGATGCCAACAGCGATGGCACCTTGGACTTCAAGGAGTATGTCATCGCCCTGCACATGACCAGCATGTGCAAGACCAACCAGAAGCTGGAGTGGGCCTTCTCCCTCTACGATGTAGATGGCAACGGCAGCATCAGCAAGAACGAAGTGCTGGAGATCGTCACGGTCAGTGGCAGCCTCTGCGCTCCCGGCGGAGCTCCCGGCTGAGCTGCACGGGGCTCACCCGGGATCAGGACCCCACGCTGCTGCTTCCGCACAGGGGGCCTGGCTGGGGGCGGGGCCGGAGGGGGGAGTGGGGACCCGGGCTTTGGGAGTCAATGGCTCTCACAGCGTGGCCAGGAGGGGTCTCCAATAGACCAGTATTAATAGAGGGTTGGGCGCGTTCCCACAGCTTCACTTTCCTCCTAAAGAAGAAGAATCTGGGTATTGCCTACTATTTACCTTTATTGTTTCCCTCTTTCCCTCCCACCTTCCTTCCTTTCTTCATTAAAATGTCCTTCAAAACCTTCCACAGGACGTACTCAGATTCTTTCACAAGTCATTATATATATATATATATATATATATATATATATAAATATATATATTTATATTTATATATATATGGCCCCAGGGCTTGTGGGATCTTAGTTCCCCAACCAGGGATTGAACCCAGGGCCATGGCAGTGGAAGCACGGAGTCCTAACCACTGGACCGCCAAGGAAGTCCCTCACAAGTCATTTTAAAGACACATGTTTCAAATACATTGGCCCAGGATAAGTATATCTGATAAGATTTTTAGATGTCTGAAAAAGAGTTTCATTTAATATATAAGGAATTCATGCAACTTAGAAACCTACACAAAAGAAAATGAAAATCGCCTTTAATTTCATTATCCAGAGAAGACTACTGTCAACATACGGGCATATACCTTTCCAGTCTTCTATCTGTAGATTTAAAAATAATTTTAGAACTATGACATATTCACATGTGGTTTTTAGTATACTTTTTTTCAGCCACTATTTTATTATGAATGTTTTCAATATCAAACTTTTTAATAGCTGCTTAGAATTCCATCTTATGGACATGCCGTAAAATTATTTAACCATCCCTATATTTTTGGACAATGAAGACGCTTCTGTTTTTTCCTATTATATCATTTCTATTTCCCTTCATTTAGAATCGTTTTACAGGATCTTTTTTTTGGCCCCACTACCCCATGCCACTAGCTTTATTTCTCTAATTCCATTCCTGTTAAGAGAGAGAATGTTTTTCCTATTTTATATAATTTTGGATGCATTTGCAATCCTGCTTTCATTTGCACAGTTCTTCCACGCTTATTAGGAGAAACCATAAATAAAATAGCTAAGCATGCAGCTTGTGGTAAGTGGACTCTGCTTGGGCCTCCCATTAGGGGCAGGTGTGTGTGGGAACCTCGCTGGCCTCTGGGCGCGGCCTGTAGAGCAAGCTCCCCTGGATTGGCAGGTGGCCTGGGATGGGGACCACTCCCTCAGAACCACCTAAAGGATGCCAGGCCCAGCAGAGGCCTACAAGTTGGTGCTCCTTCAGGGAAAGGAGGAGTTGGGGGAGGAGAGAAGGAGGGGGGCATCCACAGCTGAGGCTATGCAAGATGATGCCGAGGGCTTCCCTGGTGGCGCAGTGGTTGAGAGTCCGCCTGCCGATGCAGGGGACACGCGTTCGTGCCCCGGTCCGGGAAGATCCCACATGCCGCGGAGCAGCTGGGCCCGTGAGCCATGGCCGCTGAGCCTGCGCGTCTGGAGCCTGTGCTCCGCCACGGGAGAGGCCACAGCAGTGAGAGGCCCGCGTACCGCAAAAAAAAAAAAAAAAAAAAAAAAAAAAAAGATGATGCCGAGCCTCTACTATTCACCAGGTTCAAGGTCACTGGCCTGGGAGTCAGAAGTTAAGGATTCTGGTCCCAACTACTTCACCACCAAACTGCATGGCCTCGAGAAAACCATACAATCTCCCAGCGCCCAGGGTGAGGACGCAACTGTTCGTTCTCGGTCCATTCACCAAGGCCCTGACAGTCCGTCCTCGGCATTAGAAGCGGGGTTGGCCGGCAGCCAGCCACTCCCAGCCTTTAGCCGTCCAGCCTGCACATGGTTCCCTGGCTCAGGACAGACGGAGGAGTTAAGGGAGCCACTGCACTTCAGCGCCGGGAACCTCTGAGCTCTGAGCGCTGTCAGCAAGGCTGCTGCCCCAGCGGCCGGGTTTGGTTTCCTTGCTTCTCTTGTTACGGCACAGGGAGCTGAAAGGGGGCTTCTAAAGCTGCTGACCTTCCCCCCAGGTTAATTTCACAGGCGTTACTGCCCCTGCCTGGCTGGCTCCCCGATGTCCCCAAGGCCTGGTGGGATCCTAGTAACCTGGAGCTGAAAGGGCACATCGAGACCACCTTGTCCCTTTCCCTGATCACATATCCTTCTTTGCTGGATATTGTCCATCCAACTCCTTTATTAATGAGACTAGAGGGAGGTGAGACAGATCCTTGAGCTTTAGGCTAAATCTCTCTCTGGATCCCTCCCTGAGCAGGAGGGTAACCGAGGGGCCTCCCGAGACCTTCCCCAGCGCCTAGAATGCTCTCCAAGACATTCCAGAATGGCACGCGATGCAAGTACAGAGGTTCTGGAACCAAACGTGCCTGGGTTAGAATCTCCACTCTTCTGCTTCCGGCTGGGTGACTTCTAACAAGTTAGTTGACTCAGTTTCTTCCTCTGTGAAACGGGGCCAATAACCCCCACCTCATAAACTTGTCATGAGTCTACAGGTAAAAAGCGCCTAGAAAAGTGGCACACGTTAATCACTTGACAAATATTAGCCCTTACAACCAAGGTACCACCTGGACCCAGAAGAAGCCGTTTGATATTCTAAAACTTCTGGGGAGTGGGGTTAAAGGTACCAGTTCCCAAACTGCAGCCTCAGGGCTGCTATGGGATTATCACCAGGAAGTTTTTGATTCTCATTTTCATTTTCTTAATAAGATGAAAGTCATGTCTACAGGGGCAGGAAATCCAAACAGTGCAGAAAGGGACAAAATAAGAAGGGAAAGCTGTCTTCACCCCTCCCCCACATTCCCTGTCCCTTCTGAGGATCTCAGAAGTACAGATGCCCCTTCCCCACCCCCAGGAACTTGGATTCAGTAGGGCGGGCTGGGGCCTGAGCATCTGCATTTTAACCTCTGCTGTGGGGCATCCTGGTAAGCGACATGGGTTCCCCCAGAATTACTCCCTCTCATGGGTTCTCCTTCTTGATTTGGTGTAGGCTATTTTCAAGATGATCAATCCTGAGGATGTGAAGTGTCTTCCGGAAGATGAGAACACCCCGGAGAAGCGAGCTGAGAAGATCTGGGGGTTCTTTGGCAAGAAGGATGATGGTGAATTACTTCTCCTTCCTAGCCTTTGATTTCACAGTCATGGGCTGTGTCCTAGAGATCCCAACAAGATTGACCCTTGCGAGTCCAGTGCCCACGCAGGACCGAGGACCCCTCCTCCTGCTGCGGGGCTGTCGGAAGGGCTTCTGTGGGGACTTGCGCAGAATGGTCAGTGGGCAGTTGTGGGACCCCTCTGGAGCTGATGGGAAATGGCACCAGATCCCACCGCTCATAAAACTCCATCCCTGCCTGAGATCTCTGGGGGGAGGGGGAAGGCTCTAAATGATGGTGTGCTTTGGAAGAAAAAAACATCTTTTGTTATGACAGAGTTAACCCACGTTGAAGGAATAGTAAAACGTCAAGGCAACAGCCCATTAGCAGTTTGTATGCAAACATGCAAACGGCAAGTTTAGAGGCTTTGCAAAGCAAACCACTTTCTTTTCCAATGGAGTGCATGTTGTTTTTAGACACTTTGGTTTACTTGTTTGCAAAAATGCCTTCTGCACGGTTGGGACAGGGTAAACCTCACTTCAGAATAATCTGAAAGCATGGAGTCCCAAGTAAGTGGGATCTCAATTTACATGGTTTTTCCTTTAGGAAGTTAGTTTGGGTCCCTTGAGAAGCATGGCCAGATGGGATTAGAGTTCGATTAGATTTCAAGAGATTGATGGGGGGAAGGCGTATGAGGAAAAAATGGGGAGGGGTCTGGAAGAGGCAGGGATAAGCCATCAGACTGCAAAGCAGATGAAACGTTTATGCGCAGAGGCAAGGTAAGCAGGTTGGGTAAGAAAAGTCTTAGACTGCAGTGCTGGGCTAGGACAGTCTTGGCAAAGCTGAGGGGGTGTCCTCAAGCCCCCTTCTTCCAGGAGCTGGCCTGTCTTGGCTCCCTGCCCTGTTCGGTCTGGCTGGGAGCAGCCTGTGGGGAGTACGGCCTTGCATTGTAAGCGGAGATGGATTCCACAACTGGGCAGTGAGGGCTGCCGGTGCATGAGGCCCATGTCCAACTCGGGAAAGACACAGGAGAGGGGCTGGTGTCAGATGGGGGCTGCAAGCTTGAATGACCACAGGGGCCGTGATGATGAACGAGAGAGAAGTGGACAGAGGCCCTACTAAGTGATAGATAGGGACTGGCGAACAGTGTGGGGCGTGAGGGCCTGTCTGGTCTTACGGCCTCTGGTCAATTGTTGCCACGCTGGAATACAGTGCCACTGGGGCCCCACCATCTGATTTGTTCAAAAGAGAGGCCAGCAATCGAGATGTTTAAAATCCAAAGTGCCTCAACTGATGAAACACTGCGTGGTCCAAGCACATCTGAGGAACCGGTATTGGCCCCTTTTGTGATCTCTGGGGCAGTCTCTTCCCAAGGTTCCCGGGCACAGGCCTGAGCAGGCTGTTCAATAAGGACACTGCTAATCTGCGGTCTAGGAAGAAGGCAGATTAGCAACCAGATCTTTGACGTTAGGGCCAGAACTAGGGCGAGGCGAGGGAGGTGCCCTGGCACAAAATTTAAGGAGGCACCCATTCTCAGGTGCCAGCCCTGTGCTCGCAGGACCCTAAAAGTGAGAGCCTCCTTAAATTTTGGAGGGTAGGCCCCTCCCTTGCCTCACTCAGATGTCACCTCCCCTTTGAGCGCACCTTCTCTGGGATACAGACTGGTGACACCTTACCCCACTGGCTCTTTCACCTGCTTCATGACCCCCTTCTGGGTCTGCCATGTGCTGAGTCCCTTGTTCTGCTACGTGCTAAACTGCAAACTGACCCAGGTGAAACTCACAGGGAGGCTGAGACAGTACTGCTACCACGTGATTTGTGTTTTCACATGGCTCATCTGGAGACAACGCCTCACTCCTGGGAGGAGTTTCAAGCTATGTGTGAGGCTGATAGAGCAGCTGGGACTTCTTCTTCTTCTTTTTTTATAAATTTATTTATTTATTTTTGGCTGCATTGGTTCTTTGTTGGTGCGCACGGGCTTTCTCTAGTTGCTGCGAGTGGGGGCTACTATTCATTGCGGTGCCCGGGCTTCTCATGGCAGTGGCTTCTCTTTGCTGCAGAGCACGGGCTCTAGGTGCGCGGGCTTCAGTAATTGTGGCTCCCGGGCACAGACTCAATGGTTGTGGCGCACGGGCTTAGCTGCTCCGCGGCATGTGGGATCTTCCCGGACCGGGGCTCGAACCCACGTCCCCTGCATTGGCAGGCAGATTCTTAACCACTACACCACCAGGGAAGTCGGCGGCTGGGACTTTAAAACCCAAATTTCACCATCCTGACCTGCACAGGGAAACAGGCTGGATCCTAATCCAGGAAGGATTAAGGTTGCCGAAAAGGCCTGGAACATAAGCCAATGGCGAAACCCAAATAGCTCAGCCAAGCTTTACTGAGCACCTACTACGTGCAGGACTATGAGCATAGCCATGAGCAGGAAGGAACAGCTGCCTCGTTCTAGGGTCATTTCTACAGGTGACTGTCTCCATCAGACAAACAGTTTCCTGGGCCAGGGAGCATTATCTCACTCCTTTCCACGCCACACCCTGCCCTCTGCCCCCTGCAATGACCTCAGCCCCAAACACAGTGACTCTGGCACAGAGGAAGGGCTTAGTGAGTGCATTTCACTGGATAGAACTGAATTCAATAGTTGGGGACAAGGATCTCTCTTGTCCTAAATGGGAAGGTAGATCACGGATGCAGAGACGCCTAGGAAAGGATCACCAGCCAGTCAGAAGAGACACAGCACACTTCCTCGAGGCCCGGCAGTGCCTGAACTTAACCCTCTTGTTGCTGGTTCCTGGGGAGGTCCAGGGGTCCTAGGGTGGAGTCAGGGGTGGGGTTACCCTCCGGGGCACTGAGACTCAGTATTTTCATAATAGATCCATCCGTACTGGGTATGCTGGCCGACGTCAGCTTTATCACAGCCTATCCTGACTGTAGTAATTTCTTCCCCCCTGTGCACAGATAAACTTACAGAGAAAGAGTTCATCGAGGGAACCCTAGCCAATATGGAAATTCTACGACTGATCCAATTTGAGCCGCAAAAAGTGAAGGAGAAGCTTAAGGAAAAGAAACCCTGACGTCAACTGCTCAGGTCTCCTCCCCGTCCCCCACGCCCCAACGTAAACACGCACGTGCACACGCGCCCCCGGGGCGGGAGAGCCTCCAACCCGCAGCACATTAACCCCGCAGCACGGCTTCCTGAAGCCAAACTGAAGCGTCTTTAGCAATTCACCAAGTCCCAACCACTATACCTGCCTGCCTCCCCTCCCCCTGCCCGCCAGCCCAGGCTTCCGCAGTAATCCCAGGATTAGGTCACAGGAGGCCTAAATATCCCCACCCCGTACCGTGTAAGCTCCTTTGTGGATTGTTGGGTAAGCAGGTTCCAATAAATGCAAGAGGAGCCGGGAACATAGCTGACTGGTCATTCTCAAACTGGAAGAAGAAATTTCTGTCGGCTCAGCCTCAAAGACAAGGATGTGTCGCAGCCGTAGGCCAGGGTGCGGGGACTGTGGTGCTGAAGGAGAGACAGCACAGCCATGTTCTCGTGCAACTCAGGGCGCAGAGGAGACCACAGACCTTTAAGGAGTCGGTTGAGGTGGTGAGGTTACCATGGAGACACGCAAAGCACTGTGGGAAGACAATGGGAGGGGCCGACTTGCCCAGAGATGGGGAAGGTGTTCCTCATGAAGAGGCATGTCAATTAAGGCCCAGTGGACTGCCGTGGGGGAAGGGTGGTGGTGGGGAAGCAGTGTGTCTCAGAGACCCTGAGGCAGGAATGAGCGTTTCGAGTTCTAGGGCCCTGAGAAGGCCAGTGTAGCCAGAGAGCAGAGAGGGAGAGCGGATTGTGAGGTAAGCCTCCAAAGCAGACAGGGGCCAGCGCATGCAAGGCCTTCCCTGCAGCCCAGGGGAGGTGAGGGTGGTGGGTACCGTGTGGGGTTCCAAGTAGGAGGGATTTCTGTTTGTAAGAGGACCCTCTGGCAGGGTAGAAATAAATCAGAGGGGCAAGCCCGAGGCCTGGAGATCACACTCTTACAGTCGCCCAGGTGGCCTGGGCCAGGGGAACAGCAGTGGGATGAAGAGAATGGGACCTGCTCGGGAGATATTTAGGAGGTAGAATGCACCTGACTGGTACAGGGGAGGGGGGAGGAGCAAGGATGGCAGCCAGGTTTGTGGCTTGGGTGCCGGGTGAGTGGTGATGTCATCCACCGAGATGGGAAACACCAGGGAGAGATGCTGGTTTCAGGAGATAATGACAAGTTCAGTTTTGATACGCTGCAAGGTGAAGAGAGATGGCCCTGAGGCCCCTATTTCTAGGGACAAGGAAAAGGAGACGCAGAGACAGCAAGCAGGTCGCCCAGGGTCAGCTAATGAGCAGATGCCAGGCCAGCACTGCCCACTGGCCCACACTGCCTTATCAGAGCTCTAGGGCCTGGAACACCTCAGAGCTCCACTAGCGGGTTCTCGAGAGCATTGTGTTCAGTTTTGAAAGTTCATTTATTCTCCAGGCCTAAGTTCCAAGATGAGGTTAGAAAAATGCAGGACATGCAGATGTCCTGGACACTTGAGCAACCTGTGTGCAACGCTCTGAGGCTGGGGCGTCTCCATCTGCTGGTGTGGGGGGATCACCCCAGCTTTAGCAACAGCAATGGCACAATCACCGCCGCCAGAAAGTGCCGCTCTTTGTGGAGGGCGAACTGGAGAGTCATCGTAACACTTACGGATGGAGCGTTTCCTATGGGCCTGGCATCCTGCTAGAGGCTCGGCATTATTTCACTGATGGAGGTGTTATTATCCCCATAGTGTAGATGAGGACACCAAGGCCACGAAGTAAGAGTAGGATTTGGTACTCAAACAGGAGTCCCTTTGATTACACCAGGCTGCCTCAATAGTTTTCACCTGGACATGACAGGACAGAGAATTCTGGGATTGCACAGCATCGGAGCTGGAAGTGAGAGGGGGCTACACAGCATCTGGTCCAGTGGTTCTGGGGGGAGGACAGTAATAACCTGCCCAAGATACCCCTCCAGTATCAGACACAGCGGGCCACCCAGGAGCCATGTGGGAGGGAGACGAAAGACCCAGGGTGGTCTAGGGACAGAACCAAAGGGCTCAATGCCTCACTCCAGTGCTCTTTCCACACACACTGCCCTCCACGACTCAATCTGGTTGATTGGGGTGTGAAGTTGGGAGCTTTTCACGTCTCTCTGAGGTCAAGGTATCCTTGTCACTCGAGTCTAAAAGGATAGACACTGCATAATAACCTTGTTGGTTTGTGGTTCAACAAGAGACATAAAGGGGCCACTGGACCTTCTGTTGGCCAATGGAGGACCCAAGGGTCATAACCTAATTAGCACATCTTCTGTTAGCTTGGGGTGGCAGGGCCACTTGGGCTGGGATCCTGTACAGCTCTAGGGCACCCTGTGGGCAAGATGCTAAGAGAACTTAGAGGCAGTGCAAAGTCCAACTTGACGGAAGAGAAGAGAAGGAGGTAGGGGTGGTAATGAGCTATGTCATCAAGACTCTTCCAGATGCAAGGAACGGAAGACCCAACACCAGTTGCTGTGGCACAAATATTATTGACTCATGTAACTGAAATTCCAGGAGTAGCACCAACTTTAAGGTCAGGCTTAATCCAAGGGCTCCAGCAAGGTCTCAGGGCTCTTCCTCCATCTCCTGGTTCTGCTCGCTGCTGTGGAGTCTCCATTCCCAGCCAGGCTTTTCCCCCAAGAGGGCTACCAGCAGATCCAGGCTTACTTCTTTGTGGTTCCAATTTCAGCAAGAAAGAAAAAATGCTTTTTTTTTGTCAAGAGTCCCAGGACTGTCTCTCACTGGCTCTGATTGGTTTTATGTCCATCCCTGACCCAATATCTGGTGCCAGGAGGATGTCATGCTCAGACTGGCCAAGCAGATTTTCATGCCCATCCTTGGGGCTGAGGATCGAGTTGGAATGACTCAAACATCAAGGACTGAGAGTGGGAGATGTGTGATTTCCAAAAGGAAAATTTTGGTGCTGTTAGTATAAGAGGGGTGGGTTGTAACAATAGATGTCCACTATAGAGACTTTGTGGAGGTCACTTCACATCTCTGAACTTCTGCTTCCTCATGTACATGGAAACTCAAGGGCAGAAACAAACTCGTCAAGAACAATAACCCAAACTGCTCTCACAGGGTCCCAGCCTCTTGTGCAGTGGCCCTTGGGCATTTCTTAGCATCCCCAGGAGGCACCCCAGACAGATTCATCAATAGGTCCCTCAGTGCCAGGTACCATTGCTGCCACTGGTCACATTTCCACCACAGCCAAGGCTACAGTGCTTCTGACGTGTCCAAGCTGTGTGCTGGGCTGCTGGTGTGCTTTCTGGTCTCACCAGCCATCGATGTTTCTAGAAAGTGTTCCAGGTGATTGCAAAGCCAGGACTGAGACCCACGAGGCTGGATCTTTAAGGCAACAGCAAAGTGAATGATCTAGGGAGTGGTCTAGAAGAAGGCAGACACTTGCCTTCCACCCTTTTGACCTCTGACCTCTGCTTCTCTCTCCGACCTCTCTGCCCACTCTTCTCGGTCCCTGAGACAATGGACCACCCAGGTTCCCAGGCTTAATACGGCAGCTCTTTTTCCCACTTCTGGCCAGGAACAGTGCACCAGATTCTCCAGGGGCAGAGACCTTCAGCTCCAGTGTGAAACCAATGTAAAAGAATCAACAAATCAAATTAAATAAACTTATGTTAATCATTAGCAGAACAAGAGCAAGCAGCAGTGTGTGTGTGTGGTGTGTGTGTGTGCCACCCCATGTGTGGAGTGAGCGGGGAGGGCATACTTACAAGTGCTTGAAAAAAAGTTCCTTCTACTCGTGGCCGGGTCCTGGGTAACTGACCCTCGACAGCATCTGATGCTCCCAAGACGCTTCTGTCTTGTCTCCTTTGATGAATGTGTTCTGAACCTGCTCTGAACTGGCTATGCTGGACACTAGCTGGGAATACGACACGGCCCTGCTTTCTAGGTGCTAATGGGTTGATGAGAAACGGCAGAGATTTTTGCAGAAAGGAAAAAGTAGGACATATATTTTAATGATTGAATTGTGGACAATCTGGACACCAAAAAACAAACCTTTGCTTTGTTACGTACTTGCCTAATGTCATTGCTTCAGTTTCCCCTGTTGCACAGCAGAGCCAGGACTGGGGGGAGGGGAAGATGGGCACCGGCCTCAGGTGCGAAATTGAAGGTAAGCGACAAAAAGCTCAGTGGTCAAGATAAATAATATTTTCATGCAATTGTTTAAAAATGAAAATTAATGTTAAAACGTCCATGATGAGCAAAATATCAAAATTGTACATAGTCAGGAACAGACCCTTTATTTGCATCTCATGGCCTCACTTACTTCACCCTCATCCCAGCCTTGGTTCCAATGAAATGTCATTTTTATAAATGGCCCGTGGGCTGTAGCTTGCAGATTTGACTTTTTTTAATATTGCATTAAAGTATTACTTATCTTGACGACTGTGGGTTTTTAGTGCTCTCTTAAATTTTGCACCTGAACTGAGGTCTGCTTGCCTCACCTGGTCTCTGTCCTGCTGCGAAGTGTCCTTGACAGTGGAGCTGCCAGGTGAAACACAGGGTGTGCAGTGGGTTTGGATTTCACGTAAAGTATATCCCGTGCGATATACTTAGACAATAATAACATTCATTTATCCAAAATTCAAATTTAACTGAGAATTGTGGATTTTTTTAACATCTTTATTGGAGTATAATTGCTTTACATTGTTGTGTTAGTTTCTGCTGTATAACAAAGTGAATCAGCTATACGTATACTTATATCCGAATTGTGTATTTTTAATTGCAAAATCTGGCACCCCTACTTGATAAGTATCATATCGCGCCTCCCCCTAATATAAGGCAGGACTTGGTCCCACAGCATAATACCCCGACCACCCACGTACACATACATTTTACACGCTGTAAAAGTGACGCTCCTGAGAACTGACACCCTGTTTCCATAGAACGTTCCTCCCTTGACCTTCCTCAGCCTCTTGCCTTACAGCTGCAGCCACTGAGCCTGACCCTAATCACCTGGGCCCTCCTCAGCCTCCAGAAGCACCCTCCACTCAGGGTCTGGGCACAACTGACTCCCCACCTGCAGACCGGGTCCACAGCCCCGGCCCCCTCGGTGCCTCCTCGGCGTAGCCACAGTCCTCTCGTTTCAGCTGGGTCCCCTCCAGCTCCCAGCATCCAATTCCATACGAGGAGCGGGACTCTTCTCAGTGGGGGACTCAGGGCCGGGAGAACAGTGGGCAAACCTCCCAGAGCAGAAGGTACGGCCATCCAGGTATCAACGGCAAACCAAAAATGGCAGAGAACGGTAGGCAAGTAAGGCTTGAAGCAGCCAAGCTCAGACAGGCAGGCGGAACCAGAAAAGTGAGAAAATGACCAACAGCAACTTTCAGAGGGGCCCTGGGTGCTGGGGCCAACCCTCCGAGGAAGGATGGGCTCGTTACAGATCAAACAGAACTGCTGCTGCCCACGGATGAGAACTGAGATGGAGAGAGGGAGGGAAGACTTGACAAGAGAGGAAGAAGAGAGAAGGGAAGGAGAGGGCTCTGGGGGGCAGAGTGCGGTCCACCCTGTCAGAGGAGGGCAGGCGTGTCACAGCTGCACTGCTGAATGCAGGACTCCGGCGGTCTCTCCCGCCAGCGGCCAGCTCAGGGGGACTTCTGGCTGCTGCCTATCCTGCCCCAGGTTTTCAAAATGTGGGCTCGCATCAGAATTACCTGGGATGCTTGTTACACAATTCCCATCGCCGGCCATCGTCCCAGGTGCACCCTCTTAGAATCTCTGCCATGAGTCAGACTGCATTTAAAACACTTCGCAGGTGGTCCTTGGACACACTGAACCCGACTTCAGATAGACACCTTGTACCGTGAAGGGTAAAGGAAAGATAGCGGCTCGCCTCTATTTCATAGCAGACCTCTCTCTGTATCCTAGGGCTCCATTCACTCGAATATGGGCCCAGCCCGGAAGGCTGGTGGCGCTCTGGGAAACACACCTGCGGGGGTGATGAGGATGACAGGGCACGCAGCCTCTGTCGCACAGAGCAGGGCAAGCCGGGAAGAGACGTCCAAAGTGGGCGGGGCGACGTCACGTCGGAGTGGGCGGGGTGCGCGGGAAGTGGGCTGACTCTGCACCCGCAAGGTCAGCAACGTACAGCTTGGCCGCCTCCTCCCTCGCCCATCTCAGGAGTCTCCGGGGAGCGGAGCCAGAGAGGTGGGCTCCTGCCTAGATCTCGCTCTCCTCGAGAATCTCCTCCACGGTGTGGACCAGGGTGAAGTCCCCCTCGCTGCTCTCCGACACGCTGCTGCCCCGGGGCCAGGCTGCGTGGCCTTGGCGGGGCAGGGCGCCCGCCACCCGCAGGCCCTCCTCAGTCGAGTGCAGGAGCTGCCCACCGTGGGGCGAGGGCCGCGCCTTCTGCAGCTTGCTGGAGCCAGTCCCCTCCGAGAGCTTCTTGGGACATTTCTCTAGGAATCGGAAGTTCTTCCCCAGGACCCAGGCTCTGCAGCCCGAGTGGTGGGCTAGCAAAAAGCGGGCCCACTGCTTCCGCAGCTCGGCCTTCACCTGCCAGGTGAGAAGAGGGCGGGGTTACTGCCTGGGAGTCCCTGAGTCCAGTGTCCACTCAGCAAATGTGTATTGAGTGGCTACTCCGGACCACCCTTGGGAAACCTACCTTCTCACTCGGGGAAACGAACAAAGAGAAGCAGAGCAGATGATAGTGACACCGCGAGGCCTTTAAGCAGGACAGTGGGGTGAGGAGACTAAAATCTGAGATAGGGTGTTCAGAAAAGGACTGTGTCGAGGTGACATTTGAAACCTGCCTGGTGGATCATGGGTCCCTGCTTGAAGATACAGAAAAGGCAGCAGTGAGCCAGACGGAAGAGGTTTTGATGTCAAGAGGCTTACATTCTAGTGGAAGGAGACAGAAATCCATATTTAAACCTGGGGTGGGGGGAGGGGAAGATGACAGGGAGCCAGAGATTCCACCAACTCCTCAAGTCAGGAGAAAACTGCTCTGGCCTCTTCCCCTCCCCCTTTCAAGCCTCTTTCTGGGGGAGCAGAGAGTCGGTTGGGGGCTCTGCAGTAATATTAACAATAAAAATAATCGTTGTTACCATGCATAGGACCTTTACCATGCATCCCTGGGGTATCACTGCAGGGTAGGGACCACTGTTATTCCCATTTTACGGACGAGGAAACTGAGGCTCAAAGAGCCACGGTGACCTGACCAATGCAGATCTCCTAAGTGGGTGAGTCATGGCCTGAATGCAGATTTTTGGACTCCAGAGTTACAGCTGGTAACTGTATGACACTTTGATACTCCCAGGGCGGCTCCAGCGGGGCCACGGTTGGGCTCTGGAAAGAAAACTCATCCCAATACCTTTCCCCATCCGTCTAAGATGCCTGCTGCTCTCTCTACTGGATGTCTGTGGTACCCATTTGTCCCAGGACGTGCTGGTCACTGCACACCCCCCCATGGCACCGTCATGTCAACCGAGCTCTCCAGGGGCAGTAGGATGCCGGCCCCAGCCTCGCAGGGAGCTGGGATGGCAGCGTGGAAAACGTACCTCTCCATTGGAAAAGCAATACTGCAAGGCCACAAGCAGTCCCTGGAATGAAAGGAAGAGGTGGCGTGAAGCTTGACTCAGTAGAAGGTGTGTCTGACGGTTACTTGGCAAGTCCACAGCCCAGCCCTAGTCCTAGTAGCCCCTACAAGAGGCAGGCAGCTACTCGATTGTACTAACTAGAGTCAGTCATAATGAGTACATTAACTCGGATTTCCACGGGGTCTCTTCCTACTTTGACACTCACCACTCACATCAGCCTAGGCGTTTGCTTACACGCTCATAGGTCAATGGTGATTAAACCCTAAGGGTTCTCCATCATTCGTTCAATTATATAAATACTGTACAAGGTGACTGTCCCGTTTCTATTTGTCCATAGTGGGCAATGGCTAATTTTTTTTGCCTGATTTGCATCCTTTCCTGACCCTCCCCTACTCCCTGGGCTTCTGGCAGGGCTGCCAATCATTTGGTCCTCATGTTCTAGGAGGGCCATCACCACAATCAACAGCCCAAATGGTCATGTGACCCAAGCAGGCCCAACCCCAGTTCTTTTCAGCAGGAAAGAAGAGAAAGTTACACCCTCTTCCCTGCTTTTGCCAACTTTATAGTCAAAGTTAGTCTGGAGACACTCAAGGGCATCTTCCCAGCTACGTGGAGAGCGCCCGTCTGAGGATAAAGCCAACATAGAGAAAAGCAGAGGCTGGAGATGGTCAGAGACAGATTTTGATGATATTGTTTGAGTACCTGGATCCAGCTATACCTGATCCTGAAATTTTCATTTTTGTGAGATAGTAAATACCCTTTTCTCTTGTCAGAATATTTCTTCTGAAAAGATAGATCATTTCATGCCTGGGGTTTACCATCACACTTAGATTAAAATACAATATCCTAACCGCAGGAGGAGCTAAGGTGATGTGGCCTTGTGTCTGTGTCACTGACCTCACCTTGTACCACGCTTCCCCTCAGCTACTATATTCCAGCCACACGGACCTTCTGGGTGCCTTCAGCATCTCAAGCTAATGGATTAGGTTGCTGTATAACTAAGTGGATCAAAACAATAAAGATTTATCGTCTCACATACTTCCTACGGGCCAAGAATCTGGCCATGGCTTAGCTGGGTATTCCCGCTCAGGGTCATTCTTCTGGTTGCAGTCAAGTTGTTGGCTGGAACTTCAGGTATCTGAAGGCTTGACTTGCTTCCAAGACAGCTCACATGCCTGGCAAGTTGGTGCTCGTTGTTGGTAGGAAACCTCCACCTCCCTCCACAGAGCTGCTTATGTGTCCTCAGGACGTGGCCGCTGGCTTCACCCAGAGGGCGTGACCCAAGGGAGCCAGGCGGAGGCTGCAACCCTTTTTACGTCCTAGCCTCAAACATCACACACTTTCATGCCCACAATACTCTAATGGTTGCACAGGTCAACCCTATTCTGTGTGAGAGGGCACTACTCAAGTCTGTGAAAGCCAAGAGGCAAAGATGACCGGGGGGCATGTTGGAGACCGGCTATCAGCTCATTTCTTCCTCAGGTCCTGTTGTCACACTTTCTGTTTTCTGGACCATTCTTTCCTCAAATCTCTGCCTAACTGGCTTCTCAAAATTCAGGTCGTAGCTCAAATATCTCCTAAAAGAGAAGTCTTTCCCCACCACTCAATTTTTGGTAGCCGTTCCAGTCACAGTCACAGTTCTCTATTTCATAGTCTTCAGAATATTAATAACCAGAATTGTTCTTCATTTGTCAACTTGGTTATTATCTGTCCCTCCCCGCCCCCTTCCCCCAACCAGAAGACCACCTTTATCTGGTCTTTTCACTGCCAGATATTGGAAGGGGTTGGGCGTGCTTTCGGCGTGCCGGAAGTCTCACAAATGAGTTGGGTGAAATAGGATTCCTCATCACAAGTGTGTCTTTCACTTCGTCAGGTCCTTGAGTCATGGTTGGAGGGACATCCTGGAGTCTGGTTGACTCTCATTCTAGATGAAGCGAGTGTGAAGGGAGCGGTCCCACGAACAGATGGCTCTCACTCCATGTGTCACCACCACTTGGCGGTCTCTCCAAAGACCCCTTGACAGCAGGAGGCTGGTGAAATTCTCTAAGCAATAGGCCCTTGGGAGAGTGAAGGGTCCCCTAAAGCAGCAGGGAAAGGAAGCTGTTGGGTCCAGTGCTAATTTCTATGGTGGAGTCACTAAGATACGACCCACTGAACGTGCACCTGCACACCTGCCCACCCGTGCTCTCACCTCTGCCTGGCGGGCTGGAGGGGAACAGCGTGGGGGTCTTTAGAAGGTGCATGGCCTCTGTCCAGGCACAAGCTCCTAAGTGTGTTTCTAGCTCCATCTGCAGAGCTGCTCTGATTCCTCGCCTTCCTCGGTGGTGCCTGAGCTCAGGTTGCTGCAGGACCAAACGATCAGTGTGGTAGCTGGTCTCCAGAGATGGCCCCAAGGATTTCCCCCCTCCTGGTAGGCATATGTGACCCTTCACATCAAGAGAGGGACCGTATCTTCCCTCCCCTTGAATCTGGGATGTCCTTGTGACTCCTTCTACCAGCACAATGTGGTAGAAGTGACGTTCTGGGACTCCCGAGCCTTTGCCTTAAGAGGGTTGGAAGTGTCTGCTTCCTCCCTCTTAGGGCATTTGCTCTTGGGATACTCCTAAGAGTCCAGCTGCCATGCTCTGAGATGCACAAGATACGTGGAGAGGCCACATGGAGAACTTAGGTTCCTAATCGATAGCCCCAGCTGAGCTCCCAGCCAACAGCCCATGTCAACGTCCATCCGTGTGAATAAGCTGTCTTGGATGTTCTGGCCCAGATCAAGCCTTCAGATGTTTGCAGCCCCATTCAAAGATGACATGTTTCAAAAGGTTCACCCTGCTGAGTCCAGACAGCCCAGCTTACAGAATCATTCGAGATTAATAACGTAGTTTCTGATTCAAGCCATGAAGTTTGGGGGGAGTCTGCTACACAGTAATGGGTGACCCAAACATGCTCCCTTGCCAGGGAGTCTGGTAGGCTAGGATCTGTCCTACAAAGAAATCTGTCCCACAAAGCTCTGCAGGAGCGTCTTATCTTCAGCTGGCCTCGGGTGTGTGAGATCAGCTGATCAAGGGGTCACATGACCGATCAAGTCCTCGGAGGAAAAAAGGCCACGAAATACTACTGACATAACAGCTGTAATTTTTTGTTTTGTTGTTGTTGTTTCTAATTTGGGATTACTTTTTAAAGAAGATTAAGACCAAGCAACATAGGAAACCCAAGTGACTAAACTTTAGCCTTTGAAATCCCCCAAAAGATTGAAGTAAATTAAACATGGTTTCAAAATGACAAAAAGTTACCAGTGGGCGCTCTGTCTCCATTCAAAGCCACGTGCAATTCAGCTCTAACAGAAGGTAAAAAGAGCCACTGTCCAGTTGCCCCTACCATACCTCAGGCTCTGTCCCCTGGGCCTTTGGTGAGTGTGGGGATTCGATGAAATTTATTTTGACCCAAATAAAGCCACTCCAGCCAGTCTCAGCCACCTGAGCCTCCACAGCTTAGGCTCCAGACATACGAGTGGAGAAGTCATCTAGAAAGTTCAGCCCCAGCAAGCATCCCTGGAGCAGAGGTGAGACATGCCTACTATGTCCTACCTGGATTCTTGACCCCCAGAATCATGAGAAATAATAAAAATTACTGTCGTTTTAATCTGCTAAGTAATGGATGACAATTGAAGCCACGGATAACCAAAACACCCAGGTACCTGAACCACAGGTGGCCTCCTGTTTCTAGTTTCATCCCACACACACCTGTCAAAGTCCGAGAGCCTCCTGGTCTCTACTCACTGTTCATTTTGCACAAACTGTGCAGAGAACCCAGCAAAAATAGGCGCTTAATAAAAGGCTTCATGCTGACACGGTGAATATGATTGTGAGTCACACCAACTATTAGAGTGCCGGAAACAAACCACTTTTCCCTTCTTAGTCACCGAGTCACGCTGGCAGGATTAAAGCAGCATTTCCATCTCCACCCCCTTCTAATGCCAAAGCCGATAAATCCTACTGGTAACCAGAGCTCTCTTTCCCTCTTCGGGCTCTCGCAATTTCCAGTGTGTTTGGATCAAGGGCATTTTGTTTTCTCCAAAGCCAAAGGCGTCCTTGTTCAGACATCAACTTACGTGGAAGGAGCTCAGAGTCAACTGAATGAAGAGTCGTATGTATCTTGGAAATCCTTCAACTTGATCGTCCGTGATGAAAGAGAAGAGAATCTCATGAACACCCAATAAAGGAATGAGGACCAGCGTGGACTTGGCCAATCTGCAAATAGCAATCAAATACGTGTCATGAAAGCCGCCTTGGGAACAGGCAACGTTTCCTGCTCTTCTGTGCATCGTTTAGCCCTAATGGCACTGATAAATAGCTGATTTTCCCTTTTGTCTCCTTGGCTACACGCTGAATGCTTTAAGGGCCGGTGTGGTCCTGTCCACTGATGCATCCCCACACCTGACTCATGGAAGATGCTCAGAAAACATGAATTGGATGAATGAATGAATGAATGGATTCCTCCATATAATGATATACCTACAGATCTTAATGTTTTGTTTGATGGATAGATTTCCATGCACATGGCTGTCACCATAGGACATTACATCCCTTACCAGGTTTGACAAGTTTCCTATTACCTAGCTAGCAGGCGCCTCTACCTCTTTCTCTATTTGGGACTTCCAGTGTCAGTGCTTTACGGAGCCTGAGAAGAGAAAGAAAATGACTTGCCCAGGGTCACGCAGCCGCTAAGTGGTACCTCCCAGCCTGGAAGTGGGGCTTCTGACCTCACACTCAGGCCTTGCACACTCCAAGCAGGATTTCATCATCTGCCCCAAGCTGCCCCCAACCCTGGTGATAGCAAGGGCAGCAGGAAATGAGAAACGGATCTTCCTCATACAAAGCCCTGTGTGGAAGCTTGCTGTTGTATACACTCTACACAAAAAAGACAAACATTCCTTTGTACCGCCCACGTGCAAATGCACAGCTGGGACCCAAACATCCCATACCGCATACTGGTGGTTCCCAAGTGGACAGACTATTAGAATTCCTTACGGAGCTTTTAAAATAGATATATTTTTATTGGTTGGCTCTCTCTCTATATAGCTTCCTGAGCCCCAGTGTCAACCCCCTGAATCAAAACCTCTGGAGGTTGGATTCTGGGAATGAGAATCTTTAAGGGACACCCCACAGGATACTGACAAGCAGCCACGTTTGGGAACAACTGCTCTTCACCATTGAGCTGCTTCTTGATTTCAAACTACATTAGCACAGGTGACCTATTCAGGGCATACACAAAGCTACTGTCTGATACACATTGGGGAAAAAAGAGCTTAAATTTGATGATTTTTTTTAGCCCAAGTCCTTGTCTTAAAGGGCCAAACTAGGAGAAGTTTCCTCCCCACTGAATAAAAACCCCGTGGAATTAAAGATGTGGAAACAGAGAGGGTCAGCAGCCCCTCATGGGCAGTATCTTCAAGAAGGTTTAACTTTCTGCAAGAGAAAGTGCTTACTATGAAACTTGCATCTGTGAGAGTCATTCAGATGCAGTGTTATCAATGAAACAAAAAAACTCACCTTCGTGCCCTAAAAGGACCTAAAGCCTGTAACAGTTGAGTAGGAGTCACCAAGGAGAGGGACTCCCCCGGAGCATATGGGCTGAGCGTCCCAGGGCCTCGATGGTCAAGGGGAGGCCAAGGAGTGGGGAGTCTGAGACACAGGCCCTGGTTACGTGGTTCTCCTGAGCCGAGCTCACACCTACTTGCACATCCACACTCACCCGTGCACACTCACTTAGCTGAGCAACATTAAGGTGTTCCCAAGGAGAGACTATTTCAAGAGTTCTGGGTTTTGCTTGTCTGTCTAATTTCCAGGAGTGTTTTAAAACCCTGTAGCTCAGAGGTTGCCAAGTGGCAACCGTGGGTTATAGTTGACCTGCAGACAGTCTTTGCTAATGCTAGGTAGTGATTTTTGCTATTGGAGCCATCCTTAAAAAATAAGGTGGGGCTTCCCTTGTGGCGCAGCGGTTGGAGGTCCGCCTGCCGATGCGGGGGACGTGGGTTCGTGCCCCGGTCCGGGAAGATCCCACGTGCCGCGGAGCGGCTGGGCCCGTGAGCCACGGCCACTGAGCCTGCGCGTCCGGAGCCTGTGCTCCGCAACAGGAGAGGCCACAGCAGTGAGAGGCCTGCGTACCGCAAAAAAAAAAAAAAAAAAAAAAAAAAAGGTGATTTCAAGCAAAGGGGTCCAGATCTT
Organism: Grampus griseus; assembly: GCF_964374135.1. Taxonomy (NCBI): domain Eukaryota; kingdom Metazoa; phylum Chordata; class Mammalia; order Artiodactyla; family Delphinidae; genus Grampus; species Grampus griseus. Next base: position 44,688,008 of record NC_139014.1, read on the forward strand.
CAGCTTCCTTTGAAAAATGGGGAGATCTGGCCATGCTAGGCCCCAGTTCCTGCTTGGCAATCGTCGGTTACAGCCTTTAGAGGGAACCCGCATTCTCCAACCCAACCAGCCTCCTTGGCCCTTGCAAGTGTGTGAGTCTGCGACCCTTGCTCTGCGCTATGTGGGTTTTAATGACACATACTTACACGCAGACCCACGTCTTACCATCAGCTTATTCTTGGGGCCATGCTACTACATTATGCTTTTAAAATAAACTTTTCATTTTGCCATAATGTTAGATCTACAGAAAAGTAGCAAAGATCATGTAGAGAGTACCCACATACCCTTCACTGAGTTTCCCCTAACGTGAAAACCCTCCAGAACCATGGTACCTTCGGCAACGCTAAGAAGCTAATGTCGGCATATGGCCAATAACCATACTCCAGACTTTAACCAGATTTCACCAGTTCCACTAATGTCCTTTTCACATTCCAGAATCCAGGATCCCACACTTAGTACAGGAGGATTTTTAAGGAATGATCATCTTTTTATGAGGTTTTGGGCCATTTTAATAACTGCCACCTCTCTGGGTGGATGTCAGAAGGAATTTCCCACTCCTCACCTGATTCTCAATTCTCCTTGGACAAAGGACTATTTGCGTCTCTGTTCAGATGAAAATCCATAAATATCTATAGCAGCATCCTCTTATGAACTGTGTTTATGCCTGTTTCTCATCTACAGTCATTTGTTTATTTAAATGGTTTAGTTTATTGCCGTCGGTTAGCTCTTCAACAGATATTGGGCATCTGCCCTGGACATATGATCAAGCAGGAGGATCTGGGGCCAAAGGCAACGGGACACGGGGCAGAACCTGGGGCCTGGGTTCAAATCCCAGCTCCGCCAATTACTAGCGATGTGGCCTTGGGAAAATTATTTAACCTCTCTCTCTGTAAAAATGAGGATTATACTACTAATAATATCATCTGAAATGTTAAAATAATTATAAAAATACTAGTAGCAATAACTCCTGACAGTGTCATTGTAAGGGTTAAATAATATGGGGCCAACCCTCAGAATAAATGGTACCCGATACATCATGTGCAGTCAATAACATTTAGCTATCACCGTTTTTAAAGCATCTGTCCCTGTCCTCAAAGTTGCTCACAACCTCAGTGACTTGGATTATTTTTCTCCCATTTTTCTGAAAGTTCTTTCAGAAAGGGGTCTGGGGTTTAGCATGTTAAGAAATGATTCTCCTTTATAAGTTCCTTAAGAGCTCTGCCCCATGCATCACACGGAAAGTTAAGATCGTTTATCTAGGAGGAGAGAGTCACCTCCATGCCGGGAACCACAAAGAACAGAGAACTCCCTCCCAGCTGAGGGTCCACTGGTGTCTGTCCACGATCCAGGGACATTGCTCTTTCTCCAGGCTTGGCTCAGCTGTCCCTGTCCAGACCAGGCAGGCAGCTGGGCTGGTTACAGTTTCCTTCTTGAATGACAGAAGCCGGGGGCTGAGGGCTAGGACTGCAAAAGGTCTCCAGCTCCTAGCCACTTGCCTCTTTGGCAAGGACTAAGTGTGTTTAATTTAAACTTTCCTAAAATATACTCCTCGGGGCCGGGGGGGGGGCACAAATCTTGAGAACTACATTCTGAAAGTTTTCAAAATCTGGGAGAGTTGTAGGCTGGGCTGTTCCTACCAGTTAGGACAAAATGCATTTGGGCCCCATTGCCCCTTCCTCCTTCCCCCCTAGCAGGGGGCCCTAATGGAAGGGGACGTGGAAGAGGAGAACCTTTCAACATGGAGGAGGGCAGTGTGAGCTGGGGGCGCTCATGATCCGTTGGGGTGACGGGAAGCAGCCTTCCCAGAACTTAGAAATGAGGAAGTTAGCGCTGCTGTGACAAGGAGATGGGCAAACGTGCTTCTCGACGCTGTAGGATTCCCTGGCCCAGAGAGTAAAATAAGGTGGCCTGGGTGTGTCCTAAGAGACAGAGCCCTGACTTTTTGCTAATTAATAAGCATAAGCTAATCAACTGTATTGCACTCTGCGTGAAGAAAGAATAAACAGAAAGCACATGGCCAACCAAAATGGCAGGAAAAGTCACAAAGAAGCAGGACGTTCTCAGTACTCATCCGGCCCTAGGGGTGGAGACTCTGGGGAATGAACCTCCCTCTCACCGGGACGGGTGCACCCCAGGGCAGTGGTGGTTTCTCAGGCCACCGTCAGTGGTCCTTCAACACTAACCCCTTTACTTTGATGACATGATCACCAAGCAGCATTCTGGTGACGGCTTTGGCTTTCTGGATCTTCTGGTGTCAACTCTACAAGGAGTGCAGGCACTAGCAGGAACGTCCCACTCCCACTTTCCACAGACGCTAAGAATGAATAATTGTATAGTCTGGTTTGTAGATCAGTCTCTTGTTCAGTTAGACTTACTTAGACTAAGTTAGACTAAGTTAGAGTTCAGTTAGACTTAGCCCTCCAAAGTCTCAGCCACTTTGGCCACTCTTAGCCGAAGTCTCCCCAGGACAGTCCCCAGGTGGTAGACATCAAACTCGCCAAGGGGAGGTGTCTCACGCTGGGAGGCCTCCAGGTAGGCAGGTTCCTCTTTTCCAGATTTTACCTTGAAGAAGGATGGGGAAGTTTCCAGACAGATCGTTTATGCCAGGCAGGGTTACTCTGTCTCTCCCCAAAATAGCTGTCCTGAATCACTGCTCTGCCATGGAGGTCTCCCCAGTATATTGAGTTACACCTCCGGAGATAATTGCCTCCTAATTGGGTGTGCACACTTCAGGGCTGTACGAGGAAATCCATTTGGTGTTGGAAGAATAGAGAATAGAAGTTCTGTGTGTGTTACATTTTTATCTATCCTTTATAATTTTCTTTATTTTGGTGTATCACGTGTGTAGTAGTTCAGTAAACCATGTATATATATGATGAGTGACATCATTCTTTACTAATAGACACGTGATCAGAAAAGTTTGAAAGGGGCTTCCCTGGTGGTGCAGTGGTTAAGAATCTGCCTGCCAATGCAGGGGACACGGGTTCAAGCCCTGGTCCTGGGAGATCCCACATGCTGCGGAGCAACTAAGCCCATGCGCTGCAACTACTGAACCTGCGCTCTAGAGCCTGCAAGCCACAACTACTGAGTCCGCGCAACACAACTACTGAAGCCCCGTGCCTAGAGCCCACGCTCCTCAGCAAGAGACGCCACCGCAATGAGAAGCCCGCGCACTGCAACAAAGAGTAGCTCCCGCTCGCCACAACTAAAGAAAGCCCGTGCACAGCAACGAAGACCCCAACATAGCCAAAAATTAATTAATTTTTTAAAAAAAGTTTGAGAGCCACCGTCTTGGATAACTCTAGAGAAGAGCCTGGAAAAGAGGCTGTCAAGGCTGCTTAGAAACACATTTGCCACGGCTGACCAGAAAGCTGCATGCGTTATTTCACTAGAACATCTGGCCCCGTGGTGCCCCCACTCTGGCTGTGTATCCGAATCTTCTAGGAACTCTCCTGTAAGAAGTCCCTGTGTGGGGCTCCAACCCTAAGTTACTGAACCAAACATCCAGTAGAAGAGCTCACACATTAGGGCTTTTGGCCGGCTGTCTGGTGATGCTTAAAATAGCCAGGATGGAAAACTATCGTAGGGGCCACTGTGGGTCTGACGCTCGGGCATGGCCCCAGCAGTACCTGGTGGGCTTTGGAGGCACAAAATGGCAGGGTTCAGGCTCTCAGTCTGTGTGGAAAGTGGTGCCTTGGCGTTCGTCTGCCCCATTTCTGTCTCCCGGGAGTGCTGTCCTCTGTTGGGTTTCCACGGTGCCTGGTTAGTGAGAGGATTCCCTCCCTAAATGGACCCAGGCAGGGTAGGTGGGAGAAGCCCTGCTCTTGGCCCTGGACCTCCATCCTCACAGAGTGGTGAGAGGCTGAGCCTTGGGAAAAGGGCCAGAGAGCCTGTCAGCCACTTGCAGGCTCGGCCAGAGGCGCCGAGAAAGACGGCGTAGCTCTGTGTGGTCCAGGCCAGCCCAAGTGTCCCAGGGCCAGGGGCAGGTTACGCAACAGTAGAGCCAATACCGTGCATATTTGCCTGGTCCTGAATGGGGTGTTTACCCTTCTGGAACTCCCGGGGGTGGTGGGGGTTAGGTTGACAGGATTTGGCGTCTGGACACCCGGGGCAAATACCACGCACCACATCTGATTAGATTGGGACAGGCGTAACTAGGACCTCCTTTAATCCTGATCACAGGCAGAGGATGGGTCTGGGGTGACGCTCCCATGTGACATACTAGAAGGCAGACCCAGGGAGGCCAAGCAACTTGCCCAAGGTCAGTGTGGGGTCAACGCCAGCATCAGCCCCCCGACTCATGTTCCACACCCACATCCCGGTCCTTGGCGAGTTAGAAAGTGTGCTCCTCACAGATGGGGCCCCCATCCTATTCACCTTTTGTTTGAAGCACGGTGCCCAGCGCATTTTAGACATTCATTCAATGTTTGTCAGATAAATGGACAAACTACCTCCCCGGCACACCCGGCTCGGGGCCCGTTCTGGCCTGAGAGAGGGAGAAGCTGAGGTAGAGCCGCCCTCACTCACACCTCCACCCCTACCACAAGGACTAAAATCTCTACCATGGGAGAGGAGCTCTGGGTTAAAACCCTCTGTCCCCAAGAAGTGCACACGTCCTACAGAAAGCAGAGTACCTGGGAAAGGTGGGAGGGAGCCCTTTCTCTCTCACTCATGCATCATTTGAGTGACAGCAATGCAGAGCTCAATAAACACCCAGGATCTGACTTACTCTGCGATGGGACCGCTGTCACCACGGAAAGCAGAACACGGGATGCAGCAATGGCAAGTCACAAAGAAAGCGTGACTGTGTGAAGAATGTTCCCTTGGACTCCAAAAGTTTGTGGCTGTATTACTCAAGGTCTTACAAATACCCAAATACTCTCTCCTGAGTTACAGTATACCCTTTATTCTGTTGCCTCAACTCCTTCCCGAAGGAAGGCAACGGTCAAACTCCCTTTCGTGTGACTCCTTCCTGTCCCCGTAAAGCACCCATTCTTAGGAGCATTTTAACAGTGTCCTGCTGGGGAATGTGTGTGCCCTTCACTACTCACCACTGACTTCATTTGCATGGGCTCGGAAGGTCCTCACCTTTGGCAAAAGCCCTACATGATCCCACGGCGCCTTTTTCAGAGGGGCTCTTGCTGACACCCTTGTGTCCGGAGATAAACGTACTAATGCAATGTTACCCCCTTCCTGGGACATTAGCCAGAAGGGCCAAAAGGGGTAAAAATAATCTTGGGCTCTTGGGTACTGACCTCAGGCCACTCACCTGTATTTATAATCTCTGAAGCACATTTGATGAGCTTTGAGCTTAGAGATGAGAAGCTTGAGGATTTTCAAGAAGATGAAGAAATTGACCTTGAAGAAAACACAGGTATGAGTAAGTGATGTGGCTAGGAATATCAAGGTCACCCTGGACCCGCCGTCAGATCCTTGTTCGGGGAAATCAGGGGCAGTCTGGTAGTCAGCTGGTCAGGTGGCAAGTGGTCAGGGTAATCCCCACTCTCCCTAAGGCCATCTCAACTGAGAGCCTAGAAAGGGCGCTAAAAAGCCACCTGGTTTATTCTTCTGCCTCCAGGAGACCCAACAGCTGTCCGACAAAGGCAGATGGACATTTACATTATTATTTTTTTAATTTGTTTTGTTAACGTCTTTATTGGAGTATAATTGCTTTACAGTGGCGTGTTAGTTTCTGCTTTATAACAGAGTGAATCAGTTATACATATACATATGTTCCCATATCTCCTCCCTCTTGCGTCTCCCTCCCTCCCACCCTCCCTATCCCACCCCTCTAGGTGGTCACAAAGCACCGAGCTGATCTCCCTGTGCTACGCGGCTGCTTCCCACTAGCTATTTTACATTTGGTAGTGTATATATATGCCCATGCCACTCTCTCACTTCGTCCCAGATTACCCTGCTCCCTCCCCGTGTCCTCAAGTCCATTCTCTACTTCTGCATGTTTATTCCTGTCCTGCCCCTAGGTTCTTCAGAACCGTTTTTTGTTTTGTTTTGTTTTTTTACATTCCATATATATGTGTTAGCATATGGTATTTGTTTTTCTCTTTCTGACTTACTTCACTCTCTATGACAGACTCTAGGTCCATCCACCTCATTACAGATAACTCAATTTCGTTCCTTTTTATGGCTGAGTAATATTCCATTGTATATATGTGCCACATCTTTATCCATTTATCTGTCGATGGACACTTAGGTTGCTTCCATGTCCTGTCACAGGGCTTCAGTGAACATTGTACAGTGGTACGTATATATATATATATTTTTAATTAATTAATTTATTTATTTTTGTCAGCATTGGGTCTTCGTTCTGTGCACAGGCTTTTTCTAGTTGTGGTGAGCAGGGGCTACTCTTTGTTGTGGTGCGCGGGCTTCTCATTGCAGTGGCTTCTCTTGTTGCGGACCACGGGCTCCAGGCGCACGGGCTTCAGTAGTTGTAGCACGTGGGCTCAGTAGTTGTGGCTCGCAGGCTCTAGAGCGCAGGCTCAGTAGTTGTGGTGCACAGGCTTAGTTGCCGCACAGCATGTGGGATCTTCCCGGACCAGGGCTCGAACCCACGTCCCTGCCAATCCCCTGCATTGGCAGGTGGATTCTTAAACACTGTGCCACCAGGGAAGCCCTCATGTGTCTTTTTGATTTATGGTTTTCTCAGGGTATTTGCCCAGTAGTGGGATTGCTGGGTCATATGGTAGTTCTATTTTTAGTTTTTTAAGGAACCTCCATACTGTTCTCCATAGTGGCTGTATCAATTTACATTCCCACCAACACTGCAAGAGGGTTCTCTTTTCTCCACACCCTCTCCAGCATTTATCGTTTGTAGATTTTTTGATGATGGCCATTCTGACCGTTGTGAGGTGATACCTCATTGTGGTTTTTTTTTTTCAAATAGATTTATTTATATCTATTTTATTTATTTATTTTATTTGTTTTTGGCTGTGTTGGGTCTTCGTTGCTGCATGTGGGCTTTCTCTAGTTGTGGCGAGCGGGGGCTACTCTTCGTTGTGGTGTGCAGGCTTCTCATTGTGGTGGCTTCTCTTGTTGCAGAGCAGGGACTCTATCTAGGTGCACTGCCTTCAGTAGGTGTGGCACGTGGGCTCAGTAGTTGTGGCTCACAGGCTCTAGAGCGCAGGCTCAGTAGTTGTGGCACACGGGCTTAGTTGCTCCGCAGCATGTGGGATCTTCCCAGACAAGGGATCGAACCCATGTCCCCTGCGTTGGCAGGCGGATTCTTAACCACTGCGCCATTGGGGAAGCCCCCTCTTTGTGGTTCTGATTTGCATTTCTCTAATGATTAGTCACGTTGAGCATCCTTTCACGTGTTTGTTGGCCATCTGTATGTCTACTCTGGAGAAATGTCTATTTAGGTTTGCTGCCTATTTTTGGATTGGGTTGTTTTTTTGATATTGAGCTGCATAAGCTGCTTGTATATTTTGGAGATTAATCCTTTGTCAGTTGTTTCATTTGCAAATATTTTCTCCCATTCTGAAGGTTGTGTTTTTGTCTTGTTTATGGTTTCCTTTGCTGTGCAAAAGCTTTTAAGTTTCATTAGGTCCCATTTGTTTATTATTTTATTTCCATTACTCTAGGAGGTGGATCAAAAAGGATCTTGCTGTGATGTATGTCATAGAGTGTTCTGCCTATGTTTTCCTCAAAGGGTTTTATAGTGTCTGGCTTTACACTTAGGTCTTTAATCCATTTTGAGTTTATTTCTGTATGTGGTGTTAGGAAGTGTTCTAATTTCATTCTTTTACATGTAGCTGTCCAGTTTTCCCAGCACCACTTATTGAAGAGGCTGTCTTTTCTGCATTGTATATTCTTGCCCCTTTTGCCAAAGATAAGGTGACCATATGTGCGTGGGTTTACCTCTGGGCTTTCTATCCTGTACCACTGATCTATGTTTCTGTTTTTGTGCCAGTTCCATACTGTCCTGATTACTGTAGCTTTGCAGCTTTCTGAAGTCAGGGAGCCTGATTCCTCCAGCTCTGTTTTTCTTTCTCAAGGTTGCTTTGGCTATGCAGGGTCTTTTGTGTTTCCATACAAATTATAAAATTTTTTGTTCTAGTTCTGTGAAAAATGCCAGTGGTAATTTGATAGGGATTGCATTGAATCTGCAGATTGCTTTGGGTAGTATAGCCATTTTCACAATATTGATTCTTCCAATCCAAGAACATGGTATATCTCTCCATCTGTTTGTATCATCTTTGATTTCTTTCATCGGTGTCTTACAGTTTTCTGCATACAGGTCTTTTGCCTCCTGAGGTAGGTTTATGCCTAGGTATTTTATTCTTTTTGTTGCAATGGTGAATGGGAGTGTTTCCTTAATTTCTCTTTCTCCATTATTATTTGTAATTAACAGGTACTGAGTACTTACCATGCCAGGCACTGGGCTAACTTTCCATACATTATTTTGTTTAATCCTCACAACAACCCTCTGAGGAAGCCACACTATTTTAATGCCATGATACAATGAGAAAACAGAGGCACAGAGGAGACAAGTACTATTCCCAAGCTTGCACAGCTAGTAAGTGGCTGAGCTGGTAATTAATTAAATTCAGATTTGTCTAATTACAACCCTCCCTTCACTTAAACAGAATCCCACACTGCCTCCCACTGTAAAGAACTCCAGGTCTATTGGTGTTGAACTTGAGGACCTGTTGCTGCCACAGAATTCACTGGAAAGCACACGTTCTCTACTCTCTAGATGACTTTCCACAACTGTCATGAACTGGGAAAATTCGACCCTTGATTATCAGCTTTGGTAGAAATTTTAAAATATGTCTGCATAGGGAGGGGCTTCCCTGGTGGCGCAGTGGTTGGGAGTCAGCCTGCCGATGCAGGGGACGTGGGTTCGTGCCCCGGTCCGGGAAGATCCCACGTGCCGCGGAGCGGCTGGGCCCGTGAGCCATGGCGGCTGAGCCTGCGCGTCCGGAGCCTGTGCTCCGCAACGGGAGAGGCCACGACAGTGAGAGGCCCGCGCACCGCAAAAAACAAACAACAACAACAACAACAAAATGTCTGCAGATTCTTTGACACGTCTCCCTTCACAAGGCAGAGCCTAATTCGCCTTTTCTCTCTGGGATGTGAACTAGTTCAGTTATTTGCATGTAATGAAAAGAATATGGTAGGAGTGATGCTGTGAGTTCTGAGGCTAGGTGCTCAAAAGGATGGCTTCCACCTGGTTCTCTCTCTCTCCCTCTCCCTCTGGGGAAAACCAGCCACCATGTTGTGAGGACGCCCAAGCAGCCCGTGGAGAGACCCATGTGGGGAGATTGAGTCCTCCGACCAACAACCAGCACCACTTGCCAGCCTTAGAAGCTGATCTTCCAGCCCCAGGCTTCAGATGGCTGCAGCCCTGGCCAACCTCTAGACAGCAACCTCATGAGAGGTCATGGACCACTGGAAACGCAGAACAGCAAGTGGTCAAATGTAAGCAGGGCTTGGAGAACGAGAACAGGGTTTATGAGACGTGAGACTGGAGCGGGAGGGAGGGCCAGGTCCTGCAGAGCCTTTCATGGCCACACTAAGGAGTTTGGGTTTTCTTCTGAAAACAGGGATGATGGATTTCAAGCTGGCAAGTGACCTGATCAGATTTGCATTTCTGCGCTTCAGAAAGCTCATTTTAGCAGCAAGCGTGGAGACTAGATTGAAGGAAGGCGAAGCTGGAGGAAGGGAGACCAACTGGGAGGCAGTTTCAGAGTTCCTGAGGAGGATGATGGAGAGGTGACGTAAAGAGCAGCCCTGGTGGTTCAGCGATGGAGAGGAGATGGATTAGAAATTATTGAGGAGTTTGAGTCAGATGACCTTTGTGACCGGCTGGATGGGAGATCAAAGATGACCCCAAGGTTTCATGGTAGATCTCAATGTGTGGTCGTGCCATTCCCCAAGAGAATGACCACACAGAGAAGGAAGGGCACTGGGGGGACGGGGACCTAGCAGTTTTGGACACAAGAGATGTCCCAAGGCAGTGAGATATTTACGTCCGGAGCTCAGCAAGGAGGTCCCAGTCAGAGCATGGAGCCATTGGAGTTGGTGAGATTGTCCAGGGAGGCTGTGGAGACTGGGAGAAAAAGAGGGTTCTGAGAATTGCCTTGTAATGAAGGGAAAGGTAGAGGAAGTGGAGACATCAGAGGAGGTTATGAAAGAGGAGCCGGGGCAGTCGGAGTGCGCCACAAGGACGTGGTTTCCTGGAAGCTCACAATGGGTAGAATTTTAAAAAGGTTTAAGTGCTACCGTAATCTGAAGGCGAAATAAGACCACACTTAGCGACAGGGAGCTCACTTAAGAGAAGCTGCAGGAGACAAGAGACAGTAAGTGTAGACCACATTGAAGAGACTTGACTGCAAAAGGAAGCAGACGGATAGAACAGTAGTTGGCAAGGGCTGCGGAATGGAGATAATGTCTCTCAACTGAATTGTGGGGCTAACAGTGGTTTGGGGGTACAGTTGTTTTTAAAATTGAAAAGACTTCAAAGTGCCTCTATGCAATGGAGAAAGAGCCCATAGGGACGGTGGTTGGGTGGCAATTAACGGAGTAAAGTCTCTGCAGACATTGAACCAGCACAACACTGATGTCCTTGTCTTAAACCACAGATTGAAACACGAGCTGCAGAATCCAACACGTACCTGTTATTACTTGTCTTATTGGCCTCAGAAGAATCAATGCGCAAAGCTGAGAGGACAGAGTTTCAGGCAAGAGGCTATTCATCCAATCCACAAGCCAGCGGGGATAATGGAGATCGCCAGCCAAAACTATTTAGTAAGAGAACACTTAGATACAAACTAAGTGTAACCAAGTAATTTATCCCATTTAATGGGATGTCTGTTTTTCATCACAAAGAGAAAACGCTGTGTCCTTGGCTTAGTGACTTGTTAAACTCAGGCGTTTTTCTTACAAAGCAAGCCTGACACGGGAAAGGCACATATTTCAGTAAATTAATTTCAACCAGGACTGTCTCCTAGGAAATGAAGGCTTGTGATGAGAAGCATGTTGATTCCCTGTTCTTTGTGTCTTCCAGAGACCAGACAAGAGAAAATGGGCATCAACCACTGGGCTACATGGAGGAAGCACTTCTTCACTGCCATGGAATGGAACACCAGCCTGGTGGACCACGGAACCTCCATCCATCCAAGTGCCCCAGAAGACAGGGGTCGGCAATCACATTTGGATGGGGCTGTTCGTGATTTGTGTTCCAGCAGGAAAGGGGATGAAGGAGGAATTTTTTTTTTTTCCAGCAAACAGAGGGTTTATTTGCAAGGCAGCCAAGCAAGGAGATAGGAGAACACATCTCAAATCCATCTCCCCAAGGCAAGAAGCTTGGGGTGTTTATACAGGATAACCAATAAAGAAGCAGGGCGGTCTGAGGACTGGGGAGTGCGCAGAAAGGCGATTGGAAAAAGGTACAAAAATCCTCGTTCTGCGCAAGTGTCGGAAATTTTTAAAGAACCCAGCCAACTCCTCTTGGATTCTGTGACCAGATGTGGGGCACGTAGGACCCCAAACATATAAGGCTCCTTTTCAGGTCCTAGATGATACAGAATGCGTATGATCAGATGTACCAATCTTGGTGACATTTCTTTGGCACCACGCCAGCTGCCATGCTCATATCTGGGTCTACAAGTTGGCAGAGGTGGTTGCCAGCACAGTGGGGACTCGGAGGTAGGTCTCGTGTACCCCTAACTCCTCCATCTTCCCCCCAAGCCCCTCCTCCCCTGGCCCGCTATATAGACAAAAATGCCCATATTAGAGCTACTCCTTTGGGTTAAAACCCTCCGTCCCCAAAAGCCCTGCTGAAGGGCACATGCACTTAGCCTTAATAAGGGTTCAGTCTGCAAGGAAGAAGAGCTCACCAGGCAATGTAGGGCCGTCAGGTGGGCATCCCAGGCAGAGAGGCAGCGTGTGCAAAGGCACGGGAGGCATGAACATCAGCATGGATTCGGGGGAACTGTGCACTTCTCCATATAAATGGAGCACGGGGTGCTTGTGGTTGGATGGGAATGACAATACGTACCATGTGAAGGAGTTTGGAACCACGCCCAAGGGCAGTAATGAGCCATTAAAAAGTCACACGTAGAAGAGAAACAGCCAAACATAGCTCGAGAAAGACCACTCTGGGTGCCATACAGAGGATGCATCGCCAGGGGCAGGAATGAGCAAGGGAGGCCAAATGGGAGGCTTTTGCAAAGGTCTGCATGAGAAACCCCAAGAGGCTGAAGAAGAACAATGACAATGGATTGAGGAGAAGGAGAAAGCCTGGAGGGACCTTCAGAGGAAGAACTGACAGGACTTGAAGTCTGGCTGGAGGCTGTAGTGAGGCAGGAGATAGAAGCTAGGAGGCGCCCAGGTTTCCGGCTTGGGTGCCTGGTAGGTGGATGGTGGTGTCGTTCACCGTGGGGTGAACAGGAGGAAGAGGGATTGTGGATGGGAGGACAAGGAACCACCCTGAGCTAAGGTGATTCTGGCCATTTCTGTGGAGCTGGCCACGACTGGGAAGGTCCTTTCATCCAAGAGGAAAAGACAGAGCACATTCTCTAGTCCTGGCAGGAGAAAAGGTGGCTCTAGGAACTAGGAAGCACCTGGAGAAACCAGCACACAGGTCAGCCAGCCATGGACAACCAAGCAGCGAGGTCCAGAGCAATTGTTCCAGCCCTGGCCACGGATTAGAATCATTGCCCAGGTACCACCTCCAGAATTTCGGATGAAATCCTCTGGGGTATGAGCCACCACGATGTTTCTAATGCACAGCCAGTTTTGAGAACCGCTGGTGTGTGGGCACAGAGCTTCATAAACATTATTGTGCACCCAGTGCCCAGGAATCCTGTTACAATGAAGATTCTGATTCTGCAGGTCCGGGGTGGGGCCTGGGAACCTGAATTCGGAACAAGCACTCAGGAGACCGCACCTGAGCTTCTCCTTAGACTCCCTAAGCCACATCTGAGATCAATGAAACACAACTCTCATGCAAGAAGAACTTTTCAAGATACCCAGGTGATCCCAAGAGCAACCAAGATGGAGAACCAGTGACGTAGCCTCTGGAAGACCGCACGCAGGGCAAGCACCAGGGATCCAGCTGGAGCGAGTCTGAACTCCATCCTAGGGAAGGCCATCCTGCTTCATTCTGCCTGGTGCATGAGAACCTTCCAGTGCCCGGGAGTGTGGGTCACAAGCATTTACTGAGTAAGTTTCTGCAGAGCCTGCTGTATGCTTGGGCTGGCCGCCAGGACGCATAAAACACGGGGCTTATAGTGACAGCACACAGGCTTTAGACAAATACTTGCAATAAAACATTGCTGGGGCCATAGCAGAAGTTGGTACGGGATCTGGGAAGGACACAGAGGAGGGTGTGACCATCTCTACTTTGTGGGGTGGGTGTCCAGGTATAGTGGCCAGGTGGATGAGACGGCGGAGGGAGGCGGTTCCAACCTGAGGAGGGGCCAAAGCAAGGTACTAACGCGTGAGAAGCCCACAGTCCTCCAGGCATGGGGGCTGGAGGCAATAAGTATCTGGGGGCAGCTGCGCGATGCTGTGGTTACAAGTGCCGGTGTCACCCGATCAGACCGCGGTCTGACCCCCACTGAGTAACTCTGTGACAGTGTTCAGCATCGTCACCAATAAAAGCAACATAATAGTAGCGCCTACCTCATGGGTTTGTTGGGAAGATGAAATGAGTTAATACGCACGGAGCGCTCACAAGAGCAGGTATGTAGGAGGCACTCAATAAATGTCAGCCGGCTGTAGCGGAGGTGGTCAGCCAGGAGCTGCGGCTGGGACCGCAGCGGGGCAGTGCGGCTGGAGAGGAGAGGATGTGGGGAAGGGAGGGATATGGGGTGGGTGAGGCAGGGCAGGAGGCCGCGCTGGGAGTGGGCGTGGTCAGAGGTCATTTTGAGCATCCGCTCTCAGCTGCGTGTGGAAGGACCGGAGGGGACATCCCCAGTAGCACCCAGGCCACCGCTTAGAGCATCTCCACGCTCTTGGTTTTCCTGCCCTTTCTACGAACATCTTCCCCTCCCAGGCACACTCAACGCTCTGGTATGGGCGGAGAGTGCCCTTCAATTATTGACAAATATTGACATTCTTCTCTAAAAATAAGCCTTTTTGCTTTCACGAAACCACAAATGCCAGGTTATTTCCATAAAATGGCAAAAACGGAATGCCCGGCAACCCCTTGGAGAGGAGAGTGGGCGGTGCCTGGCTGGTGGGCGCCCAGGGCTGCTGGCCCTGCGTGCAGGCAGGAAGACCTCCCGCCTCCTCTGGGATCTTTTTTTTTTGCGGTACAAGGGCCTCTCACTATCGTGGCCTCTCCCGTTGCGGAGCACAGGCTCCGGACGCGCAGGTTCAGCGGCCATGGCTCACGGGCCCAGCCGCTCCGCGGCACGTGGGATCTTCCCGGACCGGGACACGAACCCATGTCCCCTGCATCGGCAGGCGGACTCTCAACCACTGCGCCCCCAGGGAAGCCCTCCTCTGGGACCTTGTTGCTCATCCTTCCAACTGTCTGCTATCTCCCTGCCCCTCCCCCGAACTTCTTTGGCAGATGTCTTCCTCACATGCTACGAGCTAAAGGAGCTTTAGGACTCCGGCTTGAGCAGTCTCTCTGCACCCCCCAAATTCTGGGCCTTAAGGAATAAAGGGCCTTCTTCCACAAGGTCTCAGAGTAGCATCATCTCCTGACTCGAACCCCCATCACAGCTTTGGGGTAATAGCGACTGCATGCTTTCCTCCTCTAAAAGACGCTTCCTTAGTCTCCCCTCCCTCCTGCTGATGGTGGTAAGTCCAAGCCCGTAGCTTTGCTGTCCCCGGGCTCGTCCACGCCCGAAGGCTCCTGCATCCCCAGGCTTTGTGCACATCACAGCCGGCTGACATGAGGTCACTGAGCTGATTACGGGTTTCTCTACATAGTTCGAAAACCCAGAGAGTAGGAGGCTTAGAGTGTAAGCCTGGGTTTAGGTACTGAACCAGAACAAGGAGAAGTTTCTCACTTGCTTCTTCTCATTCAACAGATCTTACTCACAGCTCAGCGTCTCCATCTCAAGGGATCTGGCCCAGGTTCATTCTGAACCAGAGAATCTGGCGGGTGGCAGGGGAGGGGACAGGGTCCTCCACAGCGGCTGAGCTCAGAGAGGAGAAAGAGCGGGTGGGACGGTCCTCACCGTTACACAAAGCAGCATGGGTCCTCGAATGATCCACCAGACATTCTTATTCCTGTTGGTTCCCCAGCACCTACGGCAAAGAGCGAGCAGTAAGAGAAGACTTACGTCCGAAACAAGGCTGAAGGTAAAGGGCCTGCACCCTCGGAAGAAGCAGGCTCACACTCAAGACTCACTTGGGACGGGGGAGGGAGGGTCCAAACCCCTTCCTATTAGGTTGATACTGTGGACTTTTTTTTTTTTTTTTTAACCAGGAAAGTGGTCTTCATGCTGACAGCTCGGTGTGTAGCCTTCCACATTTTTCTCCGTGTTCGTGCAAACACGAATTCTTAATTCTACAGGCGCACCTCATTCTACTGTGCTTCACTTCATCGCACTTCGCAGATACTGCGTTTTTTGCAAATTGAAGGTTTGTGCAACCCTGCGTCGGGCAAGTCTGTAGGCACTCTCTTCCAACGGCATTTGCTCACTTCGTGTCTCTGTGTCACGTTTTGGTAATTCTTGCAATATTTTAAAGCTTTTCATTGTTACTATAATTGTTATGGCGATCTGTGATCAGCGATCTTTGATGTTACTGTGGTAACTGTTTTGGGGTGCCGTGATCTGTGCCCATGTGAGATGGTGAACTTAATACATGTGTGTGTTCTGACTGCACCACCAACCGGCTGTTCCCCTATCTCTGTCCCTCTCCTCAGGCCTCCCTAATTCCCCGAGACACAGAAATATTGAAATTAGGCCAATTAGTAACCCTACAAAGGCCTCTAAGTGTTCAAGTGAAAGGAAGAGTGACACACATCCCTCATTTTAAATCAAATGTTAGAAATGATTAAGCTTAGCGAGGAAGGCATGTCGAAAGCCGAGATTGGCTGAAAGCTACAGTCCTTGCACCAAACAGTTCTTGAATATTTTTAGCTCACTGCTGGGAGCAACTGCTCAGAAAAAAAAACATTCCTTTCAAAAACATGACTGCTCATTGACAATGCACTGGTGACCCAAGAGCTCTGATGGAGACGGACAATGAAATTAACGTTGTTTTCATGCCTGCTAACACAACATTCATTCTGTAGCCCATGGATCAAGGAGTAATTGTTACTTTCAAGTCTTACTATCTAACAAATACATTTTGTAAGGCTATAGCTCCTTAGATGCTGACTCCTCTGATGGATCTGGGTAAAGTAAGTTGAAAACCTTCAGGAAAAGATTCACCATTCTAGACGCTATTGAGAACACACATGATTCATGGGAAGAGGTCAAAAAGAAACATGAACAGGACTGTGGAAGAAGTTGATTCCAACCCTGATGGATGACCTTGAGGGGTTCAAGGCTTCAATGGATGAACTAACTGCAAATGTGGTGGGAATAGCAAGAGAGCTAGAATTAGAAGTGGATCCTGAAGGTGTGACTGAATTGCTGCCATCTCATCATAAAACTAAACCGATGAGGAGTTTTGCTTCTTATGCATGGAGCAAAGGAAGTGGTTTTTTGAGATGGAATCTACTCCTGGTGAAGATGTTGTGAAGATTGTTGGAAAGACAACAAAGGATTTAGAATATTACATAAAATAAGTTGATAAAGCAGCAGCAGGGTTTGAAAGGATTGACTCCAATCTTGAAAGAAGTTCTTCTGTGGATAAGATGCTATCATAGAGCGTGCATGCTACAGAGAAATCGTTCATAAAAGGAAAAACAGATGTGGCGAACGTCATCATTTTGTCCTATTTTAAGAAACTGCTACAGACACTCCAACCTACAGCAACCACCACTCTGATCAGTCAGCCGCCATCCAGACCCTCCACCAGCAGAAAGATTATGACTCACTGAAGCCTCAGATGATGGTTAGCATTTTTTTAGCAATAAAGTATTTTTTTTTGCTGTTAAAATTACGATAATTTTATATTTATCCATTTGAAAATTCATCCAAAATGACAAATTCTTAAAAAAATGCAAGCTAACAAGACTAACCCAAGAAAGAAAACATGTCTAAAAAACCTATATCTACTCCAAAAGTTGTTTGTATAATTAAGTACCTTTACAGAAAATGATTTCCAGGGATACATGGCTTTCCAAGTAAATTCTTCCAAATATTTAGGGAAGAAATATTGGTAATCTTACATAAAAATCTTCCAGGAAACAGAAAAGTATATATTGCTCAAAATATTTATAAGGCCAACATAAGCTTCAGATCAAAACTAAAAAGAATATGACAAGAATAGAATCACAGACCAGTTTCTCTTTTGAACATGCATGCAGAATGTGTAAACAGAAGCACAAACTGTATCCACGGTGTGTAAAACAATCGTATGTCACAGTCAAAGTAGCTTTATTCTAGTAATGCAAGGTTGGTTTAATGTTCAAACGTGAAACTGATCCCAGGAATGAATTAGAGTGGGAAAAAAAGTCACTTAAAACAGAAGTCTTGGGAATTGCCTGGTGTAGCAATAAAGTATTTTTAATCGAGACTTTTTTTTTAAGACATAATGCTACCGCACACTTAATAGTATACAGTAGCCCATGGATCAAGGAGTAATTGCTACTTTCAAGTCTTACTGTTTAACAAATAGTTAACAAATACACAGTATAGTGTAAACATAGCTTTCATATGTACTGGGAAACCAAAACATTCACGTGACTCGCTTTGTTGAGATATTCACTTGATTGTGGTGGCCTGAACTGAACCCACAATATCTCCAAGGTATGTCTGTGTAGGGGATTTTTGGTGGTAACTATTTGGAGGGAAAAAAATGGAATCACTGACACACATTATTCAGCAGCAAGGTTAACGACACGCTGTTGAGGTTTAGTCCCTAAAAACTAAAAGGTACAGGACTAACTTGTTTTTTCAGTAGCTTTATAGTAGTCCACTATATAGGTATGCCACAATTTGTTTGATGATTCCCCTATTGATGGATGTTCAGGGTTTTTTTTTTTTGATTGGTTTTGCCTTTTTTCCCCCACTGTGAATGCAATAAGCATTCTTGTACCTATATTTGTATATACCCAGGGGTCGCTGCTAACCTAAGCAGCCAATTTTTGTACTGATTTGTGCTAATTTTGTGTTTATCTGCATGTGTAACTAAATTAATAGACTAATTTCTACAAGAAAGGTATTTGATTCTTTTATCTACATACTTAAGTGTATCCTGGATGGCCAAAATGGAAGGGAGTGGATATTCTCTTTGGGAAAATAGTATATTTCCTTATATTGGGGCCTATCTGGGAACGGCTAGCTCACGGAAATGTAAAAAGAGGTGAATTACCTACCCTGTGTTCTCCAGCTGAGCGCGGGCGATGCTCCAGGGTACAACGAAGAGCACCGGGAAAGCTGGGAGAAAACACGGAAATGGAGTCAAGGGCTGGCTGACCAAACTTGCCTACTGCCTACACTACCCCGATGGGCCAAGCACAACTGGTTGAAACTTATACAAACCCGAACATCATAGAACTGTGGACTGTGACAGCTGGAGAGGCCTACAGGGGCACAGGGCCATTGACTGTTTGAGAAACCAGGAAGCAGAGAGGAGGACAGATTTGCCACATGTCACAGAGCAGCTTAGAGTAAATCCAAAGACAACTATCAAACCTCCTGAATCACCGGCCAAAGTTATGCCCTCTGAATGCCGCAGCCTCAACGTCCCCAAGAGTTTGTGGCAACAGGGGTTCCAGACCTCATCTTGGAGAGTTAGTTGGCACATGGACTGAATGTTTGTATCCCCTCCAAATTCATATGTTGAAGCCCTAACCCCCAACGTGATGACATTTGGAGACGAGACCTTTGGAGGTAATCAGGTTTAGATGAGGTGTGTGTAGTAGGGGTGGTCATCGTGATAGGATTAGTGTCCATATAAGAGGAGACCAGAGAGCTCTCTTTCTCCCTCTCTCGCTCTCTCTCCCCCCACCGTGATGTGAGGCTACAGCAAGAAGACAGCTGTCTGCAAGCCAGGAAGAGGACCTTCATCAGGACTCAACCATCCTGGCACTGTGATCTCACAGTTCCCAGCCTCCAGAAATAAATATCTGTGTTTCAAGCCACAGAGACTATGGTATTTTGTTATGGCAGCCCTAGTAGATGGATACAGCTGGGGACAGGGTAGGAGGAATGTCATCTGATTCTACCAAAACCTTCCCAAGTTTCGAATGTGTGCATTGGGTCTACAACACTTATGTCTACATGCATGTACACATGTGCATGGGAGTGCGTGCACACTCACACACACACACACCTCTTTTCAGAGTCTCTTGTGATTGAGAGGTTATCTGTCCCAGAAACCTCACTCCAGTTGGCCCCTAACTCCAACCAAAAGCTCTATTGGGCTCCCACGTTCTGATAGGTCCCCAGGAGAAGAGGCTGGGGGTTCAGGTCACTCACCCCAACCCACCAGCAGGTATCTGGGCCACAGCCTTCTTTCCGAAAGCACTATGGGCTCCAGGAGCGTGTGGAGGTAAAGGCCTTCAACCAGCAGCCATGAGTAATTGGCACCCACGAAGTAGTGCAGGAGAACCTGGGCCGAGCGGCAGGAAGTGGACATCTGCAGAGGACAAGAGCACATGGGGATGAGTCCAGGCTCCCTCAGCATCTGGACCCCACCAGGGTGGAGAAGGGCCTCCACATGCACAGCCCCTCCCTCTGAGCTCCCCTCTCTCCCAAACCCTTGCTGACCATCTCAGACAGGTTGGCAATAATATAAAAATATGCGGGCTTCATGTAGGTTTTAAAGCCCAGCTTCTTGACATCCAAGATATTTTTAGACAAAGACAAGTAGAATTCATCATCAGCAATTTCCATAAAGAAAGCACTGAAAAAACTTTTTAAACGTTAAAAAAAGAGTGAAGTAAGTCAGAAAGAGAAAAACAAATACCGTATGCTAATACATATATGTGGAATCTAAGAAAAAAAAAAAGGTCATGAAGTACCTAGGGGTAAGACGGGAATAAAGACACAGACTTACTAGAGCATGGACTTGAGGACATGGGGAGCGGGAAGGGTAAGCTGGGATGTAGTGAGAGAGTGGCATGGACATATATACACTACCAAACGTAAAACAGATAGCTAGTGGGAAGCAGCCGCATAGCACAGGGAGATCAGCTCGGTGCTTTGTGACTACCTAGAGGGGTGGGACAGGGAGGGTGGGAGGCAGACGCAAGAGGGAGGGGATATGGGGATATGTGTATAAGTATAGCTGATTCACTTTGTTATAAAGAAGAAACTAACACACCATTGTAAAGCAATTATACTCCAATAAAGATGTTAAAAAAAAAAGTTTAAAAAGAAGGCACTGAAAGGTATGTCTTCTGATCTCAGTTCAATTAAGCAAGGTATCAATAATTTAAAAATCTTCATATGACTAGAAATGAGGACATAGACTTCTAAATAATTCATGAATCAAAGAAGAAATGATAATAGAAATTAGAAATTATTCCTGAACTGAATGTATGGAGAATACTGCATATCAAAACTTGGGGCAGTCATGAAGAACCTAGGGGTAAAGCAGGAATAAAGACGCAGACCTCCTAGAGAACGGACTTGAGGTTATGGGGAGGGGGAAGGGTGAGCTGTGACAGGGCGAGAGAGAGTCATGGGCATATACACACTAACAAACATAGTAAGGTAGATAGCTAGTGGGAAGCAGCCGCATGGCACAGGGATATTGGCTCGGTGCTTTGTGACAGCCTGGAGGGGTGGGATAGGGAGGGTGGGAGGGAGGGAGACGCAAGAGGGAAGACATATGGGAACATATGTTTATGTATGACCGATTCACTTTGTTATAAAGCAGAAACTAACACACCATTGTAAAGCAATTATACCCCAATAAAGATGTTAAAAAAAAAAAAAAAAGACACAGACCTACTAGAGAATGGACTTGAGGACATGGGGAGGGGGAAGGGTAAGCTGGGATGAAGTG
Organism: Grampus griseus; assembly: GCF_964374135.1. Lineage (NCBI taxonomy): Eukaryota > Metazoa > Chordata > Mammalia > Artiodactyla > Delphinidae > Grampus > Grampus griseus. The sequence goes on from NC_139014.1 coordinate 44,709,104, forward strand.
AGAGAGTGGCATGGACATATATATACTGCTAAATGTAAAATAGATAGCTAGTGGGAAGCAGCCGCATAGCACAGGGAGATCAGCTCGGTGCTTTGTGACCACATAGAGGGGTGGGATAGTGAGGGTAGGAGGGAGGGAGACACAAGAGGGAAGAGATATGGGAACATATGTATATGTATAACTGATTCACTTTGTTATAAAGCAGAAACTAACACACCATTGTAAAGCAATTATACTCCAATAAAGATGTTAAAAAAAAAATTAAAAAAAAAAAAACTTGGGGCAGGCAGCTAGGATGAATTTTACAACTAGAATGAAATTTACCAACTCAAGTGCATTTATTAAGAAAGAAAAAGGCTGAAAGTGACTTACCTTAAGTATGTCAAAAATGTTAGAAAAAGAACAGCAAAATAAAGCCAAAGAAAGTACGTGGGAGGAAATAATAAAGATAATAGCAGAAATCAATGAAATAGAGGACATAAAATAAAGAGAATCAACAATGCCAAAAGTTCGTTCTTTGAAAAGTCCAGTAAAATTGAGAAACTTTAGCAAGGATTATCAAGGGGGCAGAAAAGCGAGTGAGGGTACAAATAATCAGTATCAGGAATGAAAAAAGGAATACCACGATAGATGTAACAGACCTTAAAAAGATCTTAAAGGAATATAAACAATATGTCAATAAATTTGAAAAGCTAAATGAAGTAGACAAATTCCTAGAGAAACACATTACTCCAGCTGACACCAGAAGAAACAGAAAATCTGAATGTAATAGTCCTAATTAATCCATAATTAAAAGCCTTGCAATAAAGAAAACTCTGGGCCCAAATGGCTTCACTAGGGTAATCTATCAAACATTTAAGGAAGAAATAATACCGATCTTAAACAAATTCTTCCAGAGAAGTGAGAAAGAGATCATTTGTCTTGAGAAGTCAGCAGAAACTTTATGCTGATAAAGGCAGTACAAACATACCTCGTGTATTGTACTCTGCCTTACTGGGCTGCTCAGATACTGTGTTTTTTACAAACTGAAGGTTTGTGGCAACCCCATGTTGTCAGATGATGGTTAGCATTTTTTAGCAATGAAGTATTTTTAAATTAAGGGATGTGCATTATGTTTTTAGACACAACGCTACTGCACACTTAACAGACTACAGTATAGTGTACGCATAACTTTTATATGCACTGGGAAACCGAAACATTCATGTGAGTTGCCTTATTGCGATATTTGCTTCACTATAGTGGTCCGGAACCAAACCACAGTATCTGCAGGGCATGCCTGTACAAGAAAAGAAAATTACTCCTGAATGTAGATGAGGAACTGCTAAACAAAACACAGTGTTAAGCAAACAGTCCAGCAGGAGGGGAGAGAGATTACTATATGAGGACCTAGCTGGATTTCTTCCAGCAGTGCAAGGTAGTTTGAGAGGTTACTGCATTCATTATTAACAGGATAAAGGAAAAACCATCTCAACAGATGTAGAAAAGCTTTACTGCTGTGAAACACAGTAATAATTTTAAAAGGTTGATCTGGTCCATTTCTTTTGTCTACAGGTGAAGAGATTTTCCACCCATTGCGTATAACGCGCCTCTCGGTGAAATTTTCTGCTACTGATTTCCTTTACCTGCCCCATTCTCAGGAGGTTGAATTTTTTTTAAGTTAGGTGATGCATCTCTAACCAGAGAGACTGACACCGCTTTCTCTCTCTCTTCTGCCCAGCCTCACCTTCTTGCAGTTCCAGTATTGATCCACCAGGTCGAGGCCAACGGTAAGGAAGGACATACCTCTGACACGTAGGACATCCACTGTTTCTCACTGTCGGGCCTCTTAGAGTAAGAGTTGTAGAAGATGACGTCTTTCACCAGCACAGCCAGGGCTCTCAGGATGAAAGAGGCAAACAAGTTCATGTGGATATAGTTGCGTGTGCAGTGGAGTTTTCTGTGCAAGGAGAAAACCGGGTGTCTTCCCTCAGAAAAGAACGGCTCAGACCAACAGGTGTGTGCCTGAAACCTGTGTATCTGCCACTGAGGGGCACAGGTTCCGAGTGTAGTCTCCAGAGCTGGATAGCTGCCTTAAAGGATCTTTCCTCTCTGTGCCTCATTTTCCTCATGCGTAAGATGGAGAAAATCACAGCTATCATCTATAGAATGCTCAACATGACAGGCTATGTTCCAAGCTACTTGCCTGTGGGTACTTATGGGTATCCTTACTCCTCACAGCTCCCGACATTACAAACGGGGGAACTGAGGCAGAAAGCTTAAGTCCAAAGTCCCAGAGCAGTAAGTGGCAGAGCTGAGATTTAGACCCAGAAACTCTGAGGTCAGTATATGGCTCTCGAGACTCTACTCCCTGTAAGAACAAGGGCACTCACCACAAAGGGCTACAGGAGGATTCAACCAGTTAATGGGTGAAAAGTGCTCACACAGTACCTGGCACTTAAGAGCTCTCATGACCTCCCTCACCCAGCTGGAGCCTCCTGTGCCGGCTGATGTAAAACTCCGCATCCTCGGTCTCTCTAGCGAAAGGACCCTTCTCCAGCACTGTGCTCTCACAGCCCTGCCTATGCCCCTGTGCAGCCTATGTCCGTCCAGTCCTGCCTTGCTTTAGAGCTATCATTACTTTTTTAGCTTCCAAAAAGATCTGAGCAGGTCCTTGTGTTTTACTATCTATGCATCCCCAAAGCCAGAGACAAAATGGACACGTGGTCAACCCAGGCTCTGCTAAAGTTACTTCCTCCAGGGCCAGGAAGTTATTTTCTCCTGGCCTGGTTCTGGGACTTTGGGAAGGTGAGTGGAGGAGGTCACAGATAGCAGTGGGCACAGGCCGTGGAATTCTCTCCCCTTGTTCAGTAATTGTTCTCCCAGCGGGGTAACTGGTCATGACTCCACTCTCTGCTCTAGGGCCTCAAGAGCATCATGGGATTGAGGGGTCAGGTGGGGCCAGCCCTGGGCCTCGCAGAGCCCAGGTGGGAGCTGCTCTGGAATTAGCATCCAGGTCTCCAGGGTCCCCATCCAGGCCTCCGCATCTGCGTGGAACGCTCATTCTGCCACATTACACTCCGTTATGTTCCTGAACGGACCAGGACCAGGAGACGGCCTTGGAGGGCTCCCTAGGGGGTCTATAAATATCTCACTTGGGCCGTTTCTAAAAACGTGATTTAGTAAAATGCCTTCAGGTGTTGGATTCTGAAAGACGGTAGAAGGGAGTGAAAACGCTCAGGCTCTGGACCGCCCGGTTGCGATCCTGGCTCCGTCACCTGCCAGCGGTGTGATGGTAGGCGAGTGACGTCATCTCTTCATATTGCAGTTAACTCGCTTATCAAATGGGGTAATAATAAGGCTAATCTCCTAGGATTAGAATTCATCTTAATTCTGATTAGAAAGAGACTTAAATGACTTAATGCACGTCACGTGCTTAGAACAGTGCCTGGCACCAATGAAGCTCTCCAATGATTGACGGCTAATTGGAGTCCGAGGGCCCCGGATTAAAAGCCCAGCTCTCCCGCTCACTACTTTGGTTTTTAATCTCGTCCATAAAAATAATGCATCTGGTAGAGTTGTGGTGGGAAGGGGCTGTGGTAGTAATGGGTGTAACTAGAAATTTAGACCAGGGCTGGGCAGAGGTCATCTAATCCAAGAGGCAAAAGCAGTTAGGAGTCCCAGATTCCAGTCCTAGCTGTGCTTTGCGACCTGGCGTGACTCAGTGTCTTTCTCTGGATCTCTGAGATCCCTTTCCTTTGCCTACAAAATGGGATGGATGGACTGGAGACTCTCTCGGATCCCGTCCAGCTCTGAGGAGCCCTGAAATCATCCAGCCTAGTCTCCTGCCTTCTAAAGGGAGCCAACGAGCACATGCCTGGGTACCTGTCTGCACACGGGACAGCAGAAGTTCCACTCACCGCAGAAACAAGAGGAGGGTGAGAGCCAGGAAGAGGGAGACGATGGAGAGGGAGTAGCCCACAGTGTACAACAGCTGCAAGGTCGACAGCAAGGCGCGGTGCTCCACCTGAACGCAGAGAAAGAGCAGGTGTGACCGCCAAGCCCGGCAGCCACGGTGTCCAGCCCCCTCTCCATGCCCCGAACCCTAGCAGACCTGTTTATACCACAGCTCTCTGGCACATCTCAGAGTTCGAGGAACCTTCATGAGTGAAGAGCCCACTGGGGGTCTCACCTCCATGGCTGGTCCCACTGCCCAGCAGTGATGCACTGAGATTCACGATATCATAAGAGCATTGTGCCCAGGACAAGAGGACATCTTGGGAATGAGGACAGGTTCTTTGCCCCCAAGCGTGCTGTCCCTAGGGCATCGGGGTCCCTGTCTCTGGAAGACAGGGCCGGGTTTCCATCTGGATGTGTCTCCTTCCTAAAGTAACTTTTCACAGATGATCTCTTTAACAAAGACCCACTTAAACACTGGAATATTTTCCCTGAGTCCCAGGATACCCTGATTGCGAACAGAGGTTAGTTTACTGGCAATTCTGTTATTAAGTGTGATTTTCCAAAGGAAATCCCATCTTCTCACTCCATCCACTGTGCATATAGCCATCAAGATTATGTTTCTGAATAAATTTTTGCACAAGAACCCACAGTAAATACGTATTACCTGCTAGGTTATGCCTAAACTTCTCTGCATAACTCTTTCATCAGCTTTACTGAAGTATAATTGGGGTACGATAAGCTGCACATATTTAAAGTATAAACCTTGGTGAATTTGGACAGGAATATATCTGTGATTTCATCACCACATTCAAGATCATGAACATTTCCATCACCTCCCGAAAGTTTCCTTGTGACCGTTCGTAATTCACCCCCTCTCACTATCCCTTGCCTTTAGAGGGTAGTTTGCATTTTCTAAAATGTTATATAAATGGAATCTTATAAGTATTCTATTTTTTGTCAGGCTTATTTCCCTCAGAATAATTATTTAGAGATTCATCCATGTCATAGCACGTACCAATAGTTCATTCCTTGGCTATTATCAAAAAGGCAAGAAATAACAAGTGTTGGTGAGAATGTGGAGAAAAGCAAGCCCTCCTACACTGTCGATGGGAATGCAAACTGGTGCAGCCACTATGGAAAACAGTATGGAGATTCCTTCCAAAAATTAAGACTAGAGCTACCATTTGATCCAGCTATCCCACTTCTTGATATTTATCCAAAGAATACAAAAACACTAATTCAAAAAGATATATACACTCTTATGTTCATTACTTACAACAGCATGGAAACACCCTAAGTGCCCAGCAACAGTTGAGTGGCTAAAGAAGGTATGGTAAATATATACAAGGATACTACTCGGCCATAAAGAAGATGAAATCTTGCCATTTGCAAAAACATGGAGGAACCTTGAGGGTATTATGGTGAGTGAAATAAGTCAGACAGAGACAGACAAATACTGTATGATTTCACTCATACGTGGAATATAAAAAAATGAACAAAAACAAAAAACAAAATAAATGATCAAACCAAACAAAAAGAAACACGTATATACAGTGTAGTGGTTACCAGAGGGGGAGGGGCAGGGGGTGGTGAAAAGAGTAAAGGGGATCAACTATATGGCAGCGGATGGAAAGTAAATTTTTGGTAGCGAGCACACTGTAGGGTATACAGAAGTAGCAATAGAATGTTGTCTACATGAAACTTAAATAATGTTGTAGACCAATATTAACTCAATACAGAGTAAATCTAAAATTTTAAAAAATTTAATAGTTTGGGGCTTCCCTGGTGGCGCAGTGGTTGACAGTCCGCCTGCCAATGCAGGGGACATGGGTTCGTGCCCCGGTCCGGGGGGATCCCGCATGCCGCAGAGCGGCTGGGCCCGTGAGCCATGGCCACTGAGCCTGCGCGTCCGGAGCCTGTGCTCCGCAACGGGAGAGGCCACAGCAGTGAGAGGCCCGTGTACCGCAAAAAAAAAAAAAATTCATAGTTTACTCCTTTTTTATTGCTGAGTAGTATTCCATTGTGAATACACCACAATTTATTTATGCACTCACCCACTGATGGACATTCGGACTGTTTTCAGAGTTTGGCTCTCACACATAAAGTTGCTCTGAGAATTTCTGTACAAGTTTTTATGTGGACATGGGTTTTCACTTCTCTCAGATAAATAGCTAGAAATAGAATGATGCGGTAGCATGGTGTACGTTTTAACTTCTCAAGAAACTGCTAAACTGTTTTCTAAATAAGTTGTATCAATTGACATTCCCACCAGAGGGCCAGCTGCTTGAGGGTCTACGACCATTTCCTACAATCAGTCTTTTAAATTTTAATCATTCTAATGGGTGTGTAGCAGTATCTTATGGTGGCTTTATTTGCACTTCTCTGATGATTAATGATTTGAGAATCACTCCGCGTGCTTATTTGCCGTCTGTACATTTTGTTTAGTACAGTATCTGTTCAAATATTCGGCCGTCTTTTTTTTTTTTTTTTTTTTTTTGCGGTATGCGGGCCTCTCACTGTTGCAGCCTCTCCCGTTGTGGAGCACAGGCTCCGGACGCGCAGGCTCAGCAGCCATGGCTCACGGGCCCAGCTGCTCCGCGGCATGTGGGATCTTCCCGGATCGGGGCACGAACCCGTGTCCCCTGCATCGGCAGGCGGACTCTCAACCACTGCGCCACCAGGGAAGCCCTTGGCCGTCTTTTAAATTGGATTGTTGGTCTTAATTTTGAAGTGTAAATCTTCTTTATATATTCTAGATATAAATCTGTTAGATACATGTTTTGCCAGTATTTTCTCTCATTTTGTGGCTTGCCTTTTAATTTTTTTAACAGTGCCTTTAAAAGAGCATAAGTTTTTAATTTTGATAAAGTCCAATTTATCAACTTTTTCTTTTACAGTCATTTCCCATTATCTGCGGTTTTGCTCTCTGTGGTTTCAGTTACCTGCTGTCAACCTTCGATCCAAAAATATTAAAGGGAAAATTTCAAAAATGAACAATTCATGAATTTTAAATTGTGCGCCATCCTGAGTAGCGTGGTGAAATCTCACACCGCCCTGCTCTGTCCTTCCTGAGCCACGAATCATCCCTCTGTCCAGCATATCCTGCCCGTTAGTCACTTAGTACCCCTCTTGGTTATTAGCTAGACTTTCTTGGTACAGCAGTGCTTGTGTTCAAGTGACCCTTATTTTACTTAATAATGGCCCCAAAGAGTAGTGATGCTGGCAGTTCGGATGTGCCAAAGAGAAGCCACAAAGTGCTTCCTTTAAGTGAAAAGATGAAAGCTCTCGAGTTAATAAGGAAAGAAAAAAAAATCATATGCTGAGGTTGCTAAGATCTACAGTAAGAACCAATCTGCTATCAGTGAAATTTTAGAGAATCGTGCTACTCTTGCTGTCACACTTTAAACTGCAGAAGTTACGGCCACAGTGCATGAGCGCACAGTGAAGACGGAAAAGACATAGTGTGTACAATTTTGAAAGACAGAGACACACCCACACACCCCCCCACACACACACACACATACACAATCTCCTTAAAAAGGCACCAGTTAACATGCATAAGGACCCCCAGTGAGTTGTCAGTTGGAAGAACATAACATACCTTGTTTGCCAAAACTCCAAAGGGCACAGATTTACTAACACTAGCCTTTTTTGGGCAAAAATTCAGCCCTCTACTAGAAACACAGGTAAACATGGCCAGAAACTTTTTTTTTAAGTATTTGATTTCTTGGAAATATGGCCATTTGCAGAGAGGGGGAGGCAATGCCCGTGTCCTCACTGCTCTAAAAAGAGAAAACTTTACTTCCTGTCTTGGAAAGTGCAGTTTTCCCATCTTGCTTTGCTGTCCCTGTCGGCAGACCTCAGCCCAGAGCAAGCAGCAGGCGCCTCACACCTGCTGGTGAATTCGTTGTCACCACCTCTGTTTCCAGTCCCTTCAGAGTCACCTGGGGAGCTTTCCCACCAGTACTGACACCTAGACCCCCACCACACGCCCACTGACTCAGAATCTGTGAAACCGTTCATTCAATATTTCCTAGGTGCCCACTGTATGTAAAGGCTTTTGTGCACTTTTAGCAGCACTGGGCCAGGGGGTGGCATGCATTCTGATATAACTCTGACTTTGTCATTGTTCTCAAGCAGCTTCATCCAGGAGGGAAGATAAGAAATATAAACAAAGTGCCCAGTTCACGGCATGCAGTTAGCATGAGTTTGGCGCTGTGAGAAACGTCAAGACACATCCTTGAGATAAGCTGAATCCATCCCAACCACAGGTATGATTTTAATACCTTTAAGAGGTGTGACCTGTCACAGGGTCTAGGGAACACGGACTTCTGCCAACTCAAGGAATAAAGTTAAAAAGAGGTTGAGAAAAAATTCCCTGAGGAGGTAGAGGATCTGATGGAAGGTTCTTCATGCCTGATGGGAAGATGTGATAGACAAGAGAGGCGAGGATGGGCCAGTTCCCACTGGGAAGGAACCACAGACACGATATGACGATTTACTGCCCAGCGAATGGGCTGGATCCTGGTGACGGAGCCAGCACTCTTATTTACGTCGTGGTGACGAGGGGTCAGGCTCTCTCCAGAGAACTGTATGTCTATCAACTCTTTCAACCCTCACACGGTACATGCAATAAATACACTCTGCTGGGGATGGACGGGGAAGCAGAGGCACAGAGCAGTGAAGGGTGGGGTATAAGGAACGAGGGAGCAAAGACTCTGGACGTGAGTCGGGCTGCCAGGCCCTTGGCCTTGAGCTTGTACCCCGGCTGCTAGGTGTGTGTCCCTCAGCACACACTGTCTCCTGCCACCACCAAGTCTACATTCTAGGAGGGGGCGGATGCCAGAGAATTTCAGAGAGTGACAGGTGCTGTAAAGGCTGGGGGGAGTGGTAGAAAGTGACCATGGAGACCGTTCTCCATGGGGTGGCCTTGGAAGACTTCACCTGGAAGGAGACATTGAGCTTGAAACGTGACTAATGGGAAGGAGGCGCCACAGAAGAGCTGGGGAAAGTGTTCCAGGCGGATGGAACGGCAAGCACAGAGGCTGGGGCGCCTTCCCTGGGAGGTTCACGTCGCATCCCAGCAGCAGAAGGGATGCTGTGGCTGCCGTCCGGGTTGCTGTTTTGGGTGACGGAGGACCTTCCCAGGTGAGTCTGGGGCAGGTGCACTGGAAGCAGGCCCTTTGTGCGGCCCCCATTGCGGGGACCCCGGCAGAGGCTGGTTCGGGCCCCAGGGCCCGTCCTCACCGAGCCCAGCTGACTCACTTTTTGTTTGAAGCTGTGGTCCTCAGCGCATTCGGAGTTGTCCTGCCAAATATCTGTGGAGTTCTCCAGCGTCTGCCAAGTGCCCTGAGAAAGGCAGTATCTGTAGGCCCTTCCTGAGTGCTCTGAAAGTAAACACAGCTCTGGGGGAAAGGTCAGAACACGCAGCCCGTTCCCCGAGCACGTGGGAAGGCCCTCATCCTCACCGCAAAGCTGTGGAAAATCCCAGGGAAAAGGAGTTTTCACTTCCCCTTCTGGGGGCTCACAGCATCCTTGCTGTTTATTTAGGATGGAAAGAAAAACACGGAAGCCTCTACATCCATCTCATAACAAACCATGTTCTGTTAATGTCTGCTGTGTTTACCCAAAGTCCCTGGAGCTGGAACGGTCCCTGGTGACTCAGAGATGTGACAGCCCCCCAAGGTGTGGCCCAGCTGGGAGACGCAGACCTGGGGCTTCCTGATGCCCAGGAGGCCGTGCCATGAAGAAGAGAGGGCGCTGGACCAAGCCAGCTCTGCCACCTATGAGCTCTGTGGCCTTGGGCAGGGCCTTACCCCTCTCTGTCCCTCCATTCCTGCTTCTGATGACAAGTCTTGACGATTCTACCTCCAATATTTTTCTTTACTCTTTCTTCTTCTTCCCAAGCTCTTGCCTCTGCCTGTATACACATCCTCATAGCCTCTCTTTTTCTGGACCACTGCAGGAGCTTCCGGACTCACCTCCCCGATCCCCCTCCATCCCTCAGTTCATCGACCACAGGCTACCAACGTCATCTCCCCAAACCACAAACCCTACGACGTCCTTCTCATGCCTTAACGCCTTCTCTGGCTCCACGTAATCTTTATCTACAGAGGGGAGTTTAAAGCCTGGAGCGTGAAGCACGGTTGGCTTCGCGATCAGGCCCCAGCCTCGTGGTCAGTCCTCTGTGCCTGTACACCCCCTCCCTCCTCATATTCGAATGCTCCTGCTCCTCTAATCTCATCCACAGGAGCTCTGCTCCATCTTTTCTTCTCCAAACCCCTCCACTGGTGCCACGTCCTCCTTTGACGTCAGGCGCCCCACTTGGATTCTAAACATTCGATGCACACAGTGTCGAGGGGAAGAGTAACTTCCTACCTTTTGGGACTCACACTCCCTTGAGTACATTTCAGCAGCCCAGGACCCAAATTTTTTTTAAAAGGCCTTTAACTCAACTTCTTTGTAAGTTTGGGTTTTTGATCACTTTTTCTCTTAAAGTGGAATCGACCTGTGTTTTTAGCTCTTGGGAAGGAACAGGTAGACCGTAGAGCTGGGCGATGCTGATCCGTTCCATGTGCGCTCAAGGCGTCGCAGACTTTCGGGTCCTTAAAGCCCTGAAGGAATCCAAGGAGTGTGACCTTAGTGGGGCTCGGCCTCAGCTCCCACTTACGAAGCACCTACTGTGTGGTGGACCCAGTGTGTGCCTTCCCATTCATGCCTCAAAATGCCCTTAAGAATCGGCTGTTATTCACTTCACTTTACAAGGAAACCACAGCTTAGAGGGCGCTGGGAACTTTCCCAGAGTCTCAGAGTATAAAGTCCTCCCTTAGGGCTCCTGACTTGAGCAAGCTCTTTCCTCCCCACTGAACTGACCCCGCTGGTCCAGCAAACTCTCCAGTATCTTCCCTTCAGCTTCACATCCTCAGGCCTTCTGGGCTGATTCCCACTGAATTTCCCCCAGATGACAGTTCCATAGAATACGCCACTACTGCTCCCATCCAGAAATGCATCTTCCTTCGAAATTCTCTCTCTTTGTACTGGAGGCATCAAAATATTGAAACCAAATTTTAACTGATGTGATGATTTCTTGGGCTGAAGTTAAGTACAAAATATCACCATCTTGGCTTCTCAGAAACCCAGTCTCGGGAATTCCCTGGCGGTCCAGTGGTTAGGACTCCATGCTCTCATTGCTGAGGCCCTGGGTTTGATCCCTGGTCGGGGAACTAAGATCCTGCAAGCCGCGCGGTGTGGCCAAAAAGAAAGAAAGAAAGCAAGAAAGCCATTCTCATTTTGTTCGGCCTGGAACTTTGTAATCACTGATGTTCCTTGAGAATAGCGGCCCGTTCTTAGATTTGAATTGTTTCACTCCCCACCCTGGTTTCACTCCCAACCAGGAGGCTGGGCTGCTGGGGCAGGTGGAGGTGGGTTCTAAGTCATGGTCACTTCAGGGCAAGCTAAGGGTAAAATTCTCCATCCAAGTCCCATGAGGCTGAAAAGCACCAATTCCTCCCAACGCTATTGCAAGGGTAGTCTTTTTTTTTTTTTTTTTGCGGTTCGCGGGCCTCTCACTGTTGTGGGCTCTCCCGACACACAGGCTCAGTGGCCATGGCTCACGGGCCCAGCCGCTCCGCGGCATGTGGGATCCTCCCGGACCGGGGCACGAACCCACGTCCCCTGCATCGGCAGGCGGACTCTCAACCACTGCGCCACCAGGGAAGCCCCTGCAGGGGTAGTCTTGATGGCCTTCCTCTCCATCTGGGAAGCAAGAACTGCATGGATGTGAGCATCCCCGTCTTGCCCCACATCTCTTTCTCCTCTCCATGACGGTGATAACTCTTACTCTCACTGCAGCAAAGTCTGTGGTAGCCAGACTTGGACTCTCAGCTCTTCAAAGAAAAGAGGACTCTGATATAAACAGAACCTCCAGACACAGAAGACTTGCAGGAAGAAAAGAGAAGAAGCAGAGAGGAAAAGGAAGATGTGTTACTGACAGCTTAGAAGGAGACCTTTCGTGGGAGAAGCGGGCTGGAGAAAAGAACCTGGTTGGAGCCTTCTAACCACCCCTTGGCTGGGCTGCCCAGGACGGACCGGCCATAAAGGAAATGTTAGAAATTGGTAAAATAAGACTTATTACCTTTGCGCCACCAAGGTAAGTATGAAGGGCAGGGAACAGAGACATTTCCTGCAGTGGAATGAGGCCAGCACACATACTGATCAAAGGTCCCGTTACAAACTGTGCCTGCGGAAAGAAGAGGACAAAATAAACTGATGGAGCCCAGAACCCACCTCCCTGGCATCAGAAGCTGGTGTAGGCTGCACAGGGACCAGCAAGGGGCGTCGCACTCTCCAGACAGGTCAAAGATGAGGAACCACGTGGAGAGGACGGGAATGCTTCATGCAGCCCCACACTGGGGCTCTGTCTACCCAACTTGACCCCTGGCGGTGGTCCAGTCTTTTATGTCAATGTGCACGTCACACTGATTTTGGTTTACTTTACATGAGCTGAACTCTCACAGAAACTCAGGGTCAGGAGGACACTTGGATGTTCAGCCAGCATCTTCTGTCCCATAATTAACTAAATAATTGTCAAACCTTCACCAGTTAGATCCCGGAACACCCTTAATATGAAATGTGCAAAATGACCAGTGGATATAAGGGGATTTGCAGGATCCAGGTTCTTGGTCATGTGTACCTGACGCAAGCACTACCTGGTCGGATTTCTCTGTTTGAAGATTAATCCAATGATCATTATGACATATTTGGGCACCTCAAGCTCAGGGTGTGATTTACATCCTGGCACTTGGCAATGAGATACTACAAACATTAGCCCCACCCTTATGGGCCCCCAGAGTCAAATGAGGGGTTTCAGGCTGGACCCCAAACATCCGCATTGCAAGCTCCTCACTCCTGGTTACCAAGCATCATTTCCTACCATTGGCTCCCTATTAAGCTAGAACTCGGCGGCCACTCAGGTGAAGAGCCAGGTTGCTGGTATCGGGACCCTGCAAATGCAGATCTGCTGGGTTCCGGGCTGGCTCGGGGCACCCTATGGACCTGGTGGCCAGGTGTCAGCACCCAGTGTGTGGGCGCTCACCTGGCTGAGCTGCCCAAAGCGCGGCACCTGATCAGGAGGACCTGCCCTACTTTGACCTCAGAAAGCAATATTCCTCTAGGTGGGAGTGGTTCCTGCCATGAATCAAGCCTTGGTGGCCGCCCACCTGGCTGAAGGAGGGAGGGGGGCATAGCTTGGAGGCTGGGACTGCCTTCAGGTCAGGAAAACGCAGAGAGAGTTTATAGTGTCCTGTCAACCTCCAGGTCCCTGAATGACATGATCTGAAAGAAGCCAGGAGAACAAGGAGGAGGTAGCTTTCACCCACAGTCCCCAGTCTCAGAGGCAGTGGGCCAAGGCTCCTTATTCCTTTCTTTTCTTCAAAAAAAAAAAAAAAAAAGAATTTGCATGTACCCAAAGAGTCAGCATGTAGGCAGGAGAGGTTGTGGGCTGACCAAACTATTAACATATTAGCTAGAATGCTCTAAACCTAATGTAGACCGGGGTAAGAGAAGTGTTAACACCACGGGAGACGGAAGGACACACCCCTCAACACACAGTAGATTCCTGGGTTAATCTACAACAGCGGCTCATGTCATGTGATTAGGTGGTCAGCGTGCTGTGACAGACGGCTTTTATCAAAGATGGCCACACGCATATATATCCCATCTCACATGCTCTTTTACAATGGAGGCAGGCAGCCTTTCTAACTGTCTGACCCAACTGAACATGGCAGAAGTGACTTCCAAGGCAAGGTCACAAAAGGCAACGTGGCCTCTGGTCATGCTTGTCCTTGCAACCCAGCCACCGTGCTGTGAGGAAGCCCAGGCCATATGGAGAGACCACATGGAAGTGTTCCGGCCAACAGCCCCAGCTTGGTTCCCAGCATCCACCAGCACACATGGGTGTGGACCAGGCTTCAGATGAATCCAACCCCTGGCCTTTGAGTCTCCCAGCTAAACTCCAGATATTGTAGAGCAGACACAAGCCATCTTCAGTGTGCTCTGTCTGAATTCCTGACCCACAGAAACTGTGAGAGATAATAAATCATTGTTATTACCGTTTTAAGCCACTAAGCTTTGGGGCTATTTGTTATACAGCCATAGATAACTGATACATGTACTTACCAGAAGTTTCCTTGAGTAAGTCTCTCAGACACTTCTCTTTGTACTGAGCCCACTTCCGAGTTGTCTCCTCGAGGAGAGATCCCGTAACCTGAGCAGAGAAAACCATGGAGACCCCCAGTTAGCAGCAAGCACAGAGGTGGCCTTGTTATCATCTCACACCACGATTCTCAAACCTTCCCACTGATGAGTCCATAATGGCCTGCACCTCGAAACAATTTCTTTGGTAACTTATGTCCTACCTTCAAGATACATACACACTTCACATGCACTCCATAATCTAATCATATTGGGTTTGAAACAAACACAAAAGATTTTTTTCAGAATCTTCCATGAGCTTGACATTTCAAGAGGACGCAATGTGCCCATCCTGACGTTTCACAACCAACCAGAAGAATGGCTGCATGCTTCTAAGACCCTGTGCATCTCAAAGAGAGGAGCAGCACACTAAGAGGGCTCAACGGGGGTCAGAGAAGAGCCAGAACAATTGCAGGGCCTGTGCTGTCCCGCCCAGGTGGCTGTGGGCCCAGAGTTGAAGACATTGGGTCGCAGATGCTCTGCTACGGCACCGCGGTTTCGGGATCTTTTTTCTTTCCAACATCCCGTAGAACCTTGGATATACAGCATGCATTTTGCAGGGCTTTCCAGATAACTGGGTTGTCTAACAACTTGTAATTGTGTAGCTGAACCATTTGTTTTGGTTTTAAAGGGTCTTTCCCTTCTTCAACTTACTCATTTGAATTGAGAACTTACTGTGTGCCAGGCTTTCCATTAGGAAGGAATTAAGGGGGTGCAAAGATGGGCAAGACACAGTCTCTGCCCTAAAGGACTCAGCGTCTGCTAAAGATACGGCGATTATATGAGCAGCTGGCCTAAGTCAAGTGACCGTCTCACCCTGTCTTCCTCTGCTTCCAAACAGACCCCTCCTCTAGTGGCTCAGTGCTGGCACCATCGTCCTCTCAGCCACAAACCAGAGGCCAGGGGGCGTCCCCCACCTCTCCCCTCCCCCCCACTCCCATATCCACCTATGCACCCGAGTCTGTCCTCCTGCGTTCCTCTCCTGTCCAAGCCGGCCTCCCGTTCCCTTCACCTCCTCACTGGTGCCACATCCCCCCTCCATGCTGTTCCAGGGGGACAGGTCCCCAGGGCCGACCTGAGAACAGGGGGTCCCCTGCCTAGTCTTCCCCTCAGGACCCCTTGACTCAGGAATGAACTTCTCAGCCACACCCACCCCAAGTCTCTCAACCCCCATCCTGCTCTCCCATGACTTGGGATCGTTGCCCTTCCCGTCGGCACCTCCCTTCCACACTCGCTTCTCCTGGCTCACTCCCAGTTCACGTGTCAATGCTCAACTCAAGCTCGTGGCCGCTGGGCCCATTGGGCCACGTCTCTCACTGAAGCCTGGAGCTAGTAACCCTCTGCGGTGCCCCGGGAGCCCACACACAACCCATCACTTTGTACTGTCATCGGCGGGTCACACGTTCATCTCGCTCACTACGCGTATGTTCTTGGAGGGCCGAGCTAGCCCTTCATCTCTGAACACCAACCCTTAGCACAGGGGCTACTGTCCTCTTTCTCCCATATTTTCTAGCTAAAGAAACAGAGGCTCAGAGATGGGGCGAGGAGGGGGCTGGGATGAATCCAGCAGGGGTTAAACATGTGATCTGTGCTAAGATCACCCAGCAAATCAGTGAGCTTTGTGGCTTTGTCTCCTCTCACAAGGAGTAACAAACTCAGTGCTTTTCTGGGCCAGGTAGGTAACCTGAAAGAATGAGGTGGGACAGGTGATGGTGGGGCTATTGTAAATTGGGGAGACAGTCCACCAAAAGGCATTCAGACACACACACACACACACACAGAACGAAACAAACAAACAAAAACCATCTATGAGCCCCACAGGTAGCTAGTTTTCACCTCCTGAGTAATTAGTCCAATCTACCCCCTCCCTCCTCTGCCCAGCACGCCCCCCTGCCCGATCCCATGGCATTCACATTAGGGTCTGTGAGTAGTTGCTTTGCAATCTTTCCAGAGAATCACATAGCCAACTTTCTGAAAAAGAGCTAGTATGGCCATCCTCGGACAAGAGGTGTCCAAACTTTCTCAGCTCTCAGTGCCTTTCGTGTCTCAATAATTTTTCCACAGCATCCCCAGGCCAAAAGAAATATCTAAAGTTCCACTCATTAAGTAGGTAGACCCGAACAAACTTAGTGCCTGCGGGGGATTGTAAGACGTCTCAGACCTGAGAAGCAGATTGGCCATCACCACCTGTGCTCCTGTCCCACACTGATTTTTGCGCAGTGCTTGCTTTTTATCACAGCAACTGCAAAGAAGCCCAGCTTTGCGAAGATACAACGTCATCCGAAGGAATGGATAATAATAATGAAGTGCTGCTTCCCTCAAAAAATTAAAATATCTAACAGCACCCCTGCGAGTTCACAGCGGTGCCCTGGGGCACCTTAGCACACAACCTGGGAACCATGGGATTAGCCAATAAGTAGTCATCAGGATGGTAACGATGATGAAATGATTGGCATTTACCCCTTGGTTTCAGTTTCCAGTGAGTTTTTAATCTCTCAGTTATGGCCCAAGAGGCACAATGGAACAAAAGACCACATTGTTTAAAGAAATACACATCCTAATGGGACCATAACTGACTATATTATTTTTACAAATTCCGCAGAGAAGTTGATAACAAAATCATCAGCTTCCACGTTCCTCCACGCCACCAAAGAAAGACGCTTTCTTGGATAAAGTGCTGTTTATATCCACCAGGACCCGGCAGAGGAAGAGATAATAAAATCAATTGTAGATGTGAGCTGTCCCTGGGCTAACATTCTCCTATCCCCCTGCTCTTTGCCACGACTAACAGCCATGGTCAGAAGAAAAAAATAAAACCTAAGAAGCACTGAATCTGGTCAGTCTAGAAGAGCTGGACAGACTCAGACTGTCTTCCCAGGTATTTGTCCTAACGACACCAAAAACACAGGAGGCAAATCCAAGTTCAATCACAGCCAAACCCAAATAAAGTAATGATGGGTGGATGTTTTCTAACTGGAAAAGTTCAGCTTGATAGTGATTCCCCTTTTCCTTGCATGGGCAGCCAGCATCACAACACAGTTGGCTGAGAAGGGAGTAAGGAAAAGGAGGGAAAAGCCGCTGCTGACTTGGTTTAAATAAAACTTCTACTGTTCTTTGTTACTGAAGGAACAGACTTCACTGTAAATAAAATAAAAATGAACAGACAAGCAAAACGGGGAGAAGATGGAATCTTAATCCTTTTCGTCAGAAATAACCATCTCCTTCCAGACTCTTCTCTCTGCACTCACATACGTCCTTTTTCTTTCTTCTTTCTTTTCTTCTTCATTTTAACCCAAAAGGAAATCATACTGTTTTGTAGCCTTTTTTCCCACTTGAAGATATATTATGACTATATTTCCATTTCAAGAACTACACTTCTAAAACACCATTTTAAGAGCTCCATGATTTTCTGTGGATGAATGTGATATCATTTATTTTTTAAATCCTCTAGCATTGAACATCTACATTGTTTTAGATGTTTGGTAATATAAACGATGCTGTCATGAAAATAGTCTCAGCTAAAAATTTGAGCACATCTTTGTTTTCTTAGGAAAAATTCTTTGAATTGGAATTTCTGGGTCATAGACTATACATTCTTAAAAGGTTTTGACAATGTACTGCCAAACTATCTATCCTAGCCAAAAAAATAATTTTTATTTAAAAATATTCACCTTTTTACACTCTCATCAGCAAAGTATGAAAGTGCCACACATTCACTTCTTAAAGAGCCTTAGAGAGTTTATATTTTTTGATGCCAAAGCAACTGCTAATTAACTGAGTTGTGGGGAGGGGTAGGAGAAGTGAGAAGATAGCACCGTTTCCCAGCTCGAATTTAGAAACTAAACGATCCCTGAGAATTCCTCATTAAGTGAATTTTATGAAGACTTCCAGGCAAAAGCACATTGCGGTCATTTATATCCATGCAGGGCCAGCGTTGATGAGCAAAACTCATCGTGGCGATCTATGCAAAGCCTTGTAACATAAACATCTGGAGAAAGAAGATGGGTTTTAAGATGGGTAACCAAGAGGAGGGTCTTCAGGATTACATACACACACCACAGGACAGACGGAGGGTAAGAGGTTCTGAAAACAGATGGGGTGGCAGAGGCGGGGAGGGGACACTGCTCACAGGCACGTTATCAATTATGAAAATACCAAGGTGTGGCTTGGTCAGTGTCATAAGCCGGCCTGAGGCACTGCAGATTCTGCGGTTGTCACATAGAAATATTCGTATGTCAACAGCTTCCAAGGAATGCTGGGGATGAAAGAACACAGGACTGCAAATAGATGGGGGTAGGTGCGACGGCTCCACTGCTCACAAGCTATACCATTGCAGGTGATTGTGTAACTCCTGTGAATCTTAACTTCCCCATCTGTGAAATGGGTTCAAAGGCTCATTGTGGGAGTTTGGGCAAGATGATTTAGGATAAAATGCCAAGTGCTGCAGGAGAGCTTGGCACCTAATAGACAGTTGACACATGGTTGTGGATAGGAGGTGAACAAAACCAGGCAATTAGCTGAATATACTCCGTTTGAATATGAGGTAGAGAATTGAAGCAAGGGTGAGAGACCTGTATCAACTCTCCCAACAATGGCCCTGCCACTAAGTAAGTCTCGGGGCAGGCGGCAGGCCAGGCCACGTCCCCTCAGGAAGGTTCTGGTCACTCACGAGAGGCAGCCACCATGGCAAGAATCCCATGAAACCACGGTCTGCGCTCACATCTACCCTTTGTGAGGGTTTGAAGCCAGCCTCTGGGAGGACTTGGATACAGAGAATTTGGTAGGGGTTTTCTGCCTGTCTGGTTCTGCACCAGCACCAAAGAAAGTCTGATAAGGTGAACACTTATGAGAGCCGGCACCCAGCCCTCCCTCCATGGGAGCAGTAGGCGTTCAGAATTCCGAGGTTGCAAACAGAGCCTAACTCTGCCCGTGGACCAAAGGAAGAAGAGAAGCATTTCTCAAGACGCTTCCTTACTCAGGTGAGTGGAACAGAATTTCCTTCACATCATGGCCCGGTATAAAAAAGGAACCTTGAAAAGGGAAGGGGCAAAGGTCTCGTCTCCTTGGATAAGAATAAAACAAACTACCAAGAACGCCCAACTAAAGAAGATAGTTACATACATTATGATACACCCCTGAAGACCTTAAACATCATGCCACGGAGCTACATTTTCTGATGTAGGAAGAAAGTTCAACTTCCTTGAGACTCAGTTTTCTCATCTGTAAAATGGGGTTAACAGGAGAACCTCCCTCCCCAGGGTTGCTGAGTGCATGAAATGAGATAATAAGGGCCCCGGACCTGGCACCAGACCTGGGGCATAGTAACCGTTTCATGGAAGTGTTAGTTTGTGATATTAGTGTATTTTGTTAAGAAAAAAAGCATATTGCAAGAAAATATTTATAGGATGAGTCTATGTTTGTTTTAAAAAAAGCTATATGTAAATAAATGGTAGAAAAATGTCTTAAGGATAAGTCAAAAAATGTGAATGGGGGTGATCTCTGGGTGGTGGGATTACAGTGGTGTGTAGTTTGTATTTATGCTTTTCTGGATTTGGTAAGTTCCTTTTTGTAAAAAATGAGCATTCTGTATTTTTATAATAGGAAGGAAGAAATGAAGGAAGGAAGGAAGGAAGGAAGGGAAAAAAAAAATCCACCCGTTCAATTTAAATAACTCAAACCTGAAAGAACGATGAAAGTGGACAGGAGGAAACATGCAGGAATTCTAAATGCTCTTTGCAGAGTTCACGCTGACATGGGAAAATGCTTATGATATGATGTAAAGGCGAGACCAGGATACAAAATGTTGTCTGCATCCTAATTCCATCTGTGTAAAAATAAAATGCATAGAAAAAGGATTTGAGGAACATATGCCAAAATGTGAACAGTGATTACCTCTGAATGCTTGGATTACGGGGGATCGTTATGTCTCAATACTGTTTTACGTTTTCCAAATTGCCTACAAGAGGCCTGAAGTGCTTCTACGGTCAGAAAATACATACAACTGATAATAATAACAGTAACAATAACAATACAAACGGCTCTTACTTGCTTGATGGAAACCAGAAGCAGCAGGGCCAGGAAGGGCCTCGCGGGGGTCCAGAGAGCCCGCTTCCCGGGGGAGGGGGGAGGCCTGGCCCCCCGGGTGGCAGGGATGCCCGCGGGCACTGTGTGGGCTCCGGGCAGGGGTCCCACTCTCCTACTCCTGGGCCCTGCCCGCCTCGGTTCCGGCCTCATCTTCCTCGCCGTGCGGTCACAAGTGCTGGCACATTGCTTGAACGGTCCAAGATGTACCACAGGCGGCCTCCTCTTGCATTCCTCTTCCTACGGCGAGAAAATGTTTGCACAAACCCTCTGGACGCCGCCCCAAGAGCGTCTGCCCCAGTCTAGAGCCATCTACCAGATCTCCAAAGTTTCTCATCTGTGACGACTCATCCCCCGCCCCGGCCCCCCCAAAAAGCAAGGAGATTTTTCCCAGACCTCCCCCAAGTCAGCTGTGCTCCTGGGACTTCCTGGACAGAGGCCGCCCAGGAGAAAAGGCAAAGCGGTCAGTGGGTTCCACCCCCCGAAGCCCCGCTCTGTGCACAGGACCAGGGTGGGACCAGCTTGGGTTCCAGCTGCTGAGGACCCGTGGCAGGGAGGATGGGCCCCTAGCCAGTGCTGAGGTGGGCAGCTTTGGGAGGGGGACAATTCTTGCTACGGCTTTAAGTTTGTCCAGGTTGGGCTGAGCCCAGCCACAAAGGCAGAGTCTCCTCTGGGCCCTGTTTATGCCAAGACTTCCAGAAAGACAGCTGCCCAGCCCAGGAGATAGCAGCTCCTGACCCAGGGCCTGAAGCAAAACCTCACTCAGCACCTCGAGTTCCTGTTACACAACAGCCAAAGAACATCCTAAAAATTCAAAAATGTGCACGCCTCTGGATTGCCCCTACTGGTTGTGAGCAAAGGTTGCTCAGTCCACCTGGCAGATCCTTTGTCAGAACCCATGATCCACGACTGCCAACTAACGTGTGTGTCCTTTCTCACCACACCTCATATATATAAAATCTTTTCACCTGGCATCCTATTTCATTCATCCTCACGATAACCCTGTGGGGGTATGATGATTTCTCCACTTGACAGCTGCAACACTGAGTTTCAGAGAGGTTAGGCGGCTTGCCCAAGGCCACACAGCAAGTAAATGGCAGAGCCAGGATACCCAGGTCTTCTGACCAGTCACCTGACCACAGCTACTTGGTCAGGTGCCATATCTGACCCTAACCCTCTAAGTGAGTTCCTTTTCTCTAGTAGGCTCAGCACTGTGTCTCTGAGAGGCTCTGCTTGGCCCTTCTCACCCTCCCCTCCCTGTCCAGCTCCCGGCAGCCGCTTGCAAGTTCTTTCCAGCCTCCTGAACTGGAGTCCCAGCAGAAGATGTCCTGACTGGATGAAACGCTGGTCAGCAAGAGACAGGAACACCATGTTTCCATTTAGGGATTCCCCCCCCCCCATAAGTTGAACCAGAGGAGCTTAACCTGGTTAACTTACCCAAGTGAGTGAATTCTGAACAGTTGGAGAAAAACAGGTGAGCGTCACTTAATGGAAATCTTAAAAAAAGTGGCAAGACTCTAAGTGTCAGAAGTAAAACGCCCGTAATGAACATAGACGCCACCTCCCGCCAGATGGACTCATATAATGATGTGAACTCTGGCGTCCATGTGTTCATCTCTTTGGGGCAGCAGAGAGAGGGATGAAGTGACCAAGAGGAGGAAAATTGCTCACGTGATAGCTCTGATCCTGTGTGGGGCTGTAAAGCTAGTCTATAATGCACTTTGCAGACTATCTTCCAAGTTGCCTGCTGGCAAAGACAGTGCCTGTTTGATAAGAATATTCTATCTGACCTCTTTGAACTTTTTCTCAAAAACATCTTTTTTCTGAAGGGACAGGGGTTAGGGAACTGCACACGACTTCCCAACCTGTTGGATGGATGCCATCTAGTGCCATAACGAGGTAACTCCTCTTCCCACAAGACTGGTTGGCAACCAGGACAAACAGACACAGCTCACAGGCTACCCACAGCACAGACCACAGTCCTCTGTCTTTACCAGCAGGAAAGTCCAGACAGAGTAATATGGACCCAAATGACCCTGGCCTTTTTCTCCTACCTGCCCAGGCTGGCATATTCTCCATTATATCTGAGGGTCTTTGGAGGTGTCTAACATGGGATGGAGAACCTGTGTGCTCCAGATGCCATGTGGAAACTTCTGCTACCCTCCTCTGGCCCTCACTGTTTCATCCATGTCCTCTGCCCAAGAAGCAGCTTAAGTCTCCTCGGCAACGCCGCTCCTGCAGTGCCCCCTGGGCAAGGGCATGAGTGATAATGAGACAGGAGGGAAGGGGGCAGGGCACAACCGTTAAAAGAATGCCACAGCCTTTGAGCATACGACAAGAACTGGTTACGACCAAGATGGTGGAAGACTTTACTTCCCGCAGACTTTGAGCCTTATTATACGCTTATTGTAATATATTAGCATGTTAATGACACGCCCACCGGCGCCATGACAGTTCCGAGGCAGGTCATAAGAAGCCACAAAGTGGGCAGTGTCCCAATGCAGGGGAAATCCCCACCCCTTCTCCAAGATACTTAGAATATCCCTCCCACTCATTAGCATATGAAATTACCCGGCCCATAAAAACTAACAACCCCGCACCCCAAGGCCCTCTCACTTTCTGAGAAGGTCCGCATTGCATCCGGTATGTGTATCCCTCTAAACAAACCCGCTTTCATTTCACTCTGTCTTGCTCTCGAATTCTTTCCTGTGCGAAGCCAAGGACCCTAACTTGGCCGCCCATCCCAGGGACTCCCCTGAGACCTGGGATGTGACCATTCTCTCGCCTCCCCCCACCCCGCCCCCGCCCTTCTCCTGCAACAATATGCCAGGGCCCCTGCCTGCCAGCTATGGAGGCCCCAGGGTGGTGCTGAATGCACCCATGTGGGGTGCATGCCCCCCTCCCCTCTGCGTAGCACTCAGGCCCTGAAGCAGGCTGCCTAGACCGGAGCGTCTCAGTCCCTGGGCCAGAAGTTGTTCTCCGCAGCAGTCTCTTTCTCTGTAGAGCTGGGCAGGCCTCAGCCCGAGGACCCTGACCAAAGCAAAAGACAAGGGTGGAGCAGTCTCACCCAGACACCCACCCAGACCATCCTGGACCTCCGTCAGAACCCAGCGTCCTTTATAACAGCCAGCAAGCGGAAACAAGTCAAGTGTCTATCCATCAGTGGATGAATGGATAAACAAATTGCGGTGTGTCCACACCATGGGACATTATTCAGCCTTTAAAAGGAAGGAGATTCTGATACCTGCTACAACACGAGGAACCTTGAGGACATTATGCTACATGAAAAAAGCCAGTTACGAAAGACAAATTCCACGTATAGCTAGAGTGACCAAATTCACAGAGAGTATCGTGGGTGTTGCCAGGGGCTGGGGGTGGAGGGATGGGCAGTTAGCATCTAATGGGGACAGAGTTTCAGTTTCGTGAGATGAAAAGAGCTCTGGAGATCGGTGGCCGAACGCGAATGTACTTAAGTGTGCACTTAAAAACGGTTAACGTGGTGAATTCTGTGTTATGCGTATTTGCACCACAGTTGAGCAAAACCAGAAACTGGCACCTCCAGCACCTCTCCATCGTGGGCGGGACAGAAGGGCTGACACTGTTAAAGCGGGGGCGTCCCAGCGCTATGCCTCCTCAGGGTACAGGTGTTCAGAGGATGCTGCACGCTGGAGAGCACCGGTTTCCCAGGGGGATGTGAGGGAAGATGTAAGAATGCCAGATGGCGGGCTGAGGAGGGGCAGGTACCATGACAAGGCAGGGGAGGGGGGCCCCACGGCTCATCCTGCCTCTGCACCCCGCATTCGGCCATGGACCGGGCCAGGCGACAGCGGGTACTGGCCCTCCTCCCCGTCTGCCTCATCCTCGCCTTCTCCCTCACGGCCGTGGGCAGCAGCTACTGGTGTGAGGGGACCCGGCGGGTGGCAAAGCCGCTGTGCCAGGACCATCCGGAGGTGCTGCACTGCATCCACTACAGCAGTGGCAGCAGGGACAACGGGACCCAGGCCGTCCAGTACATTTGGGAGACGGGAGACGACAGGTTCATCTGGCGCAGGTTCCACCTGGGGCTCTGGCAGTCATGCGAGGAGAGCCTCGACAGCACAGGTGAGCATGGCCTGGGGGGCCCGGGGGGACAGGTGCGGGATGGCCACTAGGGCTTGAACCCCAGCTCTGCCGCTGACTACCTGTGTGTCCTCGAGCAAGGCTCTCCACCTCTCTGAGCCCCAGTTTTCTCACCTATAAAACAGGAACAATAGCTGTACTCATCTCTAGAGTTACCATAAAGATGAAATGACCGAATTCACTAAACACTGCACCAGATACAGGATAAGTGTTTATTACACATTAGCTTTTACCATTTCCTAGTGTCATTCAGTCTCTGGTGAATCTCAAGTGGCCCCCCACCCAACCCTAAACTGCATCCCCGCACATTTAAGGGGTCTTGGAACAGAAGGTTCTCTTAGGAAACACACTCATCATCATTGGTGGGAAGGGAATCCCCTGTACGGAGCACATACCAGAAGTAAAACCATGAACAAGTCAGACCTTTATCTCAGGCAACCTTGAAATAACCCCAGCAAAGTAAATAGTGTTTTCTCAGCTCGCAAATGAGGAAACTGAGTTTCAAGCTACACAGGAGCAAGCCCTCCACCACCACCATTACTCAAGCCTGATTCGTTGATGTCTTTTGAACTTCAACGGGCTTGACAGGGTGGTGGTGAGGGAAGTGGTGAAGGAAGAGGACAGAGAAGGGGAAAGAGAAAGTTATAATTTGGAGGACGTATTTCAGAAAACAGTGTTTTTACCTCGTGAGCAAGCGAGGAAGGAGGAATTCGGCAGCCTGGCTGCAAACCCAACCCCATGCTCGGGGCCAGGATGTTCTTCCCTTCCTGCTGGGAGAACACGGCCCTCAAGGTGGAAAGGAGAGGACCCCCACCCCTCAGCATGCCCACCCTGACCTCAGGCTTATTACATTACATCCTTGTACAGTTTTTTGCTTTTCCTGAAGTTTCTAATTGCCTTTTCTTTCCCCATACCCGTAGCATTAGTAATTTATTCCTGAGGTCTAAGTAAAAGGCAACAAGAAGGAACCCTCTAAGATGCTGTGTGCCCCTCCCCATCACTGCCCCCGTGGTCACTGCAGAGGGGCGGTGCCAAGCCTTGCCCTCCCATGTACACAGGCCAGTGCCTGCGGCCTTTGCTCTAAGTGTGGTGAGGACACTGCAGCAGTACAAGGAGCTCAGGCTACCGGCGGGGCTTCCCCACCTCTCTCCTCTGGGAAGTGCACTCTCTTCCTATCCGTCCACTCTCTCTACCCTCATGGACAGATGCAGGAGGCTCATGGCCCTGCCTCCTGAAGGGTCCTCAAGATAGTCTCAGGTTTGTGGTTTGGAAAATACAATCATCATACCCCTAGGCAAATTGCTTGAGAATTACCATTCCCTTTCCAAGTCCCCATCTGAGGGTCGCCTATTTCTATTTCCACCGCTGCATATAAAGAAAGCATGACACCAGCTATCAAATGGTGCACATCACAATCACCCAGGGAGTTTGTAAAAATCCAGATACCCAGCCCTGGACTTTCTGATTCAGCAGATCTGGGATGCGGTCTATAAACCTGCATTCCCTTTAAAAAAATATTTAACCAAGGTAATATTTACACATAGGTAAGAGATCAAATCATTTTGAAAGGCTTCTAAGAAAAACTAACAGTCTCCTGCCGCCTCCTACTTCATAACCTAGTGCTATACCCAGGGGAAACCACTTTTAGCTTAGTTCTTTCTTCTGGTATTTGCCTCTGCATTTCTAAACAATACGCTGATATTGCTATGTTAGATAGTATCTATTAGATGTTAGATAGTATCATGTTAGATAGTATCTATTGACTTCCTGTCATGATAGACAAGGATAAATTTCTCTCACCACCACATCCCATATCTGCCATCCTTCTAATATAGTTATATTGCTATTTTATTTAAATCAACAAACCAATAATTTATTTACACTATACACGGATTGTTCATCACAGAATCAAGAAGGGTGCTATCACTACCTTAAACTTCTTATACAGCTTTTTGCTTTTCCTGTAGTTTCTAATTGCCTTTTATTTCCCCATCCTCATAACATTTTTTTTTTTTTTTTTTTTTTTGCAGTACGCGGGCCTCTCACTGTTGTGGCCTCTCCCTTGGCACTTTTGTCAACACACAGAGTGTTTACTACACACACACCCGTCTTCTCACGGGTCACATGACTGAAAGGTTTTTCGTATATGATCAGGAAGACGTGCTGAATTCTGAGGAGGGTTGATGTTTTCAGTGATTCATGGACAAAGCCAAGGAAAAGTAAAGAATGTATTTCTTGACCCTTTTCTGATGTACGTTTATCTTATATGCTTGATGTCCAACCAGAAGGAGGCTTTACCAAGGGCTTCGCTGGGTTTCCTCAACGATTACTCCACACAGGTGCCTTTTAAGGTACTCTTTGTAAAATTAAATGTGTTGATAGTCACACAAATTTGGAAGATGTCGTAGACTGCCTTTCCTTCTTGGAAATTCACAATGCACATTAGCACATTAAAATCTCAATAAAGAAACCTGTTTATTCTTACATATCCCAGTGTTTCCTAAAATTAGTTGAGGTAGTAAAAAAAATATCTGTGTAGAATAAGGATTAATATCCTGTGAGACTAGTGTTCAGTGGAACACCCTTTGGAAAAGGCTGATCTAGAACATCAGACTCATTTCACAGATGGGAAAACTGAGTTCCAGAGGTAGACAGGCCCCACTGAGGATTGTATAGCTAGATTCTGATAGAGCTACACATGCAACTCAAACTTCTTAACCCTGAGCCCAGACTTTCCCTACAAACCCACAATACCCAAAACTTAACTGAAGGGCAATGGTCTTATAATTGTCAATGAATAAGTTTGTGCCCATCCATCTAAAAAGAATACTCCATTCACACTTTTATATATTTGGGGTTTTTTTCTTTTTATTTCTTTTTTTTTTTTAAAGGCAGACTGCCACGTGCAGCGCCTCATTTGGATGTGTCTGGAGTCTCGGAAGCTTGACTACCCTACGTTCTCCTATAAATGGACCTTGAGAGCTTGTCTGGAGGTTCTAGCAGGGGAGCACAGCTACTCGTATACCCTCGACCAAAGAACGGTCCTCCTCTATCGGGGAAGGTCGTCCTCTTCGACAGAGCGTGCAGCTTCGGGAGGGACACAGATGGAGCGGTGAGGGAGGAAGGGGACGCCCGCCTAGCCAGCCAGATCAGCTGAATGAACGCTGGCGATGAAAGGGGTGACAGAGGTTGCAGCCAGATCGCCCTCACATCCTACATATTTCTTGATATAATAAGGTCGTCCAGGTAAACCGAGGTCTTTAAATATTGTCATCACTTTATTAAGAAGGAAGAAAGGAGGCCATTGTCCTCAGAACACCTTCCCCCTCCCCAGAAACGTGACCACTGTGCTACAAGATGCCCCGAAAACAAAAAAGGTTAGAATTAAATTGTTACTAGATAATAACTAAAACAGTAGCAAACGTATAGGAAATAAAGCAAAAGGCCTACATTAGGTTGCAAATAAATGCCTACAGAAGGTGGTAAGGGCTAGCGAGGAATGCCAGTGACCTTGAAGCCTCAGCCTTAGCTGAAGGGGGCACGTCTTGCTCAGCTCAGCCTTACGGGCTTGTGGGCTTATGAGCTCAATGTCATCAGTTCCTCTGGTTGTTCAAGGGGAGCAAGCTATCTGGCTTTCCATGTGAAAACACATTGCCCAGGCCCAAGAAAGCATGGCTGCAGCGGACCGCAGCCTGGGGCCCCCTCGGGGAGATTACTCCGTACAAATTTCTGCTATTGAGTCTAATTTAGCACAAGTGCCTGGGAGAGTTGGGGGCAAAACAGGAAAAGACTGCAACTGGAGGTGGATGGAAGGCACCCACCCGGGGCTTTAGAGAGAGGGTCAGGAGAGGTGAGGGGGGCTGAGTAGATCTGGCCGTAAGGACTCCAGCCTGGGGAGGATGTGCAGGAGAGGAGCCTCGGGCTGTCCGGCCACCCCCAGCTCTGCTGCCCCCTGAGGCTTCCTGGATATCTTCCTTCTGAATCAGCTCCATCTCCATCCCCCTAAAAGTTGACCCTCCGGGGATCCCCTACCTGGAGTGCTATTTCCGGTGATCCTCTGTTAAGTCACACCGAATAGCTCTGCACCTTCTTCCTAATGCCTTTAAAGAGAGAGCGCATCCTCCGAAGTGAAGATTTAAAACAAAAACTCCTGGTTGGGGCAGCGCTTCGACTAACTGTTCTTTTTCTTGGACGAATGAATTAGTCAACAAAATGTGTTGATTTCCAGTACTACGCTGTTCTGCTAAACTCAGAAAGTTCAAGGACAGAGGGACCTGGGCACCCCATAGTGGGTGGGGGCTTGGGGAGAACAGCAGACAGGTTTCCAGAGTCTGTCCCCAGCACTACGACACCGTTTCCTAGGCTGGCTGGCTGTACGGCTTGGCTGGTAAACTTCTGTCCAGCTATGTAACACCTGCCTGTCCGGCTTTGTGGGATTTATAAAGATTTTTCCTTTTAATCCTGCTGGGCTTATTCAAAAGGAACATCATTTCTGAGGATTCATATTAATCAAGGGGTCACTGTGGTCTGACCCTTCGCCCAGGCTAAACTCACCCTCCTAAGCTATTGGGAATTCTCTTAATCTCCTCGGCCGGCCTCCATTTTCACTTTGCCCTGCCCCTGGCTCTGTACCTGGCCTCCTCTTTACTCCTGCTGAGACAAGGCAGCCCTCTTCAGAAGACAAGATAGACCCTTAGGCCTCCGTGTATTAAGTATAAAGACAGCAGTGGTGATGTTGAAAAAGGCACTGGGTCCCGGGTGAGAAAATCCAGTTTCAACTCCTGATTCTACCAACCTGTTTGAGCCTGGCCTCCAAGTCTGTAAACTAGGGATATCTGTACTTGCCTTTATCAATAATTAAACACACCAAAAAGTGGAAGGCTGCTCTCAAGATACTTTCATAACTTTCTCATTGGAGGACTTTGATAAAACCCATTTTGCAGATGAAGAAAGTGAGGCACAGAGAAGTCAAGGAACTTCCTATGATTCCTGACTGGGGCAGAACTGGCATAGAAGCCAGTCCTGTTGGATTTAAATGCCGCATTCTGTCCATGATGTCCATCTGCTACTCTCACTCCAGGCCTGGCTCACAGGGTTCTAGTGAGGAGCTGATGACATGATGTGAAAAAAGGACCCCCATCAGCCCCAAAGTGCCTTGCAAGAGAGCAGGTGCGAGTGTTGAGATTTCCCCAAGGCTGTAGACCTCCCTAGTAGAACTGGGGCGACCAGGACGAATGTTGAGCTACCGTGGCCATAACACTGCTATCAACCGAAAAAAAAAATGCACAACCTAAAAGCTGAGAATTATGTTTTATCTGGGGCATTACTGAGGACTTAAGCCTGGGAGACAGCCTCTCAGAGAGCTCCGAGGGGCCATTCCAAGGAGGAAAGGGGGGAGCCAGGATGTATAGGAGTTTTTGCAAAAAAACAGGTAATCAAACATCAAAAGATTACTGCTAATTAAAGAAAAACCAGGCATCTCAAGAAAAGGAGCGCAGCACTTTTCCATGTATGGGAAGATGCAAGAGTCTGGGCTTAATGAAATTCTTCCTTTGATGTGCCTCTTCACTATCTAGGGCCAGTATCCCGGTTTTCCGCAACATCCTTTGTTGACTGATACGGCAAGTGACATTCTCTGTCCACACCACTGCTGCCACCAAAAGCAGAGAATCAACCAGGAAAAATGTCCCCTTGCACAATCCAAAACGGACTTAATGAGAAGGCTGCAGAGGCCAGTGTGGCTGTAGATTGGCAGATAGCTCCCTGATTCTGTTGCGCTTGGTCCCAGGCAGTGTAAATACGCTCCTTCGGGCCACTTGTTGTGGACAGTTAGGTGACAGATGAATCCCTGCTTCCGAATCAAGCCCAGCAGGGCAGCTCAGCCAGATGGCGGTATCATAAACCCAAACTTTATTTCTCTTCTTCCTATAGCCCAGCAGAGGGGCAACGCAGAAGCATGAAGGAATGAGGCCCAAGGGTACTTGGAGGTTGAGCATGGCAAATCTCAAGGGTTATGGCCTTTGGGCATCTGTACCTTCAAAACATGCACCTGGCCATACATAGCATACTTGATGAAGCAGAAGGTGAATGCTGGCTTGCGCTAAGGAAGCAAAAAATGGGTTCTGCATTGGGAAGTCAGCTTGCGGGAGAGAGGACATGAAAGAAGAAGAGAGATCTAGACGTGAGGCTGGAGGAATGGGGGGAGGCTGTATGAGTTCTTGAATAGGAAAGTGATCTGGAATTTTCTCTTCTATAAGAGAAAATATATTTTCTAAAGTCCAAAGATGCTCCTCAACGTTACTTCTCTCCCTGAAAACTTCCAGAAAAGTTAGTTGACGTGATCTTTGCCCTCAAGGTGCTTACAGTCTAGTAATAAATAATAATTTATGCTAACCATAAGCAAAAAGGCCCCATTAGAACTCATTTTTAATTAATTAATTAATTTATTTATTTTGGCTGCGTTGAGTCTTCATTGCTGCGCGCGGGTTTTCTCTAGTTGCGGCGAGCGGGGGCTCCTCTTCCCGATGCGGTGCGAGGGCTTCTCATGGCAGTGGCTTCTCTTGTTGCGGAGCACGGGCTCTAGGCACACGGGCTTCAGTAGCTGTGGCACGCGGGCTCAGTAGCTGCGGCTCACGGGCTCTAGAGCACAGGGTCGGTAGTTGTGGTGCACAGGCTTAGTTGCTCCGCGGCATGGGGGATCTTCCCGGACCAGGGCTCGAACCCATGTCCCCTGCAGTGGCAGGCAGATTCTTAACCACTGAGCCACCAGGGAAGTCCCAGAACTCATTTTATTCCATTAAGGGTTAAGTGCACAGTAACTAGGAGAGCAGCCTTCCTACCTAGTATCTCATTTAATCTTCAAAGCAAGGCTAGTGTGGGGACTGTTGAACAGATTTTAGCAATGGGAAAGCCATTCCTTTGAAGAGTTAATGATCTATGCCCCTAACTTCGCCTCT
Source organism: Grampus griseus (assembly GCF_964374135.1). Classification (NCBI taxonomy): domain Eukaryota; kingdom Metazoa; phylum Chordata; class Mammalia; order Artiodactyla; family Delphinidae; genus Grampus; species Grampus griseus. The sequence continues at coordinate 44,740,447 of NC_139014.1, forward strand.
TTTAGCTCCGACCAGCCCAGACTGGAAACAGCTGGATGCATCTCCGCTACAGCCGGCTGGGCTGCATTAAATCAGCGACATGGCTGGACCGCACAGGCGGGGCCCCTGCAAGCCCAGTTCTAGTGCTGAAAATGCCTCTACCTGTGTCTTCTTTACCATTTCTTCCTCTCAGATGTCCTTGGACCCACTCTTCCTAACTGTGCAGAGAAGAATCAGGCAATTTCCCAGGCTCCTCCCACTCTGCCACCCATGATTCATTTCGGGGTTGAAGTATGGAGAAATTGGCACACCCACCTGGGACAGGATCCCAGAAGGTGATTTGCTGTGGTCTCAATCATCCATCTGTCACTCACCCCCAAACCAGAATTGGGTGACATCCGTCCACTCAGTAGATATTTAAGGACTTAGCTCCTTCAAAGGGACTACACATCAAAAGTAGCAACGCCAAGGTTTTCTAGCCGATCTGCGCAACGTGACAGATGATACAGGCAAAGCACACCCCCCAGAGCACAGAAGAAGCCTGGTGGTGGGTTCTGCCCTGTACTTGGTACACACGTAATAACTGCTTCCTTTCGCTTCCCTTCCAGAAAGCAAAATGGAGTACGAGTAATTGGCTCACTCGGTAGCAGAGATAGTTCTGATATCTGCTCTAATTCATTTTTTTTAATGATTACGAACATTGTCACTTGCTCTCTACCCAGAAAGAAATTATTTCAGACTCATATCATCATGGTGCTGTTTGGGAAGTCAAGTACCCCTGGTCTAAGGCTTGCAGCATCAGTCCAGATGGGCTAAGTTATGCTATAATAACAGACAAGCCCCAAGTCCCAGCAGTTTAAGCCAACAAATTCATTTCTAGCTCTTGCTGTTTGTACTTTTCAGGTCGGCAAGCAGTGTCTCCTCACTGGAGCCACTCAGGAATCTAGGCAGACAGAGACTCCATCTGGACTTGGGCTTCTGTGACCATGGAAGCAAGAAGATGAGAACCTTTAGACAAAACACGGGCTCTTAAAACTTCTGACCAGAAGTGACCTCCTCCCCCCATTTCCACTCCCAATTCTTGGCTGAAGAAAGGCACAAGGCCTAGCCTGGATTCACTGGAGCAGACCTATATCATGATCCCCCAGGGAGGTGCACCACCTGTTGGGGAGCAATAAAGCCACACTCCCCAATCCTTGTTCAAAATGACCTGGATACACTCAAGGGATCTAGAAACACAGTTTGCCCCTAATAGTCAAGGTTCACCCTACTTGGGCTTCTGTCCTCTTTTTCTTCTAGGTGAAAAGTGTAGGAGTTTCCAGAGTCTCATACCAGCTGAAGAACGAGGTAAATACCTTCCTCACGTTCTGACCACCAGCCCTCCTCGCACTTTGGACAATTTCTATGGTTTTGGTTGGGCTGGGGGAAAAGAGCAAAGAGTTATTTACGGTTTTTCTACGAAGTCAAGTCCAAAAGCCAGAACCACTGGCTCTTTTCATGTGCCCTGTAGTCAGTAATGCTAGAAAATGTTAAACCACCAACTTTGTGGAGGAGAAGGGAAGCCCTGATCGGTAGTGTTTGGAACTTTCCAGGGAGTAAACGCTCCCACCATGGCTGATTTCAAGCTACCGATGTGAGGTGACCACAGAACAGGAAAGAGATGAGTCCAGCTCATCACTTCCTATAGTGTTTTTTCTTTTCTCTGACACTCATCAAATTTGTACTTACTTTCTTAGTTTTCCCAGCTGGAATATAGCTTTTGTGATGGCATGGACCACATCTGTTCCATTCATTGCTGTGTCTACACAGTACCTAACTACCTTATAGGAGGCCTTTTGCAAATAATAGTTTCTCTCCCTGCCCCCTTTATTCACTCCCTTCCACATCCAACGCAGTTTCTTGAAGCTGCAGATGAGGTCCCACCCAAAGGGTAAATCATAGGCTCACACAGAAACAAATGAGATTTTGGTATCTCGAATCAGGGCTCCTCAATGCTCAGATTCCTTTGCCCACCCTGGTTAAGAGGATCCTCTCCTTTAAAAGACAAAGATAATGTCTTCTGGTGGAATCAAAATAACACTTTAACTTTTGAACTAGGCCATGGGACCTCCAGTACCCCTCAGCTCCCCACATCAGAATTTTGCTTAGTGCTTTTTCCCTTCCAGCTAACAACAATCTTTACAAACTTCTCTTTCAAGCCCCGGGACCCCCCTTTCACTGTCAGCTTTCCAAGACTCTGCAGAGGTATCTGTGGTTTTTCACCCCGCGGTGCTGGTTTTGTATTTTTTGTTTTAGAAGTGAACTAACTCAAAGGACTAAATATCCTAGTACTTCTAAGTTCCCAGCGTCTCTGTCATCCTTACATTTCGCAGGTGTTTTGTGGCTGTGCATTGGGGCTGAGGTCCTGAATATCCTTCTGACGTTGACAAGCGCCATCGTCCTGGGCTCCAGAGTGAGTTATCACAGCTCTGGATTCCACTGGCTCAAGGTGGATGCCTCTGTAGCCATCCTCATGGTGCTTGCAGGTACGTTCCCCAAGCGCATCATCAGAACAGGCAAATCCCCCACAGCCTGCCCCAGAGGGAACTGGCAAAGCTCCAGGCTGGCTCTTCCTGTCGCTAGCCCATTCAGCAGGACATCTGGTCCGCGGGAGAAGCTACTGAATTAATCCCATTGGTGGAAGCAATGGGTGACTGATGAAACAAAAGGGGGATAGGCACAAATGGAGAATAAAATTTATCAGTATGTCTCTGTCACAACCCTGGGAAGGGGGTCCACTGGCTCTAGAACAGAGATTGCTTTGTTTAGTACGATGGTTAAGCATGAGTCTGTGGAGAAATCCTCCCTGCGTTCAGATCTCTCCTACTTAATGGCTGTGTGACCCTGGGCAAGTAGCTTAACTTCTGCAAGCTAGCTACCTCAAAAGGCTATGGTGGAGACTAAATAAGAATGCACCTAGTATATAGTAAGTACTCAAAAAAATGGTAGCTTGTTAAGAATGATTATCCAAGTTTGGGGTCAATATCCCGCTGAAGATGATCCCCAGTTGGTCACTGCCTGCCATACATTTATTAAATAAAAACATAAATGTAATGGGAGTCCCTGAAAAAGAAAGACAAAACAATAGGACAACTAATATTTAAAAGCAAAATTCAAGGAAATTTTCTGGACCAAAGACCAAAATCTGTATATAGAAAACTCCCTCCAAATACCTGACAAAATGACACAGTACATTCAAGTGCTAGACACATTCCACTAAAACTGTTCAAGGAAAAAAAATCCTCTGGCTCTCCAGGCAAAAAGACCAATTCACCTACAAAGGACAGAAAACCACACTGGCAACTGACTTCGGTTCCCACTAATTATTGGCTATGCAAGTCTACTGTGGCCAGAATATGTTCAGATTTTTATGCAAAGTTTTTATGTGTCAGCGAACAATCCACATTCTAAAGAATAACAGGACAGAACTTGGTCAAGTATGGCTTAAGGCCAAATGTCGCTCAAGGACCTCCCCTGTGTGCTGGGAAAGAGAGGATAGAAGATTGATGTCTCTGAGCATAGTGACACAGGGACATGATAACATAGAAAGGTGTGGTCTTGGGAGGGATGACATGGCAAAGGAACCTATACCACTGCGTAGATCAGTGACTCTAAGAGATTAGTGTACATGTAAAACATGAAGGCTGCTTGGAAGGGCTCAAGGAGGATGCTAGTGGGCTCTGGACATCCACCTCAGGTACCGTAGAGAAACTACATTCTTCACTGTGGCTCACAAGCTTTCCTCGTGCAGGGCTCCTAGCCATGGTGGCCCACATGATGTACACAACCATTTTTCAAATCACTGTGAACGTTGGACCGGAAGATTGGAAGCCTCAGACGTGGGACTATGGCTGGTCATACTGGTGAGTTGCTGGCCACGGTGCTCAAGCCCCGAAGGACCAGCAGGGAGGCACACAGGTTTTGTAGGACCACTGACCTTGGTCATGGTTCTGCCACCTGCTACTCTTGGATTAGTTTCGTAATCTTTCTGTAGCCCAGTTTCCTCATCTGTAAAATGATGTACCTGTCTCAGTTGTGCTTATGGGAATATAAAGAGGTTATGTTTATAAAATTCTTGGCACAGAGTAAAGTGCTCAAGAAATAGAGATAGTGCTGTTACTTTCTTAAACACAGCTTAAGGGGAAAAGTCCTGCTATAATTCCTAATAAATACTTCAATGAGGAGAGACCCAGCCCCTGATTCTAACGGAAAGACAGGCCATGACACAGAAGTTCTAGCTCTACCAGAAAGACTCGACCATGTCACACAAGTCCACAGGGGTTCTCTTTGATGTGGACCTCCGAATCCTGGCTGCATCTTAAAATATATATATACATATACCTACATTTTCCTCCTCTATAACAACGTCTTGTGTTACTTTCTCTTTGTAGAACAAGTGTCATGTTCAGGGCTCACTCCCTCATCCTACTATATACCAGCGTTTGGCAAATACACCTATGTTATGACTAACCATAAACTTCATGATTTATTAGATTTTGAATGCTTCTTCGTCTTTGAAATCTGAAGAAGTTAATTTTTACAAATGTTTCTCTTTATACCATTTCCTCCACTTGTTTGTCACTTTAGCTGCCTCCCTCTGAGCAGGTGCTATTGGTCCTGAGGTGACCTCACCAGCACTGCACACAGTCAGGAGTACAGCTGCTCTAGAGCTGAGAGGGATGTCAGGTGGGTCAGGATCTGTGGCCAATTTATATTGAGGTCCTACTGCTGTGGATGTAAAAGCAAATCCCAAACATCATAGGAGTTTGAAAAATGGTCTGTTTGTTTCCAATGCCATTTTGTTTCCTATTGCTTTCAATTTCTTAATTTTCAATAAAAGAAATACATACTAGTTTTTAAAACTCAAATGGTATTAAACATAACAATCTCTCAGTCCCATCTCTCCCTGCTCTACTCTTCCAACCCACCAAAACCCTCTGTCTTCCTGCTCCGCTCTGGAATGGAGCTGTCGAGTGGAGATTTCCCTTTGCTAGTCCCTTGTTTCCTTCTGTCCTAGGTCCTGTATCATTATCCTAGTTTACAACCACTTTTTTGTGGGAGCACATCCTCCAGTAGCTTCTGAAGAAAGGATTCAATGAGAGAGAAATTATTTTATTCCTTGCATGTCTGGAAATGTATCTTTTCAATGCTCCACCTTGATTGATAGTTTGGTGGTATGTAAAATTCTTTGTTGAAAGTCATTCTCCCTTAGAATTTTGAAGATGTGTCTGTTTCCTTCTAGAATGTATTGCTTCCATCAAGAGTCCAATACCATTCTGATTCATGTTCTATTACAGGTAATCTATTGTTTTCTACTCATGATAATGTACCTTGAAGGGGATCTTCTTTCCGTCACATTCATTCTTCTTTCATGTGCTTGGTGAGCCCTTAAATTTGAATATTCATGTCCTAGAATTCTGAGAATTCTGTCTTTGATTTTTCCATTCCTCAGTCTTCTGCTCTCTTTTCAGAGAATTTTTATGAGTTAGATATCGGGTCTATTGGATTAATTATCTAGATGTTGTTGCACCTCTTATATCTTCTATCTCTTTTTGGTATTTCTGAAAATTTTCTTTCTATTTGTCTCCAACTTTTCTATTGAATTCTTATTTTGAATCTTATTGGACTTTCCAAGATCTTCCTTGTTTTCCAGTTGTTCCTTTTTCATATACCCTGGTATCGCTTTATTGATGCAATATCTTCTCATATTTCTCTGAGGATATTAATCAAAGAGTTTTCTTTTTGTTGCTGTTTTCTTCTCTTCCTCATTTTATCTTTTTCCTTCAGATTCCTTTCTTTCTTTTTGCGGGGGGGGGGGGAGGATTTGGGTTTTTTTTGGCCGTGCCCCATGGCATGTGGGATCTTAGTTCCCCAGCCAGGGATCGAACCCTGTGCCCCCTGCATTGGAAGCATGGAGTGTTAACCCCCGGACCACCAGGGAAGTCCCCAGATTCCTTTCTCTTCTGTTTGTTGTTGGGCCTTTCTCCTAGATCTTGGTATCCTTGATTGTCAAGTCATATTTAAGGATGACTGGAAACCCTGGAGTGGGGCTGGAACTTAATAACTGGTAGGGTTTTTGTAGCTGATTGGATATGGAGCTATTTATTTTACCTGGGAATTCCACCCCATGAAACATACACACATGTCAGTTTGCAGAGGTTCTCAGCAGCCACTCTTCTGGGTTCTGTGAAAGATGAAAAGTGTAGACTATCAACTCAGAACGCAATAGGCTTCCAGAGGATAGGGATATAAAAATAACCATGCCCAGTGCCAGTGTCCTGGGTTAGAGACAACAACAAAAAGTAATACATATGTCAGCAGATACTATGCTGAGTACTTCCCATGCCCAGTGCCAGTGTCCTGGGTTAGAGACAACAACAAAAAGTAATACATATGTCAGCAGATACTATGCTGAGTACTTCCCATGCCCATGTGAATTCCTCACAACCATCTGGTGTCCAGCATTGCTATCATTCCGGTTTTGCAGATGAGGAAACTGATCCAGAAAGATGAAGTCGCCGCTTCAAGGTCCCACAGTTAGTAAGAGATGGGTACAAACCCACAGTGCAAACTCAGCACAATGACTCCAGAATCGCTTCTCTTAACCATCAACACGTTGCCTACAACAACACATTGGCTGCTCTCTGAGATCCAAATTGGGTAGAACCAGCAGCTAATGTTCCACCCCAGCAGGAAGCCCTGGAATCATAGCCCTACACCCTTTCCTAACTGTGCCTTTTGTCGACAGCCTCGCATGGGGTTCTTTTGCCCTGTGCATGGTGGCATCGGTCACGGCCACGAGCAGATACACGGCAGCCCGCGTGGAACTGGCAGAGAAGAAAAGCGTGCGGAAGGGCAGTCAGCTCTCTCAACACAACTTCCAGGAACCCGAGTCTTCAGAAAGTGTGTGGGAAACAGAAGCTGCTCCCAGCCCCGCTGGGCGTGCCCTCGTCAATATATCTGAGCACCTGCCATCAGATGCCAAAGGCAAGGTGTCCGTGTGCTAGCCAGGGTTCATGGCTGCCAGATCTGTACAGGCAGACAAGCCAGGCACTTATGTCCACAATGAACATCTTTGGAGTGGGCTTCCCAAAGCTGTGGTCCAAGTAAACCTTCCACCTGCCATCTTACCCTTCACTAAACACCTTTGGCTTCAGTTTCTGATTCCTGTTAACATGTCAGTATCTTTAAGTGACATAATATTTATAGACTATATCAACCATTGATACTCTAGTATAAATGAGCATCTCACGCTTTCCTGAGAGTTTAATAAGGGTGACAAAAAAAAAAAAAAAAGGGAACATGTGGGTGCTAAGAGTAAGAGAAGCTGAAGAAAAGGGAAAACAGGCTTTGACTCCAAAGGATGTAAATTTGTTGCCCACACAGTTCTGTTGATAGAAGAGTCCAGAACGTTTTTTCCTTAACTGACACACACAAATTGATAGTATGTGTGACTATCCCATATTTTCTTTTTTGTTTTAATCCAGAAGAAACGAATTTAAAAATTAGTTTTGTGGTATTTTTAAAACATATTTTCTTCTAAACTTTCTAATTTCCACCTACAGGAAAATCAGTCTGGAAGGATAATCAAATGATAAAACAAAATGAGAACGGTTGAATGGAATGACATCTTGTCACAGTTAAGTGGAACAAATGTTTGAATTGGTGTGCTTAAATGAAACTGCCAGGCGCTTCTGCTTCTAAAAATAAACATTGCAAAACATGCAAGTCTTGTGTGAAACAGTGGTGTGCTGCATGCTTCCTAACTTGTTCAGTTACAATTTTACATAAATTTATCTTGTATTTTAAACTAACATGTTATTGAGGCCACAGGTTGTTAGACACAGAATTTGGGTTGCTGAAAAAAAAAAGGACTGTCATATTCTAACAACCCTAAATGCATCTCAGCTTAGACTCATTTTTCAAAAATGTGTTTATGTTTAGTGACTATATCATTTCTGAAAAAAAAAACCCTGAATGTTTCAAATAAAATCACTCAATCTGCTTATGCTGAACTGTAACATTTAGATTGTCATAGAATAAGGGACAGTTCAGCTAACTTCTTCACGTTTGGGGCTCCAGTTGAGTACCTGCCTAATGAATGATGGGCCCGTGGAATTTTGTGTTTTGCTGAATCACGCATATCTGAAGGGATAGTAAACGGATTTTCACTGGAATGAGCCCAGTGCAGAGAAGCCGTGCTGAGAGCCTCTGGAGCAGAAGGGTTTGTACCCAGTGACCCCTGCCCTCCACAGTGTACATGTTCTGTTATATGATTTGTCACCCCTGGGTGTCTGTGGAGGTAAATCCTGTGTCGCTGATGTCTGGGGCTGGGGGAGTCAGTGATCAACTAGACCCCGGGCAGGGCAGGAGACGCCTGTTCCCGAAGCTCGGGTCAAAAAACTGATTCTTGGCTACATTCTGAGTTTCCAAGGCCCTCTGCTTCCTTTTATAGATATATATTTTTTAACATCTTTATTGGAGTATAATTGCTTTACAATGGTGTGTTAGTTTCTGCTTTATAGCAAAGGGAATCAGCTATACGTATACATATGTCCCTGTATCTCCCTTTATATTTTTTGTGTTGATTTTATTCACGTACAACATATATATACAGAAAAGTACGCAAACCCTAAGTGTGCAGCTTAAGGAACTTTCAGACAATGAACACAGCTGTGTAACCATCCCTCAGTTCAAGGTGTCTCATTTCCATCTATCTTTCCTCTTATAAAACAAATTTGGGTGGATTTTAATTCCTCCGTATATTGAAATAATCTGTTTACAGGTCTGTTCCCCTCTTATGAATTATAAATTATTTCTTTGCAACATGAACTGTCCTCTGTACATTCCAGCATCTAAAACAATGGTTGGCAAATAGAACCCCCAACACACATGTGTGTATAGGTATGTGTATACATACACATGTATGTTTATACAAGTATGTGCACACACATTACCTGACTTAGCCCTGGCATCCTTCACCTCTGAATCCTGTCCAGAGTCCTCAGGAATGGGTCTCGATATGCATTAAGGAAAGACAACAAGGAAAACCAACACAGACTAGGAAAAAATTGTCAGAAAGAAGAGAGAAACCAAAACCATCGGGCACAGCAATGGAACAGAGCCATCCTGGGTGTTGTCCACACGTCACCTCTTATATTCTAACTCTACGCAGTGGTGCAGCGAGGAAGACAATAGCATTAGTATCCTCATTTCCAGATGATGGCCATGACATTCAGAAGGTTTATGTGTGTGCCTGAGGCTACACACAAGTCAGAAGCAGAACTGGGGTTCAGACTCAGGGCTGTCCAACTTCAAACCCGTCATGCTGCCTTTCTGGAGGCGCAGTGGGAGCCACGTTCTTTTCTCCCCTTCTCCCTCCCTAAGTGAGGCTGTCAGAGGGCAGGGCGCCGGGGCATTTTATGGAGGAGTAAAGGGGTTGTAAACGCTGAGATGAAGCCGTGGAGGGAACACTCTTCTCTGATTCACAGATGGATTAGGGCGAGTGCAAGCTACACGCGGCCTGAAACTAGATGTGGTTCCAAGTGTGGCTTCTACGTGGAACCGAGGAGGCTGCAGAGGCCCCCGAGGTAAGGCAGGCTGGGACTAGCTCTGATCCAGACTGTGACTTTCACACCCCAGGTTTCCCAGAATGGTCCCCGACCCCGTAAATGCATTCACACTGGTCTTAGTTCTCAATTCTTGGACTAGAAAATACCATTATTTCAGGGTTAGGTGAAGCTTCAGGCATCTTTCTTTTTTTTTTTTAATTTTAATTATGCTTTATTATTTGACCTACATGCTATTTATGATTGTATTGATTAATTTTAAATTCTTTTTTCTTTTTCTTTTTTTTTTTTTTAAACCCCACATTTGTTTATTTATTTATTTTTTTGGCTGTGTTGGGTCTTCGTTTCTGTGCGAGGGCTTTCTCTAGTTGTGGCAAGCGGGGGCCACTCTTCATCGCAGTGCGTGTGCCTCTCACTATCGCGGCCTCTCTTGTTGCGGAGCACAGGCTCCAGACGCGCAGGCTCAGTAGTTGTGGCTCACGGGCCCAGCCGCTCCACAGCATGTGGGATCTTCCCAGACCAGGGCTCGAACCCGTGTCCCATGCAGCAGCAGTCGGACTCTCAACCACTACGCCACCAGGGAAGCCCTTGTTTTTTTAATATAGATGATTTAGAATATTGCATTAGTTTCAGGTATACAGCACAGTGATTCAGTTGTGAGTTTTGTTTTTGTTTTTGCAGATTCTATTTCATTATAGGTTGTTACAAGATATCGAACATAATTCCCTGTGCTATGCAGTAAATCCTCGTTGCTTATCTATTTTATGTATGGTAGTTTGTATCTGTTAATCTCATACTCCTAATTTGTCCCTCCCCACCTCCTCTGGTAATCACAAGTTTGTTTCCTAGGATTGTAAATCTGTATTGTATATACATTCATTTGTATTATTTTTAAATTCCACATATAAGCGGTATCATACAGTATGGGTCTTTGACTTATTTCACTAAGCATAATAATCTCTAGGTCCAGCCATGTTGCTGCAAATGGCAATATTTCTCTCTATATATATATCACATCTTCTTAAGCCAGCCGCCTGTTAATGGGAAGTTGGTTTGTTTCCACGTCTTGGCTATTGTAAATAGTGCTGCTATGAATTTTGGGTGCATGTATCTTTTCAAACTAGTGTTTTCATTTTTTTCTACAAATATACCCAGGAGTGGGATTGCTGGATCACATGGCAGCTCTATTTTTAGTTTTTTAAGGAACCTCCATACTGTTTTCCATAGTAGCTACTATCTCTCTCCATTTCTAATCCTACTGAGTTTCCTTAAGGAATTAAAATATTTAACAGTTGGGACACATTCTTAGTATTCTCAATCACTAAAGATAACGAGAGTGATCTTCTCAGAGTCTGTTGTTGAGATGCAGTATATTATTTTGTTCTCCCAACAGTCCTGCAAGATGAGACCGTTGTGCCCATTTTAGAGATGAGGAAGCTAAGGCTCAGAAACGTGGAAGCACTTGACCAAAGAGGAACAGCTCCAAACTGCTCTTTCCCATAGTTCATGTCACACTTCCAAGTGTTTCATTCTGCAACAGGCTCCATTCCGTTTAACAGATTTTCTGTGCTTTTCAACCCCAACCGGAAAGGGAAGGCCAGACGGCTCACTGCCACACCGGTCTGAGCTACATGGAAGCTACCCGATGGGAGGGTTATAGGAAGAGAAGGCGAGGGTGTTCGTGCTGAAATCCCAGGTCCCAATCCCTGATGCCCAGCCCCAAACTGCGAGGAATCTCTAATAGTGAGGCACCCGGCAGAGCTTTAAAAGGCTTGGCAGGAACTCTGAAATCAGACCCGGCCAGCGTGTGTTCCTGAGTATCAGGAGAGACACTATATTTACCCCGAAAGCCCTGCAGTGCACAGAGAGCTATAAATAGCCATTAGGGCCCCAGCAAGTGGCCTTAACACATGGCTTTCCTTCCAAAAATGCAGGCCCATTTTAATTAAATTTGTAATTAACCTTTGGGAGGGCAGGCCGGATTCCTTCTGCTTCTGGAGACGCTGTGAGTAATTTTCTCTTCATTGGCCATTTGGGGATTAGCGTGCCAGCCAGGTGTTCTAGGAAGCAGCCCTCTGGGAGTCTGCACAGAGCCCGGCTCCCTGGACAGCGGGCTCCGGGCTCGGGGCATGGGCACAGCCGGCAGCCTCAGGCCTCCCCCTGCCCCGTGTCCCGATCAGAGTCTCTTTGCAGAGCGGATTCCTTCTTCCCATTTTCCCCCAGCACAAGATGGGAGTCCCAGCTGTCCTCATGCTGCCCCTGGTGCTCTTGGGAATCAGCGGCCTCCTCTTCATCTACCAGGAGGTGTCCAACCTGTGGTCCAAGTCAGCCGTGCAGAACAAGGTGGTGGTCATCACCGATGCCATCTCAGGACTGGGCAAGGGTAAGCGACTTTGCCCCCTCTCGTGCCCACTCCTGCCCTGAAGGATGAGAGGCAACAGGGTGGCGTGTGGGTGAGCCCGCTGGGCAGGTCGGGGGTGGATCGAGGCTGTGTTCTCTCCCAGCATCTGTCACTAACCAGCAAGGGTCTTCCTTCTTGGAGGCTGCAGCTTTCTTGCCTGAGAAGTGAGGGGACTGGAGTACCTGGGGTTGCAGACTCACAGTCTGAGGGCCAAAATCGGTCTGCAGATTTGTTTTGCCTCCAGGGGGGTTTCTAGAAACTTTAAAATGCAAAGCCCTCAGCTGGGGCAGTGAACTGGTGATGAGGCCAAACTTGGGGGTGGGGTTGGAGTCTTGGCTCCCCCACTTACCAGCTGGTGATGCACTGCTCAGCCTTGGGTTTCTCATCTGAAAGCAAGGATACTAATACTTTCTGCCTCATAATGCTGTTGTGATGAGTAAACGAATTAATAGATGGAGAGCACTTAGAACAGCGCCTGGAACTAGAGTGGGCACCTCTCAAGTGTTAGCAACGGTGATAATTATGCAGAACGTGCAAACACCAGTGTGCCGCACACCCCACTAATCCCTAGTGTCTCACACTCGGCCTGATTCTCTCAACCACATCACCTCCTGGCCTTGAAGGCATTTACGTTTGCAACTCCTGAATTAGATGGTCTCAGAGGGCCCTTCTGCTGGCTGCATGTGTGACATAAGAGATAGTAAATGCCCTTAGGTTTTTAAGATTCTCTCTCATCCCTGACAATGGTAGCGCAGCCCCATGTGTCACATAGTTTGGGTATCATTTTTGCTGTTGTTTTTGTTATTTTTAATCAAATGTCGAACCCACCAGCCAAACACTCATTAGGTCACTCAACCAGTATCTGTTAAGTCCTCTACATTCTGAAATGAGCACTGCCCCTTCCAAAGAGGCCCGCTGGTGGGCTGGGCACCCACTCCCATGGTGCTACCATTACGAGAACATTTGTAACCTCCCATCTGGGAATTCTCTCGGATTCTCCTTCCCCTGGGCACCCCAACAGCAGCCCATCTGCATGCTTCAAGAATGGGTTCCATTTCAGTGGGTGATCGACCTGGGCTCACCACATGAGATAAAAAAGAAACAGTAAGGCAGTAAAACTAGGTTCTTATGTGGCCCCTATGTGGGTCCCAGAAGCAGTTCCCAAGGAGGATATCCAGAATCACTAGACTCAATACTCACGAGGGACAGGGCGACACAAATTCCATCTTCCACGGGGACAAACCAGGCACACACGTTTGCCAGTCAGACCAGACACAAGACAACAGGGAGTAGTGGGTGCCCTGGGGAAATGGAGCAAAGACACCCACCCAGAGACATGCAGAGTCAGTCCTTGGGGAAGACCGTTCTTCAAGCAGAACACGCCCACCTAGCATCGGGACAGCTGCCAACCCGAGATCCCTTCATCACCTTCATTCCCTGGCACCTCCATGGCTCCTCCCTTCTGGACGGTCCCTAAGGCACTGGTTTCTGGGTCCCACGGCTCCTCACAGAAATACACTACCGTTAATGGCGTATCTGGGTATTTCTCAGTTGGTCCGGGGCACGGACTCTCTTGGTGACTGATCCATGGGTGTGTGAAAGGCATGTGCATTCTACCGCTCATGAATGAAGTGAGTTACGAGTGTCGATTCGATCCTGTTGGTTGAGAAGGCTGCTCTATAACTGTCCTGACTTTCTGTCTTACTAGACAGGGCTTCTATCTATTGCTGAGAGATGTATATTTGGTTTAGTAGGCTTGTTTATTTATTTTTAAAAGTCTCATTCTATTATAAGCAAACACTGTACAAATCAGGTGCCCAGGAAATGTATCTCAGGAGCACAATGGCGTTTTCAGAGGAATATGGTCTAGTCTCTGTCATGACTTGTGTCACTGCTCTTTGTCACTGTCTCTTACGGACTCACCCTAGAAAGAAATGCAAAGCGGAAAAACATAAAGTCCGAGTATTTAGAAGTAGCTTGAGAAGCTGGGCATGGGTGACCTTAAATAAACGCTTAGCCAGGACATGCTGCTGACCGCAGCAATTCTGGGTTCAAAGTGCTCCGTTTCTCAGGTCCAAGGCAAGAAAAAAGTGAGGGGCACCAAGCGGATGATGTAGGCTACGCACAGCCCACAGTACATGCCCAGTCCCACAGAACCTGACTGAACTCAGCGGGTAGCTCTGGACAGCATCAAGGAACCCAGTTCCAAGCTGTCTCCTAGGGAAACCAGACAGATAGAGATCAGGACTTCTAACCCTCACCCCAAACCCACACAATTTGGCCAAGTCACGGATGGGGTCACCTTGGACCCACTGTGTCTGCAGCAAGAGTGACTCTCAAAATACTTAACCACTGTACTTGAACTGTTTCAGAGACCACAGACCCTGCCTATGTTTCATCACCTCTAAGATGCACGGTTTTTCCCCTTTAAACGTTTCTGAAATTGAGCTGATTGTCTCTCAGTCAACGGCATCTTACAATTGTCACGGGCCATCCTTGTGCATTTTAATATCTCTGAAATCAGAAAGCCTCTTGCAGGCGGGTGGCATCTTAGGTTTGAGGAACTATGGAAGTAAGGGCTCCATGTATTAATATGTTTGCTGAGTGAAAAAGAACAAGCCTGGCGTCCACGTGCTTGATACAAGATATAGGTTGTGCTGAGCTGATGAAGAATAAAATAAGAACACCTGGGTATTATACCTGATGCCTGGCCTTGCGGAAAGGACCCATTTGGGAGCGTGCCTTTGGGCTGCACCAAAGCAGTGATGCACCACTGGGCTCCGGCCTCCCGGGTCCACCTGGCAAAGGTGAGGTGTCAGCAGAGAAGGGGGGGAAATGGGTGATGGTAGCAAACACCCATGGCTGCCTCTCCTAAGGAGGTCAAGGCCACGGGTTTGGTCTGGCTCCTGGCCACAGACCCTCACCCTGTCCCAGTGGCCAGCCTGTAAGAGTGCCCGTCATCAGGGACAGTAGAGCCCCAACCCGCTCCTTTGTCAGCAGCGGAACAAGGGACCCAACGGGAATGTCAGCGCTTGGGGTCCCTCCCGGCTTCACCACTCACCAGCGGCGGGGTGGTGGGTGACTCCGCTCCGCTCACTGAACCACGCCCCTCTGGTTTGTGAAACACGACCTCCACGAATGCCCACACCCAGCGCAGCTGCTGCCGCCACTCAGAATTACAGCCCAAACGCGGGGAGGCTACGCGTTCCCCCCCAGGTGAAGTTTCTTTTAGCGAATTGTGTCATTATAGGAGCCACATATATTAAAGAGGATTTTTCAAGAAAAAAGAACCGAAAACACACCCAGAACCCCACCCACTCGGGAACTCTTCATCCCATTTCCTTCCAGCAACGTTATGATGCTGAGATGTATTACCATCGGGGGGCAAGCACACATGTGGGGGAGGGGTACAGGGAGACAGCCCACCCCGGGCTCTCATGCAGAAGGGAAAGTCTTCCTTTGCATCTTGATTTAAAAAGAAAAAAATCAGACAGTCTCGTAGCTTTTCTGATCACTATTAGATTATACCTAACCCTTTGGTCACGATAAATTCCCAAACATAGCTTTGATTCAGAAACTGCAGTGCCCAGTCCAATACATTGATAAACGTGTCCGTTTTCGTTGAAGTTCAAGTTTCCTTCTCCCTTCCCATACCTGCCCCCAGCTAGGGCGAGTTGCCGGCCAGTTTGCTGCTCTTTCTGACCCCTCTGCGGGTGGAGGGGCAGGAAGGAGAGGAGAGAAGGAAGACAGGAAAAATTCTCAGCTGACTGACACTCCTAGAAGCCGGCTTCGAGCTCCATGCCTGGCACACATTTAAAACCGAGTGGATTCTTTCTCTCATGGGCTCTATTGTGGGTCCTTCAGAGGCGCCCCCTGGGATATTCACCTGCACTTGCCGCGGGGCAGGTGCACTCCCCTTGCTCAGTTCCCGTGCCACCCCTGGTTTGGGGCAGTCTGTGCACGTACGCCCTGTGTTAGAGTCCCACTGCCCTTCTCAGAGGACTTCTTGGGCAGAATTCAAGAGCTCCCAGCCAGCTCATGATTCACCTCTGGTCCAAGTGGTTGTGGTGGATGGGAGGGTCCTTCAGTAAAGAGACCAACCTCTGGGGCAGCCCCAGCTCTCCTCCCTCTGCTCTGGGATAGTTGGTGATGCCCACGAGATTCCCCAGGTGCAACTCAGACATCACTCCGGGCTCCCGGCTGCGGGGAACTCACAGTGTGTGTTCAAATGGTCACTCTCTTCTCTCTAGGATGGAGATAAGGGGCAAAAACTCACCTAACGGTGTTCTCTCCACAAACGCCCTCTTCCCAAGTCCCCTCTCTCCTCTGCCTTATCCGTTTGCATCCTATTAGGAGTAAAGGGTATTCATGAAACAGGGTTTCAGTAATTTTCTTTGAAAATCTGCATCTTGGACTGTCACTTTGGAATTTTATATCTGATCTTGGAAATCCCAATTTTAAACCTTGTTACATAATCATAGGTGCAATTTAACAACCAATAACACACAGAGTCAAGTGTTATGGCACAGTGTTAGACACACTTTGAATCTTTTTAAAAAAACTTACTATATTGTGAGATTTCCATGTTGGTAGACCCACTTCTGCAACATCAGTTTTAAAGCCTTTGAAATAACTGATATATAGATACACCATCATCTACCTAACCAACATCTCCAACTCTTTATTATTATGATATTGACATAAATAATATTTTAACTATTCCATGCATTCTTAATTATCTCCTTAGAATAAATGCCCATAAATAAAATAACTGGGCCATGCTTACTTTTAAGGATTCTTTTAATTTTTCTTCCAAAAGACTGTAGCAATTTACACTACAACCAGCAGTGAATATGTGATTATTACCAATTTTGTTTTGATTGTCATCTTTTAATTTGCATTTCTTTATTATTGGCATTGAACTTCTATCTTCTGTGTATTAGCTCTTTGTGTTTTTATGAATTGCTTACACATCTCACTAGCCAATTTCCTTATTAGGGACTTTATTGATTTACAAGAGTTCTTTGTGGATTAAATAAATTAACCCCTTTTCCACCATATTTATTATAAATAGGTTTCCTCAATTTATCTCCCTCTTAATTTTTATTTATGTTTTCTTCTGTAAGGAAGGATTTTTTTTTTTAAGGATAAAAACCTGTAAATAATTTGTATTATTTCTTCCTTCAGTGCTGTGCTTAAAAGATCTTTCCCCAAAGCAATATATCTCTATTTTCTTCTAGGTCTTTTATGGTTCTATTTTTACGTTTAGTTATTTAATACATTTGGTATATTGTACTTAGATTTTTTCCCTCTCAAATAGTTATCCAGTGGGCCAAAAACCTCTTTTAAATAATATGTTCTTTTCCCGCTGATTCAACGTGCTAACTTTACCATATGCTAAATTCTTATGAATACTCGGCTCTATTTTCTTTATATAAATTTATTTATTTTTTTACTTTTGGCTGCGTTGGGTCTTCATTGATGCGCGCCGGCTTCCTCTAGTTGTGGCGAGCGGGGGCTACTCTTCATTGCGGCGCGCGGGCTTCTCATCGTGGTGGCTTCTCTTGTTGCAGAGCACAGGCTCTAGGCGCGTGGGCTTCAGTAGTTGTGGCTCGCAGGTTCTAGAGCGCAGGCTCAGTAGTTGTGGCGCATGGGCTTAGCTGCTCTGCGGCATGTGGGATCTTCCCGGACCACGGCTCGAACCCGCGTCCCCTGCATTGGCAGGCGGATTCTTAACCACTGCGCCACCAGGGAAGCCCTTGTAATATATTTTAGTAACTGATATTCCACTCCCATTATTGTTTATCAAAATGTTCTTTGGTTTCTTGCATATTTATTATTCCAAGTAAAGTGTGTAACTTATTCCAAATAAAGTTTAGGATCTTTCTGTCACTTTCCAAGACATGCTGGGATCTTGATTTGCATCAAATTCACTTGGAGATGGACTGACATCTGTAGTGAATTTTGACAGCCAGAATCATCAGGGACAGCCCTTTTCTCAATAAAACACCTACATTTAGAGAAATCTTCCATTCTCTATGATCCTAACAATTCAAGGTGACATTGTTCACACAGTTATTTCTTTTTTATAAATTTTATTTATTTATTTATTTATGGCTGCATTGGGTCTTTGTTGCTGCGCACAGGCTTTTCTCTAGTTGCAGCGAGCGGGGGCTACTCTTCGTTGTGGTGCGCGGGCTTCTCATTGTGGTGGGTTCTCTTGCAGCAGAGCACGGGCTCTAGGTGCGCGGGCTTCAGTAGTTGTGGCATGAAGGCTCAGTAGTTGTGGCTCGCGGGCTGCAGAGTGCAGGTTCAGTAGTTGTGGCGCACGGGCTTAATTGCTCCGCGGCATGTGGGATCTTCCCAGACTAGGACTCGAACCTGTGTCCCCTGCATTGGCAGGCAAATTCTTAACCACTACGCCACCAGGGAAGCCCCACACAGTTATTTCTTGATTCAAGTTTCCGTCTGTCAGCAGAACTGACCACAGCTTTCCCCGACCACATCTGTTTCTAGACCTCACTGAGACCTCCCCTCCCTAGAGCCTCCTCCTTTCCTTCTCCATCAGCCCCTCCTGCCTTCACTTCTGCTCTCATCTGGCTTAGACTGAATGGTCCAGCACATCAATTGCTCCCTCTCCAATACCACAATTCCCCTGCCCACAATGCCCACTTCTCAAACCCCTGCCAACTGTCCTGTCCAGCTGGCCCCCTTCTCTACACCTGCTCCAGCTGTTGAGAGACTTGCAGGAGAAAATCACACAAACATAAGATCATTTAGAGCCATGGCACACAGGATTTCCAGCCCCTAGTGGGCACCCAGTACTGCCCAACTACCCTCTGGCATCCCCAGGCAGCCCGGGTCACCAGCGCTTGGTGTAAAAATGGGACAGTAATAGCTACTCCCCTGTAGTAGGTGTTGTTGGTGCCCCTCCTAGATTCCTGTACCTGGCCAGTTCCTCCATCCCCAGGTCCTATGAGTGTTGGTGGCCATGGCTCATAGACTTGCCCTCTGCCAGTAGACACCCTTTGTACCCACCCCCGGAGGGAGGCAGCCCACCATCAGTGACTGGTTGACACACGTGTACAAAAGACAGTCCCCTTGCATCCAGGTGGGACAGTCTTGCAGCTGGGTTTACAGTCCAGAGCCTTCCTTGGGTCCAGCCAAAGCTAGACTCTATCCTTCCCCTTCCCCTACCCCATGCCCTTACTCCCTGACAGATTTTCTCTGAAGAACACTCTCCCTGAATTAATCCTGGCCGCCTGAATCTGTCTTAGATTCTGCTTTTAGGGAACCCAACCTAAGAAACTACTGCATGGGATGACTGTGAATTAAATGAGCTAATCTATGTGAATCCCTTTCAATAGCTACCCAAGCAAGTAAACTGTCAAAATCTGTTAGCTTTTATTGTTCTTAAATATCACTGTTATTGCCACATAAGAATAATTGTATCTACCAACTACTTCCCAGTTAAGAACATTGGATGAGGGACTTCCCTGGCAGGCCAGTGGTTAAGACTCCACACTTCCACTGTAGGGAGCACAGGTTCAATCCCTGGTTGGGGAACTAAGATCTTGCATGCCGTGCGGTATGGCCAAAAAAAAAACAGAACACTGGGACATCGGGTGAGTCAGAAATTCATCCAGAGTAAAACTTACTAGACAGCAGGCAGGTTTCCTTTCTTAATAAAAAGAACCCTGGCTGGAGTATCGACCCACAGAGAAAATGTGGAGGAAACTAGTGACATTTGGTCTGAAAATACATGGCAGCTGTCTCCAATACCTTCAGATTGAGATATATTTAGAGCTGTGCTTCTGGGGGTCTCGTTTGATGGAGTCATCTTTCTGTCCAGTTTAAGAAAGGATGTCCTAATAATCAGAACTACCCAATGGAGGAGGGGTTATTTCACACCCCTGTGAGATGCCCTTCACAGGAGGCAACCGTGCTGAGGCTGGAAACAAGAAGAAATTCCAGAGGAAGTTGAATGCAATGAGCTCTAAAGGAACTCATGGCTCTAAGGCTTTTGAATTCTTTGAATCCTCGAATTTGTAAGAAGGAGGGGCTCCCCATCAGTGGTTTCACCCACAGTGCGTCCTGTCCTCCTTCCTTCTTCCCCTCAGAGTGTGCTCGGGTGTTCCATACCAGCGGGGCCAGGCTGGTGCTGTGCGGAAAGAACTGGGAGAGGCTTCAGAGTCTACACGATGCCCTGATCAGTGTGGCTGACCCCAGCAAGGTAAGGCCTTCTGGCAGCCGGCATGGGCAACCCCTGGACACCCTTAGCCGTCGTTGCTTGTTACAGGGCAGCTCTTTCGATGAAATTTGGGTGAAATTTTGCTTTGGAGAAATGTAATTTTTAAATGTATTTTTTAAAATTTAATTTTATTTGTTTTGGCTGCGTTGGGTCTTTGTTTCTGCACGGGCTTTCTCTAGTTGCGGCGAGCGGGGGCTACTCTTCATTGCCGTGCACGAGCTTCTCATTGCGGTGGTTTCTCTTGTTGCGGAGCCGGGCTCTAGGCGTGCAGGCTTCAGTAGTTGTGGCACGTGGGCTCTAGAGCGCAGGCTCAGTAGTTGTGGCGCAGGGGCTTAGTTGCTCCGAGGCATGTGGGATCTTCCTGGATCGGGGATTGAACCCATGTCCCCTGCATTGGCAGGCGGATTCTTAACCACCGCGCCACCAGGGAAGTCCTGGGGAAACATAATCTTGACACAGGTAAGTCTGCCAACTTGGGGGTTGGCTCATTTTGACCCCTCATCGTACCTCTAGCCTCTGAGCCTCCCCCCCCCCGCCCATTCTATTTAAGTCAGACTCAAAGAGGATCCAGAAAATATGGTATGTCACAGATATGGGCTCTGTTTATAAACACTCATGGCTGATTTTTTAAATAATACTTCAAATAATATTTCCTTCAAAGAGGGAGTTCCCTGGCAGTCCAGTGGTTAGGACTTGGCGCTTTCACTGCCATGGCCCAGGTTCAATCCCTGGTCAGGGAACTAAGATCCCGCCAGCCAAAAAAGAAAAAAATTTTTTCCTTCAAAGAAATCAGGGATGTGAAGTCCCCTTCCATGAAGTTACACAGGAGGTGAACACATTTCAATGCAGCTGGGGTTTTCAAAGCATTTCTGGAGCATTGTGTAAGAAATTGCTTTCAGGGGCTTCCCTGGTGGCGCAGTGCTTAAGAATCCACCTGCCGATGCAGGGAACATGGGTTCGAGCCCTGGTCCGGGAAGATCCCACATGCCGCGGAGCAACAAAGCCCGTGTGCCACAACTACTGAGCCCGCGTGCCACAACTACTGAAGCCCGCACGCCTAGAGCCAGTGCTCTGCAACAAGAGAAGCCAAGGCAATGAGAAGCCCGCACACTACAACGAAGAGTAGCCCCCGCTCGCCGCAACTAGAGAAAGCCTGTGTGCAGCAACGAAGACCCAACGCAGCCAAAAATAAATAAATAAATGAATTTATTTGGAAAAAAGAAAAAGACATTGCCTTCAGAGAGTTCTCTTCAGGATTTTTTCTTTTTTTTGATCTTTTCCCTTGATGTTGAATTTGATTTTGGAAATAGCCAAAAATCATTCAGAACTAACTCTGGTATTTGAGGAGATGGAGCGACCAGGGTAACACAATGTACTCCAAGGTATGTTTCTTGGGATCTTATTAGGTGTTGGTTATTAAGTAGTAAAAATGAGGTTCTGAAGTCAATTGTGTGGCAAATACTGAGTTAGGCCAAGCTTGTCTGACTAATTTCTTTACTGCAGGACTTTTCAGGGCCTTTGCTATGCAAATGTGCATTGTGTTATCTCCAAGAAGAACATATGATAGTCTGCATTTCCTAAGCAAATTTGACCAGGGAACCTTTTTTTAAGGCCGTATCTCAGGGCTAGTGTTTGTCAAATACCGGGATTGCATTCACCATATGGTAACATCAATTTTTCCATCTGTATCCCTTCTAACCCATGAGAATCTTGACGATATCAAATGTTTAGGGCTGAACACAAATGCTTGGCACATAGATGGTGTTCCAAAAAAACTGTGCTGACTGTATGATTTTGGCCAAATATTAAACGTGGCTACAAAGCACTGGGCAGATTCTCTTGTGGCTTGGAAGCCAGTTTGAAAGGTATTTCCAAAAAGGAGCTCAGAAGTGTTATAAGAAATGACATCACCAGCAAAATCAATGCATGACCTCCACTTGGATTTCTCAGGTCTGGCCCCTTGACCAGAAGTTCAGACTTATGACTGCATGTTTGCATGTTGGGAATGGTGTTGTTGCTCTGGTCCCCAAGGATGCATTTTCTCCATCAATTTACTTCCTCCCAGAGTCATCTCTGCTTCTTCCTCATCATTTGTTTGCAGTCATTCCATGAGTTCTGAGTTTCAAGATGGGTGGCTCTCAGATTGAAGGGTCCCAAGGTCTGTGGGGATGTACCCACATGTGTCTTGACTCTCTCATTGGTCCAGCAGACATTCACCCCAAAGCTGGTCCTCTTGGATCTCTCAGACATCAGCTGTGTCCAGGATGTGGCCAAAGAGGTCCTGGATTGCTATGGCTGCGTGGACATCCTCATCAACAACGCCAGCATGAAGGTGAAGGGGCCTGCCCATAAGATTTCTCTGGAACTCGACAAAAAGATCATGGATGCCAATTACTTTGGACCCATCACACTGACCAAAGGTCTCGTGAGTTTGACCTTCCCACTGGCTGCTAGAGAGGGCTCTGTTATATTTCCAGACAGTCACCCAATTCTGGATGGAGCCTCCAGCCCCTCTTTCAGAAAAATCCCTGCTTATTTGGTGAAAGCTTTCAGCATCTGACTGTAAATGTTGATGAAAGAAAAGGGATTGTGAAAGTCTCTGACTGGTATATTCCAACCTTCCTCTCCATTAAGCTCCCTCCCCAAGCCCTGCCCTTTTCTCCTCCTTTCTTACTCATATCCATGGCTCCCCTCCAATCCCATCCCACATCTCTGGACCATTGTCTTCATCCCCTGCAGATCTTTTTTTTTTTTTTTTTTTGCGGTACGCGGGCCTCTCACTGTTGTGGCCTCTCCCGTTGCGGAGCACAGGCTCCGGAGGCGCAGGCTCAGCGGCCATGGCTCACGGGCCCAGCCGCCCCGCGGCATGTGGGATCTTCCCGGACCGGGGCACGAACCCGTGTCCCCTGCATAGGCAGGCGGACTCCCAACCACTGCGCCACCAGGGAAGCCCCCCCTGCAGATCTTTTACTATATCGACCTTGTGGTTGATCTGCTCCTAATCATGACAGTTGGTCCAAGGTTGAAAAGGAGTTTATCTGCAAGAGACCCAGAATACTGTCAATCCCTTTGCAGAAACAGGAAGGCAGGAGGATGTCTCCCTTTTAAAGGTAAAATGGTGGTTCCTGTGTGGAGATTTCTAAGGGTCAAGTTCAAATGCAGATCTGAAGCTGAGGTTAGGGGTGTTGCTAGAGATGACATGGAATAGATCTAAGAGTTGAAGCCCTCCTCCCACCCCAAATAAAGTTTATCCAAGCAGAAGCACAAAAGGGAGAACACAAGCATGGAGAACGTCTACATGTAGGGAGTAGTGTGTTTGGCAAAGGCTGAGAAAGCATGATCTTAGAGCTGCCTTCTCCACGGCCAGAGTCTCCATGATGATGGGATTCTGAGAGCTGTGACAGCTGAAGGGAAAGAAGTACTGGGAGCAGAAAGATGACTCCCCAGAGCTTCTAAGATGATGCCCCAGAGGTTACAGTTTCCTCCAGCCCAGTCGCTGTGGACACACCAAGCAGGCCAGCCAAGGTGTGTCCTTCACTCAACCTCTGAGAGCTCAGGGTCCCTGGCACCACGGTGAGGAATGCAAACTTAAGTCTTCTGATATTTTCTGCCATCTCCCTATTCAATCTATGCTATTATTACTCCATATCTTTTTCTAAATTTCCTCATTTATAAGTTAATTCAATTCAGGAGAAAATCTTTACCATAAATTAAAAACCCCTTTCCCTCTCCATCAATACAAGAAAACCTGAAATCAGAACAAAGCAGTAAGTTCTCCCAAGACAAAGGGCTGAGGTCTTTCCTCTCTTTTTTTAAAAAAGATTAGCACATGCAAGAGTAGTATTAAAGACCCATTGGAACCAACTTTCCTACTGGAAGCGATAGGACAGTTGAAAAGGGATTACCTTTCTCACTATTGAAATCAGTGTCACTCCATGCACAGGGATGGGTCATTTCAAATCACCCAGGGACTCCCCTGGGGGTCCAGTGGTTAGGACTCTGCACTTCCACTGCAGGGGGCCTGGGTTCGATCTCTGGTCAGGGAACTAAGATCCTGCATACCACATGCAGCGAGGCCAAAAAAAAATAAAATAAAATAAAATAACCCAGCAATTCCCCAGTCGAGCCCAGCCCACTCTTAGGAAACACTGGATGAGTGGTAACCAAGGTCCATTCCATCTGTGTCCCACTGTAATCTAACTGTCAGGGAGGTAGGGGAGCCCCCCGTGATGAAGGGAAGGGCTCTGCCTGATGCTGTCTGACTCAGTCTCAGATTTGTAACCGTGATTCTTTGTCCTGTGCTTTCCAGCGCTGCTCCCCAACATGATTTCCCGGAGGACCGGACAAATCGTGTTAGTGAATAACATTCAAGGGAAGCTTGGAATCCCATTCCGTACAGCCTGTAAGTTGCTAAGACAAACATGTTTCGTCCTATGTTATGTGTCTTTTTTTTTTTTTTTTTTTGGCGGTACACGGGCCTCTCACTGTTGTGGCCTCTCCCGTTGAGGAGCACGGGCTCCGGACGTGCAGGCTCAGCGGCCATGGCTCACGGGCCCAGCCGCTCCGCGGCATGTGGGATCTTCCCGGACCAGGGCATGAACCCGTGTCCCCTGCATCGGCAGGCAGACTCTCAACCACTGCGCCACCAGGGAAGCCCTGTTATGTATCTTATAAGACAAGAGATGTGTGTCTAGGACTAGGCATGGGGTTACGTTGGGGAAGAGGGTCCAGAGATGAAAGCATCTGTTGGCTTTTCTTTCATCCCTTCAGCTCCTATTTTTGACCATCTACAGCACACAGGTGACTATGGGAGATAAAGATAAGCCCTCCCCTCAGCCCCCAGAAGCTCACGTCTGACAGGCGGTCAGGACACGTCCTGGCTGGACACGATCAATGCCAGATCAAGGTCACGCTCCTGACATGGGTGCACAGCCCCAGCTCAGATGCCCCCTTCTCTGTAAAGATGCCCCTGGAGAGACAGGAACGATTACAACTGGGAAAGAAAGGAGGGGTGCACATCCCTAAAGGGGAGAGGGATGGAGAGGTTCTGAGGAAGGAGGAAGGAGAAAAGGAAAGGGACACAATTCCAGGGGAGGCGCGAGAGAGAATTCCAAAGGTGAGACTCCTCTAAAAAGTCCAAGGAGGAGAAGGACTTCTCGGTGTATGTTCCTGGGGCCCAACTGGGAAAATTCTGCAGACATTCCCACCTCCCGTGAGGTAGGATGTGGGAGGGTGGGGGAACGTGTCTCATACGTTTCCTTATGGCCCAAAGTACCATGCACGAAGCCGGAGCTGGGTAAGTAAGTGTCTGGGGGGTAGAAAGGTGAGAGGGAGAGAGGAAGGAAGAAAGGGTGGGTGGGGTGGCCTGATGTAGTCTTCTGGGGCCACCACAACAAAATACCCCAGGGACTTCCCTGGCGACACCATGGTTAAGACTCCCCGCTCCCAATGCAGGGGGCCTGGGTTCAATTCCTGGTCAGGGAACTAGATCCCACATGCATGACACAACTAAGGGTTCACAGGCCACAACTAAGGAGTCGGCGAGCCGCAACTAAGGAGCCCACCTGCCACAACTAAGACCTGGTGCAACCAAATAAATAAATAAATATTAAAAGAAAAAAAAAAGACCAGGTGGCTTAAACGACAGAAATGTGTTTTCTCACAGCTCTGCAGGCTGGAAGTCCAAGATCAAAGTGTGGGCAGACTTGATGTTTCCCGAGGCCTCTCTCCATGGCTTGCTGATGGCCTGCTCCCCAGGTCCTCTCATGGTCTTTGTGTGTGGGCACCCCTGCCGTCTCCTGCTCTTCTTATAAGGACACCAGTCCGACTGGATTAGGGCACCACCCTAATAGCCTCATTTTAACTTAATTACCTTTTAAAGGCCCTTATCTCAAAGTACAGCCACAATGTGAGATGCTGGGGTTAGGACTTCAACGTATGAATTTGGGGGTGGGATACAATTCAGCCCATCACATTCCCCTGATAGTGTTTTACTTTCCTTTTCTTGTTTGCATTAGTTAGGCTAAGCTGACGGTGCTGTAAAGACCTTTACTCCTCCTCCGTATAACTGTCTAAATGGGATGGCCCAGCTCAGCGGGCATCACTGTTCCTCACGCGGTCACTCGGGGGCACAGCGTCGTGCCAAGTCACAGCTTTGCCATCATTTTCCACGTGGTCAAAGCTAGTTCCCACCCCACGTGGGTTCCTGCTGGCAAGAAGAGGGCGTCGTGCCCATACAGCGCTGCTCACATCCTGTTGTAGAGAAGCCAGTCACATGCTTACCCCCTCACTGCATGGGATGCTGGGAATTGTAGTCCGCCTGTGGGCCCAGGATGGGGCGAATAGAGCTGGGTCCGCACAGGGCAGTCTTTGCCACGTACCTCATTCCGTCTCTGCCCCAGTCCATCTAGAACCTCACCACTATTCCTCCTACTCACAAACATACATGTCATTTTCAGCAGGTGGATTACTTTCCACTTGCTCGCTGCCTTCATTCATTCAACAAACAGCAATCGAATGCCTAGAACCAGGTGCTGGGGACACAGCAGTGACATGATACAATGTGGTGTGGGCAATACAAGTGGCCCTTTGGCCTCCAACTAACAGGGATAAATTTATTTATTTATTTTTGGTTGCGTTGGGTCTTCATTGCTGCCCATGGGCTTTCTCTAGTTGCGGAGAGCAGGGGCTACTCCTGGTTGTGATGCATGGGCTTCTCACTGCGCGGGCTTCAGTAGTTGTGGCTCGCGGGCTCTAGAGCACAGGCTCAGTAGTTGTGGCGCACGGGCTTAGGTGCTCCGAGGCACGTGGGATCTTCCCGGACCAGGGCTCGAACCCGTGTCCCCTGAATTGGCAGGCGGATTCTTAACCACTGCGCCACCAGGGAAGTCCTAGCTCCTGCATTCTTAACCCTGATGGCCTCAGGACCTTGGAGAAATCACTATCTCAGGGCATCAGCCTTCCCGGCTGAAATGTTTTATATACATTTTCTCACTTGGATAGGGTGATATTATCCCCGCTTTATTTATTTATTTAGCCCATTTTATCGATTTTTAATTTTACTGAAGTATAGTTGATTTACAACGTTGTGTTAGTTTCTGCTGTACCGAAAAGTGACTCAGTTACACATATACATCCTCCTTTTCATATTCTTTTCCATTATGGTTTATCACAGGATATTGAATAGAGTTCCCTGTGTATTATGCCCATTTCAAAGATAAGAAAACTGAGCCTCTTTAGGTAAAAATGAGTCACTTGCCCAAAGTCACACAGCGGGCAAGTGGCTAAGTTGGATTCCGTCTCATCTCTGCATCTGTCCACTGCTTCACAAGGGCTCTCTGTTCTCATCTATGAAGTGAGGGGCAGGTGACTTGAGGCCTCTCCCAACGGAGCTTGCAGGGATGTGTGTCCCCAAGGCCCCTCCTGGGAAGCACAGCGGGACCCACGCCCACCCCCGGATGGTTTCTCTTCCAGACGCCGCCGCCAAGCACGCAGCGCTCGGCTTCTTCGACTGCCTGCGGGCCGAGGTGGAGGAATACGACGTCATCGTCAGCACCGTGAGCCCCTCTTTCATCCGCTCCTACCGCGTTCATCCAGGCCAAGGAAACTGGGAGGACTCCATCTGGAAATGTGAGCTTTCAGAGTGCAGCCAGAGGGACAGGGGCCGCGGAGGGCTCTGGAGGAGGGGGGGGTCCAGGGGGGTGTTCCTGAAGCATGAGACTGGGCACGGTGAGGCCCCTGCACCCAGCTAACAGTGGGGAGGGACCCCAAAACTTAGGTCCTGAGGCACCAGGTAGATGGAATCCTAGCCTGCAATCAGCAGACCGAAGCCAGGTTGGGCTCCGTCAGTCACAGGCTCTGTGACCTTGGCCACTGGGACTGCCCGCCTCTGGGCCTCAGTTTCCCATGTGGAATAGCCAGGATTTGGTCTTCGAGAACTTCCTGTTCCCCTTGCTCTAGAAGGCAGCACAGAGAAACTCAGAGTCTGGCCCTAACTGCCTGCATGTGAAGTTCGCCTCAGTCACATATTAAGCAACTCCCTTCATCTCTCTGCCTCTGTTTCCCCTTTGGAAAATGAGGGCTAATGGTAATACCTAACTTGTAGACTCATAGGGAAGACTGAAAGTTCCAGCTCATAGAGGGGCTGGAACAGCAACCAGCACAACCTGAGCGGTCTGTAAATGCACCTATGATCAGTATTCTAGAATGCTCTACACAGAGCAGCTACCCCCTGCCCGAGGCTCTATCTACATTAGGGAATCAAGATGAATCAAGACGTGGGCAAGGGCTTCCCTGGTGGCGCAGTGGGTGAGAGTCCGCCTGCCGATGCAGGGGACACGGGTTCGTGCCCCGGTCCGGGAAGATCCCACGTGCCGCGGAGCGGCTGGGCCCGTGAGCCATGGCCGCTAAGCCTGCGCGTCCGGAGCCTGTGCTCTGCAACGGGAGAGGCCACAACAGTGAGAGGCCCGTGTACCGCAAAAAAAAAAAAAAAAAAAAAAAAAAAAAGACGTGGGCAAGAGGTTCCAGGAGGCTCTGGACAAACACAGCTTCGCAACAACTGTAAACAACAGCCCCTTCACACATCCGGCAGCTTCCTATCTTCTAAGCTCTTCCTCATCCCCTCCGACGGCTCATAACCATCCTGGGATGTTAACGGGGCAGGAGACTGCGCCTGCGTTACAGATGTGGAAGCTGAGGCGCAGCGGGTAAAGTGCCTCCCCAGGGCGCACGGCTAGCAGACGGCAGAGTTGGTCCCGAGACTGGGACTCCAGAAGTGCACACCCGTCCCCACCCCGGGGGGGGTGGGGGGCGGGGGGGCGGGGCTCTGACCACACCCCTCCCCCCGAGGCTATAAGCCCTGCCCCTCCTGCGGCTTTTCAGTCTTTTTCAGGAGACTGACCTACGGTGTGCACCCCGTGGACGTGGCGGAGGAGGTGATGCGCACGGTGAGACGCAAGAAGCAAGAGGTCTTCCTGGCCAACCCCATCCCCAAGGCCGCCGTGTACCTCCGCACCTTCTTCCCTGAGGTTTTTTTTGCCGTGGTGGCCTGTGGGGTGAAGGAGAAACTCAACGTCCCAGAGGAGGGTTAACTGCAGGGGGCCAAAAGGGTCACCCCGCGGGGAATAAAGGCTTCAGGGGCAGTTGCGGGATCCTCCATTCTCTCAGCACTTGGGGCCCCAAACAATTCCCCAACCTGCCCACCACCTGTGGGAGACGTGCAGCACCCCAGTGAGGATGGCCTGGCGTTCAGCCCAGTCGCCCTGGGCCCCTGGGTGTCTCCCACGTGACTTTCCCAGGACACACTTCCAGAAGCTTCTCGACCCTATAGAGTGACAGCCCGGCAGAAAAACAGGAACCATAACGGGTCCAACTCCCAAATACTCGCACTCCCACTGTGGCCATCAGCCTGCCGAGGACCTCAGAAAACCACCTCCATTTTACACAAGGGTGACCTGCCCACTCTGCCCCCAGCCACAAAAGCTGAACTTGGCAACTCCTTAGGGCAGCGCTGTGAAACTGAACTTTCTGGAATGATGGAAATAGTCTATCATCTGCAGTGTCCAATATGGCAACCAACTAGCCACGTATGGCTGTTGAATACCTATAATGTGGCCTGTGCAACAGAATTTTCAATTTTATTTAATTTGAATTAATTTCACTTTAAATAGCTGCATGGGGCCAGCGGTTCCCAGGTTGGCAACACAGAAGAGCTGTAATCCTCGGTCCTGGCAGCATATCAGAATCAGCCCTTTTCCTGGATTTAACTCGTCCAAAGAGGAGCCCAGGCACAGCTGCTTAAGGTGCAACAAATCTTGAGAACTTCTGCCCCGGGGCATCCAGCGCATTCAAGCCTCTTCTTAGATTCTCAAAGCAAAATTCATTTAAACCTGCCATCCTTATTGTTGGTGGGTGTTTCTCTTAGTGTTTCTTAAACAGAACAGTTAATGATTCGTGAAATCTTGGAAAGTGTAGGGTACATTGTTTGCACTAATAATTGTACCTACTGATTCAAACTTTTCTAATATTTACAGATGAAAGAGGGCTCAAATTTCCTCCCTGAACCCAAGCCACTTACGAAATTAACACACACGGTACATGTCTGCATATATATATATATATATATATATATATATCTCCCTGAATTTGAAAAGCAAAATGTCCAGGATCACGTGATCACCAGGGAACCCAGGCTACCTCAGGATAAGGCTGCTGGTCGGGGTGTGTCACCAGAATTTAGGAGGGACAGCTGAGGCAGGGCAGGCCTAGGGTCAGCAAGATGACCTTCTATGTTATTACTGCTGTCGGGTGTTGGGATGCTAGAGGTGCTTAGGCCAGAATGATGGAGGGTCGGTAGGGGCTGGGAGGTGGGGGACGGACAACGGCATTGGGAAAACGACTGAAAGGTGATAGGTGGCCAGAGACAGAGACGGCAGCTTTGGGGCAAGAAGGGCCGCGGGTAGCCAGTCCTGGGGTCGCACCAGGGCTGGGCTCCAGGTCTAGCTTCGCCACGCCCCAGCCCCGGGCCTGGGGTCCTGACCTGCTCTCTTTGGGGCTCTGCCTCCTCTCAGGTTGGAGCGGGGCTGAGGGGACCATCCTTTGGTGGTGGGAGGAGGGGTGGATGGGCAGAGAGGGGCCGCCTCTGGGAAGCATCCACAGGGGCACCAAGCCAAACGCTGGGAAAGCAAAGACTGGAAGACTCCACGGTGGGGGAAGACCTCAGACCCCTGGGATTTCCCAAAAAAAGCCACGTTGAATGATGGCTCAGGAAGAAGGACCTTCGTGTCAGTGGGTCTGCTCCGCTGTCCCTGCAGCCAAACAGGGTCAGAGACCTGCAGGTGGACGCAGCCACAGCAGGACTGAGTGGCTGGCCCCCCAAGCTCCCTTAAGTTGAATTTCCTGTCCGTGGACTTTGGTCTCCCTTTGGATACCCCCTATTGCCTTTAGGATGTCCCTGTGTCCACATAGGCCCGCTTCCCTCTCAGGATGGGGCATCTCACCAGCCTAGCAAATGAGAAAACCTACAACCCTTAGACTGAAACATATGGAAAATTTTATTTAAGTTGCGGGGGGGTGGGAGGGGGAAGCATCATGCAATAAGAGGAATGGCCACCAGGTGTCACTGTGGCTCCAAACCTATTTTATAGCTTCCTCCTCGGAACAGAAATCCAGCACAGCACAGCAGTAACAAGCCCACAGAATTGCATGCAATTCATCATCTCCAACGAGCATTCCCCTCCAAGATCCCATCTGGTCTTCACATCAACCCTGAGTCACTGGAACAGCCGACAAATCCATTTCACGATGAGAAAAATGAGGGTGGTCATGCTCTGTGGGATACTCTTGGCAGAACGAGGGCAGCCTGAAGGCGGTTGGTTAGCCCCTTGGGACACAGAAGGACTGGACCTCAGAGGCCAGTGACCGTCCCAGACCACAGAGTGAACCAAACACTGATTCACCCAAGTAACTAGAAAGTCCTGTTTCAGGTATAGTTAGATCTAGGCGTCCAAAGGATGCCACCAGGATTCAGGGTTTTTGTTTGTTTTGTTTGTTCTTTGTTTTGTTTTGCCATTTCTCAACAACATATTCTACTGGGTGGGCTTCATTCTCAACAGGCTCTCCCCATCCTCACGGCAAGATGGACACCAATACCTCCAGGCTCACATCCTATAGACTGAGAAGCCAGATAGAAAAAGATTCCTCTTTCCGCCTAGTTCCAACACCCACCTCGTCATGTAGCCATCTTGAAACCACCACGTGTGTCTGATTGCTCAAGCCTGGGCCACGTGCCCATTCCAGGGCTGGAGAGGTGGGGCAGCTCTGTCTGATGGACAGAGTGGGGAGGGAGTGATTTCCCAAGAGAAAATCAAGATGCTCTTACAACGGGCTTCCCCGGTGGCACAGTGGTTGAGAATCCGCCTGCCAATGCAGGGGACACGGGTTCAATCCCTAGTCTGGGAAGATCCCACATGCCGCGGAGCAACTAAGCTCGTGTGCCACAACTACTGAGCCTGTGCTCTAGAGCCCGTGAGCCACAACTACTGAGCCCGCGTGCCGCAACTACTAAAGCCTGTGTGCCTAGAGCCCGTGCTCCACAATGAGAGAAGCCACTGCAATGAGAAGCCCGCACACCACAACGAAGAGTAGCCCCCACTCGCCGCAACTAGAGAAAAGCCCGCATGCAGCAATGAAGACCCAACACAGCCAAAAATAAATAAATAATTTAAAAAAAAAAATTTAAAAAAAGATGCTCTTACAAGAAGAAAGGGAGAACACACTTACGGGCAAAACAAGCCTTTCTTTGTAAACACTTATCTCTGGAGAAGACAAGGGAACTTCTGAGCATTTACCACCTACCTGCTACCTTACGAGGAACTTTAACACGTCACCTTACGCAATGCTACCAGCAAGCCTCCAAGACCGATATTAATGGTTCCATTTCTACTGGTGAAGAAAACAGGCTCAGAAAGCTGGGTAGGTAATTAAGCCCAAATCACAGAGCTGGTCAATGGCAGAGCTGGGACGTGGGTGGAGATGGCTGGAGCCCTTGCAGCTGAAGATGACCAATAACCTATCAGTCCCTTTCGTTTTAGAACTGGGTGAGGTTTCCAAATGTAGGGTCAGATCACCCCCACCTTCCTGGTGTACCCTGGTCAACAGTGGTATTGGGGGAACTCTGGGTTGCAAAGTCAGTCAAGGAGTTTCCATTACAAAGGCTGAGGTACAGTGGGGAAGTTTGGTCTGGATTTGGTGGTGCTCTGTTGCCCAAAAGGGAAATGTCCAAGTATATAAACAGTAGAGGAATCTGGAGGATTTAGCAGATGCTTTTGGTGCCCTGTGACCCATCTCCCCACCCCCGTCCCCAGTGTCAGCGGTAGCTATGACGGAAGGCTCCCACACCTGCCAACAGCAATCCAGCTCACCTCTCCACTTCTCTGCCCTGGGGGGCTTTCTCTAAAGCCTGAGGGTCCCTTCAACCCTTGTAGGTGCAGCCTTGAATTGCACAAGAGTTAATGTCCCTGGGGGGGCATTGTTCACCCAGCAGGGGACAGGAGTTGGTGGGCAACGACCCAACCTCTCACACTTCGGAGGACAAATCGGAAGCACCTTAGAAGAAGTGTTTTGCACACACAGCAGGTGCCATCGAAACGTTCGTTAGCTGCAACTATTACATGTTATCTTTTGCAGTAAGAGATGTAATCAAGTCACGGGAGCTTGGTTAACTCACCATCCCTGTGTCTGTTCACGACAGGTGGTGTCCTGCTGACGGGATCTGGAAAGCAGGATGGGGCTAGCATATACCTCTGTTTGTTCCCAGAACTGTAATTCTGTAACTTGTATAGATTACGATCTCCTCTCCTCTAGATGTTCGATCTCCTCTGGCCCTTGGAGCTTATGACACGGCCAGTATGACTTCCCAGCCCAAGATTCTGGACTTGTAAACCCCTCCTTCCGCTAGTGGAAGAGAGTGGAGTGGAGGATAAAGCAAAGTAGTCCCAGACCTGGAGGACACGCTGGGAGTCAGGAGGGAGTTATCACCACCAGACCAGGGTCCAGACCTCAGGAGCAGGGAAAGGTCCAGGCAGGGTACCTGGGCTTCCAGAGGAGGATGGGAGACCATTTCTGCCACGCTGAGCTAACTCAATCGCTGGCCATGCTTGTATCTGACTCAATGGCTTTCAACCTGCCTCAAACTCCAATTTACACATGTCCAAGAGCAGCTCTGTAGTTTGAGAAAAGCATCTAAGTATTTCTGCCATGCTGCCTCCTGAAACATCCCTTGACCAGATGGCCACAGCGTACACTCAGATGCACGGTCAAGGTTGGAACCATGCCCCCAATCTGGGCAGAAATCTAACCCAATCTTTTCCCATGCTGTGTTCTCCCAGCCTTCCCTACCAGGTCCCTGTAGACGGGGAAGCAACCTCAGGGAAAGCGTTACCAAGGAACTTCAGGCATCCTTGTTGAAGACGTGGGATGGCAGATATAACTACCAGCGTCTATGTGTAATTGCCTCTTTCTACTCCAAATTCATAGCCTAGGGCAAATGCTCCAATCTGTGGTGTATTACAGAGAAAGCTGCTAACAGTTGGGACCTGCTCATGATATCCAAGGGTATTCGAAAGGGAGAAGCCTGGGGATGCACATCGGAGTCACAACCCAATGCCTTAGGGGACAAAGAAAGTGAGGCTGGGCTTAGGAAGAGCATGGGAGTGAACGATGACAAATGAGTGTCAACAGAGGAAAAAGAACCAGATACAGCAGGAGGACTCCTAGACTCCCATCCCCCAAGAGGGCACGGACAGCTACGTCTTCCCCAGCATCAGTTAAGACTTGAAGAAAGCACGGACTTCTTTTGAAATGCAAGCACGTGGGTCTACTGATACACACATTGCCCTCTGGGGTCAGGTGGCAGGTCCCCCTGCTTTCTCCTTCTGTCATCTCGGTTCCTTCTATCTTGGAACTGTTGCTCAAAATTACGTAGCCTTTTTCATGGGGAATAAAAAAGAACCTCATTCTTCCTCAAGAAAAGAACAGTAGCAGAGACACACCAATGAGTCATGCCGTGTATACGAGGAAAAACTTAATTTTTGGAGTCGGGTGTCTTAAACAAATGGTTCCTATCAGAAAGGAAGTATTTCTAGAAAATGGACTGTTGAACTAGACTCACCAGTAACCTCACCTGTCACGCCCCAGGACTGGGATCAGCCTTAGCAGCTGTTTGGTAAGAAGTGAGGGGATATTTGTTAGAAGAGCTACTGAAAAGTGTGCAAAGCTCTAGGCAACAGGGGACAGTCAACCTGAGACAGGCTGGGACCCGGGACCCTCTACTGCAGTGCTTGCACCTGGACAAACGTCTCCTCTAGCAACAGAATACAAAGAAACTATAAGAGACTAA
This sequence comes from Grampus griseus, assembly GCF_964374135.1. NCBI lineage: Eukaryota > Metazoa > Chordata > Mammalia > Artiodactyla > Delphinidae > Grampus > Grampus griseus. The sequence continues at coordinate 44,775,582 of NC_139014.1, forward strand.
AAATACCTGCACGCAGGCGCAGTTGGGGCAAATTATGAACAAGAAGATACAAAAAGGCCAAAACGCGACTGCCACTTCGGAGGGGCGGGGAGGAAAAGCAGGGTCCTGCATGTGATCCCTGCACACGGCATCACCAAGCGGGTGGGCAGACCACCTGAGCCGTCGCTCCGGTCCAACCCCCCCTCACCCCATTTAAGGGACCAGCTCACCCCACCTCAGGGAGCGAGCAAGGGCACCTGTTGCTTGTTTTCACTCCCTCCTGCTGCTGCACGAGCCCCAATAAAGCCTTGCCTGAACTCCTCCTCTGGCCTCTCATCAACTTCTATTGATTAAGGAGTCCGAGGACCCTAGTCGGTAACAAAGGGATGGTCCGTTGAGACGGGCTCAGACTCTCTAGTCCTTGAAAGTACATGCCCTCCAGAGAGAGACCTGGGGAGACTTCTATCTCCTTAGAGAACAGCAAATCATTTTAATGAAAAGTACTTAAAATTTTCAGAGACAACTCAATCGATGGCTTTCTGATATCAACAGCAACGAGGTTAGATGACAAACAAGGACCTACCGTATATACCGGGAACTACACTCAGTATTTTGTAGTAACCTATAAGGGGAAAGAATCTAAAAAAGAATATACCTATCTATCTATCCATCTATCTATCATCTATCTATCTGTATAACTGAATCATTGTGCTGTACACCTGAAACTAACATGACATTGTAAATCAACTATACTCCAGTGTTAAAAAATGGTTAAATGGTAAAAAAAAAAAAGCAATGAGCTAAGTTTATGCAGCAGAAACAAAACAAGATCATTTGTCCAACTTGAATAATTCAGACAGTCATTTGCATGTTCCACAGATGAGCTTTTATTAAAATTGTACATAGATCCCATAGTTAATTTTTTTTAAAAAAGAACTTCCTTTTTTCCCAGTATCAAAATAGTTATTTTTTAAATACCTTGAAAAACTTTTAATACAATTATTTTGTTATATATTAAATACTTTCCTAAAATCGGAATCATTTCTCTCCCACCTCATTATCCTAGAATCCTGCTTTAGTGTCACTATCCCTTTTTTTTTTTTTTTTTGGCAACCTTAATGCTTTATCCCCCAGAAGCGTCAAGAGGAAAAGAAGATGTTCCTGTTAAGTCCGCTATTTCCCAAAAAAAAAGTTTAAATAGGAGAAACCAATAACAATATTTGATTTGATACTGAAGATTCTTATTAACGAGGCTTCCTCACAGAGTTATGCTCTATGTTTTGCCCACATCCAATCACTCCTTAGTAAAAGTACTCAGGCCCTGAAATTTAAACAAAACAGCAGTTCTTGCCTCAAAATGGTTATGCTGACCCACTAAAGCCCTCTTGTGGCCTGGTGGCATAAAGGCAGCCAACAAGGTATTTTTGGAATGAGGTGTTGGAAATCTAGATGCGGAGACCAAAACATTTTTATTTTCAGGGGTCACAAGACAACTGTCTTCCCCAAATCCCATTCTCAACACAGGCTGCCCACAGGTGCAGCTCAGTGCAGAGTCAACGAGGATGCCAGCTCCACACGTCACTGGAACACACACCGTCAGAAGCTGGACTCGGGCAACATTTTCTTCCGACCTAAGGAGAGCGTGTGGTACTTCACCTTTGGCAAGGTGCCGAAAGAAGTCTGCTCCCCGGGGACACTCCTCTGTGATGTGCCAAGGGCAGTGGCCCTCGGGAGCCTGCCGGCCTTGCGAGGGAGGCGCAGAGAGCTGGGCGCTGACCGGACGTCCCTCTCCAGGGGGCTGGCGAGGCCCCTGGCCAGGCTCTCTCGAATCCTGAGGGATGGAGACGAGCCCCGGGCCCGCTCATTCACAGCTGGGCTCTGCCTGCCACTCACCGCCTCTGCCCTGTCACTCTTCCTGCTCTCCCTCTTCCAAAACACAGACCTCAGAAAGGGGAGGGTTCCCTGTGGGAATCTGTCTGTTGCGGGGTCCCTTCTCTCCACATTAGCCCTCATCTTGCCAAAGGTATTTGGGCAACTGTCTGCACTGTTTCTAGATAACGTCGCAGCGCTGGGAGCCTTCTTGGGGGAGGGTGTTTGGCCACTGCTCCCCGCCAGGCCACTTCCCTTACAGCTTGTGGTCCTTTGGCCCTCCGGCCGGGCTCGTTTCCCGCCGTCTGTTGAGGACATCACTGTGAGGGGCAGGTCACACTGTCTGGGCAGCCTGATATCCTGACTTGCGTTTTCCTTGAGGTTGCTTGCTGCATTCGGGCCATCTGAGTTGCCAGGGACCGTGCAGCGGCCGGGGTGGCCCGAGGGGCAGGGCGCTTCGGCCAGCACTCTGTCGCCGGCTCGCCCACTATCTTCACCCTTAGCGGAGAGGGTGGCGTCTGACTTCTCATCCCCACCAGCAGTGCCCGTCAGCAGCGGCACGATGGACTGGCTCGTGGACCGAGGTCTCCGTCTGGACTCCAAGTACTCTACCAGCTCGACGGAGGCACCCAGGGGTTTCTCCCTGGAGCCAAAAGACCACCGGAGGGGCATGGTCTTGAAGGTCCCCTGCTTGGCTCGGGAAGGGGTGGGCACCTTCATGCTGATGCTGCGGCCTTGGACACCCCGTGCCAAAGGCCTGGACTCCAAGCCTCCTGAAAGAGACACCAAGAGCATCAGTGCCCTAGTATCCCTCCGGCCGCAGTTAAGAGTAGCTGCAAGGCCAGTCTGTCTAACAAGCACTGACCATGCACCTCTGAGGGATCAGGCACTGTCCTGGGTGCTGGAGACACAGCAGTGAACAAGACGTTATGGTTCCTGCCCTCGGGAGCAACACTGTTTGTACCCACTGTTCCACGGAACCCATTTATATATGTGAAGTCACAGGGCAAGCCAGTGCCAACGAAGGTAGCTGCATGCCAGGCAGTGCAGACTCCCGAGAATACTCAGTCTCTGAGGCAGCTAGCCTAAGATTTAACACCATTTTCATTCATCTTTATATATGGCCGTGAAACAGAACGCTCAGCAAAAGTCCCTGCTTTTTCAGGTCAAATTAGGTGCTTGTACTTATCCAGTGCACAAGTCTCAGATATTCTACCTTGGGCTCAAAATAAGAAAAAGAAAAGAAGAGAAAAAGAAAAGTATTGTGTGTTTAATTCTCTCAGAACTGCCAGCTATACCTCCATTGTGTGTTTTGCAACATCTGTATATAGTTAGAAAGATGTTTTTGATATATATTGCTAAGGGCAAAATAGAGTCTAGAAAAACACAGAGTAATCCAACTTTCAAAAATATATACACACGTATATGTGTAGATGTGTGTGTATATGCATGACGCGTGCATGTGTAAACATACAAAGAAGTATGGAGAAATAAATACTCCATACTTAAATAAATAAAATGAGAAGGTGTAGAGAGAACCATGGGGGTGCCGTGTATTTCTGATTTTCTTCTCAATTCTTCCCTCAATTTCAACATTTCTAAAGGGAACAGACATATACCCAGGTTGTGTATTTTTTTTTAAGACACAGTCAATCAGTTACCCCCAAAAATTCTATTTACAATAGCATCAAAAAGAATAAAATACTTAGGCATTAACTTAACCAAGGAGGTGACTTGTACACTGAAAACTAGAAAACATTGCCAAAAGAAGCGAAAGATGACGTAAATAAATGGAAGCACATCCTGTGTTCCTGGATCGGAAGATTTAATATTGTTAAAATGCCAATATTACCCAAAGCGATCTATGGATTCGATGCAATCCCTATGAAAATCGCCGTGAGGTTTTGAACAGAAACAGAAAAACCCATCCTAAAATTCATATGGAATCTCAAGGGACCCCAAATAGTCAGTCACCAAAAAGACACATACTATATGATTCCACTCCATGAAGTATTCTGAGCAGCTAAAATCAGAGAGACAGAAAGTATAAAGGTGGCTGGGGAAGGAGGGAATAGGGAGTTGGTGTTTAACAGGTATAGAGTTCCAGATTTACAGATGAAAAGAGTTACAGGGATGGTGGTGGTTACAGGCCACACGACAACGTGAATGTACTTCATACAACTGAACTGTACACTTAAAGATGGTTAAGATGGCAAACAAAGTCTGGTATGTGTTTTGGGGTGTTTTTTTTTTCTCCCCTGGCTTGTGGGATCTTAGTTCCCCGACCAGGGATTGAACCCGGGAACCTCGGCAATGAAAGAGCAGAGTGCTAACCACTGGACCGGCAGGGAATTCTCCGTTATGTGTATTTTGACACAATTAAAAAGAAAAAAAAAAGTTAAAAAGTCATTGGCCATTGTACCATTAAGACACTTGATTTATGAGATGCCTGCCACCACTGAGAAAGAAATCTTCAGCTGAAGCCCACGTGGCACAAGGACAGTCAGCCTGGGTCAAGGGCACCAGCCTCTCCACTCTCATCACGGAGCACGTGTCAGCTTCCAAAACGAGCCAGGACCACAGCCACCAAAGCCAACCTCTGAGCTGTATGGAGAGGGACCGGGGTCCTCGGAGGCACAGGTGGGGGGCTCAGGAGGTCAAAGGCACCGGCAGGGAAAGCGCACAGACGTCAGCCAGTAGAGGTGCCAAGGAGGCGAGGGCGTGGAAGGCCCATCAGCTCCACGAGGCATCTGATAGCATCTCTGAGGTTCCGAGGATCTTGCCTTTCAGGTTTTTCACAGATAATCTTCGGTATTTTTCTTTTTCTTTAAAGTACTTCTTCAGATTAGCCATCCACAGACACAATCTCACCCCAAACACTTTGTAATTCCAGTCCCAACTGACGTCGTTGCTCCATCATTAAATTCCCACACCTTGGAAGGAAAAGAAAAAAAAAAAAAAAACCGTTCTGGGGGCTGAGACACGTGGGAAGGTTTTGTTCCTGGTCCACAGCCCTGGGAAGGGCAGAAAAAGAGCAGCTTTGTGTTAGGAGTCACAAAGCGGTGACGTTCAGCCTTTCAGAACGGGAGGCCCAGCCTGCAGCCCAGGCAGCTGGCAGGTGGCTTGGCCACGGCCTTAACCCGCTCTCCATCCTTCTCCCCGGGCACCCAGCACCGGGCGGCAGCTCATGTCACGGGCAACACAGGTGCCCAGCAGCGCCCAGCTCCTCTTGCGCAAGATGCAGTGAGAAAGCACCTTGGCCATCATGATTTTATTTCATGCTGTTTGTTGGATCTGAGAGGGAGCAAGCGCTTTGGCTACGAGGAGAAATGAATGGGAAAGCACCCAAGCAGACGCAGCACTGACTGTTCACCGAGTACCTTGCTTCTGGGGGGGGGGGAGGGGGGGATGGTAAGCCCTTCCCCTGGGGAGCCAGACCTCCAGGGATGCTGGGAGCTAGAGGCAGAGGTGGAGTTCAGAGACCCCTGAGCTATGCTTCCTTTCCCACCATGGAATCCGTGGCCTTGCTCACCCCGAGTCTGGCTTGAGAACCAGGAAGGGCCTAGAAGCTGAAGCCACATTGGGGACATGAATGGTTAAGTGCTTCCTGAGGTTGTATAAGCCCCAGGGCATACACAGGAGCTTCCCGGGTCCCCCAGAACCCTGCTCACACAGATGGCTCCGGGGCAGCCTGGGAGCCAGACCCCACCACACAGGGGCCCTGGAGCCGGTGGACGCTGTGCTGGGAAATGCCACATCTGCTCCTCTGTGACTTTTTCTCCTGGGCTAATGAAATCGGTCACCGACCCAGCCTCACTATGTGTGCTGTGAGCAGGGGGTGGGGGCTCTTCTCACCATCCTCAGCCCACCTGCAACAGGACAAGACTTTTCCTCGTCCCGTCAAGGGTGTCCCCGACTTATGCACTCAATAAATATTTAATGAGAGCCTGCTGGGTGCCAAGGACTGTTTGCAGTGCTGGGGATACAGCTATGGATAAAGTACAATGTGCCTATTCCTTATTGGGCTTGACAAAAAAGCAAAAATACATCCCATGGGATGTAGAGATAAGAGCTAGGATGAAGAAGAAGACAGGGTAAGGGGGAAATAGAGGGTCCTCAGTGAGGAGAGACCTGAGAGAAGGGAGGAAGCTGCGTGGAGATCTGGGGATAACAGGTTCCAGGCAGAGGGAGCAGCAAGTGCAAAGGCCCTGAGGCACAGGCAAGCTCGGCAGGTCAGGGAAGCAGCAAAGAGGCCTCCAGGGCTGTAACCAAGGGAGAAAAGGGCCCTAACTAGGGGCCTTCATTTTCTAAGCCCCAACCTGTATTTGCAGACATCTCTGTCTCTGGTTGCACAGTGCAACCTGGGGCAAGCTTGACCCCTAAACTTTTCTCGGGTCCCCCAGAAAGTGAGGAGAAGCTGCACAGAACAGCTGAGCCTTGTCCACTTCTGTGACTGAGCTGGCAGGACAAGGCTGGCGAGGGGAAAGGTTGTCTCAGGAGCCAAGGCCACTGCCCCGTCCATCATTCCAAGAACCACGGCCACTCAGGAGAGGGTGGAAGGAAGCCCCGACAGGCAGAAACAGAAAAATAAAAACACACCTAAGGGGGTCTGGCAGTCAGAGAATAAGAATAAACAGAACCAGGGGCTTCCCTGGCGGCGCAGTGGTTGACAATCTGCCTGCTAATGCAGGGGACATGGGTTCGAGCCCTGGTCTGGGAGGATCCCACATGCCGCAGAGCAACTAGGCCCGTGAGCCACAACTACTGAGCCTGCGCGTCTGGAGCCTGTGCTCCGCAACAAGAGAGACTGCGATAGTGAGAGGCCCATGCACTGCGATGAAGAGTGGCTCCCGCTTGCCACAACTAGAGAAAGCCCTCGCACAGAAACGAAGACCCAACACAGCAAAAATGAATAAATTAATAAATAAATTTAAAAATAAATACTCCTGTTCTCTGTTTAAAAAAAAAAAAAAGAATAAACAGAACCATCAGAACAGGCCCTTTTGAGCCGTTAAAGAAAAGAGGCAAAATAAAACTGTCAAGGAGATTCAAGTGCAGAACAACAGGAGACTGAAGAATGTGACTTCCAGGTTTTAAAATTCAGTAAATGAACTGAAGGCAGGCAGGGTCACTGTTAAGACTCAAATTAGTGGCCTGAAGCGATCTTGAAATTTATGACATTTGGTAAATTTCACAAATTTTATAATTGTGAAAGCAACGTTTCATGCCATAGAGCAAAATGACAAAGCGATAGAAAATCACAGGGAAAAGCTAGGAGACTTGGAGGACAGATCTAGGAGACCCAAGAGGCAAATAATAGGAATCTGAAAAGCAGGCAAGACAATAATTAAACAAAAACAGCATTTCCCTAAAGAAAAGTCTGCATCTGTAGAAGGAGAGGCCTCCACAAGTCCCAGGCAGGTTTGAGGAAAAAACACAGACCCAGGGATATTCTAGTAGAATTTCTAAACTCCAAGGTCAAAGACAGAATTTTAAAAGCTTCCAGCCAGAAAGAACAAGTGACTCTCATATGAAAAAGAAGAACTTCTCACCTGCAACCCTGGGGCCTCGTAGGCCGTGGGAAAACATCCACAGATGCCCGAAAGAAAAGGACTGCAACCCAAGAGCCCTTCACCAGTCAATCTGCCATTCACTCCCCGGGAAAAGAAAATATTTCTGGCTCTGCAGAGGAAGAGCATGTTATGCATACCTGAAAAGAATTCTGACCAAACACTAAAAATCAGCACCGAGACCTGAAGATAGAAGGTGATGAAAAGAAGACAGACAGCGGTGCCCAGTGCAATCGTGTACCATCCATCCTCACAGGGGACAGGTGGTCTTAGGATGTGTTACATGAAGTTAAGCTGGTGTGTTTGGGACAGGAAAGGGACAGCAAGAGTAATTCTGATTACAGTCTGGAACAGAGTTGGAAACCATCTCAGCAAAATCTAAGAACTGGGGACTGACGAGGGGGTGCTGTTGAAACAGACCAGAGAGAGCCTGGGAAAGCGTCTCAAAGCTCTCATCTGGCGGGAATGACACGGAAGCATTAACAGGTCTCATCAGCGAAAAGAGAAAAGGCAGTGATGAAACAGAACGACTCGCAGGAAACAGCAGGCTTCTCGTATCCATGTGATAACTGGAAAATGCCTTTGATTTTAAATATAGGGAAGCATGAGGTAAGAATTAACAAGATGGGAAAGAACAGCACTTCCCACTGAACCAGGGGAAAAAAGGGAACACACAGCAACATGATCAAATCAGTAAAAATAAGAAAAAAGAATCGGTGATAGAAATATTTTTTTAATGAAATGAATGTATATACACTACTATATATCAAATAGATCACCAAAAAGGCCCTACTGTATAGCACAGGGAGCTATATCAATATTTTGTAATAACCTATAAGGGAAAAGAATCCAAAAAAGAATATATAGATATATATATATAGGACTTACCTGGTGGCGCAGCGGTTAAGAATCCGCCTGCCAATGTAGGGGACACAGGTTCGAGCCCTGGTCCAGGAAGATCCCATATGCCACAGAGCAGCTAAGCCCGTGCATCACAACTACTGAGCCTGGGCTCTACAGCCCAAGAGCCACAACTACTGAGCCCATGTGCCACAACTACTGAAGCCCCCGTGCCTAGAGCTCGTGCTCTGCAACAAGAGAAGCCCACGCACTGCAACAAAGAGTAGCCCCCGCTCGCCGCAACTAGAGAAAACCCACCCGCAGCAACGAAGACCCAAAGCAACCAAAAATAAATAAATAAATTTATTTTTTAAAAAAAGAATATATATATATAACTGAATCACTGTGCTGTGTATACCTGAAACTAACACGATACCGTAAATCAACTTTACTTAAATAAAAAAAAAATCTCTATGAGAAAATGTACAAAAAAATATAAAATGATATGAAATCAAGTTTGGTAGTTGATTTTAAGTATGAATGGACTGAAGTTTCCCTTGTTAGACAGGCTTTGAATTTTTTACATTTAAAAAACAAAACAAAACACAGCAACATACTGTTTCTCAGAAACCACTTAAAACTAACTCAAAAAGAGAGGTTTATAAAGTAAAAGAGAAGGGCAAAATGACACCAGGCAAATGCAAGCAAGAAGAAAGAAAGAAGGGGTGGAATTATTCATCTCAAACAAAGTAGAATTTATGATTAAAAGCATTAAGCAGGGCTTCCCTGGTGGCGCAGTGGTTGAGAGTCTGCCTGCCGATGCTGGGGACACGGGTTCGTGCCCCGGTCTGGGAAGATCCCACGTGCCGCGGAGCGGCTGGGCCCGTGAGCCATGACCGCTGAGCCTGCGTGCCCGGAGCCTGTACTCCGCAAAGGGAGAGGCCACAGCAGTGAGAGGCCCGCGTACCGCAAAAAAAAAAAAAAAAAAAAAAAAAAAGATGCTCAACATCGCTAATTATCAGAGAAATGCAAATCAAAACTACAATGAGGTATCACCTCACGCTGGTGAGAATGGCCATCGTTAAAAAGTTAATAAATGCTGGAGAGGGTGTGGAGAAAACGGAACCCTCCTTCACTGCTGGTGGGAATGTAAATTGGTGCAGCCACTACGGAGAACAGCATGGAGGTTCCTTTAAAAACTAAAAACAGAACTACCATATCATCCAGCAATTCCACTCCTGGGCATATACCCTGAGTAAAAGCTAATTTGAAAAGATACATGCATCCTTATGTTCACAGCTGCCCTATTTACAATAGTCAAGACATGGAAACAACCTAAATGTCCATCGACAGATGAATGGATAAAGAAGATGTGGTACATATATACAATAGAATACCACCCAGTCATAAAAAAGAATGAAATAATGCCATTTGCAGCAACATGGATGCACCTAGAGATTATCATACTAAGTGAAGTCAGTCAGACAAAGACAACCATCATACGATATCACTTATATGTGAAATCTAGAATATGACACAAATGAACTTATTTACAAAACAGAAACAGACTCACAGACAGAGAATGCAAACTTATGGTTACCAAAGGGGAAAGGGGGTAGGGGAGGGATAAATTCGGAGTTTGGGATTAGCAGATACAAACTACTATATATAAAATAAACAACAAGGTCCTACTTTATAGCACAGGGAACTATATTCAGTATCTTATTCTATATTCAATAATGGAAAAGAATATAAAAAAGAACATATATATATGTATATTTAAAACTGAATCACTCTGCTGTACACCAGAAACTAACACAACATTATAAATCAACTGTACATCAATTAAAAAACAAAAAGACATAGGGAAATGGAATGCAACAATCAACCCACCTAATTTAATAAAGCTCACATTCCTCAGAAGACAATGTACCTTATTTTGTGTATACACAGAACACTGACAAAATAACCATCACGCAGTTACTTGATCACAAAAAGGGAATCATTTTTGAAAACCACATTTTTGGATCACCAGCCATAAAATTAGACATAAAGAATGAAAGGGTGACCAAAACCTCTTAAATACTTGACACCCAGATAACCTTTAGATCAAAGAGGAAATCAAAACTGAAACAACATACTATTTGGAAAGCACTGAAAAAGAAAAACAAAACCTTTGAGGCTCAATAAAGCCATAGAGGAAATTTACCATCAGGAGCACTGACACCGAAACGCTTTAGTCTCAGAGTCTCCTCCTCTGCAAAGGCCTTTAGCAATTTTTTCACATGGTCATGTTTTTATAACAATTGAAAAGGTAAGGTATTTCTTTGTCCTTTTTCTTATGGAGCCTCTCCCAATACCCATCCCCAATTACTTAAGTTGCATACCCCACAAAACTTGGATCTGTTCATTTTTGTTTTAAAACGCCTTCGTTATTCTGAGGTCCCCATAACCTGAGCTACCAGGAGGATGAAGTTGCCAAGCTATCAGTGTTTCTCTACAGAGGACTGCTGGCTTTGGGAAGGATAGGTCTGTACCACATGGTACCATCCCTGGGCATTGCAAGACATTTAGCATCCCTGCCCCCTGGGGACTAAATGCCAATCATGCCCTCTACTCATTTTGACAGTAAAAAAAAGTCTCCCACATACTCGTGGGGAGAGGAGTTAGTACCAATCATTGTTGAAAGCCTATGTGCTGGATTTTGATCTTGCCCCGGGCTTAGTATTAACAGTAAAATAAAGCTGGATTTTCAACCATCTCAGAGCTTCTCAAACAGGTTTCAAATCTATCACCATTATATTCAGACTCCAAGAGGGAATGCTCCCTTTGGAAGGGAGGCTCTGGCAATGTCTAAAAGGAATAGCCTTGAATTTGGAATTTTTTTTTTTAACATCTTTATTGGAGTATAATTGCTTTACAACGGTGTGTTAGTTTCTGCTTTATAACAAAGTGAATCAGTTATACATATACATATGTTCCCATATCTCCTCCCTCTTGCATCTCCCTCCTGCCCTCCCTATCCCACCCCTCTAGGTGCTCACAAAGCACCGAGCTGATCTCCCTGTGCTATGCGGCTGCTTCCCACTAGCTATCTATTTTACGTTTGGTAGTGTATATATGTCCATGCCACTCTCTCACTTTGTCCCAGCTTACCCTTCCCCCTCCCCATATCCTCAAGTCCATTCTCTAGTAGGTCAGTGTCTTTATTCCCGTCTTACCCCTAGGTTCTTCATGACATTTTTTTTCTTAGATTCCATATATATGTGTTAGCATACGGTGTTTGTCTTTCTCTTTCTGACTTACTTCACTCTGTATGACAGACTCTAGGTCCATCCACCTCACTACAAATAACTCAATTTCGTTTCTTTTTATGGCTGAGTAATATTCCATTGTATATATGTGCCACATCTTCTTTATCCATTCATCCAATGATGGACACTTAGGTTGTTTCCATCTCCTGGCTATTGTAAATAGAGCTGCAATGAACATTTTGGTACATGACTCTTTTTGAATTATGGTTTTCTCAGGGTATATGCCCAGTAGTGGGATTCCTGGGTCGTATGGTAGTTCTATTTGTAGTTTTTTAAGGAACCTCCATACTGTTCTCCATATTGGCTGTATCAATTCACATTCCCACCAGCAGTGCAAGAGGGTTCCCTTTTCTCCACACCCTCTCCAGCATTTACTGTTTCTAGATTTTTTGATGATGGCCATTCTGACTGGTGTGAGATGATACCTCATTGTTTTGATTTGCACTTCTCTAATGACTAATGATGTTGAGCATTCTTTCACGTGTTTGTTGGCAGTCTGTATATCTTCTTTGGAGAAACGTCTATTTAGGTCTTCTGCCGATTTTTGGATTGGGTTGTTTGTTTTTCTGTTATTGAGCTGCATGAGCTGCTTGTATATTTTGGAGATTAATCCTTTGTCAGTTGCTTCATTTGCAAATACTTTCTCCCATTCTGAGGGTTGTCGTTTGGTCTTGTTTATGGTTTCCTTTGCTGTGCAAAAGCTAAAAGCCACAGAGCCAGGACTCTGGCAGCCAGAGGGAGCAGGTCTATGTGCAGCCCGGTTACTTCCCAGGTGAGCTTGTGACTGGTTACGTCGTTACGTCCGGGGCTCAGCTTTCTCCTTGGTAAAAGGGCTATCATTTCACCTCTCCCAGAGTTCTGAATGAGTAGGTGAGATAAGTAACATGCCTGCAAGGGTCCGGAGGACAGCTATTCTGCAGTATTACTTCTCCTCCCATCCCAGCCCTCTCTGTCTCTCTGGGGAGTTTTCTGGAGCTATGCCTGACGCCTGTCTGAGTACCCTGCTGAAAAGTTGGCCATCTTTTGAAGTTGCCTCCTTAAGGGGGGGCCTCTTCTTGGGAGAACTGAGAAATGGCCCAAGGTCCTACGCCTCTGGACAGAACTGGGATGAATTTATGAGCCTGTCAGTGGCTCACGCTGATGGGGGATGGACAAGCTGGGGAAGGAATGCCTTTTTTTGTTCACCAGACACTACCCTAAATGTGCAGTCATAAAAATGTGAAGGGAAAAGAAACGCCCAGACAGGGTGAGTCAGAATATAATGCGTGAAATAGTACGCCAACACAGAGCGGATCCTAAGGAAATCAGACCGCTGTGATTTGCAGGGGGCAGTGGTGCAATCAGCCTTCTGTCTAATAGTGAGATACTGGGAGCCAAGATGCTGAACGTGGAGGAATAATTCACCAAAATTTGATACATAAACCATAATAACCAGAGGGTTGGAGTCCATGACAATCTAAAACCACCTGCCGCTTTAAAATTCTATCATCAGGGGAGTTCCCTGGTGGCGCAGTGGTTAAGAATCTGCCTGCCAATGCAGGGAACACGGGTTCAAGCCCTGGTCTGGGAAGATCTCACATGCCGTGGAGCAACTAAGCCTGGGCGCCACAACTACTGAGCCTGTGCTCTAGAGCCTGCTCGCCACAACTACTGAGCCCACGTGACTAGAGCCCGTGCTCCGCAACAAGAGAAGCCACCGCAGTGAGAAGCCCGCGCACCGCAACGAAAAGTAGCCCTCGCTCGCCGCAACTAGAGAAAGCCCGCCGGTAGCAATGAAGATCCAACGCAGCCAAAAATAAATAAATTTATAAAAAAAAAATTCTATCATCATATTTATTCCCTCTCAAATATGTAACAAGAGCCTGGGACACACCAGGAACTGTGGTAGCTACTTTGATAGAACAGTAACTTAAAGTGTAAAGGAATAAGTAGCTGACGAAGAAACACACAAACACCCCAACAATTTCACTCCCAGGTAAACAGCCAACAGAAATGCAGACGTACGTACAACAGAAAGGCATGAACAAAAATGGTCATAGCCGTACTACTAGTAATAGCCCCAAACGGAAACAACCCCAATATCCAACCACAATGGAACAAATAAGCAAAATGTAATCTATTCCTACAATGTGGGAGGTTTTGATGAGGCAAGTGGAGCACCCCATCAGGGTGCAAAAGGACACCAGCAGACGTTTCCCAAAGACAGTCCGTCACGTGTCTTCACCACAAAACGTGTGTGGATTTTTGGAGAATCCACAAATAACTCAAGAATCCGGAAATCACTAACGACTCAAAGTGCTTCCCCTGACGATCAAGCCAAACTTCTCCAGGTCAGCCTCTGAGATCAAATCCAGCCCATCTGTGAACCCCTCGCACGTAAGGTGGTTCTCCCCACCCTACCCATCATGATTTCTTTTCCAAATGCCTGCTTTTGCTTTTTTATTGACAATGGTCAACAGTCAATAGACAGCAATCTCTCTTTCTCTCTCTCTCTCTCTCTCTGATATGTACAATTAAACTTGCCGTGCAGAGAACCTGTAACAGAGAACAAACATGACTCCATGTTGGATCTATTTCTTTAGCTGTAACCCTTGTGCTCTGTTGCCTATCTCAGTCATGCTGGCTCTGCACCTTTTGTAAAAGAATGTTGCCTAGAGCCTGAAATATAGCCCATTTTCAAGGCGCTGACCTTTAAAGGTATAACAATTTCCCATTCACGTAGAGATAAAAAGTTGCAGAACAGAAAATAACAATTCTCTTGTTGGAGGTTTATAGGAACATTGTGACCAGACCTACCTGGGCAGCTGCAAGAACAAAGGATTCCTGCCCTGAGAAGTGTGCAAGGACCAGCCACACCCCCTCCCCTTTTAGTATAAGGAAAGCTTGATTTCTACCTTGGGTAGATGGTTCTTTGCGGCACGAACCCACCATCTTCTCGGCCTGCTGGCTTAACAAATAAAGTCGCTATTCCTTGCGCCAACACTATGGTCTCTTGATCTATTGGCCTGTCATGCGGTGAGCAGTACAAGCTTAGACTCGGTAACAAACTTTATGTGTCTGAGTTATTTTGGGTTGGTTTGTGTTTTTTGTTTGTTTGTTTGTTTTTGAGGTACGCGGGCCTCTCACCGCTGTGGCCCCTCCCGCCGCGGAGCACAGGCCCCGGACGCGCAGGCTCAGCGGCCATGGCTCACGGGCCCAGCTGCTCCACGGCATGTGGGATCCTCCCGGACCGGAGCACGAACCCGTGTCCCCCGCATCGGCAGGCGGACTCTCAACCACTGCGCCACCAGGGAAGCCCTGTTTTTTTGTTTCTGATAAATGGAATAAAATGAAAAAGGCATTGATACATACCACAAATATACGTCTCACCAATATAATGTTGAACAAAAGAAGTCAAAGAAAAAAGAATGTGTGGGCTTCCCTGGTAGTGCAGTGGTTGGGAGTCCGCCTGCCGATGCAGGGGACGCAGGTTCGTGCCCCGGTCTGGGAAGATCCCACATGCCGCGGAGCGGCTGGGCCCGTGAGCCATGGCCGCTGAGCCTGCGCGCCCGGGGCCTGTGCTCCGCGGCGGGAGGGGCCCCAGCGGTGAGAGGCCCATGTACCAAAAAAAAAAAAAAAAAGAATGTGTGACTCCATTTATATAAAGTTTCCAACGAGGCAAAACTAATCAATGTGTTAGAAGTCAGAATAATACTTCCTGCTGGAAAGGAGGGAAACAGTAAAGATTGAGAAGGATACGGGGTTGGGGTCGGGGGAGGTAGAGATGACCTAGAACTTTCTATTGCTTAATCTCAGTGATAGTTACGTGGGTATGTTGTATGATAATTCATCAGATATACACCTGTGATCAGTACACTTTACTGTATATACGTGGTACTTCAATTAAAGTTTTTTTATTTATAAAACCAAATCAGGTGCTAATAGGAAATATGGAAACTAAAAGTGATTAGAATGTGCTGCCACCTTCTGATGGAAGGAACACGGAGGCCAAAGATGCACAGACGGACGGACAGACACATGTGTGCTTTTCTGAAAACGTTTGTTTCTGCAGTTATTGCCTCTGCCTCCTGCATGATCATCACATTTTCCCTCTAGTCGGGACCATCTGAATGCTAACATGCTCCATGAGTTCTCATTTAGCAAAGAAAACCCCAAAGTGCTGGCAGCCCACATTCCTCTGCAGCTACTGCCTCTTTAATCACAGTCTTTGATGGAACCCATATCCACCGTCAATTCTTTAACCCAGGCTCTTTTCCACCTGTTACTGACAGCTTCCATTCTTTCCAAACCGTGATAGATGCTCTTGGCAAGTCACTGGTGACCTTCCAGCCCGATGGTCACTTACCCATCTTCATCCTACTCAGCCTCTCAACAGTATGTGACACAGTTGGCTTCTTCCTCCTTGAAAGATTCCCCTTTTTTGCATCTGTGACCCATGTTTGCCCAGTTTTCTTCCTATTTCACAGGCCACTCCTCTGTTTTCTGTGCTGTCCTCTCTGCCTCTGCTCAACCTCTAGATGTAGGAGAGCTCCAGGGTTGGTCTTAGGTCTTTACTTGTTTCTATCTGTATAATTTCCCTACGAGAGCTCAGCCAGCCCCGTGGCTTTAAAGTCCATCCGTGTGGTGATGACCCTCAAATATTTTTCTCCACTCCTTAGCTACCATCTTGATTTGGAAGTCTTACCGGAGTCTCAAAACGACCATGTCAAACATTGGATTTCCCTCTAAAATAGACCCTGCATCCTAGCCAACCAAGCCCTTCCTACCTGTACTACTACTGGTCACCTAGTTATGTGGACACCAAGCAAAGAGTCCTCCTTGGTTCCTCTCTCCCTCACACCCCAAACCAGCAAATCCTGTTAGCTCTATCTTCAAATATACCCCGGATCTGACCACCTTGTACCTCACTAATCCAAGCCACCACCCGCTCTCGCCTGGAAAACCACAGCCAGACCTCTCAGCTGGCCTTCTGGCTTCCTACGCCTCCTGTGACGCATTCACACAGCAGCTAAAGTAGGCTTTGCGGAAGTATCAGATTGATGACCTGCTGCTCAAATCTCCCAGTAGCTCCCACCCACCCCCGCAATTGGCATACAATGCAGACTTGGTACCATATGACAAAGGCACGCTCCCAACTACCTCCTGTCACTCCGGCCGCAGCTCTGGTCTCTCCTGCACCCCCCTACCCCCCATCCCACGCTCACTCCCACCTCACAGCCCTCACCCTGACCGTGCGGAGCACACGCCCAGACTACAGGACTCACTCGCACTCAGGCCTCTGCTCCAAACTCACCTCCTGGGAAAGGCCTTCCCCACCCGCCCTACCTAACGGGCCCTCTGCATCCCTTCTCCCCCACCCCTGGCCTAGATACCTTCTTCCCTTGATGATTTACCTCCTCGCCCTCATCCCTGCTTTACACCCCATCATGAGATTCATTCACTCGTTGATGCGCTGTCAGCACCCTTTAGATGGTCAGCTCCGGGGAGCACAGAAAGAAGGCACCTGCAGCCAGAGGGTAGCGGGCAGGGGGCGGGCCAGGTCCTGAGAGCCCCGATTTGGGAAATCAATAAACCTCTCGTACCGAGGGACTCTGTACGCTCCGAGCCGTGAAGTGCGAGCACCTTCATAGAGCTGAGGAGTGACGGTCGTTACAGAGAATGAAAGTAAGCTCAGCGAGTTTAACCAACGTGACCGAACGTACCCTTTCCTTGGCTGGGGAGGCTCCTGGTGCAGGAGGCAGGCCCAGGCAGCTGGGGCCGGGCAGGGCCGGGGGTGGGGCTCCAGGACAGCAGGCTGCCCCTCATGCTACCATCACTGCTCCCAAGCCGGAGGAGCCAGTGATCGGACAAGGAGGAACTGGTGGAACCTGTAGGAGCACAGAGAGGGCAGGCTGGACCCACCTCCATCCTTCGGGGCCCCCCGGGCACCTCTCACGGCCAGATTCCCATCCCCGAGCCCGGAGCTACAGAACCAGAGCAGAATTACAGAAACGAGACTGAATCTCTGGAGGAGAACCTATAACTGACGAACCACGAGACCAAGCCTACACACTTAGGGAAAGGCACTCGGGCACAGAAAGGACAGAATGTTGATGAGAACTGAAAGGCTTTTCGTGAAATTACTGGTCGCCAAGTCCAGTTTTCTAAATATGGCATGTTTTTCACTCTCGCCACGTCTACCTCCTGTGAAAAGAAGGCAGACTTTGCATGACGGTGGGTTTAGACCTGCTGGGGCATCTGGTTTTCCTTGGCCATTTTCCAACCATCTGGGTGCAGAAGATCTGAGTCATTTTTTTAAAAATGTTCTTTCGCTCCTAAGTAACGATGGCCAGTTCGCAGAGTGAAATGTGGCACACAAAAAGGTGCGTTTTGACCCTTCTCTTCCATCTCCAGACTGCCAAGCAAGCTGGAGGTTGTCTAATAAACTTATCTCTGGGGTGTGGTTAAGTAACTATTTCCTATGAAGGCCGCTCATCCCTTACAACTGCCCTTCCCTTTCTACCAGGACTAATGCAGGGTTCTACTGCACAACTTTAATTAAGATATGGCTCAGCATGGGTGGGAGCGGAAATATGGAATCCCATGCTCCCAAGATACAGAATCTTGCCACAGACACAGAATCTTATTCCTTTTCCCGTTCTTGCATTTCAGTATGTCCCTCCCACGTCCTTGCAAACGGGACACTAGTCTGTAGGGCTCTACACGCTCTGTAGCAGCAAGGCTTCCTCTTTCAGATCCTTGCCGACCTCTCCCGGGCCTCGATGTCTGATAGAGCATCCTCCCCGTTCCCAATCCTCCCCCCTCCTGTAAGGACCAGCAAAACCTACCTCTCATGGAGCTGCTGGCTGACCAGGGAGGGATGCTGTTTCTCTTCTGATAAAACAGGATGTAAGCCCCTCGCGTATTGACCTCATCTTCTAGAAGCGGTTCCACCGTGCTGTCGTCATAACTGTACCACTGGCCATCCAGAGAGTTCCGGCAGTAGGCTGCGAAGGTCCAAATCCCAAGTCCCCATTACTGGAGCCCCCCAAAGCAGGAAGACATTTCCCACTGGCATGGCTGAAAAACGGACGTTTGTAATAGAAACGCTGGACCATTTTTAGCCAGAAGTGAATGTGGCAGAATCAGCAAGGATAACCAGTTACACACCCAGATGCTCACTGATCCAGTGAGCTGTTACCACACAAGCTGAATCCTTACGTCGTAGAGCCCGTCCAGGCAAAATCTCCAATAAGAGGGAGTCCCGATTTATAACACTTATGGGAGTCCCAGGCAATAAGGCCAATGTCCACCCCCGTTCTTTTGAGGACCTTCAAAATGCATGTCTCTGATTCAGTACGCAAGGAAAATATGCAGTTGGGATTACGGTACACTTCTTTCCTACCTAAGAACTGCAGTCAAACATTTAAGAAAATGTTCATAAATAAGATTCTCACCACCTTCTAAACAAGTACGAGAAATAGTCCTCTCCTTTCCCTCCACACCTCAGTAAATGGCTCCATAACTATTCCACAACCATTCCATAACCATAATTCGGAAGTCAGCCAACATTTTTCTGTAATGGGCCAAAGAGACAACGTTTTAGGCTGTGCAGGTCCCCGATGGCCACATACGGTCTCTGCCATGTATTCTTGTTGTTTTGGTTGGGTTTTTTTAAAACCACTTATTAGAATGTAAAAACCACTTTTAACTCATGGGCTGTACAAATATGGTGCCAGACTGGATGTGGCCCACAAGCCACACTTTCCTGGCTCCTGCACCAGCCCAAGGGGGCACGGAGAAGGTCGTCTCTGCTCCTCCTTTTCTCTTCCACTCCACGCTGAGTCCAAAAGCCAGTCTCACTGATCCTCTTTCCAAAATATGCCTTGAATACCCTGTCATCACCCAAGTCCCAGCCAACACCATCTCTCACTTGAGCCCCAGAAACTTCCTCCTAACTGGAATTCCCACTTCCACTCTTGCGCTACCCAATTCTCTGCTCGAGCTAAGACCTCAGTTTGTGAACTAGATTATGTCTTTATTCCTCTGCCTAAAACCTTTGAATGGCTTCCCTGCCTAAAACCTTTGAATGGCTTCCCATCACCCTCTGAAAAAAGTGCAAACTCTTGTCCGTGGCCCACAGGGCCTCCGGACCCAGCTCCATCTTAGGTCACTTTCCCCTTCAGCCACAACAGGCTTTCATCAATTCTTAAACACGCAAACTCCGCCTCAGGGCCTTCACGCAGGCTGGTAGCTCTGCCCATGTTTTCCTCCCATTATTCACACGGCTAGTTCCACCTCATCCTTCAGCTCCTGACCTAAAAAGGTAACATCCTCAGGGAGGCCTTATCTGTATCTCAGACACATCAACCATCACCTTTTCATGATACCAAGTAGGGAAAGTACTAAAGGAACAAGCATCTTTTTATTGCCTGTGTCTGAAATTAGTCCCATGAGGGCAGGTCTCCTATCAGTCTTGTTCATCACTGAGACTCCAGCACCTAGCCCAGGGTTTGGCATAGAATGGGACTTCATAAACATTTGTTCAATGAATGAATGAGTGATGATCCTGGATTTTTATACAGTCTGGTGCTTTCCAAATTGCAGGTTCATTAGTGCACTAGGAATAGAGCATTTTTCCCCAAAATGAAATATTCTCAAGCATTTTTTCAAAAATGAAATACTTTATATTATTCTAGAAGAGACCAGGGGACACGATTATGAACAACTGAACGAGCTGCCAAGCTGTCTGTTTCTGTCCTTCCAGCCTTCATTCTCTCCAAGTCCCTCCGAGGGATTAACAATGAAAGGTATCCCACAGAAATAAAAGATACCGAATCTGCTAAGTAGGAGTCCGTGTGCTGAATCACAGACGACGATCAATGGCACTCTCTGGGTGCCAACAGCTACCCTCTGGTATCCGACACGGTCAAAAACTCGGGCTGTAACTAACTTTCTATTCCAACCCCTCACGGAACTCCGCTGGACGCTTGGACCAGACGCCACCACCCCACCCCCGGCAGGTGCCCGGTGTGCGCCGGGTCAGGGGTCAGCTGGTGCCGAGGGCCCGAGCGAGCTCGGCATCCCAGGGGTGCCCCTTCCCCGGGCACCTGGAGGCCCGGGCCGCAGCCACGGGCCGTGAGGCAGGCTCACCTGTGTAATGCCCACCTTGCAAACTGCCGTGGTGGTTGCAGACCGCGTACAGGTCGTACAGGAAGTCTGGTGGGTAGCTGGTGGGCAGGCAGGCCGGCTGCTTCCAGGAAGGAGGCCAGGGGCCCGGGGAGGCCTTGGGGCCCGTGCTTCTCTGGGCCACATGGGGAGCCATGTCGAGGCCGGCGAGCGGGAACTTCACCAGCGTGGAGAGCTTGTTTCTCCTCTCGCCCACTTGGCAGAACCGTTTGAGGTGGATGATGAGGATGTCGGGCAGGGTCCACAGGCTCAGCTTCACCACGCCCTGCTGCAGGGCCTGGCAGTGGGGACACCGCCACGCATCGTCCTGGGCCAGCTGGAAGGGAAGCCACCGGGACCGTAAGCCACGCCCCCCGGGGTCGTGACCCACCCACTGACAGGCCCCGGGCCGGAAGGGGCGTGGACTCCCAGGGCGGGACCTGCTCCTCCTTGGTGTAGAACTGGAAACACTCGTCCAGGGAGCAGCTCTGCTGCTGGTGGGCTTGCTGTTGCCGCCACACGCTGTCCGCGTCCTGGACCCGCTCCTCCTGGATGCTCCCGAACAGGCTGCAGGAGCAGACAGAGGCCACGCGGGGTCTCACCCCTGAGGGGGCCCTACTCCCAGCTAACGGGGTGCAAAGCATCCGCCCGGGAGGCAAAGGCCCCCTTCCCAGGGCTCCCAGGGCACCCACTCGCTTTTACTGGACTTCTCAGTGCCCCCACGGACCCAGATAGGGACCGAGCCCTTGGCTTACTCATTTTTGTTTCATGTCGTGGTGCAGGGCCTGGCACCTAGCAGGAGATTAATAAACACTCGCCGGACTGAACAGTGTCCTTTCCCGAAGTCGGGCAGATGCACTCGGTGTTAGAGAAGCAGCCACGCTGAGTGATTAAGAGCATGGACTTGAGGCGACAGTCTGGGTTCAAAGCCCGGCTCTGCCAGGCACGGGCTGTGTGACACTGAGCAACCGTTTAACCTCTCTGTGCCTCAGTTTCCACATCTGATGATGTGGATTCGGGTCGGACCTACCGCACAGGAACTGATGCATGAAATAAACTGCATGGATGTAAAGGGCTCGGAGGAGTGGCTGGCACGGGGTGAGTGGGTAAGTGTCACCTCACCATTTCCAACTGTGACTGTTACCACCACTCACACCACCCACAGCCATCGTTATTATTACTCCTGTCGCTGTTGTTTATATACAGACAATTGCCATCGGGGCTTCTCTGAGGAATGGGCCACACGGCATCCGGGGGGCATCATACACCCCACTGTCGCATCAGGGGAACTGGCGCAGGAAGGTCCGTTTGCACGGACAGGCCCTGTCTCCTCTGTCAGAGCTGGGCTCTGCTGGACTCACTGCTCCTTGGTGCCACTGTCCCACTCCACAGCCAGTTTGATGTGCGGGGGGCCTCCCGGCCTCCTGAGGTGCAGAGCCCTGATGAGAGAACAGGGAGCCCATCAAAGGCATGGAGCCTGCTTCCCACTCTCTCCTCCACCCCCAGGACTGATGTTCCCAACAGAAATGTCCAAAGCTGCATGGAAACTGAGGTCGGGGGTCTGGGGAGGTGCTGTCTGCAGAAGACTTGGTCCTCAATCCACCCCTGAAGGCTCTGTCCCAGCTCCCCTGGGAGCTGGTGAGCTCCGAGGATTTGGTGGCTGCAAGGCCACGACTCAGCCCTCCCACTGCAGCCCCAGCCATCTTCTCAGTGTCGAGGAGGCCGTTCTGCTTGAACGTCCTCAGCAAATACCCAGTTCTGATGATGCCTCAAATGAGCTGCTAGGTTTTCCTCCACTGCACAGTGAAAGGAGCACCTTCCAGTCCACCTCCACGACCTAAAAGGTCTTCCCCTTCCAGACCCTCCCATACCCAGAAAATCTCAGTGTGAATCAACCCATCGCTCTTTCCAGCTGCTTGGGCTCAGCCCATCTCAGAAGAGGTTGTCTGGCCTTAACGTGGAAGAGACAGGACAAGGAGAGAGTGGAAGATGTGAAATCAACAAGACACATATGGGGACTTCCCTGGCGGTCCAGTGGTTAGGGCTCCATGCTTCCACTGCATGGGGCATGGGTTCGATCCCTGGTCAGGGAACTAAGATCCTGCAAGCCGCGTGGTGTGGCCAAAAAAAAACAACCAACAACCAAGACGCATATATATGAGTGACAGACAGGAGGGTCTGCACCTAAAAGAAGGTTTTGAATGTACTGCAAGAAAAAAGTGGAGATGTCACATGAGTCCCTAACTGTCACCAAGATGATTCAAAAACAGGTTTTGAGCTCACGGAAGTACACAGTCCTTAACCAGCCGCGTGAATGTGCGTAAATTCACTAATCATTGGGAACCTCAGTGTCTCCCTATCTCTGAAGTGGCCGTCAGTCCCGCTCTAGACATGAGGGTTGAAAGCACAGAATGTGTATAAGGACCTAACCCAGGCGCTGGTGCTAAAGACCAAAGGCAGCTAAGATTGTCATCAGTCTTATTGATACACAGCCTTGAAGGAGTCTAGTCAGGTAGGAACGTATGCATTCTCTTACCACGTCTGGAATATCCCCTTACCTGTCAACTGTCCAGTGATAGAGGGGCTGGCTGTCCTTTGGGGACAAGTAGCTGCAGGCCAGGGACAGCCCCACAACCCGGATGGAGAACAGTGACCCCAGGTTCTGCCAGGCCAAGAACAGGAAGCAGGTCATCCCACATGTTGGTGTGAATCAGACGGTTAAGTGCAAAGAAGTTACTCAAAAAATGTAACCTTTTACTTATAGTGTATTTTGAATATGCCCTTAATAATTATTCCAAATCCAGAGATATAAAGGCTTCAGTTTTTATAGAAGATACACCCTATACCTTTTAACATAGTGATCTAATACCGTGTAACACATTAAATTCTCCAAAACAATGAACACAGTGATTTAAAATAACACAGGTTTAATTGGGACAAATGTTGGCACAGTTAATAGGGAATTAAACCAATTCTGTTCATTAATTATTAGCAGCTAATTTACTTTATTAAGATGATGATTAACGTCACCAGATTACCAAAATGAGGCAATTATCTAAAAACAAGTTAGTGTGCATTTTACGTCTCAAATGCTAAATAAGTATTTATACATGTCGAAATAAGCTGCGTAAAAGAAATACCACCTATGTTGTTATTCTAAGATGGACACTTTTTTCATATTTTAACTTTTCTGAAATTGAAGTGAGCCTTAAACAGCCTTATTCACAATAGTCAACAGGTAGAAGCAACCCAAGTATCCATCAATAGATGGATGGATAAACAAAATGTGGTATATACGCACAATGGAATATTACTCAACCCTCAAAAGGAAGAAAATTCAGATGCATGATACAACATGGATGGACCTTGAAAATATTCTGCTTAGTGAAATAAGCCAGACACAGGAGGGCAAATATTGTATGATTCTGTTTATTTTTATTTTATTTTTTATTTTATTTTACTTTTTTTGCGGTACGCGGGCCTCTCACTGTTGTGGCCTCTCCCATTGCGGAGCACAGGCTCCGGACGCTCAGGCTCAGCGGCCATGGCTCATGGGCCCAGCCGCTCCGTGGCATGTGGGATCTTCCCAGACCAGGGCACGAACCCGCGTCCCCTGCATCGGCAGGCGGACTCTCAACCACTGCGCCACCAGGGAAGCCCTATGATTCTGTTTATATGAGGTCCCTAGAGTAGCCAAATTCATAGAGACAGAAAGTAGAATGGAGGTTCTCACGGGCTAGGGGTTGGGGCAATGGGGAGTTGTTATTTAATGGGTATAATTTTTGTGGGTATGGTGAAAAATCTGGGGAGTATAGTGGTGATGGTTATGCAGCATCGTGAATATAATTAATGTACATTTGTGAACGGTTACAATACACATTACATACATTTTACCACAATATCTAAAAAACAAAAATCAATGGTCTCTTCAAGCAATGGAAATACAGTTCTTAAAATTGTCACTGATGACCTTGGCCACGACTAGAAAAAAATGAAATGTTCTTACAAAGTCTGACAAAGATAAGTGGCAGAAATCTCTACTTAAAAAACACTGATGAGGGCTTCCCTGGTGGTGCAGTGGTTGAGAGTCCACCTGCCAATGCAGGGGACACGGGTTCGTGCCCCGGTCCGGGAGGATCCCACATGCCGCGGAGCGGCTGGGCCCGTGAGCCATGGCTGCTGAGCCTGCGTGTCCAGAGCCTGTGCTCCACAACAGGAGAGTCCACAACAGTGAGAGGCCCGCGTACCGCAAAAAACAAACAAACAAAAAAAACACTGATGAAATGTAGGTTGAATTCAGGCAGGAAAAGAGAAGGAAAACATTATAATTCAAAGAAACAGTAACAGGGCAAAGACCGTGTGACCCAAAACATAGTCAGGGAGCTCTGAGCCGACTCCTGGGCTGTGGTAGCTGATGGGGGAGGGGCAATAAGTGTGACATTTGGGGAGTGTGGACGCCTCACTGGACTATACCTACACTCTAGCTGACCTGCCGCTTCAACAAACACAAAACTGATGGCTGGAAGCAAGCTGACTTCAGGGGCTTGGATTCAGGGCTGGCCATGGGAGGGTGTACTTCCCAAGGAGAAGTTAGTTAAATCTGGGGGGGAAAGCTCTTTTTCCTGGCACCCCTAATGGAGCCTTGCTGTTTGCATGGCAACATAATAAGGCACCTACACTGCAGAGAAGCAGCTCGCCCTGCCTGCCCACGAACAAAATTTACAAAGGAACCAGAAAAATTCCTAGGCAGTGATCAATCTCTTTTCTTCATAATTCATTGCAAATTAATCCCATCGAGCTAACTGGTCATTTTCGTAAGAGACATTTTCCTGTCCTTCATTCTTGGCTAGGGAAATTCACTTTGGAACCTTCAATGTATGTTCACTGCTTTTAATCTCTTTGGTTCAATGTTGAGAAGGCTGACAGGATTCTTTCCAAATTACTACCAATTCTTTTCAAATTCTTTTCAAACTCTTCAAAATATAAAAGCCTTGGGAATTCCCTGGTGGTCAGGTGGTTAGGCCTCGGCGCTTTCACTGCTGGGACCAGGGTTCGATCCCTGGTCGGGGAACTAAGATGCCGCAAGCCACGCAGAGCGGCCAAAACAACAACAACAACAAAACCCAAAATATAAAAGCCTGTGGGTTAGATGGGTGAGCTAGCCTGGGAGCCTCACAACCACTTAGAACACATTATTCTTACATAAAACCATGGGCAGCCACACATGTGTCAATGTATCTATGGACAAGCGTCCGTAGCTGAGTTGGAGGTTGCCTGTATTCGAATTTTGCAGGCCCCACTGACTGCTTCATCGGTCTCTAAAATTGAAATGACCGGAGAGATGCAGAGGCAAGAGCACATGGGAGACCAGGGGGAGAATAAGAACAGCTGAGTTCAACGTTTGCATGAAAGCCGTTTCATCCACTCTCAACAGCCAGGAGCACAGGGTTTGGGGAAAGCTAAAGCTATTACTAGATATTCTGACCTACTTAGGGAGAAGTTCGAGTTTCTAATTTGGGCACCACGGCAGATATGCTGGGCAGTTCATGAAGCCTTTGGAGATAAAGATTTGGTGCAAATGTAGAAAAGGTCTTAAACAAACTGGTATTTCGTGTAAATCCCAAATCAGATGTACGGTTTTCCCTAAGCAGGAAGCAACATGAATTATGAAGAACGATACAGAAATCCCTCTGAAATGTTTGGTACATCCCCCAAATGAAAAGTTCTTACTTAGAGAGTAGCTGGGGGAAAACAAATTTCTGAGGCTACCGACGTGTTCCTAACATGTTAAAGTCTTCTATGCCAAGCAGCCCTCAGAACAGGTTCTGATTCTATCGGGGCTGAAAGGCATGGTTTTAGAATTTGTTGTTTTTATTTGGAAACTACCAGTCTGAGAATAAATAAATGAGCAAGGCAAAAAGGTGTTTCCCCTTGAGTTTTTAACCTGTTTTTCGAAAACTGGACAAAACTGTTTTAATACCTAGGTTTTCATATTTGGACATAAACATCGATTTTAATTTTCCACAGAAGTTATACCTCAAGTCCCTTGAAATGTTTGATCCAAATGTATAAGTTACAGTTTATTACAATAAGCTCCCCTCCAAGAAGAACTATGGGAAGCCATAAATATACGAAACTGAGATGAATGATGTAAATCCCACTCTTTCTTCCAATGATGTTTCGAAAGATTTAACGAGCAAAAGCTCCGTCCATGGAAGGTATTTTGTAATGCCACAAAGAGAGAAACAGCACGGACCATAAAACGGTGATTTTCTTGCATATAAATCAAAGTTGTTTGATACGACAGTGTGAACACTGTCACTGACAGCAAATGCTTGTCTCTCCTGAGCTACCACTAGATTCCTACATCCCTCTCTCCACACCCCACCCCCCGACAACACACACACACACACACACACACACACACACACACACACACACACACAGACACACTGACCTGTACAGAAGCCTCGCTCTTCATGAGATAGCGGACCTTACTGAGAATGCACTGATGGAGCTGGACCCATGAGATGGCTCTGTCTTCCCTAATCAGGAAAGGTGGCCCAAACCTGGAAATCCAAGGAAATGAGGTTATTTCAGCAAAAGAAAAACCAACAATACCCAACAGTCAAGAGCATTGGCTCTACTCATTGGCTTCTCTCAACTGGATAAGAGTTGAGCACAAAACACAATACAAAATTGCCCATCTGAGACCCTCGTTATGAATGGAGACGTGGCAGTGTAAAGAGGTGGCTGGGAAACCCTCTTCCCCAGAGAAAGAGCACAGGACCCAGAGGAAAGCCAGGCAGAGATAAGCCCAGTGGACACATCGATGGCTTTGTGTATCAGGAATATTCTCGCAACTGGGAATGTTTTCCATATCCCGATCCGATGAGCACGCAGCAGTGAGCTTGTGGTGCCTAGACTGCCTGCTGTCAATTCCAGCTCTGCCCTGGGTACCTCTGGACAAATCACTGACCTTTGACTGCTCTCTGGCCCCACCTGCAAGGCTGCGTGAAGATCCAGTGGGGAAAGAATGTGCTACTGTTGAATTAACTTTGCGAAAGTTAAGTACGAGCTGGTGCACTGGATGGGCAAGGGCACCGGGCGTCAATTGTTGAATCGACAGATGGGTGTATTTACCTTATCCTCTATTACTAGGCATTTGGGTTGTTTCCAATTTTTTATTTAAGCAATGCTTGCTCATGGCAGGAACTATACACGTTCTTTTGCCTACGCCTTTGGGTGCACATGACTCATTGTTTCTTTGGGATAAAGTTCCAGAAGTGGAAATAAGACCAAAGCTATTTATTTCCAACCTGCCCTCTAGAAGAGCCACACCAATTTACCCGTGAAGCATGTGCCCCATTCTCTTGACACTTGCCCAGAATGAGTATTATCAATTTTTTAAAATTTTTTAATAGTCTGGAAGGTTAAGTATAGCACCTTGCTATTGCCATCAGAATTTCTTCTACTGCTAACGAAGCTGAATATTTTAACCTATGCCTGTATTTCTTCTGTGAATTAACGTTCATCTCTGTGGCTCATTTTACTAAAAGAATACTATTTCTGTCCCTAATCTGAGAGCTAGGTTTTATATGACGGCTATGCATCCTTCAGCTGTCACATGATGTAAATACTTTTCTTCGTTTGTGCTTTGCCTTTCAAATGTGCTCTTAGCTTAGCATTTTAAATGTATTGAAAACATTAGACTTTTCCTTGATAGCCTCCTGCCTTAGGTGTTCAAATAGCCCCCAACTCAAAGATATAAATATTCCCCTATATTACCTTCAAGTTATTTTATGGTTTCCTTTTCTGTAATTACCTCTCCAATCAATATATACATGAGAATTTATGGCGGGAGTAAAAAAATTGATTATTTAAAATAAAAAGAAAGCGAAGTATCAGTCAGCCCAGGCTTAGTAGTAAATAATTCATTCACTCCTTACTAATATGAAATACACCATTTTTATCATCTAACAAATACTGAAGTACGCTTGACCTGTTCCGTGTCATTGATTTAAGTGTATACTCTTCCGCCTATATCACAATATTTTAATAATTAAAACTTTATTCTGTTTTACTAGAAAAATCCCTCTTCCTTCTTTCTCCTGCCCCCAATATTTTCTGGCTACTCTTACGAGTTTGTTCTTCCAGGTAAATTTTACAAACATTTTATCCATCTAAAATTTTTTCATTGGAGTAATATCTTTTACACATTTTATTTGCATTCTGTAAGAAAGCTATCTGGTTTTGTATATTTGTTATGCAACCAGTCACTTTCCTGAACTCTTTCATTAGTTCTAATTATTTTCAAGTTCTTGGTTTTCTGGATAGAAAATAATATAATTTGCAAATAGTGGTCATTTTACCTCCTCTTTCCAATAGCCAGTTTCTTTTTCCTTTGTCTTACTGCACTGCCTAGGCCTTACAGCACATGGTGAGAGCAAAAATCATTGTTCCTAAAACCAATAGGGAAACCTCCGATGCTCAATTGTTAAGGACAATGTTAGCCATCTGCTGAAGGCCGTTATTTCTGATCCTCTCGATCAGGAAGTACCTTACTCCCTGCTCCTTGTTGATCAACTTTGAGAATGGATATATTTTTTTTCAAATTAGAATTATTCTAGCGCAAATTCCAAGTACATGTTGACACAACCCAGACATCATGTAAAAGAAGGATGAAGTTAAACATACCTGCTGGCCTGCTGGCCTGAGCCCACCAAATTACAGAAGAGGATTAGCACCGTGGTCTCACTGTGGACGGGCAGGGATAATCGCTGACCCTCGCAGGCTGCCAAGCGTGGGGAGACGGGTAGACCAGATGGACGAGCTGAAGGGCGAGAATTACATTTGTGTTCTTAAAGGAGCTGCTGCGCTGGGTCAGAACCCTGGCTTCTAGCCCCTCTTCTCTTTGACCATCCATTAACCACCCTTGGGAGACACTGGAGGGCTTCAGGGGAAGTGCTATTAAGGTTCATGGCACTTGTTCCATCAGGCACCTGGCGTAAGATGATATACATGGTAGTGAATTTGCTGTTGTGGTCAGCCAAGTTTAAAGTATAGGCAGGGATTTTAATTAATACTTTTCAAAGCCAATCTGAAAAATACACCAAAATGATTCTGGTTGTTTGTATGCTTTGATCAGAGAGCTGTAGAGTATCCGCTCTCTTAGAACGCCAACGTAAGGGGTACAGAGAGAAGGTAAGAATCTTTATTGTTGAGGAAGTAGAGAAACTGGACCATCCTCAATTTCCAATCAGCTCTGAAATTTTCCTTTTAAGGCACAGATGTGTCCTGTGATTGAATTTGAAATGAGGGCTATTTCACTGAGTTCTCACATAATCAGGGCCTGTCGATGTCCTGTTCCAGGCCCAGAGTCTCTCTGATGACTCAGAGCCACGGCAGACACTTGGTTCCCACAGGCTGCCTGCCACCTAGGCTGGCCGAGGATATGGTCCAGGGCATAGGATTCATCTGGGGTGTGTGTGTAACCGTGGCACAAGGTCCTCTAAATATGAGCCTTACTGACTGGCTAATTGGACCGAAATGGATACTGACCTACAACGAAAGGCTGTCAGAAACTGGCCATCTTGGCCTATCCAAAGTTTAGGAAAAGTTAACATAGGGAAGCGGGACTGTTAACAAAAAGTCATTTAATCATCTCTTTGGCCATCTATGCTCCAGTTTGTAACAGTTTTACTTCAAGCACTGACCTTGAACCATAAGAGTCCTGAAGACAAAGATTACCCCAGCACCTATTCTGAACAGTGGTTCTCAGAACGTGGTCCCAGGACCAGCAGCGTCAGCATCACCTGGGAACTTGCTAGACGTGTAATTTCTCAGGCCCCACCCCTGGCCTACGGAGTCAAAAACACCGTGGGCAGGGCTCAGAAATCTGTTTAAACAAGACCTCCAGGTGACTCTGATACTAAGGTTTCAGGAATCCCTGTCTTAGTTGATTAACTTTTATAATCAACCATCTGTACAACAAATATCGGAAAAGATAAGCCTGATATTTCCAAGTACTAAAATGAAGTGTCTTTTGCCTTAGCACCCAATGAGTATCCTCTCAAACCTATGACTCGTAATATCCAAATAACATTATGCAAAGCACTCTTGTACCTGAGAGCATCTCCTGGCCAGGTGACGGAGGGGCTTGGAAGGCATACACATTATCTCCCTCTGCAATAGTATTCAAGTCCTCTTCATCAAAGAAAGACCGCTGGAGTCCAGTGGGATGAAGTTCAACCAAGATCACCTGGAATGAGGAGGATCACTTTCCCTCTAGTTTCTCAAACGGAACTAAACAAACACATCATGCCTTTATTGATTTATTTATAAGTCTTTTTTTTAAATATTTATTTATTTATTTTTGGCTACGTTGGGTCTTCGTTGCTGCGCGCGGGCTTTCTCTAGTTGTGGCAAGCGGGGGCTGCTCTTCGTTGCGGTGCGCGGGCTTCTCGTGGCGGTGGCTTCTCTTGTTGCGGAGCACGGGCTCTAGGTGCGCGGGCTTCAGTAGTTGTGGCACGTGGGCTCAGTAGTTGTGGCTCGCAGGCTCTAGAGCGCACGCTCAGTAGTTGTGGTGCACAGGCTTAGTTGCTCTGCG
This sequence comes from Grampus griseus, assembly GCF_964374135.1. Lineage (NCBI taxonomy): Eukaryota > Metazoa > Chordata > Mammalia > Artiodactyla > Delphinidae > Grampus > Grampus griseus. Next base: position 44,806,910 of record NC_139014.1, read on the forward strand.
GCATGTGGGATCTTCCCGGACCAGGGATCGAACCCGTGTCCCCTGCACTGGCAGGCGGATTCTTAACCACTGTGCCACCAGGGAAGTCCCCTATAAGTCTTCTTCTTTTTTTTAAATTTATTTTTGGCTGTGTTGGGTCTTCATTGCTGTGCGTGGGCTTTCTCTAGTTGCGGCGAGCGGGGGCTACTCTTTGTTGTGGTGCGCGGGCTTCTCATTGTGGTGGATTCTCTTATTGCAGAGCATGGGCTCTAGGCACACGGGCTTCAGTAGTTGTGGCACACAGGCTCAGCAGTTGTGGCTCGGGGGTTTTGAAGCACAGGCTCAGTAGTTGTGGCACCCGGGCTTAGCTGCTCCATGGCATGTGGGATCTTCCCGGACCAGGGCTCAAACCCATGTCCCCTGCATTGGCAGGCAGATTCTTAACCACTGCACCACCAGGGAAGTCCCCATCATGCCTTTTAAATTCCTGACAGTCCTTTTACTCTCTTAAAGTTTCAAACTCTACCTCTCTTAGACTTCTCCCCTTTTGATCTTTTATTACTGCTATTTTTTCCCCCAAGACTCTCTCACCCACTGTCCTACTCTCTCCCTCACTATAGATTCCCATATAGCACTTTGGGTTTACAAAGCAAGATACACACATTTTTTTTCCCGAGTTGAGATCCTCATTAAAATGGTGAGAGAGGTCAGAGGGATTGACTGGGTGGGGGCAGGAAGGAGTCCACTGGGGTGATGGAAAGCCTCAATAATCATGGTGGTTACAGGTATGTACACGCATGCAAAAATTCAAGTTATAACCCTAAGACATGGACACTTTCTTGTACCTATGTTATTCTTTAACAAAAAGGTTAAAAATACTCTTTAATTAGAAAACAATCCCACGAGGTCACCAGGGAAGTGTAAAATTTCCATTTTACAGTTAAAGAAACAGAGGACCAATTACTTTGTCCAAGGTCAGAAAACGAGAAGGGACTGAATCACAATTAGAACCCCACTGCGAGCCCTTCTCATCATACCGCATTGCTTTTCACCACCATCACTTCTACCCTGTCCTTTCATGGGGGTCCCTGTTAGGAGTCTGCCCTCCAAAGTCAAGTGAATCCAAACTCTTTACCAAGATGCTAAAAAAAAAAAAAAAAAATTGGAGCACGTCCATCCCACTCTCTTCCAAATTGCCTCTCTCATATATACACCACAAGTTCCTTCAGTAGTTCCTTATATTTCATTTTTTGTCCCTTCAGTCTCCTGGCTTATATTCCCGGGAGTGAAAGTGTAGAATAGTGGTTGTGAAATCAAACCATCTGCGTTTGATTTCAAATCCTGGCCCAGCCACTTACCAGCTGTGTGACCTTGGGTAAGTCATTCACCTTCTCGGTGCTTGCTGCTAAAATGAGGATAATTGTAATATCTACCTCACAGGATGGTGGTGAGGAGTAAATTAGCTATAAAGTTCATAGAATGGTACTCAGCACTTAGTAAGCCCTACTAAGAGTCAGCTATTGTTGAAATGATGATGATTGATTGTAAGATAAAGGTGGTATCCTTTTCTGGTTATTTTGTGAAAATGCAGGGAGAGGTCAAGGCCCCGTCAGCACAGACACCAGGGACTATTAATCAAACAGAAACTCAGGAGTCACTCAGGAATCACCGCGAGCCAGAAATTAACCTAAACACCCTAGACAGCCGGCCCAGTTAGCATCCATCAATCCCATCACCAGGTCCCATCACACCTCATCCACAGGGATGCCACCTTCCTCTGCAACCATCTTCCTCAGGGCTGCCACCGTGCTGAGGATTGGCACGGCCAGGCCAACCCGCAGGGACCGCTGGCTCTTAGAGGGGAAGACCAAGGTGACGCTCAAGAATCTGGAAAATAGGAAGGAGGCCACATCCTTAAAGGACTGACATGGATTGTTGCCACCATCACTGATAATGGATCAAGTTCAGCACTTAGGCAAAATCTCTGCTTCCTGGTCGGGTCATTGCCCTTTAAGTATGCTGCCACCAGGTGGCAGTGGAGAGCCAAATGTCCAAGGGTCTCCGCTGAGTGTACTTTTCCAGCAAGTTAAAAATAAAAGATATTTGATTAAGAATCACAATACAGACCTTCCTCAACTTATGATGGGATTACATCCCGACAAACCCATTCATTGTAAATTGAAAACATCTGAAATCGAAAATACATTTAATAAAACTAAACTACCGAACAGCACAGCTTAGCCCCGCCTACCTTGAACGTGCTCAGAACACTTACATTAGGCTACAGTTGGGCCAGATCATCTAACGCAAAGCTTCCGTGCTAATAAGGCGTTGAATCGCTCATGTAATTTATTGAATACTATATGGAAAGTGAAACACAGTGATTTTAAGTGTATCGGTTGTTTACCCTCGTGATCACCAGGCTGGACTGGGAGCTGTGGTGCTCCCCTGCCCAGCCTCACAAGAGAGGACCACACCTCATACCGCTCATCTGGGAAAAGATCAAAATTCAAACTGTGAAGCACCGTCTCTACTGAATGCTCATCACTTTCGTACCATTGTAAAGTCAAAATATTGTATACCAAACCGTCGTAAGTCAGGGACCATCTGTACAGATCTATATAGTCTCCAGGTTCTGTTTGTTAAATAGATAAGCTTAAGCAAAAAGAAACTCAAAGTCTGAGAAGTAGAGCAGTCAAGCTTCTTCCAGGACAACTCAACACTGTTGATGAGACTCTCCTGAAGTTCTCCCTTGGTGATTGGGTACAGCCCTTCTGCCCCCCAACCTCTCTGGACTCTCTCTGGTTCTACTTCCTACTACCCCCAGCAGCATACCAGGGCTCACCCCTCCAGCTCCTGTTTCCCCTGCTCTATACTGCAGTAATTATCTAATTCATACAACTAGTTAGCCGAACTGGGACTTGAACCCAGGCAGTCTGGCCCCAGAGTCAGTGGTCCTAACCACTGTGCTATGCTGCCTCAGGCCAGGTATCACAGCTCATATCTATCAGTAGCCATCATCTGATGATAGGATAACCCAGTGTTATATTTGTGGCATAGACAGTCAGCAGCACAGGAATTCAGAGCAGAAAGGGGGATTAAGTTGCCAGGAAAGGCTTTACAAAGCCGTCATGTCTTCACTGCATCCTAAAGATGGAGGATGCCAACAGACAGAGGGCAAGAGAAATGGTTTTTACAAAGGTGAGGAACCCAGGGAAGAAATGCCAGCTTCCATGACAGTGAAGGCGCCCCATATAGTTCGCTAAAATTCCATGAGACTGACACGGGCCATCGCCTTAACAGTCACTGCCAAGCCCTGGACTTCTGGGATGCTTGCACTATATGCTTCTTACTTTTGCAGTGACTACACCTCCTACCCAACCCTGCCTCCTCTTTTCTTTTTTTTCCTCATACCTCCCAACAACCCTTTTCCTTTTTCTTTGCTCCTTAAATAAACCTTTTCCTACACCTTCACTAAGAGGAAAAAGGATTTGGAAATAAAGCAGGGCAAAGCAGAGGGTGACAGATTTTCTGCAGTTCGCCCCTGTCTGATTGAGTGGTACCAACTGGCTGGTGCCGGCTTCTGAATGGGCTAAAGACGTAAGCCTGGCAACGGGGCTGATAAACAAAAGCATGTTTATAATTCCTTCTTCGGCTAAAGAAGGGACTCTGTAACCTTTCACGTTCATTGTCCCATTCAATCCTTGAACGTCCCCAAGCTGCAAACTTGCCTGAGAAGCAAAGGAGAAAATGCAGCTGCAAGCCCAAAAGATTCCCAAGGATGGAAGTCAAGTTCACGGGCATGATGCTCACGTACCTCGTCTGTCGCAAGGGGATAGGCAGTGACACACACAGGAAAGGATCGAAGGTGTTGCTCTGTTTCAGGCAGTGGGGACAGGTCAAGGAAGATCTGTGAGGGTAGAGGATATACATGAAAGTTTAATCACACTGAACGGTTTGGCGGTTCCTCAAAAAGTTAATTAGAGAGCCACCACTGCGATTCCACTCCAAGATCTGTACCACAAAGAACTGAAAACAGGTATTCAAACCCTTGTACACAGAGGTTCATGGCAGCATTCTTCACAATAGTCAAAGGGTGGATACAACTCAAGTGTCCGTCAATGGGTAAACGGGTAAACAAAATGTGGTACAGACACACGATGATTATTATTCAGCCACGAGGTCCTGACACTTGTTACACGAATGAACCTCGAAAACATCGTGTGAGTAAAAGAAGCCGGGCACCAAAGCCCACACATTTTTGATTCCAATTATGTGAAAAATCCAGAGTGGGTAAAGCCATAGGGACGGAAAGCAGATTGGCGGTTGCCAGGTGCTGAGAAGAGGAGGCCTGGCGAGTGACTGCTTCATGGGTACCAGGTTTTCTTCTGGGGGTGACGAAAATGGTTAGGAACCAGAAAAAACTGGTGGTTGCACACCATGGTGGGTGTACATTCTGCTGAATTGCACACTTAAAAGGGTTAATTTTATGTTATGTGACTCATCTCAATTTCTTAAAAAGGATATAGTCACATGTATGAGTGCACTGAGTATGGGAAGGGAGGCTGTAACCCCTCCAAATAGAAAGATACTGTGACAGCTTTCAAGCTCAAAGGTCTCAGTCTCACTGGGCCCCAGAATCACATAGGATGCTTTTTTCAAATGCAGAGGTCCAGGCCCCACTCCTTGAGATTCTGTTTCAAGGGAAGCAGGGAGAGAGAGGCACAGTCATCAGAATGTTAAAAGCTCCCCAGGTGACTCTAGTGTTCAACCAGGCGGAGAACCACTGATGCAATCCACCTGCCTCATTGGACGGCTAAAGGAAACAAAGTTCAGAAAATAGCAGCTAGTAGTTAACGGTGAAAGAATTTACTAAAAACTGGGCATTGTGCATGGATTAACCCGTGTGCTAGCCATAAGAACCAGGATGATCCCCATTTTACAGAAGAAAAAACGGAAACACAGAGAGGTTAAGTCACTTGCCCAAGGACACACAGCTCTTAAGTGGCAGAGCTGGCTCAGGTTCCAGAGCCCATGCCCATCATCATGTCGTGAGTACAAGTAGATCCACATAGTTTATTTATATTCTTTAAGCTCTTTGAAATTTAACACTCCCGTATTTAGCATGCATCTCTGAGAGGGAAAGGCGAGTTTTATATTCCACCCGGGTGCTCTTATTTTATTTCCTTCATCATATAATGCTCCATATTCTTCCAAGATATAAGGGGTTTCTGGATGCTACATTCCTTCTCCTAAAATCTACATGAATTTCCTTGGGAATAGGGAAGCATACTCCGCCACAGGTCCTGCTCTCAGCACTGGACAGCCCTAGGGTAAGCCAGCAAGAAAACCGGAGCTGGGATCAGAATCAGGTTTCCTGAATCTCGACAGAAAGCACCAGTCCTGCTGGATTGGTTTTCCGTTGAGCAGACAAAATAGAAAAAGCCAGGGCCCAGCAAGAACCCCTGAGGTTTTCAGGGTGTTGTCCCAGGCAATCCTAAGTGCTCTGCTCATAGCAAGTAGGCTTTCCTGGATACAAGTTCATAGAATGCCAAACATGATTTTAGAAAACAGAACCGAGTACAGACCGGAGTATTTAATGTTCAATCACTCTCTGGTAAATTTCCCTCTGGGAAAACCATCACGATATTTTGGTAAAAAGAAGGCATCAGACATCAAGCTCCAACCAGCAGGGGGACCTGCCATTTGTGGGGGCCCCTCTGCCACCGCAGCTTCTCTCCCTCCCCTCTCCTCCCCTCACCCATCACGTACCATGGCGTAACATAGGCCTGAAACATGTATTTTTGTCCCTGGGAAATTTCCAAATCCCTGTTTTATATTTAAGTGAACAAATGAGAAGGAATATTTTTCTTTGACTTATTCATTTTTTCTTTAAAGCTACTAAAACTAAGCGAGCCTGCATCTTTCTTGCAGATACATCATAATCAACTGATTCAGGGATATGGCCTTTAGATTCAGCCATGAATCTCTGGCAGGGAGCAAGAGATGTGTAGTTTGGCGAAATCACAGAACGGTCTAATTTTGTATTTAAAGGATGGGGAAAATGTATTGTTTTCATAATAAACCACACAGAGGACATGAAATGCACCTGTTCCTCAAAGGATGAGAAATGAGGAAAGTGAGTGCGACCAACAGATCAGAGGGAAGGACAGTGTCACTTTCACAGAAAACTCCAGATGTTACCAGGCTCCACCTACACCTCAAATGTGGCCTGGGGGTCCTTTCGTCCTTGCCATCTCCCCCAGAGTTTCACGGTCCTGTCCTACTATCTCTCAGGTACTCACAGAGGAAAGAGACAGAAAATCACCCCAATGCCTTTCAATGTTCACTTGCCCATCTCCCTAAGCTATTTCATCCTCCTTGTCAAATTGTTTCTGTTCCAAAGCCAGCCTCTCACCTGCTGCTGAAACTCAGAACTGCTCTTTGCTCTCCACTGGTTACAAATGTCCCCAAATGGCACTGCTCGTTTCACATTCTGGCCTCTCACTGCTGCTGAATATACGTCTGACACCTCCAACCTGGCCAGCTTCACCTGCTCCCTGGCTGGCGAGACGGATGTCCAAGTCGGCAAGGTAATTATGATGACGCATAAGCAAGATGTCACCTCTCCAAGATCTGGTCTGAGGAAGCCTTCCAAAACATAGTCTGCCTAAAAGGGAATGCTGCCTGTAACGGGGACCAGATTAGGCTTTCTGTGAATAAAAGCTATGAATGCTGTGAAGAGATGAACACACACACACGCACACGCACACGCACACGCACAATCCCACCTGTAGCCCAAACTCCAACGTTGCAACAATCCTTGGCTATTAAACTTGCAGATGTTTTCAGGCTGTGGTAATAATCATATAGAATAACGAATTATTTGTCCTCTAGTTTATAACCTCCAGCACTCCAGTACTATTCTTCCTTCTCTCCTCCAGCCAAAGGCAAAAACTCAGCCCCCTGAAAAGGAGGACAAGGGAGATGGAGGGAGAATCTTGGTGAACAGGGATCTCTGAATTAACCCATAATAACATTTCCAGCTTTCAGTTTCATAAAGGCCGATGCCAGTGCGGTCCTCCATCCCAGGCAACCTCCCCCCGAGGAAAAGAGGCTGAAGAGGGTCCAGGACAGCAAGTATCACCCTCAGGGGCTCCAGTGTGGAGCTGATGCCCACCAACGGCTACAGAAAATCACTTTTCAGACCTCAAAAGTCCTAGCCTAGGTGGACGTCTCTAACTACATTTTTTCTTAACTCTGCTGCAGGCAGAAAGCAGCTATTTTTAGCTGTCACCAGTCTTTTTTTCCAGCATGAATATCTTGCTTCTTACTCATCATTCTATAGTAATCGACAAAGGGTCCTTGTGGTCTTTAGTCTCAGATCAGCTCAAAAGTCACTTCTTCACGAATCCTCCCCTGACTCACGCCTTATGATACTGTGATTTATAATAAGAAATATATAATTGGTCTCCAACAGTTGTTCCAGACACAGAGCTCCTACAGCTTTTGGAATTTCCTAAGTGATAAGAGCAAGAATGAAGGTAAAAGGAGCATCTTTTGCTATTCATAACCAACCCCATCCCATTACACCTGAGTTTATGCTAATGAGGTGATACCTGGAAAGCCCCCAGAGAAAACCACAGGAGCGGGGCTGGTCGCCAGAGGGACCAAGCATGGGATTAGAGGGCTCCACCCCTACCTCCTGGGAAAAAAAGAAGGGGGTCAGAGGTTGAGTTAACCACGTATGGCCAATAATTGGATCAATCATGCCTACATAATGTTGCTTCCATAAAAACCCCGGCAGAAGGGGCTGGGAGAGCTTCCAGGTTGGTGACCGTGGGGAGGTGCTGGGAGGGCGGTGCCTCCAGCGAGGGGTGCGGAACCTCGCCCCTTCCCACAGACCTTGCTCTATGAATCTCCCATCTGGCTGTTCCTGAGTTATAGCCTTTCCAAATCAACTGGTAACCCGGTAAGTAAACGGTTTTCCTGAGTTCTGTGAGCCACTCTAGCAAATCACTGAACCTGAGGAGGGGGCCGTGGAAACCTCCAATTTATAGCCAGTCGGTCAGCAGCGCAGGTGACGACCCGGGACTTGCAATTGGTGTCCGGCGGGCAGGCAGTCTGGTGGGACTGAGCCCTTGACCTGCGGGGTCCATGCCCGCTCTAAGTAGGTAGTGCCGAATTGAGTTAAATTGTAGGACACTCAGTTGGCGTCCAGAGAGAATCGCAGAATTGCTTAGTGTGGGAAAAACACCCACACATCTGGGGTCAGAAGGATTGTGAGTGTGGAAGTAGTCAAGAGTAATGCAAAGGGAAACAAGAGTTTTTTTCCGCTTTCACATCCATAACGTGCCCTTCAAAGCTCCCTCCATTTTTCCATCAAAGCATGTGCCAGTTATACAACTATGTAAAAACCCGGGAGTCACCCTAGATGCTCATTGTTTCCTTGGTCCCTCTGCCCCTGACCCTTAAACCCGCTGGCAAGTCCTGTTGACTCTGTTCCCCACCAGCCCACATCCCTCCATCTCCATCACTACCTCATGGTCCAGCCACCACCATTCTCCCACTGAGAGAACAGCACATCACCTGCTGCTCCAGCTCCCAGCCCTGCCTCCCTTCATCACCAAAACAACCAGCCAATTTCTTTCTTTTTTCTTCTTTTTTGTTTTGGCCACACCGCAGGGCACGTGGGATCAGATCCCCGACCAGGGATCAGCCCTGTGCCACCTGCAGTGGAAGTGCGGAGTCTTAACCACTGCACTACCAGGGAAGTCCCCACCAGCCAATTGCTTAAATGGAAAATTAGACCACACCCTGCCTTGAACTTTGCAGTGGTTCCCTTTGCCCCTGAGGCTACAACCCACACGACCAGGTGCGCGCCCACCTGTCCAGCCTCACCTCCCACCCCTCACTACTCGATGGCCCTCTGTTCCTTGAACTTGCCTGGATCACTCCCACCCCAGACCCTTTGCTGCTTTTCCTGCCTGGAATACCCTGTCCCCAAGTATTTCAATGGCTGGCTCCTTGTCACTCAGTTCTCAGCTCAAATGTCCCCTCTGCAAAGAAGCCCGGCCTGAACACCTTATCTAAGGTTAGCGGCCTACCCCGCCTCCCAGGTGACATTCATCATCATCGCAAGTTGTTGCGTGTGTATTATGTGTGTATTATCTAACACCTCCCCCAGCAGAATGTGAGCTCCTTGAGAACAGGGGCTGACTCCTTTCACAGCTCAATTCCCAGCACCTAGAAGAGGACCTGGCACGTAGTAGGCATGGATTAAACACCCAGAGAATAAAGGGATCTGCTTGGTTAGTATTTCCTCTTGTGGGCAAGGAGTTACACCATTCGTTGTAGCCACTGGACCAAGCGCAGTATCAGATGCTCAAGGATGTGCAAGAAGGAAAAGAGGATGTGTGGACAAGAAGGGAAGAAGGTAGAGAGAATGAGTGAGTGGAGAAAGATCTATGGTACGGAGACACAGAGGAGGGGCACCTGAAGCCAATCACGGTGACCCTTCCCCAAGTTCTAACCCGCCCTTGCCTTATGCCTCCCCCTCCCTCCTTCTAGATTTTCTTCTCCCTCCTCCTCTATTGTTTTCCTCTGTCTCCTTATTTTGCTTTCAAGCAGCCTCTGCTTTGAGTACCTGGAGATAAGACAGATGCCCTGCAAGCAGCTTTCATGGCTAAAAGGTGAGTTAGTAGACACGAAATCTAGGTTTCCTGCATGTAAATCTCGTAGTACATCACCACTTCTCTTAGGAAATCAGTGGGCATTTCTTTTTTTTGGGGGGGGGGATTTTATTTTATTTTATTTATTTATTAATTTTTTAACATCTTTATTGGAGTATAATTGCTTTACAATGGTGTGTTAGTGTCTGCTTTACAACAAAGTGAATCAGCTCTACATATACATATATCCCCACATCTCTTCCCTCTTGCGTCTTCCTCCCTCCCACCCTCCCTACCCCACCCCTCTAGGTGGTCACACAGCACCGAGCTGACCTCCCTGTGCTATGCGGCTGCTTCCAATGGGCATTTCTTCATGGACAACGATGAGACAGGGGCTCATCCAGAAGAGATCTGAATTACCCAATGTGGTAAGCAAGCCAGGGCAGGAGGGGAGTGCCCCAGGGTCACTGTGGCTGTCATTCAAGGTCGTTTGAGGTCCTTCTCCCCGCTGGGGCAGGGTGAGGGAACTTCTCAAGTGCTATGGATTTTCCGTTCCAGTGGGAAAGCAGCTTTGGCATTCTTCCAAAGTGTTTCCGAAACTAGTTGCTCTTCCTAAATAAATAATCACCTCAAAGACAGTGATCACGTCCAAATTATATTATGGGCGATCCATGAATATAACATAAATCCTAAATTAGCACAACTGCTGGGCAATTTTAAGTCATCTTCTCCTTTCTAAATACAAAGAATACAAATCTCCCAAAAGTATGGAAGTAAACGGCTGTGAGTGAATTCTAGAAGGCTGAATAATCGTTACTTTGTTTGAAGTAAATAAGAGATAAAAAACCAACAGGAAGCTTATGAAAAAGACAACAGGGCAAAGGAAAGAGAAGAGCATGCAGAAGACTCAGAGAAAAGCCCACCTTTGAAAGTGATTTAATGCAACATCCAAAAGAAAAATCTAAAAAAATGTTTTGGGGCTTCCCTGGTGGCGCAGTGGTTGAGAGTCCACCTGCCGATGCAGGGGATGCAGGTTCGTGCCCCGGTCCGGGAAGATCCCACATGCCGCGGAGCGGCTGCGCCCGTGAGCCATGGCCGCTGAGCCTGCGCGGCCGGAGCCTGTGCTTGGCAACGGGAGAGGCCACAACAGTGAGAGGCCCACGTACCGCAAAAAAAAAAAAAAGTTTTGGTATCCATAATGGAGAACAGGAAGGCAAAGCTTTTGTGCATGAAGTAACAGCAGAACCTCACAGGAAAAGAACAAGGTCAGATGGAAGAGCCACCCAAGAGGAAGAATTACAAAGAAGCAGAAACAGGACTTGTGCTTCAGAGGTCAAATCCTGCTTCTGCCATTTACTATGTGTCCTCGCGAAATGCCTGACCCCAGATTGTACCTCATCTCCTTGGGCTCTTCTAAGTTAAATCAAAAACTATCTGGGCGAACATATATGTAACCAGTGGCTTCCCCTCAATCTTGATCACTGCGCTCATTCCCACCTCGAAGCGGATGTCACTCTCATTGAATATGTTCCCACCCTTTTCAACCCTATTCATCCTGCAGAGCCCGTGGAAAGGCATACCTCCTTCGAGAAGCCCCGGGGGTTAGTGCTTTCACTACAACATTGTCATTCTTGAAAATATTCTGCCTTATGTGAATCTCTGAACTGTCATATATAAAAGCCCAAAGAGAACATATACTTTCTGAAGTCAGAGTCTATATAATTATATATCTTTTATATCCTCCATTATGCTGGGAAATCTTGAACTCGAAATAATGTGTGAAACTTGGCTCTCTGGCAATAAAGAACAAACCAGAAAGATCTCATCCACTTCTCAATGATGGCCTGCTGGGGAGATCCTGGCCTCCACATTCATACTCTGGAGAACCATGCTTGCATCACCTCTCCTTCAAGGGGGGGATGGAAGGCCCAGGAGACAGCAAGAAAGAAAAGAAATACTGAGGGGGCTTCCCTGGTGGTGCAGTGGTTAAGAATCCACCTGCCAACGCAGGGGACACGGGTTCAAGCCACGGTCCGGGAAGATCCCACATGCCGTGGAGCAACTAAGCCCGTGCATCACAACTACTGAGCCTGCGCTCTAGAGCCCGCGAGCCACAAGTACTGAAGCCCGCGTGCCTAGAGCCCGTGCTCCGCAACAAGAGAAGCCGCCGCAATGAGAAGCCCGCACACCGCAATGAAGAGTCGCCCCCGCTCACCGCAACTAGAGAAAGCCTGTGTGCAGCAACGAAGACCCAACGCAGCCAAAAATAAAATAAAAAACACAAAAAAATGAAATACTGAGGGTCAGAGACAATAGAAGTTAGTGGTTAATTGGGATTTATAATGGGAGAGAGAAGGGTGTTTATGGTTTCTGTTGTTTTGTAATCTCGGGGTAAACCTGGCAAAGGGAGGTTAGTTACCAGCAAAGGAGTTTGCTGAGCCCTTAAGGACAGATTCTAAACACACCCCATTCTTACCTGTACTGTGCTTGAAAGTGGCTTTGCACAAAGCTTTGGCCTAGAGGAAGCTGAGCTGATGGCGACGGGAGGTCCTCGGAGGTCTTCCTGGCTTCAGGCTGAAGCTGCAAAGAAATGAGGAGAGGAAGCAAGATCAGATGTGCCTCTCATCACTCCACTGCGTTCAGACCAGCGAACCTACACCTCCTCCTGGGTCCTCAGCACCATTCTATGGACCTAAACCTGCAGAACCAGGACCTTCCATGTTGTCTTACCGTGATCCGCCTCCCCTTCAATCCCTGGACCTCCCCAATGCCAAGAGAGACAGAGACAGAGAGACAGACAGAGAGGAGAGAGAGACAGCGGGAGAGAGACTATGAGAGTGTGTGTGTGTGCGTGTGAGCGCTGAAAGAGCATGAACCTTGGTGGAGAACCCCGTTCTTTACCTCCATCCTTCTAGGCCCCCTGTGTCTAGATGCCTTCTGTACATTTCACTTGGGTGAGCTGCCATCACTTCAAATACATCCACACCAAATCTGCCCATCTTCCGCCTGCTAAGCTGTTTCTGTCCACGTTTTCCAGTCTAACACGAGCATCCTCTTTCTCAGACAGACCAGGTTTGCACCTTAGAATAATGGACGCCTGAGCCTCCTCCCTCCACAATCTGTCCTACTGCATCCTTCTCTACATTCCCTTACATGTAAGTGTCCTGTTGCTGCTGTAACAAACGACCACAAACTAGTGGCTTGAAACAACAGAAATGTGTCCCCTCACAGGTCTCGAGACGGGACATCCAAAATCAGCATCACGGAGCCGAAGCCAAGGTGTCAGCAAGGCCGCACTCCCTCTGGAGGTTCTGGGGGAAAGTACGTTCCTTGCCTCTTCTACCTTCTGGTAGCTGCGGGAATTCCATGGCTTATGGCCACATCACATCCGTTTTTAAGGCCGGCAAAGAGCCAGGAGAAAGGACCACAGGGGAAGTGTTTGGGGAGAAATGTACTGATGTCTGAAATTTAATTTAAAATGCATCCAAAAAAAAAAGATGAGAAAAAGATGGAGTGATGAGTGGACAGACGGATGGATAGGCAGATAAATACATGATAAAGCAATTTTAGTAAAATGTAAATTATAGAATCTAGGTGGTGGGTAGGAGATATTCGCTGTATAAGGAATTCAACTTTTCCATGTTTGAAATTTTTCATAATAAAATTTTGGTACAAATAAGAGTGACAAATACTAAGAAGAGTCAGTCCCACTATTTCATTAAACCCAATTTGACCAGAATACGGGATGTACAAAGGGGAGTAGAAAACAGAGCTAGAGAGGGAGTCTGGTGCCATGTTGGATGGGGCCTTAAATGTCCTAAAGAAGATTCCTGGTTCAGTAAACAGCATAGTACCAGGGTTAAGGGTTAGACGCTGGAGTCAGACTGCTGGGGTTCAAATCCCTGCACTGGTACTTAGCTGTGAGAGTTTCTCAACCTCTGATCCAGCTAAATCAATTACTTAAACTCTTTGTTCCATGGTTTTCCAATTTCATAAAGGGGTAATGAACGATAGTACCAATGTGCTAGGGATATTTTGAGATTAAAAGAGTTAATGTATATAAAACACTTAGAATAGGGCCTGGCACACAGCAAGCCCTGTGTAAGTGTTTGCTGTTGTTACATGAAGGGGAGTGTCTAGTGGGTTTTGAACCTAAGCGGTGGCTACACGCACAGAGACACGCTATAACCTGACAGGTGTGGGCACAGGAGGGGGCGTCTGGAGTTAGGACACAAATTATGAGGCTCAAGGGTCCGGGTGCCAACAGGGTGAACTAGAGTAGGAGCCATGAAAATAAAAAGGAGGTAGGAACTCAATCAAGACACCCTGTGCGCACAGCTCATAACTGAGCACCTGAAGGGGAAGGAAACGGAGACAGAGGAGGGATACACAGGGCCAGCTCCAAGCTTCCAGTCTGATGCCTGGAGAACCACTTTCCATTAACAGAAGAGGGAAAGGCAAAAGGAGAAGTGGGTCAGGGGAGGAGGGGAGGGCAAGCCAAGTTCGAGGCAGAGACACCTACGGCAGGTAACTGAAGGGCTCGGAGGAGAGAGAGAACTTGGGTACAGAGCGGACACTGGCATCTGGGCCTGCTCAGGATTGACCCTTCTTCTTTGGGAGTAGCCTCAGTCCATGGGGAGGTGGGGGAGGCTCTTTCCTCGGGGGTCCTGTCCTCCCTTACCAAGAGACAGGCAGGCACATGACCCAAGCTAGACGGATGAGATGTTCCTGCCCTGCGTGTCAACCATGGGCAGAGTGGCCCAAAGGCTGCAAACGCCGACTCTAGTGTCCAGGCTGGAGGATTGAGCTGTTCCTGCCACTGAGACGCCCTCACCCCAGAGCTGTCTGGTTCTTGATGCTTCCAAGCCTGGTCTTCAGCCTCCCCTTCGATTCTGCACACTCCCCCTTGGCCTTCCAACTAATCCCCTTCTCGTTTGGCTGCCGTTCCTCGCAACCAAAGACCTCACAATGATCCGGGCTGCTTCTGCACCCAGACGATAAGGCAGCACGCGTTGAGAGAGGCTGTGGACGTGACCATCCAAGGATGGGTATAGAAAGTGAAAATCCCAGACAAGGCTGGGGTAAGAGGCAGCAGAGGGTCACTCACAAAGCATGGTCTATCAGGTGAGACCCAGCTGGCACTACCCTGCTAACCAAGTGACCCTAAAACCCTCCCTGAGCCTCATTCCGCATCTAAAAGGAATCGGACTATTACATCCACCTCACGGAGCCATCATTTGAACCAAAAAAGATGTGGGTATCCTGCCTGGCACATAGTAGATGCTTAATAAATGTTAGCTTCCTGGTCCTCTCCCCACCCTCATCCCTTTCTTAATTCTGCAAGAGCGGCGTTTCCTGTACGATAAACTACCCAAAAGGTTGCTAGTGTCACAATGTCTACAGGATAGTAAAAAGAGGCCCTATTCACCAGACAAAAACATTTATCGTTGCATTAACAGAGAAGAAAGCAGTCCTTATGTTTTCTATTCTAGTTTCAAATAAATCGAACTACATGGCTTTCATATGTTTTGAAACAGAAATAACCTCAGAAAGAAAAATTGTTCAGAGTTACACAGGGGACAGTCCCTTTCCTTCTTGGAAACAGAAAATGAAGTTTGTGCCAAATAGTCCAATAGCTCTGCTCGTTCACCTTCAAGCGTTCACAGCCAGGCCTCCGCAGGCAGCCCGATTTTCTAAGAGTGAATTTCAGGAGAGGTTTTGACCCCAGACAGAGAAAAAGATCTTTTCTGGTTTCAGTCAGATCAAATGAAGAGTGGGCCAAGCTCCTCTCTTCGACCAACAAGCACCCCTGGTCTTGCTGGGTTGTGGTGCCCTCCTGACACCCTTAGCCATTAAAGGAACAGAAAGCAGCCAGCGTGGCTGAGAACGATGAGCAAGGGGCAGAGGGGCCTGAAACCAGGTGGAGTGATTGGTGGGCCAGTCAGGTAGGGCCCCGTCAGCCGCATAGGAGTCCGGATTCTGTTGTAAGTGCAACAGGAAGCCACCAGGGGAATTTAAGCAGGACAGTGACGTGATCTTATTTCCTTTCTGAAAAGATCACTCTGGCTGCAGCGTGGAGAACATATACATATAGTAGTGGGGCACATTGGAAATTGGAAGACCAATTAGGGCTGCTTTTATGTGGGTTTTGAAGTTGTTATGGATTATTGGCTTAAATAAACTCAAAGGCGTCTTAAAGAAAGGTTTGGGGGTGGTGAACTGTGGTTGGGAGCAAAGGCTCCAGAGCAGAGGTTCTCAATGGGGAAACGCTTTTCCCTCCCCCGACCAGGGGACATTTGGCCATGTCTGGCGACATTTTTGCTTATCAATCACAGTTGGGGTACCACTGGCGTCTGGTAGGTAGAAGGGCGCTACAAATGCTACAACGCACAGGACAACACCCCTCCCAGTAAAGAATTACCCAGCTCCAATGTCAAACGTGCTGAGGCTAAGAAGCCCTGTTCTAGAGTTGAATTTTCTAGATCTGGATCCTTGCTCTCCCACTGACTTGCTGTGTGACTTAGGGCAAGTTACTTAACCTCTCTGTGCTTTTCCTCATCCTTAAGTCCAAAGCCTTTTCCTGCCACAAAGGCACAAAAGAGGAAGACTGAAAGGTAATTGGGAAGGCTGTTTATCCCTCCTACTTTCCAGGTAGGAAGCACTGCCTGGCACAGGACAAAAAGCTTGCTGTTGTTGGTTTTTTTTTTTTTTTGGCCATGCCACACGGCTTACGGGATCTCAGTTCCCTGACCAGGGATTGAACCCGGGCCATGGCAGTGAAAGACTGGAATGCTAACCACTAGGCCACCAGGAAACTCCCAAGAAGACTTTTCTAGATGCAGCCAGAAGGAAGAGGCACCCAGGTCTCCTCCCTCCCTCTGGTGGGAAACAGAAGGCACAAGAAACTCGGGATAAGGAAAGGGATCCAGCACACTGGCTTTGAAATAGACAGACTCAGGTTTGATTCTCTTTCCACAGGTAGAAGTTGAAGAACCTTGGACAATTTAACCTAAATTTCCATTAACTGTAATATATGAATTAACCTTATTATGAGTTACTTATTATTATCCTTATTATGAGTTATCAAATATTAAAGCATGATAACTACTTAATTTATTCAACCATTCAGGGGTTTTATTGAGTGTCTCCTATGCATCAGTGAAATAAGTCATGAAAAGCATCATATGAAATGTCTGGCATGTAACACACTTCAATAAACAGTATCTCTTTTTTTCTTTTTTTGCAGTATGCGGGCCTCTCAGTGTTGTGGCCTCTCCCGTTGCGGAGCACAGGCTTCGGACGCGCAGGCTCAGCGGCCATGGCTTACGGGCCCAGCCGCTCCGCGGCATGTGGGATCTTCCCGGACCGGGGCACGAACCCGCGTCCCCTGCATCAGCAGGCGGACTCCCAACCACTGCGCCACCAGGGAAGCCACATCTCTCTCTTTTTAATACATCATTCTGATTTCAAAATGTGTTCATGCTAAGATTATGGAATACAGTGTAGGGACACGTTTGTCATCTCAGCATTCCTTTCCCACGTGCCCCAGCTCTACAGAAACCTTCCTTACCCATGCGATTTGGGTGGAGTTCACCCCACAGGCATGGGACCCATGTGCCCAATCAGAATATTCCATCCTGCTGGTCACCTGCCCAGGAGTGGACATGTGAGCCACGCTAAGACAATCGGACTCTTGCCTGGGCTTTTTCTGGAATCCCAAGTGAAAAAGGCTCTGTGAGCACTGCAGGGGCCCCTCCTGCCACTAGATGGGCAGAGTCAGTCTGAGAATGAAGAGAAAGACAAGAGATAAGGAGACCTTGGATCCAGCCTTACCTGAAGCTGGATCAACCCTTGGACTCACAAGTTCTAAAAGACAATAAATGCCCTCTCCTTAAGTTGGACCAAGTTGCAACTAAAAGGGTCTGAATTAGATAAACAGAAAATCATCGTACGTATAAGAAAAATCACCCACAATCCCACAACCCAGAGAAACCACCATGACCTTTAAGTGTCTGGTCCTCCCAGGTTCTGTTTGGTGAAGTTTTTGCTTTGTTTCGTTTGTGTGTTTTGGGGGTGAATGGAGTGGTTCTTTTTATTTTTCTATCTTTTTGGCATGCGGGATCTTAGTTCCCCAACCAGGGATCGAACCTGTGCCCCTTGCAGTGGAAGGTGAAGTCTTAACCACTGGACTACTAGGGAAGTCCTGGGATGGTTCCTTTTAAGATAAGGAAACAGGCTTTCAAGCCAGACCTCCCTTGGATTTGAATCCTGACTCTACCTCTTCTTAAGCTGTGCTGCTTCAGGAAGGTTACACAGCCTCTCTGATTCTTGGCTTACCCATATATAAAATGGGGATAATAACTCTAACAACACCCCGCAAATGATAGTAGCTACTCATACCGTGTATAACACTCCAAGATGTGCTCTGAGGAGTACAGAACACTGTACAATCATTATCTTCCCTGTTCCATGCATTGGGCAACCTGCTGTCTCAGACATGAGTACTCTTTCTGCAGCTCTGTCAAGCTCTTAGCTTCTACATTATATTGCTGTTTAAAAGAGGTCTATTCTTTATTCAAGACATATACGGCTATGCCCTCCTTTTCTTAAAGTTGCCGCTTGTCATTTTTAAAAGGGAAAGAAACAAAGACAACAGCTGGCTGTGTGGACAAGTTAAGAAAAAAAAATGACTCAGCTTCTTGAGCCATTTTATCTTTAAATAAACATCGTATGTATTTAAGGAGTGCAACATGACGATTTGATACACATCTACATGGTGAAATGATTACTTCAGTCAAGCCAATCAACATATCCACCTCCTCATGTAGTTACCTTTTATTATGTGTGGTGAGAGGGCCTGAAATCGACTCCCTTAGCAAATTTCCAGCACTCGGTATGGTATTATTAACTACAGTCCTCATGCTGCACATTACGTATCTCGATTCATTCATCCTACAAACTGTGACTGCCATTCAATCTCCCCCCCATTTATTTATTCTTTTATTTTTAAAATTTATTTTATTGAATATAGTTGATTTACAATGCTGTGTTAATTTCTGCTGTACAGCAAAGTGATTCAGTTATACATATATGTCCATTCTTTTTCATATTCCTTTCCATTATGATTTTTCTCAGGATATAGAATATAGTTCCCTGTGCTCTACAGTAGGACCTTGTTGTTTATCCATCCTGTATAAACTAGTTTGCATCTGCTAATCCCAAACGCCCAATACTTCCCTCCCCCAACCCCCTCCCCCTTGGCAACCACACGTCTGTTCTCTACGTCTGGGAGTCTGTTTCTGTTTCGTAGATAGGTCCATTTGTGTCACATTTTTCCATTCAAACTTTATTACTCTAGAATAATGGTCTCTGAGCAGATAATGTAAGGATGGGAAGGTAACGGGTGAAAGATTGAAACACTTCCAAAGGGCTTTTTAATTGATTCACGAGGGGGATAGGAATAAAATGTCCAGAATTCAAACAAACAAACAAAAAAAAACAAGTACAGCAGTTCTTATAGCTGCATCTGGATCAGTTTTGAGACACATAAAAAGTAATATGCGACTGATTAATTACCAAAGCTTGTGAAACATTTTTTAAATTATAGCAGATTATTCATGGATATTGTTGTAATAATTCTGCTCACTCATGGAATCATAACTTCACTCGTTTTTACTTTCTTAAGAGAGAGATAAAAGGATAGGATTAGAGTAGAACCCATCACTGATCTTTATTTAGCAAAGCCCATAGAGAACACAGCTGATTTATCAATTAGCGGTGGCTACAACGAATGATCGTAGGGCTTTCTTACTCCCAAAGGTTTGAGGTTTCATCCAAATCTGGGACTGATGTGTGCCCACATGTCAAGATCATCCATCCTGTGTCTTGAAAAAAAAGATTGGGAATCGCTTGCTCTGTAGGATAAGTAACTGAAAAAGCAAGAGTGGAGTTAAAATGGAAGCATCTAAAAATAATAAGCAATGGCACCCATGGCCTCAGATGACCAAACTTTTTTGACAAAAAGGAGATTTTTTTTTTCAAACTTTAAACCAAACAGAAACCCTATTCACCCTGTCACTGGGATTAAAGAGGATGAGGAACTGCAATGGGAGGAAACGTCTGGTCTAAAACAAAAGGGGCAAAGAGGAAGAAGCAGGGAACGGTACTGTGTGAACAGCGGCCAGAATACGCAAACATCTACGGATCTGAATTTCAAGATTGAGTTTTGAAGAGCTGAGTAAACGCGCAAGGAGAAAAAAGAAAATCAAACACCACGTGTTGTTTCGAGGGCGACTGACCTTGTCGGACCCCAGCCCCCGGGCCGCGCCCTCCAAGTCCTCGTGCACACGATCCAGCAACCAGAGCAGGAACTCCAGGGCGTCGTGCTGGGAATTGCCTTGGAACTGAGAGCCATACTTGGAGACAGCGTTCTGAAAGGAACAGAAGAATGTTTACATTAGCCAAGACATGGAAGCAAACTAGGTGCCCATCAACGGACAACTGGGGACTTCCCCGGTGGCGCAGTGGTTAAGAATCCGCCTGCCAATGCAGGGGACACGGGTTCGAGCCCTGGTCAGGGAAGATCCCACATGCCGCGGAGCAAGTAAGCCCGTGCGCCGCAACTACTGAGCCTGAGCTCTAGAGCCCGCGAGCCACAACTACTGAGCGCACGTGCCGCAACTACTGAGACCACCTGCCGCAACTACTGAAGCCCACACGCCTAGAGCCCATGCAGCAAGAGAAGCCACTGCAGTGAGAAGCCCGCACTTTGAGGGGCAATTTGGCCCTTCAAACATCCAAAGAAGGGCCTGGAAGCACCAAGCCTACCCATGGTCGTGCTTCAGCCTTGACCAGGATGACAAGTCAGAAACAACGTGGGGCGAGAAACGGTCTTTCCTGCTAAAGCCTGTCATTTGGGGGGCAGTGTCCCCAAATGCTGTGAGGGTTCTCTGTATAGGAGGAGGCATCGTTTTTTCCAGAAAGACTACCATTGTGTATCCTGTCCTTTGAAAACCCACAGGGTTGTCTGTTGAATATATGTATATATATATATATTTTTTTTTAACTGAAGTATAGTTGATTTGCAATATTGTGTTAGTCTCAGGTGTACAGCGTAGTGATTCAGTATTTTTGCAGATTCTATTCCATTATAGGTTGTTACAACATAATGGGTATAATCCCCTGTGCTATACAGTAAACCCTTGTTGCTTATCTATTTCATGTATGGTAGTTTGTATCTGTTAATCCCATACCCCTAATTTGTCCCTTTCCCCTTTGGTAACCACAAGTTTGTTTTCTATGTCTGTGAGTCTGTTTCCGTTTTGTTTTGTTTCTTTTTTATTTTATTTTATTTTAATTTTTATTGAAGTATAGTTGATTTACAATGTTGTTAGTTTCTGCTGTACGGCAAAGTAAATCGGTTATACATATATCCACTCTTTTTTAGATTCTTTTGAGTAGCGTTCCCTGTGCTATATGTTTCTGTTTGAATATAGATTCATTTGTATTATTTTTTAGATTCCACATGTAAGTGATATCATATAGTATTTGCCTTTGACTTACTTCACTAAGCATAATATTCTCCAGGTCCATCCACGTTGCTGCAAATGGCAGTATTTCATTCTTTTTTATGGCTGAGAAATGTTCCATTGGACGTTTATACCACATCTTCTTAATCCAATTTTTTTTTTTAATGATTAAGATTTTTTTTAACATTTAATTTTATTTATTTTTGGCTGTGTTGGGTCTTCGTTGCTGCGTGCAGGCTTTCTCTGGTTGCAGCAAGCGGGGGTTACTCTTCGTTGCAGTGCGTGGGCTTCTCATTGTGGTGGCTTCGCTTGTTGTGGAGCACAGGCTCTAGGCGTGTGGGCTTCAGTAGTTGTGGCAGGTGGTCTCAGTAGTTGTGGCACGTGGGCTCAGTAGTTGTGGCTCGCGGGCTCTAGAGCACAGGCTCCGTAGTTGTGGCACACGGGCTCAGTTGCTCCGCGGCATGTGGGATCTTCCCTGACCAAGGCTCGAACCCGTGTCCCCTGCATTGGCAGGCGGATTCTTAACCACTGTGCCACCAGGGAAGCCCCCAATTGTCCGTTGATGGGCACTTAGTTTGCTTCCATGTCTTGACTAATGTAAATAGTGCTGCTATGAACATTGGGGGGCGTGTATCTTTTCAAACTAGCGTTTTCATTTTTTTCTAGAAATATACCCAGGAGTGGGATTGCTGGATCACATGGTAGACTGTTTTGATAGAGTGATCATCTCTCCTCCCTGAAGCTCTGGTCCTTGGATTGCTGAGGGGCACGCTCACCTGGCCCCCCACCCACACCCTCTGTCTATTTCCACGCTGTCTCTCTCTGTTCACCCCAAAGGTGGACAGCTTCTTGTCCTTCTCTCTCCACGGTGGTTTCCTTCATTCCCACGGCGTCAACTCTCCTCTTTGAGAATGACCACATGGCCCAGCGAAGTGGGCTTCCTTAAATACCACGCCTGTGGTTCCCTCACTGCCTCTTCCTAAAATGAATGAAACTTGAGAAGTGCAAACATCCTTCTGTGGTTAGATCACAAAATGTTTGGGCCAGTCCTTAATCCCTTTAATAAATACTTATTGGTTGAGTGCCTACTAGGGGCCAGGCACTAGTCTAGGGCCTGGGGCTACGACACCCACATTCCTGTGCCCTTCATGCTGTCCTGTTAGACAAGGTGACCGCTTTGTCATTTTCTGGGTAAATGCATGTTCCAGCTTTCAAAAAGTTTATTTCAAAGGGTAATATATGCACCTACTTAAAAAAAAATAATTCAAAATATAAAAAGAACAGTAACGAAAAGTCTTCCCAGGCCTGGGTGCCCCTCCCCTCCCCAGAGGGAGGACACTTTGAACATTTTCTTAGGTAGCATCCTTCCAGGGTCTTTTTTGTGCAAGCACGAGCATCTGAATGTAAGCAAACCCCCTTTTCTGTGTGAGTGCACAGGGCAGGCCTTGTCCCCTGTAGGTCTGTCCTCTGTTCATGCCCACCCAAGGTAGCTGTGTGAGCAAAGCTGTGAACCCAGCAGATCTCACCAAGGCCAATCTCATCAAAGGCCCTGGGCTTTTTTTCTTTTCCTTTTTTTTCGTCTTTCCTTGAGACTTAAAGGAAACTTTAGGATGAGCCGAAGCGAAATCCAAGATTTAATTAACTGAAATGCTGGTTCTGAGTCTTTAGTTGAAACACACTAGCTCGGGTGCACTGGAGGGTCTAGGCTTCTCTGCACTTTGACCCCCAAGCAGGGCTGCCCAATTAGCAAATAAAATGAACCTTGAATAAGCAGTAAATAATGGTAATGTTTGTGGTATAAGTATGTCCCAGGCCATATTGGGAATATATTTCTACTAACAAGTTATTGTTTATCTGAAATTCAAATGGAGCTGGGCATCATGTATTTTACCTGGCAACCCTACCTCCCAGCCTCCCTCACACCTACATCCTTAGTACCAACATTCAAGCCCCTCCGGCTTGAAATCTCTAAAATCAGCTCTTTCTCTTAGTGTCAGGGTCCTCTTGCAGGTTCCATCTCACACCCACGTCAATCAAGCATTCTGAGTCTGCCTTCCCAACTGTTTCCATCCCACCCCTTCACCAGAGTCCCATTCCCACTGCTGAGTCCTAACTCCCGCTGACCCAGACTGCGATGCCTACCTCGAGGGGAGCCCGTCCCCCAGCACCTCCCCCTGACCACCCACTGCCTGCAGGACAGGACAGACCCTTCTTCCCACAGCCCAGCTGGTAATGTCACGTCCCCACCCAAACCCTTCCCGACTCGCTGACTCACCACCTAATAATCCAGATTCCTCCAGTCTGGCCCCATCCATCACTCACCACTCCATCTCATGTTTCAAAGCTCCAGGTAAGTGAGCCACTCGGGTGCCCCAAACATACTTTCCCACTTCTATGGGCTATACCTTTACTTATTCTTTCTTCCATGTGAGATCCATTCCTCTCCTGCTAATCAGGCTGATCCTTTAAGACTGACACTCTTGTCTTCTTAGTCTGGCCATAAAGCCACACAACCTTTCCAGAAAGAATTTGACAACTTCAAGAAGACAGACAAGATAAGGCCTTAATAATGTCCCTCTTTATAAACACAGTGATTCCACCTTAAGAGGTTTAGCCTAAGGAAATGAGAGATCCAAGCAAAGATATCTCAAAGTTATCTGGGGAGAACTTACTGCACACTTATTTCAGATGGCCTTAAAAATTATGCTTCAGGAAATACTAATGAGAAAAGAAGATAAATAATCCTGTCGTTAAAAAAAAAACAACAAAAATGTATATTTGAGATTTTAAAAATATATTTATAGATAGAAAGGTAAAAGACCAGAAAACGTCTGGCAAAACATTAACAAATGGTTATAGAAAGATGAGACCACAGGTAATTTTCTTTTTCATTTTAACTTGTACATTGTGAATTTTTTTAACAGTGAACACTGTTCTTTATTGGTCTTTTCCCAATTATAACAGTATCTGTCAGGTATTTTACAGAGTTTTTTAAGATAACTTTACCTACTGATTCTACAGAAAACATTCCCATAGAAAGTCTATTGAAATGTAACTAGAACTGCATAAAAGCTAAGTCCTTGGGATTTAACTTGGGAGAGATGAACGGCAATATTTGGTATTTCTACCCTGCAATATGGCATAGCTCTATCCGTGTGTGTGTGTGTGTGTGTGTGTGTGTGTATTTCTTCCTCTCACCACTGATAATTTATAACATATTTGTTTTAAGAAGTATTCCTACTTATTTCATACATTGGGTTGGTTTTAGGTATGAAATCTCATTTTTATATGTTTCTAAATGGGTCTTGCTTTGGACTGTCTATGTTGTACCTGAACCCATTAGCGACAGCAAGCATTCTAAAATACGGATTTCTAGAACGATTTAGTAATTTTCCTTCTGTTCCACATATTGTTTTTTCCATTTCCACTTCATGTCTTACTGGTTTTGTCCAGCACTTCCAAAACATACAAGTGATGAAGGTATCCTTGTTTTTAAAAAGCAATGCCTCCGCCGTATCGCTTGAGGCCTACTGTACGTCTAAAATTGTTAGTCTAAAATTGATCCTTAAGCACGTGAGCTACGATAAATTCCAGATGGCTGAAATCCTTAATATAGCCATAGAAAAACTAGAAGTACATAACATAGAATGTTTATCAAAAGGTATGAGATAAATAAATCTAAAACTTTCCGTAGGGAGAAGGAGAGAGTTGGGAGAAAATATGTGCAGCAAATATGACTAGAGTTAAGGAACTTACAGAAACAAGAAAAAAGAACATTAAGACCGAGGCAGAACGGACAGACAAACGACATGAGCAGACAATTCCAACAGCAGTCTTACAACTAGTAAAAAAAAAAAGCACAGAAAAATCCAACACCTCACTCCTAATCAAAAAAACAAATGTAAAAACAAGATGCTATTTCCTTTTGTTCAATAAATTAATAAGAGAGAATAACCAATACTTAGGAAAATACGCATTGCTGATGTATCTACAACTTGATATAATCATTTGGAAAGAAATTTGTCAGTGTGGGTACTAAAAATAATCAAGCCCAACAAAATTGAACTAAAAACTAAAAAACAATAAATACTTAAAATTGGGATGGTGATTATACAGGTACATGCATGTCAAAACTCAGCAGATTCTACACTTAAAAGTTTTACTCAGCCCCGAGAAAAGAAATTCTGCCACTTGCAACAATGTGGATGGACCTTGAGGGCATTATGCTGAAATAAGTCAGACAGAGAAAGACAGATAGTGTATGATACCTCTTACATGTGGAATCTAAAAAACAATTGAAATTGGAAAAGCAGAAAATAAAACAGTGGTTATCAGGGGCTGAGGGTGGAGAGATGGGACAGATGGTGTGTAAGGGTACATAGTTGTAACTAGTAGATAAATAAGTCCTGGAGACTGATACATGGTACAGGCAGACCTCAGAGTTATTGTAGGTTCAGTTCCTCACCACTATAATAAAGCAAATATCTCAATAAAGCGAGTCACGTGAATTTTTTGGTTTCCCAGGGCATATAAAATTATATTCACACTATTCTGTAGTCTCTTAACACTACAGTAGGACAATGTACAATAGCATTGTCTAAAAAAAACAACCTACAGACCTTAATTAAAAAACGATTATAAAATAAAATTCAAAAAAAATAAAATGGCAAAAATAAATAACTATAACAATTTATTGCTAAAAAAATGCTGACCATCATCTGAGCCTTCAGCGAGTCTAATCTGTTGCTGGTGGAGGGTCTGGCCTCCATGTTGGTGGCTGCTGACTGGTCAGGGTAACTGGGGCAATTTCCGAAAATAAGACCACTATGACATTTGCCGCATGGATTGACCTCTCCTTTCACTTGAACTCTAGAGGTCACTGTGGGGTTATTAATTGGCCTAATTACAATATTGTGTGTCTCAGGGAAGAGGGAGGCCCAAGAACAGGGAGAGAGGTGGGGGAACAGCCGGTTGGTGGAGCAGTCAGAACACACACATTTAAGTTCACTATCTTATATAGGCGCAGTTCACGGCAGCCCAAAACAATTATAATAGTAACATCAAAGATCACTGATCACAGATCACCATAACAAATATAATAACAATGAAAAAGTTGTAGATACTGTGAGAATGACCAAAATGTGACAGAGACACAAAGTGAGCAAAGGCTCTTGGAAAAAGGGCGCTGATAGACTTGACTGACGCAGGGTTGTCACAAACCTTCAATTTGTAAAGAACGCAATATCTGCACAGTACAATGAAATGAAGTGTACCCGTCCAGTGATTATAGACAACAAAACTGTACTATAAACGATAAACTTCCTAAGACACTAGATCTTAATTGTTCCCAGAGCTAAAAGAAATGATAATTACATGACGAGATAAGGGTGTTAACCAATGCTACTATTGGCAGTCATACTGCAATACAAATGTATCAAACCAATGTACTATATACCCTACACAGTGTTATATCTCACATATAACTCAATTTTTAAAAATGGGTGCCTTTCACTGTACGTAATTTATACCTCATAAAAATTGATTTAAAAAGAAAGAAACAGGGCTTCCCTGGTGGCGCAGTGGTTGTGAGTCCGCCTGCCGATGCAGGGGACACGGGTTCGTGCCCCGGTCCGGGAAGATCCCACATGCCGCGGAGCGGCTGGGCCCGTGAGCCATGGCCGCTGAGCCTGCGCGTCCGGAGCCTGTGCTCCGCAACGGGAGAGGCCACAACAGTGAGAAGCCCGCGGACAGCAAAAAAAAAAAAAAAGCAAGAAACATAAAAAGGACAAAACAGTCATCTTTGTTTTGACCATGTCGTTTCACTTCAAGGAATTAAGCTTATGGAAATGATCAGAGCTGAGGACGACGATTTAAATACAAGAATTTTCAATGTAGCATGATAGCTGGAAAATTGTACAGTACATAAACCTCTCCCTAGGGATTGGTTCATTTAATGAGATATTACACAATCATTAAAAATTAAGTTTTATAAAACATTTTAATGACCAGGAGAAAGTCTTATGATAATACTTAACTGAAAACAGCAGGATACAAAACTAGAATTTCCAATTGTTTGTACATGATCTGAAGCACATCAACACAGCAGTGAGGTTACCTCCAGGGGGTGCAGTTCCAGATCTTTTTTTTTTTTTTTACATTTTAGCATTTTCCAATTTTTTATAGTTATATACATTGAATTACATCATTAGAAATCAAAGTATTATGGATAATACCATGGACAGGATTTTTAAAATGTATTTATTCATTTGCTCTGAAGTCCTACTATCACTGGGAAGCTGGGTGACTCAGGGCCCAGGGAGGGGGAACACCACAGACCCATCCTTTTTGGGTGGCTGCGCTGGAGTAACTCACTCCAGCCTGCTGGCTGCTTCTCAACTTCCTCCCTTCCTCGGTGTGAAGCTAATAATCCCTCTTAAAGACCAAACTCCTCTACACAACCTTCTGTGGCTTCTCCCAAACCCATTCTCCAGCCCCTCCCCCCAGCCACACAGGCTTTCATCAATTCATTTTATCAGGCATTTATCCTGCCCAGCCCCACGCCCTCAGGGACTGGCAGTTTCAGTCTCAGGAACTATAATGCACTTTCCCACCCTCCCATGTCCTTAGCTGACCCTTCATCCTTCAAAACTCAACTCAATGGTTCCCTCTCCTGGGAAGACTTCCTAGCCCACCTTCTCACACCACCTTCCCCAAACAATCACGTCCTCCTGCCAGAATTGCCGTAGAGCATCTTTATTTTTTATTTTTATTTTTTTAACATCTTTATTGGAGTATAATTGCTTTACAATGGTGTGTTAGTTTCTGCTTTATAACAAAGTGAATCAGCTATATGCATACATACAACCCCATATCCCCTCCCTCTTGCGTCTCCCTCCCACCCTCCCTATCCCACCCCTCTAGGTGGTCACAAAGCACCGAGCTGATCTCCCTGTGCCATGCAGCTGCTTCCCACTAGCTGTCTATTTTACATTTGGTAGTGTATATATGTCCATGCCACTCTCTCACTTCGTCCCAGCCTACCCTTCCCCCTCCCCTTGTCCTCAAGTCCATTCTCTACGTCTGCGTCTTTATTCCTGTCCTGCCCCTAGGTTCATCAGAACCTTTTTTTTTTTTTACATTCCATATATATGTGTTAGCATACGGTATTTGTTTTTCTCTTTCTGACTTACTTCACTCTGTATGACAGACTCTAGGTCCATCCACCTCACTATAAATAACTCAATTTTGTTTCCTTTTATGGCTGAGTAATATTCCATTGTATATATGTGTCACATCTTCTTTATCCATTCATCTGTCGATGGACACTTAGGTTGCTTCCATGTCCTGGCTACTGTAAATAGAGCATCTTTATTTCGTAGCACTTGTCACCAGTTCTAATCGTGGGCCTGTGGTATTACTTCACTCACATCCATCTCTCCCACTGGACCGTAAGCTCCAGGAGAGGAGCCCCAGGATCAGGTTTTGCACTCATCACCCCACATGTGTTCCATGCTCCCTGTATAGTATCTAGACACTCAATATTTGTTGAATGAATAAATGTTTCCTCATCTGTAAAATAAAAGGTGCCCACCTAGATTTCAATCCCCAAGGTTTAAAAGCACAGATTCTGGAATCCTTCCCCACTGTCTCCAAGGCTGCCTACCAGGAAAGTTCCAGGAACCCCTGGCTTATAACACCCTTACTAACATATTAACAGTTTGATTATCCTTCAGCTCCCCGAGGCTCACAGGGAGATTCTTGGCTCTAGGGGTTTGAGAGCAGGATTTGAGAGAGACAGGAAACACTGGTGAGTCATGGAAGGTGATTACTAATCTGGAAGACTTTTCAAGCTACTCCCGTCTCTCCCATTCCTGCAGTAACTGGATGAGAATGCATGGAGCAATAGAAAAGGTACACAGGATTACCTCCCTCCCTCCAGGTCTCTGCAAGTGAGGAATTATAATTAGCTCATTTTACCCTCAGAACAACCCTATAAGAAGGTAGGTACCTCTAGAGTCCCATTTTACAGATAAGGAAAGTTGAGGCACAGTTGAGATTTTAGTAACTTGCTCAAGGTAACCAAGACCTTGCTCTGAACCACTAAAGGATACTGCCTCTCACATTTAAAAAGCAAATGATGCCAAAAGGAGATATTACTGACACCCATTTGACCCACTGACGCCTGCAGAACAGTGCTTCACTAGTGGAAGCAGGAGGGAGGACGGTAGGGGTTGGCATCCTCGTGGGTCACATGGCAAGGATTGCTTTCTCAGGCTGAAACTCAAGAGCGGTGATGCTTGTGGAATGAACACTGACAAGTTCCCTCTCCCCCAAGAACAACAATCCCTAGTCTTTGGGGAGCTTCAGCTCTCTGCCCAGAACTGTGGTTTTTTAGCAGGAAGCCAGCCATGCGCGTCAATTATCAGCACTCTTTAATCCAACTGGGACCCCAAACAAATGCCCCGCTTTAATCCTGGGTGAAGTGATACACATAACTTCCAAAGCCTCATGACCCTGCAGCATACCCAGTAAGTAGACCGTGACCCCAGGAACAAAGGATACAAACCCACGCTAACGCATCCTAGGGGATTTCATTCACACTAAGCAAAAGCATGCCACCTCCAATATAGCACACCCACTGCCTCTCCCAGGCCCTCGGCACAGTACCTGGCACACAGATTCTCAGCTTTCGATGGGCTTAGAATAAAAGCCAAACTCCTTACCGTTGCCTCCCAAACCTTACATGATCTGGCCAACCTCATCTCCTCCCCACTCTACTCTTCTGGGCAAGAGCCACCCGAGTTTTCTTCATGCCTCCAGTTCTCAGCTCCTTCAGGCCTCTGGTCTTTGCAACTGCTGTTCCCTCCCCCCGTGGGGATTACTCCTAGATCTTGGCCTGGCTGCGTCCTTCTCATCATTCACCTCCTTCCTCCTAGACCTTGGCCTTCGAAGTTCGACTCCCCGCACCGCACTGGAAACTAGAGTGGAAACCCTCTATCCCTGGCGTTAGAACAGTCCTCCGATACTTCAACTAATGTTTGCTGAGTGCAGAAATGCTGAATTCGCTCAAATCCACCAGCTCCCTGCACTCACCCGCCTCAAGCGCTGACACACTAATCAACTCAAAACAAAGGCTGTGGGCTTCCCTGGTGGCGCAGTGGTAGTGAGAGAGAGGCATGGGCATATATACGCTACCAAACGTAAGGTAGATAGCTAGTGGGAAGCAGCTGCATAGCACAGGGAGATCAGCTCGGTGCTTTGTGACCGCCTAGAGGGGTGGGATAGGGAGGGTGGGAGGGAGACGTAAGAGGGAAGAGATATGGGAACATATGTATAACTGATTCATTTTGTTATAAAGCAGAAACTAACACACCATTGTAAAGCAATTATAGCCCAATAAAGATGTTAAAAAAAAAAACAAAACATGAGACTATTTCCAATAGCATAATACATATGAAACCAGATTGCTTTGAATAAATTTGAATAAACTTAAACGTGTAAAAAAAAAAAAAAAGAATCCGCCTGCCAATGCAGGGGACGGGGGCCCCAGTCCTGGTCGAGGAAGATCCCACATGCCGAGGAGCAGCTAAGCCCGTGCACCACAACTAATGAGCCTGCGCTCTAGAGCCCGCGTGCCACAACTGCTGAAGCCCGCATACCTAGAGCCCGTGCTCCGCAACAAGAGAAGCCACAGCAATGAGAAGCCCGCGCACCGCAACGAAGACCCAACGCAGACAAAACTAAATAAAAATGTAAAAATAAATTTAATTTTAAAAAGAAGCGATAATCCGAGGCTTAACCGGCAAATGCCATCTAGAGAAGTCCCCAAGAAACCCCTTTCCTGATGGAGCACCCAACGGTCCAGAAGGGAAACCCTAAAGGCCGGAACGTGGCTGCCGCCGAGCGGCCAAGGCTGGAGGCAGCCCGGCGCTGCCTACCTTGAACTCGGCGGAAAGTTGGGGCGTGTATTCGCGCGTCCAGAGCGCGCGCACCAGCGCCGCCAGCTGCTCGGTGACCTCGGCGCGGCCCGGCGCCGCCCGATAGCGCCCCAGCGCCAGGAACTCGGCCAGCAGGTCGGTGTTGCTGAGACACTGCACCACGGCGTTCATGAAACAGGTGTTGCCGTGGTTCTTCAAGCCCTGAGCTCCCGGGATCCGCGCCCCGTCGCCGGCGGAGAGCTGGGGCTGGGGTCGGGGCGGGCGCTCCTCCCCGGGGCTTCCGGGAGCAGCTGGATCCGGGCCCGGGGGGCCAGCAAAGCCTCCCTCCCCGTCGCCATTGCCGTGTCCCGGCTGGGGCTGGGGCCGGGGCGGCGAGTCCCCGGGGCGGGAGCGGCTGCCCAGCGCCAGCAGGAAGCGGCCAAACAGGCGGCGCAGGGAGCGGCGGCGGCGGGGCCGGGGCGCGGGCGGCCCCTCTCCGGTCGCGGCCCCCGCGCCCGGGTCCATGGCTCCCGCCGGCGCCCCTCCCGGAGCGGAGCTCCCAGCCTCCAGGCGCCGAACAGACGAGCAGCCAACAGGCCCTTCCAGGCTCGGAAAGGCACCCGGGAGCCGGCTACCTGCGGGCCAGGTGTGCGGGAATCGGGCGGAGGCGGAGCCAAGGGCGGGGCCGCCCCGCCCCGCCCCGCCCCGCCCCGCCCCGCCCCGCGCGGGAATCAGGCCGTAGGGCCCGCCCCGGGCAGCGCCCCGCCGCCCCCACCCCCGTCGGGTCCCGCCCCCGCCGCTCGGACCAGGAATAAAAGCACTGGAGCTCAGAGCTCAGGTTCCCTCCTATTTCCTAACCTCTTCTAAACCTACTGACCTGAATTTAACCTCTGCTCCTAGTCCGCTCCCAGCCTTCAAGCTGTGAAAGTAATAGAGGAATGATAAATGTGAACGCCCTAGTAAATTGCAAAGCCGTGGCTGTTGCTAAATTTCTTGTAATTACCTCCAGGCGAAGGTGAAAAGAAGGGAAAGGAAGGTTCCCCAGAGGGCAGTCTCCGGCGTAGCGAGAGACGCGCCCTGGGGGCGGTGAACGGGTGGAGAGTACCTTGGTACCGCTGGTTCCGCCGCAGGCTCAGGTGTGTGCGGACAGATGGCGCCACCTCCTTCCAGCCCGTCTGCCCCGCAGGGGAGGCAGAGCCTTTGCGGGACCCACCATCCTGGGACCCGAACTGGAAGGCGCGTGTAGAAACACCCGGGATTGGTTGTGGTTTGCTTGTTTAAATTACAGACTAGGTTAGGGCGTTTATCAAAACTTGCAAGCGAGACTTGACCGTCCTCGGTTTATTTGGTGGAGAAACGGGCTCAGAGAAGTTAACGCAATGGGCTGAGGCCACACGACCCGTAAGCAGAGAAGCCGGAACTCGAGCAGGGTCTGTGGACTGACAACCCCGCAGCTTAGATCTTTCCAGCCTCAGTATTTGCTCACCAGGAAGTTTTCCAGCTCCCGGGCGCGCCTCCTAGGAGGTCTCACGTTCACTCCTTAACGCAAAATCCCAGCTGAATTGTTGCCCAATAAGAATTGACTTGGCATTGCCTTGCCCTTGATTCCCTGGGGACCTCCCTCACTTTATCTTGTAACTGTCACGTTAATCCGGCAGTCTCGCAAAGTGAATTTCTCATCAATTTCTAGCTCAACAAGAGATTAGCAGGAGGCTTATCACATGAATGCCCTGAAATGTTACTTATTATCTGATGAATAAAGTGGTCATCATTTATTAAATATCCACCTTGATATGTCAAATAGGGCAGCAGCAGGTTGGTTACCTGATGCAGGGGGGGAAAAAAAAGCATTAGGTAAAGGATAAAGAATATGCACAGAACAAAAGACTGTCCTGTGAATTAGAGACTTGAAGTGTTTCTGGGAAATACCGTTATTTATGCTCCCTGGAAAAGGACACCGTCCCTGGTTGGACGGTCAATACACAAGGTCCATTCCATCGCTCTTCTAATGGTAAGCAGAGGAGAAAGATTTTATGGTTAACTCCAGAAAAACATCTATGAAATTTCACCTTTGATAATTACCCCCAAGATCCCCGACACACATTTTCTTTGAGAAAGCACCATAATTCGTATTGAAGTTTCTACTCTGTGTCATGAACGCTGCCGACGCTTTAATACATTATTTCACTTAATTCTCACAATCACTTTTTGAGCAGGTATTCTTGCTTTACAAAACGGAGTATCAGAGAGTTCAAACAAAACAAAAACCCTACCCAAGATCTGGATCCAAACCCACGTCTTGCCGCAGGCAGCTTGACCAATGAAATGCTGATTAAGAAGGTAAATTCGGGGCTTCCCTGGTGGCGCAGTGGTTGAGAGTCCGCCTGCCGATGCAGGGGACATGGGTTCGCGCCCCGGTCCGGGAAGATCCCACATGCCACGGAGCGGCTGGGCTCGTGAGCCATGGCCGCAGAGCCTGTGCGTCTGGAGCCTGTGCTCCGCAACTGGAGAGGCCACAAGAGTGAGAGGCCTGCGTACCGCAAAAAAAAAAAAAAAAAGAAGGTAAATTCACCTTCCTTATTTTTAGAGACTAACAGCAATGGTTATCTGTGGACCAATTATGAGGAAGGGCTGTGGGTTTTGCAGAGTCATAGAAGGGAGATTATGACAGGAAACCAACAACTGGGAACTTACTCATAATAAAAAAACTTTACAGTCTGGACGAATTATTCTTGAACACGTCTCAGTTTTAATATACAATTCAAGAATGTAAAATGCATTCTATAAAGGAAAGGAGAAACTTGTAGATAAAGTATTTTGACCAAAGCACAGACACACAGGTGTGAGAAAGCAAGACTAGTCGTGGAGTTATCTAAGCTCAGCCTCCAACAGGACGGTATTCAATGCTGTGAATCCAGGAGGTCTCCAACGTTTCATGAGGGAAATGGGTACTTCCATCTCAAAATGGCCCCATCGGCACTCACGCTAATGACGTACTGATTTCCTGGACTTATCCGGACGCGGGTGATGTTGCCACTGTGTCCCACCCCAACGTGAGTCACTTCACCCTCATTGTAATCCCAAACTTTGACAAGACGGTCATTTCCACCTGAAAATGACAAAGCAGTTACATGGCATTGCTGCAACAGAACAGAGAGAAACAGTCCTGATTTTAAATTACTGGATCGTTTTCAATACATTCCCCATGTGCCGATTTAAAGGAAGAAAAACCTATCTTTATAAACACTCTTTTCCTTGATTATAAAAATCTAGATCTGTTGTAGTTAATTTGGGGGGAAAAAATGTAAAGAGGTGACATCACCCCTGATCCCACCATCCAGAAAGAACCACTAGTAACATCTTGGTTTAGTTCCTTCCGGTCTTTTCTCTGTAAGTTACACAGATATACATCTGAATATGTGATTAGGATCATACCATGTCTAATTTTATATCATGCTTTACATAAATGTGTTTGTGAAACTTTTATTGATTTGGAACATTAACTGGTTACTGTCCGGAAGAATCAAAGAGGCTGCAAGAAATGGGACTGATGCTGTTGCAATGGGCACATTGTGTGGCAAATGCCCCCTGGAAATGCTGACCGAAAAGCCTGGCATTTAAGACTTCAGTAGGAAATAGCAGAGCAAGGCAGGCTGGACAGCCCAGCCCATGTAAAGGCCCATTTCTTTCTTTCTTTCTTTTTTAATTAATTAATTTGTTTAAATTGAAGTATAATTGGTTTACAAGATCGTGTAAAGGCCCATTTCTTTCATCGCTGCCCACCACAGAAAAACCACGCAGTGGAAGCTTAGGTTTATATTTGTGTCCCTAAGGCTCGTGAGCAAATGTTTCCTCTCATTGAAATGCGGCTTCTGGATTTTTCTTTCCCAGCCACACCGGCTGCCGTGTTCAGGCCTGAATCTAACCACGTTGCCCTTTAGACCCTTTTGTGGTCACTTCCAGTTGCCTCCCGCCTTGGGAGTTCCACTTTCCCATTTAAATAAGCTGGGCTTGGCTCTCCTCTCTTATCCCAGGACTGACCTGTGACAAAATGCACTCCTTCCACGGTGATATCCATGCCATTGACGGCCCCGGACAAGGAACCTTCCAACTCTCTGATTACTGACCCATCAAACACTTCCCAGTAAGCAATCTGGAATTCAAGAAAGAAGCATGAGGCGGGGTTCAGCTCAGTGAAATCATCCACACGCATGCTAACAAAAGAAGCAGACGGCAAAAATACACCCGGGATGATACACCAGCTGAAATTATAAACAGGCTGAAGCAGAGGGTGGAGAAATCATTTTAATATTTTTAGTAGTGGCTTTAAAATTTGCATTCCGTTTAAAGAGGTGTTGATATGCCGGTAAACTGGATTGAGACAGAGAGTACTTCTGGTCAGATGGCGCAGGCTGAGCCTGAAGGGAGCTGTAAAGGAGAGAAGGAAGCGGCCACTGCATCCACTTTCCCAATTCTGCTCTTAAGAGGAGGAAAGTGAAGCTTTCTTTAGGCCTGGCGGGAGGGGAAAGCATTTCCTTCCTCCAGCTTGGGGAATGAGCAGTTCTGGAAAGTTCTGGAGACTGGGCCTTAAAAAGTGAGCTCTCACCGCGCGGCTGGCCCTCCCTCTTCCTCACCCCACCCTTATTCCAAACCTTCTCTTCTGCCTCAAAGCAACAGAACATTCCGCAGGGCTGGGTTTAAACAGAGACTGATCATATATTCCACCCGCATCCTCACACACACCCCCGCCCCCTCCTGGGCCAAGGAACTGGGTTAGGGGTGGAAAGGAGACAGGGGCTCAAGGAAGGAAGATTTTTCTCTGAATATACTGGTTTTATGCTTTTTTTTTTTTTTAACTTTGTAAATGTACAACCAATTCACAAATAAAATTTCTTTCTAGGGCTTCCCTGGTGGCGCAGTGGTTGAAGAGTCCGCCTGCCGATGCAGGGGACGCGGGTTCGTGCCCCGTTCCGGGAGGATCCCACGTGCTGCGGAGCGGCTGGGCCCGTGAGCCATGGCCGCTGAGCCTGCGCGTCCGGAGCCTGTGCTCCGCAACGGGAGAGACCACAACGGTGAGAGGCCCGCGTACCGCAAAAAAAAAAAAAAAAAAATTTCTTTCTAAACATAGAGCCCTTGACCAGGAATCAGGAGTGGGAACTTGGGTATTTCGCCCAGAACTTTCTCTCTGTTTCATGTTGGTGGCAACTTCCTGTGTTCCCGTCATTACGCCAGGAACCTGTATTCCTCTGAATTTAGCTAGAAATGGTGTATGCTATTTAAAATTTTTCTTTTCTTTTTATTTATTTATTTTGCTTTATAATTTCTATCGATGCTCGGTCACTTTAACAATAAAGTTCTGATTTCATAGTAAAAACATAAAGGAGTATGAAAGCATGCCAAAATCCTAGTTTCTCAGGAATCCCATCGATGTAAGTCACTGGTGCTTGATGACCAGCTTCCTTGACCAGGGAAGTCAAAGTGAGCCTCCCCTGGGCTTTCCCAAGTGTCCTCTGCCGGGGATGGTCTTCCCTGAGATCAAAGCATGGCTAGGTCCTCCTGGCACTCAGGCCTCAGCTCAAGTGCCACCTCCTTAAGGAGGCCTCGCTGACCATCCTTGCTAAAACAGCTTCCTTCTCCAGCCATTATCCTGTAGCCTGTTCTATATATTTTTTTAGCTCTTTCACCATCTCGTATCATCTTGTTCACTTATTACTCGTTGCTCTTTCATGGACTCATTTACATGTGTACTATCCCATTCCATCCCCTCCCACCCAAAATTAATACAGAAGGTAGGTAAGCTCCATGACAGCAGGGACACTGTCATGTCCCCAGCACTTAGAGTAGTTGGACAGATTTATGATTTATGGTTGGAATATTCTGGTCAAGATTCAAATAAGAGGGAAATAGATTGTTTCCAGCCTCAAAAGCTGAAACCTAGAATATGGCAGATATCACACTAATTTAGAAACAATATGAACCGTCCATCAAAGCATTTATAGTGACGTGGTGATTAACTCCCTAATATCCATCCCACCCCAGTGCCAAGAGGAAGCCCGCTTAGACCACAGGTCAAGCACAGGTTGGGGGATGGGCAGGCATAGGCCAGTTTGGGCAGATGAGACACAAAGAAACCTAACAATCTACAGAGACTGGAACACAGAGGCAGTTCTTCACGCCCTCCCAGAACATTCTGTCTGTGTCGGGCAGATCCCGGTTGGACCAGGCAGCATTCCTTGGGTTTTTATGACAAAGTGTCTCAGGCAGTCGTTCCCAATCACCTGGGAAGCTTAAACAGGAAAAAACCCCACTCCTAGATTCTAATTTGGGGGGTGGAGGTGGGGAGGGAAGGTACCTTTTGTATTTTTCCCTCAATACTTTTAACTCCATTAACTTAGCCTGTATCTGGCAAAACAATAAATATGCAAACTCTTCTTCAATTATCTCAAAGTCTACATTAGGGGTATTCAAACCCAGTAATTGGATGTGCAGGTAATCAGGCCAAGATCTGGCTGATCCGATGTGGCTGGCAGGGTGGGAGACACCCCAGCTTCCTTGCCCTTCCATGTGTCTCTCTCCTGAAGCCTCCTGCTTGCTCCAAGGGGGAAATGTGCCCCCCCAAATAATGGCCAATTTTCACTGAAGGACATGGACTCCCTAGCTTAAGAGATTTTTAATATATTGACGAAGTAGGGTGATGAGAGATGAGCTCTATTGTCATTCAATTTGAATTTAATCAAAGTGACAGCTCCTTTGAGCACAACACTTCCAGCCTTAGAAATGTCCTCATAATCAAAACCAGTACTTACTGAGGGCCCGCGATGTGCCAGGCCCCCTGCTTTTAGCATCATATTCAATCATGACTTTAATCGCCACAGCAACTGCATGAGGTCAGTGGTGTCAGCACTTCCATTTTGCAGAAAAGGAAGCAAAGGCACCCCAAAACGTTATGTAGCATTTCCAAACTGACACGGCGGATCACCAGCAAACCTATGGTTTGAACTGGCATGGCCTGACTCCAGAGCCTGTACCCTCAGCCACGAGACGTCACTGCTCTTCTGTTGTACCAGAAAGATCTTGACTCTTACCTTTCTGTCTGTCCCGCTGGTGATGATCTGGAACTCTTCAGGGTGGTAACAAACACACTGGAATAAGGTGTTAGCCAGGATCATCTGATTCCTCCTAAGACGCCTGAAAAATAGATTCCAGAGCTGTGAGACATGACTTTCTCTTCCTGAGAAAGCTTATTTACTATTTTTAATATATTTATTTATTTATTTTTGGCTGCATTGGGTCTTCGTTGCTGCACGCGGGCTTTTCTCTAGTTGCAGTAAGTGGGGTCTACTCTTCTTTGTGGTGCATGGGCTTCTCATTGTGGCAGCTTCTCTTTTTGCGGAGCACGGGCTCTAGGCGCACAGGCTTCAGTAGCTGTGGCTCACGGGCTCTAGAGCGCAGGCTCAGTAGTTGTGGCTCACGGGCTTAGTTGCTCCGCAACATGTGGGATCTTCCCGGGCCAGGGCTCGAACCCGTGTCCTGTGCATCTGCAGGCGGACTCTCAACCACTGCGCCACCAGGGAAGCCCTCTGTCCTTTGTTTGAGTCTTCCCTTGAGTTCAATAAAATGCTGGGATTGAGTTCTGCATCACTTGGTCCTCCCCATCACTGGTACCTACACGAGGTCCCATATGATGCAGGTGCCGTCCGTGCTGGCCGTGACGCACTCCTCGTTGCTCTTCTTCACCCTGATACAGGACACGGAGGACTTGTGCTCCTTCAGGGCCTCCTCCAGCTTCTGGGTCTGGTGGCCTATCTGCCACACCCTCACCTGCAAGCCACAAAGCACAGGCTCTCAATTCCACCTTGGGAATTTTTGAAGGGGGTTAAAAAAAAGTAAAAAATAAAAAGATTCCAAGAGCTTTCTCACCTCCTGGGCTGACTTGCTTTTTCTAATTCCCTGTCCTCATCTCAGTTGAGTGAGGTAGGGATGCCAAGTTGCAGGCTGGGAATATTCTTCCACGGAGCCAGGGAGATGCCTACCAGGGAGCCTACACCTGTTTTTACTTTAGGACTGAGAAATATATCAGACACCCGCTGCTAAAACCAGTAATGCAGAGGGTGCTGCTAAACCGAGTGAAACAACATGTCTGCTCGTTTCTGCTGAGCACTGCTCTCAAAGTCCTGCCTCCATCAGGGAATCTCTTGGGTACCCGGAGCCATATTTAAACTTTCACATCAGCTACTGTCTCAATCATTTAAAATCAGTGGTTCTCAACTCCACAGAAGCCAACACCCAACTTGCAGTGACAAATATTGTCTAATATCCCTTTGCTATCTTGAAATGAAATGCAGAGGTGATACAACTACCTACACACAAAATTTCAAAACTGGCAGTATGATGCCCTAACTGTAATACAAAGGGTAAGTAAAAAGGAAAGTTATTTGGTTATAACAGTAGGTCCTGTAATGGATAAACGGCTCTGTCACAACAATACCAGAGAACATAGTAATGTAGTCAGATGCTTCTTATAATGAACGTGTTGGACTTCTAAAACATAAGAAGAGCAGAAATTATTTTGTATAAGTGATATAAGACAACAGAGGAGCCACGGTCTAGTTGAACACTAAACTGAAAACTAGTGTTGGGATCAGTAATAACAGACTAACTTATTTGCACCTGACAAGAGGAAAATAACCTTAAATGAAGTAAGAAAAACATTCAAAGACACTTTCTTAGTCAAGAAGATGAGGAAGCGTGAGGTTATCCCAAATGAGCCAGGCCATCTTCCTTGCTATGGTGTTCAAATAACTCAGTATGTTTTTTTGTTTTTGTTTTTGTTTTTGTTTTTTTTGCGATACGTGGGCCTCTCACTGTTGTGGCCTCTCCTGTTGCGGAGCACAGGCTCCAGACGCGCAGGCTCAGCGGCCATGGCTCACGGGCCCAGCCGCTCCGCGGCATGTGGGATCTTCCCGGACCAGGGCACGAACCCGTGTCCCCTGCGTCGGCAGGCGGACTCTCAACCACTGCGCCACCAGGGAAGCCCACTCAGTATGTCTTGACATGGGACAGGGTGATGACTATTGCCAGAGAAAACAAACAGATCCAGAATCTTGAATGTATGGAGGCAGGCAGTGGCTCTCTAGCCAGGGTGAGATGCAGATGTTCTAGCCAGTGTGGTGTGGGCACCAGCCAAACAGCACAGGACTGGAGCCTTGGATGTGCCGGCCATTAGCTGGGGGATGGCAGGGAGGTTTGGGTATAAACTCAGGTAACGGCCAATGAAAGTGGAAATAAAATACTTAAGAGTACCTTAGCAACCCCAGGATTCAGACCGGTGCACCCCTGCGGACCAGCAGCCCTGGTCTCTAGTACTTACAAAGACCTTGAAGACTATGTTCTTGGAAGGAAAGGTCTGGAGTAGCTGTGGGGAAAGGGAGCGGGCATTGTGAAAAGACTGCCGATCAGGGCTGGGGGCGACGAATCTGTTTTGTGCGATTCCTTCCTGTAATCCTCCTCAGCAAGGTCGATGCCCCCAAAGGCTGAGGGAGCAAGCAAAGATGCTGTGGGTGTTAGCAACAGCGTGGCTGAAGGGATGAGGGAAGGGAACAGAGCCGCGAGGGTGATAATGGGCAGAGAGCAGGGGGATGGTCTAGGACTAGGTGTGTCTGTGGAGCATCTGCAGGGTTTAGTCCACATGAAGATGTGCTCTGAACCTGAAATGCACACCAGATTCTGAAGACTTCGTACAAAATAAAGAGTGTAAAAAAAATCTCACTAATTGGAGTGTTGCTATCTTCACTTTATACTTTACTTTTACAGGAAACTGAAGCACAGAGAGGTTAAAGCACACACCCTAGGTCACACAGCTGGGAAGTGACAGAAGTGAAATCGGAGCCCAGGCAGTGTGGCCCCAGAACCCGAACATTCAGCCACTAACGGGTTCGATCCAAACTCTGCCAAAGGCTACGTGAAGATGCTGTATCTTTCTTCTCCCTAAAAAGATGTTTTAGGCTCCTTGAAATGATGGAACGAAAAGGTCGAGTGTAATAATTTTGAAGTGATGGTCGAAGCATCTGGGTAGATGAAAGAATCAATTCTAAAAATAGCATCTCCTTTACAAGATAAGATAAAGACAATTGATATAACTGGTTTTTGAAGGAGAAAAAAAAGTATTCTAGAACTCTGGCAAAACACCAACTTGGATTCCTAGCTCAATTCCCTGTAGAATGATTTCATGTCTGTATCCTAAATGTCCTTTCTGGGAACAAAAATATTGATATGTGTATTTATATTATTAGAACTTTAATTTATGAGGTATTTCAGAGTTTCATCAAAAATCTTAATTTGGTCCTGCCTGATTCCTAGTACAGGTGAAAAAATCAAATTAGTGGCCTGCTATGAGGCAGTTGCTCTAAACCAAGGGCTATTTTAAAAAGATTCTGCCTTCGAGAATAATACCTCCCCTTCCCCACCGCCGCTGATGACCCTTTTACAGTCACTGGTGGTGGCGATGGCCGTCACTCCAATCCTGTGGGCGTTGTTAATGACGTACATCAGCCGGCCTGTCTCTGGGGCAAAGGCTCGGATCTTACCGTCGTCCCACGCTGGCACGAAAGGGAAACAAAGGCAGGCAGGATGAGTATACTTGTGGTCTCTGCAGACTGCGGCTCTCTTAAATCTTAAGTGAGAGACAGGACTGGGGGCAGTGGTGGTGATGGAGGGAAGAGGCCGATCTCCCACCAGCTGCCAGGAATCATAGCCCCCTTTTCCCTGATTCCCCAAACTGGCCACACCTCCTGAGGGAAATGAGCGACTTGCCTTAGTTGAACCTGCCTCCAGGTGAGCCCCATCCCAGGAGAGAGAAGCGGGAGGCCAGGTCCCACCTCTCCCATGAGCCGCACAACTTGCACATTCAAGCG
This sequence comes from Grampus griseus, assembly GCF_964374135.1. Classification (NCBI taxonomy): domain Eukaryota; kingdom Metazoa; phylum Chordata; class Mammalia; order Artiodactyla; family Delphinidae; genus Grampus; species Grampus griseus. Next base: position 44,848,918 of record NC_139014.1, read on the forward strand.
GCTGGTCGATCATGCCTCTGGGAGGCAGAACTTAACACCTGCAAATAAATGTTGCCTTCCCATCCCTCGCCCCCACTTTAAACCTGATGCTTCTTCTCCCACTCCCATCATCTTCCCCGTCTCTATAAAAGTCGCCACCACCCAAACAGCTGCTCAAGCCAAGAACTTCAGAGCCATCCTTGATTCCTCTCTATGCCATCCACCCAACCCAACCCAACCTCCGATCCATCACAAGTCCCATCAGCATTACAGTCTGAACACAGTAAATCTGGCCACGTCTCAACCCTTCCCCTGGGACCACCTTTGTCCAAGCCACCAGCATCTCTCTCCTGTATTATTATAACAGCTTTCTCCCTAGCCTGAGACTCTTGCCCTCCTGCAATCAATTATTTATGCAGGGGCCAGGGTGAACTTCTTAAAATCATTTCACCTCCTTGAGGAAGAACTTTCAAAAAGCTTTTCCCCACTGCACTTACAATGAAAACCAGCTCCTTAATTCTCTAGAGTAACTAGTCTCTGCTCCCTCCCTACCCCTTCAATTTCTTCTACTACTACTCTCCCTCAACCCTGACCCCAACCTTACCCTCTAAGCTTCAGACACACTGGTCCTCTTTCTATCCCTCAAACACACCAAGTAATTTCCCACCTCAGGGCCTTTGCACTTGCTGTTCCCTCTTCCTGCTGTGCTCTTTACCCAGCTCTTCACCTGGCTGGCTGCCCCTCATCACCTCCAGCATCAGCTCTGGACCTTAGCAATTTTAAATAGGATGCTCAAGGTGGATCCCATTTCAGCCAAGATTCGAGGCGGTGAGGTGGTGAGGAAATGAGTCATGGGGCTCTCTGGGGAAAGAACATTCCAGGCAGACTGAACAGCTATAGCAAAGGCCCTATGTGTAACATAGGAAGAGCAAAGAAGCACGTATGGCTCGGGGGGGCTGAGCAGTAAGAGACAAAGTCAGAGGTAAGAAGGTGGGGCTTGGGGGGAGAGAAGTCAGGGGGGACCTTGCAGGCAATTGCAGGGACTTTGTCTTTTTTTTTTAATTAATTAATTAATTTATTATTTTTGGCTGTGTTGGGTCTTCGTTTCTGTGCGAGGGCTTTCTCTAGTTGCAGCGAGCGGGGCCACTCTTCATCGCGGTGCACGGGCCTCTCACTGTCGCAGCCTCTCTTGCTGCAGAGCACAGGCTCCAGACGCGCAGGCTCAGTAGTTGTGGCTCACGGGCCTAGTTGTTCCGTGGTATGTGGGATCTTCCCAGACCAGGGCTCGAACCCGTGTCTCCTGCCTTGGCAGGCAGACTCTCAACCACTGCGCCACCAGGGAAGCCCTTTTATTTTTAAAAAGGAAAGGACCGTTGAGCCCTAGAAATGGCACGATCTGACTTACACTTTAAAGAGTTTTCTGGCATCTGTGTTGAGAGCAGATCGGGGGAGAAGAGTAATGGGCAAGAGCAGAGCAGGGAGTCCTGGTAGGAAGCTTCTAGAATAATCTAGGAGAGAGAAGGTGGTGGCTGAGACGAGGGTGGAGATGATGAGATGGATGGGATCTTGGATATACTCTGAAGGGGGAGCCATTGGGGGGAAACGGGGGTGGGGTATTAGAGGAAAAGAGCAGGTGATGGGGACTCCAAGATTCTTGACCCCGGGGTTTGTTAGTTCTAAGTGTAATGTAAGTCAAGAGCTTCCAGTGACCGCTCTGTGGAGAAGACACGCCCCAGGGGAGAATCCAACACGAGGAGACAGAACCAAGGAAAGAGGGGATGAGATGGGTTTTATTTTATTTTATTTATTATTATTATTTTTTTTTTTGGTGGTGTCGCAGCATGTGGGATCTTAGTTCCCCAGCCAGGGATCAAACCCCTGCCCCCTGCAGTAGAAGTGCAGAGTCCTAACCACTGGCCTGCTGGGGAAGTCTCCTGATATCACTGTTTAAATAGCTGCCCCTAAAGACCCACTTGACTTTTCATTCATGTGAACCAGTGAAGTCACTTTTGACCATTGGGGAAATCTGCATATGGATTGAACATAAACAATATTAAGAAATTAGGATTTTATAGGAAAACATTTTTAGAGATGCATACTGAGGTAGTTAGAGGTAGAATATCATGGTGTCTACAATTTATGTTAAAATATTTTGGCATCACATAATCAACGGAATTAAAAATAAATTACCTTGGAGCTATAACTTAGTTTAAGTAGTTTTTAATCTCTTGAACAACAAAAAGGGTTCTCACTCAAGTGCCCTGGACTCGCTAAGGCCTCAAATCCACTTTCTAAATGATTCGCTGAATTTCCTTGCTAGAGAGAAAGCAACACGCTCTATGCAGCAACGTGGGGGAGGAGAGACTGCGGCTTGGTAATTCCTAGCTCAGAAGGAATCCCAGCTGGACGGGAATTCCAAAGAGAGGCTAGATGAGAAGCAAGTGGACAGCGGGAGTCTGTTCCAGGTCATCCCCGTGTCGCGCCTGGTAGGATAAGAATGACGAGAACCAAAGCCACAGCCGGAGCCCGAAGCCAAACCCCGGCACGCCGACCTTACCGGAAATGATGCTCTTGCCGTCCCTCATGAAATCGATGCCACGGCAGGTCATGTTGGGCACAGTGATCCGCAGCAGCTCCCTGTTGGACAGCGTGTGCCACACCCGGATGTCCTTCTTGGCACAGGTGGCAAAGAGCTCAGCGGTGCCACTGCAAAGAAGCCACCAAGAGGATAAGGGATGCAGCCATACGAGATGCACAGTGTTTCTCAGGTGCCGGTCTGACACTAAAATGGCCTTCACGAGGATGGAGGGAAGGATGCCTTTAGACACCTATTATCTCAAGCTTGATGGCCTTACAGATTTTTTGTGTAAAATGGCATGTGATGCCCTCAAACCACCTGTGGACAATCGTTCATAGTCTTGGGACTTCCCTGGCAGTCCAGCAGTTAGGACTCTGCAATTCCATTGCAGGGGGCATGGGTTCAACCCCCGGTCGGGGAACTAAGATCCTGCAAACCACGCGGTGCGGCCAAAAAAAAAAAAAAAATTCTTTCATAGTCTTTTTTCTTACGAAGCGTTGGGACAAAGTTGCTCAAAAGGAAAATGCCAATTTAAAAGTCTTTCAGTGTCCTGTTGATCGCAAGTAACACATGAGAAGAAATACATCTGTGGAATATTTATATTAAAAGAGACTAAACAAACCTTTTCCTGTAAAGGAGACAATCTTGTTAAAATTTCAAAGAAGAAAACGACAAGGGTTCTAGAATTCATGTTTGCAGACAACCCAAAATACTTCTTTGCTTAGTTATGAGAAAATATGAGATTGTGAACAAGGAAGAAAACCCCACAGTAATTGGTCTGTTGGGTTTTTTCCCCCCAATGGACAACTCGTAAATATAATGAAAAACGTCCAAAAAATTACAGATTATTCCAATTTGAGAAAAAGGAGTCATACCACGGTACAATAAAGACCATCTGCTTTATAAGTATGCATTTCTAGGGACTTCCCTGGTGGTCCAGTGGTTAAGACTCCCCGCTTCCACTGCAGGGGGCACGGTTCCATCCCTGGCTGGGGGAACTAAATTCCCACATGCCACAGGGCGTGTCCAGAAAAATAAAGTATGCATTTCTAGCTAAAGTCCTTGTGGAGACTGGGCTTTTAGATTTAAATACCTCTCAAGAAATTCCTACCTATCAGCATAAGCACATCCATAAAAAGAGAGTCCCTCTCTCTGAGGTTAAAATCTATTCACTTTGGAATGAATGGAAAAATAAGTGGATCATTTCCACATACTTAGCTTTGGGACTCAGAGGTAAAATTATGATGCTGGACTACCACCTAGAAACAGCAAGCTCTGGGACTCTCCTGGTGGTCCAGAGGTTAAGACTCCACGCTTCCAATGCAGGGGGCCCGGCTGGGTTCGATCCTTGGTCAGGGAACTTGATCCTGCATGCATGCCACAACTAAGACCCGGCACAGCCAAATAAAATAAATAAATAAATATTTTTTTAAAAAAAGAAACAGCAAGTGCTGGAACAGGAAAGCAGGAGCTCCTTGCTCCTGGCAATTCTGATTAACAGACATCAAATCAAACCAACGTTGGAGTGGTAATATTTATTGAAATAAGAAATGTTTTATGTCAGACACTGCCTTCAGTGAATGAGCTCCTCCTTGGGGGAACATGAGCTCTTTTTTTTTCTTTTTAATTCATTTATTTATTTTTGGCTGTGTTGGGTCTTCGTTGCTGCTCGTGGGCTTTCTCTAGTTGCGGCGAGCGGGGGCTACTCTTCGTTGCGGTGTGTGGGCTTCTCATTGCTGTGGCTTCTCTTGTTGCAGAACACGGGCTCTAGGTGCGAGGGCTTCAGTAGTTGTGGCACGTGGGCTCTAGAGTGCAGGCTCGGTAGTTGTGGTGCACAGGCTTAGTTGCTCCGCGGCATGTGGGATCTTTCCGGACCAGGGCTCGAACCCGTGTCCCCTGCATTGGCAGGCGGATTCTTAACCACTGTACCACCAGGGAAGTCCCAACATGAGCTCTTAAAGAAGCATATGGACTCCTATGAAAATCAAGTATCATGGAATGAATCTACGTAGAGAACTTACCAAATTCTCCCTCCCCGAGATGGACAGTCCACTTCCTCAGGAATTAAGCCTAGTCCAAAAACCTCCTGAGTTTAGGATCTGAGAGATTAAGTTCCAAATTGATTGGATCAAGATGGTACACTAAGTATGTGTGCTCCTTCCCACCCAGCTAAAATCCCACTCCTGGGGAGTTCCCTGGCAGTCCAGTGGTAAGGACTCAGAGCTTTCACTGCCGTGGCCCGGCTTCAATCCCTGGTCGTGGAACTAAGATCCCACAAGCTGCGTGGCACAGTCAAAAAAATAAAATAAAATAAAATCCTACTCCTGGGCATATATCCAGAAACATATGCTTGTGATGTTGGAGCAGTGAAGTGGTCACACAAACTTCCCACAGATAACGTTTATAAAAGCCAGATAAAATGAACAACAATAAGAACCAAAAATCCTGAAGACAGGGCTTCCCTGGTGACGCAGTGGTTAAGAATCCGCCTGCCAATGCAGGGGACACGGGCCCAAGCCCTCGTCCGGGAAGATCCCACATGAGGCGGAGCAACTAAGCCCGTGCGCCACAACAGCTGAGCCTGCACTCTAGAGCCCACGAGCCACAGTTACTGAAACCCGCGAACCTAGAGCCCGTGCTCCGCAACAACAGAAACCACCGCAAGAGAAGCCCGTGCACCGCAACGAAGAGTAGCTCTCCGCAACTAGAGAAAGCCCGAGAGCGGCAACGAAGACCCAACGCAGCCATAAATCCATAAATAAATAAATGTATTTATTAAAAAAGAAATGCAGGGACTTCCCTGGCAGTCCAGTGGTTGAGACCCTGCGCTTCCACCACAGAGGGTGTGGGTTCGATTCCTGGCTGGGGAACTAAGATCTTACATGCCGTGTGGTGCAACAAAAAATTAATTAATTAAAATTTAAAAACTGCCCAAATTACTGTGTGCCAGCTGCATTCTACATGTAGGGGGGAAACCTCAAAAGGAAGAAAAAGCAGGCAGAGACCAGAGAGGATATACTATTTTTCTTTTTAAAAATTCTACTGTTTTTTTTCTTTCTTTTTTTAATTTTAAGATTCTGTTTTTGAGGACAGAGCTCAGGGGATCAATTTGAGCGTTTTTTTTTTTTACCTTTTTAAGAGAGTTTTTTACCTTTAGCTGAGCACAGTACATTCATCAACTGTGCTCAGTTTGGGTGGCTGAAAGCTGAACCTTATAGGCTTAAAGTGACTGCTAGTGTGTTTCTTTGGGGGATATAAAATGTTCTAAAATTAGATTATGGTGATGGTTGCAGAACTCTGTAAATATGCCCCTAGAAAAACCACTGAACTGTACACTCTAATGGGTGAACTTTATGATACGTAAATTATATTTCAATAGAGCTGTTAAAAAAAAAGAAAAAAGTACAAAACCTAAATAAAGACTCCATAAGAAATTGAAAAGGTATTTAAAAACTTACCCTTACAAAAGGCACCAGGACCAAATAATTTTACAGATTGATTCTACCAAGCTCCTTAGAAAAAGAGAGGAAAAGTGATACAGAAAGGAAATGACCAGTTTTCAAATAAAGATTCACCTAATGGGAGGCACCAGCTATTTTCACTAATAGAAATATTTGGGAGAACCTAATCACAAAGACTCATGGAGGGCTTCCCTGGTGGCGCAGTGGTTGGGGATCCGCCTACCGATGCAGGGGATGCGGGTTCGTGCCCCGGTCCGGGAGGATCCCACATGCCACGGAGCGGCTGGGCCCGTGAGCCATGGCCGCTGAGCCTGCGCGTCCGGAGCCTGTGCACCGCAGCGGGAGAGGCCACAACAGTGAGATGCCCGCGTACCGGAAAAAAAAAAACTTGGAAAGACTCATGGAACCAAAACTACATTTTGTGATCTTAAGGATCAAGTTTTCAAAGAGAGTCTTGCTACCTATAGAACAATGACTTTGAGTTTTGTAAATTCAAGTGAAACACTGAGGAAGTTCAGAGCAAAAACTGTGACCAACCTCATGGAACAAATCTCACCAAAGACAAAAGAGGTTTCAAATTCAAATAATGCCAAACTCTGACTGTAGCTCTTTTTGATATTAAAACTGCTGATGGTTATTTGTTTCACTGGGTTTTTGAGGGATTCACCAAGATATACAGCAACGAGATCCAGAAGGACTCAATCTTATGACCACTGCCATCGAGCATGCCAAATCTGGAAGACCCAAGAGGTGCAAACAAATGACTCGAAAGATGTTTGAAAAAAGACACTACTAAGCTTTTCTCCAGACAGCAGTGGGAAAACATAGAAAAGATTTGCCAGTCTGTTCACCATTTCCATGATGGATTTATTAGAAAAGCCAACATTCTAAAGAGGCCCAAATTTGAATTATGAAACGAAGGTAGCTGCTTGGTAAAGGCAATAGAAAGCCTATTAAAATAATTCGCTACAATAGAAACATTTCAGGAGAAAAAATAATTTATTATGACTTATCATGATCGATTATGTTAGTTGGTATTGAAAGTATATTAATAAAATTACATGTCCTTACACACAGCACCAAATCTCCACGTTCTTATCATTTTTACTGTCTTCTACTTACGATGGAAAGACGATGTCCTCAACAGCTTCAAAGTGACAAGTTGTAATGAGAGTCTCTTTGAAATCTGTGAAGGTGAGACGATAAATGTGTGATTCTTCTGTTCCAACAAAGAACTGGTGTCCTTCCCCTCGAAGTGTGATAGAAGTGATGCCACCCTGTAACTGGATTTTCCTTTAAGGAGAAGCAAGAGGAGAAGCAGATTTCCTCAATCGATGTGTATTTATTAACTGTCCGAAGCATTACAGAGGACACATATCAGGTGTGTGACCTGGGACATGCCTTTGAGGAGGCGGCATAGTTGGAAAGGCAGGGGTTACAACATTAAGTGCCCATGGTCAGCAAAGGGAGAGGCCCACATGGCCTACTATAGTCAGGGGACCTTATCTGTGAAATGTGGTCTGAAATGGGTCATGTAACACAGGTAGGATTTAGATAGAGGGAACATTCTAGGCAAGCAAATGGGCACAAATGACCATGCCAATTAATTAAACACTTTATTAATTCCGTTTCTGGGAAATAATCCTAAAATCAGGGGGAAAACCCTTTATGTCAAAGAATGTCAGTATAACCTTATTTAAAAGAGTAAAAAGTTGGAAACAACCTAAGTATCCAATTGTGTTGGAATGGTTAAATGATCTATGGAGCAGTGACTTCAAAAAGTATTTGCCTGGCCACTAAAACCATGTTTAAAAGGTTATGGAGGGCTTCCCTGGTGGCGCAGTGGGTGAGAGTCCGCCTGCCGATGTAGGGGACACGGGTTCGTGCCCCGGTCCGGGAGGATCCCACATGCTGCGGAGCGGCTGGGCCCATGAGCCATGGCCGCTGAGCCTGCACATCCGGAGCCTGTGCTCCGCAACGGGAGAGGCCACAATAGTGAGAGGCCCGCGTACCGCAAAAAAAAAAAAAAGGTTATGGAGTATACATGTTTTACCACCATAAAAGATCATGTAGTAATACTGAAACTATTTATGATGTTTGCATTAAGTAAAAGACAAGAATACAGAAGTTTATATATTAAAAAAGTACAATTCTTTTAAAATGTATATGAATAACACGGGCAAGAAGAAATAACAAAGTGTTAATAGTGGCTATGTTTGCCAGAACTTTCAGGGGTCATTTTTTCTTCTTCCACCTTTCAGGTATTTCAGATTCCCCTGCTCCCCAAATGTTTACTGAGTATGAGCTTTTCTTAAAAAAAGAATATATAAATGAACGAGGCCCTCGAAACCCAACCTTGCTCTGCAACTAACTTAGTTTTGACAATGAAAATACAGTGAGGGTTCTTGTGCAGGGAACGAGCATGGGAAATGCAGTATTTTACAGAGTCATCTGTTGTTGGGACACAGAACAGTTAAGGGGGAAAGGACAGAACCCAAGTCATATCCCAGCTCCTTCACTAACTAGAGCTCTGTGACTCTTGGATAAGTTAGAAACCTCTGGGCCTCAGTTTACTCAACCACGGAATAATTCCTCCTTTACAGGGTTGCAGCTGGAGATAACGGAGGTAACCCTACATGAGCCCATACAGGGCAGCTGAGAAACACTGACCCTTGGCATCTGGGCTGCAAAGAATACAAGGTGCTAGTGTTCCCAGGGCTACAGGGGCAAGGCCAGGACCTCTGACCCCCAGCCGTCTGTACAAGCATCCGAGTTCCCTTTCTAACCTCCATGACCTCTCCTGGTGGCTGCTTCCTCAACCTACAAACCCAAGGAGAAGGAAATCACAGTATCCAATTTGAGCCTTGCTGGTACACAGGGTTATCCTGCAGACATTTATAGCACCGACCCTGTAATCATTACTCTGAGTCTAATTATCTTCATTACAATGGGTCCATTTGTGTATTAAAAACAAGGGGTTAAAAAATGAAAGGGTTAATTTCCTATACTCACTTCATGGGTCCAGAGTCTACCCAACACTGCTCTGAAGCTGCCTCCCCCTTTTTTTATTCCCCTTCATACAAACACAAAACTGGTCCCAATATATTCTCCATAAGACCTACACTGAGCAACCTGTCCCGTCTGCTTCAAAACCTAACCCCGTTTAAGGTTGCAACCTTAAAGTTGCAACCTGTCCCGTCTGCTTCAAAACCTAACCCCCCTCCTCCACAAGCTACTCATTTATCCCCATGGTACTCATCGCTCTCTAATACCGTGTACTTTACTTGTTTATTTTGTTTATTATTTATTGTCGTCTCCCTCCTGCTGGAGCGTAGACTCCATGAGGGTAGGGATGGTTTTTTTCCTTCTTTTTTCTCTGCTTTATTCATTGATTTCCCAAGCACCTAAAATAATGCCTGGTACATAGCAAGCGCTCAATACAGATTCATCTGCATGAAAACAGGTGATACTCGTTTCTCCAATGTCTATCCATATACATAGAGCTAGAGGCCACGTGGAGCGTGTCTAGGGATATCTGGCTTCTGCTGAAGCTAAGTTCAAGAGCTGCCTCTGCTCCTCTGGGACGTGTCTTTCCATCCCAACAAGATCACTCCCTTCTGTAATCTTCTCTGCAACATTCATTATATATTTTACTTTGTTGGGACCATGAGATTGTGTTTATATATCATCTCATATTATAGTGACATTTTCATGTTTGTCTACCTTATCCCCAAACCAGACTGTAAGTTCTGGAAGGGCAAAGACACATCTTATTCTTTCTTTCTTTCTTTTCTTTCTTTCTTTTTTTTTTTTAACATCTTCACTGGAGTATAATTGCTTTACAATGGCGTGTTCGTTTCTGCTTTATAACAAAGTGAATCAGCTAGACATATACATATATCCCCATCTCTCCTCCCTCTAAGATGAGATTCTTTAACCAAATATCACTTTGCCAATATCACTTAGTTCCCGGCTTTAAGCAAACCTCCCTCTAGAGGGTCTCTCCCCCTCCAAACCCTGTGGAGTCTGGAACTTACTTGATGGGTTTGTAGCTGGGGCTTTTACAGAAGACCAGCAATCCGGCTCCGGAGCCCACCAATAAACCCCCCATCTTCAGGCACCTGATAGCTGACACTCCCTAGGGGGAGAAAGAGCATTAAGAAAAAGGCCAAACGGTTTCAGCATTAAGAATCTATGCGTGATGGGCTTCCCTGGTGGCGCAGTGGTTGGGAGTCCGCCTGCCGACGCAGGGGACACGAGTTCGTGTCCCGGTCTGGGAAGATCCCACATGCCGCGGAGCAGCTAGGCCCGTGAGCCATGGCTGCTGAGCCTGCGCGTCCGGGGCCTGTGCTCCGCAACGGGAGAGGCCACAGCGGTGAGCGGCCCGCGTACCGCAAAAAAAAAAAAAAAAAAAAAAAGAATCTATGTGTGACCTGACACAATGGGCATGGCCAGGGCCACGCTGTTGCTGCCCTGGATGAAGCTAAGCAAGGTGTGGCCTGTGATGTACCCCCAGGCTGGCTAAGACGCCTCGGTGCCAACAACAAGCTCGTGTGCCAGGAAGCAGCAAACACGCTGCACCAAGCTTCTTGCCTTTAAATCCACCTGTGCATTCTGAATATATTAAAAATTAACACTTTACATCCACCCAAATGCAGTTAGCGCAGAGACATAAGCACGACCCCAGCAACGTCAGTTCCTCAGGTGCCACCGTTTTCACCAGAACTTAACCCTTAGAATGCAAAGAGACTGTATTTGAAATCCAAAGAAAGCACAGGAGACCCCTTATGGTTTGGTGACTGTATTTTCTGAACTAAAGCATTCCGTCTGTGATCTTACCTGTAATAGGAAACATATTTAAAGTCAAAGCCATCTTCAAAGTCTGGGGACGTATGATGGTCATTTTGTATCACCTTCTATGAAGTTCTAATCTGAAAATGTGCGCGACCAATATCTTCTTTTAAAAAAAATTTTTTTTTTGGCCAAGCCACGCAGCATGCAGGATCTTAGTTCCCCGACCAGGGATCGAACCCATGCCCCCTGCAGTGGAAGCGTGGAGTGCTAATCACTGGACCGTCAGGGAAGTCCCCCAATATTTTATTTTAAAACACTCAATAATAATATAGCTAGTGACTTGAGAGGTTTGTGTCTTAATGAAGTTTGGATATTACAAAACAAATATTATGTCCCTTCAAGTTACTTTAAATTGAATTTTGCCTGTTCTGGCTCAAAAGACATTCCATGATGCTTGAGAAGGGAAACCAAGGCTCAGGAATATGAAGGCATGAACCAGAATTGCATGCTGCCCTCTCCTGCATCCCACCCCCAGCTCCAAAAGTGCTGGAGCAGGACCATGGGATGAATGCCTGGCCCATGAGGAGACAACCCTGAATGCTAAATATTTTTAGCATTTGTTTAGGGACTTAGAGAAGCGAGGGATAGAGTTTCACAGAGCTTCGAAGTTACATACGTGTAATTTCTAAATAAACTTTTTTGCAACTATAGATGATACTGTTCAAGTGCACAGGTTCTGGAGCCAGTCTGCTGGGCTTCCAGTAGCAGTTCTACTACTTGTTAGCCATGAGATCTTACATGGCATGTGCTTTAGTTTTCCTCATCTGTAAAGCACAGTTGCAGTGGTACCTATATCTCATCAGATACCCTCTCCAATGAGAGTACAAGAAAGGTGCTATGCTCCATGTCTGACCCCTCAACATTCACTGAGTATGTACTGTTGTTTAAATTATTATTATAATCATCTTCTTCATTTCAGTGCTGTATGCCTACCAGTGCTGTCTGTCCATTTGAAACCATTCCAATTCTTTATCTCTCTAACCACAGAGCAAACGTTTTTTTGTTTGTTTGTGTTTAGTCTTTTGTTTTTTATTGAAGTATAATTGACTTACAACACATAGAGCAAACATTTCGGTAGAGTTTCAAAATGGGTAACTGCCCGAGATTACTTGATATTCAAACCAAATGTCTTCAGTGATACCTCCTATCCCTTTGTCCTAAAAGAATTCTTTTCTTTCCGCTTGTGTAAAAGGCATCTTGGAAACATTGCTTTATGGAATTTACCATTGGACCTGAATTAGGTATTACAGCATCCATAGGAGACTTAAGTGCCACAGGTTTGAGGAACACTAAGACAGTCAGCATCTTTTCTGGAGAGGCACTTACATCCCAGGTGGTGGGGAGGCAAAAATGTCCAGATCAGAATTTTCACATAGTGTTTTTTTGTGGTACGCGGGCCTCTCACTGTTGTGGCCTCTCCTGTTGCGGAGCACAGGCTCCGGACGCGCAGGCTCAGCGACCATGGCTCAAGGGCCTAGTTGCTCCACGGCATGTGGGATCTTCCCGGACTGGGGCACGAACCCGTATCTGCTGCATCGGCAGGCGGAACTCTCAACCACTGCGCCACCAGGGAAGCCCCTCCCATAGTGTTTCATGGAGCCCTTTGCAGGTATCTCAGGAGTCAGAACTGGCAGGGCTCTGAGCCTTTCACTCCTTTAACCTGATCTGCTTTGCTTTCATCTGTTGAATATATTGGAATCCCTCTCCTAAAAATAATTTGAAAAACACTGGCTTGGACTATACCTTGATCTCCTGTGGGGTTATTTCTAGACTCTTCTCTACCTATACTAGAGCTTTCTCTCATTCTTATGCACCTCCTTAAAAGCTGGAATAGTAAACAGTTATGTGATTAAGAAAACTCTAACGTCTTCCCGGGAACATGATGCAATATTTCAAAGCTTCTTGGGACTATTGGCTAAGTGGAAATGCATCTAAGCTTAGTTAGAACCTTCTGTTCTATTACCAGACATGAGATAGGCAGGTGCAGAACCTGGCAGCTTTCAAATTCAAAGTTTAGTAGAAACAGCCCTTGTAACTTTCCAGGACACTGGAAATAACAGCACTTATTCTGTCCAATTACCCTTTGATTGTAGGCTTTTTATTTTGGTTTAAATATCAAAATCTCTCACTGGACTTTTAATCTGAATTGTTAGGAATTCTGCAAATATAAACAATGAACAATTTCTACGTCTTGCTCATGACTTAAAATGTCAGCTGAGGCTAAAATCTAAGATCTGGTTATTCGATTAGAAAATAAAATGATATATAGTCTTGTAAATGAAAGAGCACATGTCTCTTACACATGGCAACTAAGCTGCCCAAATGCTGGAACCAACGTGGTTACAAAGCCACAGGCCCTGAGCTTTGAAGATGAGGGAAAGAAAGGTGTGATTCTGATCCCTAATTGAGGACACGTAGGAATACCTCTGCCCTGAATATAAACCAGGGAGGAGGGCTTGAGCGAACTAATCAACTTAACCTTGCAAATTTAGGTGTGGCCTTGGGTCCATCACAGACTCGTCATTTTTTCTCCACAGACACTTAACGGAAGTCTGTGCTCACAGTGGCAGGAAGAAATCACTAGAAAATGTCAGGGCAGAGCAGACTTTGATGGTCTCTACTCACCAGACTGAATCTGTCCTTGGCAGGCCCAGTGTCTGCCAGCAGCTTGGTCCTAGGGTTCATCTTTAGAATATCTCCAGTGGTGGTGCCGAGGTAGAAAAAGCTATCATCATGGGCCATCTGGGGATCAGAGGGAAAACGAAATCTGAAGACGTGGTTTTCCCCGGTGATGTGCACGAGCCCCTGATCAGGGAGGGGATGAGCCTTCTCTGAACCCCACTGTGACCTCCAAAGGGCACAGGGAACTCTGCTCAGTATTATGTAACAACCTAAATGGGAAAATGTATAACTGAATCACTTTGCTGTACACCTGAAACTATCACAACATTGTTAATCAACTATACTCCGATATAAAATAAAAAGTTAAAAAAAAAAAAAGACCTACAAAGGTCCTTATGGCGACTCCTGTTTCCTCAGACTCAAAGATGGGTAAGAACAGCTTCGAGGGGAGCACAATAGGGCCAAACTCAGAACTGGAGGAAACATTAGACTCCAAGCAGCCTGTGCATTTCACCGGAAGTTGACCTGTGTCTGTTGTTAGCCTGCACATCCCGAGACACCTCCGAAGGGCTCCTAGGGAGAAACGGTGCTCCTCCAGAGAGAATGTGCATTTGCTTTATCTCCTATTTCAAAGTCTACATTCATAAAATGAGTATGCATTAAAAAAGAGGAAGTGGAGAATGGGGTTATATGCATGAATATTTGAATCCACCTTAAAAACATACGAATAATTCCTCCTTATGGAGGAAACTGCATTTCAACAAGGAGTTTCATTGTCAGAAACTTTATTTCCGGTGCAGAAATAACATAGGTGGCAAAGGGAGGTGCTGGGGGCTCTGAGTACCTCCTGGCTACGTTGCTTCCCTCCAGGTGAGGCAGGTTCCTGGGGTCTGATGGCAGTTCAGGTCCCACTGAAACAGATTTCCCCATAGCTGCGTCTAGGCAGCCTCTCCAGTTTCTCACGGGAGCTCCCTCACCTGTGCCTCCTCAGTCAATGTCCCCCATGTCCAGACCTCACCTCCCCACCCCTAAGCCTAGGTACGTGTACCTACACACACGTACACACACATGCGTACACGCACAGACACCTATCTTGGTCGGTACTGTTAATAGGAACTTGTACTAACAGCTACCTAAAATAACACTTAGAGTAATACTCACTGAGATACTCATGACTATTCTTTTCATTTGTCCTGTATGACACTCGGTTGGCCAGATCTTTCTGTTTGGGAGATCCAGTTCCCATACTCGAATTGTCCCACTGGAGAAAAGAAACCCGCAATCAAATGGATACCCATTTAATAGACACTTCGTCTCTTCTCTGTTTCCTGCAGTGCCTTGAAGGAGAAGCTGAAAGGAAGAGAACTAGGTATTTCGGGGGATTTGTTACAGCCTGGTGATCTACCCAAGATACAGTCGTCCCTTGGTATCCACGGGGGATTGGTCCCAGGACCCGCCAGCGGACACCAAAATTCGCGCATGCTCATAGCCCACAGGTGGTCCTCCTCGGTATCCGCGGGTTCTGCATTCGCTATTCCGCACTCGCAGATTCTACCAACTGCAGATCTAAACATGGTACGTGATCCACAGTTGGTTGAATCTGCGGATGCATAACCCAGGGATACCGAGGGATGATTGTATTCCATTCAATGCTCACAACCACCCTGCGAAGTAGGTTTTATGATCCCCCACTCTCCAAATGAGGAAACGCAGAGCCTACACACAGCAGAGCAAGGATTCACACCCAGCTCTCTCTCACTTTGAAGCAAATACTCTATCCACTGGTGAAAACAGAGACATAGGAATAAACAAGCAAAGCAAACCAAAATTCATCAAGTGATGTTTCTTTCAAGGTATGGAGTTGTGAGGAAAAAAAATTTTTTTTTGTTTGCGGTACACGGGCCTCTCACTGCCGTGGCCTCTCCCATTGCAGAGCACAGGCTCCAGAAGCTTAGGCCCAGCGGCCACGGCTCACGGGCCCAGCCGCTCCGCGGCATGTGGGATCTTCCCGGACCGGGGCACGAACCTGTGTCCCCTGCATCGGCAGGCGGACTCTCAACCACTGCGCCACTAGGGAAGCCTGTGAGGAAAAATTTTAAAGGGAAGGACTACCTTATGGAGAGTCCTGTCTACAAGGAAGGAGAAATGAGACAGGGCAACTAAATGCCAAACAGCATCAGCACCTCAGATGAGACTCGGCACATACTCGCTACTTAATCATTGTATGTTAAGTTACTCTGAACACCTGTTTAAAAATATCATGGTTAACATCACAAAGACTTCAGCTAATATCTTAAAGCAGAAAAGATTAATGCTAAAATACAGTTCATCAAGTTTAGTTTTCCTTTTTTTTTTTAGCACCCAGAGTCACACACATATTAGTAAGTGCTCAATAGTATTGATATTTTGAATGTACTTTGCAAACTAAGAAAAAAATCAGCTTTTCCATGGCCTCTCTGGTAGACGTCATTTGGATGCTGAAATACTGGAATTTGCAGGACATCTCATGGGGGTCAGTATAATGGAATACCTGAAATTGGGACCATCACGGAGAATCCAGTGTATATGGGTACATACCAGAAATATTATTTAAGAGTGCTAACTTTTTATCAGGTGCCAATGTCACGAGAAATTAAAGCAGACCTATAATAAAGATTGTCCTAAAAAATTTTTTTTTTTTTTGGTTTAAATTCAGGTTTTGACTCCTGGAGAAACATTATCAGCAGACATCAGAATTAGCTGATACCTGCTGCTCAATCACCTGTGGAAGAGCAGATAGACCCCCCCCCGCCATAAAAGTTTTAGGCAAACGACTCTGCAAACCTGAAGGGAGTTGAGCTTCACGGCCACCAGTGACCCCCCGAAGTCAGGGTAGGACGTGGTCAGCTGCTTTAGGATCAGAGAACTGTCCTGATAAGATTCTCTCCTTAGGGGCTGGCTTTCATGCCAGCCAGTTAGTTTCATGGCCTCTGGATAAATCCTTCCTCGTAATTAGCCACGGAACAGATGCATGCCGGATGTCACAAGGTGGGAGCAGGAAACAGCACAGATTCTTTATTCTGGCTGGAAAAGTAACGAATGACATGCACCTTTCACAGATGGGAGACCACAGGTGGGCTGAAAAGGATCGTTCCAACCAACATATACTTCAACCCTACCCTCAGATTTCTGACCTGCGAATTGGTATGTGACATGAAAGGGGATGCTTTTATGTAGGTTTAACCTTCATGTCAAACTCCAAACAGGGCTCTGATAGGTGAACCTGTAAATTAAGTTCTTCTGTTAGACAGATGCAGGCCTCTGTTCAGACCTTCAGCTTGGTACCCCACCCGCTTAGCTGCTCGATGCTGACCCTACCAGAAATGATCGCATATGGCTGATAGTCAAATGTTTGAAACTTGCTGGTGCAGTTCTTTCGCAAACTCTCATTTCACGAGATCTAAATTAAGCGCAGGTGGTAAGAAACATCAACCAGTAAGTGAATCGGTGCAACTGGGCAAATGACCCTGCGAGCACTGATTGGGAGCAATGTGTTATCTGTCACAAACAGACCAGAGCCTGAAATGGGTTTAGCAGATCAGCAGAACCTTTTCGGTAGGAAGCCCAGAATGGTCAAATAACCATATTTAAAAAGACTTTCAGCTAAAAGGATTTTTAATGATTCCCAAATCATGAAAATTAAGATGGAAGTTCTTTTTCCAGGACGAAAGCCACGTTCACCCTAATTGGAATGACCATGTTTTCTGTGCAAGCGAATGGAGTGATTTACAAATTCTGGACACCTTGACGGCGGATGCGTACTTTCCAGCAGTGACAAACATCTCATCGCAGCAATTGGAGAAGATGACCGTGGTGGCATTCCCGACGTTGGGGCCGGCAGCAGGGCTGCCACAGATGGCGTCTCCCTTGGCTATGCTCCACACCACCACACTGCCCAGACGAAAGGACAAAGAGAGTCAGGGGAAAACAGGCTTTCAAAATAAGAAACGGCTCTTTTAGCGGTTCTAGAAGGAAAAAAATGAAAAGGTTACTTACAGAGGAACAAAAGAATTACACCGCCCCCCTGCCCCCCAGACGTCTCCTCAATCGCACTGGGTTCGAAGATAAATGGGTGACATTTTAAAAGTTTTGAAGGAAAATGATTATAAGGCTGGAAAACCATCAGCCTATCAATCAAGTTTGATGCTAAATCTAAAGAGATTTTCAGACAGGCAGGGCGTAAAAGTTTACCACTCATTTATCTCTTGTAAAAAAATTTCCTTGGGGAAGTACTCCAGCAAAAAGAAAAAAAAAAATTCATTAATTAGAAGCAATAAAGGGGATGACATAGGCGTGTTTTCAAACTTGAACATGTAGCTGATTCACTTGGAGGGCTTAGTAAAACAGAGAGTGCTAGGACCTACCCCCAGACTTTCTGATTCAGTAGGTCTGGGGTGGAGGCTGAGAGTCTCAGGTGACACTGATGCTGGTGGTCTGGGGACCACACTTTGAGAAGTGCGGTTGTAGGTTACCTTTCCATCTTTCTGAGTACAGTCATACAGTTTAGTCCTAAACTGAGTAGTGTTTGCTTAATGATATCAAAAATGTGTGTGTGGGGTGTTACATTAAACACTGGGGTCAGAGTATTAAAGAAAAAGAATGCAGATGGTACAAACCTGGTTAATGTAAAAACATGCCTCCCTATGTTCCCCAAATTTTCTACATGTGGAATGAATTATCACAGGTGGTCTAAATAAAGGTATAACCAAGATCGCCAGGCAGGGGGAAGGAGATAGTATAAGAGCTATGAATTCTTTTTCTTAGTAGGAAGTTGATAGATACCACCTAACGTGGAAAAATTGAGATGCATGTCACTTAGAAGTTGTAAAAAACTAGAGGAACCAATATCAAAAAAGACTGTTAAAACCTTATACCCAAGAGAAATAGAAATGTACATCCACACAAAATCTTGTACGCAAATGTTGCTAACAGCATTATTAATAGTAGCCTAAAAGTGGAAATGACCCAAAAGTCTATACATTAATGAATGGGTAAGGAAAATGTGGTATATCCACACAACGTGAAAACAGTCACAAAAGGCCGCATATTGTATTATTTCATTTACGTGAAACATACAGAGCAGGCAGATCTATACACACAGAAAGTAGGTTAGTGGTTGCCTGAGGCTGGGGCAGGGGCAGTGGTGGAGCAGGAATTGGGAGTGATGGCTGATGGGCACTGGGTTTCTTTTTGAGGTGTTGAAAATGGTCTAAAACCTTTGTGGCAAAGGTTGTACAATATAACACGTAAAAAATGTCCTTGGGGAAGTATTCTGGCAACAAACAAACAAACCCACTCAACTAACCACTGTACTAAAAACCACCTGACTGTACATCTTGAATGGGTGGATTTCATGGTATGTGAAATGTATCTCAATAGGGCTGTAAAAAAAAAAAAGAATCCAAGTGCCTCTGGACAGTAGAACTCTTCATGGTGGAGGGGATACAAATTTTGAATCCTTCTGCATAGTAGGACAACACACTTGCTTTATAAACCATGAACAGGTATAGCTTTAATTTTTCAAAAACAATTTTAAGATTTAAAAATAAATAAAAGGCACCAACATAGATAGCTGGCCAAATAAATTCCAGCAGATCCATACAATTGAATAGCATACAGTTGCTGCAAAGAGCGATAGGTATTGTCTACATATATACACATAGAAGATACCCTTGGTATAAAGTTAGTCAAAAGCAGGTTGTAGTACAACACTGATAGTACAATAACATTAATGCAAAAGCTTCGCAGATAGGTTACAAAATATTCAAAATGTATGCATATGCAAATTCTAGAGTGTCCACTCTAGTTCCCAGCATCCCTTCTGTTTCTCCCCCTCTGTGGAGACGCCAGGTGGTTTGGGTAGAATGGACCCTCCCACACGGTCAGGGTTGACCCATGACTATACAGAAGCAATCAACAGGACCCCACGCTCTTCACCACCGTGACTATTCAGGGATGGGCATGTTGCATTTTCCTAGTACAGCAAAATTTGTTTTTCTTTCGAGAAGAAACTTTCTTGAGAATGTTTTTCTCAACATCTCCAGTTTTCCGTAAGCAAATCTTCGAGAGCCTAAAATCAAGCTTAAACTTACAGAGGAGATGACAGTTTTGCAGATTAGTCTTGGTTAAGGAGCCGTTTTATTCTCCCCCCAAGGCCTAGCCTTAGCAACTCTTCAGCAGGGTCTGGGGGTGGGGGGTGATAATTGCCAGGCTTGAAAAGCCTCTGGGGCTGGGACCCAGGCATCAGGGGTCTTATTTCCTCAGGTGATTTCAATGTGCACACAAGATTGAGAACAACTGCCTTAAGTTGAGCTAAGAATGTTAATAGCTGATTTCTGGATGCATTTCTTACAAAAAAAAAAACCCAAAACAGTCAAATGGGGATAAGCCAGGGAAGTCTGATTATTTACACAGCAAGAGAATGACCGTGAAAGGAGGAAATCTCGTGATGATTTTGTTGATTTGCTATATATTAAGAGAACGGTCAATATACAAGTACACACAGATGTAAATTTCCATTGTAATTAACCTGTGGATCTCAAACAAGAAAATATCTGTGAAAGTGCACCAAAGTATTAAATCCTACACAAACCTCAGGTGTTATTTTTCTTCTATAAATGATGTTCCTTTAGCATTAACACAGGAATAGGTACTACATTGATTTTTATTCCTAATATAAGGCTTTGAAATATTTTTCCCCCCACAATTTCATTTGTATGTATTCTCTCCCTACTAAACTTGACTGTGAGATCCTTGAGCGCCAAGATCATGTCTTGGTGAGGCAAGTTAAAAAATTTAAAATGCCACCTCTGGAGTTACACTGCCAGGGTTTGTCCCCCAGCTCTGCTACTTAGCAGCTGGTGAGTTTAGTTCCTCATCAGTCATATGGTCCCAATAGCTCCCACCTCATGGAGTTGTCATGAGGCTTAAATGAGATAATGAAGTCAAGTGACTCAGCACACACCTGTCCCATAGTAAGTGCTCAATAAAAAAAATCAGCTGTTGTCTATGATGAGAATTATGGTGACAAGATGATGTCATCTTTTACAGCAATGGTTCTCGATTTAGTTGCACATTAGAATCACCTGGGAAGTCTTTCTAACTCTTAAGGCCGAGTGGTCAAAGTCTCTGAAGGTGGAGCCAACCCTCAGTAATTTTCTAAAACTCCCAGTTGATTTCAATGCACTGCCAGGCTTGAGAATCAGCATCCCATAATATTTTCGTCATAGCGTTTTCACACCACACACGCTCTATAGGTGGGCAAACAGAGAATGTTAGAAAGGAGAGGGTACTTAACACATCTAGAAATATGCAGGGCGGAAAATAGGTAAGTATGCTTAGTTCATTACCTTCCATCATCTGGGCCTCCTAGTGATACCAAGTACAGATCATTTGGTGAAAAGGCCAGAGCTTCAATTTTGCCCTTGTGAAGCGATAGCCGAGCAATCAGCTCCCTTTTCTTATAATGCCACAAAATGATATCCGCCTGGGAGCAAGAATACACTGTCAGATCACAGACAGGCATTGAAAGAACTGCAAGAGATAGCTACCCCTCTCGGTGAGAAATAATCATTCGTCACTCTTCTAGAAATTAAAGCAGGTCTTACAAACACGACAGCAACAAGATGGACACAGTTGTAATCAGGGACGTTTGTTTCTGAGCATTACCGGTCACAAGTTGCACCATCGGGTATAAAACCACCAGGTTCCTCCGCTCTCAGCCTGATAGGATGAAAATGAGTTCCGAGAGGGTTCAAAGGAAGAGGAGGAAGGGTGTAAACAGGGTAGCACAGAGCTATTCTGAAGTGAGCAGTTTTTCTTGGGAGGCACTGCTAAATCTATTGAGAATGAATGATTTTTTAGTTTATTCACCTTGAAGCCCATGAATGTGACTTGTCCGGAAGCAAGGTAAACTCCGCTCTTGGAGATGGTCACACAGGAGACATTGTTGCCATGACCGTGTAGGAAATTCTGTTCCTGAGTATTTAGTGCCTGAATGAGGATGGTGCAACCCAGAGGATAAATCAGATGCTCCTGGTCGGGATGGCATTTTAGACCAGCGGGGACATGTCCTAAAAGAGAGATTAAAAATAAGAGTAAAAAATTAAAAAATAAGTCAGGGGCAGAAGTGGCTGGTGGTTTTTATTTAAATTGAGCACAAAAGAACGCTTTTGAAATAAGCCTTAGTTCAACTAAAATGTGTGTGTGCTGTGTGTGTGTGTGTGTGTGTGTGTGTGTCAGGGAGGGGTGATAGGTAATTTCATTCCACTGACAAGAAGGTTGGTCTAATAATATATAAGTTTCTCAAACTTTAAGGTGCATAAAAGTCCCCAGGGGCTCCGGTTAAAATGCAGATTCTGATTTTAGGTCTGGGGAGGGGCCGAGATACTGCATTTCCGACAAGCTCCCAAGTGATGCTGGTGTTGCTGTTGCTGGTCCAGGAACCCCACTTCAGACCTAGGTCCAGTGTTTGTAATTCTGATAAGCACAGAGCACATGAAGCAGGAGAAGCCTGTCTGGGTGAGCACATAGCCATAGGGAGAACGTGAATTCACTACCTTGGGCAGAAGTTTGGTAAAGATAAAAATTGGGGTTTCGTCCTAAGTCTCTGGCAGGCTGAAGAATCCCAGGACTTCTCATAGTGAGACCCCAATCCTCCAGATATTTGCCAAGAACCACCTCAACAATTATAAATCTTAGTAATATGTTCTAATATGAAATAGACATGAGTCCTCCCTTGTTACTCATCTTTGGTCAGAATTGTTTTGGTTATTTTTCATATCTATTTTACAATATACACTTTAAAGTCAGCTTGAGTACTTGAAAAACTCATGTTTGTATTTAGGGGAGTGGCATTAAATGTATAGATTAATTTAAGGA
Source organism: Grampus griseus (assembly GCF_964374135.1). Lineage (NCBI taxonomy): Eukaryota > Metazoa > Chordata > Mammalia > Artiodactyla > Delphinidae > Grampus > Grampus griseus. Next base: position 44,871,331 of record NC_139014.1, read on the forward strand.
AAAACAATTTTTATAATAATACATTATATTTCCTTTCTAAAAGCAGGGTATGTTTTTCCATGAAGTCTCCTTTTATGCTCCTGGCGACATTTCTAATATTTCTTCATAAAGATCTCACACATTTATTTTGTTTACTTCTTGGTAGTTTAACATCTTTTTTTAATTGCTATTTCCTTCCCCATCAAAAGAGTCACAGATATTTATTAATATAGTTTTCTGGTCCTTAATGAACTCAGCTTTTATATTTAACTCCCTCTGGAATTTAGTTTGATGCATAATGTGATTCCAGTAGCTAGACAGATTTTTTTTCTTCAAACAGCCAAATATATTAATTGAATAAATGATTTCTTTCACTTTCATTGTGATCATCGTTCCTTTTTTCTGCAGTCAGTTCTCATAGTACTAAGGTTTGTGTCTGGGGGTGATCTTGTCCTTGTGAAATGTATACTTAGTTTTTCTCATTGCAGCCTCCTTATAGACAATCATATGGCTATCCATAGGGTAAAAGTAAACTTAGATCCCTACTTCACACCATCCACAAACAATACATTCCAGATAGATCACGGACCTAAATGTGAAAAACAAGACTTAATGTACATACAAGTCGTATGAAATGACTAGAACGTGACACAAAAGAGCAAATCCTAACAGCGGAGGCCAATATGTGCATCCAGTTATGTTAAAAATCACAAACTTCCTGGGAGTTCCCTGGTGGCCTAGTGGTTAGAATTCTGGGCTTTCACTGCCGTGGCCCGAGTTCAATCCCTGGTCAGGGAACTGAGATCCTGAAAACCACGTGGCACAGCCAAAAAAAAAAAAAAAAAAAAATTAAAAACTAATGACAAAAGACAAAATGAAAAGAAAACCCAAACCAGGAGAAGATATTTGCAATGTCCGTAATAACAGACAGAGAATCATACCCAGCAGAATATATAAAGAACTACCATGAAGCAATAAGAAAAATACAAACTGCCTGACAGAAAAATGAGCAAAGGCTATGAAGAAGCAATTTATGATGGAGGAAATTCAAAAGCCAGAAAACACATAGAAAGATATGCAGCTGCACAAGTGACCAGGGAAATGCAAATTATATCCAAAACGAGATACCATTTCATTTCCATCCTAATGGCTAAAATTAAGTAGGCGGACAGTGCCAGGCATTAGTGATGTGCAGCAAAGGCAACACTCACAGACTGCTTAATGGGAGGGTAAATTGGTAGAATTGCTTTGGAAAATGTGTCCGTATTGAGCATCATTGAATACATGTACGTATCCTAGGACCGAGATCTACTCTTCAGTATATAACCTAGAGAAATACTTGCAGTTGTGCTTATGGGCCATGTACAAAGGTGTTCACTGTGCCGTTGTTTATATTAGTAAAAAGTGTAAATGAATAAAAGCCCATCAACAGGGAAATAGATATTTAAAGCAAATTAAATCATCACCCAAGTAATGTTGGGTGAAAAAAAGCAGGTTTCAAATGTGCAATAAAAGAGAAGATTAATCTTTTTAAAAGATTATAAAATATAAGAACATGTAAACATATACAATTTATATATAGTATATCACATATAGTATATTTAATATTTTACATATATAGTGAAATTTTAAAACATAGCTGGGAAGGGTACACTAACTCCAGGATAATGGTTGTCTCTCTAGAGGGAGAAAGAATCAGACAGTGTTATAGGAGAGAGAACTGAAAATGTACAGTGCCTGGAAGATTCAAGTACACTTACATATTTACACCCTCAAGTTAAAACCCATAAACTATCATGTAACTCTACAATGAGTGCTAGTGTCACCATGATAAAAGGGGCTTTGCTTTTGCTTCTGATTTGTTTCCATGTGAGAGCTACTAAACTCCATTACCTGGTGTTTAAGGCCTCCAAAATCGAATCCCAGGCTCTCTTTACTGTACTATCCTGCCAGTCCATGACACTGAAGCCAGCCAAGTGTTTGCCATTCCCCAACTGACCCCACACTCTCCCCCTTCCTCCTTGGCTCACCCTATATGTGTTCCCTGGGATATTTATTCACCGACTCCTACCCAACTTTAAAGACTACTTGAGGGCTTCCCTGGTGGTGCAGTGGTTAAGAATCTGCCTGCCAATGCAGGGGACACGGGCTCCAGCCCTGGTCCAGGAAGATCCCACATGCCGCGGAGCAACTAAGTCTGGGCAACACAACTACTGAGCCTGCACTCTAGAGCCCTCAAGCCACAGCTACTGAGCCCACGTGCCACAACTACTGAAGCCCGCACGCCTAGAGCCCGGCTCCGCAACCCGCAACAAGAGAAGCCAGGGCAGTGAGAAGCCCACACGCACCGCGATGAAAAGTAGCCCCCGCTGGCCACAGCTAGAGAAAGGTGGCGCGCAGCAAGGAAGATCCAATGCAGCCAAAAAAAACAAAAACAAAAAAAAGAGACTACTTGAATTAACCTTTGACCCCATTCAAACCTAGAATAGAAGCTTTCTCCCACACTTTCATAAAACTTTGGTTATTTTCCGACAAGTAGTATAGCCTTTTTACGTAAACGTGTTGCGTTGAAGGCAAAATTACGGGAAACTCAGTCACTTTTTACCAACAAACCCATATAACTACAGCCCGGATCAAGAAGCCGATTATAACCACACCCCAGACATTTCCCATCTGCCTTCTCCCAGGCTACATCTCCCCAAAGGTAATTGCTGCTTTGACTTCTATTCCTGTAAATTAATTTTCCTCATCTTAGAACTTTATATGAATGGAATTATACTGTACAGTACGTATTCTGTCACATCTGGCTTTTTTCATTCAACATTATGTTTGTGAAATCTATCCACATTGTTGCGTGTAGCACTACAGCGGTCCCTCTGCATCGGTGGAGGATTGGCTCCAGGAACCCCGCAGATACCAAAACACGCGGATACCAAAACACGCGGATGCGCGAGTTCCTTACATAGAAGTGTGTACTACAGTCGGCCCTCGGCATCCGTGAGTTCTGCCAACCGCGGACAGATTTTTCTGCCCTCTGTATGTAGTTCATTCTTTTTCATTGCTTCAGAGTAATCCATTCTATGAATATACCAATTTATTAGTCCTTTCTACTTTTGATGGACATTTTGGTTGTAGTTTTTAGCTATTTGAAATAATGCTACTATAACCATTTGCATATATGTCTTTTTGGTATACATTTTGTATGGCATTTGGAGGATACATCAAAATTCTTTAAGCTGTACTCAGAATTTATTCCAAGGAAAAAGTTAAAGAGTTGAAAGATTTAGCTATGCAGATGTTCTTTGTAGCATTTAAAAATAAATGCAAAAAAATGTAAGGTATACTAAATTTTTAACAGGACATTGGTTAAATAAATTGGGGCATATCTATGCAACAGAATATTATATTAAAATTATGGCATAGAGTATATTTACTGCTAAGGAAAGATTTGCATGGCACCCTAGGTGGAAAAAAAATCTGATTATAAGAGAATATATCAGCATGAGACCACTTTTGTGGAAAAAATTTATATGTCAATGTATATTTCAAAGGATCATACCAAAAGTTTAACAGTGATATCTTTAGGAAATGCAATGATGGCTGATTTTTTTTCCGTTTCGCTGTATTTTTCCAATTTTCTAAATTCTTGTTCTTAAGTATGGCCATGGATTTACCCCTGTATTACACTGTATTCTCAGTGCACAGCATACTATTTGGCATAGAGTAGTTCTAGATAAATGCATATTTGACTCTGAAAAAATATAAATTGTCACAAAATCAAGAAGGTAGAAACAATTCAATTAATTTTATTCAATTTTGAAAGGCCGAGATAATTGCCATGGGAGACACTGAGGTATAATTGACCATATATTTGGTCTTTGAGTGCCACAAAACAGCACAAATTCAGTAGCAGGGCTGTCTGCTGGTCACCATTGTGACTCTTTGCCCTCATAGCAGGTCATCCACATCCTTTACCAATGACCTGGTGATCAGCTCTAAAGAGGGCCAGTATCTGGATGCACTAAATGCCCACTTTCTATCAGAGACTGTTAACCTAAAACGAAGACTCAAGAGCCAAGTCCTAGAATGTGCTAACACTTTAGCCTTTGATTGTTCTGTGTCTACATTACCACAATTTTAAAGATTTCAGGCATCACAATGCACTTTTTTAAGTTTGCTTTTTTAAAAAAAATAGATCTTTATTGCTTCACAATACTGTGTTAGTTTCTGTTGTACAACGAAGTCAATCAGCCGTATGCATACATATATCCCCTCCCTCTTGAGCCTCTATCCCACGACTCTAAGTCATTGCAAAGCACCGAGCTGATCTCCCTGTGCTATGCTGCTGCCTCCCACTAGCTATTTTACATTTGGTAGTGTATATATGTCAATGCTACTCTCACTTTGCCCCAGCTTCCCCTCCCCACTGTGTCCTCAAATCCATTCTCTATGTCTACTTCTTTATTCCTGCCCTGCTACTAGGTTCATCAGTACCATTTTTTATTTTTAGATTCCATATATGTGCGTTAGCATACGGTATTTGTTTCTCTCTTTCTGACTTACCTCACTCTGTATGACAGACTCTAGGTCCATCCACCTCAGTACAAATAATTCAATTTCGTTTCTTTTTATGGCAGATGAATGGATAAAGAAGATGTGGCACATATATACAATGGAATATTATTCAGCCATAAAAAGTTTGCTTTTTAAAAAATGCAACCCATTGCTTGTTTTCATCCTTCTCAGAAAACCAAACAGCATTTCCCCCCTTCATGTTGCAAATAGGAGGGGGTCATAAGTCAGATTTAGGCAGAACAACCAGGCCTCCTCTGACCAAAGCATCTCTCCTCTCCAGCTCCCCCTGGCGTCCTCTTCGCCTTCTGTCGTGGACTGAAATCCTCACCATTAGAATCCCCCCTCCCCCCCAGCCCCTTCTCATTAGTACATCAGAAGGTAGTCCCAGGGGCCTACACGGATTCTGTAGGTGGTTACCGAGGGGCAGGCAGTATTGCGGGTTGTGTGGGGCTTAGAGCCAGGGGAGAGCTGACTATTGGGAGAAGGCTTTCAAGTCACACTTACTTATCCTTAAGGAGGAGGAGGCATTTCGTTCCTTTTAGGCAAAACCCATCCCTTTCTTTGAGGCTTGGAGTGAGGATGTGACTCTCTAAGACTTTTGGGGAGGAGGAGCTCTCTGGGTCCCCAGTGCTTCGCCCGTGCCAGCGTCCCAAGCTGCCTTCCAGGTGCTACCTGGGGTCTCACTCTCCCTGTTTGCACTACGTGTCCCTGGGGTTCCTAAACCGCCCAACCCAGACGTGCTCTAGGTCTCACCATTGAATCCGATCACGGCCTCAAGCTCCAGCTCGGTCACCTCAGCCACCTCATTCTTGGGCGAAGTTTGGGTCTCCATCACCCGGAGACTCCGCTTACGTTACTCTCAGCCTCCAGAGGTGCAGCGTCTTCCGGTCGTTATGGTAACGGACTTGCGCATGCGCGCCAGATCAACGCCTGCGCTGAAACCCAGGCGAAGGAGTTCGAGTCCTTTTGCTCTCTTGCAAACGGAAAGAGCCGTTCTTTCTACCTTCTAGTATTTCTCTGGAAATTTAAGGGGCACTAAATGCACAGAACTAATTCCCTCCTGTCCCATGTAAAGAGTGTGTGACCTTTGGGGTAACTATATAATTAAGCTCCTAATGGCATTTAAGAATTGAAGAATTGCCTCTGATGGGAAGGCTGCTATAAGACAATATATAATTGATACTTCTTTGGGTCCCATGTTTGAAGCAGGACAAAAAGGTTTTTTTAACTATACTGAGGTATAAATTATATAGAGAATTTACTTAAAGTGGGCTTTAGTAAATTTATATAGTTGTGCAACTATCACCACAATCCATTGTTTGTTTGTTTGTTTGTTTGTTTTTGTTTTAAGCAGGATAAAATGTTAAGTAACTGCTAGAGGTCTTGAGGGGCTCCCACCTACCTGGGAAAAATGCTTAGATTTTGTTCAAAAACAATTTTATTTTAATTGCACCCAACTGTTCGCGTCTCTTAGTGGGACCCGATTGCTCCAACCTACAGTTCCCCGGGGGAGCGCTTTCCTTTCTTCATCACAGTTTGGAGGCCTTGGGGTACGTATATTCACTGTGCAAACTTCAGGTTCCGGTCGCGCACGGGTCGAGCCGCGGGGTGTGAGCCGCGCGGGCCGCCGTAGTCAGCTGTTGCGAGCAGGAAGTGTCCGAGGAGTGGGTGGAGACTGCACCATGGCCCCGGACCCCTGGTGAGCCCGGGGAGAGGGAGGCTGCACGCGGACCGTCCCGGGGGAGGCCGTGCTGCTGGGGAACGGGCGGTCGCTAGGCATTAGGGCTGGAGGCCTTTCGGGATGAGGGGAGGGGAGCAAGGCCCCTTCCCCTGCTGCCGGGGACGGGGTTTGAGGGGCTGGGCTCTGCCGCATCCCGACACCCTCGGTCTTGACAGGGGTGGCCGGGGCGGGAGACCCGGCGGACCCCTGAGGAGCTGAGTTCCAGTGCCGAATCTCTGAGCATTCCTTTAGCCCTTCTTGGCTGCATCTCCCGGATTCCCGCCCATCGTGGTTGTGGAGATGGCTGATGCAGGCTTCCCTGGACTCCTGCGAAAGTGAAGTCCGAGTGGCCTTTTTGTGGAACGCCAGTGTATCTGGTGAACCTTCTTATTTCCCAGGTGGAGAAACCGAGGTTCAGAATTCATGGTCATCAGCGAGTTAGTAACCAGTTGGCGCTAGCATCTAGATCTTGTGGGCCCTTCAAAAAACTTAGAGGAATCTGGGAGGGAAATTATGCCGTTGATAAGGTATTTTAGTACCACGAAGACTTTCTATGGCAGCAACTTCTGCAGTAAAACAATAGGTGATAAGGGCCTTTTATTCAACAGTTAAGTCCCAAGGACTGACTGGATGATGAAAGACACAAGTTCTGATACGAGGAACCTATTCCTATAGTGTATTGGACTTGAGCTTTTTGCTTACTAATTTAAAATGCTATAGCTCAACACGGTTCTTTTGGAGAATATGTCATATTAGTAACTTGTAACATAGTTTATTGTTTAAGTTGCAGATAGTCTGGATATTAAGAGATTAACTTTGAAAAATCAAAGTTAATCTACCTGGGATCTAGATTATCTGGGCCAATGGCTTAATTGATTTAACACTAATTTTTTTTCACCTTATTTTAACACCCCGATAGAAAATTTAGAAAATATTGAAAATTTGCAAAGGAAAAAACCCCCATCTTTAACTCTTATCATTTGGAATAATTGCCACTGTTGATTTTTTTAAATTAATTAATTAATTTTTGGCTGCGCTCTGTCTTTTTTGCTGCGCGTGGGCTTTTCTCTGGTTGTGGCGAGCGGGGGCTACTCGCGGGCTTCTCACTGCGGTGGCTTCTCTTGTTGCAGAGCACGGGCTCTAGGCACGGTCTTCAGTAGTTGTGGCTCGTGGGCCCTAGAGCGCAGGCTTAGTAGTTGCGGTGCATGGGCTTAGCTGCTCCGCGGCATTTGGGATCTTCCCGGACCAGGGCTCGAACCCGTGTCTCCTGCATTGACAGGCGGATTCTCAACCACTGCGTCACCAGGGAAGCCTGGCACTGTTGATTTTTAAAATGAATTCATTACTTTGTATAATATATGTGTGTGTGTCTATATATATGTGTGTATACATATACACACACCCCTGTATATTTTACAAAACAGGGAACATTCCTCCATATCATTAAATATTCACTGAAAACACAATTTTTTTTTTTTTTTTTTTGCGGTACACGGGCCTCTCACTGTTGTGGCCTCTCCGGTTGCAGAGCACAGGCTCCGGACGTGCAGGCTCAGTGGCCATGGCTCATGGGCCCAGCCGCTCCGCAGCATGTGGGATCTTCCCGGACCGGGGCACGAACCCGTGTCCCCTGCATCGGCAGGCGGACTCCCAACCACTGCGCCACCAGGGAAGCCCTGAAGACACAATTTTAATGGTGCTTAATAGTGCATCATATGAATGACCTTGATTTAATCATTCCCCTCTTTGTACCCTTTAAAAAATGTGAGGGATTTTTTGGGTTTTATTTTTTTTAATTACAAAGACTGCCCTTTTGTTCCATCTCTTATTTCCTTGGCTCACTCCCTAGAAGTGGAACTACTGGGTCCAAGGGCTAAGTTGCCCTCCACTTCCTGGAAGCTAACTCCCTCATTTTACACATAAGGTAGGAAATAGAGCTTAGCAATAAGGTAGAGGCCCCAGGGTATCCATTTAGGTTGGTAGAAGCTATCACTGAACCCCGGGCCTCTTCCACAGTTAATGTTGAAAAAGCACTGATAAGTTTTCCTGTTCCTCTCAAGTAGTTTGACTCAGCAGCTTTCTCATTTGTTGAAAGTGAAACAATGAGGGACTGTGCTGTGCTAGGTCAGCTTCCTTGCAAAGTAGGTTGCTGCTCACGGGAGCAGAAAGGAGTATGGAATAGGACTTGGAAAAATCTATAAAACAGACTTGACTACAGCTTTGCTTTCCTACTATTGAAATAGCATAGCTCAGTGATGCTTTACTCCTGAGTAGCGTTCTGCTGTTTAGAAATGGAATATGGCTGTCACTCTCTTAATGGCATATCAAAGCCAGTGGTAAGCTCACTGTGTAATAGAAACAGCCGGTGGTGACTGTCTCTGAATGGGTTCTTTGCTAAAGTTAATCAGCTTTACCACTTTTTTCTCTCTGTTCCAGTTCCACAGCCTCTGTCATGGCATCACCATCCTCTTAGGCCTGAAAACTCTAATCATCTACTTTTTCCTCACTCTTCCTATCAGATTGTTCACTCATCTCCAGTATTTTTTTTTCTTTTCTTTTCTGCCGTAGCCCAATCCTTTATAGCCTTATGGCTTACAGAGAGTAAATATTGGTGGCTGGTTACTGCGTTGAATGGCTGGAGAAGTCTTCTACTGGTCTCTTGCCACTCTCCTCTCATCCCCCCAGTGATTTATGTACGTGGAGTTCAGGTTACTTTTCCTAAACTAGTATTTTAGGTACCTGTGTGCTTGATTCCATCATGAGGTTGCCCATTACAGCTAGGCCAGCGGTTCGCAAGCTTTGCTACAGATTGAAATCACCTGGGGAACTTTACAACTCCTCACGTCCAGGTCAAACCCCCTGCCAATTCAATCAGAATGATGCCTGGGGTAGGAGCCGGGATTTTTTTTTTTTTTTTTTTTTTAGGTCTTCTCTGGTGATTCAACTGTGTAGCAAAGCTTCAGAAATGCTCTTTAGAGCTCAAATGAAAGCGTGAGGATGATGAGGAAGACATCTGGGGTTTGGGCATCAGCGTTCCATGTAACCTCTTCCAGGCCTCACTCTATGTGTACAAGTATCCCCTGCACCTCTCAAATTCTCTGCTAAAAGTCAAAGCTTGTCCTGCTGTTCAAGGCTCTGCAGAAACTAGCTTCGACTCATCAGTACCATTTTATACTTTACCCTCCTACCCAGGACCACCACTCAGCCGACCGTGCCAGGCTCCTACCCTCCCTTTCATCTTTGCTTGTTCCCTGTGCCTCTCACCTCGTCTAGAATGTGCTCCTCCCTCTTGTGGGAGTGAGAGGCCTGCTTTGACCTTGTGGTTCAGCCCAAGGTGTAACCTCGTGGCCCAGCCTTATCAGATCTGTCTCGGCCAACAGTAATTTCTCTCATTTCTGAGCTCCGGAAATATGCACTCGCCATTTATACTCCGTGTTTGGCAGGAGGTGTGTTGTACCTTGTTATTGATTTTCATACGTGTGGTCTGGGACCACAGAGCCAGACCTCAGAACCTCTTTTCATAGATGACAACATGCAGGGAAAAAGAGGAAAATGTGGCAAAGCTGGGACTAGGACCCAGGTTTTCTTATCAGCCTCCCTCCTACTTCCTTTTTCTTTCTTTCTTTTTTTTTAATATTTATGTATTTACTTTTGGCTGCCTCAGGTCTTAGTTGTTGGCCCACGGGCTTAGCTTCCCCACGGCATGTGGGATCTTAATTTCCTGACCAGGGGTCAGCCCTGCATCCCCTGCGTTGGAAGGCAGATTCTCAACCACTGGACCACCAGGGAAGTCTCCCCTCCTACTTTCTTAATTGTGTATTGTCTTATATCACCTGCTGTCTTTTGGGATGCATGAATATATGTATATGAATGATGCTACTTTAGATTATAGCGGTGAGTTGCCAAGGATCCTACTGTTAGCGAACCAAACTTGGGTTGACTCGCCCGCATGCAGCAAAGCCAATCTACTGATACAATGTTGCGGTGAAGGAAAGTGCAGCGTTTATCGCAGAGCACCAAGCAAGGAGTCTAGTGCTAGTGCTTAAAACATCTGAATTCCCCGACGGCCTTCAGGGAAAGGTTTTTAAAGACAGGGTGGGGGGGGGGCTTCCCTGGTGGCGCAGTGGTTGAGAGTCCGCCTGCCGATGCGGGAGACACGGGTTCGTGCCCCGGTCCGGGAAGATCGCACATGCCGTGGGGCGGCTGGGCCCGTGAGCCATGGCCACTGAGCCTGCGCTCCGCGACGGGAGAGGCCACAACAGGGAGAGGCCCGCGTACCGCAAAAAAAAAAAAAAAAAAAACGGGTGAGGGAGGGGCGTTGTGGGGTCGTGATCAGCTCGTGGACACTCTTCTGATTGGTTGGTGGAGGGGTAATTGGGAGTCACTTTCTGTTTCCCGTTGGTCTGGGGTCTACGTGCCTTTTGGGCAGCATACAGTTACTTCTCCCACCCGGCGGGGGTTTCGGTATCTGCAAAGCAGCTCAAAGGACACGGCTCAGAATATTATCTACAGCCCTTGAGGAGTAACCAAAGGTCCTTGACTTTAATGGCTAAACTATTATTATTTTGTTTTGCTTGACTGTTTTCCTGCTTCTCACTTCTCTGATTAAATTTACTCTTTGGAACTCAGGGAAGCCCTAGGAGACTAAAGCTTTTCCATAGACGAGAGGCAGGAGGAGGACAAGGGGATGGGGATCTGTTCCAGGAAGGCCCCAAAGGGTTCTGCTCAGTTACACTACCTCATCGGATCCTTATTAAATTTAAAATGTACAGCTCTTAGCATAGGACCTGGCCCAGATCAGGTACTCAGTTGTTAGCCGTAGCTGTAATCACTGTAGTAAGACTCCTAAGGGAAACGACTGGAGATTGTTTATTTTTCCTTCATTCAAAGACATTTGCCAGGTCGCCTCATTGTTCAAGTGATATGTGGGAATTCAGAGATTTTAAGAAATGGATTGCTTATTTTTTCAGACAAAAATTGGAACATTAGGTTAAACAGATTTTAATATTTTTTTGAAACTTAAAAATATTTATTAATTCATTTATAATAACAATAATCAACCTATTACATGTCAGTATAAATCATGTTTTTAACAGAAAATATCTGTATTTTCCAAAACAAGAGAAAATAAGTGAGAAGAGTGGCATTGTTTTACATTAAGTTCTTTTTACATAAATTTACATAACTTTTTTTTATTCAAACAGTCACAAAAATTATAATCATCCTCATCAGTTCACTCAGTCCCATGTAATTAATTCTTTTTTCATCTTGATCTTTTGTTAACACTTTTATGAATTCATCAGTTTTCCATTAGAGTTCTGAAAATGCTTATTCATTCAGTTCAGCAGTATAGTCAGTTACCAGAAACCTGTACTTGTCAGAGTCTTTTCCATGAATTCCTTGAAGATGAAACACTTTTATAGGAACATTTTTGCAAAAGCATCAGAGTACACCCAGAACTGTCTGTAAATGACAAAAGACTTAAAAATGACCACGGTTAAAGATTTGATGAAAGTTCATAATAATGCAATTGACAAGGAAATTTAGTTATTTCTGAGATATACATTTTAAGTAATAACTAGAATTATGACTTATAACATTATACCAGAACATATAAGATTTTTAGGAATTTCATGTAATGTCTGAAACATTTATATTAACATATTTCCATACAAATAACCCAGAGAAAGTTTAGTATTAGTTTTTTTTAATTTTTTAATTTAATTGTATTTATTTTTTTATACAGCAGGTTGTTATTAGTCATCAATTTTATACACATCAGCGTGCACATGTCATTCCCAATCGCCCAATTCAGCACACCACCATCCCCACCCCACCCCGTGGCTTTCCCGCCTTGGTGTTTAACATTAGGTTAAACAGCAGATTTTAATATTTTTTACTGGGCACTCCTGGAAAATAGGTTCATCGTATATTCATAGTCCCTGCCTTTAGGAGAGATGAAATGTGTGTACACACTTAAGTATTTTCTGTAAAACAGATAAAAAGGCTGTAAGCGAAGGGAAAAATAAGGGACTATTGGGGATTGATTGTGAATCCTTCAAAACCCCCAACACTGTTGAATAACAAATAGAAGCTCAGGACCTGCTTTGAGAGAATTCTGGTATGCTTAGGAGTCAGGTGGGTGTGTGTCCTTTGACCCCAGAGCATCGTCTTACCTGCTGATCTGTGTAGCTCTTCCCCAAATAGCTGCTCACTTGGCCTGCCACTCTCCATCCCTTTATCCTGCTTTATTTTCCTTCTTAGCCCATAGCAACACTTGACATACTATGTTTTGGTTTGTTTGATGCCTTTCTCCCTTCGCTAAACTCCTTGAAAGCAGGGACTTCATCCATTTTGTTCCCTGCTCTATTCTCCAGTGCCTGGAGCAGTACTCAGCACAGAGGCGGCCCTCCAGAAATGTTTGCTGAATGTTTTGTGAATGAACGAATCTGTATGCTTTATCAGCGGTCAGATAGCACAGTGGCTAGGAGCAGAGGCTCAGGGCCAGGCAGCCTTGGTTTGCAGCTGGTGGTACCCATAGGGCAAGTCGCTCTACCTCTTTGTGCCTCATTTTCTCACATGTATGATGGGGATGGTGACCCACCTCCCAGTGTTCTTGTGTGGATTAAGTGAGTTATTACAAAGGAAGCTTTGAGAATTGAGCCCAGCCTGTACTAAGTACCATTCAACCCCTGTTGCCATTACTTTTACAATTTTCATCCTCCCTTCCTGTTTGCATTTGTGACTAGAATTACAAACTGAAACTTAGATTATGCAGAAATTTCCTTTAAAGAACCTTCAACATTTTTCTCCCTTTATGACTTTGATGCAGGTTCTCCACCTACGATTCTACCTGCCAAATTGCACAAGAGATTGCTGAGAAAATTCAACAACGAAATCAGTATGAAAGAAATGGTGAAAATACAACCAAGGTAAGACCAGGAATGAGTACTTCAAATGATTTGTTTGAGCTCTGAGGTCTGAAAACCCTCCCCTTTCTGACTCTGTGTGTATGTGTGTGTATAATGGCCTTTAATGCTTACACATGTCGAATTGACATTACAACCAATCAGTTAATAGTTATTTAATCACTAGGACTAAATGAAGCATGACATCTCTATAATTTCTCCTACTTTACCTTAAAAAGTTTCTAACAATTTCATAGTGTAGTTCCAAGGTTGGCACACTTTTCCCCAGATGGTAAATCTGTCAGGCTTTGCAGGACAAGAGGCCAAGTTCTCACCTCTTTGAGTACCCATTCTCGACAAAAGGATAATAAACTTTTTTGGTTTTTTACATTTTACATTTAAAAATGTAAAAAATCATCCTTCGCTTGTGGGCTGTAAAAAACAATGGTGGGATTTGGCGAGGATATATGGTTTTTAGAAAACCGTGAGTCCATGCCAATACTTTTGATTCTAATCCAACATTCACAGGTTTCTTTGTAACTTCCCCATTCTAAATTAGTATTTTCCTTCCTTCTCCTGCAGTGAGAACCCAGGTTTCCAGAAGCATTGATATGTTTTTGCTCATTTGGTCTCTCTTAGAGTTTACAGAAAGTAGTTTCAGAATCATTACACAAGGGCCACTACAGACAATAAGTAAAGTTTGAGTTTGTGTCTTTATTATTATTTTTTTTAAATTTAGAATATCCCCCTAAGGATACTGAGGTTATTCTGTTCTAAAGCTATTAGAATTGTTTCTTTTTTTTCTGTGTCTTATGCTCTCCTTTGTATCTATTGATATTCATTTTCAGGGTTTGCTTTTCTTCCCTACCCTTGCTGATACAATTTTTAATATGTAGAACATTTACATAGTTCAGAAGTCAATATTATATACAAAGGTATACTCGAAGTCTTGTCCCCATCCCACTCTTTTCCATGCTTTCTTCACCTGCTTCTTAGAGGTAACCTTTTTTAAAATTAATTTCTCATTTATTCTTCCTGTGTGACTTCTTGCAGAAGTAGGCATTCAGGTGTGTGTGTGTGTGTGTGTGTGTGTGTGTGTGTGTGTATTCTCATTTCTGTTCCTTTGACACAAAAGTTACTCTTTTGTATCTTGCTCTTTTCACTTGATAATATATGATAGAGATATTAATGCACTGAGATCTTCTCAGTTTTTCTTTGGGCCTTATAGTCCTCTATTGTGTATACTCTAGTTCATTAACCTGTCTCCTAAGAATGGGCATTTAGAGTGTTTCCAGTCTTTTGCAGTTATGAATAATGCTGCAATAAATAGCTTTGTGATTTTTTTTTTTTTTTTTGTATTTGTATTTGTGGAGGTTCTTTTAAGGGTGAATTCTCAGAACCAGGGCATATGTGATTTTTTTTTTACCTGTTGCCAAATTCCCCTCCACAGGAGTTGTCACCTTTGGCTTCACAGCCTGGCCAGCAGAGGGCGCTGTCAATTCTCTGAATTTTTGCCAACCTTATATAAGTGAGATAAAATATTTTAGTGTCTTCATTTTTTTAATTGAAGCATAATTGACTTACAATATTATATTAGTTTTGGGTATACAGCATAGTGATTTGATTTTTCTTTTTTTTTTTTTTTGCCGTAAGTGGGCCTCTCACTGTTGTGGCCTCTCCCGTTGCGGAGCACAGGCTCCGGACGCGCAGGCTCAGCGGCCATGGCTCACGGGCCCAGCCGCTCCGCGGCATGCGGGATCTTCCCGGACCGGGGCACGAACCCGTGTCCCCTGCATCGGCAGGCGGACGCTCAACCAGTGCGCCACCAGGGAAGCCCAATATGCATTCTTAAAATCACTTATGCCATTGAACATCTTTTCATGTATTTATTGGATGTTTGTATTTCTTACTTTATGAATTGCCTGTTATATACATGTCCTTAACCTAGCTTATTATTTCTTAATTTCCAAGTGTTCCTTATATATATGTTAACTGAGCTTTGATTAAGCTTTGATCTGGCATATTTGGTGCAAATATTTTTTCTATTAATTTGGATTTTGATTTTATAAATGACTTTAAAATATATGTATACACTTTTAAAAAATTTTATTTGAAATTATCACTCTTTTTATTTATGGCCTTTTCTTATAGGAGAAGGGGAGATACTGCTTAGAAAGGCCTTTCACACCCAGGGATTATAGAAGTACTTTGCCTAATAATCTAAATTTTCCTCTTTTTTATCTTTTTTTAAAACACATAAATCTTTATAATATTTGAAATTCATTTCGTGTATTGTAGGCATCTATTTTTTTCCCATTTGCTAAATTATTAATCCCCCCCCAAATATGAAATAGTCCATATTTCATTCACTAAGTTCTTACACAAATGCACTGTTTCTGGACCTTCTGTTCTGTTGCACTAATGAAGCCATTGGTAACTGCCAGCATCATACTCTTGTAGTTTTTTGTAAAGATTTAATATCTAGTTGTTTAAGGCCCCCTTAGTTACACATATCCATGATCTTTCTATATTTCCCTTCATTTATCCTCCTTTTAGAGCAATTTTGCATAGCTTTATTAAAAAGAATTTTGGGGGGCTTCCCTGGTGGCGCAGTGGTTGAGAGTCCGCCTGCCGATGCAGGGGACACGGGTTCATGCCCCGGTCCGGGAAGATCCCGCATGCCGTGGAGCGGCTGGGCCCGTGAGCCATGGCTGCTGAGCCTGCGCGTCCAGAGCCTGTGCTCTGCAACGGGAGAGGCCACAACAGTGAGAGGCCCGCATACCGCAAAAAAAAAAAAAAAAAAAAGAATTTTGTGCTGTGCCTCAGTTACCATCTCCTCTCCAATAAAAGGACTCCAAATAGGATTTTGGGTAGATGTGTAGTATATTTATAGACTAAACTGGGGAACATTTACATTTTTGCTGTATTGAGTGTTTCCTTTCACTCATTCCATCAGCAGTATTTCCTGCAGTTACTATACACCAGGCACTGTGCTAGATATTTTTTAGATTTTGTTGATATTGTTAATGATGTTTTAAAATAATTTTTAAAAGTTCTCCCTATTACTTGAATTTAGGAATGCCCTCGATTTTTTCGTTTTGTGATTAATCACCATCCTGAATTCTTTATGTTTCTAGTCATCTTTTAGGTGATCCTCTTAACTTTCCCAAACAGACTGTTATCCGTCTGCAAATAATGATAATTTCATTTCCTTCTTTCCAGCCCTTATGTATTTCTTTAACTTGTCTTATCATGTGGGTTAGAACTTCTAGACCAAAGTTAAATAATATTGTAGTTAAGGCAGCGCTGACTGATTTTTAGTTTTCTTTGTTTTTGTTTTGTTTTTAATTAATTTCGCCCATGCTGTGTTAATCATATGTGTAGTCTGTTTTTAGTAATTAACACTGTTAGCTTTATTATTAGATTTTCTAACAGCAAACTATTCTTAAATTACTCAGATAAATTCTACTTGGTGATGGTATGTTGTCATTTTTAATGTAATTCTGAATTTGCTTTGCTAAAATTTTTTGAAGACTTTTACATGTATAATCCTTAAGGGAGATTGGCAAGTAGTTTCTTTTTTTCCGTTATCTCTGTCAGCGCTTGTTCCCAGGGTTGTGTTAGCTTAAAATATGAATTAGGCTTTCCATCCTTTTCTGTGCTTTGGAAAGCTTCTGTTAAATTATCATAATGGGACATTTCTTCTGATTATGAAAGTAATAGTTTTCTTATAAAATATTAAGAAATCCCACTCCTTAGAGATAACTACCCTTGATGTTTTGATGTCTTTAGGTCCTGGGTTGTTTTTTCTCTATGTGGATGACACTTCTTTTTATGACTTGATTTCTTTTTCTTTTAATAAATTATGATGGGTATCTTTCTATGTTAACAAATATAGATTTCAGTCATACTTTTTTTTTTTTTTTTTTTGGCCATGCTGCGCCGCATGTGGGATCTTAGTTCCTCGACCAAGGATTGAACCAGCGCCTTCTGCATTGGAGGCATGGAGTGTCAACCACTGGACCGCCAGGGAGGTCCCCAGTCATACTTTTTAATGGCTACATATTCTTTCATCTGTTGAATGCTTTTGATCTTTAATTTCGTAGATTCTTCTTAGACCTGGTGTGTGTGTGTGTGTGTGTGTGTGTGTGTGTGTGTGTTGTTCTTTTGTTCATTTGTTTGTTTGTTTTGCTCTTTACTTCTTGAGTGAGGAGGGATCTGCTTTCCTTGGCGTTTCCCCATAAACGTTGTGGGTGGTTTTTCTGTGGTTCCCAGGGGTATTAGAATAGTTAAGGTGAGATTTTTCTTGGCTGGTAAGACCTTTGAGGGTTGCTTGATGTGTGTAGCCCTTGGCCAGCCTCTGCTGTTGCGCTGTATTTTCCTTACGTGACCCTGCTAATCTAAGGAGAGAGCCCCTGCTTCCACTGCAGTTGTATAATTGCTTCTTTTAACAAGGTAGCAAACTTGTGAGAGTGCCTTTTTAAACATATCTCCAATTATATCCGTGGTTGACTATGTTTACTTTACACGGGCGATTCTATTTTTCATATTTTTAAATTCCTAAGAGGCTTCCTCCCCACCTCTCCACCATCCTTTAAAAAGGCAGCACTTAGAGTCACAAACAAAACTTTACTCTGAGTTTGTAAATTGGAGAAAATTCACACCTCCTGGAAAAAGAGTCCCATGTGGTCAACACTCCTCTTGTATAAAAAGGACACCCAGCTATAAAACTTTTAAGGGGTTGTAAGTGTACCAGTGTGTTTAGGGAGGAGTGGCCGGGATGGCAGTGGGACTTGACGTTTTGTTCTTTGCAGCATGGTTGAGGGAACCGTGGGGCTTTTGCTGGTGAACAAAGACTGGGGACATGCAGTTTCCTGCGTGGCTCCGAGGTAGACCAATAGGATCCGAGGGTAGATGCTCAAGGGACAGAATTCAGCTGACTGTGAGGGCAAAGTGACAGTTTCCAGTCAATGTCAGGGTTCAGGTGTGGACCGGCTTACCAGCTGGTCAGGTCATAGGGCTGGGTGTGAGCATTAGGTGGGTGGCTGGCGCAGGTGACTGTTAAGATTCCGTACAGCCCTGAGGTTGTCGTTGCAGCCCTTCTTTGATTGAATCATAGTTTGTAAAGCAGCGTTTACATGATATTTTTAGGAGACCTCACACCTCTGGACTAGCATTCTCAGGCTGTGTTCTTTTCTTTTCAGCTTACCGTGACAATCAGAGCTTTGTTGCAGAAACTGAAGGAAAAGATCGCCCTTTTGAAGGACTTATTGCTAAGAGCTGTGTCAACACATCAGATGTATCCATGTAAACATTTCCACCTCTTGCTAGAGTGGGAGGACAAGCAGTCTTATTTTAAGAAAGGAAGGAATCTGGGCCACCCAGATTTTTCCACAGCTTGAGGAAGACCTGGTTTCCAAAATATTGCCTATAATCTCATTTTCTATTTTAAGCATCTGTTACATGTTTTACAGTGAATATGCTGGCGATGCAAGACACGCGGCAGGAGTTAACTTAGTTGGGTGTAACCTTAATAGTGCAGGAAGCTCATGCTTTCTGTCAGTGCTGTATTTACACCGAGCCCCATGTTGCTACCTGTCTAGACTGCCTTGAAGGTGGTCCAGCAGGAGAACTTCCATGACACCCTTGAGTTGTGATTCTGCTTCTGTAGTTCCCAGAGTTTTGAACGATTCGTCTTCTTTTCTGAGAAGCCAGTACCAGTAGAAACGATGCATTTTCCCCCCAATTATGTAGATTATTGAGATGTTACTTCTTTGCCTTATTGTTCTAGTGGTCCAGACAGTACCCCTGTTTTGGGAGTTTTGTGGGGTAGGAAACACTTGCCTGAAGCAAGTTATGTCATCACCTCAGCCTCCCACCAACAATGTCGAGAATTAAAATATTTCTTTCTTTTATTTTCGGCCGCGCCATGCAGTGGCTTGTGGGATCTTAGTTCCCTAACCAGGGATCCGACCTGGGCCCCGGCAGTGAAAGTGTGGAGTCCTAACCATTAGACCACCAGAGAACTCCCCCAAATATTTTCTTTCTTTCTTTCTTTCTTTTCTTTTTTTAAGAAATTCATAACCTGATCAATTTAGGAAAATACACTTGACCTGTTACATAAACTAATCCTTTAAATCCGAGTTTAAAACTGACCTCAAACTGGCCCTCTCTTACCTTTTTGTCTTTAGTTTGTACCAAACTTTGGTGTCTCGGGAAATGGTTGTTATTGCCCAATTTTAAACATGGGAAAATGTAGGAATATAGCTTTTTAGGTAAAACAATAGAAGATGTTTTAAAAAATATTTTTCTCCAAGTATCACCACTGTATGTCACCAGGGAGGGTGGTTTAGATAGTTGCATGGTTTCCAGTGTGCACTTATTAAAACACTAAGGTTTTAAATATAAGTTTAATTTCAGTAAACAATTGGGCCCTTATTTTTGACACAGTTAGAATATTCTGATATGTTTAGTTTGTAACTTTACCCTCCATCTGGCATCATTTGTTACTGCACAGTCTATTATATAAGGAGTTTTTATTTTATCAAAATGCACAAGACTTAATATACAGACCTCAAGTTGGCAGAACTGTGTTCTCCACTTTCAGTACTAAGTACTTGGAATTCTGCACATGGGATCAAGGTGTGCAAACTCATTTTAATATTACCTAAATCACATGTATTAGAAACGTAGTTAAATATTGTTTCCCAGTGTAATATTAATAACTTTATTTGCTGATAGGTAACTGATTATTATTCATCTTATAATATTTATGTGCTAAGCCTATAGGGCAAGAAGATATAAATTAATAACTTTTACTTTTTTCTATTAATAATTTCTGCTAGTTATTAATTATGGGGTGTACCAAGCACGCCACAGTCATAATTGACTTTGTTTTTCTAAATGCTTGCAGTCTGGCCATATTTTGAAATGTCATAGACTCTGGTTTTGTGGTGATCTCAGAATTTGCTGAATGAAACACCAGGCATCTGAAAACACCAGAGGTACTAAATACTCTGAAAATATGAAACATTTATGAAAATATTTAAGGACCATCATGTGAATAATTTAGAATTTCCCAGGAGAAATCAAAAACTCGTCTGGAATATAACAGCTTTCTTTAAAATCTAATAAGTTTTTTCAAATAATTGGGTCTATTTCTACTGCAACCAAAACTAGGGATGGAATTCAGATAATCCACCCCATGGGGGCGCTCATAAACCTCTGTATTTTCAGGGAGACCATTTCTTAGATAGAATGGAAAGGAGGCAGCTGAACCTTCTTTACAGAAGAGGTATTGAGGCCAAAGCAAACTTGCACCTCAAGTCACTGATGAAGTTGGAAAGAAAGGACAGCATTGCAGCAGAGGAAATTTTTTCACACCGAGAAGAATATTTAAGAGCTTAAGTAACTTGCCCAGACCCCACTGCTAAGAAATGGAAAGCTAGGATTCCAACGCAGGGCTGTCTGAACCCAAAGCCACTTGTTTT
The DNA here is from genome assembly GCF_964374135.1 of Grampus griseus. Lineage (NCBI taxonomy): Eukaryota > Metazoa > Chordata > Mammalia > Artiodactyla > Delphinidae > Grampus > Grampus griseus. The sequence continues at coordinate 44,892,003 of NC_139014.1, forward strand.
TTTTTTTTTTTTTTTTTTTTTTTTGCGTTATGTGGGCCTCTCACTGTCGTGGCCTCTCTCGTTGCGGAGCACAGGCTCCGGACGTGCTGGCCCAGCGGCCATGGCTCACGGGCCCAGCTGCTCCGCGGCATGTGGGATCTTCCCGGACCGGGGCACGAACCCGTGTCCCCTGCATCGGCAGGTGGACTCTCAACCACTGCGCCACCAGGGAAGCCCAAGCCACTTGTTTCAAAGCTGAATTCTACTTTAGTGATAGAATACAGTCCACTGTCACGTGGCCTGTCTTCAACTAGAGTTCCCTATTGCTTGGCATGTTGCTGTAATGCCAAGACAAATCTTGTTTATAATGCAAATCCTCAAGACCCTTCTTAATCATCAGAAAGATTAAACAGTCTTCACCGTGGTTTATTAGGTATACTTTATGATGTTGTAATTCTTAGAAAAATTTGTATCCATAAATCGCCGGGAGAGTGACTTTTTAATCCTTTTTCTTGAGGCATAATTAATGTTGGGTGACTTTTTTAACGTGAATATTTGAAAGCCACATTTCCTTACTGTGTTGGGTAGTTGAGTTTATGGTACCTTACTTAATAAATTTATGCCTTTCTGCATTCGTGAAGTTTTCCAGAGAACACTAGGAGCTGCCAGAAAGATAAGTCCTATGAAAATGCCTTCCAAACAGTTAAATTCTGGGAGGTTAGGCCTAAGATGTTACTGCTCTTTCCTGAAAAAGTATTTTTCTCTGGCAAGAATAAATGTGAAATTAAAATGAAAGTGGCGTGCTTTCGAATTGGTTAACTTGCAATTCATAATTGAAAGTCCTGCAGCCAGAGAGTTGAAAATTGCTGAAATACATTAACTTCTGTTCACGGTGCTTCTTGGAGATGGGGATTATAATGGCCTCACCAGCTGAGAAAAGGTGGGTTTACAGGAGGGCGCATAGGAAATTTCAGGTAATGCTAAAATTATTCTTAGAATTAGCTTTAAATGAAGCTTGTCTTTTTGTTGGGTTTTTCAAAGGCAACACTTCTGGTACTTTAAAAAGAATTTTAAAAAAATCACTTTACAGAGAGGTTCAGTATCAAAAGGTATTTTGGTCTCTTGGGAGAAGTCCTGTAGAAATAGTAATAATTATTATTTTTTGGTTGTGCCATACATCTTGTGGCATCTTAGTTTCCTGACCAGGGATTGAACCCAGGCCCCCAGCAGTGAAAGCACCGAGTTCTAACCACTGGACAACCAGGGAATTCTCTAGAAATAATTTTTTTTAATCCATAAATAACTCTGCTCCACTTTGTATTTTTGGGGGAAAAAAAGATGTGTAGACAGATAGGTAGATGGCAGGATAGATGCCCCAATCACCGTGTAACAAACCTGGATACATGTAGGTGTGGAGAGGCTCATTGGATAGATCTTAGGGATAGCCCCTCAGGGCTCCAGTGGAGGTGAAGTGGTTCTAAAACACTGCACCTGGCCATGACAGTTTTCACTGGTGTCTGCTATTGAGAGAAAAATAAGGACAAGATAATTTTTATTTCAGTAGAAATTTTCTGATTTATAGTCTGTTTACATGGTTCTCCCTAGTTTTGGGTATTAACATCTGCTTGCTTTTTCATCATGATAGTAAAAGTAGATGAGAGTTTTGTCTATTGTGGGTTTTGGAATGTCCATAGATGGCAAAATTGGTCTATATAAATCCCCCCATCACCATCCCCGCAGTTTGTTTGGAAATACTTCTCCATGAAATCCAAAAGTCTGGGCACTGTTGGAATACTGGGAACAACATTGGCTTTGGAGCCAGACAGAACTGAGGTGGAAGACCAGCTCCATCACTTCCCCAAGGCCAGAGAGCAACGTAGCCTTTCTTGACCTTAGTTTCATTCATCTGTAGAGTAGGAATAATCATACTTGTTTTGCAGGTTGTTGTGAAAGTTGAAGAAAATATATTTAAAGCATCTCACAGGACAAGCCACCCCCATAATTGTGGGTGTTAAATAAAAGATAGTTATTAACCCTTCGTGGGCAAGTTACTTCTTCGTGCCTGTTTTCTCATTTGCGAAATAGGGATAATCAAAGTACACCCGGCTTATGGGATTGTTGGGAGGATTAAATTATATGCATAGAAGGTGTTTCACATAAAGTAAGCCCTCCTCGAGGATTAGCTGCTACTTACTATTTTATCATTGTTAAAATTACAGCCATCTTGGAGAATTTACAGGTAGTCCTTTTATGGAGTTTATAATCAAGTAAGAAGGGTATATCAAAGCACACAGATAGTGATAGTATTAAGATACTACTTGCAAAATATGATCGATCAGTGCTTTGAGGAAGATAAGGACCTGGTCAGGTACATAATAGATATTCAGCAGAGTTTGTTAACTTAAAAAAAAAAAATAGTAAAATGAAAGGGATGAAGTACTATGTGAGCCAGAAAAATCTTCTGGCCTCTGGGACCTTAAACTGTCTCTGTGCAGCCCTTCTTGCAGCAGTGGGAAGTAATTATGCTTCTCCAGAGCAATTAATTTGCACGTAAGACTTGCCTAAATTCTTAAGCCTTCTACCAAATAAGGAGAAACTCCAGGAGCTAGAGTGGGGGTGGGGCGTCCCCTGGGTCCAGCACCATCTTCAGCCCACTCCATCGTAGGTTGGAAGTGCTTCCCAGGTTATAGCAGAGAAACTGGGCTGAGGCACTTTGGTCATGGGTATTGGTGATACGAAATCAGGACCCAGTTTCATTTGCAGTGTTGCATTGCCATGAACTGGTTATAATTAATTACATGTAACATCAGCCTAGCCGATGAAAAAGTACTATGGTAGCTAGCTCTTCTGTTTCCTTATTTGTCTGTTCTCTGACCTTCTTCCTTGGTTATTCACCGCGTTGGTGGAAGAGGAGGTCCCAGTTCTGGCCACTGACTGTGTGCCCTGTGTTCTACTTGTCCTTCCTTACCCTGTCGTCGCTTCCTCCAACTACCATAAGACCACATCCGTGCAGTGTCACCACTGCCCAGACGATTCTTTGACCTCTCGTTAACAACAACTTCTGTATAGTAAGTGTGCTATGCAGAAGGGCTGTGCATCTATCCTCTTCAACCTCCTCTACCCTCCCCCCATCTCCTTATGCTCCGTTCTCTTAATAGGTTAAAATAAAAACAGAACAAAGAGGTAGAGTGAGTGTTCCTAACTGGACAGTTTTCCAGTTGTCCCGGATTTACAGGGAGTCTCTGTGAATATTCTGAATTAATATTACCAGTATTGTTATTAACAGGATGCTAAGAAGTGGCAAAGTTGAGTGAGCAGTACTGGGGCCTCAGGATGGAGGAGCCCCTGGAACGTTTGGTGGTCAAGCCCCACACGAGGTGGTAGGAAAGCCCTGACTTAGACTGGAAAGAGCTGGGCTCTAGCCCACTATTGTCATTACCAGCTGCCCAGGGCCCTGGTTTCCTGGTCAGAAGAACAAGAGACTTGGATATGCCTCTCCTAGCATCAGCTGTGATTCTGTTCTTCACTTATAATCTTCAAAACATAATCACCAAGTTTTATTGCTCCTAAAATTGATGTTCTTTGTTAATTTATTCTCAACTAGTTTATATCTAATATCTGCTAAATTTAAAACTTGCCTTTATTGTTTTTATTAAAAAAGTACTTTCTACCTGTATAGTTCTTATTTTATTTTATTTTTTTGCGGTACGCGGGCCTCTCACTGTTGTGGCCTCTCCCGTTGCGGAGCACAGGCTCCGGACGCGCAGACTCAGAGGCCATGGCTCATGGGCCCAGCCGCTCCGCGGCATGTGGGATCTTCCCAGACAGGGGCATGAACCCATGTCCCCTGCATCGGCAGGTGGACTCTCAACCACTGCGCCACCAGGGAAGCCCTATAGTTCTTATTTTTAACCAATGACTCTTCTCTCTCTTCTCCATCCACATCCTATTCCAGCTCATTCTTTCATAGTTAATGTGTTAGTGGTTGGTACCTGCCATCACAGACTTTTCTAGGCATGAACAAATATAAACACATGTAAATATAAAATGCTTTTGACTACAGAGGGATCATATTATACGTTTGGTTCTGAAATTTTTTGTTAATTAGCATTTGATAGAGTCAAACAGTCCAAAACAATATTGGATGGGAAGTAAGTCTCCCTTACACCCTGAATCCCCAGTTCCCTTTCCTTAGAGGCAACTCTTTCTGTATTCTTCCATAAATTTTAAGTGTATATACAAACATATATGTTTCTCTGATTTATTTTTTCTTTTTTGCGGTACGCGGGCCTCTCACTGTTATGACCTCTCCCGTTGTGGAGCACAGGCTCCGGATGCGCAGGCTCAGCGGCCATGGCTCACGGGCGTAGCCGCTCCGCGGCATGTGGGATCTTCCCGGACCGGGGCACGAACCCGTGTCCCCTGCATTGGCAGGCGGACTCTCAACCACTGCGCCACCAGGGAAGCCCTAGATTTTTTTTTTTAATGTATGCAGTGGGAGCATACTATTCACTGTTTAGCTCTTTGCTGCTTCTTTTTGTTTAACACTATTTTGGAGATTATTCCATACCAAATAACTTATGTAGCACTTAGTAAGTGCTCAGAAATGTTAATTATCATTATCATCGACACATAAAGAGCTTTCCTCTTCTCTCTCTCTCTCTTTTTGGGGGCTGCAAAACATACCACTGTAGAGGTGTGCTAGTTCCTTATTGACGGACCTCAGAATGTTTCCAATATTTGGCTATTATAAATAATGCTGCAGTGAACATCTTTGTTCCTACATCTTTGTATAGACATGTGAATATATCTGTAGGAGAAATTCCTGTTGAAAGAATGTGCCTTTTAAATTTTGTTATGTATATAGAAGGCAATGTGGCAATTGGTTGAACCCATTTCCATTCCCACCAAGGATGTCTGAGAGTGCTTGGTTCCTTGCCCCTTTCCAGAACCGCCCTGTCGTAGTTTCTTACCTGATGGGTGAAAGTGATAGCATGGTTCAGTTTGCATTTCTTTTACTAATGTGAAACTGCATTTTTTTTCATTTGATTAGCATTATTGTTGTTTCTTTTTTCTATGCCCTGTTATATCCTTTGCTGTTTTAAAATTTGCCACTATTAATTTGTCACTTGTAATTTTACTTTGCAGATATTTAAAATTTTTATAGAGCCAGATTTAGTGTTTCCTTCATGGCCTCTGGGTTTTCATTCTTGACTAGAAAGATCTTTCTTACTCTAAGAGTATTAGAAACTTCTCCAAAGTCATCTTCTAATGATATGGAATTTTACTTTTTATGTTTGAACCCTGAGCCAGTCAGATCTGTGCTTAATTATAATATTGGATTATCGTTCAGCTTATGCTCGCTTGGATGGTTGGATAACTAAATCCCAACAAAACCACAGATTGCCAGAGTAGGTTGAGTGTAGAACAGAAGACAAGGCTAATCAGCATTGTGATATAGTTAATAGTTTTCCATGATTAAAATTCAGTTTTGTCCTGTATAATTCATGACACAGGTTCTGTCTCTCCCCACCCCCAGGAGCGTTTTTTTAGATAGAAGAGGCTTCTGCTTTATTGACAATTTGCCACTGATTTGAAACACATTGATATTTATTCTTGGTGTTGCATTGATCAGAAGGCTAATATTTGGCCCTTTTATTAGTACAGAGGAAGGACTTAAGTTCACTGTTTCTTAGTTACAGTTGCTACTTCACGGTTTCCAAGATGGGTTCTTAATGACTGTAGTCAAGCAGGAAACGGAAAAGCGATGGTAGTCATTTTTCTCAGGAAAGCGTGGCGTTCTGGAATGTTGAGAGAATGTATCCATTATTATTTTTTAAGTAGTCAAAGTCACTAACACTCCTTAGTTACATTGGTTTGGGGGGGATTTATGATTTTTCTAACTAATATCTGCTACTGGGGAACATTTTTGATGGGTTTATTTGCTTTTTTTGCTAGCTGGCCAGCTTTTTCTATTCAAAATGATCAACCAAAGTAGATTCACTGGGCCGTGGTTTTCCCACCCAGGGAAACTTACTTGATTCTGCCAAGTTCTCAAACTTCTGGGACCTAAATGCAGGGTTTAATATCCCCTCTTGAAAGGACAAGTATCTATAAATCCAGAAGTCCAAAGTAGTGGTCTCCCTTTTACTGGAACCAGGAAAACTGTGGCCATGGATCGTGCCGGAGGAGGTGTGAGAGATGATCTGGGTGCCACATGAAGAAGCAAATTCAAAAAGGTGAAGTAATTGGTTCAGGATCGTAGGTAAGGATCAAAATAGGACTAGCTGGCCTTTGGACTCCTAGTCGAGCGTGCTTAGTAGATTAACACATAAAAATATGATTATTTCTTTGTAATTCTGTTGAGAATTAAAGCTCATGCAATGTATTTAATGAGCCGATGGTAACAGCTTTTTAGAGCAAATCTGTTGCATGAAGTAGCCCTTTACAAAATATATTCCAGGTGTGTTCGTAGGTGTTCATTAACGTGGAAGAAAGGGGGCAACATAGAAAACTTTTCTTTCTCTTTTTCCTTTTTTAGAAGAGTATCTTAGGGTATTAGTGTCCAGGAAAAACCCTTGACCACCGTGACCTAAAACTCAAAGCCTGATGACTCCCTGAGTCACATTGCCCTGTTGAGAGGAAGGACATTTCAGGGGTGGCCGCTGGGAGGAAAATCGTGTTTACCAACTGTGTTTCTCAGTGAAGGATCTCGTGTGGCGGATCTGTGTCAGTGTTTGTTAAGTTCCTCTGTGATGGTTCTGTCCAGGTCCTTTACTGGAAGGATCAGTGAAGTCTGAGGTTAGAGCAGGAGGAGAAGGTTGGTTCAGGCCTCTTCTGGGTAGGATTGATCAGAGCCTGTAACAGTCCTTTCTGACTTGGAGAGCTCACTTAACGTAACAGGTCAAATGAGGTAATTCACCTGCTCTTGGACCTTAACAAGATGCCTGCAGAACACAGCTCGAAGGAGACCGAAGACAAAACCTTTTGGATGATCTTGTAACTCGAGAGAGACTACTTCTGACATCCTTTAAGAACGAGGGTGCAGAACCAGATCTCATCAGGTACGATGTTTTCCTTTACAGGGTTTATGTGGTGGGTGAAATTTATTTGCAGAGATTACAGCTATTTCCTGAATGGCTTAATTTCTTTTTTTAAAATTTCTTTAACTAGTAAAATATAGTCTGTTCATTTATAGTGTTTGTTATTTTCTATGCAATGTAGTTTTCATTAAATTTCTAGATTTAGTAAACCAGATATGTTCAGCTGAATCCCATCTTGGAGGAAGGCTATTTAGGTAAAATACAAAGTCAGAAAATGTCTTTTCATTCTTTAGGTTGAGCTTTCTGCTATGTTAGCTGCCTTTTAAACTCTAGAAGTCATGTTCTTATCTGTGTTGGAAAATGATTTTTTAAAGATTTTTTTGATGTGGACCATTTTTAAAGTCTTTATTGAATTTGTTACAATATTGCTTCTGTTTTATGTTTTGGTTTTTTGGCCACGGGGCATGTGGGATCTTAGCTCCCCAACTAGGGATCGAACGAACCGGCACCTCCTGCTTTGGAAGGCGACGTCCTAACCACTGGGCCGCCAGGGAAGTCCCTGAAAATGATTTTTTTTTAATTGACTTGTTATAAAAATGTGTCCTAAAGGTTGTAGTCCATGGCTCATGGAATTAGAGGCGTGGGGCCGTTGGATTCTTCTCTCTGTTCTTTGCTGGAGAGTAATTCACACTCTACAGCGTTGTCAGCTGCTCTGTACCCGGCTCTGCTGGAAGAACCCAGAGAAGCGGTCCGGCCTTCCCAGCTGAGGTTAATGAAGTATAAATTGTGACATCTTTAGAACTGGCCTCCCCCCGGCTTCTAGAACTCTCTTAACGTCATTGTGGGAACCATCACAGATGAGATGAGGATAAAACCCTCCTCTCCCCGCCTTCCCCACGAGAGGTGATGATGCCTTCATTGTGGGGCGGCAGCTTGTTTCTGGTTAGGAGTCATACTGCTTCCCAGGGGGGGTGTTTTTTGTTTTTGTTTTTTTAAAGAGGTTTTAACCAGGCTCAGCCTCAGACAATTAAATCCAGGGGCGTGGAGGGCGTGGTCATAGAGTGGCCCCAGGTGATTCTGATTTGCAGCCAGGCTTGAAAAACCACAGCCCAAGGGCGAACGGAAGAGGATGAAGCGGCTGCTGGTCGGTCCTAGTTTTCTCTGGAGCGTGGGATCCAAGGTTTGTGGAAAGAAACGTTGAAATTTGGGAAGCTAGATGAAACGTTGGAGCTGTTTGTTTGGAGAAATAAAAGCCAGGAGTTAGGGAAGGAGGAGCTGTGTCCTGGGCAGGGTTTGTAAGTGGACGCCGAAGCCTCCGGTGAGCTGGCTGATCCGTCGTGGTGCCGGACACTGCTCGGGCGGATGCAGGAGTGAAGTGGGAGGGTGAAGGTGGTGATTCAGGGCTGGTGAAAAAGAACCGGTGAGCCAGGGGATCCAGGGCGAGGAGAGAGTGCCCTCTGTCAGGGCGGGTCTTCACATCGAAGTCCAGAAATGTAGTAAAGGTGGCGTGGGGCGGGAGAAGCAAATTTCGTAGGGGAGGAGGGGCCGAGTAGAGGTGATGGTTGGAGGAGGAGAAGACACAGACGTCCTTCTCTGTCGTGGAGGTGGCCGTTCTGATGACTAGTGACGGTGACTCTTGGGTGAGAGCCTCCTGTGTGTCAGGCTCTGCTTCTCTTCATTGTCGTTTAATGATATTGAAGGGGCCCACTTGGGCCTTAGGTCTTTTTTCCCCCAGGTTTTAAAACTTGAATATTAAAAAAATTGTGCATTCCAATAACTAAAATCATTTGAACAACAACAAAAAATGGCACCTTGATTAAACTGCATTTTACAGCCCACAGGACACTTTGAGACCAGCTTACTCTTTATTCTAGATTTCACTGCCGTCCCACCCAGCCTCCTCCTTCACCAACATGCAAGTTCTTTTCCTTTCCTGCCAGCCAGACAGGTGGATGGGAGAGGCGGGCGCGGCCTTCGTTGTCAGTAGTTTTCCATTCTTTGATGTGAAAAGGGGCAGCACAGTCATTTAAACTTGATCTAACCTCTTTGCATCTTACAAAGTTCAACAGCTACAAGAAGTAAGATAAGGCAGTGCTTGTGGGATGTACAGTGCATGTTGGCGGCGCCTCCTTAGGGCACGCCTGCTTGCTTCTCCTGTTCAGTCGCTTCTTTTGAAGGCAGTGGATTTTTCTCTTTCGTTTCTGTTTTCTTCAATCTCGACTTACCGACTTTCTCAATCTCAGCCCTATCGGGTTTGTCCGACGTGGCTGCAGAGGAAGAGGAGCGAGTTACCAGCGAGCGAGGTCCGGCCTGCGCAGTGGTCGCTGCTGAGTCTGGGCCTTAGGTCTTCCTGGGGGGTATGGTTGATTTTTTGGTCCCCCCCCTCCACTTGGGTCGACGAAAAATAATAATAGAAGAGTCTTATTGGAGCCAAACTGAGGACTAGCCCGGAAGCCTGCTTCCCAGATCACTCTTAAGAAGTAACTCCAGAGGAGCAGGGTTTTTAGCACAGTTTTATATCTTGTCAGAACAAAGTATGTTAAACAAGTCAGGGACACATTTCTTCAAGGTTTCAAAAAAACAGACCAGGATGTATACGTATAGCAGGTACAGGATGGACTTGGCACCTGGGAAGTGAATCTTATCAACGTTGGCGTTGGATTAACGTTGGCGTCCCAGGAAGAGGGGCCTTTAATCTTTATTTTTAACATGGACGGTCTTTACTTCTGGTCAGTGTGCCCTTTTCTTCAGTGATTAAAACAGGTGTACAATGTATATTTGATAGGCCACAAACAGGCTGTTTCAGGTAGCGTAAAATTCAAGTTAACTCGTCTATAAGCCAGAATGACTTCTCTAGATCTCAGTATATCAAAATTACTCCTATTGCTTGTCACCCCCATCTCTTTTTGGTCACCCTCTTCTCTCCTATGATAATGTGTTTGCTACTTAAAGCCCTACCTGTTCACGTTCAGCGTCACCTGGGTTTGTGTTTAGAAATGTAGTCTCAGACCCCACCCCCGCCCTACTCAATCGAATCTGCATTTGAACAAGATCCTCAGGTGGCTTGAATGCCCCTTCCACCTTGAAATAGTGCTTTATATCACTTGTTCTTAATTGTGGGACTCAGCATCAGAATCACCCACAAGGCTTTAAAAAAGATAAAAAAAAGACAAGCGTCCAGACCATATACTTGCAGAGTCTGAACGAGTGTCTGGTGGGCGGCCTGGGTAGCTGTAACACGGTGGGGAGCTCCTCGGGGGTGGGTGGCAGGGTGAGAACCACTGCTTTCTCTCACGGGGTTGAGAGATGAGCGCTAACGGCTTACACCTGCGTGTTTTCTGTGTGCCGGGCGCTATGCTAAGCTGTACGTGCCTGCGCTCAGATCTTTGTAACATCCCACTTTACAGGAGAGAAGCTGAGGCTTGGAGGGGTCAGGTAACTTGCACATGATTCTAAGACTAATCAGTCTCAGAGTTTGGGTTTCCTCTGGATCTGTGTGTCTTCAGATGGGAACTCTTAACCGTTGCACCATAAGAAGAGCTGGACCACGAATTAGAAGCGCTCGGCTCTGTTGCCTCCTAGTCAGTCATCTGGGCTTCAGAATCATTGACTTGAAAATGGGTGTGTGTGTTCTGCCTCTTTCATTGTTTGGACCAGGTGAGGTGATTGGAACGTGAAGGGCTTTGTAAGCTCTAAAGCCTTTACCACTACAAGATGAGTGCTTGAGGGGGACCTGGCCTCCCTGACCAGTCTCGTTTCATGTTCTGCACCTGGTTCTCCTCCCTCCTATTCTCACCTCCCACGGCTCCTTCTGTGTCCCTTTCCTCAGTGCCCGGCTTGCTGGCTGCGGTCTTGATGGTAAACAGTCGCACATTGATTCTAGCAATGGAATCCATGATGGCAGCGACTTACCTTCCTGGACGTATTTTAGCTGAAGCCTCCTTAAGCCCAAAGTAAATGAAGCAGTAGGAAGATTTTAGGGAATTTAGCAGGTCAGTAGCAGAGGTGTGTCGGATGGAGGCCCACCAAGGCCTCTGAAGTCCTATCACCAGGACGCCCCCTGCTCCTCCTGTTTATTTTAAGGCTGAGCCACCTGGTGGGCCTGCAGGTGTTGCTTATGGGTGAATGGTTGGGCTGGCCAGGGACAGAAAGACCAGCCTGAGGGGAAACTGAAGCAGGGGTAACTAATTCCTGAGGGTTTGCAATAATGAAGGTAACCGGCCAGGCTGATTTCCATGCCCTCAAGATGAAACTTTGAGGGAACCATAGATGTTTTATTCAGACACAGAAATCTGGAGTAATTCAAAGCTTGCAGAAGAGTTGACAAGCGTGTGAGCCCTGTAGAGAGACATGACTTCTGAGGATTGGCTTGATGAGGTAAAATGGATAGAGCAGACCGTGGTGGTCCACTCCAGGCACCACGGAATGCGCCCGAGAATGAGAAACCAGTGCGGCAATTAGATGTCGCTCCCTGTGAAGAAAGTCCGTAAGTCACTGAGGTATGAAAGAGGAAAGGCAATGGTAGGTGGCCTGGAAGGTGAATTACTGGTGAATCCTTGTCGGGCTAGGATTGCTTTAGACCCACTGGACCCATGTCTGTATACCTGTCTGTATTAGTTTGCTAGGGGTACTGTAATGAAGTACCACAGACCGGGTGGCTCAAACAACAGAAATGTATTTTCTTACAGTTCTGGTGGCTGGAAGTCCAAGGTTAAGGTGTCACCTTCAGAGTCGGTTCCTCCTGAGGGCCATGACAGCAGGATCTGTTCTAGGCCTCTCTCCTCGGCTTGTAGATGGCCGTTTTCCCCTCTGTCTTCTCCTCTGTCATACCCGCGTGTGTCCGTGTCCAAATTTCCTTTTCTTACTGGATTAGGGCCCACCCTCGTGACCTCACTTTAACTGCCTCTTTAAAGAACTTATCTCCAAATATTGTTCCATTCTGGATTACTGGGGGTTAAGACCTCAACGAATGAGTTTTGCCGGGGGTGGGGATTGGGAGGGATGGACACAGTTCAGCCCATAATTGTCCAAAAATAAGTCCTACACACATTCTAGGAGAATCTGATCGGTAAGGAAATGCATACAAGGTAAAACCGTTCTCAAATTCTTATGTAGAGGAAGCCCTGGGAAACCTACTCAAGGGCTGTGAAATGAACACCTAGATGGCACTGCCCAAGCCCAGCTCGTCAGGGAGGATGGCAGCAGTGCAGAGTCGATGGAGGCAGGCAGTGCGTGTGTGGATGAGTGTGTGCACGAACACAGGTTAAACTCAAGGAAACTGCTAGAAGTAGACTGTCTTAGATTTGAGGTCAGAGTTTCCAGTCTTTGATTTCACCCACATGCCCATGTCAGAGTTATTTTTGCCTTTTTTTTTCAACCCCGAATCCCCACCTTTGAGTCCTCCCCTTCCTTCCCCAACCTCCCATACCCAAATAACTCTTGCTTGGACCCAGCCTTCTGAGGATCTGAATTCAGTTGTAGACGTGAATTGGATTTGGGTTCCCAGTTCGATCTTGCCCTCCCACCTCCTGACTGTCAGGCTGCCCGGTCATTTCTGAGACCTTGTCGGGGACCTTTCAGCTGTGTCCCTGGAGAAACCTCATTCCCTCCCCTGCCCGTCGGTTGCTCTTAGGGTCTCCGGTGACTCGCAAAGATTTCTTCAGTCCTGCAGATTCCTAGTTCTGGGCTCCTCCATCGTTTCCGTTTGCTTCCCTAATCTCTGGATTCCTCCAGTAGTTTTGATGGCTTCTGTCATTCTTGATATCATTGTGGGTTGCTTTGTCACTGGGGGAGGCAGGGGGTGGGGGGTGGCTCATGTCTTGCTTTTAGGTCACAACCTACAGAAACACATTGGTCAGGAAGCCTTATCAGAACTTGAAAATGTTACAGACCTGCTCTCTCTGGCACATCTTGTCATTCATGCTAGACCATCACCACAGGTACTGTTGGAGAACTGGGGGTGATCTGCTAATCGGTATTTCGAAGCCCCGTAATAACTGGCGGCAACACCGCAAGATCAGTTGACCCAACCAGGACTCCCTGAAAACTGTCGACCCTCCCTGTCCTCCTGAGCTCTTCCCTCTTCTCTGGTTTCCTCTGTGTCCTCCTCTTCTCACCCCAAGTCTTTGCTTTCTCTCTCTCCCCCATCCCTCATTCTCAGGAGTCCTTTTGCCATCCCCTGCCCCCCAAAACTTTCCTCCTCTTTCCTCTTCCTCGTCATGTGGACTTAAGCAGAGGAGAGTATTGTCAAACTTCAGTCTGGATTAGCATTTCCTTTAAACACACACGAGTGTAGGAATCCCATAGTTGAATGCGTAGCTGTCACGTGACGGAGTCTGAGTTTTACCTTACGGATTACTGATCTTTATTCTAAAGCAGTAAGCCTTGATGTGAGCCTTGGTCTCAGTAAGCAATGGTTGACTAATTGAGGACATTTGGAAACTTGTTAAAGAAGTCTCTGTAACAATGTCTCTTGGAAGAAGATAAGCCCTAATTTATAAAGCAGTGACACAGCTTCTGATTGAAAACCCTGCTGCCCTTTATATTTGAGAGCACTGCCAATTCTCACGATTAGTTAAATCTTTGTAAAGAGAGAAAAAAAAATCATTGCATACCTCAGTGCGCTGTGACCATCTCAGAGATTATGTGATTAACTCGGCTGTAGTGGGTGGCTAATTGGGTAAGCTTTAATCTTCACACCACCAAGTACATTGAGGATTATAGGAAATAGGAAGTTATTTAGAGGTTGAGACGGTAATGTGTCAGGAATCCTATATTAACAAGCAGACCAACTGCTAACATCAAAAGGATAGAAGAAAATGAAATGTTCACATTTTCTTCGAGTGAGCTTTACACTTAATTTCAGATATTTACTTTTCCTTGGAGCTGCTAAAAATATATATATACTTCCAATGTATATTTCATTTCACTGTATTGGCAGCCAAGGGAGGCAAAAGAAAAATTTGCATCGAATATTCCATTAAAAGTATTGCCCTTCTACCATTTTCGATCATTGAATGTTTTCTTTCAATTTAAAGCTTGATTTATAAGAAGGATGATTGCCATCCGATAGTACTGAGATTTCCTAAAAAATTATTCGTTTATACTTTGTTGCTTGAAGTTATGAACACATGATGAACCGGCTCTTCCAGAAGAGGAAATCTCTGAGGAATATACTCCTGCATCATTAGCTGTGAGACAACGGATAAGCCATAATTTATCCTTTTTACTTATGCCCCAGAAATACACTAACTTTCTGGGTCATCTGGCATGTAAAGGATATGCTGAAATCAGTAAAGGTGTGCTTCTCTCTCTCTTTGAGTGACCCCAAGGATAGTTGAACTAAGGTGGTATTAAGTGCAGTCAAGAATATTAAATTTCTCTAATTTAATAAACTAGTTAAGGAATAAAAAATGTGGTAAATGGAAGCTTTTCTTTTGAGTGCCTGTTACGAGTGGTGGCAAAAAAACCCTAAACAAAACAAACGAACAAAGTCTAGTTTTTACATTTGAGCTCTTTACAGTTCAGCAAGAAAGACATGAATTAAAGATTCATACAAATAAGTAAAATCAGTTCAGAAAAATATATTGTGCTTTGAGGGAATATTAGTGGGGAGCTGATTTAGCTAGGGAAGCCATGTGGTTTTAATATATATATATATTTTTTGCAAGCCTATATTTTGTTTCTCCATCTAAATTTTAAATACCTTGAGGACGGGGACCAAAACCTAACACAATGGTTAATAACTATTTGCTCACTGAATGAAAATCTTTTGCTTTTCCAGTATCTTTTATAAATACCTAGTGGGAGTTTGGTATATAGCAGGCGCTCAGCAGATTTCTGTTGATTGAAAGGTAGACTGAGTCGGGATGTGATAGGCTGGGCTCTGTAAACAAACCTGGGACCCTCAGGGGAATACCAGATGAAAGCATTTTTTGCCTGCCTTATATAAAGTCTGGTGGTTCTCTGGGGCAGCTCCCTTCAAAGGGTGAGTCAGGGTTTCCCACCATGTGGCTGTGCTGTCTTTGACACGAGACCTGCATGCTCGCTGTGAGGGGAGAAGAGAGAGGGTGTGGAGGCCTCGCCCCCTCTCATGCCATCGCCTAGAAGTTGCGTCCGTAGCAGCCCGTTGGCCGTAACCAATCACATGGCTCTAACCTGCCTGCCGGGGAGGCTGGGAAATGTAGTCTTTGACTACACTCACAAAGAGGCGCATGAAATGGGACTTGGGGCAACCCCTCACTTTTTGTGTCTGCCTCACTGATTATTTGGGGTGGTTTGATGGAAAGATAAGTAACTTTGGTACATAGTCTGCCTATTTTCTTAATTAGCGGAGATTAGAATCAGAAGTTAATAGAGGCACATGAGGTGGGCTGAGAGGCGACCCTGGTGGGGTTTGTTCGCCTTTTATAATGCTCATTCTGAAAGAGTTCAGGCAGGCAGGGGAAACAAGACAGAAATTCAGTGCAAATGGGTATATACAGTGCAGACTAGAAAGGGAGGTTGTGTCTGCAGCAGTCAGAGGAGGAGAAGGACCAAGGAAAGCATCTAAAAGGTCTGGAAAAGAAGACGGTGTTTATTCTTACCCTCACCAAGGGGGTGCCTGGTTTAGCTCACGCATTAGTATTACAGTCACGATGCCCTCAGCTGCAGGGAACAGATAACCCTATGCAAAACCACTTACATAAGGAAAAATACCTCTGTCTAATAAATTCCAAGTTAGAGAATTGAGAGGGATGGTTAATTCCACAGTCGGTGATGATCCAGGTTCTGGCCATGTCTTTGTTTTGCCTTCGTCTTCAGACCGACTCCTCTTGGTCGAGAATACCTGTAGAAAGTTCCCAGCCACACTCCAGACTTCAGTAGGCGAGGCAGGAGGGTATGTCTTGCATAAGTAATGTATTCACGTGTCTGAGACATTTTTTTTCCGAAACTTTCTATTTTTTTTTTTTTTGAAGATGTTGGGGGTAGGAGTTTATTTATTTATTTTTGCTGTGCTGGGTCTTCGTTTCTGTGCGAGGGCTTTCTCTAGTTGTGGCAAGCCGGCGCCACTCTTCATCGTGGTGCGCGGGCCTCTCACTATCACGGCCTCTCTTGTTGCGGAGCACAGACTCCAGACGCGCAGGCTCAGTAGTTGTGGCTCACGGGCCTAGTTGCTCCGCGGCATGTGGGTTCCTCCCACACCAGGGCTCGAACCCGTGTCCCCTGCATTAGCAGGCAGATTCTCAACCACTGCGCCACCCGGGAAGCCCGTGGCTGAGACATTTTAAAAGCACTTACCAGTGTTCAGTGAAAAGCCTCCCTCCTGTGTGCCCCCCTCCTCAACAAATACCAGTGTTAATAATTTTTGGTATATGTTTCCAAGGTTCTCTTGAATATATGCCAGCAAATAGGAATATTTTTATTTCCCTCCATCTTTTACACAAACGGTAGCATACTACACAAATTATTCTACAGCATTCTTTTGTCATCTAAATATCCTGGAGATCTCCCCAAACCAGCACATGAGGTTTTGTCATTAGCTTTGGGGTTTTTTTCTTTTTTTGAAATATGAGGGTTGATGTTGTAATTGAATCCTCTGTCATTAGTTTTTTTTATAGCCTTATATTTCATTGTATGCACTACTGTAATTTAACTAGTTTCCTATTGATATGTGTATTGTTTCCACTCTATTACATTTGTGTATATATATTACATAGTTTTTTTTCCTATTACAAAGATATAGTGGTGAATAACCTTATACATAAGGGATTTCATATGTGTGAAGGTCTAGGTCTATCTCTAGATAAGTTCTTAGAAGAAGGATGGCTGGGCCAAAGGATATATGCATTTATAATTTTCATAGAACCAGTTTAACCTTGTGCTAGCAACTTATGTGACTGCCTGTTTCCGTACAGTCTTCTCCAAAGAGTGTTATTAAATTTTGTATCCTATTCCAATCTAGTATATGAAGATAGTTCTGATGTTAAATTTTTGTTAAATTTGTTTACTCTGTTAAATATTTGATCCATTTGGAATTTGAAGTATGAATCACACTTTTTCCCCTATTTGACTATTTTTGTGACTGACTACATTTTTTTTTTTTACTGAGTCATCCATCTTCACAAATTCTGAGATGAGATTTATCGTATAATACATTTGCATATATGTTTGGATCTGTTTCTGGACTTCGTAAGGCATTTCATTGATCTCTGTGCTAATACCATTTTGTGGCTTTATTATAAGTTTTGGTACATGATAGGGCTAGTCTTCTGTCATTGTACTACTTAAACAATTTTCATTTAAAAAACCCCTCAAAATCAGCTAATCTAATTCCAAAAAAGAGAAATAACTGTTGGTTTTTTAAAAATTGGGGTTACATGAAATCTTAATCCTTTATAATGTTGAATTTTCCTACCCAAGAATATGGGGGTTTTTTTCTGTTTGTTCAAGCCATCTTTCAGGCCTTTCAGAATGTTTTCTTCAAATACACATTTCTGGTTTAATTTATTTTGAGGTATTTTATCGTTTTGGTGGTAGTTTTAAATTCAGTTTTTCATTTCGTCATGCTTTTTGATGTTTATATGAAAACTGGATATCTGGATGCTATTATATGTAAACAGCCTAATTCTGATTGTTTTCAGTAGTTTTTCTGTTGATTCTCTTGTATTTTCCAGTTATTTTCTAAGAGGGGGAAAAAAACACCTCCTGGAAGCTTCACAGTAGACTTTGGCTCAAAACAGAAGTAGGCTAGGATTGTATCACATGCTATGTTATACCAAGAGCCATGGTGGAACGGAGTTGCCATGATTGGCTTGGTTTATTCAGGATAGATACATCCCTGAACTGAAACTGAGGACAGGCTTATGTTCCCTGAGCAGTGGAGCCTTGAACAAAATTGAATTCTGATAACAAGGGAGAAAGGACATAGAGATGTTGGGTGGGACCGCTGTACCACCCCTCCTCTGTGTTCCCTTAGCAACAGTGACTCTCTTCATCTTGAAGTTTCTTCTGACACCAGAGACTCCAGGTTCCTCACTACTGTGACCTCAGTAAGTTCTTGAAATCCCAGAGAAGTGGTAGCTCACTGGCCTTCTGGGTTATTTTATTTAGGTTCAAGTGGAACTTGGATAATTGCCTTAAATCTCTGGTTCACTGTTTAAAGAAGCTGGGCTATTTACTCTTACCTGTATTCCTGAAGAGGTTTAGGAGAAGTGCTTTCGAAGCAGAACCCAGTTTCAACAGCAACACATTTATACAGTTTCATAGAACCGGCTGCTTCTGTGGACAGATGATCTCGTGCATTTTGTTAATTATTGTTTAATTCCATTTGGGAGGTAATAGCTTCTGACTTTGTCTCCATGTTCTGGAGAAACATAGGTCAAATAGGTTAATTTGTTGCGGGGACTGATACTTAGGGACAAGAGGGAGTGTTTGAAACATGGACCGACTTGAAAAATCTGGAATATATGTTGCCTTAGCAGTTTTTTTTCTGTATTAACTACTGGTCTGATACTAGCCATGCAAAGTGTACGGTGACCATGTTTTCTTGGGGGGAAAAACTGGATATGTCATATGACCAAGTATTTCTTTTGACTTTTCTGGAAGAGGCAGTTTGGTTGATGGTGTCAGGCCAAAATGTTGATGCTTTGGGATGTTCCGGTGGTTAATGGGAACGAATAGAATACTTGCTTTTGAAAACATGTAAAACATAAATTTACTTTTAAAGATGTTTATCACATATAAACACCCAACTGTACAAAAAGGTTACCGATGAAAACTGGAGTGCCCTCCCACTTCTGGCATGCATTTTCCCTTTTCCTCCCTGGAGGCAGCAACTTCTAACAGTTTTGTGTATCCTTCTAGAAAGGTAATACACATGTATAAGGATACACATCTCCAGTCACTCTCACCCTTTCAGTTTTTAGTGTGAATTATAGTGTAAAATGTCCTCTTTACTGTGTGTTACCTTTTTTGTCTAGCAGTGTATCTTGGGGCTTATGAAGTAGGATGTTTAAATAGTACTCTTAAATATCTTGAAATTGTCTCAAACTTGACAGAATAGCTCTTTTGAAGTGTTTCAGTTATGTATACTAACAAGACTGATTATCACTTGAAGGTCATTTAGCCCAGATTTTTTTTTCTCCGTGGGCTAGGAAAGGAAGCTCTGTTAGCAGCTTGACTTCCAATTAGATACTAATGGTAAAGAAGGATTATCCATTTGGATGACTGATCAAGGGAGTGAACCCAGAGACGTTAAGACCTAGGTGAATATCAGTCGTTACAATCCCACACTGTTGCTCAAGTCAGTGAAGGTGGCCAGTTACCACTGTGTGATACAGCATGGTCTGTCCATGAGCTCGCAGCAGCAACCTGGTAGTTCCTCTCCTAGGAAGGTCTTGAAAGCTGGACAACAAAGACATACCAAATGAAACAAACTTAAAAGGTGCTATTTATAACAGTATTTTAAAAACAGGAGATACGTAGGAATAAGTCAAATGAAAGTATGAAACCTCTATACTAAAAACTATAAAGCATTTAGAGAAAGGAAGGAAAACCTAATAGAGGGATAACCATGTTCACAGATTGGGAGGACTCCGTACTGTAAAGATGTTAGTTCTCTTAAAATTGATCTGTAGATTCAGAGCAAACCCGTTTAGAGTCCCCAGCCAGTTTTTTTTGTTGTCACTTAAGCTGATTCTAAGGTATATATGGTAATTTTGAAGAGCCAAGGCAATTTTGAAGAAAAGAAGTTTTGAACACTCACGTGATCATTTATCAAGACTTAACCGTAAAGCTGCAGTGTGGTGTTGGCACAAGGACAGGCCAGTAAACCAGTGGATCAAAATAGAGTCCAGAAACAGCCCTCCATACACATGTTGTCACATGATTTATGACAGGTGACACTGCAGTGCAGTGGAGAAAAGATCTTTTCAATAAATAGTGTTAGGTCAGCTGAATGTCCACATGGAAAAAAACCAAATCTTAGCCTCTACAGTCAACCTTCCATGAAAATCAATTCCAGAACGATTGTAGACCTAAATGTGAAAGGTAAACTAAAACTTTTAAGAAAATGTAGGAAGATATCTTTATGACGTTGAGAATAGGCAAAGATTTCTTAAACAGAACACAAAGACTGAATGTGAAGGAGATGCATGGTAAATTGGATTTCATTAAAATAAATTCTGTGTATCAAAAGATAGCACAGAGAGAGTGAAAGCCAAGCCATAGAATGGGAATCTAGATTTGCAGTGAATATATCTGGCACGTAAGATATATTTGACACGGAATATATAAAGAGCCCCCATAAATCAAGAAAAACTCCTTAGGGAAAAAATAGGCAGACAACTTGATGTTGTACTTGACAAAAGAGGATGTCCAGTGGCTGAACACATGAAAAGGTATTCAGCCTCTCCAGTCATCAGGAAATTGCAAACTAAAGCCATGCTGTCATACCATTACGCCTGCCAGATTGGCTAAAATTAAAATTACAGATGTCTCAGGAGTTACTAAGATGTGGAGCCACTGGAGTTCTCATGTCCTGCTGGAGGGACCATCATTTTACAACCACTCTGGAAAGCTCTCTGAAAACTGTACTAAAGACATGTACGTGTTGATAGCATCCTTCCAAATAGTCCCACCTGGAAACAACCACTGAACACCAACACTGTAGCGGATAAATACATGATGGCGTATTTTATACAATGATCCTAATGAGAGGAAACGATCTACAGCCACACACCACACACTGGATGCATCTCACAAACACAGCACTGGGTGAAATAAGCCAGGCAGAAGCTTGCGTACCGTATGGATTCCATTCTATAAAGGCAGGCCTTGTATATGGTGTTACCAGTAATGAAAGTGGTTCCCTTTGGGGGAAGTAGTGACCAGAAGGGGGCATGGGAGGTCCTGGGGTTCTGCTTACGCTCCGTTTCTTATCCTGGGTAGTGATTCACTTTGTGAATTCTTTGAGCTCTACGCTTCGGTTTCTTTGCCTGTATGTTCTACTTGAATTTAAAAATTCGTAAATACACATGTATATACACTTTTATGTAATACATATGTATATATACTTATAAGTATACTTACATATACACGTATACTTACAATATATAGCATAATGTATACTTACATTACATATATGCTTAGTGTATATATTACATATGTATGTGTATGTATACGTATATAGCCATGTATACTTATGTATAAGTATACATGCATATATACACTGAGACGCTTGTGTATCTATCCGTACGTGTGTGTGTGTATGTATGCATGCACACACATACACAGCTATGTCTTGAACAGGCCACAAGATGGAGATGTAAGTCAATAGAAGGGGAGACATACTCAGACCTTTCCAGTTTCTAGATTTTTAAAAGTTAGGGTTCTCCTCCCTTGAGAGTGAGGAGAGAAGGGTTGATTGCTTGGACTGTCCAACTTTGGAGGAGGAATCGCTTACCGTTCAGTTCTCTTTCATCTTTTCCCCCCTCCTCTGTGTCACCGCAAACCCATTTGTCATGTTTAAACTTCCTCCTCAGGGCCTCTCTGTAGACTTTTTCCCCGTCCATCTGCAAGCTGCTTATTCTTGTTTCTTTCCCCCTCTTTCATCTTCCTGCCTTTTCCTGTCACATCTTTCTCTTCCATTGCTCTTTTCCCCCTGGAAGAAGATGTTTGATTTTGGCATTTCTTGGTTTTAGTTTCTGCTTCCCATTCTTAATTTTGAAAGAGAGGAACCCTTTCAGTGCCTTTGATAGTCTTCACTGAAATGGCCTTTACTTTTGTAGGTCTTTGCTGCCTTATCCGCTCTCCTTCCCTGGTTCTCCCGCCCTATGGGGAAATGACTCATCTTTTATTGAATTTAAAACAAATTATCCACACGATACACACTCATGATAACAAGTCAGTCTACACTGAGGTATGACCCAAAGTTAATACCCTCTCCCCCTTCCTTCCCTCCAGTGTCATTCTCCTGATGTAACCTGTGTTAACCTCCCCACATTTATCTGTGCTTGTACAAATATTTACAAGTGTAGTTACATGAATATGCATTTTCCTTTCCTATTTTGTGGAAAAGAATTTTACATATTACTCTGTAATTTAGTGTTTTTCATTTAAATTTGGGCATTCCTCTAACAAACAGATTTAACAAAATTCTCTTCAATAGCTGCATTATTTCACGATAGAAATAGGCAGTCACTTTTCCAGCCACTCCCCATTTGATGAATATTGGGTGGTTTAGTTTTTTGCCATTACAAACAATGACGTGGTAAATATCCATGAAGACTGTGGCGTCTATCTCTATAAGACAGATTTCCCCTAAGTGGGGTTATTGGGACAAAAGGTATGGGTGTTCAAAATGTAACAGGTTCTGCCATGTCTGTTTCTTAAAAGTTATAGTGCTTTACGTTTCCTCTGACGGTATATGGGAGAGCCCATTTCCCTACACCGTAGGTGTCGGCGGGTGTTACAGAACTGGTTGGGTTATGCTGATCTGATGGGTGAGAAATGGTATCTTGTTTTGAATTGCAGTCCTTAACTACTGGTACAGTTGTGACTTTTGATGGGGAAAATAAAAAGATTTCCTACTTCTGCATGATTACTTTTATTATTTGGTTTTTTTTTACGGCGTTGGGTCTTCATTTGCTGGGTGTGGGCTTTCTCTAGTTGTGGCGGGCGGGGGCTGCTCTTTGTGGTGCGGTGGCTTCTCGTTGCAGAGCACGGGCTCTAGGGGCGCGGGTTTCAGTAGTTGCGGTGCACAGGCTCAGTAGTTGTGGCTTGTGGGCTTAGTTGCTCCACGGCATGTGGGATCTTCCCGGACCAGGGCTCGAACCAGTGTCCCCTGCATTGGCGGGCAGATTCTTAACAACTCCGCCACCAGGGAAGTCCTCATGCATTACTTTTAAATGATAAAACTCACTTGGGAATTGAAAAAGGAAGCAAATTCTTGGCAGTGAATAAACAGGAAGAAAGGAGTTATCTATACACACTGTATTGTAAGTTATGTTGACTTATTTTTTATAAAGCCTCTATAATACTTTCCAACTTGTGCTTCTTATAAGTGAAAATTGTAAAGAAACTGAAAAAAGAAAATTTTCTTGTCTATTAAAAGAAGGACTTCCCTGGTGGCATAGTGGTTAGGAATCCGCTTGCCAATGCAGGGGACACAGGTTTGAGCCCTAGTCCAGAAGATCCCACGTGCCGCGGAGCAACTAAGCCCGTGCACCACAACTACTGAGCCTGCGCTCTAGAGCCCGCCAGCCACAACTACTGAAGCCTGTGCTGCACAAGAGAAGCCACCGCAATGAGAAGTCCGCGCACCACAACCAAGAGCAGGCCCCACTTGCCGCAACTAGAGAAAGCCCATGCACAGCAATGAAGACCTAATGCAGCATAAAATAAAATAAATTTTTTAAAGAAGCTGTTTCTCCCTCCCCCTCTTCTGTATTTGCCAAGCACTTTCATACAGATGATTTTATTTGACCGTCATAATAATCTCCAAGGTAAGCAGAGAAGGGATTACTTTTTTGGTTTACAGATGAGGAAACTCACTGTGCCCAGGGTGGGTTAATGGCAGAAGGAGAACTAGAGCTCATCTCCTTGACCTTGGCTATGGGTTTCGTTTCTCGGGCCTCCCTTTCTCTGAATTGTGGTCCCTTGCAGGGACCCTCATCATCTGTTCCTTCTCACTAGCTTTGAGTACTTTGCCCTCCTGTTCACTGCACTTAGTAGAATCCAGCCAAGGATTGCTAACTTTGCACACGTAATTCAGTGGATGGAGCAAAGGGTTTACAATTAGAAAACCTGGGTGTGAATCTTGACTCCATTTCGTTTTCTGTAACATGAAAATAATCATGACTCCTCAAAACGTTGTGAAGTTTGGATGAGAAATATTTGTGACGGTGTATATTTGTGCTTTTGTGAAGTGGTCTATAAACATTCCAGAACACTTGCTGTCACTGATCTTAGCAGAGGGGAATTCAGAGGTGGCACGTCTTTCTATCCTGCTCAACACAATTGGAGAACAGTCCGTGATGGTTTATAAGTATGTGCTAAATGATGTGGCCTGGGCCATAAATGGTCTAGGAGATTGGAGGAGAGAGAGATCCATGTGAGGTGGAGGAAGTTGAGAAGAACTGGATGGAATGAGACTTGAGATCGCCATTGTGGAGTGAGTAGGGTTTGTACCGCTTACGGTTTCCCTCCTTTAACCCTACTCTTTCCAGACCTGTAATTTCCATACCCATCTGTGTATTGGTGCCTGGGTGGTGGCATAAAACTTCACCTGAGGGAGACTACAGATTTCTGGGCCTTGGCTCCAGAGGGAGAGGATGCCGTGGTTATTATGAATTTGAGTTTTTGGATATGAACTAGATTGATAAGAAACAAGGTTATTGAGGTGGAAATGACGACTGTATGGGCGGTACTTTTGTGCATCTCGAGCATATACATTATTTGTTCACACCCTTCAACAGTTTCAGTGCCAAATTTGGATTTTGTACATCAGCTGACAAATAGAAAATTCTAGCATAGAATTTTTAACACCGTAGAGCATTGCAGTGTTTAATTCTACTCCCTTCCAGCCAATTTCATTTTACTGGACTTGCATCTTTGTCCAGAGAACAGTGTTAATTTGCACAACTAATTGAATATTTTAGTGCCTTGTATCTTTAAATGAGTGAGAATGGAAACACATATAAAGGGGAAAACAGGTTGAGGCAAAGATGGAAATCACTGGGCACGCCTAATGCCTAAATGCAAATTGTCAGCCTCATTGGGTTCTCATTGGATTTATCATTTAAGTGTGTTTGGTCCTGCAGAACAAAGTGAAAGAAGATGTAGAACATTTGTTATTGAAATGAGTGTCGAAAAGGCACAACAGAAACTCCCTTGTAATATGGAAGCGTATTGTTGACTTTCACTCTTTCTCTTTCTAAACGTGTTTTCAAGACTCCACTGTGTAATAAAGTAAGGAGCTGCTTGTAATAAATGGTAATTATTGGTTAACATTTATTTTGTACTTTAATCGCTAACCAGCAGATGGCGCTCAGTCACCAGACATCTGGCAGAGCAGCTAATTCATCTTTCACTTAGAATTCTTAGGTTTTTATACACCAAGGTCGTAATATATAGCACAGAAAACTACTTAGTATCCTGTGATAAACGATAATGGAAACATAAAAAGTCTACATGTGTATAACTGAGTCACTTTGCTGTACGGCAGAGATGAGCACAACATTGTACATCAACTATATGTCAATTTAAAAAAAGACAAAACCTAAGAATTCTGTGTTTTTTTTTTTTTTTTTCAATCACCCGTTCCTGTCCTCCTTCGACTTTGCAGGTACCATGACAGTGACATTAAGGTAAAAGTAAAGAATTGTTCCCTTTGGTTTTATTTGCTTGATTTTAGATTGCCTGGATGACTCGAGAATAGCACACAGAGGTTTCTCAAATTCAGGTCAGAGGCCAAAATAATGATTTCTGATGGCCTTTCCCCCCCTGCACTTGTGTTCTTCTGTGAGCTGTTTTGTTAAGTTTTACTGTTACATTTAAAACTTCTTACTGGTAACGTTTAGCCAGCAGTGAATAGGGAGAAAAATGAGAGTGGTTTACAATTAAAAAATTATTTGCTTACGGTAGATTTTAAAGATGCTGTTGTGAGACTTGCCTTGAATGACATGTAAGTAAGAGATTTTCCTTGCTTGAGGTCTTACTGTTCTGGACTAATACTAATTAGTCTAAACAAATTGAATAATCTTTATTCAATTAGTTAACAACAACAAAAATTTGAGTACTTTGCAAAAGGCTCAGTGTTAGGCATTTATTGTCCCTGGAGTACCAGCTTCCTGAGGTCAGATACTTGTCTTTCTTGTTCTCTTCCAAGCCCCTAGATTCATGCTGGCACATAGAAGGGACTCAGTAAGTGTGTGTAGGACAGATGGTTGGATGAATAGGTGGATGGGATGCAAAAACACAATTGGGCAGAGTACTGGACTTAAAGAAGTTAGCTGTCTAGTAAATATGGCCACAAGTAGCCACAAATCCATAGCTTATGATCTTGACAGCAGTTTTACTTTGGGGTTGTTACGGGAGTTATGTCGAAATCTGAGAAAATTCCGAAAGGAAATGAAACATTTCCCTAAGTTGTGTCAATTCTCCAAGTCACCCAGTTTGGAAATCTTGATCCTCTGTCTCCATTCTACTCACCAGCACTTGTGGAGCTTTCCTTTGAATTGCTGGGTGAATCGTCCCTTCCCTGCCATTCTATCTTGGCATTTCCCTCATCCAGACCCCCATCCCCTTCTGCCTAAATTGTAGTAGCCTTCTGGTCTACCTCCCTGACTGCGGCCTCTCCTCAGTGTAAGCCAGCCTGGATATTGTTGCCAGATTTTGCCTTTAAAGAATGTATGTCAAAGGAAACTATTTCTGATTGAAATTTGAGCCTCTGTGCATCTTTATATTCATGGAAAGAAACTAGCTGAGAAAGCTTTGAGAAGGGAAATCACCCTTTCAGACCATAGTAGCATTTCACATCTACAGGCAAGTCTAGTTACAAAGCTCTGTAGACTCGATTCAACTCACTGACACCCTAGAAATATCATCTCTAGTCCTGACTGCAAACCTCTCTGTGACCTGTGAATACTCAAACACCGATGTTTTTTCAGACAAACATGTTTATGGTCACTTTGACATCTTTTGGAAATGCTAAGAAAAGCTGCTTCTTGGAATCCACTGCTTTTTCAATTCTATATTCGGTTGATAAGAACACCCTCCCTGTGAACTCTAACAAGTTTCAACTACATTTGTCAGCAGAAAAACATGGATTAACTGCAACCCCCCCATATTGTCATAATTTAATAATGTGTATCACTTTCTTTTGGGGATAAAAATGAAATATTTTTACAGTGTCAGAAGGGACTAAAACTTTTTGGTAAAATCTTAAGACAGATATCTAACCTGTTTAGTAATGTGACATTTGACAAGTTCCATTTTATTAGATAAGTTCCATCTTGAAAATATGGGTAAAAATGATGGATTTATTTTTAAAAACATTTCAAGTCTACCCTAACCTCAGAAGCATAGTATTTAGCATTTCCTTTCTTTAACTGACTTTTCAAAGGAGAAACACTCCTTCATTGTCCTTCCAAAAGTGGGCTTGAGCTGCAAGGTGTTTTAGTGACAGAATTCCCGTTCAAGTTAAAATTCTCTCCATGTGCTTGAACAATGTCAGTCTTTGCTGCTAAACTCCTGAAGGCAGGTAGCAGTTAAGATTTCTTTTGACTTTTTTTTCCTTTAATCTCAAAATAAATGTTAAATATCCCTCTCATTTTGTCTCTCGCTTAAAAAGCTCGGTGGTCGTCTTAGTTCTGTTTCATAAACACGTACTGAATGCTTCTCCAGCATACTCAGAGGAACTGTCTTTCTGGTCCTAGGGATATAAACATGACTGTCATGTGGCCTCTTTCCTTCCAGAGCTCATAACTTAGGAAGGGAGACAGGTGAGTAAATAACTAACTGCAATCCTGCTTGATAAATGCCACGTTGGAGGTTTTGCACGAAGTGCCGTGAGAGCACCAGGAGTGATGGATTTAAGGGAAGGAGGGGGTGGGGACGGGAATCGGGAAAGACTAAACAGCAGAAGTGACATTTGAGTTGAGCCTTGGGGGATGAATAGAATTTTGCCAGATGGACAAAGGGGTGTGGGGGTGGGGACTCTCCAGCCTCATACAAAAACATGAGGGTGTGAAAGTTTGTGCCTTTGTCTGAGACGTGGTAAGAGTCTTAAGGCTGAAGGAAGAGTAGGGTTATGGAAGGGGGTGTCGGGAGATGACGTTGCAGAGATCACTGGGGCCATGTTGTAAAGCTTAAGTTTGACCTGTAGCTTCTAGGGAGTCGTGACAGTTTTAAAATAGGGGAGATCTCTGGTCTAGAAAGATCGTTCTGGCAGCAGAGTGTAAGGGGATTTGAATCGGGGTGACTGGGAACAAGGAGACCGGTTGGAGGCTATGAGCTGCTTCTACATGAGAGATGATGAAATGGGGCGTGGCCTTGAGAACCAGCTCCAAGGGAGGTCTTGGGAATTGATGAGATGTGGCCGGGGTGTGGAGGTGAGGGGGGTTGGATGACTTGGGAATACAGTGATGCCGCTAGAGAGGATAGGAGGAGAAACAGCTTATGAGGTGAAGGTAGTGAATTTGATTTTGGGTGTGTTGAATTTGGAGTGGAGTTCCCAGCTGGAGAGCCCTAAAGGAAAATCCATAAATGTAGATAGAAGAGCCTGTAGGGAGATGGTGTGGGTAGAGAAATTTGAAAGTCGGTGATTTTTCAATCAGGATGAGGGATGGGAGGACCTGCCTGCCCTGGATTGTGATATGTGGGGTTTCTTTTTAACTATTTGTACGCCGTTCCTCCCCCACCGTCAGATTTCTGATAGTGCCCTGCCAGGGCGGGAGCCCCCAGGTGAGAATCCACCACCATGATGACTCGAGAATATGGCCTGTTTCATTCATATTGGGGAGTAAAAATGGTGTGAGCACTGCTAACATCTGTCCTTACAGCCTGAAACCACAGGTAAAATTGCCCAGGGAGAGACAGTATAGCAAGAAGAGAAGATCTAAGTAGAATCCCTGAGGCACACTTCTATTTAAAGGGCAGATGGAAGAAGAGGTACCTGCAAGTTGCAGAGAAGGACCTGCCCGTGGGAGAGAGTGGCATGGAAGGAGCGGAGGGAGGAGGGGTTTCCTGGATACTGGAAGAAGGTCAGCAGTGGCCAGTGAGGCCTGGAGGACGGGGGAAGTGAGAACTGGCACGAGGTTTTGTCAGTAAGGAGGTTATGGTTGAGAAAAGTCTCAGCAGTGTGATGGGGTAGAAGTTGGATCACGGGGGCTGAAGAGTGAACCCCAAGGGTCAAGAAGTAGAGCTGGTGAGCACGGTCCATTCTCTTTTTTTTTTTTTTTTTTTTTAATATTTAGCTGCTTTGCGTCTTTGTTGCTGCTCACAGGCTCTCTAGTTGTGGTGAGCGGGGGCTACTTTTCGTTGCGGTGCGCGGGCTTCTCATTGCGGTGGCTTCTCGTTGCGGAGCACGGGCTTTAGGCACGCGGGCTTCAGTAGTTGTGGCTCACGGGCTCTAGAGCACAGGCTCAGTAGTTGTGGCGCACGGGCTTAGTTGCTCCGTGGCATGTGGGATCCTCCTGGACCAGGGCTCGAACCCGTGTCCCCTGCATTGGCAGGTGGATTCTTACCCACTGCGCCACCAGGGAAGCCCCTCATTACCATCATTTTAAAAATCCTATGAGTCATACTATACTATACTATACTATACATACTATACTATACATACATACTAGAGTGAGTGGCTGTTCCCATCTGGGTAGAAATGGTCGGATATGGTTTCATCCACAAGATGCTCCTCACAGTTTGCACAGAATGTGGGCAGGTGGAGGCAGAAGGGGAGATACCTGGAGTGAGAAGGATCCTGTAAACATGGGACTGAGGCCAGAAGTGTGTGTTCTGTGTTCCTTGGCCAGCAAGGAGCCCAATATGTCTCGTGCAGAAGGAGCCTATGGGTTATGAGAGGGAGTCAAGATTAGGATGGATAATTCAGAATTGGTGTTATAAATGCTATGCTATATTCATAGACTTGGTTTTGAAACCCTGCATGTGTTTCTATCTGAGCAGCCAAATATGAAATAAGAAAGTAAGTGGTCATTTTTAATGCTATAACCTGTAGGGGCAACGTTATATCTTCTCGAGAAATAATATTTGTGCCTTTGGTGCCACCTGTGAGACAGACTTTGTCCGAATAGAAAGGCCACTTCCATTTGGCCTTGTGTTTTGAAATTTAAGACCTTCATTTATGATTATTGACTCAGATGTCTCATGGAGGATTAGTAAAACTATTATGCACTGCCACCGTCTCCTTTACAGGCTGTAATTCTCCTGGGGACCAGGCTTGGGCCTTATTTATCTGCGTATCTCTTCCAGCACTGAACACAGTTGCTGGCATAAACTAAGCATGCAATAAATTGCAGTCGAATTGAATTTTCAAAGCAGGTGAGGCGAGCCCCCTCGGCACTCGTGGGAGTGATTTGCAGCAGAGCTATGTTTTTCGAGTTATGTAACGCCTGTAATCTTGTTCTCAGGTCCAGCCTGATGACTGGAGGGGCCAAGCGAGGAGGACCCAACCCGTGGCTCTTCGAGGAGCCGGAGGAGACCAGAGGCTTGGGTTTTGATGAAATCCGGGAACAGCAGCAGAAAATTATCCAAGGTACTAAATACCCCAAGAGCGTGGGCTCAGAAACATTGTCAGATTTGTTACCATAGCCTTGGGGATATCCCTCATACCCACTGAAAATCGGAGGTAAGACTGTTGGTCTCGGAGAGCTCTTGGCGCTTTTGTGCCTCAGGGTACCTGAAGATTAGACAAACGCTGTTGTCCATCCAGGTAGCTCATGGAAGTAGGGATTCTCTCCTGGGAGAAGGACAGAGCAGTTCTGAGTCTGATCAGTCCAGGTGACTCTGAGGCATGTGCCCCCTCCCTGTTCTCCACGATTGGGGATCATTCTCCAAAGAAAGACTCCATCTTTTTCACATATAAGTCAATTTGTTTTATTTTTTACTTTTTAATTTTTTATTGGAGTATGGTTGCTTTACAATGTTGTTAGTTTCTGCTGTACAAAGAAGTGATTTTGGCTTTTACCTTCAAGTTCATCTTGCCCAGTGGCTTTTAAAACTGCTAATTTCTTCTCGTTAATTTCAGAAGTAACGCCTATTTGTTATACAAAGTTCAAACAATATAGGGATATATAAGATGAAAAGCTGTATCTATTGTTTCTCCGATCTCAAACTGTAAACAGATGAACAATATATTTCCTCAGGCTTTTTTCTATATATATACTGTATATTCAGTGTGAGCACACATATATTTTACATAAATGAGATCATGATATAGGTAATTCCACAGCTTTTTAAAAAATTTAATACGTGTGATAGACATTTTTCATGTCAGTGTTACAGATGTTCTACTTTTTGAAAAACAGCTTTATGGAGGTGTGGTTGACCTCGTAAATAGCACGTATGTAAGGTGTATGCTTTAGTAAGTTTTGATACGTGTATACACCTGTGAACCCATCAGTACAATCCAAGTAATAAACATAATCATTACTCCTGACAGTTTTCTTCATGTCTGTCTGTAAATCTTACTGTTGTCCCTCCCACATCCCCAGATAGCTGCTGATCTGTCTTCTGTTGCTATAAATTAGTTTTTTTTTTCTGTATAAATGGAATCATACAGTATGTGCTCTTTTGTTGGGGATGGGGTGGGGTCTGGCCTCTATGTCAGTGTAACTATTTTAAGGTTCATCCGCGTTGTTCCATAGATTAGTATTTCATTCTCTTACATTACAGAATAGTATTCCCTTGCCTAAATTGACCACAGTCTGCACATCCATTCACCTGTTGATGCGTATTTTGTATTATACAAATAAAACTGCCATGAACATTCATGTGCAAGTCTTTGTATGGACATACATTTTCATGAATGACTGAGGTGTATGTTTAACTTTATTTTAAACATCTTTATTGGAATAGAAGTGCTTTACAATGGTGTGTTAGTTTCTGCTTTATAACAAAGTGAATCAGCTATACATATACGTATATCCTCATTATGTTTAACTTTTAAAGA
This sequence comes from Grampus griseus, assembly GCF_964374135.1. Taxonomy (NCBI): domain Eukaryota; kingdom Metazoa; phylum Chordata; class Mammalia; order Artiodactyla; family Delphinidae; genus Grampus; species Grampus griseus. The sequence goes on from NC_139014.1 coordinate 44,923,692, forward strand.
CACTGCCAGACTCATTTCAAAAGTGGTTGTACAATTTTACATCGCCACCAGAAGAATTTGTGTCCCAATTGCTTCAGATCCTCGCCAAAGAGTGTTATAGACAGTCTTTTTAATTTGAGACATTCAAGTAGGTGTGTAGTTGCATTTCATCGTGGTGTTAATATGTATTTCCCCAATGACTGAATCTTTGCATGCACTTATTTGTCATCAGCGTGTCTTCTTCGATGAAGTGTGTGTTCAAATTGTTTACCTATTTTTAATTGGGTTGTTCATCTTTTGTTATTGAGTTTTAAGAATTTTATAAAACATATCCTTTTATATGTTAGATATTTATGTTTTAGAAATATTATCTCCCCATCTGTGGCTTATATTTTTGGTTTTCTTAACAATGTCCTTTAAAGAGCAGAGGTTCTTAATTTTAATGAAGTCCAATTAGAAATCTTTGACTACCTAAAGCCACAAAGATTTACTGCCTTTTTTTTCCTAGGAATTTTATAGTTTTAGGTTTTACAATAGGTGTATGGTCTACGTTGAATTGATTTTTTTTGATATAGCAAGATGAAATGCATTTCTTTTTTTTTCATTTGCATATTTATTTGTTCCAGCACCATTTGAAAGAAAAGAGCATCCTTTCTCTACTGAATTACTTTACTCTTCTTGGAAATCAATTGACCGTATATGGTGTGGGCCTATTTCTGGACTTTCCGTTCTGTTCCATTTGTCCATTTGTTTATCTTTACATCAGTGCCACACTGTCTCCATTATTGTATCTTTGCCACAAGTCTTTAAGTCAGGTAATATAAGTCTTCCAACTTTGTTCTTTTTCAAAATGTGACTGGCTATTCTAGATCTTTTGCATTTCCATATGAATTTCAGAATCTGCTTTCGATTTCTACAAAAAAGCCTCGTGGGCTTTTGATTGGGATTACACTGCATCTTTAATTTGGGGAGAATTGACATCTTAACAATATTGAGTCTTCTGATCCATGAATATGGCATATCTCTCCATTTATTTAGTTCTTTAATTTTTCTCAGCAGTGCTTTGTAGTTTTCACTGTACGTCTTATACATCTTTTATCAGATTTATCCCTAAGTAGTTCATATTTTTTTGTTCTTATTAATGGCATTTATAAATTTCTACTTCTGATTGTGGCTAGTATAAAAATACAATTGATTTTTTGTATACTGACCTTGGATCATGCAGCCTTGCTAATAAACTCACTAATTTATTAACAGCTTTTGGGTAGAATCTATAGGACTTTCTATACAATGGTCAGTGCCATCTGTGGATAAAGACAGTTTTACTTCTTTAAAGACTTTTTTTAAGAGCAGTTTTAAGTACACAGCAAAATTTAGGAGGAGGGTACAGAGAGTTCCCATATAACCCCTTTCCCCACACATGCATAGTCTTCCTCCATTATCAACCACCAGAATGGTATATTTGTTATGATGAATTAACCTACATTGATATCCTAATCACCCAAAGTCCATAGTTTATTTTAGGGTTCATTTTTGGTGTTGTGCATTCTATGGTTTGGACAAATATAAAATGACACATCCTTCATTACAATATCATACAGAGTATTTCCACTTCCCTAAAAATCTTCTGTGCCCTGCCTGTTTATCTCTCCCTCCTCCCTCAACCCTTGTCAACCTGTGGTCTTTTTACCATCTCCATTGTTTTGCCTTTTCCAGAATATCAGTAGTTAAAATAATACAGTATGTAGACTTCAGATTGGCTACTTTCACTTAGTACGTGTTTAAGGTTCCTCCATGCCTTTTCAAGGCTTGATAGCTAACTTCTTTTTAGCACTGAATAATAATCCACTCACCTCTTGGACCAAGTTTGTTTATCCATTCACCTTCTGAAAGACATCTTGATTGTTTCCATATTTGGGCAATTATGAAAAAGCTGCTATAAACATCTGTGTGCAGGTTCTTGTGTACATGTAATTTACCAACTCTGGATAAATACCAAGGAGTGCAATTGCTACATCACATGGTAAGAATGTTTAGTTTTGTAAGAAGCCACCAAATTGTCTTCGAAAGTGACTGTACCACTTTGCCTCCCCACCAGTGATGAATTGAGAGTTCCTATTGCTCTGCATCCTTGTCAGCATTTGATGTTGTCAGTTTCCAGGGTTTGGTCATTCTAATAGATGTGTGGTGGTATCTCTTGCTTTAATTTGCATTTCCCTCATGACTTATGATGTGGAGCATCTTTTCATATGCTTATTGCCATCTGTATGTTTGTTTTTTGTTTTTTTGCGGTATGCGGGCCTCTCACTGTTGTGGCCTCTCCTGTTGCGGAGCACAGGCTCTGGACGCGCAGGCTCAGCAGCCATGGCTCACAGGCCCAGCCGCTCCGCGGCATGTGGGATCTTCCCAGACAGGGGCACGAACCCGTGTCCCCTGCATCGGCAGGCGGACTCTCAACCACCGCGCCACCAGGGAAGCCCTGTATTTGTCTTTGGTGAGGTATCTGTTAAGACCTTTGGTCCATTAAGAGTTCTTTGTATATTTTAGGTAACAGTCCTTTATTAGATGTTTCTTGCAAATATTTTCTCCCAGTCTGTGATTTGTCTTCTCATTTCCTTGATAGTATCTTTCACAGAGCAGAAGATTTTAATTTTAATGGAGTCCAGCTTATCAATTATTTCTTTCGTGGATTGTACCTTTGGTTTTGTATCTAAAAGTCATTGCCAGACTTCTCGTTTCCTGTTCTGCCTGTAAGGACCTTGGAAGTCACCACTCCATGCTAACAATCAGTAATAGAATCTGAACAGACTGAAAAAGTCACCAACTCTTCTTGGATCTGTAAGAGAGGAGGGCACAGGGCAAATCACTTCCTGCAAGATTGGAGAGACAGGAGAATACAGGGAGTCACAGCTTACTGGAGCAGAGACTTCTGAGCAGAAGCCAGTGTGGGAACCAGTTGGGTAGGAAAATCTGAACTGTCATTGATGAGTGGCTGGAGGCTCAATGTGGACAAATCTGAGCATTAAAAACTCCAGGGGACCCAGTCATAGTGGGGTCCTCACAATTGTGTGAGATTCACCTCTGGGAGCTCTACCAGGTTCTCACAGTAAATACCAGAGAAAAATCCCCTCCTGTTTCTGGTGGAGAGAGGGGAAAAGGAACCATTTTGGAATATGCTAGAGCACTCTGTTCTTAACAAGATTTCATCCTCAGGAGAAACTACTTAACCAGGACCTAACTTGCTAAGTAATATCAGTCTAACTGACTTGGGGGAAAGGAAATGCCTAACTCTCTAGCCCACTAGCCATCCTGTCCCACCTAAGTGGCAAGGGGAGGAAAAAACTTTGAAACCCTTGTGACGTTCACAGCCCAGAGACATAGACTCACTAAAGACTGGGACCTAATGATAGGACTGTAGAACACTCCCTTAATGCCCACACTTTACCACCACCTTTTACTAAAAGTCTTTTTACAGCAGTACATTTTACCACATACATCCTGTCTAATAAGAAAAAATTACAAGGCACACCAAAAGGCAAAAAAACATAATTTGAGGAGACAGCAAGCGTCAGATCCAGACATGCCAGGGATGTTGGAATTATCAGACCAGGAATTTAAAACAATGATTAACATGCTCAGGATTCTAATAGATAAAGTAGATAGCATTGAAGAACAGATGGGCAATGGAAACAGAGAGGAGGAGCCAAAAAGAAATGCTAGAGGTCAGAAACACTGTAACAGAAATGAAGAATGCCTTTGATGGCCTTATTAGTAGACTAGACATGGCTGAGGAAAGAATCTATGAGCTTGAGGATATCTCAATAGAAACCTCAAAAAGTGAAAAGCAATAAGAACAAAGATTGATACAAAACAGAACAAAATATCCAAGAACATTGGGACAACTGCAAAAGGTGTAGTAGATGTGTAATGGGAGTACCAGGAGGAGAAAAGAGAGGAAAAAACAGAAAAAATATTTGAAACAATGGCTGAGAATTTCCCCCAGGTTAATGGCAGACACCAAACCACAGAGTTAGGAAGCTCAGAGAACACCAAGCAGGATAAATACCAAAACATTTACACCTAGGCATGTCATTTTCAAAGTACAGAAAATCACAAAGATAAAAAAAAATCCGAAAGAATCTAGAAGTAAAACAACACAAAACAAACAAAAAAGAACCCCTCACTTCTAGAAGAACAAATGTAAAGATGACATCTGACTTCTCAGAAACCATGTAAGCAAGAAAGTGGAGTGCAATCTTTAAAGTGTTGCCAAAAAAACCCCTCCAAAACAATCTCATCAATCTAGAATTCTGTACCTTGTGAAATTATCCCTCAAAACTGAAGGAGAAATACTTTCTTAGACAAATGAAAATTGAGGAAATTTGCCAGTAGATCTGCCTTGCAAAAATGGTTTAAAGGTTATTTATGAGAGAAGGAAAATAATATAGATTAGAAACTTTCTACATAAAAGAGCATGAAGAAGGAATGAAGTGATAAGAAAAAAAGTCATTGCCATACTCAAGGTCATCTAGGTTCTCTCCTATGTGATCTTCTAGTAATTTTATAGCTTTGTTTTACTTTTAGATTTATGATTATTTTGAATTTTTGTCAAGAATGTAAGGTCTAGATTCATTTTTCTCATGTGAATGTCCAGTTGTTCCAGCAACATTTGTTGAAAGACTGTCTTTACTTTATTGTGTTTTCTTTGCTGTTTTATCAAAGATTGTTGACTGTATTTATAAAGGTCTGTTTCTCGGCTCTCTGTTCTGTTCCATTGACCAGTACCACACTGTTTTGATTACTATAGCTTTATAGTAAATCTTGAAGTAGAGTAGTGTCAGTCTTCTAACTTTGTTCTTCTCCTTCAATATTGTGTAAGCTCTTCTGGGTCTTTTGCCTCTCCATATAAATTTTAGGATCAGTTGATATACACAAAATAACTTGCTGGGATTTTGATTGAAATTGTGTTGAGTCTATAGATCAAGTTGGGAAGAACTGATACCTTGACAATATTGAGTCTTTCTATGCATGAATATGGAATATTTCTCCATTTATCTAGTTCTTTGCTTCCATTCATCAGTTTTGTAGTTTTTTTCATTTAGATCTTGTACATATTCTGTTTGATTTATACCTAAGTATTTCACTTTTGGGAGTGCTAGTGTAAGTTGTATTGTGTTTAATTTCAAATTCCACCCATTCGTTGCTGGTATGTAGGGAAGAGATTGACTTTTGTATATTAACCTTGTATCCTGCAACCTTGCTATAATGGTTTTTTAGTTCCTGGAGATTTTTTTGTCAGTTCTTTTGGATTTTTTACTTAGGTGATCATATAACCTGCAAATGAAGTTTTCTTTTCTTCCCAATCTGTATGCCTTTTCTTTTCGGATTGCATTAGCTAGAACTTCTAGTACAAGGCTGGAAAGAAGTGGCGAGAAGGGACATCTTGTCTTTTACCTGACCTTAGTGGGAAAGCTTTGAGTTTCACATCATTAGGTATGTTGTTAGCTGTGGGGGTTTTTGTTTTTGTTTTTTTTTTGGCTGCATTGCATCTTTGTTGCTGTGATCGGGCTTTCTCTAGTTGTGGCGAGTCGGGGCTACTCTTTGTTGCAGTATGTGGGCTTCTTATTGCGGTGGCTCCTCTTGTTGCGGAGCATGCGCTCTAGGCACGTGGGCTTCAGTAGTTGTGGCACGAGGGCTCAGTAGTCATGGCTCACAGGCTCTAGAGTGCAGGCTCAGTAGTTGTGGTGCATGGGCTTAGTTGCTCCACGGCATGTGAGATCTTCCCGGACCAGGGCTCGAACCCATGTCCCCTGCATTGGTAGGCAGATTCTTAACCACTGTGCCACCAGGGAAGTCCAGCTGTGGGGGTTTTGTAGGTATGAAGTTGAGGAGCTTCCTCTCTATTCCTAGTTTACTGAGAGTTTTTATTAGTAAGGGACGTTGGATTTTGTCTGATATGTTTTCTGCATCTGGTGATATGATCATGTGATTTTTCTTGTTTATCCTGAAATCCTACGTGTTGGTCCATGGTTTCACCCATTAGCTGTAAACAATACATCTGTGTCCTAAAAAGCACCACATGTCATAGCTGATGGTTGATGGGGAAATTCCTTTGATGTGGTACAATTTTGATGAGATGATTTTGGAGACATGAGGATGCCTTAATGACACTGATTTGTCATGGCTGCAGCATTTGAACTTGTATAAAAAGGAAATCTGTAGGTCTATAACCTGGCAATGTTTTATAACCCTGTATATTAAAGATGGCTTTCTCATAAAATCCTGAACCACACAGCCCTATGGTCAAACATTTGTGATGTTTGTGCCTCTGCTTTTAAAGGTGCTGTGACGGACAGTTGGCATGCCAGGGTTCGAGAAGAGTGGATGGTTTGAAGTGCTTGCACGTACCTGTGCAAAATCAACTGGCTGCCTCTGTTCCTATTTTACTGTAAATTTTATGGTACTGTTCCTGTTGCATTCTCCAGGGAGCTTCTCTCTAAACAAACACCCCCCACACACTGCCCCCGCAAGTGGTGGAGATGCTGGTGTCTGAGTTTCCTGGTGTATCCAGGAAATCATTTTAAATCAACTATACTCCAATAAAAATTAATTTTTAAAAGTTGCCAGAAATGAAAAAGTGGACATCAGTGCTGTTTACGATGATGTGTTTCTGCTTGCTTTTTCTTTTCTGATTTTAGTTGTTTGTGTCCTTTCTATTTTTTCATAGTTGGCCTGACCAGGGGCTTACTGAACTTACTGATCTTTTCAGAGAACCAGCTTTGGTTTCATTGATTTTTTTTCTCTCTTGATTTCCTGTTTTCAGTGTCATTGATTTCTGCTCTAATTCTTAATATTTCTTTCCTTCTGCTTATTTTGGATTTAATTTGCTCTTCTTTTTCTAGTTTCCTGAGGTGGGAATTTAGACTATTGATCTTAGATCTTTCTTCTTGTCTAATATATGCATTTGCTGCTATAAATTCTCCTCTATGCCCTGCTTTTGTTGTATCATAAATTTTGATAAGTTGTGTTTTCATTTTCATTTAGTTCAAAATATTTTTAAAGTTCTTTTGAGACTTCTTTGATCATGTATTATTTAGAAATGTTGTTTAATGTCTACGTATTTGGGAATTTTCCAGCTATCTTTCTGTTGTTGATTTCTAGTTCAATTCCGTTGTATTCCGAGAGCAGAACTGTATGATTTCTGTTCTTTTAAATTTATTAAGGTATGTTTTATGGCCAAGAATGTGGTCTATCTTGGTGAATGTTCCATGTGAGCTTGAGAAAAATGTGTATTCTGCTGTTGTTGGATAAAACAGTCTGTAGATGTCCATTACATCAGCTGATTGATAGTGGTGTTGAGTTTAACTATGCCTGCTAGATCTGTCCATTTCTGATAGAGGGGTGTAGAAGTCTCCAACTATGATGGTGGATTTATCTCTTCCTCCTTGCATCTCTATCAGCTTTTCGTCTCATGTAGTTTGCTCTGTTAGGTGCATACACATTAAGGATTGTTATGTCATTTTGGAGAATTGACCCCCTTATCATTACATAATACTCTTTAACCCTGCTAACTTTACTTGCTTTGAAGTCTGCTGTGTCTGAAATTAATATGGCAGCTCCTACTTTCTTTTGATGACTATTAGTATGGCTTATCTTTCTCCATCTATTTACCTTTATTTTTTTAATAGTTAAGAGATTTTATTCTAATAGCTGCAATTACACTGCTTGCTTGTCAAAATGAAAACTGAAAACAAGTATACGAAACAGTTGATTACTAATTGTGTATTGAAAGCAGTAAGAGGTTCTGCAACACCAAAGTAAAGCAGTTCTGAGGTTTTCCCCAAGGTAAAGGTTAACAGCTCCAGCTTCTTTAGTGTTTATCAAAATACAAAAGAAAAAAGTAGAGGTTATTTTCAATGGCAAATCTGACCCTTGCAGGCTGAGGGAGTGAAAGCACTGGGGCTCCGAGGGGCTGGGGTTCAAGGATGACCACCTGTGCTCATGCTGGTGGGACCCCAGAGAGCCCGGAGCAGGCAAGCAAGGAGACGGCAGGGCTCCTGCTCCAACCAGAGCGTTCCAGCCAAAGTGCCCCATGCTGACCCAGGAAAGGCTGGGGTTCCTCCAAGGGGTCTGAGAGAAGTGGCTGCAGCCTCCAGCCCATCTCCTGGGCAGCCACGTGAGCACAAATGCTATGGGGTGTGGGATGACCCGAGACGGAGCAAATCACAGGGACCTTACTGTGACCGTGCAGAATGGATCATGGCTGGTTCTGCCCCACTTCACATTCCCAACAGGAGATAGACCACCGGTGGACTGGACTCAGGCCATTACTACAGAACCTACACTAGGCCCATTTCTCCCTTCTGTGTGTTCAAGTGTTCTCCTTGTAACTATTATAAAAAATGCACCGAGTTTGGGTTAAAAACCAACCACCAAAATGGATCTCAACACAGATCTAAAGCCCAAGAGGAGGAGCGTCCGGCACATCTGCAACAGCAACCCCTGGATGACCCGTGTGCCTAAAATCCCTTCTCAGTACTAAACAGTGGGTTGATTTTCTTTTTACAATTAAAACAAAAAAAAACTGAGTAATATTGCATAGGAGTACCAGAAACTGCCTCATTGGAGACAAAAACTATTTGGATTAAATAAAAACCCAGTTGCAGGCAGCGTCTGCACATGTACAGCACGGTGAAGCACACCGTGACCGACCAGCATGGAGACAGCTTCTGGCACTCTCACCCCAGGGGCACATTTGCCACATGAGAGTAAAGCGAGGGTAGGAGGAGGGAGTGAATGGGGAGGAGAGAGGAGTACAGCTCACTTCTGGTTCTGGAGCTGATTGGACAGCCAGTCCAGTCCCTCATAGAGCCCATCCCCACTGGTGGCACAGGTGGCCTGACTGTACCAGTTCCTGTGCCTCAGAGCGTAGACCCAGCTTGTCCGTGACCTCAGCTGCGTTCGTGGCATTGGGGAGGTCCTGTTTGTTAGCCAACACGAGCAGACCAGTGTCCCTGAGCTCGTCTGCTGCCAGCATCCTCATAAGCTCCTCTCGGGCCTCATTCACACGCTCCCTGTCTTTGCTATCAGCCACAAAGGTGAGACCTTGTGTGTTCTGGAAGCAGGGGCACACGGAGGCTGGATCTTGTCCTGGCTGCCCACGTCCCACACAGTGAAGCTGATGTGCTCGTATTCCACGGTTTCCACGTTGAAGCCTGTAGTGGGAATGGTGGTCACGATTTCACCCAGCTTCAGTTTGTACAGGATGGTGGTCTTTCCCGCAGCATCTAGGCCCACCATGAGAATAGGCATTTCTTTTTTGCCAGAAAGGCCCTTGAAGAGGTTTGCAAAGATATGCCCTGTGCTGTAGACTGGTGGGAGCGACACTGGGCACAGAAGCCCTTGGCGGCCGTGGCGCAGCTGCTGCTCGAAGGCAGGCATTGGTTTCGCTCCCACTCAGTCCATTTACTTTTAATCCATATATTTCTTTATATTTAAAGTGAGGTTCTTATAGACCACCTATAGTTGACTCTTGTTTTTTGATCCACTCTGACTGTCTTTGTCTTTTAATTGGTGTGGTTTTACTTCTTCGTTTCAGTCTGGATGTCTTTTTTCTTTCTTGCCTTATTACACTTGCTACAACCTCCAGTACAGTGTAGGAGAGCAGACATCCTTGCCTGGTTTCTAATCTTATGGAGGAAGTATTCATTTGAAAGCCAGATGTGAGTTTTTCTTTGTTCAGTTACTAGATATTTCTTTCTGAAAATATTCTTGAGATTTTTTTGTTGTTGTTGTTGGCTGGGATGCAGTTATTTGGGTCTTGCTTTGTCAGGTGGACCACAGCAGTGTTTATTTTAGAGTAAGGGTCAGCAAACCATGACCTATGGGCCACATCTGGCCCACCACCTGTTTTTATATGGTCTGCAAGGTAAAAATGGCTTTTCCATTTTTACATGGTTGAAAAGAGGCAAAGAATATTTCATGACTTTTAAAGACTGTATAATATTCAAAGGTTAGTGTCCATAAATAAAGTTTTATGGAAACACAACCGTGCTCATTCATTTATTAGTTATGGATGCTTTCCTGTGACAATGGCAGGGTTGGGTAGCTGCACAGGAGACCATATGAACCAGAAAGCCTAAAGTACTTGCTCTCTTGCCCTTGATAGAAAATGTTTGCAGACTCCAGTCAAGAGGTGATTTCCCTCACTTCTGTGCCAGAGCCATTCTGCATACCCTCTGATGCCCTTTGAATTATGAGGTGACCTGGTGGGTAGGGATAGGAATTACGTGTGCAATTCCTGTGAGCTCAGAGAGTTATTCCTTCTAAGGCTTTCAGGTGGTTCTTTCCCCAGCCTTAATTTCCTCACACATCTGCCCTGATCAACGTTCACCTGAAGTCTCAGGGTGGACCCTGTGCAAATCTCCAGCATTCTCTCTCTGTGCAGCTCTCTGGTACTGTGCCCTACGTACTGTAGCCACCTGGACCTGTTTTTTTGCATTCTTAATTCGGGGAGACTGCTGGGCTCTACCTGGGGTCTGCCTTCCCCACACCATAGCCTGGGAACTCTCAAGGCGGTGTTGTGGGGCAGAGAGCTCCTCTCATCTGTTTCCCATGTCTCGGGGACCACTGTCCTTCATTTCCTCATGTCTGCATCTTGAAACTGTTGTTTTGTATATTTTGCCTGTGGTTTTGTGTGTTGTTCTCCAGTTGTTTGGGGCCAGAAGTAAATCTGGTCCCTGTCCGTCCCTCTTGGCTAGAAGCAGAAGTCTAACTGTGTTTTGAACTCCCTTTTCACAGTGAAAGCATCTAGGGAAGGAAGCCCTGTTCCTCCCAGGTCACTCTAACTCTACGTATTTCACCCGTTTTCGGAAGTAAAGTGAAGAAATTAAGAACAAGGCCGATTTTACTTTTCAGGATTCATGGTTCCTGAAAGGAATGTCTTACTAGCCAGTACTAGTGAATTTTCTGGGCATGGTTGCTTTGTACCCAGAAAAACTTTTCGGTCAGGAAAAGTATCCCTGCCCCCGAGGAGGTGCCTCATTCAGAGATTGCTGTAGGCTAGGTGTGAGAGGACGCCGCGTGCAAGTGTTTGTATTGTCTCCAAAACCGAGAGCACCCTTACTGAGATGCCCACCCTTTGGAAGCCGGCTGGCTTTTGGGGTTTGGTGGGGGGGGAGTAAAGGAATGGAGGGAGAGAAGCAGCATATATTATAGGTCAGGATGTTTCTCTACTCTTCCCTTTGTGTTTTGAAATGCTCTATCCGCCCCCCCCCCACTTGATTTCCTAGCAAGCTGTTTTTCAGGGATAAACACAAAAATGGAAGTCATCTTTACACGAAACCCTCATTAGTCTTTTCTCTGCCCCAGGAACCTTGGTGATGCGCTGAGGTTACCATGGCTTTGCTTCCTGGCCAGGTCCTGCACTGGAAAAAAATACACAACCACAGAGCGTCACTTCTGACTTCCTTTTGCCCATGGAATCTGTTAGCCTTTCTGTACTTTCGTTGACCTTTAGAAAACACTTGGAAAATCATCCTGAATGACAGTTTTTTTGGTAGAGCTTAGACTCGAGGCAATGAATGCCTTCCTTCCCTGACCCGGAAGCTAGGCCTCGTTACAGCCAGTTAGCCGGCCTCAGCTTCTGTGCTGCCATAATTTGAGGCGCGAAGGGACGTTCAGCAGAAGATGGATGAGGTGATGACAATAACTGGATCACCTCAAAAATCCCTGTGAGAGGGACTTCCCTGGTGGTCCGGGGGTGAGGACCTGGCGCTTCCACTGCTGGGACCTGGGGTTCAATCCCTGGTCGGGGAACTAAGATCCTGTAAGCTGTGCGTTGCGGCCCAAAAAAAAAAAAAAAAATCCCCGTGCTAAAACAAGGGGAGGTGCTTTTTTGGTCAGTACAGACCCGTTTCTGAGTCAGCTGGCGGGTGGCAAACATTGGAGAATTGTTCTACCTCTCCCCAGGAAGTCTCTGTTGCTCGGGCTTCTTAATTAGTTCCAACTATTCTTGCCGTAGTCTATAGACGTTCTTTCTAGATTCTAGCAGAAAGTTGTGCATTGGTTCTGGGTTTCTGTGTTCTTAGGTCTCTAAGTATTTTCATAGAAATAGCGGTGGGGAAGGTGGCCGGCCGGGCTGCGTTGTACCCTGGCACATCTAAGCAACTCATCTTTGAACACTTGCAATCATAACCTCACAGATTTTTCAAGATAACCTTTCTTGCAGCTGTCACCTAGACCAACATTCCTTCCCCCTCAGATCTTAAAAACATCTGTTCCTAGAACTTGCTCTAAGAGTCTTTCCAATATAGTGATTATCTTTACCCAGCTTGACCTTATCTACTTCCCCTTCTTCAAGGAGAGCTCCTATATATCACATGTGGGAATTTCCATCCCTCCTCTCTGGGCACTGGACAACACAGCATCAGCTACTTTTTCTATTACCTAAACTCAGAGAGCTGTCTAGTATTAACGAGGAGTCCTTCCTTATATGTGTAGCAGAGACTGTATTTCTTCCTTCTACAGACCTAGAGGGTCTTCTGTGGTCATTCCTTGGTTTAAACACCTTTATTAAATACTTGCTCTGTACCACCAGTTGGGCAAAACCATAGGAAAAGAAGACACAGCCCCAGCCCTTGGGGCTCTTGTCATGTGCTCAGTCGGGGGCCTGAGGTTACAGTTCTTAAGAATGTTCCTTGGTTTTATTTACTTGTTAAAATGTTGGTAACTTATTGCTTTTGACAGTTTCAAACATATGAAAAATGAAAGTGGAGAAAGTAAGATAATGATTCCGTCTTACCCATCACTTGTTTCAGCAATTATCAACCCATAGCCCATCTCGTTTCATCTATATGTCTACCCACCTATCCGTCCCTGGATTGTTTTTGAAGCAAATCCTAGACATTGTACAATTTCATTGGTGAATATTCCAGAATATAACTCTAAAGCATGTCTGCAAAAGATAAGGACTGTTTTTAAAAAACAAAAACATAACCACCATGCCATTATTACCCTTAATAAGTTAACAATTCTTAATCTGAACACCGACTGGATATTTGATTTCCCTGATTGTCCCATGATGGGTTTTTTTTCAGGTTGTTCAATTCAGGATCTGAATATGGTTTGTACATTGCAACTAATTGTTGTGTCCCTTAAGTTTCTTTCTTTTTTTTTTTTTTTTTGCGGTACGCGGGCCTCTTACTGTTGTGGCCTCTCCCGTTGCGGAGCACAGGCTCCACACGTGCAGGCTCAGCGGCCATGGCTCACGGGCACGTGGGATCTTCCCGGACCGGGGCACGAACCCGCGTCCGCTGCATCGGCAGGCGGGCCCTCAACCACTGCGCCACCAGGGAAGCCCCCCTTAAGTTTCTTTAGTAGGTAGGTGCCTTTGCCAACTCTTTTTTTCTTTGCTGTTTCTTTGTTGACAAAACAAGAGCATTTGCCCTATAGTTTCCCACTATCTAGAATTGCTGTTTGTATCCACACACATTGTTTAATGTGTCCCTCTGTCCCACATATTTTCTGTAAATTGGTAGTTAGATTCAGTGGCTTGATCAGAATGACGTCTGTTACTTTCGACAAGAATACATTATGATGACTGTCCCTTTATTTTTAATCTACAGCCACCAGATTGTCCTCCCACAATTACATGGTATTTAGTTAGAAGATGGTTTTTCTGCATGTCTTAAGATAGGAAGTAGTCAAACACCTAACTGTTCTGAAGCGATTTTTCAAAAAATGTTTGTATTGGTTTTCTACTGCTGCTATAATAAATTAGCACAGACTTAGGGACTTAAAATTCAAGTTTATCATCTTATAGTTCTGTAGCTCAGAAGTTCCATACAGATGCTACTGGGCTACGATCAAGGTGTTGGCAGGGCTGGGTTCTCTTCTGGAGGCTCCAGGGGAGGATTCATTCCCTTGCCTTTTCCAGCTTTTAGAGGCTACCCACATCTCTTGACTCCTGGACACCTTCTTTCGTCTTCAGTGCCAGCAAGTTGCATCTCTCTGACCCTTCTTCGTGCCTCCCTCTGACCACAGCTGGGAAAGATTCTCTGTTTTTAAGGACTCATGTGATTAAACTGGGCCCACCTGGATAATCCAGAGTCCCCTCCCATCTCCAATTCCTTCCCCTTAATCACATCTGCAGGGTTTCTTTTGCCAGGTAAGGTCATATATTCACAGGTTCCCGGGATGAGGATGTGGACATCTTTAGGGGTCGTTATTCTATGTAGTGCAGTGGTCATCCAGTTTTTAAAGTCAATACCATTATAAAATTGAAGAATGATTAATAGAGTATGGTATGTTGCAGATGATCTGTTGTGATATCATAATGATTTAGGGTATCGATAAGGTAGGGTAGATTATAGTAATGAGCTGTGATTACAACATCGTAGTAGTTTTACATGGTTCTGGGTGGCTGTCTGCATGGGTCTTGATAATCGTTGATATTTTTGCAGGTAGCAGCATTTTCTTTGGTTCACTGGCTCTAAGATGACCACACTGCCTCCCCTTAGAAATGCTGCTTTAAGACTTGTAGAAGCTCAGAAAATGGTACAAATGAACTTATTTACAAAACATAGTCACAGATAACAAACTGTAACAAATTTATGGTTACCAAGGGGAAACAAATTTATGGTTACCAAGAGCGATAAATTGGGAGACTGGGATTGACATATACACACTACTGTATATAAAATAGATAGCTAATAACAACCTACTGTATGGCAAAGGGAACTCTACTCAATACTCTGTAATGACCTATATGGGAAAAATCTAAAAAGGAACTTCCCTGGTGGCACAGTGGTTGAGAAGTCCACCTGCCGATGCAGGGGACGCGGGTTTGTGCCCCGGTCTGGGAAGATCCCACATGCCGCGGAGCAGCTGGGCCTGTGAGCCATGGCCGTTGAGCCTGCGCGTCCGGAGCCTGTGCTCCGCAACGGGAGAGGCCACAACAGTGAGAGGCCCGCGTACCGCAAAAAAAAAAAAAAATTCTAGAAAGGAGTAGATATATGTATATGCATAACTGATTCACTTTGCTGTACAACAAAAACTAAACATTATAAATCAACTATACTGCAATAAAAATTTAAAGACTTATAGAAGCCCAAGTCATCAATATTATTACATACACAGCATCTCTGTATCTGGACCTTCTGTGTTTCTGAATTATAGGATGAAAATTTATTGTAGCACTTAAACATAGTGAGGAGGTAGTAAGTTCTTATAGAAATGATTTGAGTAGAGCAGGATTTTTAGCCCTCTTTTTGTTTTGCATTAGCAAGATAACCTCTAGGTAGTAAGGCAGATAATGAGTCAGGGTTAAGTGAAGAGTGTAACATAGGTATTTTTCATTCGTAATCTATGTCTATACTAGGTAAAGCAACTTCAGGACTTTAATGATTTTTTCCCTAATTGAAAACCATAGAGGAATCTCCTTTTCTCTTTTTATATTGTTTTACCTTTTAATTCGCATTGACACTTGCCCCTCAGTTCTACAATATATATAGTTTATTTGGGGGATGCATTTGGAATTTTACTGTAACATCGGTCATCCTATAGCAGCACTAGGTTGATGATAGATTTTTCTTGGAGGCCATCCAAGAGGTTGTTACTGAAGACCAAAAGGACCTCATTATAAAGTGATTTTGCTATAAAATGGTCCCTTGGAATGATCCCTAGAGACAGCAGGTCATTTGTACAGTTAAAAGAGCATGTAGTGTCAAAAATCGTTACTAAGGGGTCCTTACCGCACACCATTAGTTTAAATAAATTCCAGATGAATTAACAAGTTGTGTAATGGCTTAATCCCATAAAAAGACTAGGAAAAACTACATAAGGAGATGTTAATGTGATCCGGGGCAAGAAGACCTTTATGATTTCTGCTTTTGTAGATCGCCCTTCATGTGAAACAGACATTTAAAAAAAAACAACCCATCAACGAGTGGAGCCACGAATGGCATGTTACCCTCACCCAGCAGAGCGCTTGGTGGAAAGAGTCGTTACACTCAGCCTTGGAATGTTCTTTCCAATGCACCTGCAAGCAAAGGGATAAAGTATTTATAAAGAGATTGGGATTGTCTAGAGTTTAAAAAAAAATTTTTTTGAATAAAGGATCTTGAGTAACTTGAGTTCTTTTCTCTTTAAATTTTCAAAAATTTAGAAAGGTAACACAATTTTTAAAAGCAAAAATGCTATCTTACTATACATTGTTTTGTATTCTGCTTTCTTTTTTAACCCAATAAAGTGTCATGAACTTCTTTTGAAATCAAAATATACCTGTACAATATCACTTTTCACGGCCATATAGTGTTTCCCTCTACGGCTGTACTCTGTGTTTCGCTTGTTTGTTTTGGCCTCACTGCATGGCTTAGTGGGACCTTAGTTCCCCGATCAGGGATTGAACCCGGGCCCCCCGGCCGTGGAAGCGTGGAGTCCTAACCACTGGACTGCCAGGGAAGTCCCTATACTCCGTTTTTAAACCAATCCCTGTGTTTGGGCATTAGGTTGTTTCTAATTCTTCACTATTATAAGTGTATCTATCTGGGTCCAATCAGGAGAAAGAAATTTCAACATGGAAAATGTAGTGTACGGAATTACTAACTATAACGGGGTTAGAGTAATGAGGGGTTAGCCAGCAGGAAGTAAAGAGACAGAAATAGCAGGTAGAAGGTGTAGTCACTCCCCTGTGGAGACAGAGCACCCACAGCAGTACCCCCAGGGTTGAGGTGCAGATCAGGTAGAAGAGGGCACAGCTGGGGTTCACTGGATTTCAGAGAAGTCGCTGTGGTGCCGAGCTGGCGGCACTGCCTGGAGATCGGTCCTTAGGGTACTAGGGAATACAGTGCACAGGGAGGCGTCTAATTGGAGGCACTCTATTCCAAAACTGCCCAAGGAGGGGGTGTGTTGGGAGACGTTGCTGGCCTTGGGGTGCTGCTGGCCACTGCACACCAAAGGAGCTGCCAGCATGGCAGGAGTCTGTCAGGAGAGCACTGGAGCCAGGAAGCAAAACCCGTTTCCCCTGCAGTATCTCTGCAGTCTCCTCCACCGCCAAAGCTGGCAAAGGAAAAATTATTTAAAGGACCCAGATCCATTTTCACAGAGCAGTCAGAAAAGGGTGAGCCTGGAGCTGAGAGACGATAAATTGAAAAGCGGCAAAGGAAGCAGTGTTTCAAGGAGTATCCTTGTATATACATCATGGCATACCATCCAGATGTTTTGTTGCACACATTTCCTAGACATAGAATTGATCAAGAGGTAGGCACGATTTGCTCTCTAGAAAGATGTGTTAACTATCCTCCTGTGATTTAGCACTTAGAGCTTCTTCACACTTTACTTAACCCTGGGTGTTAGCATTCTTTTTAATGCTTACAAATCTGATAAGTCAGGAAAAAAACACCTCAGTATTGTTTTTTGTTGATATTTTTAAAAAATTAGCGATGTCAGAGCTTTTTCCTTTTTTATTCTTTTGGGCGTTTCCTATCTATATCCTTTGCCCATTTAAAAAATTGGAAGATTGTCTTATTGATTTGTACATGCTCTTTATATATCAAGTATCAGAATGTTTAAATGGTTATATAGTCAAATCTTACATTCATTTGTAATGTTTAAAATGTAATTCATCTGGAAATCATTTTAGTTTAAGGTCTGAGGGTTATAAGTGTTTAACTT
Organism: Grampus griseus; assembly: GCF_964374135.1. Classification (NCBI taxonomy): domain Eukaryota; kingdom Metazoa; phylum Chordata; class Mammalia; order Artiodactyla; family Delphinidae; genus Grampus; species Grampus griseus. The sequence goes on from NC_139014.1 coordinate 44,941,344, forward strand.
TTTAATTTTGTTCCAATTGTTCCAATAATGTTAACTATTTTCTCTCTTTTCCTGACTGATTTCAAATGTTACTTTGATCATATATTGAATTGTGTCTATTTCTAGACTTTAAATTGTTTTCCTTTGGTTTTTAGTGAGTTGTCTCACTTTTTCTTTCAGAACAGGACGCAGGCCTTGATGCCCTTTCCTCCATCATAAGTCGCCAGAAACAAATGGGGCAGGAAATTGGGAATGAACTGAATGAACAAAATGGTAAGAACACGTCTGAAATTGACCAGATTTGCCATTTAATATAAATGCTAAAGGCTTGTCTAATTGTTAAATGATTTTACTATTACAAAACACCTGAAGTAGTTGAACAACAATGGATTTTTACATTGATAGTTTAATGCAATTGAGGGTGGTTTGTGGCAGATTTAGATTGTAGTTACTAAACACTAGGAAAAGAAATTCGGTTAAAAGATGTCCAGTTTTCTGTAGCTGCTTTTAAAAATGCTTTGTTTTGTGATCTGTTTGTCCTGTGGGCTCTCCTTATGTGGTCACGGGGTGAAGTGGCTCAGTGCGTCGTACACCAGTGCAGAGGCAGGGCACACTGAGTTGTCCTCCACACATCGTGGGGGGGCGGCGTTGGCTCCTCTTCTGTCATAAATACCAGGCTGCAGGGCGAAAAAATACTTGAAGATGTTTTTATTCAGGGCTTGATGTGACAAACCTGGCTGGAGAAAGATTAGTTTGCAAACCCACAAGCAGGATGGCTTGGGAGAGACAGCTTTCAGTCAGGAGCCTACCCAGAAGGCTCTTGTGCTTGAGGTATGTGGTTGAGGGTACAGGGGCATGAATGGAAGATGCAGCAGTAGGAGTGGAGAAGAGCGGATGGAGGCAGGGGACTGATGGTGCTTTTACTGCATGGACCCTTTCAGGGGAATGGGGGAGGGGGGGTCGCTGGTTTGTGAGTGGAGATCCTAAGTCTGGTTTGGACCCGTCCAATGAGAGATGCCAGTGAGGAATCCGAGTCACAGCGTCAAGTGGACAGTGGGAGATAAGGTACTAGAGCTCGGCGAGAGGACAGGACCAAAGGGAAGAGATGTGAGCAGCTTCAGCAGCGAGGTGCTGGGTGGAAGCAGAATAGTTGAGTTTCAGCGAGGCAAGCGTTTATCGAAGGCCCCTACTAGGTGCTAAGCCCTTTAATCTGTGCCGTTTCATTTAATCAGCGCATAGCACTGGGAAGGTGATGTTATTGCTGTTTGTCAGAGGTGAAGCCCAGAGTGGCTGAGGGACCCCGTAACGTCACCTCAGTTGTAAGGGATAGAAATGAAATTTCACACTAGCTTCCTCTCTAAGGAAGACAAAATGGGGAGAGAAAAGTAAAAAGTAAAAGGTTTCAGCTTGTGTCATAGTATCATGGAGGCTCACGGTGGAACGGCTTTCAAGAAAGGTTACCCTGTATGGGCGAGCATTGGAGCCCTGGGAGCGGGCACGTGCTCGCTCCAAAGCAGGGCTGCACCTGTCAGGTTATACAAGTCCCACTTTTCTTCATCTCTACAAAGACTGAGTTCATCTGTTGCCACAGTACTATTCCATTCATCTGTCATAAATGAATAAAAAGTTAATTCTATCCATCTGCCATCTGTCATAAATAAATAGATCACCAAAGCAAATGGAGAAACCCTCTAGCTCTACCATCCTAATAGAGGTTCTTAATGGTTTAAGGGCAGAGAGGAGGACAATTCAGTCCTTTCCTGATGGTGCTGATGTGAATGTACTAATTCATGTACTTGCATCTAACTCAGTTATTGGCCAGTTCCTTCCTTGAAAGACAGTATTCATAAGAAAATTAGCTCTGTAGGAAATCTGCCTGTCAGAGGTATAATTGTTCTTTATCCCAAGGAAATTTAGCCTGTTGAGTGGGTCAGTCTAGAAAGGACGCTAGCCACACACTGGTAAAGCACGTGCATCCTGTGATGTGCTCAGATAAGCCATGTCTAGTAACCGTGGTCCATGGTCAAGGATGGATGGTGCCTACTTTGGTGAGGTGACTTGCTGACTTCCCGGATGAGGTCTCCGTGCATTTTCTTGCATAAGCAATCACACTGGCACGTCCTTATCTTGTTCAGTAAGCACCATACTTTGCTGCGTATTAGAATCACCTGAGGACCTTCTCAGCCTCCAAATCCCAGGCCATACCTGAGCTGGTTTTCTGTTGTTGCTGTAACGCATTACCACAAACTTAGTGGCTTCAGACAGCGCAACCCCCTCCTCATAGTTCTGGAGCTCTGAAGTCGGCTATGGGTCTCATTGGGCTAAAACCAGGTGTTGGAAGGGCTGCATCCCTTTCTGGAGGCTGTGGGGGAGAATTAATTTCCTTGCCTTATCCAGTGTCTAGAGGCTGCCTGCATTCCTTGGCTTGTGGCCCCCTTCTCCACCTTCAAAGCCAGCAACGGTGAATTGAGTCCTTCTCGCATGGCATCACTCTGACTTCTAGCTTCTGTCTCCCTCTTCCTGTTTTAAGGACCTTTGTGATTATGTCCGGCTCACCCGGATAGTCCAGAATAGTGTTCCTATTTAAGGTCAACTGATTTAGCAACCTTAATCCATCTGCAACCTAATGCCCCTTGGCCGTGCAACCTAACATTCTCAGGTTCCGGGATGTAGATGTCTCGGGGGTGGGGGGCGCTGTTCTGCCCAAGCATCAGTACTTTTTTAAAGCTCCCCAGATGATTTCAGTAGGCTGCCAGGTTTGGGAACCAGTGCGCCTGTTGAATATGCTGAGAGAATGTATTTAGTACGGTACTGTTCCCTTGCCTCTCGTATGCTCACATGACAGATGGAAAGCCCACCCGTGCACAGACCCTTCGCCTGGTTATATAGTGCACATCTGCCATCCTAGTCACGGAGACTCTCTCTTCCCATCACACGTTTTACCCCCATCCTTTCCACCTCTTCCTCTGTGCCTCCCCGGCCTTCATCTCCGTTCCAGACCCGGATGCACATATGGGTACATAGACAAACATGAGGTATTTTTCCATGAGTTGCCAAGATTAGCTGGGTTTTCTCTGTGGTGGCCTCCCACTGAGATGGCAGCTATGCTGGTGGTTTTCTGTCGTGCACATTTGCTCCTCAGAAATAGGGCAGAGTCAGCCATTTTCATTCATAGGGACAGAGAGACTCTCTGAGGATAAAAATGATATTCCTGCTAGGACTGTGATCAGCCTTTATTCCTTTTGTCAAAGTCAAGAAGGCCATTATGTCTAGAGGTGTTGAGAACAGGCTTGCAGCCCCATCTGGATTTTTATTGTGACCCGAGCACATAATGAGGCGTCTGGGACCCGGGAGGTTTCCACTTCTGGTTGTAAATATCTCTACTTGGTTTATTGACCTACTGAATTATCCTTTTGGTTTTCAATAAACGAGAGAAACAATAGGCTAAGATACTGGCCAGCCAGGCCATTTTTGGAATCAAGTATCCAGACCTTACTAACAAAATACAGTACATGGTACTGAGAGGGTAACCACAAAGCCAAAGGGTTGAATTATCATCACTGTAGGAATCTTCTCAGAGAGAGTTAAAAAGGGCCTGGCCCACACCAGTAATTACCCTGTTCCCGTGCCCGTGACCAAGCCTAATGAGGAAGAGGATAGGCAGCTCAGTGAAAAGGCGGGTGATGGGAGACCTGCAGGTCTAGTGGATTTGGGGGGTTGGCATCTGCTGAAGGTGGGGGGATGCAGGAGAGAGGGGTGGGTGGAGGGCCGAGCCAGGGAGATTGCCCCGTGGGACCACGGTCCACAGTGAACCATACGGGTGGCTGGGGGCAAAGGGTTCGTGTCAGGCTGACTGCCCAGATGCTGTTCCGAAGTGCAGCTGTGGTACAGTTTTACTGAAAAACCCCTTAAAGTTCCTGCTCAAGAGGACGGGGCCTTTGGAAAGGAACACTAAAACAAGAAAATGAATGGGACTGACTTGACTGAAGTGTAGGTCTTTCTGAGACCCGATCTGGGCGTTGGCCAAGCTGTGAAGCCGGTTCCGAGGGAGGAGACAGCACCGGGAACATGCTGCGTCGCTAACCTCTGCCAGTGTGTGCTGGTCCTCCTCATTCTTTCTGATGTTCAAATATCCCCAATTCGGCCAGTCCTTTCGACATTTCTCTGTCCATCTTTAAACCTTTCCTTGCTTTCTGGAAGAATCCACGGTGACAGGGAAAGCCACTCATCTCTACCGACAGCATAAGTACTGGGACTGAGGAGACCAGGGTGTCCTTTGAAAGAGCTAGACAAAATGATCAAAGATTTCACGTACACGTCAGTGAATTACCATTGTAAGGGTCTGTTAGAGCTCCTAGCTGCATTTTCATGTTGAAAGCAATGTGGCAGGCTGAGTAATAGCTCCCAAAGATACCCACATCCTGATCTCTGGAATCTGTTTCCTTTTATGACACAAGGGACTTGGCAGGCGTGTTAATCCATTGAGGATCTTGAGACGGAGAGCTTATCCTGGTTATGTGGTTGGGGCCTAAATGTAATCACAGGTGTCCTTCTCAAAGCGGGAGGCCAAGGGACTTCCCCGGCAGTCCAGTGGTTAAGACTCTGCACTTCCACTGCAGGGGCCGTGGCTTCAATCCCTGGTTCCCACATGCCGCCAGGCGCGGCCTCAAAAAGAAAGAGGCTGAGAGAGCTTTGACATGGAAGCGCGGCCGTGAATGACTGAAGCAAGGTGGTGTGATACTGGCTTCAAAGATAGAGGCAGGGGTGCAGGGAAGACAGCTCTAGAAGCTAGAAAAGGCCAGGAAGTGACCTGTCCCCTAGAGCATCTGGAGGGACACCCTGATTTCAGTTGAGTGAAACTGATTTTGGACTTCTGATCTCCAGAACTATAAGAGAGCGATTGTATATTGTTTCAAGCCACTAAGTGTGTAATCGTTTGTTAGAACAGCAACAGGAAACTAACGTAGGTAATCATTGTCTTTTTGTCAGTTGTCAGCGAACTCAGGTTCACCCCTCTTATGCTAGAAAACATGTATTGACTCCTCCAGGTGTCTAACTCCTCTTCCTTCTTGAGGAGCTTTCTTTGAAGCGGGCTTCACAGAAGGAAGTTTGCAGTTCTGGGGCCCCAGTCAACCTCTCAAACCGCGTAGCACTTTAATAACAGAATTTAATTGCAGACTTTAGTCTTGTACTGGTGGAATGTGTGGGCATTTGGGCGAAAGAATCTCTTTGTGGAATATCTGGTGTCAGAATTTCCCAGAGTCCAGTAGGCCAGCTGATTTGAGGTAGCACGGAGAGAAGCAGTTTAAACTTAAAATATGCAACTATTAAAATATAAGGTGTGGTAGAAGTAAAAGTGACTAGCATTTGAAATCTGATTTCACAGCACTACGGAATCTCCTTATTCAGTTAACTTGTGTGAGCAGGAAAATGATAGTTGATAAGAAGAAAAACATTGAGCAAAAATGGTGCAGGTGAAGCATGAGCACGGCAGAAAGTTATGAAGGGGGGGCGCTTGAAATGTTGACAGTCGGGAAGCATCGCTGTAAGAAGACGACTTGTTCAAGCCAAGGGCGCTGTAGAGTACTTCATTTTGGGCCTTGTCCTGGTTCAGTGCTCTGTGATGTAACACAGGCACCTTCTCCACTTGGCCTTCCTGATGGTGAGATCATATACTAGCCGAGCTCAGGGATCAGAAGATGTGCTGAAACAATGCCTCCCAGCTCTGCCAGTGTGTCAGATGGTGGCTGTGGCGGGGATGATGTCGTCTGATGCTGCACCCCCAGAATTCCAATATGCTTGCCCTTTGGAGGAAGGCAGACAGACAGAAACTGCTTTCCTTTAAAGGAAATGTACAATGGTTTGAGGTCCAGGGAGTTTGTGGTACTGCTTGGCAAGTGGTAAGTGAGCAGGGCCACACCCCGATCCCACCGCCCAGAGCTCTGACCCAGGAGAGCTGAGCCTAGGACTTGGAGCGCATGTCTCCGTGCCATCGGACACTTTACGGACCAAGCAGGCTTTTATGGATTGACGAGGGGGCCTGACCGCGGCCCGCCCCGCCCCGCCCCCAACTTTGGGATATAGACACATACCTGTCTGGTGGGGAAGGGTTTTCTCCAAGTGGCTGTGCTGATCTGGGTTCAGGTTTCCTGTATTGAGATTTCATTCGGCTGCTGGGGTTCGTGGAGTAGCTTCGCAAGGCTGCATTTCATTCATAGAGATCTGTGAGTTCCTTAGTCTCAGAGACTCTTAGGATGGAGAGGAGCTTGTGAGGTCCCTCCCCTCCCCCGCCCCCTGCCATCTCTTCATCTTCGGGAAGAACTGCACTCAGTCGCCCCGACCTACGGCCATCTCTGCTGCCCTCTGGTCACTTGGAGGCACTGTAAACCCTCCTGTGCAGAAGCAGCGGCAGCCGCAGCCCATCTGTACACGCATGTGCACGTTTTACTCATTGGCTCCGTATCTTTCCTTTATCTGGATTAAATAATCTTGTTCCTAATAAAAAGAGACCTCATTAAGCCTAGTGAGGTCTGTCCCCAAATCCAGAGTAATATTTTTCCTTCCTTATTAGTACATTCTCTATTCATTCAGCAAATACCGAGTGCCGACTATATGCTCAGCTCTGTGCTGGAACCCACGTATCAATCAGCTGTGGTGAGACTCGGTTTCTGCCCTCTGTTCTAGAGGGAGAGGCAGACGTTAGACAGCTAAGTGCACAGATGCCCAGTTAGAGACGTACAGGGCACCATTACAACATAGAACAGAAGACCCTGACGTGTATTAGGATTAGGAAAGCCTTCCCCAAGGACATGATCTATGTACTGAGATTTAAAAGACCATTTCTAACAGAGGAAACAACATATGCAAAGGCCCGTATATGGAAAGGCGGGTAACACGGTTGAGAAACGTGGGAGAAGGCCACTGATCCCAGAGTCCAGAGAGCCGGGGAGATGAGAACTTGTTAGCAGGCTGGAGGGGAAGGTGGGAGTCACTGTGTAGGTGCGACCTTCGACCTATCTATACAGTGACCTAAACATCCATAGGGTTGGTGTCATCTGTTATGTAAAATTACTGTTTTCTACTTTATCAATCCTGTAATTTCATCTGTATAATTTACTTTTTAAAAGGGAGATACAGCTCTATCTCTATACTGTTTGCATTGTCCCGTAGCAGTTAATGCGTCTAAACTGAGAGTTTAGCCACTTTTAGGGAGAAGAAGTAAGTACATTGGCAGTGGGGCGTTTATTCTGCAGATGCTGACTGAGTACCAGCTGTGTGTATGGCCCTTTATATGGAAAAGCAACAATTACAACTCAAAACCAGAGCCCCTCCCTTACTGCTCTTAAGTCTAGCCGGGAGAGACAGACATGAAACGAACACTCCCCCAAATCAAGGTGTTTTCTCACATCGTGGGATGTGCTGTCAAGGCAGAGACCAGGCTGCCCGGGCAGGGGATGACAGGGAGGTCTGGGTTCAGTTGGTGGCTGAGGTTACAGGACCTGGGCCAAGGTGGGCCAGTGAAGCGGGGAGGGCAGGTGAAGCATTCCAGGTAGTGCCAGGACCTTTCACGTGAGGCCTCGGAGGTCGCGGAGAGCCTTGCAAGTTTGAGAAATCCGAAGAAGGCTTTTGTCGCTGGTGGGGTGGGTGATGAGGCAGACGCTCCAAGATGAAGTTGCAGAGAGGGGTTCCGAGCAGGGCTGGGATGCTTCACAGCGTGAACACCTAGTAAGCCCTGAAAATTACGGAGAATTTGTATTTTCCTGGGAAGGACAATCAACAGTCTGAGTCAAGAAGCCGTTATGTTAATGGTCATTTTCTTTTCTTTTTTTTTTTTTTGGCCACACCATGCGGCTTGTGGGTTTTAATTTTATTTATTTATTTATTTTTGGCTGTGTTGGGTCTTCGTTTCTGTGTGTGGGCTTTCTCTAGTTGCAGCAAGCGGGGGCCGCTCTTCATCGCGGTGCGCGGGCCTCTCACTGTCACGGCCTCTCTTGTTGCGGAGCACAGGCTCCAGACGCCCAGGCTTCAGTAGTTGTGGTTCACGGGCCTAGTTGCTCCACGGCATGTGGGATCTTCCCAGACCAGGGCTCGAACCCGTGTCGTCTGCATCGGCAGGCAGATTCTCAGCCACTGCACCACAGGGAGGCCCGGCTTGTGGGATTTTAGTTCCCCGACCATGGATTGAAGGCCGGGCCCTCAGCAGTGAGGTCATGGAGTCCTAACCACTGGACAGCCAGGGAGCTCCCTGTTAACAGTAATTTTGAACGGCACTATGGCTCCATGCTAATTAATACCATTTCTTTTCAAACATACGAAAGCCTGTGTACATCCTCCTTCAAATGCCACTTTTACCCTCCACAGATATTGATATTTAGTGCTGTTATTTTAAATTACTCCATTACATTTCATAATTGCCATTGATTTTGCTTTTTAACTCATTGTTTCTAAATTTCCAAACATGTTTTTTAAACCATCTTCTAAAATATTTTTCCACTTTTATTGAGATATAATTGGTATACAGCACTGTATGAGTTTTAGGTGTACAACGTAATGATTTGACTTACATTCATCATGAAACGATTACCACAATAGGTTTAGTGAACATCCGTCATGTCAGAGAGATGCAACATTAAGGAAGCAGGGAAAAAAATACCTTTTCCTTGTGATGAGAACTCTTAAGATCTACTCTCCTAACACCTTTCATATACAGTGCACAGCAGTGCTAACTACCATGTTGTATGTGACATCCCTAGTGCGTACTTAGCTTGTAACTGGAATGACTACCTTAAACCATCTTTTTATTGTTGATTTTCTCATTGAACTGCATAAGGGTCAGAGAATTATGTTCTATATGATACTGGTTCTTCTGAACGTGTTAACATCTCCTCTGAGGCTTAGTAACCGTTGTGGCGAGTCACCCCTCTGTGTGCCTGAGGAGAATGGGTGGTCACCAGTTTGGGGAGACGGGGCTTCATATGCACTTAATACATCAGGCTTAGGTGTCTTTACTACCCCTCTGCTTCCTCCAGTCAGTTTCTGAAAGAAGTGTGATGAAATTGCCTTCAGGGTTTGTGAACTTAGCAATTTATCCATGTAACTGGGTCAATTTTTTATTTTATAAATTTCAAGAAAAGGTTATTAGGTACATATATACAGGATGATTTAATCTTATTTTGGTGATTTTATCTGTTTATCTTTATAGAAATATCTCTCTTTATCTCTACTGCTTTTTACCTTTAGGCCTACTGACTAGATAGTAATATCACAATCTAGGCTTTTATTTGGTTGGTGTTTACCTCATCTAGAGATTGCCAGACTTTGTGGTTGAGGGCTGCTTTGTATTCTTAACAATCACCAAGAACTCCTCAGAGCTTTTGTTTACATTGGTTATATCTATCAACACTAATTGCATTAGAAATTTAAAATATTTAAAAAATATTCATTTTGAAAATAACAATAAGCCATTACATATTAACAGAAATAAGTTAACTTTTATGAAAAATAACCCCCAAGTATAAGTAGCTTAAAATAGAAAATACGTGTTTTATTTTTTTTATCTTTCAGTATATATCTGTTGCGGGGGTCTTCGGTGGGCACGGTTACTTAAGATCCCTGATAGATAGAATAGCCACCATTTCAAACATTGATGGTCACTGTGCCAGAGAGTCAGAGAGCTCTAGAGGCTCTTGTTCCTGAAGTTAAGTGCTCTGGCCCAGAAGTGACAAGTCAGTTTCGGTCAGAGCTAAAACCACTAGGAGGTGTTATCCTACCCCTGTGTCTGGTTGCAGCGGGGAGGACTGGACACACTGGGTAGATGACACAAATGACCGTCACAGGGGCGCCAAACTGCCTCTGGTACTGACTAGCCATGGGACCCTCCTCTTTCTCTGTCCTTAACTTCCTTGTCTAGAAAATGGGGATTTTAGTGCCTATTTTAGAGTGTTGTGTGAAGGTGAAATGAATGGCCACGTGTGAAGTTCCGAGAGTTGGGCCTCACATTGTAAGGGATCGAAAAGTGTTTTCTGTTATTAACTCTTTATTCACAGTACAGGCTGTCGATCAAAATGGTAGACTGAGCTGATGGGGAGCCCCTCCCTCCCTTTCCCAAACACATGGAAATGTTAGATGAAACATTTAAAAAAATCGATTTATACTTCTTAGCTTGAAAGCAAGAAAGTTTCTCCGGGTGTCAGAAATGAAGGTATTTTATTAACCCACAGCCATGAGCAGAATGGAAGCCTCGTGGCCCTCAGAGGTAACTGAGCGGATATGCACACTAGGGACTAATGTTTCAACACCCACGCAGAGAAGGGAGCCGGGGCTGTGGTTCCTGTGCGTTCTGAGGGCCTGAAAACGGGCTCCATACAAAGCCAGGAGCTGAGAAATGACCATTTTATGGGAAAACGAATTTCCCCTATCTCCACCCAAGAATGAGATGCTCAGTGAGGCCACCCACCTCGGGCCACAGCCACTCTTATATTTTTAACATGTAGACTTAAGTTTACGTATTTTTAACAAAGTCTAGAGCAAATAAATATCTCTGACTCAATCAAGTTTAGAATTCTTAACTTTGCTTCAAAGTCTTCCTCTATAATGTTTTAAACTGAAGCTCTCTTTTTTTCCCTATGGTCAGTGTTTTTATTTAGATTTACCAACATGTTTTACTGATTTCTGTTATTTTATCTATTCTATGACTCAGCTCTTCTAACAGATGTTTTTTAAATTTTGAGAACTATACTTTTAAACACCATTAAAGCTTATGCTTTAATGCTTACGATTGCTTTTCCCCCACAGAAGTATGTTTTTAAGGTTGTAAAGTCTTTTAAACCTTTGAGTGGTACCAATCAGAACTTTACATTTTCCTTCTGCTCTTTGCAGAGTTTGTGTTCTCCAGGTAAGTTTTGGTTTGTTCATCTCAGTCTTTCTCACGCTGCTATAGGGCGAATTATGTCCCCTCAAAATTCACAGGTTGACGTCCCAATTCCTAGAACCTCAGAATGTGATTGTATTTGGAAATAGGGTCTTTAAGGAGGTGATTAAGTTAAAATGAGGTCATTAGGTTGGGCCCTAATCCTATAAGACTGGTGTCCTTATAAGAGGAGGAAATTAGGACACAGACACACATGGAGGGAAGACCATGTGAGGGCACAGGGAGAAGACGGCCGCCTGCCAGTCAAGGAGAGAGGCCTCATGAGAAACCAGTTCTGCTGACACCTTGATCTCATACTTCTAGGCTCTAGGATTGTGAGAAAATACATGTCTGTTGTTGAAGCCCCCTGCAGTCTTGGTACTTTGTTAAGGCAGGTCCATGAGTCAAGGATCATATTGATGAGTATAGGTAGCTGATGTAGGCTTTGTTGGTATTTCAGCAGGTTTATTCACCCCCAGATCTTCTCTCTTGAATGTGTTCTATATGGGCAGGCAGGGTATACCAGCAGGCAGCTTTCCCTTTAGGGTGTGTGCTTAGGGTAGAAGAGGACACAGCAGATTCAGGACCTTTTGCTGTATAACGCTTACCCCCAAATCACTAAGGGAAAGGGAACTTTAACCTCAGGGTGACATCTTTTTATGTCTCTTATTTTTTTTCACCTCCGTGTCTATCCGAGAGGCTCCTCTTTGACTCATTTGCTAGCCTGGACACCAACACCATGGGCGCTCCTTAGGCAAACCCTCCTCTCTAGAGAGAGCTGTCCTGGGGGCTGCAGCTGGGATCCAGTACTGCAGACTCCAGTCCCCATGGGACAGGGGCAAGGGCCAGGGCCACCTGGCTCAGCTGTTCTCTAGACAGCTCTCCCCTCAGATGCCCTGGCTCCTGCCTCACAGCCATCTCTCTGTAGGCCATTCTTTGGCTCCCAATAGCCATTGACTCCAAGCTCAGAGCTTCTCCAGGGTTCTATCAAGAAGAAAGAGCTCCTATCTGTAGCCCTGAATGTGTATTTCAAGTTGCTTCCCCCGCCCCCAGTTTTGATTTGTCAATACAGTCCCAGCAGTCTTCTTTTTTGAAAGAAAGCCTTTCAAATGACTTATTCACTGATAGCACTCCTTCGTGTTTTCAGGGCCACCATGGAATGGATTTATTCTTTCAAAAAATATTTTTACTGGCATTTCATTGTGCTCTTGGGAAGGAAGCCATGTGTGCTTGCTCTGCTGTCCTGAGCTCAAAGTCTCTTTTTTATATATATATATATATATTTTACAAGGTCTCAGTATCTATAGAAATCGTTTTCCTGAAACAGCTAGTGTTCTGAAAGCTTCAATTAAACAAGTTTTTAATACAGTCTGTGAAAGTTGTTTTCTAGGGCATCTGTGATTGGAGTGATAGCTATAAGTTATCATCTGATGTGTTTATAGATGGATTTGCCTAAAGATAAGACAATTAGAGATATGGAAGGAAGGTGATTATTTTCCATGCACTTATGGTATTAAATACTTGGTGAATGTAAGATCAGCTCTTTCTCAGAACATTCATTATTCATCTCTAGGAAGGGGCTAGTTTATAGTAGTGGGGCTAGTTGATGGGCGGCGGGGGGGGAGAGAGAGAGAGAGAGAGAGAGAGAACACCAGTGAGAGCAAGTATGTCGTTCCAACAATAATTGTCCAACACCAGCTGGGTGTCCAATAATTTAATTCCATTTTGACACTGTTTATGTGGAGTTAACGTCAGACTCAGACTCCACAGGTGTGGGGGCTCTATAGGACTGCCCTCACTTGCACTGAGGATCCCTAACCACTTCTGCCCCATTGGCTGCAAATACAGGGTTCCCACACCCCGCTCCCCCCTTCAGGATTCCATAATTTGCTAGACTGACTCACAGAACTCAGGAAAATGTTGACTTACAATTTCAGTTTTGTTATGGAGGATGCAACTCGGGAAAGCCAATGGAAGAGGGCCAGAGGGGTGTGGGTGGGATGCCCACAGAGCATCCCTGCCCTCTCCAGGCACATCCCCCTCCCAGCACGTCCATGTGTTCACCGGCCCAGAAGCTCTGCAAACCTCATTGCTCAGGAGTGTTTATCGCTGCTTCGTTACATAAGCAGAGACTTCGTTAAATAGGTGTGATTGATTAAACCTTCGGCCACGTGAGGAACCCAGATTCTTTGAATTTGCTGGCTCTGCAGAAAGGATACTCAGACACACGCGTGATGTTTGTCACCTGGCTTCGCTGCTAGCTTTAACTCTGGTGAACTGGGCTGGGCCCACTTGGGGTCACAAGGACTTATTTTGTTGACCTCTCTCTGGTCTAGTGCCTCCTTACCCCTTTCTTCTAGGTCAGTGTCTTGGTTTCTACCTGGCTGTGAAGTCAGCTGAGAGGTCATCTGTTGAGAGAGAGGGGCGAGGATTTTCCAAAGGAAAAGCTGTGGAAACAGTTGTCGGGGGAAATGTCATTTATCCTCAGGCCCTAGGACAGCTGGCCCATGTGATTCATCAGGCTTCCCTTCCGCTGGGCTGCACCACAGTTCCTCGTTGACTTCCAAGAGGGGAGGCTGTCAGACCAACATTAGCAGCTGGAGTGGAGAGTAGAGGACAGAAAGGCCAGAACCAGAGACCGCAGAGAATCTCAAAGGGAAGAGCAAAGCAGTCACAGATGCAGGAGCAGGTCACACTGGGAGCTCTGCCTTCTGCCGCTTCGACCCAGTGATCATGCACTTCCTGCTCCCTGGTGCCTCTGCAGGAAAGGGGAACCCAGAGCTCCCTTTGGAGGTTATGCGGGGTTGGGGGGGAGGCCTCCAAGACCACTCCCTCGGGTTTGGTGCTTTGCTAGGACTCACAGGACTCAGCAGATCGTCGGCCGCTCACTAACATTTATGTATACCCCCGCCTCGTCAATACTGGCAGTTAACGGACATGTGTAAAGAGGTGAGAATTTGGGGTTACCTGATGAACACATTCCCAGCCAAGGTCAAACCAGGTGACACTGTGCCTTTTTATCTCTGCTCGCATGCAGAGGTGGCCGAAGGGTGGAGACTGCGGCTCTGGGGCCAGTGGGATGGGTATGAATCCCAGCTGTGCCTCCTGTTAGTGGGGCAGCCTCAGGCAAGTCACTTGACACTTAGGAACCTCATTTTCTCTCTTTTTTTAAAACTGAAGTGTAGTTGATTTACAATGTTGTGTTTCAGGTGTACAGCACAGTGATTCAGTTACTCAGGTTCCTTTCCCTTATAGGTTATTACAAAATAGTGATTATAGTTCCCTGCGCTATACAGTAGGCCCTTGTTGGTTATCGGTTTCATTTTCTCTTTTGAAAAATAAAATAGAATCTCCCAGGATGAGTTGTTTTCAGGGTTTCAGATACAGTCTGCGTTATATCTATATAGAATATATACGCACGCGTACACATTTCCTTTAGGGACAGTGGTTCCGTATTCGTGAATTCAGTGTTCATGGTGACTTTGTAGAACAGAACTACCATGAGTAACAAGAATCGACTCTAGTTATACTCATGGTTATCACAGTTGATTACAGTGAGAAGAGTACAAAGGAAAATCGGAGAAAAGCCACAAGGGGCAAAGTCCAGGGGAAACCAGGCACAAGCTTCCCGCGGGCCTCTTCCAGCAGGTGGAGGCGCACAGGATGCGCCTGCGTCCCCCAGTTGTGACAACACCTGTAACGTGTTGCCAACCAGGAAAGCTCATGAGGAAGTGGGGGCCCAGGGTTTGTTTTGTTTTGTTTTGAGGGAGTTGGTGCGTTCCCCGGTTCCAGAAGGAAAGCAGGCATTCAGCATAAACCAGACTGTTTATACAGTTTAGGACTAGTGACCACACTTATCAGTTAACGGTGGGAACCCTCCCCAGATCCGAGTTCCCAAACACCAGCCAATTTTGTAAGCAGGCCTTTCCTAAGAAAAGCAGTCGAGCCTGGCATGTTAACTGTTTTCCGCACAGAGGCCTCCACCCAGTGTGGTTTGTTTATCGTATCACTACACTTCTCTTTGATTGGACGATCTGTGGCAGAGTGACGATGCTTGATTTCTGAGTTGGATAGACGTGTGCTCTTCAGAAGGGAAGGGGGTACAGGAAGGAGGTGGAAGCTGCCGGGGACCCATCCTTGCGCCTCAGTTTCACCTAGAATGTGTGAGACCGGCTCTGATATGGAAGACCTGCTGAGCTTGGCCTGTCTTTAGGGGTCGCAGAGAATGTGCTTTTCAAAGTGGAAGTTGTTTAGCATCTGGGGTGGTGAAAAGGATTGAAGCACTTGGGTAATAAAAACCAAAGCAGCAGGAAGGAAGTGGTCTGATTAGAACCAAGTGCTTAGGCTGGGGGAGACCGCAGGAAAGGAACTGAGGTTGCAGGGCGGTGCTTTTAGGCGGTTCAGAATCATTAAAGGAGCTGGAGCACGAACGTAGCCCGGTCTGGACTGTGTATTTTGGGGGAGGAATGCGATGTTCTCCTTCCTTCTGGACAGACCCGCCAGGAGAGGAATTTTAGAGGAAATATCCTCTGAATGCAGTGATAAAGACCTTCTATTTTTTAATTGTTATTACAGTAGTTTTAACTATTTTAATGGTAGTTTAGGAACTGGGTTGACATCAAAGGCAAAGTAGCTCTGTCAGCCAGTTTGGTTAGTTTGAAATCCATAAACACAACTTAAAAAAAATTTCTATTGTGTACTGAAGAATTAACCAGCCTTTGAAGCGTGTTTCAGCGTTAAGTGTTGTGTACCCACCAGTAAGTGAACTTAAGGAGACCCCAGTGTGTTTCTGTACCCTGGGGGTCGTTCGGGTAGGATCATTTGAGGCCCCGTGTTGAGAAGGGACCCTCACTTCTGTTTCTGGATTCACTCCTGACTCGTGGGATTTGTGCTACTGAACTCATCCTAAGCTTGGTGGGTCTTAGAGGTGGGAGTGAGCTGAATACTCATTTACTGCTTTCTTTCATCATCCAATCAAAGAGCATAAGAGTAGCCATTTTTGTTTTTCTTTGTTTTAAAAAATAATTTAACAAACTTGCGGGAAGTGGGCAGAGAGTCTGGGGAGTAGTTGTGATTGTGAGGGATGTTTCAGCTGGGCTCATGGAGAGATTGGGCTTGAGGTGGTGGTTTGGGATGTAAATTGATGAGGTGATTGTATGTGTGTTTCACTTATGTACCTGTGACCTGCCACCACTATAGTCAGGCCTCAGTTTTCCACATGAAGGAAGAGAGACATGGAGTGTGTGTGTGTGTGAGTGTGTGCGTGCATGTCTGTGTACAAGAGAGAAAGACGTGTGGGCTTAGACTCGGATGTGAATAGGAATATGTCTGATGGTCTGGGAGTTCACAGTGTATTATGTACCAGGTGGCAGTACCACTCAAGGGAGTTTGTGGGCCGACCAGGTACCTCAGCTTATCTCGCCCAGAGTTCTGTTGTGCTTCTTGTCTGACTGCAGTAATGCAAAGACCAACCCAGGTAGAGCTGCTCAGTCTTTTTCTAGGCTGAGTTTTAAAGGCCTCTGGAGCATAGGTCACATAGAGGAGGGAAAGTACCAAGGTAATCATGAAAGCTTTTTTCCCAGCTTCTTTTCTTGTGTCACTTACCTTGAGAGTTGGATATCTTTTTCTTATCCATAGAGGTATCGAGTCACAGACTGGATACCGGGCAGCCTCAGGAGGGAGTTTACTATGCAGGATGTGTATTAGGGAGCTCCTGGGGGGTCAGCATCTGTGGGAGCGAGGGAGGCCACAGAAGCCGGATGGGTGGAGGGAGAAGCTGAGTTTTTGAAGACAGCCTCAGCCAACACCGTGGGAAGCTTTGGAGCCTAAATGGCCTGTGAGAGTTGACCCATGTTGAATTCACGTGACGGGGCCTTTAGACCCCCATCTTGATCAGTCATTGGACGTGGACTGCCCTGGGAGGAGCATGTCCTTGGGCAAGACAGCTCCGTGCCCTTGGGACAATCCCTAAGGAGGCTGATGGCCAAAGGCCACTTGCTGAAAGCACTCCCAGTAGCTGGGGCACCAAGTCCTTCCTTGAAGGAGGACCGAGGTGTGGTACATCTCTGTTGGGTCCACCACACGTTGGATCAGTTTTAAGTTTTTGAAAATTGTTAGGTCTATAGAATAAGAAATGAACGGGTCAGATGGGATGTGTGTTAACTAGAATGCAAGTCTCTGGAGATGACTGACCCATACCTAGCATTTTCAAATGATGTTTATAAGTCTTTGGAATTCAACCAGTATATTGCTTCTACCCTATTTCTAACCATGGCTTTGTTCGTACTTAGGATAAAAATATGGAACATTGTGTCTTTTCACCTTTTGTAGTTAAATGTGTATCATTTATGGGCGCTGTATATTTTAGGGCCTTCTGTCTTTAAAAACTGTTGTTCAGTTATAGCTTGTTCAGAAATAACTGGAAGCTGTCAGATATAAAGGGTTCTCTTCAAGAACTTGGGAAATAATAAACTCAGACCCAGTAGAAAGATGATGTGCTTTGTTTTATGTGCACCAATGTCCTATTAACGGCACCTTCAGCATCATACCTCTTTTACTTAAAGAAAACCAGTTGCAGACTTCATAGTTTTATTCTTTTAAAAATTTCACACTTCATGGGTAATTCTTACTATTAACTAATTAATTAAGGGAAAGATGAAATGGGCAGATTTTTAATTGGAGAGAGAAACCACTGAAAGAACTCGGCTCTCTCAGTTCCGTGGGAAATAAGATGGTTTTCCTTGGGAATTAGTGTGTATGCTCTCTCTACCTTTTATGGGGCTTGTTTTTGCTTTTGTTTTGGTGGAGATGCCGGGGACCTGCCTTTTAAAATAGAACAAAGTAATAACTCCTTCTCAAGAAGTGTTTTTTCTGTATCTCACATCAACTCAAGCTCCATTCTGAATGAACGTCGGTTAAAAGCGCGAAGGGGCAGTAACGACCGTGTTGGATGAAAGGCCCTGACGTGACCGGGACAGCTGGGAGGGTCAGGGCAGGTGACCCCTGGGCTCCAAGACCTGGAGTGGCTTCCTGGAGCCTTCCCACGCCCTGAGCCCCTCTGGAGAGTGGGGTCAGCACCCCGGCTTCCCCCTGCTCCGGGGAGGGGTGTCCTGCGTTTCAGGGAAGCAAGAGGGAGTGGAACATGTATCTTTATCTTTCCATTATGGTCACATCTGGAAGGGTGGGGCTCTTTCACCCGGCAGAGCCTGCAGTGTAGCCTTAGTGATTATGCCAGAGACTTGGGCAAATGACCTAACTCCTCTCTACGCCTCAGTCATCTGGTTTTTAAAGCAGGGAAATAATAGTGCCCACCCCACAGGGTTTCTGTGAGGATTAAATGGGATAAAACACATGCTGGGCACATTGCCTCGCATATAGCAAGCGCTCAACAGCTGTTCGTCAGTCGTCATTACGATGCCTCATGCTTCATAGGTGGTCAGTGAAGGCTGGTTGAATTGAGTCTCTGTGGGTTCTCATGGAGACGCCAGGCCACCCTGATTGCTGTCCCCGTTACCCCTCAGGCAGAGGAAGATGGGATGAGGGCGTACTGCACACAGGTCGGTGTCACTTTGTTGTTGGAAACGAGCTGGGGATTTAATCCCCAGTGGCTTTTTAGGATGAAACTGATTAGAAGTCTGTAATACCCCTTTTGAGTTTTCATTGTTTTACCTAGAATTTGAAGAGCTAGCAAATGTCTCTGCAATGCTTGTTTCCACGCTCTCTGTTGAAAGGTCACTGTTAGAACGTCTCAGCAGCCAACATGTCTTTCATCTTGGAAATAGTCCTTAATTTATTGCCCAAGGTGATTAATGTATTTCGTCCATTCTTTAGAAATAGGTGCTCCCCACATATTTTCCAAGACCATTTTGTACAACCTCTATCTGTCCAGGTTTTAATATTTCTTGCATCTAGTTTTCCTCCCCTCCCCTTTTCTACAAACATCAGGGCATGAGGAAGGGGGAAAGAATATTGAAGAGTACAGTGGTTAAGAACAAAGGCTTTGGAATTGGAGGGGGAGCCCCCCCTCTAGCTACGGCACCAAGAACAATTTTCTTAATCTTTCCAAGCTTCGTCCCCCATATGTAGAGAAGGGATGATAACACCTACCTTATGGGCTGTGGGATTAAACTAAATAGGATCCTGCATCAGCGGGGCTTAGCCCAGCGATGGCCCCAAGCTAAGCCCTGGAAGCCCTCCGTCAAGGGCAGCCCTTGTTGCCCCGGCAGCGCTGATACCTCCGCGGGCCGCTCCGTTTTTCATCCTTGGTGATGACAGGCGTGCGGCCTGAAGAAATGTTTGAACTTGCCTTCTTGAAAGTTCAGTTTCTCCAGGTGATCCTGCACACCTGTGATACGGCTGCTCTCAGGGTATAAATTTCTCCAGCGCACAGAATTTCCTTTTCACCGCGCACAATTCATTCCCAATATTAGTCATTGAACTTGGAGCCTTCTGGTTTTGATTGGCCAGTCAGGGTTCACTGAGGCAAATTCTTTGCCGAGATCATTCCATATGTTCTGGAAAGGGAGGGAGTGTTTGCGAGCCGCACGGGCAGTAACGGAGATTCGAAGCCAGAAGACAGCGTTATGTTGCCATTTTCAGCGACTCCCAGCGGACAGCCGGGGAGGATGATTAATATTTGAGCATCTTTGTTCTTGCTGTTCCGTTAGAACACCAGCGCTGTTTAAATCACTCTGAAAATAACACGCCTGACATTTCTACAGTTAAAAAAAGAAAAACAACCTGGAGAAATAATCCTCTGCCTTTTACCGAGGAAGTGTGTTTGGTGAGAAAGGACAGAAAATTGGATGACTTAGGGGAGAAGACTAATTCTGAAGAGCATCGTGGTGGAGAATACATTAAAACCTGTACAGCTCAGAGGCGTGACCCAGCGTGTGTGTTTAAGAGGCTGAGATTGGCATCAGAGGCACTTAGGCTCCATTGCTGGTTCCGGTGTCCGGCCACCGAGCTTGTTTTGAACGTTTAGTACGCGCCCACTGCTGACACTCTTCGCTTAAGACACGCACTTGAGATTGAGTTTTCGGCACATAGAGCCGTCCGGGAATCTCAATGTTGTACTGAGGCAGTACTGGAGGCCAGAGATCATGGTTTAACTTCATATTTAAGTACTTTTCTTTCCTTCTTGTGCTGCTTTGTAAATCTAAAGGAAAAGTACAGCCTACTTTGTGTTAAGGCATGCAGCTAAGTTTGAGACTCGCTTTAAGATCACACCGAGCAGTGGACTTAGAGGTGTAAACATTTGCCTTGTGTCGTAGCTATGTTCCCAGAATAATTGCACGCCATCATTGAAAGATCAGAATTGCAGATCCTAACTTAAATCCCTCAGCACACCATTCTATTTATAGGAATGCCTTCATTGCTTTAGAAAATTATTTTCTACTCTTTGATAATTGCCTCTCGTAGCTGCTGAGTTTTAAGAATCAGATTTAAGAAAGCTGTGGAGCACATATGATAACTATCTCCAAACACACCGTCCTGGGCTCTCCTTTGTGATGCTGGAGCTGGCACTCTGCGAGCCACATTCTGCCTTGCCAGCTGGCTTCCTGTTAAGCTGTGCCAGTAGGAAGTGCTAGAAGGATGCTGCAAGGTTGGAGGACAGAAAGGGACAGGCCCCGTCCATTTACTTCCTGTCTGTCGCATCGCACCAGCTATGCCTCTGCACCCTGGTAGCAGCAGCTGAATGCAGTTGGCAGTTTTCCCGCAGTCACAGGGTCAGCCTCTTCGGGTGCCCTCCAGACACTTGCACCAGCTGAGGGGCACCTCCTCCGCAGAACTTAGAGTTTCGTTTCCATAGAGCCCACCTCTAGGCTCCTAATTTTAATAATCTTAACTTATTCCTTTTGCTACCGATACTGCTTCCGTGATACCTTAGGGTTGTGCGTTTACCCTTTCAAGTTCCTAGTTCACGAGTTTCTATCGTGTTAACAGTTCTCTCTATTAAATTCTCTCTGTTAAAATAGCTGGTATGGTTTCTGTCTCCTGATTGGACTTTGACTGATAGACCTATAGAATTCAGACTTCTGGTGCTTAGCTGAGCTTCTCGTCCTCATGTGCCATCGTCTTCATTCTCTAAGCAGTCTCTAAGGCATGCGCATACCGCATCGGAAATTTCTGACAGCCTTTGAGGAGTGAGAGCATGACAACGGACTCGAAGTTAGGACTTGGAGTCTGGTTTCCAGCAAGCCATAGGGTGAACTTCTTAAAGTCACGGTTACTTTGGACGACACTGTCATAGCATCAAAGTAGAAACACAGATTTCAACTCAACTCTCCTGTCCTTAATAGACAGCAAATCTACATCTACATCTCTATATAAAATAGTATAAACAGAAATATCTATAGTTAGAATAAATAGTAAAATTCAAACTGAGCCTTGGTTTTCTTGGTAAGAATGAGTTAACGCCTACCTCACAGGGTTGATGGGAGATTAAGCTAGGTGACACGTAAAATATCTAGCTCAGGGCTGGACCTTTAGTTATAAGTGTTCTATACATAGTGATTATATTCTCTTCTAGGTATTTGCTACACTGTAGCGAATGTGATGGCTGACTCTGACAGCCATCCCAAATGATCAATCTGTGCCGATTACAGTGAACCCATTCCCCTTGTCAAAAATTGGATTGATAATGGGCCAATGACCCGTCTCAGTTAAACATGAAGGAGAAGCACTTCTAGGGCCTCTGGCAAAGGTTTTCTCTCCCTTCTAAGAAAGAGGTGGCTCACTCTTTCCTTCCTCTGGAAGGTACCGTCTGCGTGTGATACTTGGAACTGCTCTAATTACCATTCTGTGACTCTGAGAGGAACCGGCTGGAGGCCAAAGCCCTCGCTGAGGCTGGAGGAGCAGAGATTGTGGCAGGCCGAGTAATGGCCCCAAAGATCATGTCCTGGTCCCTGGAACCTAAGACTATGTTACTTTTACGCAGAAAAGGGGGACTTGGAGATGTGACTAAGGCTATGGGCCCTGAGATGAGAAGATTATTTTGGACCATCTGGATGGGCCCAGTGTAATTACCAGGGTCCTTAAAAGTAGAAGAGGAGACAAGGGAGCCAGTGTCAGAGTTGTGTGGTGTGACAGGACTCCACCAGCCATTGCTGGAGTTGGAGATGGAAGGGGCCACGAACCAAGGAGTGCAGGCACCTCCAGAAGCTGGCAAAGCTGGGAAATGGGCTCTTCCCCAGAACCCGTAGAAACGAACGCAGCCCTGCGGACACACTGATTTTAACCCAGCGAGACCCAGGTCAGACTTCTGACCTCCGGGTCTGTAAGATAATGTGTTGTTTTAAGCCACTAAGTCTGTGGTAACTTGTTACAGCAGAGATAGGAGACTCACACAGAGATGGAAGGAACCTGGTTACTTAGTGACTTCTCTGAACCTAATCAGCTGCCCCTGGAGGTACTCCTGAATTTCTCATCACGTGAGATAAGTTTCTGCGTTTAATCCAGTCTGAGTAGGACTTTCTGCCTCTTGCAGACTAAGCTGTCCTGATTGACACATGCTTCACAGAGTGCTGTGTATAAGGTAGACTCTAAGTGAGCATTTGTTGAATTGTGAAAAAATGTTGGAGAAACCCCCAGAATCCACATGTAAAGAAAAGCAGGGCTCTCTTCTGATTCATACTAAGTGTAATAACTTAGAACTTTTTTTTTTTTAAATAAAAGACACAAAAGATGTTTGGAAGGATGGATGAATTATTTGAATACTGAGAGGGCCTGGAACTTCAGCAGGTGCACTTTCAAATTGCCAGACTCATTTCCTCCTGTGACCCCCGGGCATCCAAATTCTCGTTTCCGAAATAACATTTCAACAGACTCTGTGAACATGCCAAGAAGTGATTATTTTTACAAATCCAGATGACTTCCTAATTTAGGATAGCTCCAGCAGAGGTAAAAATGAAGGGAAACATAGGCTCTTTTTCCATCTCCACAGAGTGGGAACAGCCCCAGTCCTGGCTCTAACCAAATGTTGCTGACAGCTATGAAAGCGGTTATCGTTGGACAGCTGTTCAGTGGCCCCAGTGAACTCAGCTGGGGGCTCAGCCCAGTTTAAGATCAGAGAGGCCAAAGATCAAATGCTATTTCGGTTGGTTTCCCAGCCTTTTCTCCACCACTTCTGGGTTTCAAATTAGTGTTTGTCATTGCTGCTCCCAAGACCATCCTGAGACCCACAACCCTCTGCGCTCGCTTCATCCCCACCCCCGCCCCCCGCCAAGTACACGTGCTTCCTCATCCCCCCTTCACCAGGGAACTGGTTTTCACCAGGGAACTGGTTTTCTATGGCAGATAAATCCATCCACGGGCGAACAGTACTTCTCGTATCACGGAGCCCAGCCCTGCCCGTCTAGCAAGGACCTCCTCTAAAGGTTGCTTGGTTAATATATTCAATACTTCACATCCTCGGTCGTGACAGTCCTTCCCAGGATCTGGATTCAGTGTGGACCACCGCTGTATTGTTAGGGCAGTGAGGAGGCTGTGCTGGGAATAGCAAACTGTACCCCTAAATCCCAGATGGGGGGTGGAGCAGTGTCCCACAGAGGACTCTACCGTTTTTCATATGAGAAATGGTCAGAACCATAATTAGACCCAGTGGTCATAGACTTTCCCTTCTCGTTGCAGGCTGTGAAGTTTTGTGAATAATTTTAAGAGCATCTTGAATAAAAGGCTGTGTGTGTATAGTTATCCCACTTTGTGAACAGTGTTGTCACGTGGCGTCTGCAGAGTACATTGACTGTGTTACTGGAGTGTCTGTATTCCTGTCCATGTTGGGTTCCTCCTCCCCTATCCTTCCCTTCATGATACCATGGTCAAAATCGTCCTATTTTTTTCTTCAACTACTATTTTAATTCCTTACTACATTGTGTTCTTTTCGTTTGTGTTTTTTTTTTTTCCCCTACCAACAGGTCAAAATATTTTCCTTGCCATGCCTTCTCTGGTGTCCCCCAGAGCTTTCACTCTCATTTATCTATGCTTGTATCCCTGAATATAAGATAATTCCTGTATTTCCAAAAAGAAGACCCCACCTTCCTACCAAATTTCTTGCCCAGCTTGGAATATATATTTTAGGGCTCTAGTTGAAATAATCAATTGTCTACTTATGATATTAAATTTATTATATATATGTGAAATAACTTGGAAAAATATTTAGAAATGTCATCTTTCTCCCTTTAATTTCATGAAACAGTCTTACTCAGGCTTCTCCATTGCATCTTTGACATCAGCGGTTTTGTCACCAAAAACCATAGTAGAGCAGTGTCTTTCAGCCAACCCATCCTTCTTCAGTTGCAATTCACACTCCCCCGTCATCCCTCTTGGTTGGAACTGGCGGATCTTAACAGCAAGTCTTTTCAGGAGAGCAAGAGACTCATGGCACGTTTTATTTATTGAAGCGACAAACATTTATCCAACATCCACTAGTCGCACTGTGCTAAGTGCTGGGTACACAGATACATTGGAATATGTCCTTCTGCCCTTCTTACCCACATCTCCTCCAAGGAGTTTACACTCTAGTGGCAAAGGCAGCATTGGGAACAGAGAATTACAGTATTTTCTAAGAAAGGAGAATAATAGAAGTTATAAAGTGCTGTTTGAAGGTTCTGTGTAGTGTCCATCTTCCTATCTGCTTCAGATCTGAACATGTATATTTTTCACGGTCTGTGTGACCACCAGAGCATCGTCAGTGTTAATAGTGTTGATATTTTCTCCACGGAGTCAACATTTTTTTTTTTTTTTTTACTATTGCTGTGGCAGCTAAGCAGATTTACGGTTACCTTTCTTGGTTTTCCCTGAGTTTTACAGTGCATTGGATGAACCTACACGATGAAACAGTATCAGTGATTTTCAGGGCTTAGGAAATTAACTTTGAATCCCCACCCCCATTTCTAGCCACATTGGGCCCTAGAAATGAGGTCCAGCCCACCCTGCTGGGAACCTTAGTGATTTGAGAGTTCCCGAGTGGATTTTATTTTTTTTTTAATTAAAAAAATTTATTAATTTATTTATTTTTGGCTGCGTTGGGTCTTCATTGCGGTGTGTGGGCTTCTCTTTTTGTGGAGCACAGGCTCTAGGCGCACAGGCTTCAGTAGTTGCAGCACACAGTCTCAGTAGTTGCATCACGCGGGTCCTAGAGTGCGCGGGCTTCAGTAGTTGTGGCACACGAGCTCAGTAGTTTTGGCTCGTGGGCTCTAGAGCGCAGGCTCAGTAGTTGTGGCGCATGGGCTTAGGTGCTCTGTGGCATGTGGGATCTTCCCGGCCCAGGGCTTGAACCCGTGTCCCCTGCATTGGCAGGCGGATTCTTAACCACTGTGCCACCAGAGAAGTCCCCAAGTGGATTTTAAACTTGAAGTCATCGACAGCTGAAGGGGCACAGAAGTTCAGTCATCGGGAATGCTCATCAGGGAACGGGCCCTTGTACCAGCTGATCTTTCTACGTGCTCACTTATATCCAATAGGCCCAAGTTGTCTGCCGCTGTCATCCAGAGAGCCACTGTCGTCTGGCAGGGCCGTGTGCCCCGTGTGTCCGTTTCTTTGCTTGTACTTCATCAGGCTCAGCATCAACCCCCAAAGTTGGGTACTCCCACCCATCTGAACCTTACAGAGCTGCAGTGTGTTTTAAAGGACTAATTCCCTCTCCCAGGAAGCATCATACTTGACTAAGAACCAGTGTTTAGAAATAGAAACATTTATATTTAACTTCTACTTGAGCAGAGACATTTTTTCTTCTTCTGTATTTGGTATCTAAATTCCACTCAAGATTGAAGAGAATTTTTTCCCGTCTTATCCCGCCTTCCTCCAGCATCAGTTTTCTTCCCCACAAGCACTCTTGTGTTTGAAAGAAGGGAAGATAGAGCTAATCGTTTCAGGTATTTCTTGGCAAGACGAAGGCTCCACCAAGAAGCTCTCAGATACAGGAATGTCTGCGGTAAAAATGATTTAAGATACTTAGAATAAAACATCAAAGAAGACACAAGATTGAGTTATATTTACTGCTGAGTAACTAGAATTTGAGTCACATACCAGCCCGGTCATAATGATGAAATTGCCACCAGGACGTATCTTATAGTTACTCATTATTATTTGACCCGCACAGAACAATTCATGCCCCTTGTGTTAAGAGAGATCGCAGTCAGTTGCTTCTGTATTTTAAAGGTGAATCATCAAGGTAACTTAATAGGGTTAAGAGAAAAGCATGAATCAAATAGAGCTTGAATTAAACCAAATAAGAAAAAAGAAGCAAACCATCCAACTCAAATTGTCTAAGCAGTGAGACTTTAGTTTTGTTTTTTGTTTTTTTTTTTGCGGTACGTGGGCCTCTCACTGTCGTGGCCTCTCCCGTTGCGGAGCACAGGCTCCAGACGCGCAGGCTCAGCGGCCATGGCTCACGGGCCCAGCCGCTCCACAGCATGTGGGATCTTCCCGGACCGGGGCACGAACCCACGTCCCCTGCATCGGCAGGCGGACTCCCAACCACTGCACCACCAAGGAAGCCCTGAAACTTTAGTTTTTTTAAGAATCCAGGGACTGTGTGTGTATGTATCTGTGAGTGTATGTATGTATGTGTATATTTAAATTATGCATTTGTTTCTTATGAAGTAATCATAAGTCATCGATTTGTTTGGTGGAAAAACCTAACACCTTGGTTATTTTTCCATTCTTCCTTAAATACTCATTTCTCATTGAAAGGAAAACTTAGAGATGGGTTTGTTTATAGAATTATAAAAATAATTTGGACATATATATTATGGGAACTAAATTATAACTCTTGGAATAGAGGTTCTAGTTACTTTTACCTGTCAGAAAGTATATAATATTTTAAGTTCTACAAGCCACTAGAAACCATGAACTCTAGCAGGGGCCAGATACATGTCAGAGGCACCATTTTATTTAGAAAAATTATGAAAACCATTGTACCCAAAGGGAATTAGTGCTTAGTTTGGAGATTCCATCAAACATTAAAATAATACCTTGTGTAAGTTCTCAAACCGGGACTGTCTATCTCCATAGTGACGAAGTGTGAGATGAAAAGATGAGATGACATTGACTTGTGTGACCCTGTTTTTTCTCCACAAGAAGATGAATTTAACCAGAATCAGCTTGGACTACTTTGAGTCAAACTTTAAGAAGTTAAATGGGATTACAGTGAGAATTAGATCTGGGAAAAGGGAATAATTCAGAAGATAAATGCTGGGGGAGATAGTATAAACAAAGGAGAGATTTCTAAAATCTAACTCACGCCAGAAGTTTTGAGGGATGAAGGTCACCCTTGCTTTAAGATACAGTGAGGGGCTTCCCTGGTGGCACAGTGGTTGAGAGTCCGCCTGCCGATGCAGGGGACACAGGTTCGTGGCCCGGTCCGGGAAGATCCCACATGCCGCGGAGCGGCTGGGCCCGTGAGCCATGGCCGCTGGGCCTGAGCGTCCAGAACCTGTGCTCCGCAACGGGAGAGGCCACAACAGTGAGAGGCCCGCGTACCGCAAAACAAAACAAAAAAAGATACAGTGAGGAAGTGAAAAAGGCAGGCTGTCTGATTCATTCTTGAATCCCCAGTGCTGAGCACAGGCCTGGTACACAGCCTCTGCTTCCAAATGTTTGTTCTGTTGTTGGAAGCAGGGCGAAGGTTTCTCTCATAGTGGAAGGCCCCTAAGAGGCCTTTGTTTCAGGGTGTCAGTTGGGTTTCATCCATTGGCGGTTAAGAGCAGATACATGCACGAAATACTGAGGCCCCCAGGAAATAAAACTGCTTCGTGAGAAGTGCTGCTGCAGGAGCTTAAAAGATGTGGATTTGAAGCTGATGAAAGGGGTCTTACCTTGCCGAATCATCATGCTGGTCTTTGCTGGAGTGGCAAAGTGCATCAGATTCTTTTAAAAAAACAAAGCGTCCATCTGTGTGATGCTAGGTAAAGTGTGCCTGTGAACACTGGTAAAAATCAGAGGAGAATTTGAAGGAATGTCTAATGTTAAAGCATTATTGTCCTTTGTTACCTTTGTGTGTGTGTTAGGTTTGTTGAGTACTGATTTACATATAGTAAATTTTGTCCTTTTGGGGACAGCAGTTCTTTGAGTTTTGATAAACATGTATAGTCACGACACGGAGCAGGTCCATCACCCCAGAACATTCTCTCGTGCCCCTTTATGGTCCGCTCCTCCTTCCATCCCAGCCCCTGAGCATCACTCATGCGTTTTCTGTCCTTACAGTGTTGCCTTTTCCAAACTGGAATATAAATGGAATCGTGCAGTGTGTAGCTTCTGTATCTGCTACTTTCATGGAGCGTAAAGGCATTTGAGCTTCCTCCATGCTGTTGCTTGTATCAGTAGTTTGTTCCTTTTCACTGCCGAAGAGTATTCCATTGTATCCCACTGTATCGCTGTACCACAATTTCTCTTTTAAAAAATTTATTTTTATTGAAGTGTAGTTGATATACAATGGTGTTAGTTTCAGGTGTACAGCAAAGTGATTCAGTTTTATATATATATATATACACACACACACACATATATATACATATCTCAGATTATTTTCCATTATAAGTTCTTACAAGATATTGAATATAGTTTCCTATGCTCTACAGTGGGTCCTTGTTGTTTTATATATAGTAGTGTATATCTGTTAATCCCAAACTCCTAATTTATCCTTCCCCTCCCCTTTCCCCTTTGGTAACCATAAGTTTGTTTTCTGTCTGTAAGTCTGTTGCTGTTTTGTAAATAACATTTACAAAAATGTATCATTTTTTTAGATTCCACATATAAGTGATATATGGTATTTGTCTTTCTCTCTCTGATTTACTTAGTATGATAATCTCTAGGTCCATCCATGTTGATGCAAATGGCATTATTTCCCCTTTTTTATGGCTAAGTAGTATTCATCTGTTGGTGGACGTTTAGGTTGCTTCCCTGTCTTGGCTATGGAATAGTGCTGCTGTGAACACACAGTTTGTTTTTTCATCCACCAGTTGAAGGACATTGGGTTGGTTTGACAACTTTGAATCAAGCTGCTGCAAACATTTGCATTTAGGTTTTTCTGTGAATGAATGTTTTTACTTTTCTTGGGATTTCTAGTTTATACCCTTAAACATATGTTTAGTTTGCAAAGGAACTGACAAGCTGTTTTCCAAAGTGACTGAACCATTTGCATCCCCACCCACGTGTGTGAATTTCAGTTGCACCTCATTCTTCCCAGCACTTGGTATTGTCTCTTTACAAAAATTTTAACCATTTTTAATGTCTTTAAACGTTGGTTTTGTTAATACTTTTTGTAATGTAGAGCACTTACCCATACCCTTCAAAGGCAAAACGTTTCTCTTAAAGGTGAAAATTTTGTATTAAGATCATTTCTCATTACCGTATTTATGGTGTTTGTGGTCTACAAAGTCACCATGAACACCGAATGGTGATTACGGAACCGTTGCCGCTGGGGGGGGGGGGTGCGGAATACCAGGTAAGGTTCCCAGGAGACTCTGGTCTCGACATTTTTGTCAGCTGATCAACATGTAATCTTGTCTTCAGTATGTTTCTGTTTAAAGACACATTATTTAATATATTTTGTTGATTCATTGGCATTGAACTCACGGTCAACAGCCCGAACAAAGCTGATCTAATACATTTTCTCCAGAAGGCACATCACAGCCTATGCTTGGGGGCCATATTCCAAACAAGCAAAAACCACCAACAAAAAGTGCAAAACGTGTGGAGAACGTGGCACTAGGTAGACCAGGATGCAGACGCTGGTTTATGGTATGAGAGCTGAAACAAGAAGGCAGAATATCGTCTTGTTCCACCTCAGCTGGGGACGTGCATGTCACATGCCTCAGATTTTTCATTCTGTGCATGTCCAGGAGTGACTGGGGACATGCCCTGAATATTGTTTTGGTGCAGGGGGGTTACAAGTAAATTTTAGCAAGTGGGCAGATTCACCTGTATTTTTATACTCTAGAAAGTGCTTAAATTTAGTTTAGTTTAAATAATGATTTGTAGTAATTACCAAACACGACTAAATATTGCTTTAATAATTAACTTGCCAAACCAGGGCCATTCAGCATGAAGGCTGCTTTGAAAACACCTCAAGACCTTCCTAAGATTTTTACCCCCGTTGCGAAGACACACTCTTGATTTATGTTAGATTTTGCACGCCATTCGGACACACTTCATTCCTGAAAAGTAATATAAAATGTTGAACTCGGAATTTTATCATAGTTACAGCTAGAGTAGATGTGTTTAAATTCACAGAGACAGATTAATGCACTTACCAAACCCCCATTGCCTAAAAGTAATTATAAGTTTTCTAGATAGACTGCCAATATGATATAGGCCCCAAAGAAATCACCCCTCTTTACTGAGACAGAACAATAAATTGGTTTTCCTGCATACAGTGGGTAAAGAATCCAAGTTCCTGACCTTGAATATTTCACTGGTAGTGTTCTATGCAGTAGGGAATGATCAGGATGACATTTGCTGAAATGTTTGAGATTTATAACATAATAGCTTGAGCATATGTGCCAAAAAATAAAAATCTTAAAGCCTATCCAATCAAGATTAATTACCTATTAAAATGCTCACAAATGGTATAGTACAGGTGGTGTAATAAGCTGTCTCTCTTCATATGTTGTTACAAAACAAACTGTTTGGCGGTGACATGAAACATCATGTATCTTCTATCTCACTCTCAGTGGGAAAATGGAAAAAAAACGACTCGGTCATTCTCGGTGTGGATTTTGGCATTTCATGAGGAAGTGCTATCACAAAGCTTCTCACTGAAAAGCATATGCAGCTCTCTGGAAACTGCTAAATGTCCTGGCTTTGTACTCCTGCCAGAAAGCTCTTGCTTCTCCCCATCATTAACTACTGCATATTTATTCCTGTCTATCTTTGTGCAGAGTAGACCCGTGCAGCACTCCCATGAAAAGGAAAACAGTAGTTTGCTTCCTCCCTCCCCCTAGCTTTGCAGAAACGAATCCCATGGGCTAAATGTCTTCTTTATATTCAGCTTTAATTTAGTAGTTTCAACAGTGGACCAAGCGGTCATAGCAGAAACGGTACGGCCGTGATGGTGTTTTCTTCATTGAGATGGCTTTTGAAATTTGTGGGAAAATTGCAGACGGAATTTTGTTGGTGAACCATCCATTAGTAAGTAATGGTGTTGTAAGTTGGCTTCCAGCAAACAGTCAGTCAGCAAATATTCAGTGAGGATCTACTCCATGCCAGGCATTCTTCTAGGCTTCAGCCGTACTCTGGTGAAGGAGAGAATCCCTACCCCTGTAACGACAGCATTTTTTTGTGCTCATTGTCTTTGGTTAAAATGTCTGTTATTGGAAGCTGATGGAAAACGAGTACAGGAAACAACTCTTGAAATATTAAGGTACCTAAAGTATCATTGTGGTTTAAAAAGTAGTAGGTGGGAAGCATGTGACAGTTTTTTAAAAGTGCAAAATAATTGGAAAATTTAATAAACTTACACAAAATAAAACTCATCAGCAGGTTGCTCTATTTTTCCAGTGTGTCACTTGGGTACCAGTTTTCTTAAACAAGTAAATATGCCTTGCCCGCTTGCTGCGTGGTGCTTTAAAGCTCTTTTTTTGGGGAGTTTGACCCTCCTCCCCATCCTTAAGGAATCACAGCAACGTGTGTTCTTTTTCCAGACCCTCGATACAAAGGGCATAACAAGCTGTACTTCTTCATTTGTTTTTGCAAAGCAAACTCTTTAACAGGGACATGAAATATCTTGTCTTTTCTTTCTCACTCGCAGTGGGAAAAGGGAAAAAAAAAAAAAACTGGTCCTTGGTCATTTCTCTTCGTGGATTTTGGCATTTCGTTGGAAAGTGCCAGTAGGTATTCATTTTTTTACGTTGCTCTGGAAGGCTTCGTAAGCAGCCTTCCAAGTCACAAAGCAAACTCAGGCCCTCACGGTTCTCCAAGCCCAGGTCAGAAAGGTGGGGAACTTGCATTTTTCCAGGCAGGGAGTGCGTGAATAATATACTTGCAACCTGCATAGCGTCCCTGAGTTCTCCTCTGTAGCCAGCTTCTCCGCTCAGAGAGTTGCACGTCAATCTGGTCAGCAGAGCAGTAAAGAGCCTAAGTTTTTGTGAACCTACAGCAGAATGACTTGCTTCCCAGCTGGTGATCAATCTGTGTTGGACGGCAGCATGTTTGCCTCTACAAATGAGCTGGACCCCTCTGCCACGTATCTCTGCCAACTTTTGAAAGAGTCTGTTTCCATTCTTTTCGGGGGTGGGGGGAGACAAAAAGTCTGTCTCCCTTTACACAGCCAGCTATTGAAAACTCCAGGCAAATATCCATAGCCGGTATCCTAAGGAAATTGTTCTGAGCTGTCAGGAAGTTACTGTCAAAGAAGAGAAATCCATTTGTGTATGTATTCCCACACCAACGCAGTAAATAACCTCTGTTTTTCTTTTGTCAAGATGATGCGCTCATGGTACTTGTTATAGCATCTCTGGAGACTTCCACTTCAATATAAAAAGATCCTGGGGTTTAAGATTTTAATTAACTTCCCCAGGCTCCAGGTGAAGGCAGGCTTTGTGATAATGCTGTGAAAATGGCTACAAAACTTTTGAGGTTTACTATTATTAATTATTATGATTATTAATTAAGGTGGACTGACCAAGGTGTAGGCAGCAAATAATTCCACTGGATCCGTGCTAATCGAAACGATGTGTGTTAGCAGTTGTGAACTTTTAAGAGACCTTTCTTTCAAGTTCACTTGGGCAAAGAGGTGCCAGTGTAGCCCAGAAACCAGGCAGAGGAGCAGGGCTCTGAGTTGGCAGAACTGAAGGAGTAGCTAAGAACGTGGGAAAGGTTATGTGAATGAGGAACAGAGTGAGGACCTGTGGATGGAGAGCGGAAGCGTTAGGAAGGTCTTGTGGGGTTGCACTAGCGATGCTGCGATGCTATGGTATATTTAGGGTAGGTGTGAGTGAATGAATGATAACGAGTGAGGAAAATATTCGTGGATGGGGGAAGCAAAGTGGAAAACTTTGAAGAAGGGTCAAAAACTGTCTATCTTTTGTGGGGGGGAATTTAGTAACACATACTATTGTTCTTTCTTGTCTATGATCATGTTAGCACACTGTGGGATGTTTTGCACCTTGGTCAGTGTAAGTGGGGGTACCTCATTACTCCCTAGAGAGTAGGGCACTCCAGACCCATGGAGGAGCTAGCAAAAACAAGGTAGATGGGATCGAAGGAAGGGGGGGTACTCTGGGAAGAGTAGAAATCACTTTGGCCTCAAATTTCTGCTCGGCTGAGCCATTCTCCTTGAGCCGTAGAGGGGCTTCTCGTACGTTCCAGTAGCATATTCCACGTGAGACTGAAGCAGACTGTACCACGTTGCTCGATCTCACGTTCCTTTAGGGTAGAGACTGTGCGGCCCATCTTTGTTCTCTCCACATACACTTAGTGGGCACCCAGTATGTGCTTAATAAATGAGCGAATCAGTCTTTAGTTCTGTTTTGGCCAAGAGAAAAGAATCGAAGACCCTACAGCTGCTTTCAGTAGTTGATTTAATTATTCAAACACGAATATTCCCAACTCATAAGGGTCGTGGTGTTGCCCTCTGGGGTGGGCTATATGACCCTCCCAGCCCCCAAGCCTGCCCTCTGAAGGTGATGTACAAGGATTACAGAAGGGATTGATTGTCTTCTTCAGTATTAACTGCTGGGGTTGTTAGTATCTTAGCAAACATCCAGGTAACTCTCCATAGCCCCGTTGGCTCTTTCATCTATGGGATTATCTAAACAGTGACCAGTCTCTAGCCAGAACATCTCCCAGTTTCACCAGCTTTTGAGTATAAATGAATTTACATGAACATTAATGTCCAAATCTCCCTCACTCCCGTCTTTAAATATTTTGGTGAGTCCCAAGAGGATATTTCATATGTCCTCGGGAATCCGATCCACTAATACACCACTGCTGCCGCTTGCTTATACCACGTGGAGACAATGTGCTTACGTCCCACCACCCTGACTTTATCCCCTCTGTTGCTCCAAGATGACCATAAAGGGAAGATGACTTCCGGGTAGCATGGATGGTGGGCAGCAGGGGGTCAGGATTATACAAAGGGAAACCAGTTCGGAGATGGTTTGAAATAGTTTAATCATGAGCTGAGGTTGGGCTGGCCTGGAATGATTGGGGTTGAGGGAAGATATTGAGAGAAGTGGACAGATTTGAAAGGAGATAAAGTCAGCATTTGACTGGCTTCTGGCTCGTGCAGCTGCAGAGAAGCCGGTACCGTGTGCTCTGATCCAGGGCACACGGGAAGGAGAAGTTTCATGGAGGTAGAGGGAGAAGACATTGCGTTCCAAGGTGCTCGAGTTGCTCTCAAGTTGGGGATGTCAGAAAGAGTATGAGCTTCTCTTGAGTCTGGAACTCAAGGGAGAGCTATGAACTTGAAATTTACATCTGGGGGGGTGGTCATTGTATGCATGGTGATCGAGGTCACGGTACTGAACGTAGATAGGGCCGAGTTCTGAGGGTCACCATTACCTGTTGGGTGGACGGTGTGGAGCCGCAGCCAGAGAGGTTTGAGGAAAATCAGGAGAGCGAGGTCCAATGATGATTAAATTTCTTATGTCTTTTCTCTTTTTGAGCTGTTCTATTCTGTCATACCCCTGTTAGCATTTGCCTTTCCCTGGTCAGGATTGTTAATTATTTGAATATGTCTTTGTGCCTGCTTTTTGGTCCGAGGTGGAAATGTTGAGCCCAGCTTTGGGGTGAGGGAAGCAAGTGGGAAGGATTGAGGCACAGGAGTGAAATCTGCCCCTGGGTGCTGGAGATGGAGAGGAGGTCAGTCGTAATGCTGTGAAGGAGGACGGGGTGATGGCTTTGGGAAGACTGGAGAGTACCTACGACACGGGGCTAATGTTTTAAGTATTGGGAAACTACTGAAGATTGTTTAGAGTGACAGTGACAGTAAAAAGAAAAAAGGGGTTATTGCAGATTTAATTGGGCAGTGTTGTGAAATACTGTGGACACCAGTGTTCAGTTGGAGACAACTGCAGTAAATTTGGGGTGAAGGATTAACTAGGATGATGGTAAGAATGGAAAGAGGGGTACATTTGAGAGGGAGAAAAAGGAATCCACAAGCTTTGATGATGGATCCGAAGGGAAGTCTAAGGGCAAGGGATGAATAAGAGCTCACTCCCAGATTCTAAGCCCGTCTACCTAGATATGTAACAGTACTGGTGTCAAATCCTCCCACTTCAGAGTTAGAAAATATCTTTAAAGTCATCTACTGCAGTGTTTCCCCCTTTAAGATCTCATGGAGCAACTCAGGTTGGGAAGCCATTAGATTGTGAAAGTAACTCTCAACTCTTTCCTTCCTGAGGTCCCTTCTGTCCCTTTCCTGCTGAGATTTTCAGGGTTCTGGACATGGGCTAGTTTATGTTTGCACCATACTTAGCCTCCAGCTTTCCCTTATCCATCCTGACCAGGGTGTGAAAAAAAATCCCATGTGCAGTGGAACTTAACAGAATACCCTTTGCCATGTGTCTTTACTTTTCATGGACACGGTGGGGGGGGGGCGTTTTGGTGAGAATTTTTTTAATGGTACTTGTATGGCAGTACATTCCAGCTCCAGGCCTCCCTCTCATCCCATCAGGAAGGAATATCGATGGTGCTTTCCTGGTAAAAATTATAGAATATACATGGAGGACAATATAGTCGTGATAGGAACCATCAGTTATTACAGTGTGGCGAAGACATGGCTGTCGAAGATAAGAGTGCATTTTGCAAAATGATAAAAGCCTTTATCGTCCAGCTGTGTTGTATGCTGCTGCGTTAAAATAAGTATTGTGTTGAGCATTGGTCTACATTAGAAGAAATACCTTGTGAGAATCAAAAGAAATAATGGCCTTGCTCTTCTACTCTGTGTCGTTGACAAAATCGTTCGTTGTATTTGATTGTTACACGTGCCACATTGAGGAACTGAAATGCGTTACCTAGAGCTGGGGACCACGCCCTGGTGGAAATGGCAAATGATGTGCTGTGAAGCACCAGGGCACAGGGTAAGGCTCAGCAAACCAAGGCCCACTGCCCGTTTTTGTACAGTACACAAGCTAAGAATGTAGGTTTTTATATTTTCAAATGGTCATAAAGACCCAAAAGCAGAATATTCTTTCATGACATGTGAAAATTATATGAAATTCAAACTTCAGTGTCTATAAAGTTTTTTCTATTTTGAATACAGCCTTGCTTGCTTGATGACACATTATCTGTGGTTGCTTTTGCGCTATAACTACTCAGAGTCGAGTAGTTCCGACAGAGACGTATGGTGTGCACAGCCTAAAATATTTACCATCTGGCCCATTGCAGAAAATGTTGATCGACCCCTGGGCTAAAGCAGTGTCTCCCAAACCTTAACGTGCATGTGGATTACCTGGGAACCTTGTTAAAATTCAGATTCTGAGTCAGGAGGTCTGGGGCGGGGCCTGAGAGTCTGCATCTCTGAGAAGCTTCCAGAGATGCCAAAACTTCTGATCCTTGGATCACACTTTGATTTGCAAGGGCCCACGTATTTAAGGGGGGTGGGGGTGGGGGGAGTGCATTGTGAAGGAGGGATTCTCAACTTTTTAAAGTAGAAATAGGCTTTGTTTTACTTTACTCCAGAAGCCAGGGCAGGACCCACGGGTACCAGCTTTGGTTTTTTACTTAGGAAGCACTTTCTAATGATTAAAGGTAATCATAGAACCATTGCAGTGGCTGCAAGTGGAAAGGAAGCTGGGAGCATTTGAGAGAAGATTCCTAGGTTCGGCAAGTGGCTGGACTTTCCCAAAGTCGCAAAGTGATGACTCAGAGCCCTTCCAGCTGTTTCTTTGATCGACGGTGAAAAGGTGAAGAGAGAATATGGAATTGGAAAGACAGAACTGATTGCTCCTAGGTTCAAGGCCTGGTCTAACAGATACAGCATTCATTGGATTAATACCTCTTAAAGGGCACAGTAGCTAGTTTACCTGTGTAACAGGTGTGACAAACTAACCAGGCCTAACGTGAAATAAATTTGTGAAGAGTAAACGTTTAGCTACGATCTATATAACTTGTACTTAATATTACCTGAGTCAGCTCTGGTGTATGCCGAAAAGGCTGCTGTTTTCAGACTCGCACGGTTTTATTCTTCACTGAAAAAGCAATTAAAAGGTAATCCCCACGCTTCTTACTCTCCACTTGGGCCCATTTCTCCCCACATCCCTTCCCTGTAAACCTTAATACCTTACAAATGAATCCATGCTTGCAGTTGGATCTCCCAGCTGCAAGTCATTTGAGGCCCTGACTAGTGAATCCTCTTGTTAATGGCTCCTCTAAGAAGTACTTTAAAAAAAATAAATAGGAAAGAAACTAGCAGTTTTGAGCCAGCGGATAAATGTTGGAGTCTGTAGCACATTTTGACCGATGAGTGAGTCATGGACCCTTGAAGCAACCTGATACTTAGCTATTGAGGAATACCTTCAAAACCATAAAACTCATTAAGTTAATAGTACAGCTCTACGCGCAGAATTTGGTGCTGGGCTGTCGTAGTGGCCTCATTGCATTCTTCAACTTCTAACGCTTTTCATTTCAGCTTGTCACGGGCCTTTACAGACATGATTTATGCTTCCTAATACCCCAGGGAGGTTAAGTCTTTTCATATTTATTGCACGGAAGAGCATTCTGTGCTTGCCTGCCTGTCCTAAAATCAGTTTGGCTGGAAAAGGACGCAAGAATTCTGACCTCAGCTCTATATTCAAACCAGGAGTCAGCCCGTGAAGCATGTGAACCAATATCTCGCGCAGAGAGTACGTTTCATTTCTGCTAACGTGGGGGAGGGACAGATTTTAGGAGGCAGCATCCACGCAATGCCTATTTTTCTTTCACAAATCCGCTTGTATCCCCACGTCCCAGGGCTCGACCGCGGTGATACAGGCCAAACATCTTTCAGCTCTCAGACGTTTCAGACCCTCCTTCATCATCCACCGTGTTATGTTCATTGCCGTCATAATTGTTATCCTGATGATTCAAACCTGTGTAGCACAGAGGGTCTAGATTCTGTCCTAGGCATGTAGGTGATCTTACCCTCAGCAGGTGTGCGTGTGTTGATATTTTTCAACATCATAATCCTTTTAGATGCCCACCCCCTCTTCCTTCTGTCCGTGTGGGTACCAGGTCTCTCTTGCAGCTAAGCAGATATCCTGTTCCCATGCTTGTTCACCTTTCACGCAGTCCTTGGCTTTATTATGGTTATCTATTCAGTTAACTGGATGGATTATATCCCTTTCGGCTTTAGTTTTCTTCCGGGACCAGTGGCTCAATTCCCACAGTTAATTCCTAATGGGTTCCGTTGCTACGGAATCTCTATTTTTCTTCCAACCTACTACCCACTCCCTCATAAATCTTTTAAAGATACTATTTTTGTTGCATGACTTCAGTAGTCAAAAAACTTTGCTTTCTTATTATCTGATGGATGACACCAAAATTCCTAAGGTCAATATTTCAGGCCGTTTTTAATCCAAGCCTAATTTTCAACTCCATGTTAGTTTCTTCTGTTTCAACTCTATATGTGTCTTTTACACACCTGTCACTGTTCTGGGCACTCTAAGCAGCGGGTATAAAGCATTATGTTTTTAATCTACTTGGGGAGACAGTATGTTTTCACGCTGCCAATAAATAATGATAAAAGGCAGCATAGAATTGAGTACAGACTGACTCATACAGGTGAGCATCCCTTAAATCCTGGGCTCTTCAGGGTCCTGTCTTTGGTTTTCTCTTACTCTGTGTGCACTTGCTGAGCCTCACCTCCTCTTCCGATTGGCTAATCCGTATCCTCATCCATTCCCGTGGCTTCAGCCTTGCGTAGGTGCTGAGCGTGTTTCAGGCTGTATTTCTCTGCAGTCCCAGATCTGCATTTCCAGCGTCGCACAGCATCTTCACCGGGAGAGGTGCTTCCAGTGTAGTATGTCTGAAACTCAATTCATTTTCCTCCCCCACAAACCTCTTCCACTCCTTACATTCTTTCTTAGTTGTTGTTTTTATCATCCAGCTTATCTTCAAGGTTCAACATCTGCAGCCAGCCACTAAATGCAGTCGATTTCACCTCTGAAACTGTCTCTCACATCTTTTCTTCCCGCCTCTACCACCTCTGCTTTTCTCTGAGGCCCATCTTCTCCCTTTGAGAACAGCGATGATAGCCCAGTAGGTTTTCCTGCCCCCGGTCTTTCTGTGCTCCAGTCTGCCTGCCCCCTGCTGCCAGAGTTAGCTTCTCAAAAGCAAATCTGAGCGTGTTTTCTTCATGCTAAAAAAAAAAATCTCTAGTGGCACCTTGTCACACTTAGGATAGAATAGCGACTTTGAGAGGCTGGCACGCTGCAGCCCGTCTCCGGCCCTAGGCAGCCTCACCTGTGGGTACCCACAGTGGCTACAGCAATCCATTTCACACCTCCGCCCTCTCACACATTGTTCCCTCTGCCCGGGGTGCTCTTCCTGCCTT
Organism: Grampus griseus; assembly: GCF_964374135.1. Lineage (NCBI taxonomy): Eukaryota > Metazoa > Chordata > Mammalia > Artiodactyla > Delphinidae > Grampus > Grampus griseus. Next base: position 44,980,706 of record NC_139014.1, read on the forward strand.
CCTTAGCTACAGGCCACAGTCCTAGTTCAAATGTCATCTTCTCCATAAAACTCTTCCCCGTTGGCACCTTTCTCTGGGGCCCCACGATATTCCCTGCAGCCACTAAAGTATTCACTATTTTGGATTTCCCCCTCATTTTGGTATCTGCAACCTTCAGAAGCTCTTGGTGTGATCCTCAGCAGAAGGGACCCTACCTGATTTGTCTTTTCCTCTCCAGGAAAGCCAGTAGATGCACTGAGTGAATGAACGGATGTGTCATGAGCAACATTGTGGGAAAGGCTTTGTGATGGGTGGTCTTTGACTCCCATGTAAAACCACTAGTCAAGCATCTGTTCAGTGCAAGCGCTCGCAGTAAACCCATGAGGTGGCATGATTTCCGCAAAAGTATTTCCATTTTGCAGAGCTGGAAACAAAGCCTCGGGTTAAATGATTTGGTTAAGACTATGTAGCTAATGGTGGTCGTACCATTTGACATTCCCACCAGGGTTGTACAGCAGTCCCAGCTGCCTCACAGCCTTGCCAGCACTCAGTATCTCTAATTTAACCGTTCTGATGGGTGTCTAGTGGTACCTCATTGTGGTTTTAATTTGCGATTCCCCGATGGCTAGTGATGGTGAGCAGCTTTCGTGTGATTTTTGCCCATTCATATATCTTCTGTGAAGTGGCTGTCAGGCTTTTTTGCCCATTCTCAACTGGGTTGTTTGCCTTCTTATTGAGCTGTGTATTCTAAGCGTGTATTTGTGTATTCTAAACAAAAGTCTTTTGTAAGGTTAAAAAAACCCACACAACTATGTAGCTAATAAGCAAAGGAGTCATGATTTGAACCCAGATTGGTCTGGGGTCCAAGCTCATGTCTTGTCTTCCAACGTCAAAATGCTAGTGTGAAAAGAAAAAAATCTTAGGAGGATGTTCCTAGGCCCTCCACAAGGATAGTGACTCTGCGATGATAAGGCACTGGGAGCTCGCGAAGGAAACCCGTGGTTTTGTAAAGGACTAGAACTCTTTTTACAACTGGTCTCCCTGACTGCATCCATAGCTGTGTGGCCCGAATATTGTTTGACTCCCAAAGGAATATCGTTGATCCAGAGTGAACCAGTTCAGCGGTTCTCCTCCTCCATCTCAAGAGTCTTCCAGGGAGGAAAATGCTTTAAACCTCACCTGAGCTATAAACAATTTATTTTGAAGGTAACAGTGTTAGTATTGCAGTATGTAAGCTTTTAGCTAATAAAAATCAGAGTAGCCTCGTTTGGAAAGTACACAGAAGGTTAGAGGGAAAGCTTGTAAATGTTTTCAAAGCCTCTGTATTTAATTCTATCACCAGCTAGCAAAATAAATAGTCCAGCTGCTAGCTCTGAATTGGACACGTGTTGGAAATGAATTGTTAATAGTTTAAATGCATCGGTCATTAGCAATCAAAAGGAACACGAAGTACACTTTCTAGTTTATGAGAAACAAGGTGAAAGTTCCCAAAACACATTTGCGGTAACTGGGTTTAAAATTGCTTCCTCATCTTTTATTTTAGTGGCTAATACTTACCATGGTGTATGTGTGACTATGAGGGCATTTCCCCCCCTATTTTGATGCAAAGATTTGGAAATAAATGGAGAGTGGAAATCAGGAGATGTTAAATTCCACTTTTCCGCGTGTCCAAGCTGTCTGCTGTAGATTGCAAGCTGCGTGCCAGACTTCTGAGGAATGGGAGGTTACTTTCAATACTGTGCTCAGGTTGACCTGAAATACTTAGCCAACACATCTGCTAGCAAGTGCTGGCCTGGTGTGAGGAGGTTACACTGGAATTAATTACCCCGGTTTGGTACTCTGACATGTTTCCTCCACATCTCGTTTTACCGTAATAAAACTTATAAAAATCAATTGGAACTTCTTTATTTTTCCTTGAGAACTTACGAAAGAAAGGTTGGTGAAAAAAAGAATCTGTAAAGCAGCGTTTTCTTACTTGAAGCAAATGTTGAAGAAGAGCATTAGAATTTGAATTTTATTTCTTCCCATCTTGGTTTTTAGCTTAAAATTAGAGTGGAGTTATATCCCTTTCATCCATTATAGTAATGGCATCTTTAAAACGTTTGATGTTATCGTTAGAAAAGCAGGAGACTGCGTCTAGGGGAGCAGACAATGTGCTGAGGTGCTCGCAGCCTTATAAGACACTTTGTGAAACTAGATCTTATCTTAGGAACTTTCCAGCTTCAGAAAGGGGTAGGAAGGGAGTTTGCTGGGAAATTTCTGCCAGCGCAGTGCAGCACCCCTGGTCCTGACACCATGATGTTCGTGGCAGGATGTTTGGCGTTATTATTGCTGTTAGCCTCTTCATCTGAAGTTGACTTGGCCTTAACACTTTTCTCGGTAAAATGGAGAGGAGGCCTGCCTTCGAGGTGTGATGGTTAGCGTTTCTGTTTGAGGTGATGAACAGACAGTGGTAAGGGTTGTACCACGTTGGGAACGTAATTAATGCCACTGAATTGTACACTGAAAGATGGTTAAAATGGGAAATTTTATGTTTTACCGCAGTTTAAAAAAAAAGAATAATATACCAAAACCCATTGAATTGTACACTTTAAATAGGTGAATTTATGGTACATAAATTACATCTCGGGCTGTTTAAAAAAAAAAACAACACCTGAGTGTGGGAGCGGGGTGTTCTGCTTAACTGCGTGTTCGACGTTAATGAAGGATTAAGTACATTTGCACTGAAAGTAACAAGTGAAAGGTACCCTTTTGTGGGATATAAGAATATGAACTTGACAAACATTTTTTGTTCTTCACTGGGTTGTATATGCTTTTAATTATGTGTCTTTAGAAATAAGTTCTTTATTTTTTTTGTTTTTTTCTTTTGTTTTTCTTTATCATTAGAAACATGACACTTTGCTCTCCACGGAGCATCTGAGTAGGACCGTGTTGTCCAATACAGTGGCCACTGACCACCTATGGCCATTGAGCACTTGAGACGCGACTAGTCTGAATTGAGATGTGCTGTATGTGCAGAGTAACAAGGAATTTCGAAGATTTGCTTCGAAAAAAAAGAATGCACGATATCCTGTGAATATTAATTACACATTGAAATGATGATAGTTTTGATATGTTGGGCTATATAAAATATACTGTTAAATTTATTTCTGTTTCTTTTCACTTAATGTGGCTACTCAAAATTTTTGAATTGCCTACGTGGCTCATATTGTATTTTTTTTGTCTTTTTTTTTTTTTTTTTTTTGCTGTTCTACTTCTTTTTTTTAATTGGAGTATAGTTGCTTTACTCATTATGTTTCAATGGGACAGGCTGGTCTGGAAATCACACCTACCCACTTAGGATTTACATGCTTTGAGACAAAGAATCACTTCTGATGACTAAGCAGAACGCAGAAGAATTCCCTGAATTGGCATGAGCGTCAAGGGAATTTACCTCCCAAAGGGTGGCTGCCTCTTCTTCAATGCAGAGGTTCTGGAAATGGCAGACCTAGGGAAGGTCCTTCTCCAACCAGGAGGAGAGCGCCGGGGGGTCGGTGAATCCCTGGTCCTAGTACAGTGGATCTGCTCCAGCGTGAGGATCCGTAACACAAGCTCATTCAGTTGAAAAGTAGAGGAGCGATGTCAGTAGACCCTGGAGGATGGATTGGTTCAGAGGCAGTTTTTCTTTGGCCAGAGGAGCAGGAATACCAGGAGAGAAGGGAAAGAGCCCTCACAGCCTGCAGGTGCCTCTCAACTGGATTTTAAGAAAATAAAAAATGAGCACCTGCACCCAGGGCCCCCTCCACAGGGAGGGCCCCCTCGGCCTTGTAGGACGCTGGGCTCCTGGAAGGGGTACCTTCTGCGTCCAACTCACCAGTGACCCCCTAACTCCGACCCTCGCTGTGTCTGCCAGCCAACCTCCCCACTCTGCTGTCCTGTGCGGGTTTGATATCCCCTGAGGCAGCTGCAGCCACGGCCGGCCGAGCTGCTTGCCTGGGCTGTCCTAAGTCATTTTCCCCAGGTGTTTGTTCTTCCTCTGCTTAGTGCTCTGGTTACAAAGTGACACGGGTTTCAAGGGCTCTGCCCCAGTGGGGTTTTCCACCATCAGCCCTGTTATTTCGAGAGTGCGATTTTTGCAGGACGTGAGGTTTTCCAGGAACGCGTCCATCACAGTATAGCAGAAACACCCACGTGAACTTAGTCCTGCTCCTTTGGTAGACAAGTCTCAGGATGCCAGGGTGACCGCCACACTGGGAAGGTGTGTTTCTGGCGTTTCACAGTAGCCCCAGGTTGAGACCATTGTATACGGCAATCAAGTATGGCAGGATGAGTACCATTCCTCTTAAGATGTGGTGGATGTAAGTCTGTGGGCTGCCTGGGAACCGGTCTTTCAAACACGCATTATCTCTATGGGAAAGTGTATTCTAGCATCCTTGACTTCAAAGCAACCAACTGGCTAATACCCTTTTGGAACTCATTCTCTTTGCAAGTTGGCAAATGCCTGTAAGCCTCTAGAAAACAACACTCACCTCCATCACCACTGAGTAAGGAGAAAATAGGAGATGCGCACTTGGGGAAGCTGAAGGGGGTTGTGAAAATCATAGAAATTAGAAGATCGTCAGTGGTAAAATATTAATTTCAGACTGCCTTCCCCACCTCCTAGCTAATAAACACATCGAGACGTAACTTACATTGAATTATTCTGTATTCTCAGGTCACAACCTCTGAAAATACGCAGGGAATAGATTTTCCCACCCCAGCTCTTTCCTAACGTAGGAGAAATCCTTCAGAATGTCACAGTTCAAGATTTGGGGTGCGTCGGCGCTTTATCAACTTAAGGGACAGCTTGTCTGGGTTCTGCTTAGGGTGGATTTCAGGGGTTGGCTGATCCTACTTGAGAAGAGAGGGAACGAGTATTATGGGGTAAAGCCTGTGACCTTGAAGCTGTATTTCAGCTCCGTGTGTGTGTGGAAGTGTAAGAGAAGAGGGGCGGAGATGGAGACTGACTTATCCATAGCAGTGCTGGCCTTTCGGGGGATGTGCTGAGCCTTCCTGCAGGGGCCGACCTGCGTCACCCAGGGGCGCTGGGGATCTGAGCTGACAGCCCTAGCACACCGGGCTTAGTAGAGCTCCTGAAGGTGTACCATTTACCTGTCACTTAACCAGAAGGAACAATGAAATCCTGCACTACAATTATGTTGCAAGTATGACTGCAGGTAACAGCTTAAGAAATTAAAACTTTGATCATAATGGATGGTAATGACGTTTTGAAAAACGGTTTACTTTTCACTGTGAGAACCTTCAGGTGGTAATGTTTAGCTGGCAGCTGTTACCATTATTAAGTGCAGTTAAGTGCAGAGTTCCCCCACCCCAGCCCCATTTCAGGCGCACATCTTTGTTTTCATGACATCCGGAGGAATCACGGCATTTATCATACAGATATTAATAGTGTACATAATTTAAAAATACAATGAATATATGAAATACAGTTAATTAGGCTCTTGAAAAGAAAGAACCCAGATGGGGGAGTGTGTGATACATTGAAAGTTTTTGAGATTTCGTAAAGGGTTGAATGCCAACTCCCTAAAAGATTTTTTTTTTTCCTCTGCGCAACTTCAGATGATAGAGTGTTTCAGCTGATTAGAAAGAACATATTGACAAGAGGCCAGATTGGCTCATTACTTATACACGGGGTTTGAAAAGTAGACTGGGAGAAAGTCTATTTTTCAAATTTTCTTAGAAACAATGGCCTGCATCCCACCCCGTAGAAATCTTGGTCATCCATCAGTATCAACGGCAGAGGCTGCCTCATTCATGAATCTTTTCCTGTGCTTTCCCAGCCTGAGATGATCTCTTCATCCTTTATACCCCATGGCACTTTGCACCTCTCTGTGTCCTGGAGTATGCTTTGTGCTGGGTTATTTATAGTTATTTCTGAATTTGGTGGGGTTTTGTTTGTTTTTTTTTTTTGCTAATTTCCAACTCGTTAAGGGGAAAGGACTGTGTATCTTTGCATCCTTAGAAAGAGATACAAAGTGCCTTGTGCATAGGCAACATCTAGAAAGGTACTATTTTCAGTTTGGGGTTGGTTCCTCAGTTCATTTTATTTGTAACTTTGAAGAAGATACACCACAAGTATCCACGGTGCCCCAGTGACGTGTGCGGAGTGCTTCTGCGAGCAAGCTGATAACCAGGGCTCATTAGGTCTTTCTCCATAATTGGCCAGAATTAATCCAGAGGGAGGAGGAGTAAGGATTCAGAAAGCAGAGTTTCAGTGGGAGGAGAAAGGAGCTCCTAGCTGTAGGCCGAGGGAAGAAGGCTGGCCGCCGTACTTGAGGCCTCTAACAGGGGACCCCAGGCACACAGAGATCCTGGGATGCACGGGCCGTGCAGTGTTGGTCCGTCTGGGCGTCTCTGATGGCTTGACGGTTGACAGGGAGCTTCGGCAGCAAGTTTTGGGGACCTGACCAAAGGGAGCAGACTGGTTGGGAAACCAGGCACAGCTCCCCCCTTGCGGGGACCCAGAACAAAGCAGAAGCTTAAATCCCAGGAAATAAAGATCGGGCAGGCTCCTAACACCGGGGCACAGATAGCCGGGCCATGACAGGTGAGAAAGTGCCCTGCTGCTGGGCTCCACTAATTGTTCTCTTGTCCAGGCTCAGGACTGGCACCCAGTCGGCTTCAAAACTTCGGGGGTGACCCAACCCGGGAGCCCAGGGGCGTTACCGTAGAGATGGGAAAAACAGTCTTGGAGCAGTTCTTTCACAGCCTGTGGTAGGTAGCAGTTTTATGAGGTCAGCACATCTGGAACATGTTTAGGGGCCATCAGCATACAGAGAGAAACCCTACCAACCCACCTGTCAGGGCTGACTTGTGTGCTGCAGCCCAGGTCACCACCGTACCTAGCTCTGTGGCGGTAGAAGATTCCAGTGTCCTGTGTCTGACACATACGGTATGCTTTCCAGTAACAATCAGCGGAAAACTAGCATCAGACCTCGTGGACTGACATGGGCAGCATCTGAAAAGATCATCTCGTGCAGTGTCTAGCTTTCTGGCAGATAAAAAGCCAGCCTGTGGTAGGGTTTTTTTCTTTTTTCTTTGGAGGGTCACTGACCTGCAAGGGGAAAAAAAAAGTGAAATCTCATAAAAAAAACATAACTCATAGCAGGTTTTAACATAGTATTTTGTTTTGATTTTTTTTAAAATTTCCTCTTCAGAAACATATTTTTTGATCTTTCATTATAATATGTAAATACAGATTTATCAAGAATAAAAATAAATGGGCCATAATTTCCTCTTTAGGAAATTACTTAGCATCTCTTTTTTTATTGTTATTACAATTGATTTACAGTGTTGTGTTAGTCTCTGCCGCACAGCCAAGTGAATCAGCCATAGGCATACACACATCCCCTCCCTCTTGGTAGTTAACGTCTATTGACAGTGATGATAAATGCATGTAAAAGGTTGGAAATTTCAGGCAGTACAGGAAGGTACAATATTGGTAAGTGAAAGTTTCTTTTGACTCTCAGGGAAGTTTTATGCAAATATGTATATATATACGTATTTATGGGTTATTTTTTTTAAGAGAAGGAGAGTATATACTAGACATATTGTAATTCTTTGCTTTTTAACCTAATCGAACCCAGAGATCTTTCCCTGTCAGCATGTATGCGTTTACCTGATCCTTCTGAGGAGGTGCACAGTATTACATAGTACGGATTTACCGTAATTACACCAGTCCAATGTCTAACAGTAGACATTTTGTTTCCGGTATTTCTCTGTTCCAAACTGCTGCAATGACCATTAACAAACTGACTCTCAAAACCACTGCTTCTGAAGCTCAGGGCATGTATAATCCAGGGGTTGGCAAGTTTTTTTTCTGTAAAGAGCCAGTTAATATTTTCAGCTTTACAGCAGGCCATACAATCTCTTGTAACTACTCACCTCTGCAGTTGTAGTGCACAAGCAGCTCTAGTTGGGTAAACAGATTATAGTGTATGCAATGGAGTATTACTCAGCTATAAAAAGGAACAAAGTATTGATACAAGCTGTCACGTGAATGAACCTCAAAAAAGTTAGGCCAAGTGAAAGAAGCCAGACATAAAGGCCTTGTATTATATGATTCCCTTTGTATGAAATGCTTAGAAGAGGCAAATGTAGAGACAGAACTCAGATTGATGGTTGCCAGGAGCTGGGGAGGAGAGGGGGCAACAGGAAGCAACTGTGCACGGGGTTTCCTTTTGGGGTGACGGAAGTGCTTTGGCACTAGGTGGAGTGGTTGCCCAACAGTGTGAACGTGCTAAGAGCCACTGAATTGGTCATTTTTAAATTATTAATTTTGGGTTATATGAATGTCACCTCAATTAAAAAAAAAAATTCACACCTCAGGGGAAAAAGTCACCCTAGTCAGTATATGTGTGAGTGAGCATGGCTGAATTCCAGTACATTGTAATGTAAACTTTATGGTAAGAGCAGGCAGGCCAGATGTGCCAGCCTTTGGTATAATCTGAATAATGATCGTAATGTGAAGGTTGGATTAGGTAGGGATTAGGTAGGTAAAAGGGCTGAGTGGGCGTAAGGATGGGAGGTGGGGAGGCTATTACCATGGTCCAAGAGCGATTCTTCACGTTGCGGGAGGGGCAGGTCATCAAGTCCTGAGAAGCTCGTGAAGCTATGGACCTCTTGGTCCCCCTCCCCAGATTTGTTTATGTGCACGCAGACATTTTGTTCATGAAAATGCCTGTTCACAAGCCCATGTTCTGGTTGGAGAAGGCGAGGGCTCAGACTCTCCAGAGAACCGCAGTGAGGAAGTGGGGAGTCCAGGCTTCTGAGAAGTTCACGTTCTGTAGCAAAGTCAATACGGTGAAGACCGAAAAGAAGCCATTGGAATTCTCAGCCCCTTGACTCACCGCAGCAGGAACAGTGTCCCAGGAGTCATGGTACCACAAGCCCAGCTGTGACGGGTTGAGAGCGAGTTACGGGTTCAAGCCGTGGCGGCGGCCCTGTGGATGAACTTCTCGAGAGGGTTGGCAGTAAAGGAAAGAAGGAAGCTTTAAAAGCCTGAGCTGAGAGCTGGTGTTTAATAGGAAGGGAAAGATTTCAGCACGTTCGCAGGCTGCGGAAGGGGCCCCCTTCATCTCCTTGAAAGGTGCCGGAGAGAGCTGAGGGTGGGGCACGGTCCAAAGAAGGTGGGTATATTGGGATCCAGCAGGCAGGGGGCAGGGCTCTCTTGGAGGAGAGTGGACGTGTAGACAGAACTGATGGGTGCCTCTGGGTAAGCGTAGAGGTAGAGGAGAGAGCTTGCTAGAGGTTTTGCTAAAGGACCTCTCTCTGAAGTAATGGGTGAGAACCCCTGCTGAGAACGAGGAAGGAGGTGGGTGTGAGAGCAGGGGCTTAGGAGAGTGGCAGAGGTTAGGGGCAACGGCTGTGGGCAGGAATTTCCCAGCGTCCCTCGTAGCTGATATCCAATTGATGAGTTCCGAGGACTCATTCCGTCAACAGACGTCTGCTGAGTGTGCAATGTGTGCCGCGTGCTTACGCATCTAAGAACACTGGATCCGTGTTCTTAGGTGCTTTTCTAATTTTACATCAGAAATGTGAGAGAAAATACAGGAACTGTTACTAATTCTTCGTCCATGCCGCCCAACTCTCTTATCACAGCAGGGGGTTCACTGGGTTGATTCGTAATAGTTTAGTTCCTTTGTAGAGAACTACCAGAGCTTAGTCAGTGGACAACAGGGCAGCCCTTACACAATTGTGGAAAAGTTCACCTATACTAAAACAAAAGATAATTCCTCATTCACAGACAGATAACTCCTGTGCATCTGGAGTTTTGTGAATCCCATGCGACTGAGCAGCTGGAATGCACATGTGTTCCTCTCATCTCTCTCCCTCCCCCCGTTTTGTTTGTTTGCTTTAGCAAAAATCAGGTCCCGTAAGAGCGAGACAGATGTCTGTGAGCTCAGAAACCAGTCTTCTCTGTGGAGGTGTGAGTGGCCCTTTAAGTTTGGGGTGCGGCCTGAGGGCCGTTGCCTGTTTAGGGCCCAGTGACCAGATCTCTGATAACAGCAAGGTTTTCATTGCCCAGGGTGAGCATCCTTGGATAGAGCAATCTTGGTGCTGAAGATCCACCCTTGTTTGTTATCCCTGTTGCTGCTGGAATTGTGTCCTCCCTCCTCCTCCCGCCTATGAGTGATCCCAGCTGATGCCACGTATTTCCCATCAAGGGGGGGGGCAGTGCATAATCCATAGCACACCCCCCTTGTTAAAAAGGTGATTGATTGGGCTTCGCTGGTGGCGCAGTGGTTGAGAGTCCGCCTGCCGATGCAGGGGACACGGGTTCGTGCCCCGGTCCGGGAAGATCCCACATGCCGCGGAGCGGCTGGGCCCGTGAGCCATGGCCGCTGAGCCTGCGCGTCCGGAGCCTGTGCTTCGCAACGGGAGAGGCCACAGCAGTGAGAGGCCCGCGTACCGCAAAAAAAAAAAAAAAGGTGATGATGATTAACAGGCTTTTGTAAAGTAAGCTAGACACTGTTAACACTCAAGACAACTCTCAATTAAAACATTTTCCCATTTTCCAGAAAACTGGGAAGAACGTGGTAAAAGAGAGAGCTCTGAGGAGAAGATAATCCATCGTGTTTAATTTCTTAAATAACTCCTGGATTTGTCTTTCCTGGTATAGTTCTAGAACCATCTCCTAATGTGGATTTGTCCTATACATTTTATTTTTTTAGTGCTTCATTTTTCTTTAGAATAATATTTGTTATATTGACTTGATTCTTAGAACTCTGAAAAAGTTGATGCTGCTTAGTGGAGGGAGTGGTCACTTTTATCAATTATGATGTGAAAACTATTTTTCTTTTTCAAAGCAGGCACTTGAGAAATGTCAGATTTCTCTCTGGGCAGGGGGAAGAATATCTACATTAAGATTGCTCTTCTGGATTCTGCAGCCATAGTTAATAAATCTTGATCAGTGTAAAAACAAAAAACCACAAAGAACCACGATAGCTATCACAGGAGAGAAGAAGTGTTCGATTCAGTTCTTTCCATCGAGAAATCGTCACATAGCAAGGGATTAGGGGTTAGATTTAATGCTGCCACCTGAAAAGGGATTTGTAATCGTCAGTATATGCTGAGTACCTGCTGTGTGCCTCGCAGGGTAGTTGACGGCGTGGGTGTTGGGGGAGAATTATAAAATGGGGTCAGAATCTTCCAAAAGCTTCCATTACAGTCAGGGAAGACTAGTACACTTGAAACAATCAGCACGTTATACAGGGCTGTACAGTTAAGCACAAAGTCGCATGGGTACATTAATTTAAACAAGATCACTGTAGCTGGGAAGTTAAGATAGAGTTGAGGCTAAAAGGGAGGATCTCAGTTGGCGTGAAAGGCGAGTTCGGATGTAGCGCGTTATTTCGGGCAGTGGTTCTCAACTTTTGCTGAGTATTAGAATCACCTGGTGGGTTGTTTCTTTAAATCCCTGTGTCTAGACTGCATCCAGTACCAACGAGAGGTTTTCCCTCCTGACACCAAATACGTGCTGTCTTTCCCAACCCCAGTTCTCGGATTCTCTGACCTGACACCAACTGGGTGTCCTACAGTTCAGTTCTAACACTAATTAGCATCAGACCCCACAGGTCTAAGGGATCCGTCCCACAAGACTGTCCTCACTTTTTTTTTTTTTTTTGGATTTTTTTGGCTGGGTTCGAATCCCATTTGAGTTGTGCAGTTTTTTTTGTTTTTGTTTTTTTAAAAGATGTTGGGGGTAGGAGTTTATTAATTAATTTATTTTTGCTGTGTTGGGTCTTCATTTCTGTGCGAGGGCTTTCTCTAGTTGCGGCGAGCGGGGGCCACTTGTCGTCGCTGTGCGTGGGCCTCTCACTATCGCGGCCTCTCTGTTGCGGAGCACAGGCTCCAGACGCGCAGGCTCAGTAGTTGTGGCTCACAGGCCTAGTTGCTCCGCGGCATGTGGGATCCTCCCAGACCAGGGCTCGAACCCGTGTCCCCTGCATTAGCAGGCAGATTCTCAACGACTGCGCCACCAGGGAAGCCCTGTCCTCACTTTTAAGGCACCAATTGCAAGTATCAGATCCCCCGGTGACCAGCACTTCTGTCCAGCTTGGCTTCAAATTCGGGGGATCCCACAACCTCCTCCCACTCAGGTTTGATGATTTGCTAGAAACACTCAGAGAACTCAGGATAAATGCCATACTTGCTATTAGAATTTATTATCAAGGATACAGATGAACAGCCAGCTGAAGAGGTTCGTAGGGTGAGGTTTAGAAGGGTCTTGAGCGCAGTAGCCTCTGTCCCTGTGGAGTTGGGTGTGTCACCCTCCCAGCAGGTGCATGCGTTCACCAATCTGGAAGTTCTCTGAATCCTGTTGTTCAGGGTTGTTTTTTGTTTTTGTTTTTGTTTTTGTTTTTTTGCGGTACGCGAGCCTCTCACTGTTGCCTCTCCCGTTCCGGAGCACAGGCTCCGGACGCACAGGCTCAGCGGCCATGGCTCACGGGCCCAGCCGCTCCGCAGCATGTGGGATCTTCCCAGACCGGGGCACGAACCTGTCTCCCCTGCATCAGCAGGCGACCCTCAACCACTGCGCCACCAGGGAAGCCCTGTTCAGGGGTTTTTATGGAGGTCCCATTGCATAAGCATGATTGATGAAATCTTTGGCCATTGGTGATTCAGCTCAGTCTCCAGCCCCAACTCCCCCTTCCAAGGGTGGGACTGAAATCTAATCACATGATTCCTTCTGGTGACCCATCCCCATCCTGAAGCTATGGGGGGCCACCAAGAATCACCTCCTTTCTGAACTCTGTGCCAGAAACTGGGGACAAAAACCAAATGTCTTTTTCATTATACTACAACTAATTCATTCAGAATGTGTGGGAGTAGGAACCAGGCATCTTTATTTTTACGGCTCCCCCAGATGATTCCACTGTGTGCAGCCAGGTTTGAGAAGCATTGTTCTCGGACAGCGGTTTTAAAAGCTTAGTGTTAAAGAAAAAAAGCCTAGCCCCACCTCCTGTCCCATTAAATCAGTCGCTGAGTGTGAGACCCAGGGATGGTGTGTCTTCCAAGAGCCCCAGGTGCTTCTAACATGCAACCAGGCCAGCATGTAAGAGGCAACAGTGGCTCCTTCACTTAGACATGGCTTCAGAGAGACTTGGAGATAGGGAATCAGAGCTCAAGGGAGAAGACTGCCCGGAGTTTTCCACTTGAGGGCCATTGTCAAGTTGTTAATAAATCCAGGAGAGTCGTTACCATTGCAAACAAGAGGGACCTAGGACACAGACTTGGGGAAACCCCAAAGGAAGAAAAGGTGCCAGTGAAGAAGTTAGAAGGCTAAGGCAGAGACACAGGTGGTACGTTTTCAAGGGATTTGTAGAGGATAGGTGGGCAACGTGATTGAAAGGCCATGGAGAGGCGTGTAAAGTGAGGAAGAAGAGAAACCAATGCTTTTCTAATAGTTGTATCTCAAGGTGGCTGATGAGGAACCAATTTCACTAGAGTGTGTTGGGGTAGAAGCTGGGTTCGGTTCCTTATCTGAAGAGGCGACAGACGTCACAGGAGTGAACCCCAGGGGCCAGGAACCTGTTAGTGCAAGGAAGGTGCAAACCAGGACAGGAGAGAATGTGAGTGAAGGATATTTGAGGTTTGGTTGATCATAAGATTAAGACAAGGAGGGGAACCCAGACCACGGTGGGCGTCTACAGGCAGAAGGAGAGGTGCCTGGAGAAAGGAAAGGAAGATGAGAGACTCTAGAAAAAGAGGCTGTGGCGCACCAACCTTGTCCCAAGTCTGCACGGAGGCCTCTTGTCTCTCCTCAGGGTGTGGGAAGGGACGGATGCAGAATTCTGGCACCAGGTGACAACACAAGCGTCAAGAGCTGGGACAGGAGAAGATCTCAAAAGACCTAGACAGATTTGTGTCTCATTGGTTCTCACGGTCAACCTTGGTTAGAGCTGTCTGTCCCCATGACGTCAGCCGGAGTTCTAATCGAGCACTTCAGAAGTTACCAAGAGTGTTTTTTGTGTAAACTCGGCTTCAAGCAGGCCACCTCGCCCAAACTGTAGTTACGGGAGCAGAGCCTGTCCTGCAACTGTTTGTTACCAGTGCACAGTGAGGTTAAGTACAGGAATTCAGACTTACAGCACTTTGGCATTGCCATGACCTCCAAATGCTCTACTAGTGGGCTTGCACTTTGTGGATTTAAAAAAATTTTCATTTTACTTGTAATTCAGTTTTATTGTATTTTATACAAGCATTGGTCTGTGACAGACTGGAAATTTAAAAAATTTAAAAAATCCTACACCACAGGGAGTTTGAGAAGCAGAGTCCCAGCCCCCCTGCTCCAGTCTGACTGATGCTCTTATGCCCCTTTTACGGAAACTCTGTAGCTATCACCTATGTCGAGGAATCTGTGCTGAATTTTCACCACTTCTTGGATGTTGGCATTTGCTTTCATAGATAGATGGATGGATGGGTGGTGGATAGGTGGATGGGTGGGTAGATGGATGGAGGGCTGGATGGAAGGAAGGACAGGGGCATGGCCCTCTGTCTACGTTGGCAGCCCCCTTCCCACAAGCCCACGGCCCCGTCCTCACTCTTGTCCTTGGGCTGCTTTGTATTCATCTGTTCATTCAGCAGGTATTCCACGGATAGATGTGGTGTTCGGGTAGTTTAGTTGGAGCCATTGGAGACTTGGTGGTGGTTGCTTTGGCACTGAGGCTTGTTTCTTTGGGTCTGGGAAGGCCCTGGCCGAGGTAGATAGGAACAGTAAAGAAAACAGTGGAGAGACCAAGGCTACCTTCCAAAACCCTCAGCTCCGGCCTGTGGAATTACAGTTTGAGGTTCCGGAAGGCCCCTTCTGGGTGCTTGGATGTGACTGACTTCCAGATCTCTGGAAGCAAGTCTCCAGCGACACCCACGCTCCCGAGATCACGGCTCCGAATCTAATCCGCCACGCCGCCCACACCCGCCCTTTGGACAGCGCTCAGTAGTTGACGTACAGCCACAGTGTAAGCGTTCCCAGTACCTGGAAAGGATCCACTTAGCCTTGGTCAGTCTGCCTTTGAGCAGAGACTTTCTTCCCATTGTGACGGGGGGGTGAGTTCTGCTCCCCATTCATTGGCCGCCCTCCCCCGTTGCACGCCACTGGCCCGGTTCAGCCCCCGTTACTTCTCAGGGCTCTTGCTCAGCCTGCTTGCTGGTCTGCTGCTCTCCAGGATAGACTGTAAGCTTCCTGAGGGCAGGGGTTGTGTCCGCCCCGGTCACTCTTGTAGTCCTAGACCTCAGTCCAGTGTCTGACACGTCGTTGGGGTCCAACACCTATTTATTGTTCAGGTGCCGTTTGTCCTGGTGTCTTTTGTTTTTCCCCCTAGAACAAACATCTCATCACGTCCTGAAACCCCTTCATGAGCTCTTCCATGATTGTGCCCTCTCCTACTTCCTCTACACCCCTTAGTCTGTGGTTCAGCTGCTCTCAACCTACTTCTGTCACCTTCTGTCGAAACTCCAAAGACAAATCATGTTTGCATGCAAAGAGCACTCTACGAGCAGACATCGATTTTGGCAGAAGCTCTCAGAATGCTCGGGGAAGTGGAGCTCTGAGATAACACTGAATTGGCCCCGTGAAGGATGCATTGGTTACGGTGATCCGTGGCACAGAAGGGAAACACTGGGTATTAGGAAATGCAAGGAGGTGGGCCGCTTCAGGGCTAACCTCTACTCTGCTCTATGTAAAGGAATTTGCAAATTTTGGTGCTGTGATTAGTTACAAATCACTCTTACTTTAAGTGTTTTGTCTTCCACTAATTTTAGATTTATAGAAAAGTTGTAAAAACAATGCAAAGAGTTTCCTTAGATCCCTCACTCCACTTTCTCTAATATAACATCTTCCCACTGTATTCCTTAGACCGTGTATTTGTGTGGTTTTTAACTCAAGTTCACCGAATGCTCAGTTATTACTTTCAGAACTTATTTAATGTTTTCTTGAATAAGGCAAAGATGTTGAACTTTTAGACTCTTGGGTTACATATACTTGTATTCTTTTATAGGTAATCTACAATACATTGCTCTGAACACAGTGGCCTCCAACGTTTTTAGATCATGCATTGCATTAGGAAAAATCATGAGCAACCCTCCAGAATTCGTTTTAATAACTGCATTTATAAAATTATATATACTTCCGTTCTCCATAAATATGGCTCCTAAAATTAGAAATTAGAAAAGGTTGAGATTAAATCCAGCATATTCATAGAAGTTTTAGTTTTTCCTTTCTACATTCTAACGAGTTGTTTTGTGCTCCCCGGTTTGTAGATTATTGGCTAAAATGACGGTCCTGGCTTAAATTTCTCCCTCCTTTCCCAACAGAAATGGAACCCAGTGCGAAGGCGATGCGGTTATGTATATTTTTTTTAACATTGACTATCTGGGACTGTGTAACGTAGGAATTTTCTGATGCACGATTTGGAAACAGCTGAACTGCTTCTGAGAATCGCACAAACCGAGAACTTTGAACTTGAGAACTTTGTGATTAATAAGGTAGAGCTATTTCTCTTGAAGCAGAGCTATGGATTAAGTCTTTCTTAGGGTTAAGAGAACATTCGTCTTACAACCAGGGATTTCAGTGTCTTTATACCGGAACAAATGCTTTTTTTCAGATCTAGACACAGTATGAAAAATAAGACTCTTTGCAAGGTGCTTGGGAAAGTTCTAAGTAGTTCCCAAGCGGGGAGGCCTTTGTTCTGGAGGAAGAGGCCTGACTTCAGGGGTGAATCGGAGGGACGCTGGGCCCATCATTCACTGCTGGTGTAGGTCAGAGAGAAAAGTTCACATCTGGGTGTTACTGACCACCAAGCCCTTTCCTGTGGTCCTTTCAGAAGTGATATATTGTCCAGCATCCCAAGAGCACAAACCTCTAGTATAGATTTATTAGAGGAAAATGCCCCTTGTCCATATGATAAAGTTATATATTTATTTTCTTTGAAACTCAAGGTAGGTAACAGTTGAAGACTTTGTGGTAGTTAGCTGAAGAAATCTACTAGCTGAAGGGTTTAAATTTGCACATAACACAGTGCCTGGCATATGGTTTGTTGGTTGCCTGGTTGAGTGAGTGGCTTTAGATTTTCTGAGGTTGATGGGTATAGTATTGGGCGAGTATTTGAAGGTGATACAGTTTTTGCTTTGTAACTGTTAAACTGTACATGTCAGTCAGTTGCTTCTTCTCTTTGTACATGGCGTTTCAGGATAAAAATGTTTTTAAACACTTGAGGAGAAAATGTCATGAAGTAAATAACCATACGTGGACTTTGTTTCCTTTAGAGGTTTCTGGGTACGTGCTTCAATTTCCCTTGTCAAGTTGAAGCATAAACATTAGAGTGTTTGCTTGTCAACACGTGGAATTTGGTAATTAATTTATATTTAGAAAACCCTTTCCAATTATGAACATTTTAGGGAACAGGGTTTCCAAGTGTATCTCGCTAACAGCCAAGAACAGCTGCATTTATGCACAGTTTTCAAACGGCTTCTCTGTGACATCTGTAAAAATAGACAGCTTCAGTAACTACGCATGCCGTGATCGCATGGCACGTAACAGCGTTTTATGATATGGGGGGGGACAGAGACCCTCTGTAGCTGGACAGTATGCTGACCTGTACAAAAATACTTAATTTGACTTCCACCTGAATTCTAAATTGACCTGTGTTAAATCAGCGGTAAGGTTGGAAACTTCAATTTTAACAAGAAGTGTAAACTACAGTACTTAATTTTGGTTTTTATGTGCTTAATTTGGAGAATAAAAAGATGATTTCTTAGCAATAAATCTGATTTGGAATGGGAGTTAACAAATCAGTAATAAACAATGATGGCTTACCTGGCAGCATTGTTATGACCAGTATCAGAAATACAAGAGAAGTTCTGATTCAGTGCTAGTCACGCAGGCGTGAAGCAGAACTGAAGGTATTTGGGTGCAAGGGCGGCGGGGAGCAACACCTCCACACCAACCGCTTGGGTCTGTTCTCCTGCCAAAGTGTTTTTGGATTTCTTTCACTCGAGTTCCGCTTCTCCCTCTCCCAACCCCAGTCCTTCCGTATGTACACTTCCCAGGAAAAGACAAGATCAGTCTTTTAACGATCAGTTAGTTAATTAGGGGCGATCACGGGACAGTTTGTCAGTTTATAGATGTTCAGATTAAATGTGGCAAAGGAGATTTTCTCTGGCTCTTGTACAGACTCTCTTAGTTTTTACTAATAAAAAGCATTCACTGGAGAGAAACCACGGACCGATTCCACACACCCCCGCCCCGCCCCCCACCCCACCCCCGCCGTGCTTCCAATTAGGGATCTATTATCTCATTCCAGATAATTGGAAAAGGAGATTCAAAATACTGCTTCGTGTAAATATGGCTTTTGCCTGCATTCTGTTACTAGGAGTTCCGAACACATCTGGAGTGAAGGCAGCCCCAGGGGCATTGAAGTGCGCTGTTTGGGTTGGCACAGTGACATTGTAGTATATGCCAATTTGTAATGGCTTTTGGAAGCAGGCAGTTTTAAACTCTCCCTGAACTATTCCCCCGAGAAATTATTCAATTAAGTACAACTAAAATTAATGTTTAGCAATTTTTGCTTAAATAAAAGAGGCAGCTATAAAGGGAAATCTGTGGTTCATGCTTGTGTGTTTATTTTAGTCTAAAATCCAGCGGCTAAGAAATAATCGAGTGGCCGGGAATCGGTGCATTTTCTAGAAGAGATGTAGTTGCCAGGCCCTTTTTACCGCTTTCGCACTGCACACGTGTCTCTGTTGCTGCCTGGGTGGGTTTAGACACCCATCCAGCACCAGCCAGGGAACCATGGGGAATACAAAGCCAGAAGGACTCTTTCTCTATCTTCCTAACCTTTGCTTCTCAAACCTTAAATGGGCATAAGTATCACTGGGGGTCCTGTTAAAATGCAGGTTTTGATTCATTAGTTCCGAGGTGGGGCCTGAGCTTCTGCATGTCTAACAGTTCCCAGGGGATGATGCCCTGACTGCTGGCCGGAGCACCGCACCTGGAGTAGCCAGGTTCTAAGCAGCAGTGGGGTGTATATTGGGGGTAGGATACCTGGACTTGACTTCGATTTCTACTTGGTGGCTTGGCTCTGTGTGTGTTCGGTAGGTATGACTCTTACTTTTCTTCTTGGTGTATTCTTACTTATTTCTCAGAATCCCTGATTCTCCTGGACTTCCCTAGGGCCTCCCCTCCTCCCCGGACTGTTATGTGAAATAGGAAACATTTCTGATTGATTAATCGCAGGAGATAATAGCTTCAGTTCTTCTGTCATGTGTCTTCCTGAAATCCAGGTATGTGTCTACCTGGTCTTCTCCAGTCCATCTTTTTGTAGCCATGTTACAAAGAAGGGGGGAAAAAAAGTTAACCTGATGTTCTTTGGTCTCTGTCCCTAAACATGGAGGCCAGAGCCCTGGTGAGTGAAATGGTGTATGAATAAGTGGCTTTGTGGTTTTTAACCAGGCATTGTTACTTTCAAGGTTTGGTCCCTCAGGCTCTGAGGTTCAGGGCTTTGATGGTCAGCTTTTAGGGGTGGTCTGATTGGGGCATGGTTAAAATCCACACTAGGTGAAGTCTCCTGAAAGACTGATTCATAACCCAGGGTGGTTCTTTATCCTTATATGAGAGGGTGTTCTACAAGGAAGACTATAATAGTCACATCTAGTGGACTGGCTCATCCCTTCCTTGTGTTGAATGCTAATTTATAGTCATAACTACCAGACAGAAAAGAATTGAGACATCCTTGTAGTGGTCACCACTTACACCCTTCTGATCTTCCTACTGCAAACGGAGCCCAGAGTGCTAGTATGGGTGTCTATCAGAAATTTCTCACTGTTTTTTTTTTTAACCTTAAAACTCTCCCTCTTTCAGTCCATCCTTGGTTTTTTCTATCTCAATAACTTTCTTTGTACAGTTCCGATCATGTCACTTCCTTGCTAAAACCCTCCAGTGGTTCTTTGCCTAAACAGTGTTTCCAGAATCTTCAGAAAATTTGTCATATTCACCTGTAGTGTTAGTCATTTAAAGTTCTTCTTTGGACTTAATTTTTTTAAGTAAATTTTTATTTTTATCAAAATAATAAATTTTGATTTAAAAATCAGAATTAGAAGACTTAAGAGAAGCAGGACTCCTCCCCATCTGCCTTCCTCGCCTCAAAGTTCTATCCCCCAGATGAAGTGCTTCTAATTCTTTTAGGGGTTTATGTGTCAATATCTATAGTACAATACCTATATTTCAAAATAATGTGCTCCTGTTTCTTTTCAATCTTAGCCCCTGTCGACATCCTCCTGAGGAAGATGTTAATTGAAGCCACAGCAATCCTGTACATACACACGTCCCCTCTCCCCCATTGCTCACACATTTTAGTTAAGTCAGTGTTGATGGAATCATGACTATGTAATTGTTGTTCGTGACCGAACCACAGTGGGTTCTAGAATTAGATTTTATTTCATTACACCCTTTTCCTCTAAAGTCGCCAATTGCCTCTTTTTTATTTGCTTAGTTGTCTTTATTGATGCTTTTTCATCCCTGCCCCCAGTTAACAGAATTTTGAAATTCCTTTCAATATAGACAAACTCTGTTGGTAGCTGTCTTAGTCTGTTCCAGCTGCTGTAACAAAACAGCACAGACTGGGAGGCTTATAGACCACAGAAATGTATTTCTCACACTTCTAGAGGCTGGAAATCTGAGATCAGGGTGCCAGCAGGGTCAGTGAGGGCCCTCCTCTGGGTCACAGACTTCTCCTTGTGTCCTCAAGTGGCAGAAGGGCCCAGGGAGCTCTGTGGGGTCTCTTTTATAAGGCACTAATCCCGTTCAGGAGGCTTTTGTCCTCATGGCTTAAGCATCTCCCAAAGGCCCCACCTCCTAATACCATCCTGTTGGGAGTTAGGATTTCAGCATATGAATGTTGGGGGGACACTACTGTTCAGCGGCCTGTCAGTTTCCTCTTTTGATTGGAGCCCTTTGTCTCCCTGCTCTGATCTGGGCTGGCTGTGCTCAGGATGCGTCCACATTGTTCTGGGGTGCCCTGCATCGCCACACTGGGAGCGCAGTGCCCTCTGCCCCTCCTTGATGTGTGTTCCCTGCTTTCTGGATCTCAAGTCATCCTCTTTCTTCCCCCACCCGCTTTTTGGTGCAGCTCTTTCTCCAGGAACTTCCAAGCGAGGGCGCATGGGAGGTTAAAAAAAAAAAAAAGTAAGACCGTATACATTTGAAAATCACTTCATTCTCCCTTCATGTCTGATTGGAAGAATGACTGCATCCTGGGTTGGAGTTTGTTCTCTCGGCATTTTCAAGGCCTGCCTCCTTTAGCCTCCAGCCTTCAGCGTTGCTTTGGGAAGATCTGCCATTCTGATTCCCATTGTATATGAGCTATTTGTTTTACTCCCATCTCTGAAAGCTTTTAGAATCTTTTCATGTATAGTGTTCTGAAATTTCACAATGATAAGGATGTGACTTTTTTTTTTTTTTTTTTTTTTTTTTGTGGTACGCGGGCCTCTCACTGTTGTGGCCTCTCCCGTTGTGGAGCACAGGCTCAGAGGCCGTGGCTCACAGGCCCAGCCGCTCCGCGGCATGTGGGATCTTCCCGGACCAGGGCACAAACCCGCGTCCCCTGCATCGGCAGGCGGACTCTCAACCACTGCGCCACCAGGGAAGCCCAAGGATGTGACTTTTTAAAAAAATAAATTTATTTATTTATTTTTGGCTGCATTGGGTCTTCATTGCGTGCAGGCTTTCTCTGGTTGCGGCGAGCAGGGGCTACTCTTCGTTGCGGTGCACGGGCTTCTCATTGCGGTGGCTTCTCGTTGCAGAGCACGGGCTCTAGGTGTGTGGGCTTCAGTAGTTGTGGCATGCGGTCTCAGTAGTTGTGGCGTGCGGGCTCAGTAGTTGTGGAGCACAGGCTTAGTTGCTCTGTGGCATGTGGGATCTTCCCGGACCAGGGCTCAAACCTGTGTCCCCTGCATTGGCAGGAGGATTCTTAACCAGTGTGCTACCAAGGAAGTCCCTTTTTAAAAAAAAACAAACAAAAAAATCATTGCTCTGAGCACTTGGTACTCACTTTTCATCTGGAAACTTGTCCTTAAATTCTGGGAAACCTTATTGTATTATTTCCTCCACTTGATTTCTCCTCTCTCTCTCTCTCCCTCTTTCTCTCTCTCTCTGTTCCTATTGTCAGTGTTGGGCCACAAGAATTAATCCTCCATTTAATTTAAATTTTTTCTCTCATTTTTCATTGCTTTATCTGTTTGCTTGATTTCTTTATTTTTTATTTTTTTTTTGTTTGCTTGATTTCTTGAATAATGTCCTCAGCTCTGTCTTCCTTCTGTTTCTTTCCCCTCTTCCTCTCTCACTATCCTGTCTTTTTTCATTTTGAAAAAATGAAAGGAAGTTGTAAAGATAGTGCAGAGGTCCCATGTCCTTCACCCAGCTTATCTCAGCTGTTACCCCTTATATGATTATAGTGCAATATCAAAACCAGGGATTTGACATTGGTACAGTGTGTGTCTGGTTCTATATCATTTTATCACAAGTGTAGATTCCTGTAACCATTACCATAACCAAGAATCCGAACTATTATTGCTCTCCTAATTTCTGAGAACTCTTTCTTCTTCCCTGGAAGATCCTATTCTACCCTGTGTGTTATAGTTTTGTACATACATTGTCTTCTTTTAACTCTCTAAGGAGGTGTGTGCGTGTGTTTTGTTTGTTCCAAGAAAGATTTGCTTTGGAATCATTTTTCAAATGCCTGATGATTCTAAATGTTCATGTTTGAAGGTGAGGCACCAAAAGTTGATTGGAAGGACTTTATGTTGGCTGAAGTTTAACTAGTGGGCCTTACTTTAGGGCAGTGGAGGGGGGGGACCCAAACATTTCATTATAGGAGTTTCAAGTATCAGAGTGTATGCATCTTTTCTCTTGGACCCTCCAGTCTCCTCTTGGGGGATATCTGCAGCTGGAGCCTCCAGATGCTGGCTGGGGAGAGATTCAGGGAGAAGGGGTGGTGGGCTGGAGCTCATATCTCAGTAGGCACACTTTTATTCAGTACTCCTCTTTTTACTACACCACACCCACTTCCTCAGTGGGGCCCAGCATCCCGGGCCCAGAGCTCCCCAAATGGGATTCAGGCCTCCCTGGAGAAGGTGTGGGCTTCTCCACAGCCTGCTGGATGGCAGAGGGAGCCCACTGGTTGCCAGAGCTGGTCCACAGAAAACGTTGCTCTTGGGGCCAGCAGACTGAGGAACCACAGTGAAGCTGGGCAATTAGGAAACACCCCTCAGGGCTGGGGGCTGGGGGGTGGACACAGAGGAGTCAGGGCATTGGGAGTGGCTCCCTGGCAGGATGGTATGTGGTGTCCGACTCTGGAGGCCGGGACTCTGAGCTCACTTGAGGGGGCGTTTGCTCTGGGCTCACAGGTGGGACCCAGCACCACTGGATGTTGTCCGTATCCATGGTCACTGGGACAGGAGCAGCAGCAGGAAGAAGAAAAGACACTAGCACACCTGATCCTGGAGTGGCACTTGCCTCTGGCTTGGTCCCTCCAGCGCCCTCTGCCGATAAGGCTTAACATCACATGAACTACAAAGGAGAGATGCTTAGAGTTTAGCCCGCCGGTGCAGAGTTAGCACTGAAGGGTGAATCTGGAGCTGAGAGGCAGTGCATTGGTAACTGGCATAAAGGAGTGAAATATGATGCAGAGTGTCAGCCTACTGACACATTGTATAAAATTGGGACATTTTCCGTTTTAAGCTGTTGTTTAATTAACGGGACTCCCCCACCCCCCATTTTCAGTCGTGTTGTGCTTTATACAGTACTTTGCGTTTGCATTTCTTTTCTGTACTTGGAGAGTTTAAAAATACATATAAGGTAAAACATAAGGATTCTTAAAAATGTCTATATAATCAGATAGCAAAGATAAATGGGTGAACTGTGGCTCCAGGGGACCTGTTTGTAGATACCTGCCCTGGACCTTTACACCCCCTTTTAAGAATGGAGATGCACACCTCAGATAGGTCCGAAGTGTTAAAACTGATTGGAATAAAGGGAGGTAATTTTTTTGTGAACGAGGAATGTTCTCTTCTAAAGTGGAAACATGTTTCTTTTTCAAGTTATTTGTTTTTTTAAAACAAGAGGGCATGGTTAGTTTCAGCTTTCTGACTGATAGATGTCATGGTACCGAATCTCTCAGAATCTGTGTCTTAACCGCCTCTCTGGGCTTCATCAGACATCTCCTGTAAGAAAGGGAAACACAGAGAAATCAAGGTGATGGTCCTCTGGAATGGGAAAAATGCAGACTATGTTTAGTCTGGAGGTAGACACAGACCTGAAATTTGAGACATAAGAGGCATGAGCTACCAAGTAAAGCTTTTGAATTGAAATCCAGAGACCCGTCTTTGTGTCCTACTACTTATTCGTGGGGTAACTTAGGCAAGTTGCATAATCTGTGTGGGCCTGTTTGGACATCTATAAAATACTCTGACAGTTTCCCTATCTACCTTTCAGGATTGTCAGGAGGATCAGGCGAGATAATAAATGGTTACGGTTCTTTAAAACTGTATTACCATCATTAATACAGTATTTTTAAAACTCTTCATTTATATGAAATCAGACTGAAACAGGGAATGTAAGCCCTAACTTAGAAATAATGCCGTTTTATGGATTTCATGAAAAGCTTGTCTGTTTTGTTGAGCTCTAAGAGGAAGAACCCAGAAATAGTGTTTAAGACTTTCTCCATTCCTCACGTTTTCTTTTTGGATTTATCTATTTTGTGCTTATTGTGTTATAAGAACTTGAACATGCTGTAAATACTCAGTAGCTGGGGCAGATATGGAAGTGCAAGGCTGTGATCCTGTTAGCATTTTTGAGTCCCAGAGGAAAAGTAATTGCTCAGGCAGGCAAATCCTGTTGGATTTGAAAGGTAGGCTGTTTCTCAAAGGGAGCAAAATCTAATGGTTTGGGTCTAGATATTTCATGAGAGACTGTCTAGAAGCTTAAGTGATAAAATGGAGGTAGGTAGAAATTATCCATGATTTTCTGTAATCACTTGTGAAAGAGGAAGTATTGGCAATGGCCTTGGCTCCCAGTTGGAGGTTATATTCTCCACCAAAGTCATGACATTGTCTATGTCATGTCTGTCATGACATAGACAATCATGATTATGACCAACAACATACAGCATCACAAGTAAGAACTGTACATTCTTATAACAGTTACAAATAAGATTACATTTTTAGTTTTATAGTATTTAAATAATTCCACCGACTATGCAGACAGCTGTAGTGTCTGTAACATAGCATAAAGGAACACTCAACTGGATCATAGATTTGGCTTAAGAAATTCAGATACTCATTGTACTAAATAATAAACATTTACTCAGCAATAGTTTAGAAGGTATTTATAGGGAAAATTTGAATGATCTCATCTTCAAACAAAACAGAACAAACAAGGCAGTCTTGGACTGTTTGATCTGCTGTCCCCCTTTTCCTTTCTGAATGTTACGAAAAACATAACTCTGGAATCAGACAGACTGCAGGTCAGACCGGCTTTGCCACTTAGCAGCTGCGTAACTTCGGACACATCATTTCACCTCTTTGACCTTTGCCTCTAGGAAGACTTGCCTCATGGGGTTGTCATAAGGATGAGCAGAAATAGTACCTGCCTGTCAGGAGCCAGTGGAGAATTCGTATGTTCACTTAATATGGTCTCACGCCTGCATATAAGTAGGGATCCTAAGAAAATTGAAAAAAATAGGCCTGCTGACATTCTTATGGGATCTGAGGCTTGTGTGGATATCCTTTGTGGAAACTCAGTTGGCCATCTGTGTGAATCTGTTTCTGGACTCTTTTCTGTTCCGTTGATCTTCTTTTGTCCGATCCAAACCCTCTTGATCGCTTGAAATCAGATCGTATGACTTTTCCAACTCTGGGGTTTTTTTCCCCCCAAAACATTGATTAGACGTGGCAAAACTAATAGACATCTTTGTCTTGTTCCTGATCTTAGGGGAAAGTGTTTAATGAGTCCTCTTTAAATATGATGTTAGCTATTGGCTTTTTTAAAATAAGACTTTATTCTTTAGAACAGTTTCAGATTTACAGAAAAATTGAGAAGATAATACTAGAGGGTTCCCATGTACCCCGTGCCTAGTTTCTCACGTTAGTGTGGTATATGTTTTACTTCTAATGAACCAGCATCGATACATACTGAAGTCCACAGTTTATGCGGATTTCCTTAGTTTTGACCTGATGTCCCTCCTCTGCTCCAGGGTCTTATCCAGGATACCCCGTTACATTCCAGTGTCATGTCTCTCTGGGCTTCTTTTGGCTGTGGTGGCAGTTTCTCAGACTCCTTGTTTTTGGTGATGTTGACAGTTCTGGGGGATACTGGCCAGGTATTCTGTAAGATACTACACAGCTAGACTGTCTGATGTTTTCCTCATGATAAGACTGGAGTTCTCAGTTATTAGGACGAAGTCCGCAGAGGTCAAGTGCCGTTCGCATCATACCAGATCAAGGGTGCCTACGGTCCACATGATCTGCGACCATTCACCTTAACCTTGATCATCTGGCTGAGGTAGTGTCTGTTGGGCTTCTCCCCTGTAAAGGTGCTCCCTCTCCTTCCTTTATTTCCATGCTCAGCTCCTCGGGAGGAAGTCAGTACCTGCAGCCCACACCTAAGGGGTGAAGACATATACTCCCCCCTCCTTGAAGACGGACTGGCTACCTAAACTATTGGGAATTTCTCATGGGAGATTTGTCTCTTCTCCCTCATTTATGAACTTATTCAGTCAAGTGTTTTTATCAGAGTATATGTCAGATATTTATATTTAGTATAAAATTAATGGATATTTACTATGGATATTATTATTTTTTTATTTTTTATTTTTTTGCGGTACGCGGGCTTCTCGCTGTTGTGGCCTCTCCCGTTGCAGAGCACAGGCTCCGGACGCGCAGGCGCAGCGGCCATGGGTCACGGGCCCAGCCGCTCCGCGGCATGTGGGATCTTCCCGGACCCGGGCACGAACCCGTGTCCCCTGCATCGGCAGGCGGACTCTCAACCACTGCGCCACTAGGGAAGCCCTATGGATATTATTTTATACTTTTGGCTACTTTATTTTGTTGCTCAAATTATTCCAGCTTTGGCTATGGGGAGCTCTGTCGGTTGGCTCCTATGCTCCTTTGACATATCCCCACTGGTGAGGTTGTTGTGTTGTTGTTGTTGTTTGTCTTTTAAAGCGCTTCCTCAGTTTCTGGTCCTACCAGATACTTCAGGCTTCTCTTGTATATTTCCTGTGCCAGTCCGAGAGTCATCTATTTTCTTTTACTGGAGAATGGCCTTAAAACCAAGATTTGGGTGCCAAGTGTGCTTGTTGCTCCTGGGGTATTGGTTTTTTCAGTGCCTTCTCAGTTGACAAAGCATAGAAATGCATGTCTGTTTACTAAGCTGTGTATATACACATATCCCTATGTAACCGTCTTTATGTTAAGGTCCTACCGATGTCTCTAACTCTCATCTGTTAACCACATGGATTGTCCTAGCCTCCTCTTCTTGCTTATCTTTAAATTTCCAGTCCAGCAGTGAGAATCTGACCCTTACCATCCATCATCCATTTCCATAATTGCTCACTTCCATGTACGTGTGTAAGCCCTATTGTAATTAACTCGTACCACCAGGGAAATCCACTTCATCAACTAGAATTCTGTGCGTATATGCAGTGCTTTTGCCTGAGTCTTACAGACTCCACTCATTCCCAGAGTAACTTATGTCAGCACCTGTTCTTTCCACCCTTTTCAGGGATGTTGTTTGATACATTTACAGTACAGATAGATGCTCGTATCACACTCTATGTTCCTTCCTGGAATCCCCAGCCTCCTAAATGATTTTTGTTTTCTTAATTTACAGCACAGAAAGTGAACCTTAATGAATGTAAAGTTCTATGGGTTTTGACAAATGCATAATGTCACATATTCACCATTACAATATCATACAAAATTTTGTACTGCCCTAAAAATCCCTGCGCTTCACCTGTTCATCCCTTCCCTATTCCTTCTAAACTCCTGGCAAACACTGATCACTGTGTTCTCTCTATAGTTTTGCCTCGTCCAGGATGTCATATGATTAGATTCATACAGTATATAGACTTTTTATTCAAGGTGCAAAGAAACGTGTTGATTATCTTGAAATTATTCAGTCAGAGCTGAGCACATTAGCACCAGGATTCCAGTTTTCTAAAATAACGGGAAGTGTATTTTTATTGTTACATTATTAGCAAGGGTCCTAATATGGCTTAACCTTTTTTTAAAACATCGTTATTGGAGTATAATTGCTTTACAATGGTGTCTTAGTTTCTGCTGTATAACAAAGTGAATCAGCTACACATACACATATATCCCCATATCTCCTCCCTCTTGCGTCTCCCTCCCACCCTCCCTATCCCACCCGTCTAGGTGGTCACAAAGCACCGAGCAGATCTCCCTGTGCTATGCGGCTGCTTCCCACTAGCTATCTATTTTACATTTGGCAGTGTATATATGTCCATGCCACTCTCTCACTTCGTCCCAGCTTACCCTTCCCACTCCCCATGTTCTCAAGTCCATTCTCTACATCTTTGTCTTTATTCCTGTCCTGCCCCTAGGTTCTTCAGAAGCATTTTTTCTATTTTTTAGATTCCATATATATGTGTTAGCAAATGGTGTTTGTTTTTCTCTTTCTGACTTACTTCACTCTGTATGACAGTCTCTAGTCCATCCACCTCACTACAAATAACTCAATTTTGTTTCTTTTTATAGCTGAGTAATATTCCATTGTATATATGTGCCACATCTTCTTTATCCATTCATCTGTCGATGGACACGTAGGTTGCTTCCATGTCCTGGCTATTTTAAATAGCACTGCAATGAGCACTGTGGTACATGACTCTTTTTGAATTATGGTTTTCTCAGGGTATATGCCCAGTAGTGGGATTGCTGGGTCATATGGTAGTTCTATTTTTAGTTTTTTAAGGAACCTCCATACTGTTCTCCATAGTGGCTGTATCAATTTACATTCCCACCAGCAGTACAAGAGGGTTCCCTTTTCATCATACTCTCTCCAGCATTTACTGTTTGTAGATTTTTTTTATGATGGCCATTCTAACTGGTGTGAGGTGATATCTCACTGTAGTTTTGATTTACATTTCTCTAAGGATTAGTGATGTTGAGCATCCTTTCATGTGTTTGTTGGCAGTCTGTATATCTTCTTTGGAGAAATGTCTATTTAGGTCTTCTGTCCATTTTGGATTGGGTTGTTTGTTTATTTGATATTGAGCTGCTTGTATATTTTGCAGATTAACCCTTTGTCAATTGCTTCGTTTGCAAATATTTTCTCCCATTCTGAGGGTTGTCTTTTTGTCTCGTTGATGGTTTCCCTTGCTGTGCAAAAGTTTTTAAGTTTCATTAGGTCCCATTTGTTTATTTTTGTTTTTATTTCCATTTCTCTAGGAGGTGGGTCAGAAAGGATCTTGCTGTGATTTATGTCATAGAGTGTTCTGCCTGTGTTTTCCTCTAAGAGTTTTATAGTGTCTGGCCTTACATTTAAGTCTTTAATCCGTTTTGAGTTTATTTTTGTGTATGGTGTTAGGGAGTGTTCTAATTTCATTCTTTTACATGTAGCTGTCCAGTTTTCCCAGCACCACTTATTGAAGAGGCTGTCTTTTCTCCATTGTATGTTCTTGCCTCCTTTATCCAAGATAAGGTGACCATATGTGCGTGGGTTTATCTCTGGGCTTTCTATCCTGTTCCATTGATCTATATTTCTGTTTTTGTGCCAGTACCATGCTGTCTTGATTACTGTAGCTTTGTAGTATAGTCTGAAGCCAGGGAGCCTGATTCCTCCAGCTCCATTTTTCTTTCTCAAGATTGCTTTGGCTATTCGGGGTCTTCTGTGTTTCCATACAAATTGTGAAATGTTTTGTTCTAGTTCTGTGAAAAATACCATTGGTAGTTTGATAGGAATTGCATTGAATCTGTAGATGGCTTTGGGTAGTATAGTCATTTTCACAATGTTGATTCTTCCAATCCAAGAACATGGTATATCTCTCTATCTGTTTGTATCATCTTTAATTTTTTTTCGTCAGTGTCATAGTATTCTGCATACAGGTCTTTTGTCTCCTTAGGTAGGTTTATTCCTAGGTATTTTATTCTTTTTGTTACAGTGGTTAGTGGGCATGTTCCTTAATTTCTCTTTCAGATTTTTCATCATTACTGTATAGGAATGTCAGAGGTTTCTGTGCATTAATTTTGTATCCTGCTACTTTACCAAATTCATTGATTAGCTCTAGTAGTTTTCTGGTAGCATCTTTAGATTCTCTATGACAACTTTACTTCTTCTTTTCCGATTTGGATTCCTTTTCTTTTTCGTCTCTGATTGCTGTGGCTAAAACTTCCAAAACTTTGTTGAATAATAGTGGTGAGAGTGACAATCTTGTCTTGTTCCTGGTCTTAAGTGGAAATGGTTTCAGTTCTTCACCACTGAGAACGATGTTGGCTGTGGGTTTGTCATACATGGCCTTTATTATGTTGAGGTAGGTTCCCTCTGTGCCTGCTTTCTGGAGGGTTTTATCATAAATTGGCGTTGAATTTTGTCGATAGTTTTTCTGCATCTATTGAGATGATCACATGGTTTTTCTCCTTCAATTTGTTAATATGATTTATCACATTGATTTGCGTATATTGAAGAATCCTTGCATTCCTGGGATAAACCCCACTTGATCATGGTGTATCATCCTTTTAATGTGCTGCTGGATTCTGTTTGCTAGTATTTTGTTGAGGATTTTTGCATCTATGTTCCTCAGTGATATTGGCCGGTAGTTTTCTTTCTTTGTGACATCTTTGTGTGGTTTTGGTATCAGGGTGATGGTGGCCTCATAGAATAAGTTCGGGAGTGTTCCTCCCTCTGCTCTGTTTTGGAAGAGCTTGAGAAGGATAGGTGTTAGCTCTTCTCTGAATGTTTGGTAGAGTTCACCTGTGAAGCCATCTGGTCCTGGGCTTTTGTTTGTTGGAAGATTTTTTAATCACAGTCTCAATTTCAGTGCTTGTGATTGGTCTGTTTATACTTTCTATTTCTTCCTGGTTCAGTCTCGGAAGGTTGTGCTTTTCTAAGAATTTGTTTCTTCCAGGTTGTCCATTTTATTGGCATAGAGTTGCTTGTAGTAATCTCTCATGATCCTTTGGATTTCTGCAGTGTCAGTTGTAACTTCTCCTTTTTCATTTCTAATTTTACTGATTTGAGTCTTCTCCCTTTTTTTCCTGATGAGTCTGGCTAATGGTTTATCAATTTTGTTTATCTTCTCAAAGAACCAGCTTTTAGTTTTATTGATCTTTGCCATGGTTTCCTTCATTTCTTTTTTATTTATTTCTGATCTGATCTCTATGATTTCTTTCCTTCGCTAACTTTGGATTCTTTTTGTTCTTCTTTCTCTAATTGCTTTAGGTGCAAGGTTAGGTTGTTTATTCGAGATGTTTCCTGTTTCTTAAGGTAGGATTGTATTGCTATAAACTTCCCTGTTAGAACTGCTTTTGCTGCATCCCATAGATTTTGGGTTGTCATGTTTTCATTGTCATTTGTTTCTAGGTATCTTTTTATTTCCTCTTTGATTTCTTCAGTGATCTCTTGGTTATTTAGTAGTGTATTGTTTAGCTTCCATTTGTTTGTATTCTTTACAGATTTTTTCCTGTAATTGATATCTAGTCTCATAGCATTGTAGTCAGAAAAGATACTTGATACTTTTTTCTTTTCCCCTACCCAGGTACATGGGGAGTTTCTTGCCTTTTGGGAAGTCTGAGGTCTTCTGCCACTGTTCAGTAGGTGTTCTATAGGAGTTGTTCCACATGTAGATGTATTTCTGATGTACTTGTGGGGAGGAAGGTAATCTCCACGTCTTATTCCTCTGCCATCTTTTTTTTTTTTTTTTTTTCCCTCTGCCATCTTGAAGGTCTCCTCCTTAACATTTTTTTTAAGTAGATGTTTTTCTTGAAGGGCTAGGAAAACTGGTGAGGCAATATTTTTATGCCTATTGTAGAGCTGTTTAATGAGTAACTTAAGGTAAGAAATGTTATGCTTTTAGCATTCTATATTCAAATTAGGAACGATGGGGCCTTCTCTGAGCTCTGTGGGACTCTTTTTTTTTTTAATGACTTAAAATTTTGTCTCTCTCTACTGTTGATAATCCAGAAAATCCTTTTGACTTTTAAATATTGTCGGGATGACCACTGTATTGTGTGTTGCCGTGCAATTCTAGCCCACGTTTGTATTTGTAATTGTCTTAGCAATCCTTGGCTGATGAGAGAAGAAGGTATACTTAATATGTAATGATATATTTGCTTGCAAGAGAAGGCCAAAGGCTGTCACTGTGCAATGTCTAAAAGATGTCTCCACAATTGGAAGAAAGAATAGCAGGACCACCCTAAAGGACCCATACTTCAGTCTGTATCATATTCATGTTTCAAGCAACAATTTACTACTCAGAAAACAGGCTGTCTCTATCAGCATGAAATTATTGTTATTAAACAGAATTTTAGTTTTTATTTTTAATATGAATATATATTTTTAGAACTATGGAATAAAGAAATATAAACATAAATAATATATACCACCATTGATGTTTATATTTAATTAAGTAATTTAAATAGAATAACATATTAATACTGTGGGGTATAGAAGAATTGTTTTTCACTTTATAATGAACTAGATACAACTCAAGATTAAAAAACAGTGATTTAGCACCTGGCAAGTTTTCAGTAAATATTAGTAGTTAGTGTTCTGGTTTTACATTGTAGGAGTTTTCAGTAACACACTAGGGTCCTCTTACCATCTTCCTTTCCCCACACTTCGGCTGCATTCAGTCCTGCAGCTCAGGCAAATTGCCCCCTTCTTCCCCCACCCAAAGCAGCTGTCAGCACAGTCCACGGCAGGGGCCCAATTACCAGTCCATAGACATAGTATATGCCACCCTCTTTTCTGCAGCGCTGCCCTCTAGGACAGCATTCTCTTCTGCTTTTTCACCCTCCTCCTTTGTTTCTAGTTTTTGTTCCTCTTGTTCTTTAAACACTAGCGTTCTCTGATGTTCTTCCTTTACCCATACCTCTCTTTGTTCATTATATCTTTTTTCATTTGAATTTTTGAATTAACATACAGAAAAATCGACTGTGTGTGTGTTTGTGTAGTGCTGTGAATTTTAACACATGTATAGATGTGTGTAACCACTACCACAGACAGGACACAGAACAGTTCCATCACCCCTTGTGCTGTTCATTTGCCGTCGTTCCCTCCCCCATCCCTAACCCTTGGTGATCACCAACTGGCTTGTTCTCCATCAGTATAGTTTTGTCTTTTGGAGACTATCATATAAATGGAATCACACATATGAACTTCTGTAGTATTCCATTGTAATTTTTCTATTGCGCTTTTTGCTGTATATATTTGTACAGATTGTATTTGTGGTTACTAGGGATGACAATATATATACTTAACATTCTACAGTCTGCTTAGAATCAATATTTTATCATGTCTAGTGGGGTATAGTAACCATACCACCATAAAGGTCCCTTTACCCTTCCTTCCCGTCAGTATGGTGTATGATACTTATGTTCATTGAAAACCAGATGTTGTAAGTTTTGCTTTCAACTGTCAGATAATTAAAGAACTTAATTGGAGAAGGATCTATTATATTTACCCAAATGTTTTTCATTCTGTTGCTCTTCATTTCTGATGTACCAGATTTTCTGCTGGTGTGATTGCCTTTCTGTCTGAAAAAGTGCCTTCAGTTTTTTTGTGTGGGGTCTGTAAATTCTCTTAGCACTTCATCTGAGAATACCTTTCTTTCACCTTGATTCCCAAAGGATATTTTTGCTGGATATAAACTTCTGTGTTGACAGTTTTCTTTCAGCATTTTAAAAATGTTGTTATATATTCTTCTGGCCTCCATGATTTCTGGTGAGAAATCCACAGTCTTTCAAATCTTTGTTTTCCTAGAAGTAATATGTCGTTTTGGGGGGTGGTTTTCAAGATTTTTTCCTTTGTTTTTAGTGTTCAACGGTTTGGGTTTGATGTGTCCAGACATGGACTTCTCTGTGTTTATCTTTTTGGGGGTTTTCCGAGCTTCTTGAATGTATAGGTTTATGTTTTTTGTCAAACTTAAGAATTTCAGCCGTATTTCTTCACATATTTTTGTGCCCCACACTCTTTTCCTCTCCTTCTGGGCCTCTGATGACATGAATGCTTGACCTTTGGCCATTGTCCCGTAGGTCCCTTAGGCTATGGTCATCCCCCTGCCTTTTCTCCTCATTGTTCAGATTTGATTGTTTCTGTTGACTTGTCTTCCAGTTCACTGCCTCTTTCCTCTGTCATCTCCATTCCGGTATTGAGCCCATCCAGTGAGTTTTTCTGATTTTGATTCTTGTAGTTTTCAGTTTTGCAATTCACATTTGGTTCTTCTCTGTATTTTCTGCTTTTTTAAAAAAAATTTTTTCTGAAACTTTTGTTTCAAGAGTGTTCACTTTTACTTGTTGGGGCATTTATATTATAGCTGCTTTAAAGTCCTTGTGAGATAATTCCCAACAGCTGTGTCATTTCAGCCCTGGCATCTGCCGATTGTCTTTTCTGATGCATCTTGAGGTTTTCTGGTGCTTCATATACTGAGTAATTTTGGATTTGATCTTGATTATTATGAGACTCGGGTTCTGGTTTAAGAGGAAAATGTATTATTTACTTGGCCACTGTTTCTCCTTCTGTTTTCCTGGGTGTTTATCCCTGTCTCTTATTCTTTTCCTTCCATATTTTGTCCTCTGTAACCTCCTTCTGTGACTTCTGGGAGACTATTCCAGTTTGTTTTCTAACTGAATCTTTTATTTAGATTACAATCTGTTTAACTGCCTTCACTGCGGTTTTTAATTTGACAAGTGTGTTTCTACCTGGAGCACTGTTTCTAGTAACTTAGGTCAGTCCCTCATCGTGGCTCTCTGTTCTGTTGTATTGATTTAGTGTCCTCTTGAATCTTGTTTTAAAAACAGAAACCAGTTTCTCAGGTTTTGTCCTTTTCTGGAAGGAATTGTGTTTTCTAGGGCAAAAGGGGTGAGGGAGGGGGAGCAGATGCTCCCTCTTTATTTACACCTGTTGGCTCTTTGCTCATCTTCACACACACATGTCAGTGTCTGTCTGTTAGAAGTTGGGAAGGGTTCTAACTCAGCATAGGCCTCTGTTACACACGTTTCAGCCTGGAGGAAGGAAGACTGAAAGGCCGTGGGATTGCTGGTGGGGAGGAAGAAGGAAAGGAGCCTGTGCTTTCTGCCCAGCCTGGCCCACCTGTTCCTGCTTAAAATGGGAGCAGGTATGGCCAAGGGGCTTTCTCCTAGGCCTCAGAAGCTTGAGTGCTCCCAGAGGCTCTGCTTGGGTGTGCGGGGACTCCCTGCCAGCTGCCCTGCCATAGGGTGCCTTGGCCAACGTGTTACTTTTCCTCTGCTGAGTCACAGATTGGTCTATCCTTCTGTTCCTGGTTTCCTAGTGTACAGAAAAGTGTATTATTAGAGGTTATCACCCACCCCATGTTTAGTTTCCATTGTAGGGAATAAAGGGAGTTAAAGTAATGCCCTCAAGAAAAGCTCTTTATTCACCGTTTGGTTTTTTTAATGCTTGTCTTCAAATGTCATTAGCAATTAAGTGAAAGGCATAACAACATAATGACTTTGCAAGTGCCAGGATCCATTTTGAGTGCAGAAGGCACCAAATTTATCTGAAAATACGCAGCACACTCTCTGCCCTTATACAGATTTTACTGAGACTGTAACTGAGCCTAGAAGAAAATTAAATATATTTGGATCCAGCTGTGTTGGCACTGTATAATATTTCTCACCGCTTTTTGATGAGAAAATACTTTCTATTGTCCACATGTGATAGAAACATAAGTTCCTCTCGAAACCAAGTGCAAATACTTACTGGGAAGTAAAATACCAGTTGCTCTTTGGAGACTGTACTTGGAGGGATCTGAAAGAGTCAGCTGGTTCTTTCTTAACCTGTATTCTGAAACCTGTGTTTAATTTGCTCGTAACTGACTGTGGTTGGGGAAATTCCCTCCTTAGAAGCTACTAGGCTGCAAGGTGGGAATTCTCCCAGGCTCCCTGCCCTTGGAAATCGCTTTCTGAGGTCATATTGACGAGTGAATTTGATCAAACCAACCAACAGCAGTGGCAGTGCAAACCTTTCTGACTTGGCGGTATGTTTCAAAGTCCATGTGGCAGTCAGAATCACGCTTAATTAAGAAAACGATAGAAAAGAAGGAAGATGATAATGGAGGAAAGAATTCATTGACTCATTATGTGGAAATATAGAAGCATTCTACATATCCCATAATGGGCTATTTCTAATGAATGTTTATTTTAATGGAATGAATATTTTGTAACCATTAGAAATTATAACTGTGAAGACTGTGTAACAACATGAAAGCGTACAAATGATATGTTAACAAGGGGCAAAAGGCTCATATATTGCAATTATATAAAAATACAGGGCTTTCCTGGTGGCGCAGTGGTTGAGAGTCTGCCTGCCGATGCAGGGGACACGGGTTCGTACCCCGGTCCGGGAAGATCCCACGTGCCGCGGAGCAGCTGGGCCCGTGAGCCATGGCCGCTGCGCCTGCGCGTCCGGAGCCTGTGCTCCGCAACGGGAGAGGCCACAACAGTGAGAGGCCCGTGTACCGCTAAAAAAAAAAATAATAAATTAAAAAAATACATATGTTTATGTCAAATCTTAGAAGGGAATCCATAGGAGTGGTTACTGGGGTGTGTGGATAATCTTATAGTTTTCCCCCTCTCATTTATAAACTGCTATTTAATGATTTTTATCACCTAAAAATAGAGGGTTTTTTGTTTGTTTTTTAAAGCAAACAAACTAGTAATCAGATGAGGTTTACCAACCAATATGAAAAACTCTGTGTTTGGTCTGAAATGAAAACATTAACCCCTTCAGTGTTGACTACTGATTTTTGCTTAGCTAATCTTCTACCAATTTTGTATTTACCTCTGTTATGAATATTTACAAATTTAATGAGAACTCTGTCCAGAAACCCAGTTAACATATAACAGCTGACATATTGTATTTAGTATCTGACAAGGAGTATTTTGCACTTGACTTTCTTATAGTGCTAGAAGCTTATTAAGTCTAAATTTTATATTACATGTTGAGACATTAAAACATACCATGCAATCTCAACTGCAATCATTTGCATGAGAACAATGGACCAAGCAACTCTAGGAAGCATAGCTGTTACTATGGAATATCCTGATAGGACATGAGGAATGGAACTTAAAAATACTGACTTTTATATGTGCTACTCTGTCTAAACTCAGTGTGTTCTGTGCTGACTGGACAGAACCTGAAACGATGGATCCAAGTCCTCGCGTCACATTTTAGGATGAATACAGTGTCCAGTGCATCAAGATGTCACGAGATCTAGAAATCGCTTCCTCTGAACAATCTGTTAATGTTCAGAGCTAAGTGTCTGTAGCTGAGAAGACAAGACTAAGGAGTTATACGAGGAGAATTGTCTTCTGGAAGGAAGAACACTGGAATTGTGTTGTTCTAGAAATAGAAGGTGAAAGTTAAAAGCAGGCAGATTTTCAGCTCGAAATATAGAAACTTATAATTACAGGCACCCTCCAGCTCAGCCATGAAATTGATTTTCTCACGAGCTTCCGTGTTACTGGCACGGGGTTGGGTGGGGAGCTGGGTGGGAGGGGGATTGTTAAGGGGGAGGAGCTACAAGATGATCCCCTGACTTCTTGCAGCTGGAAAATTTTGTTATTCTAAGTCATTTGCTTTGTCTTCGCAGCAGGTCTCCCTGCCTGCCCGCCTTCCTCCCTCCCTCCCTCCCTTTTTTCTTCCTTTCTAGAAAATCCTACAAGTATCATGATATTGTAAACTTCAATTTTTTTTTCTAATTTATATATATATGTATTTTTTTAAACAACTTTTAATTGAAGTATAGTTGATTTACAATGTTGTGTTAGTTTCAAGTGTATAGCAAAGTGATTCAGTTTTATTTTTTTTTTTTCAGATTCTTTTCCATTGTAGGTTATTACAAGGTATTCAGTATAGTTCCCTGTGCCATACAGCAGGTCCTTGTTGTTTCTGCTTTACATTTTTAATTGAGGTATAATTTACATACAACAGAGTGTACAGACCTTAGTGTTCAGTTCA
Organism: Grampus griseus; assembly: GCF_964374135.1. Classification (NCBI taxonomy): domain Eukaryota; kingdom Metazoa; phylum Chordata; class Mammalia; order Artiodactyla; family Delphinidae; genus Grampus; species Grampus griseus. The sequence continues at coordinate 45,018,933 of NC_139014.1, forward strand.
TGCATTTTGACAACTGCATACGTTTGTGAGAATATTTAGAACATTTCCATCATCCCAGAAAATTCCCTCTTCTCCCTTTCCAGTCAGTCCCCTCCATCCCCACCCCAGAGGCAACTGCTTTCTGATTTCTATCTAGTAGATTAGGTTTGTCCTCGTACTTTATATAAATGGAATTATTAAGTATATATTACTTTCTTATTTTCGCCAACAAAATGCTTTTGAGATTTATTTTTTATTTAGCCAACAAAGTAACAGTTGTTACAGTTATAAGAAGCTCTTTGGTTTTTTTTACTGAACAGTACAGATACCACAGTTTGCTTATCCATTCCCCTATTGATGGATATTAGGTGGTTCCTAGTTTTGGGTTCTCATGAGTATCGCTGTTGGGTATATTTTTGTACAGGTCTTTTTTTTTTTTTTTCTTTTTGCGGTACGTGGGCCTCTCACTGTTGTGGCCTCTCCCATTGCGGAGCACAGGCTCTGGACGCGCAGGCTCAGCGGCCATGGCTCATGGGCCCAGCCGCTCCGTGGCATGTGGGATCTTCCCAGACCGGGGCACAAACCCGTGTCCCCTGCATCGGCAGGCGGACTCTCAACCACTGTGCCACCAGGGAAGGCCTGTACAGGTCTTTTTGAGAAACATGTTTCTATTCCTGTTTGGTAAATTCCTAAGGGTGAAATTTCTGGGTCATAGAGTAGATATATGCTTAGCTGGAGTAGAACAGACAAATATTTCTTCAGTTAACTTTGTGCCAAATCATCCCCAACAATTAGTATTGTCAATTTTTTAAAATATAAATTTATTTATTTATATTTGGCTGCGTTGGGTCTTTGTTGCTATGCACAGGCTTTTTCTAGTTGCGGCGAGCGGGGGCTACTGATTGCGGTGCACAGTGGTTAAGAATCCGCCTGCCAATGCATCCGGGAAGATCCCACATGCTGCAGAGCAACTAAGCCTGTGCGCCACAACTGCTGAAGCCTACGTGCCCTAGAGCCTGCGCGCTACCACTACTGAGCCCGTTTGCTGCAACTGCTGAGACCCGTGCACCTAGAGCCCGTGATCTGCAACAAGAGAAGCCATCACAATGAGAAGCCCATGCACTGCAACGAAGAGTTAGCCCCCGCTTGCTGCAACTAGAGAAAGCCTGTGCATAGCAGTGAAGACCCAACACAGCGGGAAAAAAAAAAAGATTTCCATCTTGGGCAAGCAAAAATGAATGGTGGTGCCGTTAACTGAGGCAGTGAAGATAGGGGAGTCCAGTTTGAGGGAAGATGAAGAGTTTAGTTTTAGAGACCTTGAGAGTCAGATATTTGTAGGAATTTCAAGGTAGAGATAAGTAGTAAGCAGTTGGCTATATGAGCCAAGGAGTTTTGGAGAGCTATGTAGAGCAGAAAATTTTTTTTTAATTTAAAAATATTTAAATTAAAATTTTAATATTAAAAATATTTAAATTTAAATATTAAAATTTTAAGTTTAAAACTAAAATAGAATAGAAATATACAGAATTCTGGGGATCACCAACATTTAAGAGGAAGAGGAGACTAGACAGAGCTTACAGATAAGTGAAAGGGAAACTGGGAGAGTATGTCATTGAATACAAGGAAATAGTTATGAATGGATCGTTAAATAATAGTGAAATATTTTCTAGGCAGGTGTTGTACAGATAATATTGGGCAAATTTGACTTAGTTCCACTTTTCTAAGAAGCAGCAAATTATTCAATGCTTTGAAATTATTCAGTGCTTTTATCTTTTACACTCCATTCATTCACGGCCTTTATCTTTTAGTGTTTATCTTGCTGTATATTAGGCACTCTCCTACGGATAGGAGATACAGAGATGAATATAAGTTAGTGTCTGTCATACTCTTTCTGTAAAAGACATGCAAACAGATAATTCAGTACAAACAGAAAGGGTCCCTAAGTAAAAAGATTGTAGGAAGTGCTGTAGGAGCTGGAAGAAAGACCTCCCAGCTCTTCTGTGCCTTTCACATGCTACTCTTCTTACATGAGTCGCACTATTCCTGCTTCTTCACCCACATACGTGGCCGTCAAAACTGAGCTCAAACAACTTTCTGAAAGCTTTCTTTGACTTCCTTGTGGGTTTTATTTCATTCTTTAAGAAAAATGGTAACGTATTGGACAAACATATCTCTAAAGCAATCACTAAAAAGGGAGAGAGGGAAGGAGGGAGGAAAAAGAACCAAAATTGAAAAAAAATAGTATATAGAGCTCATTATAAGAAATTCAAATAAAACAGATAATACAAGGAAGATCACCCAGGATCACACCACCTAGAAATAGTCATTATTAACATTAGGTTAACACTGTCTGGATATATCCTTACAGGTTCATATGTATAAAAGGAGGGATAGAAATAATTTTACATAATTAGGGTCATATTATATATGCTATTTTAATATTAAGTGCTTAATTTCACTTTTAAAAGATAAACTTCAGGGGCTTCCCTGGTGGCGCAGTGGTTGAGAGTCCACCTGCCGATGCAGGGGATGCAGGTTCGTGCCCCGGTCCGGGAAGATCCCACATGCCGCGGAGCGGCTGGGCCCGTGAGCCATGGCCGCTGAGCCTGCGCGTCCGGAGCCTGTGCTCCGCAATGGGAGAGGCCACAACAGTGAGAGGCCCGGGTACCGGAAAAACAAACAAACAAAAACTTCACATGAAGAGTTCTCTCCAAGAGGTAGTAATTACTAAAAGATCCATTTAAGGTTAACAAAATAATAACATAAAACATTGAAGCTTTAGTGATTTTTACAAGCTGTAAGTCTCTATATGTTTTACTTTCCAACAGCTTGATGTGACTCTGCTGAGAGTGATGAAGAAATTAACATCTTAGCTGCTGCCTTACCTTTCTTGCCACCGCCCCCCAACTGCTTCCTGATTTTCACCTATAATTCCATTGTCACTGTTTATTATGTTTGTCTACTTTTCTGTAACCTAATCCATATTTGTTCTCAGCTCAGTATTTACATGGATTCAGATCTCGCTGTCATCTCTAATGTCATGGCCTCTGGCTTCTCCAGCCCAGAGTTCTGTATTTTTATTCACCTCTTGGTTGCCTAGATTTCATCATCAAGTAGTTTTCTTAAGAAGGATCCCAGTGGTCCTTGAAGTCCTCTATACCGTCTGTCTGCCGTCTTTATACTCCAATGACAACTTGGCTGGGCATAAATTTGTTGGGTCATGCTTTCTTTCCCCTGAACTTTTGACATTTCTCCTCTGTCTCCTGGAATTGTGTTGAACTCAAAGTAGTTTTTTTCTTTACTACTCCTTCCCTCCCGACCCCACCCCCAACCTTTAATGAATCAGAATTGCAGTTTTCAGAGAATATACATGAGTTCTTTAAAACCTTCTCACTCACTGCAGTTGAGAGAATTATTACTAGGAAGGACCACCACAGCTATGAGACTCTGATGTGAGCCAAGGTATTTTTGGAGTATTAACCATGCATCTTTGTTTTCCTTTATAGAGATAATTGATGACCTTGCCAACCTGGTGGAGAATACCGATGAGAAACTTCGCACCGAAACCAGGCGTGTGAATCTGGTGGACAGGAAGTCCACGTCTTGTGGTAAGAGATTGCTGTAGTTATAGCTCTGCCTCTTTAATCATTTGCGGATAAGCTTCCCACGTTGGTCTCATTTCACCGCAGGGATTTGGTTGCTCTTCTAGTACAGGCAGTTTCATGTGATGAAGCATTGAAATTGCTAGAAGATCCCTAAATCTTGTTAAAATGAAATGAATTGTTATGAGGGCAGGGGAAGTATAATGCGTTGTTAATTTTTTTTTAATTTAAAGTAAGAAACCTTCCTGTATGCTTACCGAGAATAATAGTTTGGGAAGTTCTATGACATCCTGCAGACTGGTGGTGGCAGATCTCATGGGTTTTAAAGGCGATCTTGCTTGTTTTGTGCCTGTTTTAGTCACAGGCTTCATTGTTGAAGCTTGAGCCGTAGAGCAGGTAAGAGCACAGATTCTAAAGTCCAAATGAGTGTATATCCTGTTATTTAGTGAAGTTATCATTTCTTAATACCTTGTACATAAAATGAGGAAACACGGGCCAAAATAAGAATCACTGGGAATGACTCTTAAAGTGCTGATTCCCTGGCCCTCCCGTCGAGATTCTGATTGAGTAGGGCTAGATTGGGGTTCAAGAGTGTTCGTCATTTAACAAGTGCACCAGGCAATCCCGATGTGGGTCCTTGCTCTTCGGCAGAAGTTCTGATGCACGTTTTTGTGGGGTTTCAATGATCTATTGCTTGTGCACAGTGCCTTGCCCACAGGTAAGTGACATTGAATGGTGGTGACACTAGCAGTAATCACAGTCATGGTTATTTGATCCTTCATTTCACAAAGATGCACCACGTTTATAAGGCTAATAACTTTGTTATAAATAGAAGTGCAGTAGCACTAAAAAAAAACTAACGATCTGAGCACATGCTTTGCCTGACTTTTAGCCCTTTCAGTATGAAAAATATACTGGATCCCTCCCACCTATCCAGTTTTAGAACAAGGATCTCTGTGTGAGGTTCATCTGGGATGCACAGCTTGAGAAGTGTTACCTTCCTTGCCTGTGTGTGTGGTTAAACAGAAATCTAGAGCAACAGGGCGATGGAGGACCGGGCAAATATGGACTCTGGAATCTCAGAGGAAGTGGAACTTGGAGGTGCCCACCTGCTGCCCTTTTATCACCTGTCTCCTCCCTGTAACCTGGCAGTTCTCATCCACCAGATAGCAAGCCACTCTGTGCTTCTGCGCCTGTAGGCATGTGCTTCTTTCTACTTCCTGCGCAAAGCAAAGCCTCCTTGATTTTGCTTTATCGGCCTTCTCATAACTTCTAACCGTAGGGATGTTGTTCTTTGCACCAGATCCTGAAACTTTGGCGACAGAGATAGATGGGTTCACTCCCACCTCCATCTGTTATTATCTTCGATTCTTATATAAACTTACTCTTTCTGAACTTTAGTTTCCTTGGCTGTTAAAAAAAAAAATAGATGACCTGGTTATAAAAATGAAATTGTATAAAATATGTAAAGTGTCCGACACTCGCCATCGTCCCTGAATTTCCATATTTTATGCAGATAGGCAGTAGAGCACGATAGTTAAGAGCCTGGGCCGCAGAGCCTGGGCTCAAATCCCAGCTCTGCCATTCACTGGCTGTGTGACCTTGTGAAAACCCGCTCCCCTTTGCCTCGATTTTCCCATCTCTGAAATGGGAATAATAATGGTACATATCTTAGAGGGTTGTTGTAAGGAATAAATGAGTTAATGTAGGTAAAGATATAGATGATATAGAGGTAGGTAGGTAAGTAGATAGATAGGTAGGGATATACAGCCCTTACAGCAGTTATTAGCAAATAATAAGCAGTGAGCAAGTATTAGCCATTATCTTTATATGTTGAAAGTAGGAAGAATCTTCCAGTTAAGAGACAACATTCCTGAGGTCTTTTTCATGCACTAAGCAATCATGCACTAAGCAAGTAAGATTTTGTATTTGCAACATAGAGGCCCTCACCACATGCCATTCATGACGTCATAATGAAGAATATGGCTTCTACTGTTGCCAAGTTTTTATTTTGTAGTTTTACTTGGTGTTGCTCTTCATAGCCATAAATGTCCATAAAATCTTCTGAGCTGAGCTGTTTAATTTTTTTTGAAAACAGGAGAAATTTAGAGATGCCCAGAATTACTAAAATGCATGTTTTTTAAACATGTGTTGGTATCTTAAAATGTGTTAAGTGTGAATTGATCTCATGCCCCCTTTATATTTACTTATAAGTATCTATATTATCTGTGTTAGAATTATATGTAGTGATTCAGAAGGGGGAGGTACAACAGTACAACAGATGCTGAAAGAAGAAATTTCTCCAATTTTTTTCAATGGAAATACTTTAGAGAATTCTTTCTCTTATCTCTTCAATTTCCCCCCTAATATTTATTTAGCAGTTCTATCGATAGTATAGCAACACCACATAACTATCCTTATATCATTTGTGGTGCCTGATAACTTTAAAGAAAAATGTTTTGCATTTGTATTTGTTCAAGGGACCTTTGCAATTATGTATGTGCTTGTCGACAAGCAGTGCTAGTTTTGCATATTGATGGAGGTTCAGCGTGTGGCTCCAAAGGTCTAGGGAGGTTAGACTTGTATTCATGACCCCCATTAATTAACTTCTAAGTCTTCCCCTGATTAGTATTAAGCCTTGGAACTCAGGGTATATTGTGCAATTTACTGATTAGGTCTAGCAGCCCTTAGCAACATTAGCCTGACCTTTTAAAAAAAAAAAAAAAAAAGTTTTTATTTTGGTAAAGTATACCTAACATAAACTTTACCCTTGTAAGTCTTTTTAAGCATGCAGTTCAGTGGCGTTAAATACATTCACATCGTTGTGCATTTACCACCACCATCCGTGTATCTCCACAACTTCTTCATCTTCCCAAACTGCAAGTCTGCACCCATTAAACACTAACTCCCCATTCCTCGCCCAGCAGCCCCTGTTAGCCACCACTCTGCTTCCTGTCTCTACAAACATGACTACTCTAGGTACCTCATATAAGTGGAACCGTACAGTATTTGTCCTTTTGTATCTGGCTTATTTCACTTAGTATAATATCTTCAATATTCCTCTTTGTTGTACCATGTGTCAGGAATTTCCTTCCTTTTTCAGGCTGAATACTATTCCACTGTTATGTTTATGCCACATTTTGTTTACCCATTTATCTGTCAGTGGACTCTTGGGTTGTTTCCACCTTTTGGCTGTTGTGAACATGGGTGTATGGTATCAGTTCCAGTCCCTGCTTTTTTGTGTACATGCCCAGAAATGGAATTGCTGAATCAAATTGTAATTCAGTTTTAATTTTCGTGGGGTAGCTACAGTACTGACCTGACCTTTTGCTTTGCTTTCAGCCTTTAAACTCTTAGGTACTTTCTAGTAGTTTCTTTTTTTTTTAATATAATAAAGCCCACTTGCAGGCATGAGTCAGGGACTTCTGCAGCCTGAGAGGGGTAGGCAAGTGGAGTTGGAAGGTAAGGTCCTGGGCCCACCCTAGTTGGGAAGTGTAATAGGAGACCCTTTTCCCATTAAAGTAGGGTCCCAAACCCTTGGGATAAAAGTATACCAGAAATAAATTGTCCTTGGGGATTGTGGAGAAGGCAGCCTTGGCACTGAAGAGATGAGAAGAAGAAAAAGGAAAAACTATCGTTCCTGACAAGTTGTGGTCACAGAAAGGCTTTCCTGTGCATTTGTATCCTGGGTAGCTGTATTTACCTGTTGTAGCTCAAGGTGCCTGGCAGAAGTAATGAAATACCTCTCTGGAGGGGAGAGCATGTTTATCCTTGGTCTCTAGGAATCAACCAAAAAAAAACTTTCAAGGCAATGACCAGCACACACTCAAAGATAACGTGGCATATTGGGAAACCCCACAAGACGAGCAAGGATCAGCAACAGACCACAGAAACCGATCTGCGTAGACTTGCAGTGTTAGAATTATCAGATGCAGATTATAAAATCAATTATGATTATATTTAAAGAAGGACATGACAAGTTTGAAAGTATCTTCAGAGAATAGGAACTATAAAGAACAACCTAGAAGATTTGAAACGGGATCAAACAGAATTTCTATAAATAAAAGGTAACTGAAACTCAAGTCTCAGTGGGCATATTTGGTACCAGCAGGAGAGAAACTCAACCAGAGGACATGTAAGAAGAAAACAAACCATATTCCCTTTCCATAAATGCTAACATTTACGAAAGGATGTCCAAACGCCATGGAAGTTAAATTACGGTCTGGGGGCAAAGGCTTGGTCCAAGAGCCTCACGACATAACAAAGAGTTAATCACTTGCTCTTCCCTAGTGCAAGGCCAGGTTGATCACTGATATGTAAACACAAACACATAGTACATGATACTGCAAGCAGGGTATGTTTTAACTATTTGGGGGGTGGGGATTAAGCAACTCACTCAGGGTAACTCGGTTGCTGTTAACTCCATGGCTGTTTAACTAAGAGAACTTGCGTAAGCTGAGAATAGCAGCGGCACATCATCATTTTACTTAAGGGAGTGCAAAACTAGGCTGTGAACCGTGAAATGGTCTTTTGTTTTCCTTCCGCCACCATATCGTCCTCGCCCATCTGATATATCAGTCCTAGATGCTTTCCCAGTGAGGAAATTTCTTGTTAAAAGGACAGACCCAATTGCAAGGGGGCCACACAGAACGGCCCGATGATGAATTTGTTTGTTCAGTTGTTAACAAAGGATTCAAGCACCTCTTTGTGAACCTTTCACTCGGAAGCCTGGGCTTTAAAAATTTTTTTACTGGGATCTTTGGGTGGTTTTTCCTCCCTTTTCTTCTCCTGCCCCCACCCCAATAATAGCATCAAGTAGAAAACAGTATTATTGTCTGTCTCCAGCTTCTAAACGCAAACTAGACTGATATCTTCCATCGGCACCTATGCATACTTTCAGATCTGTTATTTGTGTTCAGGACATCCGCATAAAAGCGGGATCTTTGTAATTGCAGTTTAAATATTCATTGTGCCTCGTCCTCATTAGAATTCAAAATAGAGCCTCGTCTGAGTCTGAGGGACGCAGCCAATTGTGAAAGGCCAGACGAAGGGTTCTGAATGACTCGGGTTGAGGGACAGTACTGCTTCTCAGTATACTGACTGTTACATAATGTTGTCGAAGCAGAGTCACTGTGATTTTAGCAGCGTCTCATTGATGTGGTTAGGAATCAGCCCAACTGACATTGCATTCACAAGGTCTCTCTCTCTGGAACCATTGGATTTGCCTCCCACTCCTTGGAATGGGGTCGTCTTAAGGAGGTGGAAGAGTTCAGTGGTTGAGAAAGGACAGCGCACCGCACGGGCGTGGAGCCAGGCGAAGGGGGGGTCACCATTGGGGCTCAGCCACTTACAACCTGGGTGACTTGGAGAGCCGCTTGCCCTCTCCGTGGCTCAAAATGAGGGTCCCATGGCTCTTCTGCAGACTGCATGAGAACAATCTGGGCGGTATCGTGACTGTGCTAGTGAGTCCTCAGTAAATGCCAGCCGACGTTAAAATGTGGCTTTAAATTGGTCGTCGAGAGCCACCTTAATAAGTAAGGCTCAGAGACTCTTACCTCTCTTTGAAGCCAGCTTAGAAAGGTCTTTAAGGAGAATAGTGATGATCTGAGTAAGTTATGCAGGAATATTACGGAGCTAGGAGGTTTGCAACCTCATTTAATCAGAAATGGAGTCGATTTTTTTTTTCAAATAAACTGAAATTTATAATCTTGTGGCTGAAGCCATTACCAGTCATGAAGTTAGTCAAAACCACCTCTAGTTCATATGCGGGATGGTGGTGAGGCTGCCTTACTTTTGTATTGCACAAAACCCACTTTTTCTTATGTTAGCTGTTTTGAACTGAACACAAAATAGGTAAGAAACTGAATTCCAGGTTGTCTAGCTTATTGAACTGACCTTAGAGACAACTTAATCTCTCAAGGAATTGTTTTCAAAACCTTACCACAAACACAAACAGTTAATTTGGAGCAAGAGAATAACTCTGCGAATTCTTTTATTTATCTTACTGTGTATCAAGAATATTCTTAGCTATTGTTTCCTTCCTTCTTACCCTTCTTCGTTGAGATAAGCTAGTTGAATTCCTCAGCTCCCTTATTCCGTTGCAGAGCACAGGCTCTGGACAGGCTCAGTGGCCATGGCTCACAGGCCCAGCCGCTCTGCCGCACGTGGGATCTTCCCGGACCGGGGCACGAACCCGTGTCCCCTGCATCGGCAGGCGGACTCTCAACCACTGCGCCACCAGGGAAGCCCGCTCCCTTATTCTTTACATACGTGTGTGCCTGACTCTGTACCCTCGTGTCACCTTTCATTCGGTCTCTGGAGAAATGCCCAATCCTTCACTAATGGCGTATCTGCCCCCAGAGCCCTCTGATCCTTCACCTTACTGCTGCCTTTCCCATTCATTCATTCACTCTTTTCTCCCTCCATGCCAACACAGTTACTGGGCTTGGATTTTAGAAGCAGGTCTCCCAAGAATTTTATGCTCTATGGTTTCACTGCCTGGTATCTATTATCTCCGTAATGGAGAAAAGTCATTTCTCTAAAATCTATAGCAGATATGTCTTGGGAGGGAAACAGTTTTAAATCAACTGAAAAGGGCATGTTTACAAAATAAGGGAGCCCTACAGAGAGGGGCTCATCTTATTTATCTTGGTAATACTGGTAGCCAGGTAGACGTTAGCTGCATTCCGACACCAAATTCACAAGATGGGAGCAACGGCTTACATAAATATGATCAACGTTACAATCACGCACATTTACTGTGTGTGCCAGGCACTGGGCTCGGTACTGGAGCTGAAAGGTACCTGGGGCACACGATTCCCGCCCTCGGGGAACTTGGAGCGTAGGAGGGGGGACACACACTGTAAATCACTAGTGACTGCAGTAGCACAGGCAGAAAAGGCTCTCAATCAGCCTAGGGGCCCAGAGGTTTCTAGGAGGACACAACACAGGAGCAGACGTCTGAAGGATGAGTAGGAGAAGCTTCTTCTGGGTCCGGTCAAATGACAAACCAAAATAAGCAGGATGTGTACACTGTGATGCCATTTAAAGGAGAAAGGGAGGGAGAGAGGGAAACAGGGAAAGACAGAAGGATCCACATCGGTGCTGTGTAGACTTGTTGATTAGAGCGTGACAACAGGTGTGGAGGAGCAGGTGCAGGTGACATCGGTTACTTCAGGGATGTGCACGGGGGCCAGGCTTGGAGCTGGGTGATGCGAGCTTGTTGATGTTTTCTTTACAGAGCTTTAGAAGTTTTTATGATAAGCCTGTATTACTTTGTAATTTGAGAATTAATTCAAATTTTAAGGAAAATATACTTTTACTATTAATATTTTGGTACTCTTAATAAACTTAAAAAAATTTATTTTTGGCTGCATTGGGCCTTCGTTGCTGCGCATGGGCTTTCTCTAGTTGCAGCGAGTGGGGCCTGCTCTTGTTGCAGAGCATGGGTTCTAGGCGTGCGGGCTTCAGTAGCTGTGATGCACGGGCTTAGTTGCTCCGCAGCATGTGAGATCTTCCCGGACCAGCACTTGAACCTGTGTCCCCTGCATTGGCAGGCGGATTCTTAACCACTGCGCCACCAGGGAAGTCCCTTAATATCTTGGTACTTCTAGTCATTTTTCCTATACATAGTATTTTGACAAGATTATGATAATCCTGTATTTTTAACCGTTCTTTTTAATGTTTTATTATGTATTTTTTAAACTTTTTAAGTTGAAGAACAGTTTTACAATGTTTCAGGTGTACAGCATAAGTGATTCATATATAGATATATACACATATGCATATATATTCTCTTTCAGACTCTTTTCAGTTATAGCTAATGTCTTATAAACCTATTTTTCTTTTAATACTATTAGTACCGTCCCATCATTTACTTAAATACTCTTGTTTGGGGGCTTTTAGATTATTAGACGCATAGAGCTTTTTTCCACGTTTAGGACTTTTGGGTATTGGTTCGGATGCTTCCAGGGTCAGGATCAGAGACCAGCTCTGGCCGTCTTATATCAACAGTCTCCTTCGTATATCAGCGGGCTCCTGAGTGGAGGATTGTTTGAGGCCCAGAGCAGTGACAGGGAGCTGGAGGGCCGGGGGCAGAGTTGCCGTCCCTGGGCAGGGAGAGCGAGGTCGGGATGCCACTGCCAGAGCTGCCGAGTGACGCCGCTGCCTCTGACCGTCTCTGCCTCTCTGGGTCAGTGGAAGAGTGCCGCGCTGGGCAGAGGAAGAATCTGGTGTTAGACTTCACAGGATGGGCATTCCCTCAGAATGGAAATGGGGGTTGGATCTGGACATCCAGGGGAAAAAACAAAACAAAGCACGTTATCTATTACAGATGTATTTCTCACGTAGACTTATTTAGACCCAAGGTGGGAGCAGCGTTAAGCTTTTTTCAGCGTACAGGCGTACATCATTTTATTGCGCTTTGCTCTTACTGTACGTCACAGATGATGTGAGTGTTTTTTTGGTTGGTTTGTTGTTTTTTTTTTTTTTTTTTTTTTTTTTTTTTTTTTTACAAACTGAAGGTTCGTGGCAACCCTGCGTTGTCAGATGATGGTTAGCATTTTTTTAATAGTGTTTTTTTAATTAAGTTATGTACATTGTTTTTGTAGACATATGCTATTGCACACTTAATAGATTACAGTATAGGGTAAACATAACTCATATGCACCGGCAAACCAAAAATGTGCATGACTCACTTGGTTGTGATATTCCCTAGAGCAGCTCTTCGGGCAGGATGGGACCAGCTCGTGGAGAGCCAAGGGGCTAATCCCGTCCCCCTTCGTCTTTCTTTTTTTCCTCTTCCATCTTCTATGGAAGACATACTCAGGGCTCAGTCCTTTGCTCTTTTTTGTGTGGTGGGGGGTGGTTCTTCTTTGACCTACTCTGTTGACTCTTGGATGGTTTCATGGGCACCTCACAGCTCTGCATCTCAGACCCCAGCTTCACCTGAATCGCAAAGTCTCTGTCTTCTTCCACTACCACTCAGTTTCTCTTGACTGCCCCCAACATGCTCTCAATTTGGGTATGCTCTTCATAGGCTCATTATCTTTGGCCCCCCATAAGCTCCCTCTTCCCATTGCTTCCCATTGCTTCCGGCTAAAAACTTCCTTCATCCCCTCAGACGCTTTCGGGGGCCAGACAGGAAACCTTCATGACTGAAGCGGGCCCCTGTGATTCTCTCCAGTGGCAAACAAGGGAGGAAACAGCAGAGCTTTGCCGAATGGGAATGCAACACCAGATCATCTCTGTGTTTATTTTTTTATGGGAAGCCTGAAATCTGGATCTTTTAAGTGAAATCTCCCAGTATTTTAGTGTTGACAATAAATGAACCTTGTTAAAAATTCCATGTGGGCCAAATAAAACACGTGGCGATGTCCTGCACTTTGGGGCCTCTCTTTCACCTCTCTCTGGTCAGTCCCTAGGCCTGTTTGAGAATAACTCTGAAGTAAATCTCTCTCTTCCCTGTTCATCACTTTGTGTTCTCACCACTCTGTCTCAGGCTCTTGTCACGCTTATGTAGCCATTACAAATGATAATGAAGAAGTCTGTTTACTGGGTACAGAAACATGTGCGTGATTGTAACGTTGACCATATTTATGTAAGCCGTTGCTCCCATCTTGTGAATTTGGTGTCGGAATGCAGCTAACGTCTACCTGGCTACCAGTATTACCAAGATAAATGAGTCCCTCTCTGTAGGGCTCCCTTATTTTGTAAACATGCCCCTTTCAGTTGATTTAAAACTGTTTCCCCCCCCAAGACATATCTGCTATAGATTTTAGAGAAATGACTTTTCTCCATTACGGAGATAATAGATACCAGTGAAACCATAGAGCATAAAATTCTTGGGAGACCTGCTTCTAAAATCCAAGCAAGTACTGGGGCGCTCTGATGAATATATTGGAATTGCTCGATATTCCTTTTAGGAGCTAAAGTGGACAGCTCGCAGACCTGCCCTTCTCTTGGCGCTCCTGAACACCCCCCTCCTGGACCCTGTGGGTGCTCGTGGCCTTTGTATGATGCAGGTGTGACACGTTTGTGGTCAGATGTCTTTTATATGTGACCGCATCACCGTCGTCTGCTTTGGTTTTGAGTTCCTACCCTGGAAAAGCCTGGCTTTCTGCTCACAGCATTTATTTGGGGAGTGAGAATAGGAGCAGGAGGTTCCAATGTTGATGCTTCGGCTTAATCCAGGCAAAATGAAGCCTTTGAGAGAAGCACCAAGTTGGAAAAGCTTTATTTAATGGAAAGTGATTGATAAGGGCTGACAGCCTCAGCACTGTCACCATGACCGCCTCTGGGGCTGCCACACTTCTTCTAATCCGTTACGAGGCAGTGACTTTCGCAATCATCAAGGGGTCAGAAATGATCACAAAGGAGAATCATTTTTTGATTATTGTTTTTGCTCGGTGTGGTTTGGAAAGATAAGGTGTGATTTCCAAGAGCAGCTTCTGTTGTTACGGAGTAATAATTACGCTGAGCAGACTTGGCCGATACCACGCCCCCGTACGTGTTCCTGCGTGTTTTCTGGTAATATGTGTTCGCCACTGCATTCATCTGCTTTCAACCGGCTGTGTGGGACCAGCAAGTATCGGCTAGGTTTAGAAGGCCCGTCGGTGGGCTTGGGACAGAGCATGCTTTGCTTCGAGTAAGCAAAGTATACTTTGCTTACTCGAAGTATACTTCACCTCTGTTGTGTGTCCACTGCTTAAGCGAGCCAGAGCCCCAGTGCGTCCTCAAGGTGTTTCGCCATCCCAGCCTGATTCTTCAGGAGTTCACCATTATACTCCAGTACTTCTCATTCATACATTGATTTGATTGTATCTGTAAATTGAAATGAAGTGAAGAATTGGATTCTAGTTGTGACCGAAATTACCCACATTGGGAAGTTGCTTGATATCTTTTTCACATGTGAAATCAATGGCTTGGTAATGTTGACCATAAACTAATTGGAGTCCAATGAGTTTATGGTCAACATTACAAGGGTTTATAATTGGACTGTAATCCAATTCTAATTGGACTTCCTCAAAAGAAGTTGGGCGTTTTCCTTTTAGCTGATAAATTCATCCACATCTTCATGAGGTCAGTATGGAAAGGCAGGGGGAAAAAGGTTAATGGCTTAGACTAGATGGTCTTTGAGGTTCCATCCAACTCTGTTATCCTCTTTTCATACCCCTTTGAAGAGAATTAGACACTTCCTTCTACCCTGCACACGCACACCCCCCAAATATGAGTCAGGGGTCTAGGCCAGAACTTTGTTGATCTCATTTCATTCAGGGTGGTTGGCCCCAGGTTAGATACTTGCAGAGTTAAATCCTACCTGAACAGGGACCTTGACCTTCAGTGTTACGTATTCCTGTTTGATTGAAAACAATTTTAACAGACATGTGTTAGAACAAAAACAAGGAAAATAGAGAAAAGTTTTAATGGGAGATACAGAGAACGTTTGTTGGGTTTTAGTGTGTGTTTCTTTAGGAAAATAAAGAAATGTGGTTATTGAGCGTAACTCCTGGGTTCTTTGTTCATAAGTAGTTGGTAGAGATGCCTTACACTTTTCTCTCAAGTTGGTGTTATAGCTCTAGGACTATTTTTAGTTAATTAGTTAATTTTTTTTTTTAAGTGAGCTGTATTTTTTGGAAAACATCCCTACAATTTACATTTTGGGTACAGGTTTTCGTGCCTCTCACCCATCAAAAATTGTAACTATAAAATGGAGTAAATGGGCACGTAGCTGGTTTTAGGGTTATTTAAAGTCACAATGGTTCACAAGTGGATTATCTTCTCTGTGTATTATCACAATGGAAATTCAGATATCAGCTGGCCTTCCTGAGCTTCTAGTGCTTGCTACTCTGTTGAAGAGGCGCCCTAGCCCAGGCCAGTTACTGGTGTGTGCTCAGAGAATGAGATCGTTTTACTTCGACATCAGCTGCGATGCCCAGTGTGCACGCTTCTGAGAAACAAAAAACGCTGGTAAATAAAGTTGAATAGACACAAGCAAAACTAAAGGAGTTGTCATACCTTGGGAAACCATAATAATTAATACCTGGCTGCAGCCATTTCTCAGTGTGCAAAGCATCTCTGTCAGCCCCATCTGCCGGTCTGTCCGCGGGTAGGTCCCTGCCCGTACTTCTCACCTTACAGCGCACTTCACAGTGGCGCCAGTGTGCAAAGCTGCTCGGTCGCAGGGCAGTGCTTCCAGTCCAGAGCCCTGACATCTTTTAAAGAACTTGACTCTGGACCTTGTTGCATTCATGAAAGTTTTTATCAGCCCTAGGGATCCATTCATCAGCCCCACGGTTTTTATTTTTCGGCTCACCTTTTCTATCTCAGAGCCAAGCAGTCATGCCACTTTGGAGTCATTGAACCAGCGTTAAATTCCTAAGAAAAATTGATTTGGGGCTCATCTGAAATCACTGTTGGGTTTTCTCTGTCCAAGGGTGTGAACACTGAGATCAATTTCTCCGGATTAGCAGCAAAATGATCTCTGTATTGGACTTGGGCATCAGTGGTCCACGACACTGACCTCTGCGCATGCCCAGTACAAAGGCTCTCCTGCGTCTCCCATTTTGCTGCTCCGAGCAGACTGCAGCCAGCAGGACGCACTTCGGTGGCCTCGGGAGGGCACGTGTCTGCTGAACGGCTCCCCCCGCCTCCCCCCCACCCCATTCTTCCACCAGTTGATTTATGGTGATAGAGCCCTTCTTTCTCTTTTGGCCCTCCAAGCGATCGTTCCTTTCAAAATGACTTGGATTTCTGAAAAGTCTTATTTTTTAAAAAAATTTTTGCAAATATGGAGCCAAGATTCTTTGTCATTGTGTAGGCATTTGTCTGGTAACTTCTTACCTGTAAATCCACAGAGAAATGGAAATAAAATTGAAAAGGGTCACTTCTTTCTTTTTTTTTGGCCACACGACACGTGGCATGTGGCACTTCCTCAACCAGGGATGGAACCCGTACCCCTTCAGTGGAAGTGCAGAGTCTTAACCACTGAACCACCAGGGAAGTACGAAATGGGTCACTTTTTTTTTTTTTTTTTTTTTTGCGGTACGCGGGCCTCTCACTGCTGTGTGGCCTCTCCCGTTGCGGAGCACAGGCTCTGGACGCGCAGCCCCAGTGGCCACGGCTCACGGGCCTAGCCGCTCCGCGGCATGTGGGATCTTCCCGGACCGGGGCATGAACCCGTGTCCCCTGCACCGGCAGGCGGACTCTCAACCACGGCGCCACCAGGGAAGCCCGAAAAGGGTCACTTTTAAAAATGAATGAATACAGTGGTGGTAGCAGCACAATAATGTGAAATAATATTTAATGCCACTGAACTGTACACTTAAAATTAAGGTGGTAAATTTTATGTGTATTTACCACAGTAAAAAAATGTTTTTTCTATTTAAAAGATGAGTAAATACTTGGTGTACCCCTTCCCAGTAAATTATGGCAAAGTTAGAATAAAATGCCTTGGCATCTTTGTAAAATAACGTGCAGTATTGTTCCATACAACCATTTTTCGTGTGATGTGGTAACAGAAGCTTAATTATATCTATATAGATTTGCCCAGGCAAAATAGAAATAGGAACAAAGATAGCTTCAAAAACTAGAGGCATCTCAAAAATAAATATAAGTGAATTCAGCATCATGGTTGCTATATCTTATTCTTGCCATTCTTAGTAATACTAGTAAAGCACAGTTAACTGATCACTGATATATTCCTACGTCCAAAATATTGGCAGTTTATTTTTGAAACCTGGAAGGAGAGTTACATGCTTGGAATATTTGATTTGCAGAGACTTCTCTATTCCTGTTAACCGCTTTCTGACACTATACTTTTTGTATAAGTTCAGTAACATCTACTCTTTTTAGCATATTTATACCCATGATGAATCAGGTCTGTTTTAATCCATTTCACTAGTCCTATTTCCATTTTGTTTAGAGGTAATGAAGCCTCTAATAGTCCCTCTAGGGGGCGTGCTTTTCATTTTAGGTAGACAGCAGGCACATCTTCCTGTGATACTGGACTTGTTTTATACTTTCTGTTCCTTAGAAAGAAAGACGGAGCTCCCAGTCTTTCCCAAAAATGGTTCTTCCCTTTGCGATCCACATTTACATCTCTTTTCCCGGTTTTTCAACTCTGCTTTTCTTTCTTTTTTAAAAAACTGTGATCCGGGACTGCTTCTTAGGTACTTCTTAAGCCGTGTCTTGCATGGATATTTTTGGTGGCATGTGACGACTGCAATCAGTTTAGTAGTCAGAATGTGCCAGTGGTGTCAAACGCCGTACCTTGGGCCCATTTTTCAGAACTAAAGCCCCTTTAGCCTGTCAGTAGTAAATAAATGTATTTCTAAGCATTTTGCAAAGTGAACACTATGATTACGATATAATTTTATATGTAAAGGGAGTGGGAAAAGGAGAACAACCCACTTGTTACAATACTGTTGGAAGGATCGAGAGAATAAAAAGAGGAGGGCAGAGTGATCCAGACGTGAGTAGCTGTGTGAAGCAGCTACCACCCATAGACCTGAGGGAAGGAAGTGCGTTCCAGAGCCCCCGGGAGCGTAGTCACTGCTGCGCTCCTGGGACCGCCACTCAGCCAGTGCCGGAGCTGCCTCAGAGGGGCCCCCTGGGCTGGTGTTTCGACCACATGGAGATGCCCCCAGACCAGAGGAGGCCTGCCTTGCTGGTTCTGGGATGGCCAAAGAGAGGCAGTCGTGGCTGCAGCCGGGATCACTGAGGGAATGTAGACACTTGCAGAGACCCTGCTCGAAGCAGAGGGGGAAAGAGAAGGGGAAGAACAGCTTCATCCTCCATCTGGCCTTCTGAACTCCTACCAGGACCTTCGCCTGGCAGACCGTAACAGGGAGCTAGCTGGCGAGGGAGCCTGGGAAAAGTAGTTTGCAGACTCCAAGCCCCAGAATGCCAGAGCAGAGAAAGGCAGGTGTGGAGCTGGGAGATAGCAGGTAGTACCTGGTACACAGCTCTTCACAGGGGGACCATTGAGATGTTCTGTATATATTTCACTGGAAATCATCTGAGATGTTACCCCAGCCTTTGCTGTTTCTTTCAGAATTATTAGGTTCCTCATGAACTTGTTGAACTGGGAAAGGGTTGTACGTACTCTAAAGGACTGTTTGGTTAGAGCTGTTTATCCCAGGCAATATGAGCCTTAGAAAACCCAAAACATATAGTTTGTCACTAACAGAAGAAACAGGGCCATTGTCACCTTAAACCACTGGAAGAAACGATGCCGTTTCCCCTGACTGGCCAATGGACTTACCACCTTCGCAGTAAATGATTACAGATATGAACAAATGTGCAACAGCTGGACTTAGTATTTGATAATTAGATTGACTTCCGGCCTTCAATTAGCTCCTATCCTTTTGTGAAAGAAAGAACTATGAGAAGTCACCTGTGAAAAAAGTGACAAATAGAAAGGACCACTGGGCACCCCTGCAGTTTTAAAGTTTGGAAGGTAAAGTTGAAGAAATCTTCCAGAAATTAGAAGCAAAAGACAAGGGAGGATATAAAAATTAGAGCATTGGTTCCAGATCCAAATAATAGGAATGTCACGGTGAGAAAAACAGGACCAAGGACATTTTCAAAGGAAACAATGCAAATTTCTCTAGAACTGAGGGACAGAAGTGACCGTATTGAAAGAGTCCATTATGTACCCAGCTTAATAGATGAAAAAAGACCCATTCAAGTAGTGGAGGGTAGTGGAGTATTGCAGGAAGCTCCTAGCAGATGTACTTTCCCTAAATGAGAAAGTAACTCTAGAAAAGAGATCTGTGATGCCAGAAATGAGGGAGAGAAGTAAAGAGAATTCCCTGGATGATAGCAGTGGGAAGACCCAGGATATCAATGGTGCAACCGATTGAGAGAACCACCATTCCCCAATAGAGCTGGAAGTTAGGGGAGAAAATAAAATGATATGTTTTCCTGCAGAAAAAACTGCACTGAGAGGCTCTTGGAGAGAATGAGATTTAGTAGGAGGAAATCTAAACAATGGAGAAAGAAAGGCAATTATAACCTCCAGGAAAACGAAAAGTAACACAAATGAGGAAACATAATTATAACACATTACTGAATATGTAGATAGCCAAGGTAATGTAGACATTCGTTAATTAGTTGTTAAGATCTAGCTATAAGGAAGACGGGAGAAGGAAGAGGTAGAAAGAGGAAATGGCAGTGTAAAATAGATGGAATTGAGAGATCACAGTGTGAGCAAGTCGTTTTAAAATGGGGAAGGGTTAGTGATGCAGTAGTCAGAAGGGGAGGGCAGAGATTCCTGTTTAATAATTATTATAAACCTTTCTAGAATTATTTGTCATGAATCATTTTGATGCAATAATTTTCTCTAATGTTGAGTTCTTTAGGTTTGTAGGTTCTGTTACCACTTGAGGGATAAGCTTGTAAATAGTAAACAGAAATCTGTGAATTGAAATAATAGTTTATTCAGTAAAAAAGAATTTGAGTAACTTTGAAGTTTCTTTGTGCATACCTTTAGTTGTAAGTATTCCCAAGATGATGAACTGCAGAAATCTGTAACACTCCTAAGCAGGTCTGTTGTCAGGAACGGTACGGGTAGAGAAATGCTGAATCTACTGCGTGTGGTAAGTAGGAGAGGGTAAGATAGCAAATGGGAAAAGTGAGAACGAACTTTATGGTGTTAGATCTGAATCAGAAGTATCATTGTAGGTTTATGATTAAAAAATATCTTACCTTTAACCACCGAAAGAGCCTGGAAGCAATGATACTCCAGTATTTGAGCACCGTTAGTTACCCAGATCTTACGTTCTAAATACTATTCACCACGAAAGAGAACCAAGGTTCCTTGCAGACACAACTAATTCCAGGTCTGGGGCAGAGAAATTATAAGGCAAGGCCAGAACTTCTTGTGTCAGAAGTCAAGCATGTAAACAATGGTGCAGGCATAGCAAAAGGACACAGGTGCTGGCTTGGAGGGATTCTTGGTCAAATTTGGGGCAATTGAAGCAATAAAAATAATGATGATGGTAATAAACACTGAATATTTAAAAATGCATTGATGAGTCCACATCAGTAGTGAAATAAAGGCAGAGGTGAGGCTGAGGGAGAGGGTCGTCTTGCCAATAAATGTGGAAGAGTGATAAAAATGATAAAATCATCATTTTGCAACCACCAGTGTGATTTTTCAGAATCATCAGTGGATACTAAATTGTTGGGTGGAAGGTTGTGGGCAGTAGGATACTCACAGTCTCAAATTATCAAATTACTCATTACAAAGGAGGGAAGAAACTTGAACAAAGTGATCACACTCAGCATCACCAGCGTGAGTGACAACCTCGCATTGTAGAGCTCCAAACATGAAGCGACACATCATCACCTCCAGATCTAATCGAGAGAAACGATCAGACTGGTTCCGATTGATGGACAGTATATGAGACAACGTCCCGGGCCCTTTGAAAGTGTCAGTGAAGAAAGAAAAAGATGGAAGGACTGTTGTAGATTAAAGGGGACTGAAGAGACATGACAACCAGATGTCTGTGGTTTTGACTGGCTTCTGGATCAAAGGATCCCGATAAGGATGTTATCGGGATAATCAGGGGTGTTTTTTCCTACTTTTCTGTAGGTTTTAAATCTTTCAAAATAAAAGGTTGGGATGGGGGAAAATATAAACAGTGACGTTTCCCCTGGATTAGTGTCTTAGTTCACATTGTAATGTGTTGTCGAAGGAGGGGATGAAAACCTGGTGAAACGTCTGGGCGTGCCACTACTAAGCTCTCTCCGGTCAAGTACGAAACCGTAGGAAGATCTTGAAAGGTGAAGGCGTCTTAGTGTGAGCAAGATGGTGCATTAGGCGAACATGGTAGGTGCTGCACATAACAGGATCGTGAGGCTCCAGCTACGCGGGAAAGCAACACTGGTCTCATTGTGGCTTTTCTCTGAAGACCCAGGCCATGAAGGAGGTAAGAAGCAAAACCGAAGCATCGCCTCCCTGCATATTAAGCTCATGGGCTTCTTCAGCTGGAATACTTGGTGAACTTGAAACAGCACAGTTTAGCTTCCCGTCCTGACAGTCATCACGCTGTGGTGAAGCTGTTTGATGTTTATCTTCTCACTAGACCTTGAGCTTCCTGAGCCCTTTTGACTGTATCTTTAACTTCTGATTCCCAGCAAGTAGCACAGTGATGGACTTTGAATGGGATTTATTTGAAGGGGAACTGAAGTCACGTGGAGGAGGATTTTCTTTAGTTTTTTTTTTATTGAAGTGTAGTTGATAACTATGTTGTGTTAGTTTCCGGTCCGTTTTGATGTCTAGAGCTATTAAAACGAAATGCCACCTGTCACATAGGTCCTTAAGTTTAGTAGCTTGCAGCCACAGGCTACCCAGCCACCATTATCCAGTTTGCAAAAGGTCCCCCACACACCGTACAATGGAATAGTATTCAACCAGAAACAGGAATGAAGTACTGATACATACTACACTGTGGATGAACCTGGAAACATTACGTTAAGGGAGAGAAGCCAGACCCCGAAGACCATTTATGGGAAATGTCTAGAACAGGCAAATACATAGAGACAAACCGCAGATTAGTGGTTGCCAGGGGTTCAGGATTTGGGAGGAAGTGGGAGAGACTGCTTGATGGGTATGAGGTTAACTTCTGGGATGGTGAAAATGTTCCGGAAGAAGATAGTAGCAGTGGTGGTTAGAACCTAGTGAATGTAATTAATGCCAACGAATATACATGTTAAAATGGTAAATGTTATTTCACCACGATTCTTTTTTTTAAAAAAACCATTAAAGATGAGTAATTTCTCTGGAATCATGGTTGCAAGCAGCACAGGCAATTTGGCAAGGCTGAGGGTTTCCTGCTTTTATATAAAATGACAGTAAGTTATTAAAGTAAACTAGGGTAAGGTGGGGCACAGTTAACTTTTTTTTTTAACATCTTTATTGGAGTATAATTGCTTTATAGCGGTGTGTTAGTTTCTGCTGTATAACAAAGTGAATCAGCTGTACATATACATATATCCCTATATCTCCTCCCTCGATTCTCCCTCCCACCCTCCCTATCCCACCCCTCTAGGTGGACACAAAGCACTGAGCTGATCTCCCGTGTGATGCAGCTGCTTCCCACTAGCTATCTGTTTTACATTTGGCAGTGTATATACGGCCATGCCACTCTCTCACTTCATCCCAGCTTACCCTTCCCCCTCCCCATGTCCTCATGTCCATTCTCTACATCTGTGTCTTTATTCCTGTCCTGCCCTAGGTTCTTCAGAACCTTTTTTTTTTAAGATTCCATATATATGTGTTAGCACACGGTATTTTTCTCTTTCTGACTTAACGTCACTCTGTATGACAGTCTCTAGTCCATCCACCTCACTACAAATAACTCAATTTCGTTTCTTTTTATAGCTGAGTAATATTCCATTGTATATATGTGCCACATCTTCTTTATCCATTCATCTGTTGATGGACACTTAGGTTGCTTCCATGTCCTGGCTATTGTAAATAGAGCTGCAATGAACATTGTGGTACATGACTCTTTTTGAGTTATGTTTTTCTCAGGGTATATGCCCAGTAGTGGGATTGCTGAGTCATATGGGAGTTCTGTTATTAGTTTTTTAAGGAACCTCCATACTGTTCTCCATAGTGGCTGTATCAATTTACATTCCCACCAACAGTGCAAGAGGGGGTTCCCTTTTCTCCACACCCTCTCCAGCATTATTGTTTGTAGACTTTTTGATGATGGCCATTCTGACCAGTATGAGGTAATACCTCATTGTAGTTTTGATTTGCATTTCTCTAATGATTAGTGATGTTGGGCATCCTTTCATATGTTTGTTGGCAGTCTGTATATCTTCTTTGGAGAAATGTCTGTTTAGGTCTTCTGTCCTTTTTTGGATTGGGTTGTTTGTTTATTTGATATTGAGCTGCTTGTATATTTTGCAGATTAACCCTTTGTCAGTTGCTTCATTTGCAAATACTTTCTCTCATTCTGAGGGTTGTCTTTTCATCTCGTTGATGGTTTCCTTTGCTGTGCAAAAGCTTTTAAGTTTCATTAGGTCCCATTTGTATATTTTTGTTTTTATTTCCATTTCTCTAGGAGGTGGGTCAGAAAGGATCTTGCTGTGATTTATGTCATAGAGTGCTCTGCCTATGTTATCCTCTAAGAGTTTTGTAGTGTCTGGCCTTACATTTAGGTCTTTAATCCATTTTGAGTTTACTTTTGTGTATGGTGTTAGGGAGTGTTCTAATTTCATTCTTTTACATGTAGCTGTCCAGTTTTCCCAGCAGCACTTATTGAAGAGGCTGTCTTTTCTCCATTGTATATTCTTACCTCCTTTATCCAAGATAAGATGACCATATGTGCGTGGGCTTATCTCTGTGCTTTCTATCCTGTTCCATTGATCTGTATTTCTATTTTGTGCCAGTACCATGCTGTCTTGATTACTGTAGCTTTGTAGTATAGTCTGAAGCCAGGGAGTCTGATTCCTCCAGCGCCGTTTTTCTTTCTCAAGATTTCTTTGGCTCTTCGGGGTCTTCTGTGTTTCCATACAAATTGTGAAATGTTTTGTTCTAGTTCTGTGAAAAATACCATTGGTAGTTTGATAGGGATTGCATTGAATCTGTAGATGGCTTTGGGTAGTATAGTCATTTTCACAATGTTGATTCTTCCAATCCAAGAACATGGTATATCTCTCTATCTGTTTGTATCATCATTAATTTATTTCATCAGTGTCTTATAGTTTTCTGCATACAGGTCTTTTGTCTCCTTAGGTAGGTTTATTCCTAGGTATTTTATTCTTTTTGTTGCAGTGGTTAGTGGGCATGTTTCCTTAATTTCTCTTTCAGATTTTTTATCATCACTGTATAGGAATGCCAGAAATTTCTGTGCATTCATTTTGTATCCTGCTACTTTACCAAATTCATTGATTAGCTCTAGTAGTTTTCTGGTAGCATCTTTAGGATTCTCTATATATAGTATCATGTCATCTGCAAACAGTGACAGTTCTACTTCTTTTCTGATTTGGATTCCTTTTATTTCTTTTTCGTATCTAATTGCTGTGGCTAAAACTTCCAAAACTGTTGAGTAATAGTGGTGAGAGTGGGCAACCTTGTCTTGTTCCTGATCTTAGTAGAAATGGTTTCAGTTTTTCACCATTACGAACGATGTTGGCTGTGGGGTTGTCATATGTGGCCTTTATTATGTTGAGGTAAGTTCCCTCTATGTCCACTTTCTGGAGAGTTTTTATCATAAATCGGTGTTGAATTTTGTTGAAAGCTTTTTCTGCATCTATTGAGATGATCATATGGTTTTTCTCCTTCAATTTGTTAACATGGTGTAACACATTGATTGATTTGCGTGTACTGAAGAATCCTTGCATTCCTGGAATAAACCCCACTTGATCATGGTGTATGATCCTTTTAATGTGTTGTTGGATTCTGTTTGCTAGTATTTTGTTGAGGATTTTGCAGCTATGTTCCTCAATGATATTGGCCTGTAGTTTTCTTTTTTTGTGACATCTTTGTGTGGTTTTGGTATCAGGGTGATGGTGGCCTTGTAGAATGAGTTTGGGAGGTTCCTCCCTCTGCTATATTTTGGAAGAGTTTGAGAAGGATAGATGTTAGCTCTTCTCTGAATGTTTGGTATAATTCACCTGTGAAGCCATCTGGTTCTGGGCTTTTGTTTCATGGAAGATTTTTTTTTTTTTTTTTTTTTTTACGGTACGCGGGCCTCTCACTGCTGTGGCCTCTCCCGTTGCGGAGCACAAGCTCCGGACGCACAGGCTCAGCGGCCACGGCTCACGGGCACAGCCGCTCCGCGGCATGTGGGATCCTCCCGGACCGGGGCACGAACCCGTGTCCCCTGCATCGGCAGGCGGACTCTCAACCACTGCGCCACCAGGGAAGCCCTCATGGAAGATTTTTAATCACAGTTTCAATTTCAGTGCTTGTGATTGGTCTGTTTATGTTTTCTATTTCTTCCTGGTTCATTCTTGGAAGGTTGTGCTTTTCTAAGAATTTGTTTATTTCTTCTAGGTTGTCCATTTTAGTGGCATAGAGTTGCTTGGAGTAATCTCTCATCATCCTTTGTATTTCTGCAGTGTCAGTTGTTACTTCTCCTTTTTCACTTCTAATTCTATTGATTTGAGTCTTCTCCCTTTTTTTTCTTGATGAGTCTGGCTAATGGTTTATCAATTTTATCTTCTCAAAGAACTGGCTTTTAGTTATTGATCTTTGCTATCATTTCCTTTATTTCTTTTTCATTTATTTCTGATCTGATCTTTATGATTTCTTTCCTTCTGCTAAATTTGGGGTCTTTTTGTTCTTCTTTCTGTAATTGCTTTAGGTGTAAGATTAGGTTGTTTATTTGAGATGTTTCTTGTTTCTTAGGTAGGATCGTATTGCTATAAACTTCCCTCTTTAAAACTGCTTTTGCTGCATCCCATAGGTTTGGGGTCATCGTGTCTTCATTATCATTTGTTTCTAGGTATATTTTGATTTCCTCTTTGATTTCTTCAGTGATCTCTTGGTTATTTAGTAGTGTATTGTTTAGCCTCCATGTGTTTGTATTTTTTACAGATTTTTTTCCCTGTAATTGATACCTAGTCTCATAGCGTTGTGGTCGGAAAAGATACTTAATACAATTTCAATTTTCTTAAATTTACCAAGGCTTGATTTGTGACCCAAGATATGATCTGTCCTGGAGAATGTTCCGTGAGCACTTGAGAAGAAAGTGTATTCTGTTGTTTTTGGATGGAATGTTCTATAAATATCAATTAAGTCCATCTTGTTTAGTGTATCATTTAAAGCTTGTGTTTCCTTATTTATTTTCATTTTGGATGATCTGTCCATTGAGGAAAGTGGGATGTTAAAGTCCCCTACTGTTATTGTGTTGCTGTCGATTTCCCCTTTTATGGCTGTTAGCATTTGCCTTATGTGTTGAGGTGCTCCCATGTTGGGTGCATAAATATTTAGAATTGTTATATCTTCTTCTTGGATTGATCCCTTGATCATTATGTAGTGTCCTTCTTTGTCTCTTATAATAGTCTTTATTTTAAGGTCTATTTTGTCTGATATGAGAATTGCTACTCCAGCTTTCTTTTCATTTCCGTTTGCATGGAGTATCTTTTTCCATCCCCTCACTTTCAGTCTGTATGTGTCCCTAGGTCTGAAGTGGGTCTCTTGTAGACAGCATATATACAGGTCTTGTTTTTGTATCTATTCAGCCAGTCTGTGTCTTTTGGTTGAAGCATTTGATCCTTTACATTTAAGGTAATTATTGATATGTATGTTCCTATTACCATTTTCTTAATTGTTTTGGGTTTGTTTTTGTAGGTCTTTTCCTTCTCTTGTGTCTCCTGCCTAGAGAAGTTTCTTTAGCATTAGTTGTAAAGCTGGTTTGGTGCTGCTGAATTCTCTTAGCTTTTGCTTGTCTGTAAAGGTTTGAATTTCTCCATAGAATCTGAGTGAGATCCTTGCTGGGTAGAGTAATCTTGGTTGTAGGTTTTTCCCTTTCATCACTTTAAATGTGTCCTGCCACTCCCTTCTGGCTTGTAGAGTTTATGCTGAAAGATCAGTTGTTAACCTTATGGGGATTCCCTTGTATGTTATTTGTTGCTTTTCCCTTGCTGCTTTTAATATTTTTTCTTTGTATTTAATTTTTGATAGTTTGATTAATATGTGTCTTGGCATGTTTCTCCTTGGATTTATCCTGTATGGGACTCTCTGCACTTCCTGGACTTGATTGACTATTTCCTTTCCCATATTAGGGAAGTTTTCAACTGTAATTTCTTCAAATATTTTCTCAGTCCCTTTTTTTTTTTTCTCTTCTTCTTCTGGAATCCCTATAATTTGAATGTTGGTGCGTTTAATGTTGTCCCAGAGGTCTCTGAGACTGTCCTCATTTCTTTTCATTTATTTTTCTTTATTCTGCTCTGCAGTAGTTATTTCCACTATTTTATCTTCCAGGTCACTTATCCGTTCTTCTGTCTCAGTTATTCTGCTATTGATCCCTTCTAGAGTATTTTGAATTTCATTTATTGTGTTGTTCATCATTGCTTATTTCCTCTTTAGTTCTTCTAGGTCCTTGTTAAACATTTCTTGTATTTTCTGGATTCTATTTCCGAGATTTTGGATCATCTTTACTATCATTACTCTGAATTATTTTTCAGGTAGACTGCCTGTTTCCTCTTCATTTGTTTGGTCTGGTGGATTTTTACCTTCATCTGCTGTGTGTTTCTCTATCCTCTCATTTTGCTTAACTTATTGTGTTTGGGTTCTCCTTTTCGCAGCCTGTAGGTTCATAGTTCCCGTTGTTTTTGGTGTCTGCCCCCAGTGGGTAAGGTTGGTTCAGTGGGTTGTGTAGGCTTCCCGGTGAAGGGGACTGGTGCCTGTGTTCTGGTGGATGAGGCTGGATCTTGTCTTTCTGGTGGGCAAGACCGCATCTGGTGGTGTGTTTTGGGGTGTCTGTGGACTTATTATGATTTTAGGCAGCCTCTCTGCTAATGGGTGGGCTTGTGTTCCTGTCTTGCTAGTTGTTTGGCATATGGGGTGTCCAGCACTGGAGCTTGCTCGTCATTGAGTGGAGCTGGGTCATAGTGTTGAGATGGAGATCTCTGGGAGACCTTTCACTGTTTGATATTATGTGGGGCTGGTAGGTCTCTAGTGGACCAAAGTCCTGAACTCAGCTCTCCCACCTCAGAGGCTCAGGCCTGACACCTGGCTGGAGCACCACAACCCTGTCAGCCACACGGCTCAGAAGAAAAGGGAGGGAAAAGAAATAAAGAAAGAAAAAATAAAATAAAGTTATTAAAATTAAAAAATAATTATTAAAAGTAAAAAGTAATTTAAAAAAAAAAGAAAGAAAGAAGAGAGCAACCAAACCAAAAAACCAATCCACCAATGATGACAAGCACGCACATTTAACTTTTGAAGCTGCTCACGAGGAGAGGCATTTCCTTCTGAGGACATTCCTCCTTGTCAGTCAGAACATTGGGTCCAGCTCAGGCTGTTCCTATGGTGTCACTATTGCCAGTCAGCAAGTTTAGAAGCTCCGGGGAGCCTGTTTACTTCCTGGCCTCCTGGTTTCTGAGTTTGTTTTCTTTTTCCTAAAATCCTGGATTTGGAGGCATGTGAAATCCACCCTTAGACCCGCATCAGCTAAAAGGCCCCCAGTGAGTGTGTCATAAAGCTTTTGAGTTTTGCAGAGAACAGCAGCCAAGCACAGCTAGTGTTAGTGGTTTGTGTTCAGTGCTTGCTAAACTTTTTCTTCCCGTGGTGCTTCTCGTAAGTTCTTCATTTTCCATGACATACCAGAGTGCTGAGGTTGAGGTTCAGTGCTGAGATTGAAGTTCAGTAGGAGGGATGGGCAGACTGCTCCTGCGGCAATGCAGGCTCAGTCAAGGTGTGAGGGAGGGGGAGGGAAGGGGGGAGGGGGGAGAGAGATGGGGAGGGCAGGGTAAAAGGAGAGGCGAAAGAAAGGAAATGTAAGAGATGAGGCGTAGGAAAGAGTGGTATTGAAAGGCCAAGTAGAGAGATCCCCTGTTTGGAAAGCCTCCTGTGCACCCCTTTGGAATCCACTTCCTGACCGTGATTCCTTTTCTTTGTTTTAGTAGTGGAGGAACCAACCGTTGTTTGTAGATTCCCTGAATCAACTGTAAATGTAAAAAATATGGATGTTTAGATGAGGCGTTGCAGATGGCCAAGTCTGTAGCAGAAACTAGGAAAGACGGACCTCAAAATCTTCTCAGTTTCCGTGAAATCCTTTCATTAGTTGTGCCATCACTTAGAATGCCATGAAGGCCACGTGTCACAAATCCAAACTCCAGACAGGTAAAGAAAATGAGAGCTGCAGTCCAGGCTATGTAACAGTTGGGAGTGACAGGTACCACCATGTGCTGGAGCACATGTGCCCGTCCGGACGGCGTGCTTGCCCTTCAGCCCCTGCAACTTGCTGCCTCTAGAACTATGGTCCCTGGGTGCCCAGGTCAGCTGCCACCTTCTCTCTCTCTCTCTCTTTTAAAGAAAAATAGAAACTGATTTTATGTGAAATTTGCCAATTTCAAAACCTCTGCCCAGGTCAAAGCATAACTGCAGACCAGACTTGGCTCCCTGGCTGCTGAGTTATGGCCAGTGACTTAAGTCCACAGATTGCTAATATTATCAGGTGCAAAGGCTGGATATGATGGTGGCGGGGAGGGGAGATCAAAGAGTTCATTGCTCACCTTGCAGAATAACATAATTTGATTTTTTAAAAAAATCACCAGAAGTTACCCATTTTAGGGAAAGTAGCGCTTCGATGGAGAAATAATTTTGTACCCTGGGTGGGGGAGGGTAGGTGGAGTGGGCAGGCCTGGATGCGGTGGGACACTACAGACCTTAGCAGGCCAGGGACAACAGCGTTGGGGTCTCAGGGTGCCTGGTGCTAGGCAGAGGAGGACCAGATGGTGGGAACAGAGTACAGAAAGGAAGAAGTTTGGTATCGAAGACAGACTGTCCGACTTCGCGTTTTCCCTGGAACCTCCTCGTCATCCAGACTCCTGCTCCAGCATTCCCCCAGTCAAGTGGGAAACACACCCTTTGCTTAAAGGTGAAACCTACACAGAAGTGCAAGGGAGAGCCCTAGCCCTATAGCTGTGCAGCACAAATCCCTGGGCATGAACAAGTAGGCTAACTTTGCTTTTAGTTGTTATTTTTACATTGTGTAAGTTATTTCGTTGTGGCACTAATCAGTTCTTGTGTTGGGCCTCATCATTTGTTGCTCATGTATGTTTATCTGCTCCTGAAAAAAAAATTTTTTTTTTAAACGTTAAGGGAACCCCAGTGAACATTCACTTCATTTTTTAACTAGATAGCATTGATTGTGATATTGTTCAAAAAAGAACCCAAACCAAGATGAAACAGGAGTGGAAGCATTGTTCCCCCAACACAGGAGTGAGCAGAGCTAGAAGTTGGTAGAGAGGCCTGGAGTTGGCAGATGGGGAGGGAGGGAGGGACGGTCGGTCGCTGGGTGAGTGAGAATCTGCGGTGTGTGTGCTTATCTGTTCCCAGTTGGGGACCACACTTTGCTCTTCCCACCCCTGGTCTGACATCCATCACCACCAGGCCTGTCTCTCCTGATCTGATGGCAGAATTTATAGTTAAGTTCTGAAAATGTGGAAAGGGCATGGAAAAGGGGGGTGGTGCGTGGGAACCAGTTGTAAAATGATAAATCAGGGCCTCTTTGAGGTCTAGGATTATTTTTGGCATCTTTCACTTTGGGGTTCTTTACATGAGGGGCTTTGAGAAGCAGGAATATGGCTTAAAATGTGTGGAGTTCCCCCCCCCAAGAGAAAAAACCAGTTACAGTGATCAACTTGGCTGTTTAAATAGAGCTTCATCACGGCCTCATGGTAGCTGTTTTGCACCCAGCAGTAGAGAGCACAGCTGTCATTAACCCCTTTCATCTGATTTTACCGTCTCTGGGTAAACTGAGCCCCATCCATCATGCCAGAGGCTCGGTTAAAAACCTAGAGTGGTTTGGAGTCTCCGGCAGTTTGATTCGGTTTGTAAGGCTGCATATGCAAGAAGTGAATCTCCAGTGTTCCTTGAAATGGAGCAGAGACAGTACACGATCCGTGGTGGAGATCGTCCTCAGACCTCTGTTCTCCTTTCTCAGACATCACCTCTGCTCCTCGGTCGCAGTGGTCCGCGCCACTCCGTGCCTCCGGCGTGTGGCCCCTTATCCAAGCCCCTCCCGCCTCTCGACAGCCCTGTCATTTCCTGGCACTTCACGTCTCAGACCACACACTCATAATTTACGACCTCGTACCCGCCACCTCCAACACACACCGCACACACACTTAGATACACTTGACACCAAAACAAAGAACCGACCTCTCTCCAGTACTCGTGGTCGGCACCACTGCTCCTCAGCGGCTCAAGTGGACAGTCGCTTTCCTATTTGAGCCCTTCCACTTCCTCCCGGGCCATCTGCTCCACAGGCCACGGCCTTTCTCACGTGCTCGGTCGCCCCCTTCTGCGTTCTCTCCATCACTGCTCGCCTGCAGGCCGAGCTGCTGCCGCGGTACCTTCTTGCGTAGGGCCCCCAGCGTCCCCGCCTCTGCCCTCACCTCTCTCCTATGCGGCTTAAACTCGGCCACCCACTTGATCACTCTGAAACACCGCTCTCGTTTTCGCCAGGCCCTTGGTAGGAAACCTTCCAGAGCCCCAGCCTGCCCCAAGGACATAGCACGCCGTCCTCGGCCCTGGACCTCGGGCCCTCCGCAGTCTGTCTGCCCTTCGTGTCGTCTGCGCCTTCATCCTGTTCCCCTTGGGAACCATCCACTCCAGCCAAACCAGTTACCTTCCCTTCTCTAGGCCTCGCTTGTCGGTTTCTGCCTCTGGGCACTCGCACTGGTGGCCTTGCCTCGCTGCTGTCCTCGTTCCAAGCATCTTCCTCCAGCTCCACTTAAGACTTGGGTCTAATTATAGCTAATACTCTATTTCCCCTTTAGGGCACGCATGTTTTGTTTGTTTGTTTGTTTGTTTTTGGGCTGCGTTGGGTCTTCGTTGCTGTGCGCGGGCTTTCTCTAGTTGCGGTGAGCGGGGTCTACTCTTGGTTGCGGTGCGCGGGTTTCTCGTTGCGGTGGCTTCTCTTGTTGCAGAGCACGGGTTCTAGGTGCGTGGGCTCAGTAGTTGTGACTCGTGGGCTCTAGAGCGCAGGCTTAGTGGTTGTGGTGTACGGGCTTAGTTGCTCCGCGGCACGTGGGAGCTCCCCGGCCCAGGGTTCGAACCCATGTCCCCTGCGTTGGCAGGTGGATGCTTAACCACTGTGCTACCAGGGAAGTCCCCACGCATGTATTTTTCTCTTCAATTTGTGAACATAAGTCTCTGTGGGGAAGGGGCCATCCCTTCCTGTGTGTGGTCACCACGCGGCAGCGGGATCAGGCCGCTGCAGAAAGAGGCAAGCCTGGGCTGGGAGGGCTCTCTCGGAGGGCTTGGCGCAGGCCGAGACTGTGAGGTAGCCAGGTGGGCCCACCTTGATTTTTTTTAAGGAAAGCCAGAAGTCCCAATTTTCCATGTGAAATTGCTTCATTGTCATTTTTCACGTCATGCTTTAAAGGTGGTGCCTACCAGGGGAACATCGTCCCTTAAAATGACAATTTAAAGGCTATTTCACATGCAAAATGGTTATGAAACAGTAATACATTCTGTGTACAAATACAAAATGGAGTTGACAGTTCTGCTTTTCAGGATGGCTTTGGGATCTGTAAAGGAGATTTTCTGGGAAATCAGGAATTGGGATCTGTAAAAGTATTGAATGTTCATCCATTGAACTTGGGATTTAAATGATGGGAGAAAAATATGACGGTGGTTTCAGTCGTTTCTTTTACAGATGAATTTAGTAATGTAACATTTCTGTTAATTAACGTAACCCGATGCCTTTCAGAGCTCCTGGTTATGTTCATTTTATGAAAATATTCCAGTGCAACAGAGTTTTAAATGGAATTTTTCCAGATCGACCTTGAAGGAGCCAGGTCTGTTGAGGGGCGTTATTCTGTGTCGAGAGTGTCAGTATCCTGGGGAAAATCACAGCCCCTTCTAGGTTAGATGAATGAGGGAAGGTCACAGGCAGGGATGAAGCAGCTGCCCTGATTCATAGGCTGAGAAAACAGGAGTAGCCGGCCTCGGCAGGTGTTCGGAGAATTCCCACACAGGTGCAGATTCCAAATGAACCATGATGTATTGCATTTGGGCTCCTGTGACATAGTCATCTGTCATCCATCTGTCACGTTTTTATTGAGTCCCTTCAGCGATGCTGAGCTACAGGGAGGATCCCGAGATGTGTCGGCCGTAGTCCGGCCTGCAAGTTGCTTAAAGTCTAGTGGGAGTGATAAAGAAACCTTACAACCACAGTAGTACAAGAGAGAATGTGATGAGTGTTTCTTAGTTCCTAAATGCCCGATTTAAAAAGTTAATAGTAATAGGAGGAAGAAGTTTCCACAGTGCTCTCAAAGATACGTAATCTCTCGTAAACTCCTTATGTCACCTCTGTGGGGAACTTTGATCCCAGTCTTGTCTCTCTTAGATCCATGATGAGAGAACCCAGACACATTCCTGGCTCTTGGGGAAAAAGCCCTTCTGAGCACTGACCAACAGAATGAGTACAAATCAGGAAGGAAGGGGTACTTCTCTACTGTATTTAATTAAGTTCCAGTAAGTTTTCTTGGTTTGTTGTTTCATCGTGAACCGGCAGACAGGGGAAGTGAAGACGCTTCCTTTACTCATCCTCCTGACTCATGGCATGCCAAGGTTGTACGCAGAGGTGCAGAGTCAGGTGCTAGGATTCCTGGGATGGCCCCGGATCTCAAGGAGACCGTAGTCTTATACTCCGATTCTCACCTCCGATGTCCTGAAATAGGTGGTCCTTGGGAACTGTTCTTCGAAAAGCTTTGGTCTACAAGTACAATGGAAGAGATAAGACAGTAGACAAAATGGAACTGCAGAATGTACAGCAGCTGTGATAAGGGCCAAATGGTGGTCCATCCATGGTGCTGTAGAAGGTTGAGGGTGGAGAGAGAGCTCATTTTCAGCCTCGGTGCCTGGAAGGCATTTGGGTTAGTGCAGAAAAGATGGGTGGGATTCTGATGATTTGCAGTGAGTAAGGAACTTCAGGCTAAGGGAGTAGAATGGCTGGAGCACTGAGGCGGGGAGAGCAGTGGGTCTTCAGGGGAATCTGATCAAGTCTCTCCCCAGCTTATGACCCTTCAGTGGCACCTGGGCCTTCAGGATAAAGTCCAGACTCCAGAGCATGATTTCGTAGCCTAGCAGATCTGGTCCCAGGCCTTCAACCACCGTGCTCCCGCCCCCGCCCCAAGCACACGTGCGCGCGCACTCTCTCCCCCACGGAATACGTGCTCCTTCCTCTTCCTCGTTCCCCTTTGCTAGCTCGTTAGGCCTTCAGCGCTCAGTGTTGATGGCGCGTCCTCCAGAGCAGCTCATACGTAGCCGCTGGGGATCTCCTGAAAAATGCAGATTCTGACTCCGTGGGTATGGAGAAGGGCTCAAGAGTCTGCATGTCTAACTCACTCCCGGGAGATGTGGACGCTGCTTCTCCAAGGACCCTGCACTGAGCAGGACGGGTCTAGAACAGCAGTTCCTGACTCAGCTACTCATCAGAATCATCTGGAGAGTTTCAAAACTCCCAGTGCCTGGGTTCGCCTTCCCTATAAATTCTGATTTAATTGCTCTGGAGCATAGAACATTGGGATTTTCAAGTTTTCCAGGGGATTCTAATGTTCAAGTTGAGAACCCATACGACTAGAAAGTCTTCCCTGACTCCCCAGGTCTGCGTTATGATGGACACCCACCGCGTGCTCGTCCTCAATCTCGTACCCACTGTGTCCCTCCTCCGGACACTTAGCTGCCTGAGAGAGCAGGGGTTGTGTTGTTTGTTCTTTCGTCCGTCCGTTCGTTCAGGAAGGGGCATCCGTTCTGTACTCTACACTGTGCAAGGTACCCAAGATACAAAACGGACCTGGTCCCTGGACTCAGAGAATCTACAGTATAGAAGGAAAACCATCATTCAGCACAGTGCGTGGCATGGTGGGCCCTTCATAAGTATTGGGTTGGCCCAAAAGTTCGTTTGGGTTTTTGCAAGATGTTACAGAAAAAAACCCGAACCTAATATTTATTGAATGAAAGAACGATGGCAGGGGGCTGCCTGGTTTGAAGTAGACATTTCATCGTTCTGGATTCATCTCCCTGCCTCCCGTTGTAGGAATGAGTGGAAATGAACAAACAAGTGATGCTGAAGGGGAAAAACCTTGATGAGCAAATATTATCAAATGTCCCATTTCGCCCTCATGCTCTTTGCACCAGATATGGTCCCTGCCCCTCTAAGTGCCCAATTAGACATTTAAAGCAGTGTTCCTCCTACTTCCTGACGCGGTAGTGTGGGACCTGTAGGACTCTCTTTTTGCAGCTGGGTCTTTAACGTCCCTTTTGGTTACCACTCCCTAACAGAAAAGGGTTTTCACCCTGGTTTGCACTCAGCCTTTGCTTTTCTGCAAGGTGCTGAATCCTACTGAAGAAGTTAGAAGGGTTTTGAAATGCTAATGCACAGCTGTTGACAGGTATGAATACCCATCACCCTGGAATGTCACACCTATTCAAAGTAATTGAGCATCCTTGAATATAATCTCTTTTAAAACCCAGAAATGTGACACCAGGTTGCTTCCAGCTGAGAGAGAGAAGTTCTTCCAGACTCCTATAGCAATTTTGTCTCAAACTCAAAAATAAATAAATAACCACAGCCCCTCGCCCAGCACACACACAACACACACACCCACACACACACACAATGTTTTTGTATAGCTCCAGGCATGTACATCTAGGGAGCGGGTGTGTGGGTGTGTGTGTTAAGACACACCAGTTAGGTGCCTGCTATATTAATTTATAACTTATTTTTCAAAACTCTTCAGGCAGATTTAGCTCATTTACTGATATATTTCCTTTTAAAAAATGCTTATTGAAGGTTTTTTTCTGATTTTAACTTTAATAGATTTACTGTAGCAAAATGGTAAAATAGAGAACACTAAACAAAATAAAAACCCACCACCTGCAAACCATCACTATTAACATTTTGGGTATATCTTTCCAGTCATTTTTCTGTGCATACATGTAATATGTATACATGTATTACTTTTTTTTTTTTTTTTTTTTTTTTGCGGTACACGGGCCTCTCACTGCTGTGGCCTCTCCCGTTGCAGAGCACAGGCTGCGGACGCGCAGGCTCAGCGGCCATGGCTCACGGGCCCAGCCGCTCCGCGGCATGTGGGATCCTCCCGGACCGGGGCACGAACCCGCGTCCCCTGCATCGGCAGGCGGACTCTCAACCACTGCGCCACCAGGGAAGCCCCATGTATTACTTTTTTAACCCATCTGGGATTATATTTTACATGCCACGTAACTTGCTTTTCACTTCCCAGAGTCTGAAAAATTTCCCTGTCTTTACATAGTTTCCAAAACAACTCTGATGACTGTATAACTTTTTGAAAAACTGTGTGTATTATCTTTTTACATGACCTCCTGCTTTTTAAGCAAGAGTAAAGATTTCTAGTACTTACATTATTATATATTATCATGCACTTGTATGTATTATAAGATACATTTTGATTTGGAATTTGGGAACCACAGGAAAACAAACTCTTGTATTCATTCTCAGTGGAGAAATACTGCCCTTGAGGAAGTTTTGCATCTCATTCCTTTGGGGAGTGGCAGCTGAAAGGTTTTAAAGATATGGTGTATTTTCCCAAAGGCAGACAAAAAATAATATCACCTCGTTCGGCAAGAGTCTTGGACTCTGGGTGCTGTGCTGGGTGAGACAGGATAGGACGGTAGTCCTTTCCTCCGGGAGCTTATGTTGCATTTGTAGTGGGTGGGGGTGGGGGGAGGAGAGACAGTAACCAGTCAACAGACACATAAATGCAATAACTACCATTTGTGATAGTCTAGACAGCCAGAAGTCCCTCTGAATCGAAAGGCTCTGAAAAAGGATCCAGTTCTGCATTACTGATTTTATTAGCATCACTAAGATTGTCACCAGAGAGTGGTTTGGACACCACAAGTGCGTTTAGGTAATTATGACAGGTGAATGAAATCCAGTACCATTAGCTCCGTTTGAACGTGTCATCAAATTGTCTTCAGTTCCTCGTCAACGTGAGCAAGTGGAATGTCGCTGAAGATCTATAATAGATCGCTAGCAGAAGAAAGCTCATTTTGTTCTTCCCTTTTGTGAGCCTTGTCCCCCTGCCTTCGTGGATGATGCTGGTTAAGTTAACCCAAGCTAGCAGCGCCTTGAATTGACGACATGTAAAATCGGTCCTCATCGTCCATTGGTGCTTTGGATGAAGGAAAAATGATGCGATCTGAGTCGCATTCTCCCTGACTCCAGCCCAACCCGTATTCCAATTCACCCTGTTCCCATTATGAAGCAGAAAAGACTGCTTAAGGCCTGGTTTATTTACCTAATAAACTGGCTCTTGTATTGCCTGGGAAATGCTAAAATTTTTCAGCCAAGAAATCCTAGTAACAAGCAAACAGAGGTCCAGCAGTCAGGTTCTGAAGCAACAACAAAATGAAGGTCAGCTAATATGGCCATTATTCTCCTTCCTGGTGGCCATGACAGCGCTGGGGTTTATTTGAAGATCCCAGACTTCGAATCCTTGCTCGCATTGTTAGCTGCCCAAGTATTTCAGGCTGTGCCAACAGTTTCAGATATTAATGTATTCGAGAGATCAGTGAATGAAGAATTCCTCCGCACTTTTTTCCTCTTTAATTTTTTTCCCCCTTGCCATACACTTTGTTTGTAGTGTCTTTGTCTGCCAGACGTTGCCGGGCATTTCTAATGAGAGAGCAAAGAATTGCAGAAGGAAAAAGGCAAGGGGCGGGGGGAGGGGGGGCGGTGTAGGGAGA
Organism: Grampus griseus; assembly: GCF_964374135.1. Lineage (NCBI taxonomy): Eukaryota > Metazoa > Chordata > Mammalia > Artiodactyla > Delphinidae > Grampus > Grampus griseus. The sequence goes on from NC_139014.1 coordinate 45,056,949, forward strand.
AGAAAACAGGCGTGGAGAGGAAAACAGGAGAGGAAACACAGGGCGTGTTTAGCACTTTAACGGCAAGGTGACATTTTTACAAGCTAGTCAGGTGCACGGGACTCGTCGGGGACAACAGCGTCCGGGATGCAAATGCGGAGTGGAACGAGCAGTTTTGGGAACAGCCAACTCATTGATTAGCTTCTTGCCACAAAAATGCACTTTTATTTCTGAGCCTAATTTCCCCGCAGGACACCCAGCCTCAGTGCTGCTTTAGGCATTCATCCCAGCTGCATTATTGCGGCCACCTTACTTACCCACCCCGGGCAGCTGCTACCGGGGGGAAAGAATTAGAGCCGTTCCTACTCCCGGTGACTTAACTGCTGCCGGATAATTGGTTGCCGTTTGCAAAGAACATTATCACAGCACAGCCCGGAAAGCAGAAAAGTCTGTCTGAGAGAGGGTCGCTGAGCCTAGGCTAGAAAGTGGGGAGTGGGGAGGGCTGTGAAAATCACAATTCTGCAAAGGCAGTGAGCTAATAATTAAGTTTTTAGTATCACTCGATCCACGGACTCGTCCTCCCTGCTGTCCGTACCGGGGCTGGTTTTGCAGCTCGTCCTTTGATACCTCATGGAAATGTTAATGAGACGAAACCAGCTAAAGGGGCTCTTTAGACAGCAGCGCTTGGGGGAAGGCCGAATGAAATGCAGACCCTCGGAGGGCTTCTCCTCCACACAAGAAGTCCCTTTGTTTCCTGTCTTATAAACCAGAGGCCTGTCTAAAATTGCAGGGAAAAGTGAGAGGGGCCGGAGAGTGGGCTCCCGAGGCTCGGCTTTCTATATTTAAAGAGAGGAAAAAATGGTTCTCCAGTTCTTCGCGCCCTGATTTGATAGGCAGCGCAGGGTGTTTTTGAAGTTCCGAAGGAAGGTTCTCTGAAGATGTGAGCGGGATCTGTCTTTCACTTGGGCTTAATTAAGAAACTTGCTGGCTTTGTCTGCAGGGGGCCCATTACGCGCAAGCTGCAGCCCCCTCTGAATAGGGGCTCAGCCTGGAAAGTGTATACACGCCACGCCGCCTTTGTGTCGTGTTGCCAAACTGGAGGCTGGAGCGAGTGGGGACGGGGCTCTGCCAGAGGCCATCCCTTGTTGCCCTGCGAGTGCAGTGCGCTGGCATCCCTTGGGGACCTGGACCAAACGAGCCTCTTACAGGGTGAATCTCGTGAGCAGACAGGTGGCTGGAGCCCTGATGACGGGCTGGAGGGCGAACGCGGGAGGCAGACGGCGTCCTGGGAACGAGCGCTGGGTCTGCAAAGCCGGACTGGCGAGAGCCCGGCTTCGGGCACCACCTCTCCCCGGCTTGCTTCCACCCAGCCCCGGGAAGAAAGTCGGCCTGGTCGCTGTTCTCGTAACCTTGAGAATAATTTCTCCCTGGTGGGCTACTGTGGCCGACCCTATTTAGAACAAAGTTACTGAATGCTGGAGGATAAAGAACAGTGGGAAGGCTGTGAGCAGTGGTTAATCAGCTAATTCGCATTTCAAAGGACACTAATAAGAGGTGATCAATTCAAATAAAGCCCCGGGTATGAGTACTTTCCTCACCCTGGAAAGCCTGCCGAGCGGCTCTCCCTCCTGTTTCTCTCTCCCTGCCCGTCTCCTCCCTTTCCCTTTGAAGCTGTCGGGACCTCCCAGGGTACCTGCACCTCCACCCTCGTCTTCCCTCTGAGCAGAGCCCTGCAGACCTTCACCTTCCTCTGGAACGCGGCCAGCTGCGCCCTCTGTGGCAGGAGCGGGCACCGCTGGGGCTTTGCTGCTCCCAGTAACCCCAGCCCTGGCCCTCGTCTGCCTGGACCCTCTGTCCTCGCTGTCCCGCACCTTATCGATTTGATGAGAGCCCGTCTCTTCTCTCCCAAATGCCTGATAACCGCCTTATTCATCCATCTCCGCCTCTCCTGATCTGTGACAGCTGGCAGCCTTCGGCCAACTCTGTCCAGTTGCCACTTGCTTGGCTGTGATGGGAGGGGCCCTCCTCATGACTCTGGCATTAGGTGTCCTGCCCCGACACCCACTTTGTGATGACCTGAGTGGTCTGATGGGCCTCGAAGTGGCTCTGCATCTTCCCCACATCTCTCTCCCTGCAGCCCCTCTGCCCCCTCCTCCCATGCCTGCTGTTCACACACAGCTGGGTGGGCTGCATCTCGGGCTTTCTAGTGAGGCTCCTCATAACGGGGCCTTTCTGTCGTCGCAGACTAATGGCCCTGTCCTGGAACCAGTGTCACTCACCCAGTGACTGGAAAATCACCCAGACAGCCAAGTGGCACTGTAGAAATAGAGCTGTAGTGCCAGCGATCACGTGATTCTGTTGCAGCCGGGAGTTCAGGTCAAGTGTTGGGAAATAAGCTTGTTAGAGCTCTCTTTACGCCTCGTCTCCCAACCCGTGGCAGAATGTAGAATATTGTTGCCGTTGATAGAACACACCTGGAAACGCGGGGGAATGTCCCGGAGCATCCTTGACTCGCGTGCCGGAAGCAGCATCACCACGTTCGACACTTCTGTGTTTTTCTGTGGCCGTCGTGTTTGTATGGGGTCTTCCGAATGTGGTCCTTGGTGTTCAGAATCCCAGAGCACTTTAGGCCCATCGTGCTCCAGAACTCCATTAGGAACTCAGCTGCCATCTTAATTACATCCTCTGAATGAATGACATTTCATCTTCTGGCCATGAGTGATACGGAATTTCCCTGAACTCCGTCCCTGACAATTTGACGACAGTTAGGGATGTCCTAGGAAGCCCCAAGAGGACCACTGACCTGCAAAGGTAGGGGAGGTGGCCAGTCTCAAGGTTTGTCACCCCATGATAGAGGCGTCCTGCTTAGCATACCCTCTGGTTATCAGGAGCATCTTCATTTGCATCTTATTTTGACTCTGAATCATTCTGAAAGGATCCCTGCTTGCAGAAGGAGTGTGGACCACATGACCTGTGAGGTCCCTTCCATGTGGGCAGGCCCCAGCACTCCTGTCACCACCAGGGGCACGTGTTCCCACAGGCTTTGCCTTGGGACACAGGACTCATTTGCTCTGTCAGCTGAGGGGGCATCGGGGTAGACTCCATGACGGAGTCTAGCTTTACAACAGAAAAAGCTCTTGGTCATGAGCAACGGAAACCATCTCTGATGACTGAAGTACAAAAGGAATTTATTAAAAAAGGATATTGAGTAGTCTGAAAAATCAATCATGGAGAAGGCTGAAAAATCAGGCTAGAACGTGGGGAGAAACCACAAGTGGCTGGAACCATCACCACAATCCCACCACATAACCATCTAGTAGAAGATCGCATTGCCGCAACTGCTGGACGGCTCCCCATTAGCTAGCCCAGCTGGTGCTGGTCAGCAGAGGCTGTAGCTACGAGGGCTGCCTCTGATGTCCCTGGAGTATTGAAGTTGCTGCCACCACTACCAAAATGAGCCTGGCTGTGCACTGGTGCTCTCAGGCAGGGCAATGCCAACGTTTGGCCCTTCTGGCCTCGCCTCCTACCAAGACTCCTATAGCTAAGAATTCGTCCCTTGTTTTTTTTTTTTTGTTAAAGAACAAAAAAGAAGGGTTCAGATGCTGAGCAGCTGAGAAACTAACTTGTATCCACTACAGACCTCCAGCTCCACTGGGAGTTATTTGCCAAAGATGGATGTCTTCTCCTGGACTCCTCTCATTGATGCACGGAGCTTTATCCAAGACAAGCTGTGTAATTTGTGGGGTCCAGTGAGAAATGAAAATGCAGGGCCCCTTGTTTTGAGATTATTAAGAATCTCAAGATGGAGACAGCATGGAGGCCCTTCTAAGCATGGAGCCCTGTGTTACTGCTCAGGTGGCTTTACGTGAACAGGGCCATGGGTCCACGGTTGGGTCTTGGGGCCCTTGTTAAGGTTTTGTAAATGGATTCTGATTAGTCAGTGTTATTTTATTTCCTACCCACAACTTGAGGTGTGATTATGATTTCCCCCATTTTCCAGTTAGAGCAGATGGGGCTGGATAACAGTAGAGCTGTGTTTCCAACCCAGGTCTTCTGACTCTTAAGCTCCTCTTTCTCTATACCGTGTCACACTGTGTACCAGGAGCTTACCAAGTGGAGAGCTGTGTGGCATTCCCTGGAATATATGCCCTTGGGGCATCGTCTCCAGAATTGTTAATGTGGAAAAAAGACCACTAACTCAACGTAAAATAAAATTTGGTTTTTCACTTTCAAGAACTGCATTATAGGAAGGAAGGAAGGAAGGAAAGGAGAGCAGTGCCCACCAGCCAGTAGCCAGACCACCACTGTGCACCAGTTCCTTAATTAAAACAAACACACCCAGGCTTTCTTTTACATACAAGTACATCTGTGTGTGTGTGTGTGTGAGAGAGAGAGAGAGAGAGAGAGAGAGAGAGAGAGAGAGAGAGAGAGAGAGATTGATGCCGTAGGACCTTGAGCAAGTCATTTACTCAGCTTCCCAGGGCTTCAGTTTTCTCATCTCTGAAAATCCTTGACCTTCTTTCACAAGGTAGGGTTGATGCCTCTCTGCCCTGCTTGCCCAGCAGACATCTCATTCTTGGGATCAGCGCCCCCTCCAGGGCCCACGTGCCCTCCCACTCTTCCCTCTCCCATTCTGCCACCTGCTCTGGCCCTCAGTGTGCCCCTTGGGTCCAACCCCTTGAATGCCCAGCCTGTACTACCGCGAGCTCCTACCGCGACTGCCCCAGTGCCCCGTCTGTCCGTAAAGTACTTGGTGCAGGCTTCCTGCGTTCACAGCCCTGATGAACACGGTCTCTTCCAGCTTCCTCCGCCTTCTCCCTTTCTCTCCAGCGTTGTGTGTGTGTCCTTTCCCCTCCTGGTTCCGGGAGGGCCTGCCGCGGTGCCTTCTACAGAGCGGGGTCGATCCCACCGTGCTTATTGCTGTCTCCTCCACTGTCTCTTTCTCCTTTTCTGTTTTTTTCTGCTCCTTTCTCAGTTCCCTTCCCTGGACACAATGTGAGATCAAGGCATTTTTTTTTTAAAGAATATTTATCACGTTTATAAAAATACAAGATTATTTGACGTGTTTTTAATTTAAAGATCATAGCTCTCCAACAAAATATAGCTCTTTAAAAAGCTATTATGAATTTGTTTTTTATTGCTATGTAGTCTTTAATTGATTTTTTTCCCTCTTAAAGGATTTTTTTTTCTATTTTAAACCCAGGGAAGGAGAAATTTCCAAGGATTATTAGTTCATTAGCTGTTAGAAGGAATAATTGATCTGTCAACTCAAAGGATTTATAAGGATTTGGCTCACAGGATTCATGAAAGCGGTAGCATATGTTTAAGTTCTGCCTCAAAAGAAAAACATTTCAGAAGGGGCTTCCCCTTACTTTCCACGAGATAAAAATTAGCATCTCTCTAGTGATGAAAAGGCCCACGATTTTTTAAGATCCTCCCGATCTTAAGGCGCTGCAGCTGCGGCATTTGCACCTATACCTGAGATAATTGGATGTGTATTTCAGCCAACCAAAAGGATGGATTATAAATAAATAGTATAAAGTTTTAAGTTTCTTCCAGTGGTTTTTTTTCCCCCCCTAGTAAAAGGAATGGAACACAACTAACATTTCTTCAACCTCAAATGGGGTTTTGCTTTTTTTTTTTTTTTAAAGCAAATGCACCCAAATTGCGTTTGGTTCACAAAGGAAAGACTGACTGCAGAGCTAACAGACCCATCATTAGCCGTCCCTGCCCTCTCAAATGGCCCGTCCATTCCTCCGCTCACAATATGGGGCGAAGGCCGTAAACAAGGGATCCAAGAGAGCTCTGGACAAGAAACATACAATGGAGTGGGATAAATTTCTTTAGCACAAATAGCAGTCTCCAAGGGTGACTGGTGTGAATGGATTCCTGCTGTGAGGGTCTCTGTGCCTACAGAGGAGATCTGTGGCTTTAAGAGCTATGGTCCCACCCCCTGGGCTGTGGAAGTGCTCGCTCAGTCTCCCCTGCTGGGCATGGTCCGAAGGCCCCCTGTGGGCCTCCTCTTTCCTTTCAAGCTGTGAGTCCTAAGGAACTCCGTGACAGCTCCTCTTTCATTCTGCTGTGCAAATCCTCGAGCTGTTCCTAGTGCTTTCAAAAGGGAAATATAAGACATTTTACTTACTCTGTCCGGCAGGAGCATTGGAAGTCTGGTAAGACCCAGGGTTATTCCGGCAGTAAGCCTGGGGGAGATCTTCCTCTTTGTAATGACTCGAAATTCCCTAAGATGACCAGTAATCCACAGTTTATACTTCCTACCTCCTTTACATCGTGCCCTGTGGGATGCCATCTGTGTTCTGTTCCCCCCGCCCTCCACTGCCCGGAACTCGTGTACTGCTAGCCAATGTCTGGATACCCAGACAGAAACGAGTAGAATTAAGTGTATCCAGCAGTACATGTCAAAGGTTAATTTCTTAGCAGCCATGAGCCAAAATATTCAGGTTCCAGAGTAAATAATTACTTTAAAAGAATTAAATAGTGCATGTACACAGTTAAAAAACAAAACAAAAAAACAGTGTCCTGATTCGTCCATTCTTATCTCCTGTCCTGATCCCAAGAACGTTTTTTGCGTGTCCTTCTTCAGGTGATTACTTGCATATTACTAAATGATGTATTGATACACACCATTTTTTATTTCTAAACTTCAGACATTACCTATTGATTTCCTGATCTGATACATAGGGTTTCATTCCCTCTGTACGCACCTCTCTGTTTCTAATATCACTGTTTTAATTCCTCTGTGTATTACTATCGTAACTTTCAGTAATGTACTTACATCTCCATTTCCAGTTCCATTGATCATAGACAGTATGTTTGCCTCACCTTTTTTCGACCTCTTCTCATCTCACGGCCCTTCACTTCTGTCAGGTGTTGATAATTTACTTTCCATTTTGACCACAATTAAGATTTCTAAACTGTGATTTTAGGTTGTTTCTAAGTTAAAAGTGAGTAAATAGCTTTCAGATTATTGTATCTGCATGAATACTGTACACTGAAAAACCAAGAAGTGCACTGTAGTTGATTATATTTCCATCTCTAATTCCTAACTCATAATCCATGTGCTAGTCAAAGAAGAAAGTTCAAGTCTATTCTTTTTCCTGACATTGCATCATTGCTTTAAAACCATGCCACGTTTTGGCTTGCTAAAAATTTTTTTCAGATTTTTTTTTCTGGTTATTTTTGTAATTCTTCTGATCGTTTTTTCTTTTTTCTTGTCAGGAGAAGAAGCCTGTCTTTTTCGCCATACCCCTGATATCTTTTGAATCCATTCTTCTAAAAGCCCACAAACTTCCTGTTTTAATTGCTTATTCTAAATTTCTTCTTACCTGCACCAAACAAAATTAATACTGCCCCTCACATTTCCTGGAGTTTCTAATTGCCTTTTCTTTTTTCCTTACATTCTTTCTCTTTATTTGTCTTGAAGTTTTTCTAAACCGAATCTCCCTTTTTTCCTGGAAACCTACATCCTCAAGCCCTCAGGCTTCCTGTTCCAATCTGGATAGGATTATGACTCTATAAGTAGTGTTCACTGCTGAATCAAGTGGTATGCCACTGCTCTATTTTCTGTTTTATATATAACTTTTTGATTTCCCAGATAATTGGTGATTTCCCTTTTTTGTTCACTTTTCAATGCACTTGCGGATAATTCTTCCCAATATGTCAACATCTCTTTAAAATGCCTCACAATACTAATTTCCACGATGGAAAATTCACCAGATAATCTCTCAAGGTTTTTTTTTATTTATCTTTTGGTTTGTTGTTTGCTTTTTGTTTGTTGTTTTTCCTGGAGGTTTTCCTTCTGAAAGACCCCCTTTCTGCTTTAATCTAAGCTAAGTTATTTTTGTTTGTTTTTTTTTCTGGGCTTTTTGCACTGTTTGTCATCATGGTATTTCTATTTGCTGTTATTCTGTGTTCGTATACTGTTTCTCTGATCTCTGTCTCTCTCGAAAATTTTAGCCCTCGTTTTGCTGAACAACCATCAACTTTCTAAGAAAAGGGGCAAAAATGGTGTGCCTTATAAATTCTCACATGTAAAAATGCTTTATTCCATCTTCATGCTCAAATGGTAGCTTGTCTGGGTGTAGAATTCTAAATTCTAAATTACTTGAGAATTCACTTTAACATCTAGTAATACCCACTGTTGCTGATGAGAAGTCCACCCAGTCTATTCTTGTTCCTTTGTTCATGACCTGCTTTTATTTATCTTGTCATTGACATAGCGTTTATTACTCTGGAAGCTTTTAGGGTCTGTCTTTTACTGTTGCTAACAGAACAGTGCATCTGGTTGTGGGTCTTTTAGTTTGTAAAAGCTCTTTCTCGATTGTTCCTTTTTTGTTGGATTCTGTTCTTGTTTTTATGGGTGCAATGTTTTCCCCAAATCTCTTCAAGAATACTAACTAGAGTCTTTCATCATGTTGTGTTTCATTTTTAAGTTCTCTTCTCTTATCAGAATTATCTCTGTATCCTCTCGGGTCAGTTTTTCTGTTTATCTGTGCTTCCTTTGTCATGCTATGGGCTTTGTTTAAATGCTTGATGAGTCTTGGGGATGAGTTTGTATGAATCTGGAAGTAGAAAGGCAGCTGGGAAGCTCTCTGTAAGTGGATGGACCTGGTTGACTGACAGCCCTCATAGCCAGGTTGCTGGGGACCCCCCCCAACCCCCCACAATATGCCAAAAAGCAGAGGACTCTACTCTAGGACAGCAGCACCCACACTAGCAGCTCTGGTGCCCCAGAGAGCGTTTGCTTGATTTCTTTCGAGAAAACACTCCACTTTTTCACGTAGGTGAAAACACTTGGCTGCTGGTGGTTTTGTCCGTTGGTGAGTGGGAGGGTCCGTATAAAGCTCTTCAGTGCGTCCTGTCTTCAGTTCCGTTTCTCACTCTCTTGCTGTTTCTCTGCCTGGAGCCTCCCGGGAGTTGTGCTTAGCAGGTTGGCACCCTCTTCAGTTCTGCCGCCGCCTCATGGCTTCTAAGCCACTGCTTCCCCCTCAGTTTGAGTAGTTAGCCCTTCCGCATTTGTCTTCTGTCATCCAAAAGTTTGTGGAAAGCTGTCTCTCACCAGTGGTTCCTCTCCATTTCTCCTCATTGTGGTGGAGCTGTGCCTCTCTTACGCCTCTCCTCTTAAACAGCGTCTGCTCCAGAGTAAATCCGATCTGGTACCTGTTATTGCTATTCATCTGCCCAAATATATCATACAGAGATCTTAGCAGGAAGACATCCCGAGTCAGATAAAGTTCAGGGCCCATCCACATCTGGGACTTAGGCCAGCAAGCATTCTTTGAGTGTGTACTACAGTAGGGGTCATGGGGTATATAAAGATGTAAAAGATACATTCCCCATCTCATAGTCCAGTGGGAAGCCCATAGTTCAGGTAGGGCAAGGCCCAGAATTATGGGCATCTGTAGGCATTTTGCATTTTGGTCAAAATGAACCTCAAAGGCTTGCCAGGATCAAACCCGGCAATCCTTTTCCTCATAGAAATTGGGAGTCATCAAATGGTACACTGAAGGGCATGTGATAGCTCATTCCTTCTTCATTCATCCAAGATTTTTAGAGTGTAAGGAACTGCACTAGAAGTTCATCAGATACATACCTGCCTCAAGGAGAGCTCGGACATGGATCTCAATAGTTCAGTAGAGGAGATAAGACACATATCTAAGTTAACTCTTTAATACACAGCAAAATGAGGTAAATGGTATAAGAGGAATACAGGTAAAACGTCACAGGAATTTAAAGTAAAAGCTAGAGAGATTACTTCCTGCACATGGGCATGTAAAGGAAATTAAAACAGGCTCATTGAAAAATGGCTCATTGAAAGACCACAGGTTTAGACAATGGAGATGAAGGGGAGGAGAGGGAATTACTCGGATGAGTCCAGGGTACAAGGAGAAATTCATCTCGACTGGAGCCAGAATTTCAAAGATGCTCGTAAAATGTCATCATGAAGTAATATCCCTTCCATAGAACATTGCTTCTTAATTGAAGCATAGGTTTCCTCTGACCACACCTTGTTCAGTTGAGGGTCTTTATTCTTCCACCAGCTTCATGTCTCAGAACCATAAAAATACAGCCCTCCCGCCCCCGCCCCGGTCCTCCTGTTACTCCACCCAGGAGGTCCACGCCGAGTCAGGTCAGCATCTCCTTTCCAGCCTCCTCCCTGCCACCTCCAGCAGGTGGTTTGGATGGGCTTCCTCACCACCCACTTCAGCCCCCTCCTAACTTTCCTCCCTGAATTACAGAGGTTGGAAAGTTAAAAGGGACATTGCTCAGAGATTCCACACGTGGCCTGGCTTCCACCTTAGAAGACGTGGAGATGGCAGTGACCACCGTGAGGTGTCAGCAAAGCACAGGGAGACCAGGTCTTCTGGTGGGCGCAGGGGTTGGGAGCGTGTGGCTGTTGGCGGGGAGCTCAGCGAAGGTTGTGGCGCCAGTTCCTGTTGCCCTGCGTGTCGCGTGGCAGGCCACCGCCGCACTGGTCCCCAGCTGTCCCCTTGTGTGCTTGGCTCTGCTGGTTCTGGTTGTGCTGAAGGTTTGCTAAGCTCCCCAGGACCCTTTTTTAAAAATCCCCCTTTGCCTCACCTAGCTTGACTGGATGTTGTCATCAACAGCTGAAACCCCCCTGATGTGACGTGCTTGGACTTTCCAGTCACCCACCCTTGTTGCTTGAGGATTTGGACGCTTGATTCCCAGTTCCCACGCACTCTGCTTCCTACCATCCTGAGAGGGGATCAAAGACTCTGCCTTGGTGCTCCATCCAACAGTATAGCTTCATGCTTTCTCCGTCTCCATGGCTACAGCCCAGAGTCCACATATCTGGAGCTGATCACCTCTAAAAGTTCCTCTGTCTGACTCCAGCCTCCTCTTATCCCACTTTCCCGCTCCATTCAGACCCGCCCTCTAACCCCAGAGCGACCTTCAGTCTCACCAACCCTCTCTGTTCTGACAAGAGAGGGGAAGCTTCCTTTCCCTGGAAGCCTCAACCCAACGGGTATTCATTTCGACTACACTCTCACCAGTGCGCAGTTTCTCTCCCTTTGGACCTACTTGTACGTTTATTGTCTCTTACAATAACCTTGAAAATGTGCCCAGCTGGTACAGGCTCCCCAATGCATATTCACTAACAAGAATACCATATCAGTTAATGCTTAGAAAGTGCTTACCATGTTCCAGGCACTGTTCTAAGCACTTTAATATATTAACTCATTGAATCCACACAACAGTCCAAGGAGATGGGGACATTTAATGTCCACATTGTAGAGATGAAGAAACCAAAGCACAGAAAGGTTAAGTGATACACCCAAGGCCACACAGCTAGTAACTGGTTGAGCTGGGGTTCAGACTGTCCGTGTTCTTAATAACCATACTCCGTTTGCATTCCCTTAGTCTGTTTTAAAGGATGCCAAGATATCTGTGCATCTTTACATGGATATCAAGAACATTTTTTTCTATTTAACCATAAGCGTGATTACTATCTCAATGTTAATACCACAAATTGTGGTTTCTAAAAGCTGCATCCCATTAATATATCTGCCAGTTTTTTTTTTTGTTTGTTTGTTTTTTGCGGTACGCGGGCCTCTCACTGTTGTGGCCTCTCCCATTGCGGAGCGCAGGCTCAGCGGCCATGGCTCACGGGCCCAGCCCCTCCGCGGCATGTAGGATCTTCCCAGACCGGGGCACGAACCCGTGTCCCCTGCATCGGCAGTCGGCCTCTCAACCACTGCGCCACCAGGGAAGCCCCTGCCAGGTTTTTTTTTAATGAAAAAATTTCCTTTTTCTCTCCCATGTTATTTCCTCGCTGTGTATTTTGAGTCTCAATTCTGTTGTGAAATCTAGTGTCATGCTACTGCGGATAAAAGTTTGGGGCAGCTGTTGAATAGCTAGAGTGATGGATTGTCTATGCGACCCTACTGACTCCTCTTCTTTCAGAATACCAATTCTGCTACAACCAGCAACGCATTCTCTTATAAATGAAGTATAGCAAATTGGGATATCAACTAGTACTTCTTTCCCCTACTGTCTTCAAGATAAGTCTAGTGTAGTCGGATTAGTCTTTGGGTTCCAAAATCAGACAGTGGAGATTTGAACTCCAGCTCAAGCATTGAGACACCTTGGGCAAGCTACGTAACGTCTCCAAGCTCCAAGTGTTCCATCTATAAAAATGGGGGTAGCCCTATTGTAAATTGCATGTGAACGGATCACCATGGTACAGCCCTCCCAGCCATCCCCAGCCCACACACAGTTAATCCCAGCACATCATACTGCACTCTCCTCCCCCAAACAAGCACATACCCATCACACACACACACATAACAGCTTCAAGAACTTCGATAAATTATAGAATTTACCGAAGGTTTCCGGTTGAGACAGGACAGGTTGCATTGCACTCCGCAAAGCAGATCTTACCTTAAAAAAAAAAAAAAAAAAAGGCACTGCTTTGTCATCCACTGCTCTTTCCCCAGAAGCCCCCTTGGGCTCCTTGGTCGTCACCCTCCTGGCTCACCCTGGCTCAGGCAGAATCTCTCCAGACAGGTGGGAGGGAACCTAAATTCCCGGGAGTCAATGACGATTCATTGATAATAGGGTGAAATACTTCTTCTCTTAAGTTATTCCACTGGAAGCTTGACTGAGAGAGTTCATAGTTCCTTGACTGTTTCCAGGAGTAAAGATGAGTGAGTACACTGCTCTGGTTTGGAATGCCTCTGGTTGCAGCTGTACTCCTCAAAGGGAAATGTCATGCCTGTTTATACCGGCCGTTCACAGTTCAGTTGCTGGGAGCAGAAAGTCAGTACCGATGCTAACAGCCTCCGCCGCCAAGTTCTCTTATTTAGATTTTGGTTATCAGAGCTCCCGGTCGGTGTGTTGGTTGGTTCGTTTTTCCCTCCTGCCAGACAATAAGGGTTCATTTTTGGCCTCCAGCTCATGGTTACATTTATTTACATTACTTTCCTGGGCAATTTTTTCTGAAACATCATTTCAGGCTCTTCATCAACTTGACTAATAAGAGTCAACTTGGTTATTGACTAGTGTGTGCTGGAAGGAATACTTCCAACAGGGAAGGTGTATCTTGTCACAGTAGACGTGAACATGGCTATTCATGGCTATTAATTGAATATGAAATAACTTCTACCGATATGGAGTTTATAAAGTTAATGCAAGGAGGTCAGGGAGACCGTATTCTCCTAGAGTAATCATTCCATTGGCTTTAGTGTCTGTCTCTACTATTTTAGAAATTTTTAAAAATCTTACAAGTCTGATAACCTATCCCCCTTTCCTTTCATTTGCTTCCTATATGGTGAATCTCCCCTATCAAAACTAAAGAACTCACTGTTTGGAAAGTTAAATGAAAATTCAGCAGAGTCGGAGTATGTACTGCTTCCAGAGAAGGTTCTTCATTGTCGATTATCCGGGAGCCAGTAATGAATGTGTACTATCAGAGGCCAGGGATTTCAGGGGATGAATTTCCCAGGGTTTAATCATTTCATAAGGCCTCTGAGTGTGACTTTTTCCCCAATAATCTACTTATCTCAGTAATTTACCCCTCCTACTGCCTTGCAAGGAAAATGAGTCTCCCAGGTTGTTTGCATGATAAGTAGCTGGGAATTGTGTGAGCCTTTCAAGAAGCAGCCCTGAGTTAATTGTAGCAGCCTGAGCTAATGGTTTCCCATGTTAGTTGGCAGGTTAAGTGAAGAAGAGGGCTTGAAAACACCCTTTATCACAAGTACCACGCATCTGAAAAGCTGAAATCTTAAAAATGTTTGCTTCGTGGAAGATATTTTCCCTTGCCGTATAAATGGGTGAGAAAAATGTCCTTCCAAAGATAGGGCTAGCAGTTTCGCACATAGCTCTGGAGGTTGGCGACTGGGAGGGGTTGGGAGGTTTTTGTTTTTGTTCTTCCAGTGGATCCCGTTCGTCTGCCCCCACCCCCTCTGTTTCTGGTTAAGTCAGAATTGAAGAATAAGCTGCTCGCTACAAGCAAACAACTAGAAAAATAATCACTTGGGAAAAAGTAAAATGCACTTCCTAGTATTTTCTGGTTGTATTTTTTAAGGTATGTTTCACATTTATCCTTTGAAGTCTTTAGTATCATAACACATCAACCAGCAAGTACAAAATGGATTTTCTATTTAGGAAAAAAGTTACAATACAGTTTCGAAAGGAGGGGACCAGGAGGTTCCGCACAGTATTCTCAGGACAGAGAGGGTTGCACGCCGTCTTACTGAGGGTCTGGAATTGTGATGGAATTGAATCAGACTTGGGTCAGAGCAAAGATACTGTGTTTCTCACATTACATGACTACGAAAACTACATAACTACAGAAAGTTTAGATGGAGGAGGGCAAGCTCCTGGTGAAAAGAAGCCCCCGGAAGAGGGAAGAACCAGAAACACCTGCTCTGCGCTCTGCACACCTACTCTGCTTGGTCAGTGCCCTCCCATCCTTGAGATCTCTCTCTCACATCACTTCCTCCAGGAAGTCCTTTCTGATTCCCAGACTAGGGAGTCTTGTGTGCTCTTCCGTCTTTCTTTTATAGCATTTTCACAGTTGTAATTGCACATTTCTTTGTATGGTCAAATTATTATCTCTTTGTCTCCACAAAGTTTAACCTCCCATGAGTACGTAAGGACCATGTCTGTCTTTTACGTACCATTATAATCTCAGTATCTGAATTCTCAAAAAATACTTGCTGCATGAATGGCTGGATGAATAAGAGTACAGTCGTTAAAAGTATTTCAGTGAAGGGACTTTCCTGGTGGCACAGTGGTTAAGAATCCACCTGCCAGTGCAGGGGACACGGGTTCAATCCCTGGTCCGGGAAGATCCCACATGCCGCGGAGCAACTAAGCCCGTGCGCCACAACTACTGAGCCTGCGCTCTAGAGCCTGCGAGCCACAACTACTGAAGCTCGCACACCGCAGCTACTGAAGTCTGCGTGCCTAGAGCCCATGCTCTGCAACAAGAGAAGCCACCGCAATGAGAAGCCCGCACACCGCAACGAAGAGTAGCCCCTGCTCGCTGCAACTAGAGGAAGCCTGCGCACAGCAATGAAGACCCAACACAGCCAAAAATTAATTACTTTTTTAAAAATCTTACTTAAAAAAAAAAAAAAGTATTTCAGTGAAGATTCTCCGGGTGAGTCCACGGGTTAACTGACGACTATACAGGAAGCATTTAAGAGGCTTGTTAAGAGGAAGCAAAGAATCACAAACCTCAAAAGTAGAAAGAGGGCTTCCCTGGTGGCGCAGTGGTTGAGAGTCCGCCTGCCAATGCAGGGGACGCGGGTTCGTGCCCCCGTCCAGGAGGATCCCACGTGCCGCGGAGCGGCTGGGCCCGTGAGCCATGGCCACTGAGCCTGTGCGTCCGGAGCCTGTGCTCCGCAAGGGGAGAGGCCACAGCAGTGAGAGGCCCGCGTACCACAAAAAAAGAAAAAAAAAAAAAAGAAAGATACTTGGGGGCAAAAGAAGTGTGTGTGTGTGTGTGTGTGTGTGTGTGTGTGTGTGTGTGTGTGACATATTCCATGAATAAACTGGCCTTGGGATATAAAGATGAAAAAAGAACTAACTTGAGTGTCTAAGAAACAGAGGACTGGATATATCCGCCAGGTTTCCAGCATGAAACAGATGGCATACTCCTCTGGGTGATTTACAGGGATGTAGGTGGGATGAGGGAACCAGCAAGAGGTACTGGGGCACCTAGGGACCAGCACTAGTGGAAAACTATTACCCACACCCACTGACTCCCATCCCAAAGGAGCGAGGGGAGCAAACAGTGTTCCTGAAGCGTACTGAGTAAGAGCCAGAACCGTGGAAGAGGGCAGCAGAGGAGTGTGGCTCTAAGGGGATACCGCCATTGCCAGAACCGCAGTGCTGAAGCCAGGAGAAATACGCCAGCCTCTGTCTCCCCTGACCTCGGATCCAGCCAGTGCCTCCGTCGGCCAAACCCAACAGGAAGCCAGAAGACAGGAGAACCCAGGTGATGTGGTATGTGGAGATCAGCGCCCCCAACCCCCCAATCCAGAGTGCAGAGAAGAGGTGGGAAAGGGATCCAGAGAGGCAAGGAAAATAACCAGCCTGGTGAGGGAATTTAGACTCATGGTTTTTTGTTCACTTTGTTGGTAGTGGTAAAGATCTTTGTAAGCTCAGAATTATATATTGTAGTGACATTGATTATTTAGGACTGTGTCAAATGAGTTGTTTTTATGAAGGTCAACTTTTCCAAATACCTACCTGCAATTTTACTTTTTAACTTTTCAATTTACTTTTTCTTTTGAATATATATTTTAACCACCAGTACAATGAACAAGGTGTACCGTTAGAAATTTCACTCTTCTATCTGCTTCACTCCCCACTTCCCCACAGAGGTAACCACTTTCACCTGCTTCTTCCCATGTCTCCTCCTAGTGTGTCTTTCTGCAGGTACAAGCAAATATGAAAATATATATATATATATATGGGATATCCCTAGTTCCCCCAATGTCTAGTGCACCTAATACATACATTGTTTTATTTGTGTATAGGTATATCTGTAAGGACTGTGTGGTTCAGTCTTTCCAGCAGTGTTGTACGAGAGCATTTACCCACAGCCTTGCTGAAAGCGTGTGTTTTGGAATTTTGCTCAACTTTTGGAATTTTGCCAATCTGATCGACTGGGGGAAAACAAATTCATTGTGTTAGGTTGAACAACGTGAAACTGCAACTTGTGTAGGTCAGAAATGGTAGTCCATCAGTAATTGCATATGGTTCGACCTAACAGCTTTATTGTGTATTTTTCTTATGAGTGAAACAACATATTTTGATATATTTTAACTACGGTTGTATTTCTTTTTCTTCTGACAGTCTGCTGATGATTTGGTGCATTTTTCTATTGCTGGTCTGTTTCTTATCAATTTTAAGGAGCCCTTTATGCATTAGGGAAAAGAATCTTTTGTGATAATGAGTTTCAAATATTTTCCCTAATTTATTTGTCTTTTGACTTTGCTTAGGATTTTTTTCCCACTATAAAAGTTTCTAATTTTTATGTAACTAAATATCAATCTTTTATGACATTTATATTTTGAGTCTTGGTAAGGTTATCTTCACTCCAGTGACATGAAGGAATTCTATGGATTCTTTTCCTAGAACTTTAATGGTTTTGTTTGTTGCATTTAAACTTTTGATCCTCTGGTTTATCCTGTTAAGAGGTATAGGTTTAACTTTTTCTTTTTCCAGATGGCTACTCAGTTGTTTCAAAACCATTTATTTAATAAGTCCATCCTTAATCCTACTGATTATGGAGGTCATCATGATCATATACTAACTTGGAAGATTAATTTTAAATCCTAGCAATTTATTTTAACTTTTTGGCGCCATATATATATATATATATATATATACACGTATATATATATATATATACACACATATATGTATATATATACGCACACATATATATATATATATATTTTTTTTTTTTTTTTTTTTGCGGTACGCGCACCTCTCACTGTTGTGGCCTCTCCTGTTGCGGAGCACAGGCTCCCGACGCGCAGGCTCAGCGGCCATGGCTCACGGGCCCGGCCGCTCCGCGGCATGTGGTATCTTCCCGGACCGGGGCACGAACCCGTGTCCCTTGCATCGGCAGGCGGACTCCCAACCACTGCGCCACCAGGGAAGCCCCTGGCTAGAAATATTTTAAGGAATGTCACAGAATTTATATATATATATATCTTATTTTACATGTTGTAAAATTAATATGATTGAAAGAATTAATACATATTTACTGAATGAATAAGATGAACAAAACTTAGAAAATGAAATAATTCTATTATTTACCAATGTTCATATTTTTATATGTATATGATATACAGGTACACATGCACACACACATGAAGTAAAGCTACTAGACAACCGTATTGGAAGAATATAGTGGCTTATACAACATAGAACTGTGTTTCTGTTTCATGAAACAGCCCCTGAATTGAGCAGTCTAGCTTAGAAAGGGAGGTCTGTTCTCCATTGGGTCATTCTTCTTTTGTTTTTGTTTGGTTTTTTGTTTGTTTTCTGTTTTTTAGTCAATTATATTGAGGCTTAACTTACATTAAAATGAAACAGTTTTATGTGACCAGTTCTATGAGTTTTGACAAACATAATATAGCTGTGTAACCACCATCACAATCAAAATACCAAATATTCCCACCACTCCGAATAGTTCCCGCATACTTCTCAGTGGTCAGTCCTCCCCCACACCCCACTCCCAATCACTGATCTGAATTCTGTCCCTAGTGGTGTTTTCTTTTCATGGGGTTATTCTCGGCCCCCTCCCTCTGTCTTGTCTCCCCTATGCTGTATGGATCCTCACCCATGTGGTCAAAGCAAGGTCATGGGCACATCAGGCTACACTTGAGAAGGAGAAAAGAGCATTAACATGCATCACTAATTTCAGGCCTGGAAATGGGACCCATCACTTCTACTCGTTTTCCATCAGTGAGAATTTAGCTGATGCCCACCTACCTGGGAAATGTACTCTGTTACTATTGAAGAAAAGGAAAGTGACTTCTCATGGGCTGATCTAGCAGTCGCCCTGCAGCCTGGCCACCCACATGTCCACAGCCATCTGTTGTCCACACAGAGGACACACCCTCCCCCCAAGGAGACGACCCGAGACCCCATCCAGTTACTGCATCCAACTCAAAGACCAGGCTTTCTCAAAGGCCAGTGATGGAGGGTCTTCTCCAGTAGGTTCGAGGTGGCTCCCCGTGGTCTTATGACCTCAAAACTAAAACACAAGCTATTTGTCTCTCCCCCAACTGTCTCCTTCCCAGGATTATAGTTTGTTTCAAAATTGATGGGACTCTCGTTCAGTGTGCCAGGAACCACATCCGAGTTCCACTTCTGTACATAGTTCTGGCTGATTTTCCTTTTTTTAAAATAAATTTACTTGTTTATTTATTTATTTTTTTGGCTGCATTGGGTCTTTGTTGCTGCACGCGGGCTTTCTGTAGTTGCGGTGAATGGGGTCTACTCTTCATTGTGGTGTGTGGGCTTCTCACTGAGGTGCCTTCTCTTGTGGAGCACGGGCTCTGGGGCACGCGGGCTTCAGTAGTTGTGGCTCGTTGGTTCTAGAGTGCAGGATCAGTAGTTGTGGCTCACGGGCTTAGTTGCTCCGCAGCATGTGGGATCTTCCCGGACCAGGGCTCGAACCCGTGTCCCCTGCATTGGCAGGCAGATTCTTAACCACTGCGCCACCAGGGAAGTCCGTGGCTGATCTTCCGACTTCCAACTAGACTCGTACGGTCTTCCCCATTTGAAAAGCAGCTGCTTTGGGGTTAGCTGAAATGATAGATTTAGGAGGGAGGACAGTAAACGTTGTCTCTGCCATGGGGCTCAGCCCCTTTCTTTGGCTTCATGGGAAAGAAAGTTTCTGAACACCCCCGGCCTCATCTCCTGCTGTTTGAGGTACAGCAGTACTTGGCTTTTCCAACCAGTTTTCTAGACTTTTTCCTTCTGTGTCTGCTCGTAAATTGGCCAGTTCTTGCCTGAGTTCATCCCTTCCTTGTAATGGCTTGCTAAAAGTTAACAAATTAGGAATAAGCATTTATCTCTTTAACTACTGCATGTGCGTTACCTCGAAACATATAAATATGTATTATTACAGCTATTTTAATAGAGAACTGTTAAGTAATTCCTACCACCTAATTTTCAGGATTAAGTTGGGTGGGTGTGAATAAATTCCTTAAAAAGCAGACCTGTAAAATCAAACCTATAAGGGAACGTTGTGAACAGCAGAAAAATCAGCACTGCCAGCACTGTTGGTGGGGGGAAAGGGATATAAATGCACTATAAAAGAGTGGTATAAATGCACTATAAAAATGGGTGAAGACAGAGAAGATACGGTATTTACCAAGTCTCTTTTCTTTAGAGATTAGTATTAGAATAGGTCAGATGAGATACAACAGCATGGAGAATGTAAACATAATAATTCTCAGTCAGAAAAGGCTAATTGAATAGCACAGGGAGATCAGCTCTGTGCTTTGTGACCACCTAGAGGGGTGGGATAGGGAGGGTGGGAGGGAGGGAGATGCAAGAGGGAAGAGATATGGGGACATATGTATACGTATAACTGATTCACTTTGTTATAAAGCAGAAACTAACACACCATTGTAAAGCAATTATACTCCAATAAAGATGTTTAAAAAAAAAAAGAAAAAGGCTAATTGATAGCTTTTAAGGAGCATGACCATTCAGTGCATTAGAAAACATATAAATAGTAAATCTGTTAATATCAAACCTGTCTATTTGAAAAGGCTAATTAAATAAGTAAATGTATGTCACGTGTAACGGCAGAAGAGAAAAAGCATATCTCCTGAAAGATGCTAGGCAGTTTTGTAGGCACATGCTTTCCAACTTCTCAGGAGAAATAACTTTCATGTTAGGTAACCTGTTTAAGAATACGGAAAAGAAGGAAAGCTTCCCGTTTCACTTTATGAAGTTAAAATAGCTCTGATGTCAAAACCCAACGAAGATATCGTACACTCACAATTCCCTTGGTCAGTCTTGCTTATGAGTATAATTATCCTGAAAAGAAAAACCTGAAGTAAAACACAAGCAAATTGAATCCAGTGAATCTCAAGGATGCAAAGAGAGGTTAGTACTAGGAAATACATTAACATGATTCATCACATTAATAAATGGGGAAAAGCCAGATGATCACCTTAGTAGACTCCAAGAAGGCATTTAGTAGAACTCAGTGTCTGCCCGCAGATTTTTTAAAAAGCAACTCTTCAAACTATAAATTAAAGGGTACTTCATTATCCTGCTAAATAATAACCATCACAAGCTAAAGGCTACCATTCTGCTAGAGGATAAAAAATTAGAAGATCTGCTCGGTGATAAAATCAGAATGTCGCCTCTCACTGCTGATACACATCGTTAATTTTGAAGACCTAACCTCTGCAGTATGCAAATTAGTTAAAAGGAGAAATTTAAATGACCATCATGTTTGTGAATATTTACAGTCTTCTACGTGGAACCTGCAAGAGAATGAACTGGAAAACTAAAAAGAAAGCCAAGCCCTTTGCCCATTATAAAATAATTATGCCGAAGTTATTTTCTCATACAGCACCCATAACCAGTTAGAAAATGTCAGAGAACAGAGAAAAGGCCACGTTAACAAAAACTCAACACGAAGTAGAACCTAGGAAGAAAACTATAAAACATTACTGAGGTTCAACACCTAACTCTAACTAGCTTAAGCAGAAGGGGAGGAGGTATTATAATTCTAATTGGGGGAAGTCACAAGCCAAAGGAAGAACTGTAGGAATCAGGTCAGCTCTGAGGCCTTAAGCAGTATAGCACATGATTCTCAAAGCTCCCAGGACTCTTTCCGTTAGGACTGCAAGGTTCAGTTGTTCAAAGCGTGCACTGAGCAAGTCTAAACCTCCGAGCTTGCAATTCATAGGCAGTCATCACAGATTTATTTAGGACAGCAGATTTATGGCATGTTGTCATAGGAAGGAGCACTTGTTTCTAACACACACAAAGCCACCATTCGGATTAGTGACGGGGCTGCATCCCACCCCTCCTTCATCTCTGTTTTGGCTTCATCTTTCCAGCCACAGACTGGCTTTTTCCTCCTGGCGGAGAACATGACCACCAAGCCCCACATTCAAGTCCTTCTCGCTCTGTGGAAGGGTTCCTTCCTTAGGACGATGAGGAAAGTCGTGGGGAAAGTTTCTCCTTGATCTAGTCTTGTATCTATCCCCGAAACGTGGGTTATTATGTTTGACTTAGCCCATGGTTCAGAGAGCACAGGCAGGCTGTTTTCTCTGAAGGGTGTAGAGGTTGGTTGGGGTGACTCTTGCTAGGCAGGAAAAATGATAGCTACAGACAGAGAAGATTTGAATAAATGGAGCAATAGCTGTAGTCCCACATCGGTTGGCTTAAATTAACTTGCAGATGTAGCTTTTCCCCCAAGTCGATATATAAATTCCACATAATTTGATTCAGAATTCCAAAGGGAGTTTTGGGGCTCCTTGACATCACGATTCTCAAGTTTGTCTGGAAAAACAGACATACGTGGTGAGAATAGCTAGGAAAATTCTGCCCAGTGAAAGGGAATCACCTTAATTTATATGTTTTCTTCAGTATTATTTTATCATCTGTCCTGGGCTTTCTGTATGATCCTGTGTTGACCCCAAATTTTTAAAGCTTTCTCCCTGAACAATTTTTATACAACCCAGGGAACTCTGAATGAGGTATCCAGAGATCTAATACATGATAGTCTTAACGTCACTCAGATTATTTTGTGTATCCGCTGTGCACGAAGTGCTGTGGGGTTGCATTAGACCCACCCACCACTACTTATATTAGTCTTTTCCAACCAAAGAAGGGTATTAGACATTTAAGTTTGTCATTCTTCAATACGAGTCAGGGAATAAGTTTGCCAAAATGAAAAGAGCAGAAAGAAGATGGAAAGGATCCAGTATGAAATTACAAGTAGACAAAAAAACTTGGGGGTTGGTTGGTGAAGAGCTTTAGCTACTGCACACCGTGGAGTTGGGGGGGTGGTGGATAACGTGGGTTTTAAACAAAGATATCTGTGGAATAGTAATAAGAACCTGAAGTTGGACAAAAGTTTCAAAGATGCTGGAGCTGACTTGAGCCGGACAGCATGTACTGATCACCCTAGCCAAAGGAGGGATAAAGAGATGGAGAGGAAATGTCAGTTCAAAAAAGTGTTTGCCTGGGAAATAAATGCCGGTCAGAAAACCTGACATTTGTGATTTTGTTTTGCATTTACACACGGTGCTTTCTTGGGAAAGTAAACCCATGATTGAAAAGGAAAGCGGATGTGTAATACATGAAAATGCCTTTGTAAATACATGTCAGGTCTCATTTCTTTGGCTCTTGAAACCATTGGGGACTTTTCAACTCTGGAAATTTGTAAAAATAGGCAGGATAAATGTTTATCTTGTGCGGTTTATGTTCATACCGTGCCTGGGTTCAAAGTTCTCAACTAGATAACCACTTCAGGGTCTCTTCATCTCCAGGTGTTGGCAAAGTAAAGGAGTTTACATTACATTCAGGGCAACAAAGAACCTGAAAGGAGGGCTTCTAGAAAGAGAAGTAACCCTGCTCCACTGACTGGAAGCAGAAGTAGTATAATCAGTGTTAAACAGCGTTAAGAATGAATACAGAAACGCGCAGCCCCCCTCCTCTTCCCAAACCCTGGGGGGGTTCGCAGCTAAAACTCAGTTCCTCCGTTGTAAAGGAAGGGCAGATATGGTAAGATTCCGCATTTCTGTGGAGCATATGTTTGGAATTAATCATGTAACCACATTTGCCCCGGCCTCAAGTTGGAGATCAGGAAAATGTGGACAACCCTGGTGAGATTCTGAATCCAGGAGAAAAGGTCACGGGGCCTGTTCTGAAACGCACATCGGAGAAAGCCCTTCCCGGCCACCAGGCCACCTGAAGTCCCAGTGCAGATGTGAACGCAAGGTGGTCTCAGACAGTGAACCCCCAGGCCCAAGGGAGGTGACTTTCTTCAGCTAATGGGGAGCGAATGAAAGTAGGAGAGAGCTCACAAAACACGGACCAGAGAAAAAACCAGGTGGGGAGGTGAGCCCATCTGGCTAATTGGTCACAGGCTGTAAATTCCCGGCAAGCATCTTTCTCTTAAGCCGCATCTGCCCTCGCTCCTGAGAAGGACCTGGATCTTCAGAGGAGTGGCAGAGAGATGTTTGCAGGGATGGGTGCCATTGAGGCTTGGGGGGCTTTTTGGTTTTTTTAAGTTGATAAACAGAAGTATGTCTGCTCACAGAGAGGTACTTAGAAGGAAAAAATGGCAGGAGTGGGGCGGGGTGAGGGAGATGTCGGAAAGGCACTTAGGAAAAGCTGGGTCCGTTGCTCCACCCGCCTTTCCACGGCCAGATACTCTCCTGTGACCCTGGGTTCCAGGGCTGGCCCAGGGCCAAGGACAGAGCAGGAAGTTCCTCTCCTGCGTCCAGCCGGTCCCCACACCCCTCCACTCACCCACAGACGCTCCTGTCAGCCGTTTCAGCCTGAGCTGTCCACCCTCTTCTGCTCTAGAGCACAGGACTCCTCTGAGTTCATTCACGCTCAGATTGTGGGGACGGAAAGTGTTTTCCTAGTTCAGATGGGAGCAGAGTGAGAGAATGACCATGACATAAACCACAACCCTCTGGTGGTGGGATTTCGGGTACCCTGACCTGGGCCGAGAAGACAGCTGAGAGCAGAAAGGACTCTTTACTCATCAGCCTCTCCAGGGTCGGGTGACCCTTCGCCCTGGCCTTGTTAGGGACGTGAAGGTAGCTTTGTTGATAGGGGTGCTGCTGAACATACACTGGGGTCCCAATGGTCCTTCCTTCGGAAGGTGTCTCTGATCACCTCCCTGCTAGTAGGCGTGGCTGAGGACCTTGCCCGGCACTGGAAGCCTTGCTCTGCGGGGCTGAGAAGTCACGTGTGCTGAAATTGAAAGGGTTTTCCTCTCTCACACACATACCAGCCGAGGAGGATGTTCCAAGCCTATTCCATTGCCTCCTTTAGTGCCGTTTATAGCTCTCAGCTTGCTTGACATTTTAAGCAGCTGAAGAATCCCTCCACTAAACTGGAGTGGCAGGTAGGGTGGCAGGAGTGAGATTCTGGTGCTCAGTTCTGCTGGTGAATTTCTCTACTGACAAGCGTATTGGAAGCAGTATTCACTTTGCCCCCCTTACGTCCAGGTATATACTATCAGGCGGTATGAAAAGTGATGCAAGGTTTGAGCATCTCTGAATCAAGGGTAGAATTCCGGTAAGCGAGGCGCCCATAACCGCAGGAGAGCTGGCGCTTGTGGAGGCCCTCTGTGTCCCGGGCACCTGGCTGCGTGCTGCAGGAGTGTTTTGGCATTAAACCCTCACACCTACCCTGTGTGACCGATACTGTTATTATCCCCCACTGACAAGCTAGGGCAACTAGAAAATTCAGCGAGTGCTTAACAACTTGTGTATTTTTCTGTATATGTGTTATACTTCAGCAGAATTCGTGTTTAAAAAGAGGAGGCCATTTCAGCCCCGAGAAGTGAAGTAACTTTCCCACGGTCGCCTAAGCGGTGTTTGCAGAAGCAGGGCGCAGCCCCCACACCTCACTTTGGAGTCCACTCAGCCCCACCCTCCACCACCCTTCACATGTCATTGTAGGTGGTAATCATGCCACCTGGTAAATAGTTCACACAAATAACTGCTATCTGCCTGCTCTCACACAGCTAATCTTTTTTTCCCCCACGATTTATTTTAATTTTTACTTACTGCCTTCCACAAGTGTACACTCTTTTCCATAGTTACAATCACAGTGAACCTAACCATTTTTGGAACTTTCTACTCCCTTTTTGGATGAGGTTTTGAAGTAAGTCTCCTTTGGTTCTTAGAGACCACCATGCCCCTGGTCCTGTATACTTATTAACATCAGCACTTTCTGGAAGCCAGAGGTGCCTCCCTGAGGGCTGGTTTCTTTCCAGGCAATATTTTTTTCCCCTAAACTCTTCAGATTTGCCCCACTCAAAGTAGACTTTTCTCTGGGAAGGAGTGGGGCTGGTCTTAAAGCAGCAGGACCTCCCACCACTCACCCATCTACTCCAGCTCTCTCCACTCCTCCCGGGAGCACCCTCCTTAGAATCCTCTTATCTCCATCACAGAACCCCTCTCCTGCCTTCACTCTGGCATGGGTGGGGCGGGGGTTTGCCCCAGGTGAGGGGAAAGAGAGGTTAACACAGTTTAGCCCCGTAATCCACGCATCTTACTTGGTTGCTTTCCTTAGTCCCCCAAAGACAGCTAATCCTTCATTTGGTCATTTCTTCGTTATCTAAGAAATGTCTCTTCTTTCAAGGGGTTCAGAGTCTAGTAGGGGCAGACAGACTTAAAAAAAAAAATTAAGTCAATAAAATGTTACGGGTTCTAAGATGAAATCAATTTAGGTAGGGGGCACATCAAGGGGAGGAAGTGGCCAGGGTAGAGGAGCAAGACCTCACAGAAGAGGTAACTCTTGAGCGTTGAAAGGTGAATAAGTGCTGGCCGAGGGCCAGGGCGTGGCAAGGTCAAGGCTCCCTGTATCAGTCTGCTTGGGCTGCCATAACAAAACTCCACAGACTGGGTGGCTTAGACAACCAAAGTGTGTGGTCTCATGCTTCTGGAGACAGGAAGTCCAAGGTCAGGGTGCCAGCAGAGTTGGTGTTTGCTGAGGGCTCTCTTCTAGAGTTGCAGACAGCTGCCTTCCTGCTGTATCTTCACGTGGCCTGTCCTCTGTGAGCGAGCGGGGAGAGAGAGCAAAGTCCTCTTCTTCTAAGGACGTCAGCCCTGTGAGATTAGGGCCCCACCCTATGACCTCATTTAACCCTAATTATCTTCTTAATTTGGCCCGATCTCCAAATTTGGTCACGTTGGGGGTTAGGGTTTCAACATGTGAACAAGGGTGTGTGACACAATTCAGTCCATACCACCACTACCCACACATTCCCTGGCCCCCCAGTTCCCCCTGAGCCCTCCTCACTGAGGTACCCCACATTCCCTCCATCCATGCCTTTTAGGAGTCCTTTCCCATGCATCCTGCCTGCCCTAAGAAGTCTTTAAGGAGCAGTGCAATGTTTCCAGTCTGCTCCTTGACGTCTGTTCTAAAGAGCATGAAACTTCTGAAACTCTTATTTACAAAACATTGGCCTTCAGATGTTCCGCCACCATCTGACCAGGAGGGAGAAGCAGCAGCTGCCCTTCCACCCAGGAGTCCTCTCTTTCAGGGATTCTGTTCTATCTCTGGCTCTCCTGAGCCATAGGGCCCAGCAGAGAGTTTGCACGTAGCAAAAACCTGAGCTCTCCTCCCCTTTCTCCTGTCACACCCCTAGGCCCTCCAGTTGGAGTTCTGGGCCCTTGTTTCTTGTGTTATGTCAGCCCCTCACTCACAGTTCTTTGCTGGCCCTGGGGTCAGGTCAGTGAGCCACAGTGGCCAATAGCGCGCTGCACTAGATGTCAGAAGACCAAACCCTGGTCCACCTCGGCCACATGATCTTCGTCTGTCAGGCAAAAGACTTGCAACAAGAGGCTGTGACAAATTAAAGAGTTAAAGGTGACATCCTGGAGTGACCGCAGAGCTCAAAATGGATAATATAGGTGAAGTAGAAAGTGCAGTATTCATTTCAAAATAATCCTTATTTTTTTTTATTATTTTATTTTTTTTCTAATGTTTTATTTTTATACGAACATTTTTGGGGTGGATTGCCGGAGCTTCTCACGTCTCCTGTCTCACTGCAGTTATATCGCGGGCTACTGAGAATTCTCCGAAGCTGCCTCAACCATAAACCGTCCTTCTCCCATGCCCAGGTTTTCACGCTCTCGTGTTTTACAAGAGTCCCTATAATTCCAGGCCTCCTGTGAAGGCTTCCTACGCTGAGTAGAGAGTAGTGGACGCCTTCCGTGGGAGACGGTGCAACGTGGTGCTTATGGGTGAAGGTTCTGTGGTCTCTTCCTGGGTTTGACCTCAGCTCTGGGACCTTAGGTATTCCTGTATTCGGTTTCCTACCTGGAAACCGAGGATATTAATGATACCCTAATACTGGGAGATTTGTGGGGAATTAAATGAGTTAAACGTGTAGCCCTTGGAACAAGGCTTGTCATGTAACAGGTGCTGACTGTTCCTTGTTATTTTCCCCCTTCTGTCCAGTAGACATGGAGGCCTGTGGCTACTGTCCCCCAACGGTTATTTAGGGATTTGACTCAATCCAATAACGTTGGGGAATTGAATGTGAGTTTGCTTAACCCACCAGTACTCAACGTGAAAGCTATCAGGCATTCATGTTTGATTCCACTCTGTGTCGGATTACTTTCATCTGTCTTGAAAATAGTCTCCAAAGAGCTTGCTGGCCAAGGGTAAGGCCATGTGCTTGGGGAGAGGGGCGGGGGGGGCGGCCTTTGAATACCTAGCAGTGTCCGAGGATTTGGGACATAGGAACTGAGGAGAGAATTCTGGAAAAAAAAAAAAAAAAAAAGCCCGAGGATGGCCAGCGAGGGGAAGCTTTGCTGGCTCAGAAGGAAATTCTGCCTTTTCCAGACCAGCTTGGGGTGAGTTAAGCGTGATGATTTTGCAAGCCCTGGTCAGCTGAAGCCAGCAGTGAGAACTGTGCTCCCAAGGGGTTCAGTGGCCAAGTTAAGAAGTGGGGGGGATTCTTTCTGGCTGGGGATGGGAGGAGGAAACTTCTTCCTGTAGGCCTCAGCCTAAAGCACGAAGAGCTTAGCCTTCGCAGGTAGGTCGAGAACCCTCTGAGTGCCTTCTCTCTATTGCGTCTGCTACATGATTATCTTTCTGAAGTCTGTGTTGTGTTATGAAAGAGACAAGTTGAATAAACAGATTCTATTTTCGTCCGGAGCCACGGCTTGGGCAAGCGTTCTGAAATCTCTAAACCAGGATCCATCTCTGTCCTGCGCGCCTGTGAGTCTCTCTTCCGCCACACGGTGGTGACACACCTAAGCCACGGGGCAGGTCTCAAAGCCAGTTAACACGGAAGCCCCAGCACTGGGCACCGAGGGTGAGAGTGTGTCGCTGACTGTCAAGATGCTTTTTGCTCTTACCCTTCTAAGATTCACGATCCGTGCCCAGTTATTTGTCTGATGTTCTCCTTTGACCCCGTAGCGGGATTGCCCAGTGGGCAGGGGCAGCCTCCACCCCCCGCTGGCCTGGTCCTGCAGCTCCTGGATTCACACTGCCTCTGCCCCCAGCTCTAAGGCCCGTTCCCGGATTCTGGTTCTGGTCTGCTCAGCTGGCAGCACCCAGCACTCAGGAACACGTAGACATGTGAGCAAAACAACCCTGCTTCCCCTGAGTTCAACTAAGGCAAGGCTGGAGGATTTCAAAAAGAACTCTTCCTTGGAGACAACAGCATAATATACACAACAGTTTAAAGAGGTGGGTAAGTTCAGAGATTGGCCTGCAGACCAAGACTTGGGGATAAAATAGCAAAAGAGTGAGCAGTTAAGACCGGCTGGCAAGGCTCGCAGACGATCCAAAGCCTAATTTCTTCCCCACCTTGGAATCTAAGAATCTCGCAGAGCAAACTCGAACAAAGATAGCCCAGCTTCTGTCCCAGGATAGATTTTATGTGTAATTTGTAACCTCTGTTCCGAAGAAGATGTGGAGTGGCTTACGATAAAATGGTGTACGCAGCTGTGTGAAATCTCAAAGCTGCTAAAGAAGAAATTAAAAATGTGCAAATGTAGGCGAGAATATAAATAGGATATATCAGATTGATAAACAAAGACCATGTTGGAGCCTCAAATTTAGCACCAAGACCAGAATCCGGGGAAACCAACACAAAAAGGGAGACAGGATGTGTGACACATGGACGCCATCTAATAGAAAAGAAACAGACTTTTTCCAAGAAAGGCAAGCTTGCTCCTGGTACGGAATATTTATCACAGTAACTGGAGCATATAATTCAACCGTGACTTTACAGAACACACAGAAACTCTTCCATTCGGTTGATAACTTAGATCTGACGAAATCCTCACATCTTCCTGGAATTTGTTTCCATACCCACCACACCGTGTAGCATCTCCTTCTTGAGATCTCAGGTAAAGTGGGGAAACCCCCCGAACCTCCGCAGCAGAGGACCCTAGAGAGGGATGCCCGGGAAGAGTTAGCACAGCCTGACAAGGGTGTGTGTTCCGGACTGTTCGCCATCTCCCCTTTCCCAAATGGGAGCTTTCGGTAGACGGTCAAGGTGTTTATCTACAAGTATACGTTGGACGTATGGGAGGTGATTAATTACAAGTCACAATATGGAGAACTGTGTACGGCCTAGACTGAGAAGATGCCCGTCAACCAGAAATCCGGGACTCGTAGAGCAGAGCTTCCACGACTGCTCCTCTGTGCATGGTAGCAAGATGTGATTTGAGATTTTTCTCCCTTTGGGAAGGAATTGAATGCAGGTTGGGTTGCACTTGGGAGGCTCGTATTGTGACGTGTGTGGTGTTAGATTATTGTGATTTTAGAGATGTTTGTGGGTCTGTGCGCACAGGCACACGTGTGGTGGCTGAGCAGCCCAGGGGAGGCTGTCATGGACCTGTGTTCCTCTTCTCTCTCTCGCCCCCGATACCTGCTTATTCCATGTGGTCCAGATGCCGGTGACACTCATCCCCGGTGCATCCGCACCTGCCCTCGATCCCCGTGCCAGGCCACAGTGGGAGGCATTTAACGCAGACTCCGGCCTGGCGATGAGTCAAAATAACACCTAAGCGTAGTTTACAAAGACAAATAGTGGTACCGGGTGCATTTCACAGCAGGAAAGGAGACCCCCCCTTGCCCGCCCTGCTGGCCTTCCCTCTCTTCTGAGGAAAGTACTTTCCTCTCTCTCACTTGTTTCTTGGGGATTTTACTTTCTTATTTCTAAACAATGTGCTTATACTAATATGACTTGAGTCGATGGCAGTGTCGGGTGTTATCTGTTAACTTCCTGCTGTGGAAGACCTTGCACTTACACTTTCCCTCTATGCGACCAATGGAGTCAAATCACAATGGTTAAGTCGTTACTCAGCATTTTCATCTTGACTCTATCAATACTTTTAGCTGAGCCATGTAGCTTACTAGAATCAGATTTCCTTTCTCACACAGTAGTTTGTTCTTCTAAACTTACTGTCGTTTGTTTCCCCTTGCTTATCATAATTCTTGCCCTAACTTAGTTCAGAGCTAAGAAATTCCTGTGGGTATGGTGAAAAGCACATGAAATGCTCTGTCTTTATAATGTTTTCCTTGGGGGTCGGCCCTCCTGGAGCTGAAAAATATCTTTATCCTACTTGCGGCGGAGTGATTGCATATATAGAATTCTAGGTTGGAAACAATTTGTGATCAGAATTTTGAAGGCATTTTTCATCGTCTTCTAGCTTTCCTTGTTGATATTGAGAAGTCCAGTGCCATTTTGATTCCCGAACTTCTTTATCTGTCCTGCTTTGCTTTTGAGAGAGCTTCCCTTCAGCTTCAATAGTCTAAATTTCAAAAGAGAAACCATCTAGTAACTTCTCCCCTCACCCTACACTATTGTGTTGGGTACTTTGTAGACCCTTCAGTCTGGAATTCATTTCCTTCAGTTCTGGGCATTTTTCCTTACATTAAAGCTTTGATAATTACCCCCTCTGTTTTCTCTCTTCTTTTCTTATGGTACATTCCTTAGTTGGAAATTGGACTTTCTGGTTTAGTCCTCTCACTTCCTTATTATTTTCTCTCCTGTTTTTCCTCTGTCTTTTTGTTCATTTGGGGGACATTTCTTCAGTTGCATCTTCAAATCCTCCCATTGATTTTCTTTATTGCTGCTGTCTTATTTTTAAACTCTCAAGTTTTCTGATTTTTTTTTTTTGTTTTTTTTTTCTGGTACGCGGGCCTCTCACTGTTGTGGCCTCTCCCACTGCGGAGCACAGGCTCCGGACGCGCAGGCTCAGCGGCCATGGCTCACGGGCCCAGCCGCTCTGCGGCATGTGGGATCTTCCCGGACCGGGACACGAACCCGTGTCCCCTGCATAGGCAGGCGGCCTCTCAACCACTGCGCCACCAGGGAAGCCCAAGTTTTCTGATTTTTAAAAGTTATTCTGGGGACTTCTCTCGTGGCGCAGTGGTTAAGAATCAGCCTGCCAGTGCAGGGGAAATGGGTTCGAGCCCTGGTCCGGGAAGATCCCACATGCTGCAGAGCAACTAAGCCTGTGCGCCACAACGACTGAGCCCACATGCCACAACTACTGAAGCCTGCACACCTAGAGCCCATGCTCCGCAGCAAGAGAAGCCACCGCAATGAGAAGCCCGTGCACCGCAATGAAGAGTAGCCCCCGCTCGCCACAAATAGAGAAAGCCAGTGCACAGCAACAAAGACCCAATGCACCCAAAAATAAATTAAAAAAAAAAAGTTATTCTGTTCTAGTTTTATAGATACAAAACATTTTATATCTCTGAGCATATTAGTGTTTCTTTGAAGTTTTCTTGTTTGCATTGTATCTTTTTGCTGAATTCTTTTTTTTTTTTTGTGGGGGGGTATGATTGGGGGGGGTTTCTTCTTTTTGGTCAAATATCCAGTGATGCTTGGCTACCCATTAATTTTTTAAGAATGAAACACTAAGGAGACATCTGAAAGTTTTATACGCATGGGTAGGATGTGTTGAGTTGTAGGTTTCACAAGCGATTATCAGACAGGAAGGACCTAGTCATTTTATTGGGGGCCCCAAATGCTAGTGTCTGTAGGCCTTTTCTCTTTGGTTAGTCCCTTTCTGCTGAGAAGGGGTCCTGTGGTCTCCTGCCTGGAGAATAGAGGCGTAGCTGCTAGCATTTGGGAGCCTAATGCAGGAGGGGGCAGCAAACTCACCATCCCATGTGAAAATGTGTATTTAGTCTCCTATTTTCAGCCTCTCACCTTATCCCTTCCTAATTCTGCACCTGTTGCCCCATGTTCAGAACTCCTCTGGTCCCATTCCTCCACTGACCCTCTTTCCTGAGAAGACAGTGCACAGGTAGCGTGGCTGGTTGTGTGGGGCAATGGAGGAGGTCTGAGGTGTAATTGGTCCTCGTGTAGTCTTTAAGCAGCCCCCCTGTTTTTGGCTCTGCTTTCAAAAGTACCTGGTGCCTCCCATCCCTGAGCCTTGCCGAAGATCTGGCCCAACAGCCAAAGCCCTCTTGGATTCCCACCCCCCGCAGTTTGTTTGTTTCAGCACCTACTCTCACTCATCCATCATTTACCCCTGTGCTTTCTGTCTTCCAACACTGTATTGATACGTCTGTTTGGATATCATTTTCTCCCCTAGTCTTTTGGGTTATGGGTTTATACCATTTGTCCCCCTCGAGGTGGAGTCGGGGAAGGGGCAGAGGTAACCACGGGTGTTTGCTGTGTTTAACGGAACCAGCATGTCGCATAATCGCACCCTACAGTCTTCATTACAGCCCTGAGGTCGGTAGTGTTATTCCCATAAGGCAGATAGGGAACCAGGAACCCCCAGAGGCGAAGACCCTTTGTCACGGTCACTTAGCTAGTCAGTAGCCGAGCAGAGATTTCAACCCAGGTGAGCCTCTGAACCTCACACTCCTCCGCCCACATCACACTTCTTCTGATTCTCCAGGATTGCTCGGGGATTCCTTCTTAGCACACTGAACAATATTCATCAGGACTGCATACCGCGCACAATCCCAAGGGACAATGTAGTTCGGTTAACGGGGCTTTTTTTTCCTCCTTCCCTTTGTTCCCTGAAGCAATTATTTCTTTATTTCATTTAAAGACTCGGCCTCCGCAGCTGCTGCGGACAGCTTAGAGTTGTCTGAAGGTTGAAGACAAGAACCAAGCCGCGAGCTTACGAGCCATCAAACTTGAAAGATGTATTGAGGTGAAATACTGCTGCAAAGCCTCCCCACCAAACCTTTTTTTTTTTTTAAGTGCTTTTTTTTTCTTTCCAAAATGAAAAAGAACCATTTGTACTATACATGCATTAAAAAACCCTGCAGCTCACGCACATAAAAATCTTCAGCTCTGGCGCTGTTCAAGACAAGATTGTTTTGGTAACTGCCCACCCCACCCCAATAGAGCAAACAGTATAGTCTTCCGAAGCCAAAGTAATTGCGTGTCGTACACTGGTATTTAGAGTCAAAGATCAGTATATGTGTGTGGGCCCAAACACCCCTTCCTTCTCTCCTTCGGAGAAGAATCCTGTGCTAACGGTTAAATAACTTTGTTTTCATACCGAATATTTAAGTTGCAGATGTGAGCCACACGGGCAGAGGTTTGAAATCAAGACAGCTGAACTGCCAAAGGTACTTTTGGAGTTCACGTTCAGCCGTTTGGATGAAACGTAAACTGACTTCACGGGGAAGCATTCAAGTGGAGTTTTTCATCCCACGTGTGATCTTGCCCTATTTATTTATTGACTTTTACTTCCAAGCCTTACCTGGATCTGGCATTTCCCTTGGCACCCTCAAAGAGGTCCGGATCGTTATTGGCCCGTGTGAAGCACGGTGATGCGGGGATTACAGAAGAAGTTGGTTGCAACTTTTCAGTAGTGAGCACATTAGTCACTTTTGAAGGGAGAATGTGAAGGTATTGTTTGTGTTTAAAGTGTTTGTTTTTCTAAGCACAGATGCCTTAGCAACTGTACGTGAAGACAGGTTTATTTCGGCAGAATTTGTGGTAAACAAGGGTGTTCGTTTATGACCAGGCGATGGTACGTGGAATGGTCTCGTTTGCAATTCACAGGCATGATATAACCAGGCCACGACCTTCCTGAGAGAGAGTTTGCCACTGTGTGTTTCCCTAAGGTGATTCCTGCTGCAGAGTACCAGAGGTACACTGGTAGGCGTCCTCGCTCTGCCTCATATAGGGACAGGCGGGCACCCTGTGGTCCAGAGTGCTTTGGGCTGAACCTTGGGTCCTGGAGGCAGGCCTTCGAGAAATGGCCCATCAGGGTAGATCAGGAGCCTCAGGAAGCAGCCTGGGCCCGGGGAGACCGAGATGTCCCCGATAGCCCCCTTTGAACCGTTACTTTGGTGTCTCCTGATTCTGGTTGTTTTTTATGTTTATCCAGAGTCAAGTTTGGCAACTTATTAGCAACCAGAGAGATGTTTCTGTTGACCAGATGTTGCCTGAGGTGCTCATTAAAAATGCAGATTTCTGAGTCCAACCCCATGCTTTCCTGAACCCGGCTGGCTCTCCGGATCCTGGGGCCTGGGAACCTGCTTATCCCTCCCAGCTCCAACGACCTCCACCCAGGTTCTTAGGCAAATCCTATTATCCAGGGCCATATTTTCCAATGTTCCTTGATAAGGGTCACATGATGCTCTTACTAAAAATACAAGTTCCTGGGCCCCATCCCGGAACCACTGAATCAGGATCGCCAGAGGGGTGGGGCCTGGGAAGCAGGGAGAACGGAACCTAGTATTCCAGAAAACTTCAAATCCTAAGGCCAAAGTTGCCTGCTGGAAACCATCAGAGGGAAGAAACCAAGCCCCATCCGTGCCTTTGAAAGACTTTGCATCTGTTAATTAAAACATAAAACCAGCATGGGGAATTCCCTGGCGGTCCAGTGGTTAGGACTCGGTACTTTCAGTGCCAGGTCCGGGTTCAGTCCCTGGTTGGGAAACTAAGACCCTGCAAGCCATGCAATGCAGGAAAAAAAAAAAAATTCCAAACAAAACCAGCGAAAGACTGAGGACGACCCAGGGTCTTTGGGCCCCAGGCAAGTCACATCGGAAATTTTCATAAGTTACTTTTACCTGTCCCATTTCTAAGAACTTCTGAAGCTTTCTAATTCTGCTAAGTTGAAGTCAGGATCTAAAATCAGTCCTTATTCTCCTGGTTAAAAGATTAGGGGCAACTTTAAATTTATTTTCTTTTCACGAATTATTTCAAAAAGTATGTTTCGTTTGCTGTGATTCTTCAAAAGCAAGCATCGCTTTTTATGCTTTTAAAGGAAAAAAATTTTTCTACACCTGTCATCTCTCGTATCTTCTGATGTCTTCGACTTCATCAATATGTAAACCGTGAGCTTCTAAGTTTATTTTCTTTAGCTAATACTATCACAGTTAACCTTTTTTTTTTTTGTGAGACCTCTGACATGTGGTTGATTATTGGTTTCTTAATTTGAAGATTTATGGGTGGCAAAATGCTGATTTTTCTTTTAAAAGAATGTAAACCTGAGAGACAAAACACAGAATTGTATATACCTGAAAAGAGATGTCCAGGTCCCCTGTATCCTGCCGAGGAAATTTCATTGCATAAATGGGTTACTATTAGTTGATGGAAAAACTAAGTTAACTGGAATCCCCAATTCACCAATGGTGCCAGTTAACTGAGGTATTAGTGTCCTGTTTAAACTCTCAGAGCTATTAAATTAAATGGTCATGACACGAAACCTCAGAAAAGTCTTATTGTTGTCTAGAAAGATTGTGTACAGGTGTTACTAGCCTGCTTTAGAATAAAAAAGGCTTCAGTATTCTCAAAAATCATTTCCTCTCCTGAGGAAACGCACCATAGTAAAATAGCCTTCTCCAGGGCGGTAATTGCTGGCTTTCCGCTTCAAAAGAAAAATCCTTGAATGTTATTCAGGTTGCAGTTTCCATCAGACTTTTCTGAATAGATGATAATAATTTTGTGTTGGATTAATAAAATAATTCCAGAAAATAAAAGGAACCGTAACCCCTACAGACAGAAGTTGTGGGAAACATCTAGTTGCTTAAGAACATCGTTATTAATTTTAAAAGATGAGTACAGCTGAAGCTTAGGAAGTGAAAAGCGTATATTCTATCCATTATAAAAGCTCTACATTTGAAGCTGGTCTGGTGAATACTTTTCTTGCGTTTACACTTTTAACACCATGAAATGAAAACTCTGAGAATTCTGTTTCAAACACAGAAGGTTGACTATTGATCGAAAGGAAAAAACCTCCTTCAGTTAAGAAAAGTCATTTCTCTTTATCCACAACTTGTTGTCAGAGTAAAAGATATTATTTGATGGCAGCGGGTTTAGAAGTTACTACAGGCAGTCATGTGAGCTTCATAAAATACATTCTCTCAGATGCTGATCACCCGGGGTCACGTTCCATTTGGGGGTCTGACTGTGCACCCCTTTTTCCCTATTGAGGATACCTGTCTGATTTCCTGGACTACCTTATCCCCTGACACCCCTAAGTAGTTTCTACATCAAGCACCTAAGCTCTCTTGCTTCAGCCTGTGCTGGTTGGTGTCTTAGACATCCCTTAGGAACATGCAGTTCTTTATTTGGGTAAAGAAAGACAGATTCATCTCTATAAAGCTACTTTCTCATTTCATGTATTCAAATTTGCATTTCCTCTCCGAATCTCTCGTTTACCTGGGTAGGCTGCCATAGGTGAGCCAGGGGATCTCAGCTCTGCTCTTCTTGGCCAGAGAAGTTGGCCAGAGGCATGTGGAATAGAGAAAACAGCTTTCCTCTGGCTGACCTTTCTTCCTTTTTTTTTTTATAAATTTATTTTTGGCTGCATTGCTGCATGCGAGCTTTCTCTAGTTGCGGCGAGCGGGGGCTACTCTTCGTTGCAGTACGCAGGCTTCTCATTGCGGTGGCTTCTCTTGTTGCGGAGCACGGGCTCTAGGCATGCGGGCTTCAGTAGTTGTGGCTCGCAGGCTCTAGAGCACAGGCTCAGTAGTTGTGGCGCACGGGCTTAGTTGCTCGTGGCATGTGGGACGTTCCCGGACCAGGGTTCGAACCCATGTACCCTGCATTGGCAGGCGGATTCTTAACCACTGCCCCACCGGCTAAGCCCCCGGCTGAACTTTCTTCACACTCTGATCAACAGCTAAGTCTAAGGATCAGGGAAATGTGGTGGATCGTTACGTTAATAAAACAGACACCTGGAGACACTTTCATTAATTTAAAAAAAGGATAGGGCTTCCCTGGTGGCGCAGTGGTTGAGAGTCCGCCTGCCGATGCAGGGGACACGGGTTCGTGCCCCGGTCCAGGAAGAACCCACATGCCGCGGAGCGGCTGGGCCCGTGAGCCATGGCCGCTGAGCCTGCGCGTCCGGAGCCTGTGCTCCGCAACGGGAGAGGCCACAGCAGTGAAAGGCCCGCGTACCGCAGAAGAAAAAAAAAAAAAAGGATAGCTTCCAATTACATGCCTTCCTGTTGAAAACTTTCTTACCAGGCTTTAAAACAATGTAATGTTTGAAGGAATGTAATGGAATGAATGTGCGTAGCCTAGGATGTCAAAGAGGAGGAATTACAGTGAGAAAATATCAAGTACCAACCGAAATATTCTTAAATGTACAAAAACGTACAGTAAATGTGTGGGAGTCTTGGGGTAGAGGGGAGAAAAGGGGGAAGCAGCGTGGGGCTTAGTTTCTGATGCGAGTGTGGGCAGGACCCCAGAGAGGGCTGTGCCAGGGGAAGGGGGTGGAGCTCTACCAGCCATCTATGCGAGACCCGTGCCTGAGCCTTTTTACCACTGTTCAAATCGCCCCAACAGACTGTCTGCTTCATATTTGCCAGCCTTAAAGTAGACTGTCGGTCCGCCTCCAAACGCCCCACCAAAATAGGGAATTTCCCCGTTACTGGCGAGTCCAACAGACAAGTTTTATATAATCCCAGTGGAAGAAAAGCAAATATTATGCTGTCAAAACTTGCTTGAAATAATACCCAAGATGTCCAGAACCAGGCTCGTGGTCTTCTCCAGCCCTGCGCTTCTTTCTCTGTTTTCTAATTTGATGAGCAAGACCACCAAGTGCTCAGCTGCTCCAGCCAAATCCTCAGGAGTCGTGGCTGGCTCTTCCCTCCCGCCCCCCTGCATCCAATCTGATGCCCGGCCCTGTCGATTCTGCCTCCTGAGCGTCTGTGGAAAAGCCGTGCACGTTTCCTGCAGATACCTGCCGTCCTCTGGGTCCCTCCTGTTGTTTCCTGACCCATCTCCCCGTCTCCCTCCCAACCTACCCTTCACACACTGAAGCCAGGGCGCGCTTTGGAAACATGGGAACTTGCTTTTCCCAACCACCACTTCTCTCCAAGGAAACCTTTCAGAGACTCTCTCCATTGCCCGGATTCCTCGTGACGACACTCAGGGCCCTCTGTGACC
Organism: Grampus griseus; assembly: GCF_964374135.1. Lineage (NCBI taxonomy): Eukaryota > Metazoa > Chordata > Mammalia > Artiodactyla > Delphinidae > Grampus > Grampus griseus. Next base: position 45,095,515 of record NC_139014.1, read on the forward strand.
CACTGTTCCCTCATCTCCTGCACGTGCGTGAGCGCACACACACACACACACACACACACACACACACACACACACACACACACACACACACACACACACACACACACACACACACACACACACACACACACACACACACACACACACACACACCCCTCTGCAGCAGCAGATGTCGGGTGATGATGGTTTGTGCCTCCACACTGATTGCCTTAGACATGTTTCTTCACCTGTCTAAGCCCTGGTTTCCTTACCTGCAAATCAAGGATGGTCCTGGTGGCCTCGCAGTAATCTGGCAGATTCCTGAAGCGTCTGTCGCTGTTTTTATTGTAACCGAATTAAATGTTTATATTGATTTGGAGAGAGGGGCCATGCACACGGCATGGGATCTTCCCATCCAGGCATACGATTGTGGCTCCTTTATTCGAATCTTCCTTTCATGTCCCCTCAATGTTACGGCATTTTCAAGAGAGCAGTCCTGTCCATTTTTACGAATTTCTTTGTCCTCTGTTTATTAGCTTAGTTATTAACCAGCTTTCTTCATTGTGTTTTCTGACTGGCTGTGACTGGTTCATTACGAAAGGGTTGGTGTCAGTCTCTTTGTTAACTGGCCTCGTTCCTTTAGTTCATGTAGGTTTTCTGTTGGCTGTTTAGTAATTTGCAGGTTAGGCGTCCTCCTTTTCTGCAGGTGATCATTTTGTCTCCTTTAGTTCTTGAAGGGAAATCAAGGAACAGGTGTGGTTAGGCTTTGAATTCACGGTTAAGAGGAGGGTTGACTTGGGCAGCAAAGGGCAACTGTTGACCCTGGGTAGTTCCGGAGCGGGGGAGACAGCAAGGCATCCACGACAGGCTAGTCTTTGTTTTTTTTTTTTTCCGCCGCACCACACGGCTTGCGGCATCTTAGCTCCCTGACCAGGGATCGAACCCCGGGCCCTCAGCAGTGAGAACGCAGAGTCCTAACCACTGGACTGCCAGGGAAGTCCCACGGTAGGTTAGTCTTGAACCGGGCAACTGGCTGTGGAAGCAGAGAAGACGGTGTGGAAGTTGTGTTGTCGGTATTCTTAGGTCTTTCTGTACTTCTGTACAGTCTTAACCTTATTGCAGACCTTTTACCATGACCATTGGACAGTCAAACCTGGGTTCATGCCCAAGGCCCAACACCCAGGAACCTTGAAGCCTTAGATACATTGCTTCACCTTTCCGGACTTCGGGTTCTGTCACCGTCAGCATTGTCGTCACGATAATAATATCAGTTGACAGGGTTGTTACGGGGCTTTGCGTGTCGTACAGAAGACGGTGAGCGGGGTGCCTGGCACACGGTAGACCCTCAGCCGACGCTCCCCGTGGCTGCTGCCGCCCCGTCCTCATCAGATCGAGGCAGAGCCAGACTTCCCCTCCGGTCCCCCTTCTCCGGCCCTCGTCCCTCGTCCCTCGTCTGAGAAGTCCCTAAAGCCGGAGTCCCCTTCCCCGCCCCCACCCGTCCTAACCCCCTCCTGCGGCTGCTGCCCTGCCCTCACCTCCCAGGATCTTTCCTCTCTCAGCCTCCCTCTGGCCTCTCACCCTGTAACTATCGCTGCCTTGCCGACCAAGACCATCTTCTGAGCTCCAGGTCCAGCTGCTTATTTGGTATCTCAGTTCAAACCGCTCTGCAGTGTATCGAACCGACCCCGCCCCCAGTTTCCTCTGTCTCAGTAAACGATACCACTGACCCAGTTATTCAAGTAGAAATCTTGTTTCCTCTCCTTGTGCCATCCCAGCCCCCTTTCTCATCAACAAGGAAGCCCTGATAATCCTGTTCTAAAGTGTATCTCCGACCCCTCCACCTCCACTGCCGCCACCCCATTCCCCCTCACCGTATTGCCTGGGTGCCGTGATAGTTCTCTCGAAAAGGACGTGTTGGCTTTACTTGTCCCTCGAGACTGGACCCTCCCGTCCAGTCTCCACACAGTGGTGTAAATGTCTGTGTAACGTAAATGACATATCACTGCTCCCTGCTTAAACCCATCAGTGGTTCTCCTATAAAATCCAGCTCCTTGCCGTGACCCCCAAGGCCCTACAGAACTTAGCTCTTGGTTCCGTCACTAAACTCATCTTGATTTCTCTCCTTCTCATTGGCCAGCCTAGCTACTGCGGCTCTCTTTCCACTCTGTGAAATCCCCAGGTGCTCTGTGCTCACTGCTCTCTCCAACTGGAACGGTCTTTGCCCAATTTTTAAGACTGAATCCATAACTTTTAGGTCACCAGAAGGAGGCGCTGCAGTAAAGCAGTTCTGATCCTAGCACCTTGTTTGTTTGTTTCCTTAGCACTTATCCATGGTTTGTAATTGTCTCATTGTGTGATCATTTCCATCTGTCTCCTCCATTAGCACGTAAGCTCGGCAGCGCCAGGTATCACGTCTGTCTTGACCGTTGTTGTATTCCCAGCATCTGACGTGGTATCCGGTACAGTGTAGGTTCGTGATGGAGGGAGGACGACTGGCTTCTCCTGTCTTTGCTCAGCCGAGACCCGGTCATGAGCCACGTTAAGTCCTGCCCTCGCTGGCCTACAGCAGCTCTTCCTTCTCTCCAGAAAGCTCCGTGATTTCTCATTTGAGAAATAGTGGTTAGGGATATTCTCCAGAGTGACAAGGAAGTTAACCAGAAAAGAGTGTGCTCTTCATTCACCTTAAGTCACAAAGACTTTAGTCCTGATTATACCCGCAGACCCTGAGAACCTGGATTTGAAATGGGGGTGGATGTTAAAAGGTGACTCTGATGAAAACCAGTTTTGTTCATGTCTTAGATATCTCACTGATGGCCTAAAAAGTCGAATTTCAAAAGGGACAGAAAGCCTTCCAGCCATCTTGTTGGTGACCCAAAATGTTTCAGCTAGAAATGTATTCCTTTAGTCAAACTCCGTCCTTTGTTTAAAGTGCATGTATCTTTAGCATGAGACATCAGTATATAGTAATTCAAACTTCTGTTCTTTGGGAGATCTTTTGGTTGGGGGAAACAAACAGAATCACTGACATTATCACAATAATAAATCCAGGTGAGTTTATCATAAGGACCTGGGTTACTATTGTTAGGAAGAAAGGCAGACCTGGGGAGCCTGTATTACTCCGGATTTCCTAGTGTAGCTCCAGAGAAGAGAACCTGTTTCCCAACTCAGCTTCATGTGCTGGGCTAAAGTGGGTTAGGGGCTGCTGGCCAGCCCGTGAGTTGGCTGACCTCTCTGTATGCCCATGCCACCGTGGTTTGATGTGTGGGAGCATGGGGTGTACACAGCTGACTTGGGCTACCCTTCCACCAGAGCTTTGGTCTAAACAGATCCTATTTGAAGGGGCTCTCGGCACACCAGGAAACTTGTCTGGTAAATCCACAATAAAAGAAAAAGTGAATGTTTATCGTGCACTTACTGTGTTGCAGATACTCTTCCCAGGGCATTATATATACTACTCTGAATCTCATTTTACGGGTGAGACCCAGACTGGTTAAGTAGCTTGCCCGTAATCACACAGATGGGAAGTGGAGTGGCCAGGATTTGAACCCAAGCAGTGTGGCTCTAAAGCCACGGGCTTAACTGTCCTTCCGTGTCACTGACACCGTGGGTAGATACAAGGAGATATGGGGCACATAAATGGGGAAGGGTGGGCAAGGCAGAATGACCAGGGAGAGGGCACTGAAGGAGGAGGCCTGGTGATGCTATGGTTAAGAATCCACCTACCAGTGCAGGGGACACGGGTTCAATCCCTGGTCCAGGAAGATCCCACATGCCGTGGAGCAACTAAACCCGTGCTCCACAACTACTGAGCCTGTGTGCCACAACTACGGAAGCCCGTGCATCTAGAGCCCGTGCTCCACAACAAGAAAAGCCACTGCAACAAGAATCCTGTGTACCTCAATGAAGACCCAACACAGCCAAAAATAAGTAAATGAAAAATAAATAAATTTATTTTAAAAAAGGAGTAGACAGAGGGTAGTGGTGGGTCCCGGCGTCATGGGGTCAGGCCTCTGTTGAGGAGTGACAGGGGAGGAGTTCAGCCCAGGAGGTCAGAGCTGAGGTCCCCGCAGATGCCTGCAGTGAGAGTGGGCTGTACTGAGGAAGAGACCCCGGGCATCTGGGTCAACCATTCAGTCCTGATACGCTGGAGTAAAGAGGATGTCTGATCACCAGAAGCTGAAGAAATGGACGTTGTAAACAGCCCATTGACTGTAACAGTCAAGTAATGAAGGTTTTGGTGGTTCCTGACCTAGGGACCTTATAGATAAATTGTTGTGCTTTAGAGGACTTTGAACAATGTGGATCTCATGCATAAATTTGTTTTTGTTTTCCTTTGGACACTTACTGGCAGAAGTGATGAACAAAGCAAAGCTGGTGTCAGATCCCTTCTAACGCGTTGGTCGAGACCTTAACGTCATTCGGTCCAGCGGCAGGTGTGACACATCTGAACAGGAAGGCATTTCTGTCCTATAACAAAACCCAGTTAGGTTGAAATGCAAAACGGTAGAGTGACAAAGTGACATCAGTGGGCAAGTTTGACAATATTAATGAGAAAAGTTACTCTCTTGCCCGACCTTCTCGTACAAAAGTCTCACGAGCAGCCACTCGCGGTCGTTTCCCCGGAGCCAGCGTGAGGCCGTGAGGATGAACGTGTGGGCTGTGGTTCATTTAGTCTAGTCTTACGTTCGGTGCCCGAATTCAGCAGGAACAGAACAGCGTCTCATATCCAGAAAACTGTCCGAAGGGACCCCTTGGAGCAGATGGCAGAGGCTGCCAGACGGCACACAGGCCGCCTGGAGGTCCAGCCACGTGAACCCCCAGCGGCTCCGCGGCCGAGCCGCTGAGGTTTCCATCGTGAGCTGAACGGGGCCCCGCCCAAGCAGAAAGGCCTCAGGCCAATTACGCAACTAGCCAAGAGCCTCTGGCGGCCTCCGCATTTGTTTAGATAAAACTTGAAATCATCAGCGAGCTCTTGAGCCAAAGTCTGTCTCTGTGAGGAGAAAGTCAGACTGTGTAAACCTGCCTAGCGCCGCGCTGTGTGGCCTCCTCGGGACAAGTCCCGCCACTCCACCCCCAGGGGCGGGAGCAGCGTCGTCCTTAGGGAGACCTCTGGCTGTGTGTGGCCTGGTGCGGTCCTCACTGGCGGGAGGAAGGGTCACACTGAGGGTGGCCACCGGAGCCGGACCCAGTGGCCCGGCTGCCTTAATCTCACTGCCTGCCCGGGCCCCGTCCCCAGCCCCACGTCAAGCCCCACCCCGCCCTTGAACCTGTAGAGGGGACGCTGATTGGCGGAGACTGGAGCTCAGGAGAGAAGGGGCGCTGCTAGCCTCTCCTTTCCAAGAAGATGACCTTTTGGACCCAGAAAGGGTAACTGGGCTCCAGCTGCCTTTATTCAAGGTGCTCAGAGTGCTTCCCACGTATCTCGTTTATCCTCATGATGCCCCCGAGAGGTAAGTTTGTTTGAGATTTCTGCACAGTTATGATTATGCCTATAGATTCGAGTTCCTGGCTCCATGTCATTCTAAACCTGGAGTCTCATCCCCATCTCACTTTTCCTAACATAACTAAACCCTTCGGGGAATGAAATGTCTCAGGCCTTAGCCTAGCCAAAGGGTGATTTTTCTCCCCCTCCCTTTTTTTGTTGTTGTTAAGTTTGATTTATTACTTCGCCTTCTAGCCAGGCTCAATGGATGGTCAGAATATTATAAATAATGTGGATTGAAAAGATCGTGCTGAAATGTTTATTGCATTCTTAGAGCACAGGGGATGGCGTGGAGAGCGTGGCCGTGGGGAAGGAGGGGCGTGAGGAGGGGGTGGGAAGGCAAATCCTGTCCTGAGGCCGTGTTGGTGTGTCCACAAAAGACAGCACTCTGACGGGAAGGCTCGTATATTGCAAGCCGGCAATCAGAATGCAGAACTGTTCCAGCGGGTGTAAAGAATATTCCTCAAGAATGCCAGGACCATAAGGAACTAATCATTAGATGTCCCCCCCTCATCTCCTCACCCACAGTTCTCGAAGGGGGCTGCTAACACAGCAGCCACCATGCTTTGTAAGTAGCTCCCCAGCATCCCGGCTTTGGGGCGCCCTCCAGGATGGGGCAGCTGTGTGTGCCTGAGAAAGTGCCTCCTTTGACTGATTCAGCATCCAGTGCTTTAGCATCTTGAATCTCTGTCCTTCGGGTCCACTAGAGATACAAATGTTATCCGAGGTCAGGACCCGCCCACACACGGGAAATTAATGCCACATCGGCCCATTGGCATCCAGTGATCACATGTGAAGCTGAAGTCACACCAGGCTCTTCTTCCTCTCTTGGGCCTTTCCTCAGGTTTCTGTGAAGAAGGAGGGTCGAAGCTCCTTAGCAGTTAACGCCATCTGGGTCAACCTGATTCTAGATAGAAAAGTCTGGCAAACCAGTGAGATGGTGCTTTGAGTTGTTCTCTATTCTGAGCAAGGTCGTCTTTGGGCCACTCCAGGGGTGGTCCCACAGATCCCAGAACGTGGCGCTCTCTGTCAGGAGGAAAGGAGGCCGAGTAATATTGGTGCGGGACTGTGGGCAAGTGGGACTGGTGTGTCAGATACATCCCAGGCTGCGCCCCTTCTCCACGAGGCTGTGTGTCGTCAGCTGGGCACCCCGACCCATCATCTTTGCGGTACCCAGAGAAAGCCATGGCTCTTCCTGTGCTGTTAACAGATGACACTTGATTTTGTGGTGTGGAGAACTTCCAGCGAGCTTTTAATCCTGATCTCTAAGCCAGCGGTTCTCAAATGTGAGCGCCGGAAGAATCACGTGCGGGGCTTGTTCACATCCAGCTTCCCACCCCCCGCCCCCCCCCCCCCGCCACCAGAGACCCAGACTCAGTAGGCGCAGGGTGGGGCCCCTGAAATTGCATTTCTAACCAGCTCTCGGTGATGCTCCTGAGAGCACGCCACGAGTGGCCCTGCTCTAAACAGAAGCGCAGCATTTCCAGCGTTAGGGAGTTTTTGGTAATAACTCTCTCAGGAATATCTACAAATGGCAGCTGAATAAAAGTTCCAGGGCATGAAGGAAACGCGAACTGGGGCTGTTCAGTGTGAAAGAAAGAGGGTCCACTTGGTTGAAAATTGAGTCGGAATCATCTGTGTTGAAAGAAACCCATGAGCATCTGGTAAAATCCCAACATTTCACCAAAATGTACCTCTGTTCATTTACTTGAAAGATAAGTATAGGATCTGTTCTCTCCTAGAAGTTTGTATTCAGATCACTGACCACTAATGGGCAATATATTGATTTTGAGTTTGGCAGTACCGACTGTACTTACTTGTACCCCCTTGGAGTTCTTTAGAACCAATATTCTATAATAGCCTGTTTTATTGAGTTTATACCCTTTCATGCATTCATTCACTCATTTCTTTTCAACACACGTTGATCACTTACTATATGCCAAGTACTGTTGTAGCTGCTAAAATGTCCACGTTAGCTACCACCAAGTAAAAATGCATTTGAAATCCTTACTACTGACGCTTAAAACACCAAGCAGTATTTGAATCTAAACAGTGAGGTGCTATCCAGTCAACCGAAAACAAAAATGCGTACGTGTCGAGCACGTGTTAAATGACATCTGTCCTGGGCATCCGTGGGTAGCATGCTGGGGACACAGACATGGAAACACAGGATCTGTCCTCTCAAAGCATTTCAGACCATCAGGGAGGTAAACCCTGAACCCAATCAGTTGTTCATTTCCCCAAGTATTAAGTCTATTTCTCTAAGGCACGTGTTCGATATGCAGGAGCCCCCCAGGAAAAGCGGTCCCCAGACCGCCTTGGGCACGGGAGAGGTGGTGTCCCTGGGGGAGGGGACGGTTTTGAGCTGAGGCCCAGCACCGGTGTCGGGGTGCCGGCGGCGTGGAAGGCGGCGGAGGGCTCCGAAGCGATGCGAACGGTCCCTGCCAAGGCGCGGAGGTGTGAGCGAGGGCGGCATGTTGAGTGAGAGGCCAGGGTGGGAAAACCGGATCGTTTCTTTGAGAGTGTGTCAGAATTCCACTTTTTTATTTTGCTTTGAAATGATTTCTGAAGTATCTGACAGACCATGTTGCACGCAAGCCAACGAACATTTCAAAGCCAAATCCGACATTTTGAATGGCCTCTTCTACTTCTTTTCAGAAGAGTGGAGAAGGAGAAGTTGATGACATCATTTCAGTATTGTCCTCAAACACCTTTTATCATCTGCGCTCACAACACACAACTGAAAGGCAGACACCCTGTGTGTTTGTGGACAGTGTGTGAGAGGCAGACACCCTGTGTGTTTGTGGACAGTGTGTGAGAGGCAGACACCCTGTGTGTTTGTGGACAGTGTGTGAGAGGCAAACACCCGGCGCTGGCCTGAACACACTCGTGACACTCCGTGGCCATCAGGGTGCCTTTCTGTGGACTGCAGTTTTGTGGTCTCCTTAAGCCCCTTACACCCTGACCACCTTCAGAGGAAGAAAGAAGGCAAGGACTTGTACCTGGATTCCCGGGCTCCTGGGTTCCCTTATCCTTGAGAGGGCCTTGGGCCACATGTCGTAGGCCACCCCTGCAGGCCGGTCCTTAAGATGAGCCGGTTCCCAATCTTTGGGCTCTACCGCCCTGAATCCTGGGGCCTCAGATACTTCTGTTCATTCTTCTTGCCAATAGAATCCTTGCTCAACAGTTTTTAGGCGGACCGTATTCTAGAACGTATGGCTGGGAATCTTGCCCATTTGTTTGTTTTTTGAGAAGTCGGATCTTTTCTTTATTTTTGGCTGCATTGGGCTGTGTTGCTGCTCACGGGCTTTCTCTAGTTGCGGTGAGCGGGGGCTACTCTTCGCTGCGGTGCACAGGCTTCTCACTGCGGTGGCTTCTCTTGTTGCGGAGCACGGGCAGTAGTTGCAACAACTACAAGTAGTCTTAGTAGTTGTGGCTCGCGGGCTCTAGAGCGCAGGCTCAGTAGTTGTGGCGCACGGGCTTAGTTGCTCTGCGGCATGTGGGATCTTCCCAGACCAGGGCTCGAACCCGTGTCCCCTGCATTGGCAGGCAGATTCTTAACTACTGTGCCACCAGGGAAGTCCCGCCTGTTTTTGTTTTTCAGTCGGCTCATTGGTGACCTCATTGACCCTGGGCACCTGTCAGAGCTGCATAGGGGCTTGGAGGGCACCAGTGACCACCCCGTGTGTTCACGTAGGAACCCATGGTTTCCTGCCTCACTGACAGTTGGCACTACTGAGATGGCGCCTTCCATCTGTGAAGGTCAAGTTTTATGGCTCCTCAGATGATACACTGTCCTTAGAAGGATGTCTTGGTCGTGAAGAATGTTAGAGAACAGTCCTGGGTGGAGGGGGCATCGTTGCAGGGGTCCCCAAGACGGCGGCAAGGGCACCTTCACTCCACAGAGTGAAGAGTCCTATGGTGAGACTGTGCCTTGGGTGTGTGAGCTCTGCATCCCGACCGGTCCTGGGTATTTCCTACATTGAACTGCAAGCCCGCTGCTGCTTTGGGGAAGGGGCCCTTTTCCATGACCCAGTGCAGAGTGGCTCCCAAGTCTTTGTGGTCCTTACCCCACCCATCCTGGTGATGCCCGTGGGCTCACAACTCTCCTTCTACTAACGAGAAGCTAGCAGCTGACCCGGGTGCTGGATAGTTTCCACCCCATCCCTGCAGCCACGCATCTCACTGCAGCGATAATTCATTCAATTCACGCCCCAAAGCTGAACGAGGAGGCCGTTGGGGCGCTCTGGGTGGAAGACGCACATCCCTTCTGATAGAGCGAATATGACTTACATTTTATCGAAGAGCTCTTAATCTATTATTTGTTAATAAGTGTATTTTTCTGTTTGTGCATATAGGCATGCACGCTGTTGGAGAATTTTGCATGAGCGTAAATTTCAAAATCTGTTTTCCTGGTAGATTCTCTGAAGAGTGACGTAGAGAAGATTTTCAAGAATGGTGTGGGAGCCGTATGTGGGTCTCCCTGAGTGGTCATGCCTGAGGGCAGGTGGCTGGCCACATACCCCTTGGAGGCCCCTTTCTCCTGCGTGTTGGTGGCGTGCATTGGTGGGGGGATGTGGACAGCACTGGAGGCTTCAGGGGTCACGGACGGGGCAGGCCAGAGGGCCTTCTGTCCAAAGGTTGAGGACCATGAGTGCCACGTTTGTAGCGAAGGCAGTCTCCAGTAGGTGACAACAGCAACTAGTGGCAATTGAGAACATGCCGTGGGCCAGGTCGCGCTTGTTGCGTCTCCATGACAACTCGGGGAGCTCAGGGTTAGCATTCTCCTGATTCCAGGCTCAGAGAATTGGGTTCCTTCCCCAAGCGACAGAGCCGCGATTTGAACGCAAGCCATCTGGCGTCTCAGCCCACGTGCAGCTCCGGCTGTTACATTCTGCGGCCTCCCAAGGAGGGAAAGCGTGTGTTCACGCACACGCGTGTACACGCTCGTCTTCCATCCCTTTGCTGCACCACTGGGAAGTGACACGCACGGTGCTGGGGGGTAATGGAACAGAGAGCTTACGATCACTTAGCGGTGATCACTTGAAAGCAGGGGTGACCGTCAGATCACAGTAGGGCTCGTTTTTCTGCCTCGATGTTGGGGATGGGCTTCACAGCCAAACTGAGGAACCAGGACATATGTTCTGGTTCTCTGGTAAAAGACTCGGCTCTTCAAGCTAAAGGACCACGTCTGCTGCTCTCCTCAGCCCTTATTTTTCTTTCCTGCCACGGCTCTTAGCAGTCGTCTTCCTTCTGCCCTCCCCACTGTGGCTCTTGGTTATATATAGTCCCTGTCACCTTGGGGGCCAAAGGAATGCTGAGACTAGGCAGGGGGCCGATACGGCCTCCAAGACACAGAGTGACTCTCCACCCAGAGCCCCAGGAACAGTGCTAGCCATCCCCACGTCAGCCAAAATGGATTGAACCGGCTCCTCCCAAACTTTGGGTGAAATTTTGTGTCTACTCTGTCATCCGATTCCTACCACCACCCCCTGGCTTCCTCTCGACTTCAGCCCCCAGCTGGTGGCCAGCACTCTGTAAAGTGAGAGGGCCCCTGGTCAAGGCAACAGCCCTCTGTTTAAGAAGCACACTTTCCACTGGGGCATGGAATTGTCAAAACCGGCCCCCCGAGGACGCTTGGCCACCCAAGCAGCAGTGCGCTGCCTCGTCACCCGGACCGCACTTCCCCGCAGACCAAGCAGTGACGGAGCACACTGGCCGGGGTCCCCCTGCCCTGGCAAGTCCTTCCTCTCCAGCTCGCCTTTTCTACACTCCACAATAAGTCCCCTTTCTGTTTCCACTTGTCATTACATCACCCTTCATTCCAGCAAACTCTCGTCATGTGTTATTTCTAACCTTACATATTATTAACATTCAGGGATAGCAGTTTCCTGATGCCATGTAGGAAGGCACCTTAATCTCACCTGCAATGTGTTTCCAGATCCCACCGTGGCCGGTTTCTGGAAGGTATCAGTACCCCCTCCCCCATGTGCTCCTGGAAGCTGAGGGAGAGGAGAGTGTGCCTTTGAGCCCCCCCTTAGCCTGTAGGATAGGAAGGGATGGGCTGTGTTCCCTTTCTAGCACTTAACCCCTTCTAGCTTTGGGGTTTGGTCTGTCTTCAGCTGCTGCGCCGACACACACACACACACACACACACACACACACACACTCACACTCACACTCACACACACACACTCACTCTCACATAGCAACTCAGTGAAGGCAGGAACGTCTGTCTGTCTGTCTTGTTCGTTGCTGTATCCCCAGTGCCTGGTACCCTGCACATGTTCTATCAATGTTTGTTAAATAAATCAGAAGCCGAGAGAGAGAGAACCCAGAGGGCATCGGCGTTGTTTCTGCTTTCCTCGCCAAATCGGGAGCAGGGACCATCTGTTTCATTTGCGGATTAAACACTGACGGAGCCGGCTCCATGTGTAACGTGTATAAAGGGTACCCGTGCCCAGCAGCAGTAATGGTGGCACAGGTGGCTCTTGTTAGGACTGTGGTGGCAGGAACAATGTGTGCTCGCCTGGGACCTGCTGGATCCAGACGGCCCGTGGGCCCTACACGGTGTGTCTGGGGAGGAGGGGTCCCCAAGGGGGAGGCTCTGAACACCTAGTTCACCCCATCCACGGTGTCCTTGTTAGCCTTGTTTACAGCGGGGCCTCTCCTGCCCTGCCCTTTGCTCTAAATACCTCTTGCCCGAGAACTTGAGGGCAGCTTTTCTTCCCTTTGATTCCTCGGGACATCTCTAGTGAATCAGAGGATACTTGCAAGGTGATAGGATATGTGCCTGTGAAAGGGAAGAGTTTGGTCTCTTAATGGTGACAGCTGTTTCAAGTGGGACCTCGGCCCATTCAGAGTAAGCTGCTAGATGCAGGACAAGACGGTAGGCTCCCGGGAGCTATGCCTCTGCACCGTCCTTCCAGCGCTTAGCCAGGAAGGCGAAGTTGTTCTCGTGTGACGCTGATACTTTTACAAATAATTAGAGACGAATAGTTGTTCTTGCTGATGGTATCTTTACTGAAGGATCTTGGTTACAAGTAAGGGGAAATGACTCTGGCTCGTTTAGGTTAAAGAACATGTAATTTATTTGAACGACGTTGGGTTACTTGCAAGAATCTAAGGGATGATGGGGCCAACCAAGTCTCAGGAAGGGTCAGAAGATGGGCAGGCCTGGGACCTTCCAGCCGGAGTTGGTAGAGTACCCCTCCGGAGCGTCCCCTTGACGGTGGCTGAACCCCAACTCTGTCAGTCCAAAGTCACAAAATTCCTGGAGAAGAAAGCCTGGTTCGCCTCACTGGCTCCACCGCTAGACCCACCAGCTGTGTCTGTAGGAGCAAGTTGAACAGCCATGGCCGCTGCTTCCTCCCCTGCCAATAATATGTTCCTTTGAGGTTTGAGACGCAGACACTCAGTTCACATCTACCACCGAGTAGCCTTTGCATCTTGGCCAAATGATTTGCTTTAAACAAAACACAGCAGATGGGTAAGCATTTGATGTATTGAGAAAACGTCCTCCTGATGGCCGCCTCTCCCTGCGTTTCTCTACCTGAGTTAGGACTTGAGCAGCAGCGCCTTCCTGTCACCTTGCCCGTTGTCCCTAATTGATGCCAGGTGATGCCTCCCAGTCCGTAGGGCCCAAACGAAGGGGTTTGCAATGGTGAATCCATAGCCTGACTGGAGCCACAGAAACCTTCTGATCCTTCATCGAGAGGGAACTGTCAGAACAAGGTGTCCATAACCGAGCTCCCGACCGTGTTTTCAGAGACACTTGAGTTTCTGCCAGACTCTCGCCGGGTTCACATTCCCAGGGGTACCAGTGCAGCACAGTGAGAGGGTGTTGCTTAGCGAATGTCGGTGCGCCGGAGAATTGGCATTAAGTGATTGACTCGACAACTCATAATCTGCTGATATGAAGGGTTATCTGCTTACAAGTGAATCCTGTTGAATTATGGCCGGGCAGTTGCCGGGCTGAACTTATCTCAGGGACGGGAAATGAGTAACGCTTTAAGAACAAAGATGGGACCTAGAAACTAGTCAGCACTTTCTGTGCAGGAAGCAACAGTAATGGCTGAGTTTTTACACAGCCCCTCCAGGGAACGGTGTCTTCTGCGGGGGGTTTTAGTTTTGTTTTGGGGAGGCAGGGGTGGGTCGATTTTCTGCCTTTCTCATGAGACCGGGAGACCCGTAAAGAGATGACGTGTATCTTTGCCCTGTCGGACCTGACCCGCAGTGAGGACTCAGTAGCTTGTGTTGAGTTTGGTTCTGGTGTGGGTAAATCTCACTCGCTTGGGCGGTGCCCTCGGCTAGGGCACTTGACCAGCAAGTCTGACCCCTCCGTTGGGACCTGATTTGCCCCGGGCCAGGGAGATGAGCTCTCAGGTCCTCATGCTGGGTGTCCACGAGCCGAGTGTCAGCCTCACCACTCCCACGGCTGTGACAGGGCCACCTGACGCCCAGCAAGGCCCTCATTCCTGGAGCCCAGACCCCGTGAGCCCGCCTTTCACTGGGCCTCCATCCGGCTCCTCTGCCCTGTCTCTTGCAGTCCTAATTCTTTTTAATTTCCTGTTTCTAGGCAAGTCCTTTTTCCCTCCTCCCCACACCTCCTCTCGGGTCACCCTCCCTGCTTCCTGCTGAGAACCGCGCTGCCTCTGGCCCCCAGATGTGTCTCTGCACCGCTCTCCTCCCCCCAGTCAGCTTCCTACTCTTCAGAGTTGCTTCTTGTCGAGTTTTTCTATTTACACAAAGCAGGACCTCCTGTCCGCATTGAAATGGGGTGCTCATCCGGGGCCTGGGCCCTCCGAGGACAGGGGGAGATGCCAGCGCCAGGAGGGTGCCTCTCCCCTTCCCACGTCACCCCAGCACAAATCCAGCCCAGGCACACTCAGGGGAACCAGGTTCATCCCTCCAAAAACTCATTTCGGAGAAGACCCCAGCTCTCACCCTCAGGAAGCTGGTACTTTCCAGAATGGAGGCAGTGTCAGCACCCGTGTGTGCCAGGCCCTTGGCCGGGGAACGTCACGTAACCCTCCCGCAGCCTGGGGACACGTGTGTCGGCCCTGTGGACGTGGAACACGGAGGCATCGAGCGGCCAGCTCGCACGGGCCAGCAAGGGGCCGGGCTGGGGTCGGCAAGTCCTCCCTGTGCCCGGCGCCGTGTGCGTAGGCTGTGACCTTGTCGAAAGGCAGAGACACAAACGCCGTCACAGACACATTCCGTCGGCGTGACATAAAGCCCTGGGAAAGTTAAGATCTGTGCAATTCCAGTTTTCTTTGTTTTCAGTCAGAACCGAAACACAGGCACATCCTAGGCATGTTCTTTGCCCTCTGATGGATTTCTCTGAGGGGCTGTGCCATCACGGCTGGCTCACAAGCCCTGGCATTCCCCCTCACGCGGCAGGACCTCCGAGGGCCCCCAGGTTGCCTCCTCCCACCCTGACGCTCCATCCCAGCCGGTCCTGCGGCTCCTCCCGCCCTCACGGGCTCTCATTCACCCCTGAGCCCCGACTTTCTCACGCAGAGACTGGGGGAAATTGTTGTTCTACCAGCTCTCTGCCCGACGGTGAGAAGAATATTGGGATCTGAGCACGTGTGCCCTGTGGCAGAACGGGAGCTCTGACGTTTGTACTTCTTGCCATGCTGTCATTTTCATCATCATCATCATCATTCGTGCCACCACAGCTAGAGTGTCCAGGCTCCCCGGCCCCCGAGTCCCGCTCTGCCCATCCCCCCGCGTGGCGGGATGTCTCCCGATGTTGGGCACGTCTCTGGAGCTCCCTTGGGCCCCTGCACACCGTCTGGGTCCCCCTTTGGGTGTGCTTTCACCGTCTCCCTCTGCTGCCGGCAACCCTGTCCTCAGCGCACACCCTTGCCCTGCCCTTCCTCCAAGGCCTTTCACATTTCACTTTCCCGTGGCTTCTCTCGCCTGGTGCCCACAGCCAGTGTTTCGCCCGGCACAGCCGCCCTTCCTGTGGCTAATAACCGACAGGGATGCTGCCAGATACTCGCGTCCCACCTTTCCTGGATGCCCCCGTCATCGCCCCCGGGCCTCGGCTAGAGATGGGCTGGTTCTCAACTAAATGCCACCCAGGCGTTCCCCTGTTTCTGACCCTCTTCCTTCTCTTCTGGAACGAATGGCTTTTTATTTCTGTTGTTAAGCCAGGGGGCCGGCTTGCTCATCGGACGCGCGCAAGGCACCGGTTGGGGGCCGTGGGTTGTACGGGGTCAAGATCACTGTCCTCACAGCCGCCATTTATGGAGCGCCAGTTATGATCTACAAGTTTTAGATCCTTCATTTTATTGAATCCTCGCAGCAAGCTTAGGAAGTTGGTATTTTTAGGCTTGTTCTACAGATGGTGGAACCGAACTCAGAGTTAAGGAACTTGCCTGACATTTCATAGCTAGAAAGTGGACATGTTTGAAGTCAGGTCTCCCTGAGTCCCCAAACCAGTGCCCCTTCCGCCACATCAGACCGCACGGTGCCTGCTTTTGGAGACCCTGTGACCTAAGGAAAGAAGCGTGAATAAGTAAGATAAGAATTGAAAGATGGAGGCCAGTCATTGGAGAGCAGTGGCCTGGCTGTGAGCGCCTCTCTGACCCCAGGGAGGCGAGGTCTCTGTGGGTGGAGAGGTCTCTGTGGAGGAAGTGGACTCCGCCCTGGGGTGGGGTGCGAAAGGGATGAGGGTGCAAGCAGAGGAGGCAGGATGATGGGTGGAAGGTCTGTTGAGGGGATGGGGGAGCCCGCTGGAGCCGCAGAGGAAGGTTTACCCGCCAGCGGAGAAAGGAGAGCCTGGCGGGATGGGCTGAGTGCCAGATAAGAAAAGAACCAGAATCAGCAAATCAGAGATGACTTTTGCACAGTATTTTGATGAAAGCACAGTTTGGGGAAAATTCAAATGTGGAACTGTGGTGTGAAATAGATTCACGAGCAGGGAGAGAACAGAGGCTGGTCTCCGCACTGTGTCTGTGCAAACGCGGGCCCCCAGCCCAGCCGAGTCGCCAGGTGGGCTGGAGGAAGGCGGCCCGTGCCCGCGCCCCGCGGCCGACTAGACGCAAACACGGCTCCCGAGTGGGCAGGTGTGGGCCGAGGGGTGAGCTCAAGGGAAACTGCCACTCTTCAGCCCTTCAGTTAGAAAGTCAGAATGTCAATATGTTCACCGTCTCTGCACGGCCTCTACTCTTTTCTCAGCATATTTGCCTAGTAAGGGGATTAAAGGGAACATTTACATGAACTTTTGAAAGCCAATATTCCAGTTTTGTCTCTTCTTCTGCGATTCCCTCCCTCAGCTCAGGAGCCTGCTGCAGAAAGATCTGTGTGATCAGTGAGAACCCGGTCAATACATACGCAAATGCCACGTATCGATGGGCACAGCTGGCGAAAACAGCTCGGGGGCCTTTCTTAAATGTCCTCTGTGGGTCCTCAGAGGCTGCGTGAGAGCTGTTTGTGGGCCCTGATCCTTCCAGTGTGAAGAACAAAGCAGACAATAGGAGGATATACAGTTTGGTTCCAAACAGCCAACCACAGCTGGCAGCCAGTATGGCTTTCCTTGTGATGAGCAAAAACCAGATAAAAAGGCTTCCATAAAACTGGCCTTTGTATCCCCCTCCCTCCCGCCACCTCGCCCCTCCATCCCACACTCCTCTCCCTCCCCTCCCCCTCCCCTCCCTCCCCTCCCCCTCCCCTCCCTCCCCTCCCCCTCCCCTCCCTCCCCCTCCCCCTCTCCCTCCCTCCCCCACTCCTCTCCCCTCCCTCCTCCACTCCTCTCCCCTCCCTCCCCCACTCCTCTCCCCTCCATCCTCCCTCCTCTCCCCTCCCTTCTCCTCCTCCCCTCCCTCTCCCCTCCTCCCCCCCATCATCAGTGAGCATTAGGAGCCGTTACCCACACTCCACTGTGGCAGAGGTGTTGGCATCACAGCCTCCGTAATTTGCTGGTTTCCAGTGTTTCACTGGAAAAAATATGGACCATGAATCCCGATGGACAATCTTCAGCAAACACAACACTGTCCCTGAGAGACCGTGTTTCACATCCTTTCCCTGTTTGCAAAGGAGTTTTTCTTACATCTTTTGGTAATTGCCATGAGCTGGACTTGTAAATATTATAAGTGGTTGAGTAATACTTATCTGGTAAACTGACCAAAGGAAACGGACGGTTTTTTCCCACTCTTGGAAGTCTGGCATCCCAGGCCTGCCCCTGAAAGGGGCACTTGGGGATTGGAAGGGAAAATCTGCCCTGCCAGGTGCCAGCAGGCCCCGCGCAGAGCTGAGTGATGTGTGCAGGAAGGCTGCCGGCGTCCGCAGCCTCGCCCGGTGTTTGTGTGCTGGGTTTGGGGGCAAAGAGCATTCATTGTTTCAGAAGTTGGTAGGTTCCCAGAAGTTCCACTGTCTTTCCTGGGTCTGAAATGTCCAACATTTCCTTAGCGGGGGGCAGGGGCGGGGGATGGATGACTAGACCCCCTGAGGTTTAAGCCCTACTCTGAGGCAAGAGAAAGAAGGTCTCTCTGTCACACATGACGGAATGCTTTTCCTGTTCTTCCCGTGGCCAGTGGCCATCGGTGGCTTGGTCTCCCTCGTCCTCTAAGCTGGAACTACCTTTCTATATCTGAAGTGTTGGGGGCTCTTCCCTGCCTCTGTCTTTAAGGAATAGCAATCCCTCTGTGTTTTGCGTGGTGGTGGTGTGGTGGATTTTCTGATGATGCCTTTTGGTGATACTTACTGAAGTATCTGTAGATGAAACGTGTGGGAGTTGCTTCCAAAACATACACCAGGGACAGGGAGCGGGTGGGGGTATAGATGAAACCAGATCGGCCACGAACCCACCCCTGTTAAAGCTGAGTGGTGAGAGTTCATCACAGCTCCTTAGACTCTCCCGTCTGCTCTTGTATTTGTTTCAATTTTCCCACTATAAAAAGTTGCCCAAAGGAAGAAGGAAAGAAATGGGAAAAGGAAAAAAAAAAGAGAAGAAACTCTTTATCTCAGTTTTCCAGCCCAAAGACACCTGGGCCTCTCTCTCTCTCTCTCCAATAAACCCCGTGCTGTGTCGGGAATCAGGATCCCCACCCCCACCCCTAAGACGGGCCCCAGGGGTAAGAAAGGGTAAGAGCCTGGCCCGAGGGCTCCATCCCACCTGGATTCCAATCCCAGCTCTTCCTCTCACCAGCTGTGGGGCATTAGGTAAGAGAGTTAGTTTTCTAGAACTTCAGTTTCCTCATAAAAAAACAGACAAGAATTACCTGTTGCTGAGACTCGAGCAAAGCAACCTGGCCCGCTTTGAACAGTCCACGCACGCCGTGGCTCAGCTCTCCCTGGCTTTGAAAAGACCCTTGGTTTCTCTTTCCGAAGCATCCTTCAGAGGGGAGAGACTCCATTCAAGGAAGGTGCTAGAGCCGTGTTCACATCCCAGAAAAGCCCAAGCTCTACTCTTTGACCCAAAAGAATCCACAGGGCTGCAGCTGGCTTTGGCTCATCCCTGTCACCTGCCTCCTCAGAATAACTTCCTCAGTTGACCCTGCGCGCACCCCGGTTTACTTAAACCTGCTGGAAACCTCCTACCCAGAGGACCCCTGTTTGCTCTGAAAGGGTTTGAAATGTCAGTCTTATTTGTCGTTGATCTCAAAGTCCCACTTTTCATCTTTGGGCAAGAAACCAAGTTTATCACATATTATCAAGTTACGGTCTCTGGTGTCAGCAGGTGAAGGGCGTTTCATGTTTCACAGGTCTTGTGGACCCCGTCGTACCTTTCCTGTGGCACCATTTGTAGAATTCACGGTTTCCGTGGTAGAATAATCAGCGGCTGAAAGAGGAATCACCGTATTGACGATGGTTCCCGTAGGGCCTCCACACAGCCCACGCGGCGCTGTGAACCATCTCCGAAGTGCGGGAGCTTTTCCCCATCCCCCTGGGGTCTCTGCGGGGTTTGTAATTGGGATTGACCATCTTTCTCTTGGACTCAACGCGTTTTCCTAGCTCCGCTCTCCCCGTTGCTTTACCTCTTCTGTGTCCTTCTCGTTGGTGCCTGATGTTCCTTCCAGATACTCAATGCATTTATTGGTTTATAGCAAAAAGAATGTCTCGTGCCTCTTCCGTGTGCCAGGCCCTGCCCCAGGCACAGGGGACGTGGTGGTGAACACAGTCCCTGCCATAGACGCTCACGTGCCAGTGGCGGATGTAGATAGTAACTGACTGAGGACCCAAATCATGGTTGAAGAAGGGTCACTGCAGAGACAGAAGGAACACGGTCCATTGCAGGTCACGAAGGAGTTCCTGGAGGATGGGAAACTGATGCTGAGTTTTAGAGGATGAACAGGGATTAGACTGAGAGGGGCAGGAAAGACAGCACGGGTCCAGGCCGGGAGGCAGGAGGGTGCAGGGCACGTTGGAAGAACCGAAGTCAGGATGGCCCGAGCACAGGACACCGTGTGGCTTCACGGGTCGCAGGGGGCAGATGACGCAGGGCCTTCAAATGCCATGAGGAGTGGGGATTCTAAGCCGTTGGACCGTTTTGAGCCAGGAAGCAACCTGATCTGATTTCCATTCCAGCTCAATTGTGGGGAAAGGATTGGGTAAAGGGAGCGGCTGGTCAGTGCTTGCAGTGACCCAAGCAGGAGATGGTGGTGACTATGATGCCTGAGGCTGCTTCCATCAGACCATGCGTAGAAACTCAAACCCGATGTATGGTTGCTCCTTCCCAGCCAGTTACCGCTCTTAATTTCTTTGTCCTGCTTTTCTCATAATCGCCCTGATTTGAAAATTCAGGGCCACTCATATGGGCCTCCCCTTGGGCCATCGCAGCCTTGGTCCGGAACCCGGGCCGCACAGGCAGCCTCTCAGCCCCACGCGCCCTCGCAGCCCCAATCCTGGCTGAGCGTCGGCGGCAGGACTTCTTCCTGAGCCACCACTCAGCCCGTCTTCTCCCCTTTCCTCAGAAACGCAGTCCTCCCCCTTGGCTTTAGGATAAGCCTGGGCTCCGGAGGGCCAGCAGTGGCCCCTGACGCTTCACCTCGGTCTGTCTGCTTCCCTCGTTTTCACTGTTTTTTAAGGAAAAAGGTTGCACAATATAAACCTTGCCCCCAGCCAAGAAGCAGTGGGATTCCTGCCCAGGTGGAGCCTTCAGTCAGCCTGGAGATGTTTCTGGAGGCAGAAATGAATGAAAAGATGTGTTCTTCTGCTCTGGCAAGAAGGTGGACTGAGAGAATGTTCACTCAACAGCCACACACACCCCCACCGCCTTACTACAAGCATCTTGAAATGCTAGATGAAATATTACAACCCCCCCTAGAGCGTTAACGGATGGCTGAATTTACAAGGAAGAAAGGAAATCCCAGATGAAAGAAATGGAGGGAGAGCCAGAGACCAGCACCTAAGTGAGACCATCCGTGGCCACAGTGACACAGAACAGGGTCGGTAGATTCTGTGAAAGGCCAGCCAGTAAATGCGTTAGGCTTTGCAGACCCCAGACAGTGTGACGCATCTCCTTTTTCTTTTTTGACAACCCGGTAAAAATACAAAAACCACTCTTAGCTCATGGGTTATATAAAGCAGAGCACAAGGGACTTCCCTGGTGGCGCAGTGGTTAAGAATCCGCCTGCCAACGCAGGGGACGTGGGTTTGAGCCCTGGTCCGGGAAGATCCCACATGCCGTGGAGCCCATGCGCCACAACTACTGAGCCTGCGTGCCACAACTACTGAAGCCTGCACGCCTAGAGCCCGTGCTCCGCAACAAGAGAAGCCACTGCATATGAGAAGCCTGAGCACTGTGATGAAGAGTAGCCCCCGCTCGCTGCAACTAGAGAAGGCCCATGTGCAGCAACGAAGACCCAATGTAGCCCAAAATAAATAAATATTTTTAAGAAAGAGGCACACTTGTGGCAAGGCTAGAGGAAAAAAATGGATGCATGAACAGGTGGTGTGAGAAATAAAAAGGACTGAGATACAGCAGTGTTTAAATTATAGGAGAATATAATGAACAATCTTATACCAGTACTTTTGGACACGCAGAAAAAATGGGCAATTTCCCAGAAAAACATAATTTAACAAAACTGACTCAAGAAGAAGGGGAAGCAGAATTCCCAACGTGGGGAGCTGTCCAAGTGTGGCGTGAGCGTCGAAAACACCTTGAGCGGCTGTTCACTCATCCATTCAACGATTGTGTCTTAAGTCTCCACACCAGGCACCGTTGCAGAAAGCTGGCGATGCAGCCGTAAATAGAATCATCGGAACTCCACACGCTGTGTCCATTCTGTCCAGCAGAACTTTCTGTGAAGATGGAGATGTTCTCTGGTGTCTGTCTGATAGGGTAGCCATCGGCCACATGTGGCTCTTAAGCTCTGGAAGCCTGACGTGGCCAGTGGTTATCTGGTAGCCAGTAAGGTCAATAACGTTAACGGCTTCCTGTAAGAGAACAAGCTGCTGAACTCTGGCGACCCTGAGCTTTCCCGAAACGGCTCCTCAGTCTGAGGAGGGCAGTCCTGGGGGCCAAACCGCCACGTGACCCTGACTCCCCTGTTACTCGTGGAGCATTTTCACGTGCTTCACCTCATCTCCTCACTCCCCTCTCGGGGCCTTCATTTAGCGAGCGCTTGCGCCATCGTGGCCGGGCCCTGTGTCTGACACGCCACCACCGTGCTGGCCTCCGGGGTGTAGGAGGCACTCCTCACCCACCAGGGAAGTCAGCGTGGAAGGCAGTGAGCGCGTCGGGGGAAGGGGCCGAGTCCTCCTGGGCCCTCCCTCTTCGTCAGCGGTGCAGGGATGGGCGTTGTGAGTCCAGCCGCGTCAGCTGGGGGAGACGGGGCGGGCTTGGCGGGCAGAGCTGGACACAGGGAGCAGACTGGCCGGGAGGGCCGATGCTCTCCTTTGTGGTCCGCAGACAAGAAGTTGAGGAAGTAAAACTAGAAAGTGTTAATATAAAAAAACTTAAAGAAAAAGTCTGTCTGTCAGAATTTTTTACGGAGGGGTGCCAAGTACCTTGGGCTCAAGAAGGAAAGCTAAAGCCATGTGGATGGGGAGAAAGTGGATTCTAGAATCAGTATTTCTTCATAGACACCAAGCCCTTTGCTTTGTCAAGGCCTCGTCAATGCACACAGAAAACGGGGCCGAGCTGTGCACAGAAGCCGGAGCGGGGGCCTGAAAGGGGAGGCCCCAGCAGGTCAGGAACGCGGGCACTCTTCCGGCACAGCTCTCGAGGTGGCGAGATGGCAACTCTCCGGTGTCCCTGGAGCCCCTCCCTTCCGCAGCCTCCAGCCTGCACAACCAGAGGCCGCTGACAGCCCCCCCACACCGGGGCTCCCTGGAGAACTGCATCCAGTCTCTCAGAAGATGTCTCACGGGATGGGTGATGCTCGTCTGGTGTGAGTCCTCATAGGGGGTCTCGTATGCTTCTGTTTTTCAGGGATGATAATGGTGATTCTGTTGCTGCTCGTGGCTATTGTGGTCGTTGCAGTCTGGCCTACTGACTAGTGGCCGTCAAGGGACCACAGCCGGGACACCTGCCGGTGATGGAGTCAAGTTCAGCATCCTCTTGCTGCCCGAAAGCCACTCAATAAATACCCCCAAAGCTCTGACCTCCTGACGTGCGTTGCTTCAGCAAAGGCAGATCGTGTGGCAGCTCCAGAGAGCTGCCGGGGTACTGGGCAGTGTGGCCCTCGTGGGTTCTGCCTTGGTCATTGGGCTGCTAGCCCAGGGTCCCTCAGTGGTCACTGCCCTGTGGCTGCTGATGGAGTCCGGCCACCCCACAGCGTGCTGGGCGCCCTGGGGGGACGATGGCGAATTCCTACGCAGCTTGTGACCTCGAGTGTCTAGTCTGCTCGGGGAAGTCGTGCCCATGTGGGAGACCAGTGAACAGACAAGGCCACGCGTGTCCGAGAGGGAGGAAGGAGTGACATGAGGAAGGAGACACGCGCAGGCACGTGTCTCTGGGCAACTGCCGCCCGCCTCACTGCCCGCGTCCCCCCCCGAGGCTCGCCACTCCTCCTGGTGAAGTAGCTCAGGACTCTGCTTTAGGAACCACCTTCAGACCCAGAAGCACGTTCTTGTTTCCTCCCTCGGTGTAGTAAACCCATCTTCCCAGGCTGAAACGTCCTGTACGCAGCTGGAATCGAGTCTGATGAATGTGATCAGGCAGGAAGGTAGCGTTTAGGGTTCAGAGGAAGGTGTGATTATGCAGGGAGGAGAACAGTACCTTGATTTGGCTCCTAAACTGGCCCTGACAACCTTGTGTGTGTGTGTGTACTGCACGCGTTGCACACGTGTGCACGTGCGTGATGGCAAGGGCAGACGTGTGGGCTAGGCCTGCGAAGGGTGCCGGGCCTGCGGGAGCGGCGGTGAGTCTGGGTTGGAAGGGGCAGCGGGCCAAGCTTCGTGCCCGCCTTCCTGGCCACGCGGAAGGCGGGCCGGGCCGGCGGGCCATGCTTTGCGCTCTGTGGCTCCAGGGGAAAGAATTGGTGATGAGAAACTAGGGCAGTTTCCAAGCACAAGATTTCCCTGGAAGAGGAGAGATCGGGCAGCTGGGAGGGGAGTCCTGGGGGGTCTCCTGTGGATTTCTTAGAGACTGTGGGCGGCTGCTCTCCAGAAGGCGTGACCTGACCCATCTCACCGCATCCTCCCTCCCCGGGGAGCTGAGGCACCAGGAGGACCGCGCTGCAGACTGGCGACCCGGAGACTCCAGCGCACAGCGAAGACCTGGCTCCAGACCCCAGGCCTCTGTCAGGGGAGTCAAGGTTCTGTGCTTGGTCAGTTGTTAAGTCGCCGCAAAGGCTGGGTGACCCTATTCCTAGCAGTTCCCCGCTAGAGGGGCCAGGTCACTACCAGGCCACCTGGGCAGCCCCGCTGCCACCTGGTGTGTGTGTGGCGGTGACACGCGGCACTCTTCTGGGAGGTGGTCTAGCCCTGGACTCCGCTCCGGGCCAGCTGGGACGGCGCTGCAGTCACAGTCACCCAAATCCGAACAACCTCACTCCATCCCCAGCGTCGGTGCCTCCCTCCTGCTGCCCGTCCACGCAAGTCGGCTGGGGGCCCAGACCCGGGCTGCTGGGACAGCCACGCGGGCTGTGGCAGAAGAAAGGGGACTCTGGGAACGCTCTGCCCAGAAGGGAAGCCGTCGCCTCTGCTCGCAGCTCCCTGGCTGGACTCACCTGATCTGCTCAGCTAGAGGACCGGGAGGCACCCAGAGGCAGAGAGCCTGAGCTAGGCAGTGCCACCCGCTGACAGCCACGCCCCTCGCCAGCAGTGCGAGCGCGAGCCAGATACCCTTCCGTGCCTCCGTTTCCTCCTCTAGAAAATGGAGAGAACACAGCTTCCTGCCTCCGGGGCTGACTGCGAGGGTCGCGTGAGCCAGCACGTGGCAGCACGGAGCACCCCGAGGGCCCCAGCTGACAGCGGGTTCTCTCTCTACCCCAAGCCTACAACCGACCCCCGGCCCGGGTGGCCTCCGCATCCAGGGCTCGAGGATCCTACCCCCTGCTTCCGACCCGGTGCCCGCTGACCTCCAGGGCTGCCAGCACGTGCAGAGCAGGTGAGGCCCTGGGAGCCGTGTTCAGACTGGCGGTGGCCCAGGGACGAGGGCAGGAGCGGGGCAGCCGTGAGCAGGAGACACGCTGTCGGGGGTCGGGACGGGGAAGCACAGGAGAGAACACGGAGGCAGGCTTGTGTCGGGAACCAAGGCGCTGTGCTCCCGAAGGAGCCGGGCCGGACGGGGGCCAGGCGCCTGCGCACCCTAAGGCGCCCTGGGAGGCACTTTCCGCGGGGGCAGGGCGGTTGCTAACGGATCTCCTAGCAGAAGATCAGGCATCCGCAGAGCACATCGTTCAGTCTTGTGCCAAACCCCAAATCTGTATAAACAGCGTCTCCTTGGAGCCCCCCACTTTGGGGCTCACGGGAGGGGGCGCTGAAGGTCTGTTTGACTTTCTCACCTCCGCTTGCTCAGCATGGAGCCCTGGCAACTCGTGGGGGGTCTTTGAACCAGAGCCACGGCGGCCTGGCTCGGCCACACGGAAAGGCCTTTCCGAGCCAAACGCTCAGCTGATGTGCGCACACAGCGCTTCTGTTCTTTCGACTGAGTGGGCTCTGGGCGTGGCCCAGCCCTTCCTAGCCGGGTGACCTGGACCTGCAGACAGCGGAGGGGGTAAGAAGCTGGTCGGGTGAGACCCTGAGGACCTGCCGTCCAAGGCCTGGGGTGGTGCCGGGCAGGGAGGCTCCCCCTTTGGGAGATACCCACCCCACTCTGAACTGAGGGGCAGCCCCAAATTGCCGAGGCATCCCGAGCGGCTGGGATGGGCCACTCGGGGTCTGTTGTTACATCAGGAGCCACCCTGGGGTCCTGAGGCATTTTCCAGCTGGGTTTGGCCAGGCCTGGTTTCCCCCTTCAATGGCGTCAGGCCCAAGGTGCCAGGCGGCCGGCAGGGCTCTGGATCGGTGGTGTAAGCAGTTAGTTAGTAGTACCCCAAGCGTAGGGAAGAGAGGCACGACCCGTCACCTTGGGTGCGTTTTCGATGAAAGTAAACTTTATTAAAATAACGTCGTAAGTACTGTTTAACTGAACTGATGATTAATTAGAAGCATTTAAAGTCTGGATACTATATAAAGAAATCCAGATACCTGGTTACGACGGGTACTTTTGTTCCACTGCAATGTCATTATAATTAATAACTGTAACCAAACCTTAGTTTTCATTAGCCCCAGGACACTCCGCTGCGCTCCCGGCAGAGCCCTGGACCCTCCTCGCACGGGGCTGCTGCAGGATTCCCGACTGCCCCTCTGCTCCAAGGACTGTCAGGTTCTCTCCTGACCAGTGCTCTGAGAACCACCAGCCGGCCTGTAGCTGGTACTCCTGCCTCTCCAGTTCCGGGCTTATACCGAGAGTTCTTTGTGTAGATTAGTGAAAGATCATCTTTTATCTAGTTGGGTTTTCTAGCCTAGCCCTGCTGAAGGTAAGTGCGGTTTTCCCCCCTTTATTTTGAAAAGTGGGCCAAGACTCGTCTTTCCTCTAATTGCTTCTTATGGCTTCAGAGTTCTCCCACCTCCATGCCAGTAACGGAAAGCATTTGCCTCTTTCCAGAAGTGACTTGCTGTCCTGTTGAGACTCCAGTCTGATAGAGTATTTGGATGGATTAACCCATTGCTTTATTTCTCACACTGGCTCTGTCCGTCCTTTTTTTTTCTTTTTTTAAATTTTATTTTTGGGTGCGTTGGGTCTTCGTTGCTATGCACGGGCTTTCTCTAGTTGCGGCAAGCAGGGGCTACTCTTCTTTGCAGCTCACAGGCTTAGTTGCTCTGCGGCATGTGGGATCTTCCTGGACCAGGGCTCGAACCCCTGTCGCCTGTGCTGGCAGGCGGATTCTTAACCACTGCGCCACCAGGGAAGTCCCTGTCCGTCCTTCCACGCCTAGTTTTTCTTGGCGTATTTCTTAAACGTCTTTATTTAGTCTCAAAAGAGTATAGACAGAGCAATCTGTTCAACAGAATCGGAAACCTAGGTGCGTCTCTGCCGTGAGCCGGCAGCCCCCACCCCCAGGCGCTGTCTCTGGCCAGAGGGTAGGGATTTACGAATGCGGGAACCTCCGCGAGAGCCAGCCAGACGCCGGGGAACTCTCCTCCAGCGGGGTCTGGATTTTTGACTAGACTCTGCTGGCCCCCGGGTCCCTGATGGGAGTCTCTCGGTTTCCTCGTACCTCGGCATTCCAGTCTCTAAAGTGGACTTTTCCAACCACCTTGGGTCAGGACTTCGCAGCAAGCTGGCTGATTTCCTGCTTTGGCAGATGTCTTAAATCCTGCAAATAGTCCAGCTGGGTCTGAACTGGCTTTGAGGGGAGCCCGAGCCTGCAGAAAAGGCTCGCTTTCGCCTCCGCCTGTCCAGCCACCTGAGGCCTGTAGCCTGTCCCTGCCCACCCAGCGTCCGGTGCTGCCGCCCCTGGGTCTACCCACCTGGGCTTTGACCCCTGGTTCCGAGAGCACACCTCCCGTTCCTAGAGCCGGACCCCCTGAGGAGGCTGGGCTAGCCCTGTCCCTTCCTGCGCCGCAGGAACAGCGTCTCCGCCTGCTCTCCACGCGGCGGGGACAGGCTTCCCGTGCCTTCCGGGGGCGGGCTGCGTGGCTGAGACTTGTCTTCGCAACAGCTGGGTGCAGAAATTATAGCTTCCCGGTGACGATCGGCTCCACTTTGCATGGTAACGCAACATGTTCCTAATGACTGAATTGTTTATTTAATAGAGAAATCACAACCATTTGGAAGTTTAAATATAGCCTCCAGAAAGCCAGCGAGCTCAGCTCCTGGTGGCTGCGTGGCGCCAGCCCTGGCCCCATCCCTGCGCCGAACGAAGCCTCAGCGATGGCTTGAGAAAAGTCTTGAACGTCACTAACCCTGTTGTCTCTGCTGGTGAGTCTCCCCTTAGTTGTGCATAGAAGAAACTGGTTACGTGCAAGGCAGAAACTCTACTTGCAGGTTCTGAGTCAGATGGGGAGGTTCAGAGGTGCACTCTGCCCCACCCCTGGAGGCCCCCTGACCCGGAGCCCTGGGGACTGGCCAGGATGGACCCCAGGGATGGTCTCTTGGGGACTGAACTAGAGACTGTCCAAATCGCACTTGGAGCCAGCCCGCCCCTAGGACCTTCCAAGCAAAGCTGCCCTTTTCCTGTTTTTGTTTCTAATTTTTTTTATTTTAGTGGGTTGTTAGGGCACCATCTCAGGCTTTGTGAAAACCCCAGGGCTCTGTCGTGCTGGGGAGTTTTTAGACCAGAAGCCATATTCCTTAAATGGCCTGAGGACTCACCATCCTCTCTCCCCACAGGCCGACCACCCGTAGCTCAGGCCACCAATAAAGACTGGGAGACAGAACAGTGTACAAGAGTTTATTTAATTGATATCTGAATTTAGTTCTATCATGTGGGGCCCATGTTACAAGTTCCATCTGGGTCCATTACAACTCTAACCAAAAAAAAAAGAAAAAAAAAACTTAAAAAATCCACAACTTTCTCCTTGTCATTAAATATATTCATATATAATAACCATAATATATTAGTATGCATTGGAGAGGAACACCGACCCAAACAATATGTCATGGTCACAACTAAACATGTACAATTCTGAGTGAACAGAACTCCGAACGTAGGAGGGAGTCGGGGGGAGGACGGGAGGTGCCCTGGGGAGGGGGGCTGGCTTCGTTCTGGCAGGGCCAAGGCCCCACGAGCACACATTCCGATACCCCTAGGGTATGGCCTGGCTGTGGCCATAAACCGTGGCCCGGTAACCCCATCCATGGGTCTGGTTTGTCCACTCTCCAGTCGTTCTTTGAGCATTGAAACCCTAACATTTTTCAGTTTCTTAAAGGAACCATCTCCCGATCCCTCAGGGTCTCCTTGATTTCAGTCTCATTCCCACCTGGGGCAACCCCAAGCCAGTCTGTGCCCATTTCCTGCAGCTACTGTGGAGGCAGAGTGCCAGGCGGGCGCGAGGGGCCTCCCACTGACCAGGACCTGAGGATGCTGGCTCAGGACAGAAGCCCCAGCCTGTAGGTGAGTCCAGGGGCGGGCCCCCATCCACCCCACTTCCCTCTGCCCCAATAGCATTACTGTGTGTCAGAAACGCAGGGACCCTGCTGTCAGGGGCTCCAGACCACCCAGCAGGTAAGAAAGTGGGCAACCTGGAAATTTTTTTTTTTCTAAAAAGACTATTCTGGTATGTTTTTCTTCGAACACCTACAATATCACAACTCTGGTTAATACACTCTTCAAAATCTAGTTCCATTTTATATCCTTTCCTAACTGTACAAGCCGGAGCACCTCAATTCCTATTTCCATCTCCTCCCGGGGAGGGGGGGCGAGGGGAGGAAGAGGGGTGCTTTCCCAAGGATGGGTCCTCACCCCCAATTGGTGGCTGGATTCAGAGGAGCAGTGGGCTGGCTCTGGCTGGATCCGTGAAGTGGGGAGGGCAGCCTGCAAGGACTGATACCCCAACAGCGTCCTCACCCCACGCTGGATGATCTGGTCACCCTGGCATTCCCTAACATTTCCTAGAGACCAAGCTACGTTGCTCCCGGGGTGGCGAGCAGGAGGGCGAGGCTGGAGGCTGGTTGAATTTAAAGCAAGATGCAGTGCTGCTTGGCAGGCCGCTGGCTCCAGCGCCTGAGGGGCCTCAGAGACGACCAGTGCAGGCCCCTGATGATGGGGGCTGAGACTCGGGCCCACTCAGGTGGGAGGTGGTGAGGCTGCCGTGGCCCTTCTGGGCGGAGGACAGAGAAGCCGGGCCAGTATGAATAGACGCTGGGTAACTGGGCAGGGCAGGGCCTCTCCAGGCCTGTGGGCCAACTAAGTGCACTCGGACAACCCTGGGTAGCGTTGGAGGGCCAACTGCATGGAGTGGTCCCTACGCTCCCAGCCTGGGGCTTGGATTCAGGCAAGGCAGATACCCCTTCCCAGGGCAGTTCTGTCTTCCCCCTGCCCCTGGGGTCATCTCTGGAATCCCTCCAAACACCCCCAGGCAGCCTTTCTCCCTCCACCTTAGGATCAGCCATGGCCTGCCTGCCCGCCATCTGGGGCTTCCAGGGGCTGCCCCGGGGTCACTTTACACCCGGCCTCACCCATGGCCCTGGCTGCCACCTCTGAAGATGTAACCGTGCCCATCCCTGCCCCCACTTCCTGATCTCTGTGCTCCAGGCCTGATGCCATCACCAGGGCCAGCATCTCAGGGGTGACTCACCCAGAAGCACCCCCTGTGGCCTGCGAGGGAACCGCGGAGGATCAGACAGCCCGGCTCTGCCACTTATCTGCACGGGGACACTGGGGGTGAGAACCCTTCTCTCAGGGCTGCTACGAAGCTAACAGGAGATCGCAAGGCTAAAGTGCCTGGCACAGGGCGGGTGCGCGGTAAACGGCAGGGGCGATGGGGGCCGAAGCAGGGAAGCCAGACCACGGGGCCCGAGCTTCATCCTTGGTCTGACCCCTCTGAGCGGCCAGACTCCAGCAGGGAAGATGAAACCCAATTCCTGACAGAGGAGCCGGGCCTCGACTGCAGTGTGCGGCCAGTGCAGCGGGCGCCCCCAGGCGACAGGCCATCTTCGGGGGCCACCAGAAAGGAGTGGGCAGGGTGCTGCCCGGCAGTACCAGGACAGCCAGGTAGGCAGCCCCGGCGGGTGGCCCCAGCAGGCGTCCCCAGCTTAGCGGCCTCTGTCCCTACTCTGGGGGAGCCAGGAGTGAGGGCCGCAGCAGGCACTGGCCACGGCTTCCTCGGCCCCCGCACCCTAGCGGTTCTGCCCCTGCCAGCCCGCGGCTCGGGCACGCCAGCCCCCTCCCCCGCCGGGCGCAACGGCCTTGCTCCAGGCCCTGCCCAGCTGCGGACACTGCTCGGGGCCTTGTGGGAGCTGAGGTCATCACACAATAGCGTCACTGCCGTAAACCCCGCCCGTGCCCCTTCCCCGGAAAATGTCATGAAGGGGCCGCTTCCAGCTTGCCAGAAAGGAGGCTCTCTGGGAGGTTTCGCGTGCGCGATGCCGCCTCCGTCAGGCACCTCCGCGGGCTTCTCAGGGGTGGCCCTGGGCCCACCCGTCAGCTGGGCGGGGGCTTCCCAGCCGGGGGGGGGGGGGACCGAGGCGGCGCGGTGGAGACCACAGGCTGCCTGGGGAAGGCTGCTGGGACAGGCTCCTGCCGCCCCCCCCCCGCATGCCCCCAGGGCCCCTGCACAGGGGGCCCCAGTTGTCACAAGCAGGGCTCCCGTGGGAATTCTCGAAGAAGGGTGTGGGTTTTTCTGTGTTGGGGGGAGGGGGATGGGGGGGTGGCCAGGCGGTGGGCCTGGGGGGTTCACAGTTCTCCTCGTGTGCTCCTCTCTACCCATCGCTGTGGGCCACCTGCGCGCTGCTGCGCCCGCCTGCCCCGGCCCCCCTCCCGGCCCCGGGGGGAGCGCCTCTCTGCTCTGGAGGGAACCCGTGAGGTAGCTAAATCTCGTCCTCAATCCGCCGGGGCCCGGGCGCGCGAGGAGTGGGGCGGGGCTGGGGGCGGGGCCGCCGAGGGCCCCGCGCCGGCCCCGCCCCCACCCTCCCCCCAGCTGGAAAAGCCCTCACGGGCCAAGTCCACGCCGCCGCGGTGGCGGGGCGCCCGCTCCCGCTCGCCGGCCCCGGCGCCCAGCCCGCCCGGCGCGCCGCTGCCCCCCCGCACCCGCCGCGCTAGGCCTTCTTGCACTTGCCCTTCTTCTCGCGCTGCTGGAACTTGCGCAGCCGCCGCGCCCACGTGTCCCGCCACTGGATCACCAGGCTGCTCTTGTCCGCCACGATGCCGCTCTGGTCGGGCGAGTCCTCCGCGTTGCCCAGCAGTAGGTACTTCTTGAGGGGCTTGATTTTGGGGCACTTGCAGGCGATGTCCCGCGAGCGGATCCACAGATTGTGGTCACCGCGGCGGATGCGGCTGGTGCCCTGCTTGTACACGGAGATGATGTTCACCGTAAACTTCCACCAGTCCCCTGCCTTGTCCGCCTTCAGGATGTGGATCTGGACGGCTGCAAGGAAGCACAGGCAGGAGGGTGGGCCACGGGTGCCGCCTGGACCCCGAGCTCCTGCGACCAGGAGGGCCAGGGATGGGGCAGCCTGTTTGATGGAGAAGGGAAAGAAGACCCGGAGCAGTGAAGTGACTGCATGGGGTACCCGACTAGGAATGGGTGTGTGGTGGCAAAGCTGATACTGGGGCCAAGGCCGCTGTTCCAGGAAGCCGTATGTCCTGTGTTTTAGGTGCCACCCGGCACTGTCTTTGGGGACAAGCCCCTTTAGGGTCCAGGAAGGTGCTGTAGGTTCTTACCACATCCCCAGAACTCTGGGCAGAATCCAGCTGCCGGGGTAGGTGCCCTCCATGAGCATAGCACTGGCCACTCGGCACAGGCTCTGGGGAACCTCCTCAGGTGGTACCCCCTGGGCATTTCCAAAGGCCCCGTCACTTAACATCAAGCCTCATGACACCCCTAGACATACAGCCTTGCCCTTGATCCAATCTCAGAAAACCAGAATGGGGTCTCAGTGCCCAGGTGCAGTGCACGCTGAACAGCCCTTCGGGGTGGCTGCAGCGTCTCCTCCAGAGTCCAGGGTCCTTGTGCTGCCCGCCTCCCATCCCTGCCAGACTGCCTCGTCTCCCTGGCCTCCTGATCCTCCCCCAGTCCTCAGGCCCTTCCCCTCCCTTTCAATTCTCTGCTCCTCCTTCCCTGAGTAGAAGGGGTTCTCAAGCTGGAGCAGGCATCAGAAACTTCTGGAGGGCTCGTCAAACACATGGCTGGCCTCACCCCAATTTCCTATTCCATAGATGTAGACTGGGGCCCAGGACCGCACACCTCACACATTCCCAGATGCTGTGGGTCCAGGGAACACACTTTGAGAATCAGTGCTCTAGTAAACGTTAACAGGTGTTCTTTCTGCAGGATATTAAGAGATACTTCATAAAAGGAGGACATACTTTTTTAAGGGGGGGGGATTTTGCTCAAATATGTGAAAATACTGGCTTAAACAAAGGAAGTCGCCTTAGTGCAGGACTTTTCTGAGCCTTTAATCTACAAAGCATGTGCAGACACGTGTGTGTTTGCTTCCCAAACAACTGACTGCAGGACCCTTTGGCTGGTGCATCTCAAGGCACCAGAGCCCCATGGAGCCTACCTGGGGAACTTCTGGTGGTGGTGGTGATGGTGGGAGAGACACACAACCATTCCAGGGGTAAGTGCAGAGGTCTCTGCTGTACTAACCCCCGTCCAAGGGAAACTTGGACTCCTTCCCCCCCGTCAGAACATGGCGCCTTCCCCTTGCCACCACGTCCTGTATACCCCTGGACAGGCTGAAGATCTGGACCTGAGCCCGCCTGAGAAAGGAGCTTGTCTCCCCAGATTACAGGTGAAGGGACCGAGATAAGGTGCGCTCCAGCCACGAGGACATGTCCCCAGGGAATGCCATGAGGTAATCACCTGCCCACTTCGCTCTGGGCACTGGGCCCACCCACAGCTTGGCCTGGCTGGCCTCTCTCAAGGTCTCCCCAGGCCCTCCCCGTTCCCCTCCTGTGCCCACACTTAGCCCCGGGGTGATGGGAAGGGGCAGGGACGGCTGGGCCCTCCACCGAACGCCCTCTGACTCATCCTTCTGGGCGAGGGAAGTGGTGCATTTTCCCATATTTTCATTTCAGCTGTTCCTGGGCATCCTCAACTTTGCACTCCAGTCTGAGGGCTCCAAAGAATGGCTGCCATGGCAACCGTTTCCATGTTTCTGTCACCAAGGGACTCAACACTCAGTGTGAACTCTGAGGTGGGGGTGGGGAGCCCTCCAGCCTGGAGAAGTGGCTGGGCTCTGTATGTGTTTGACTGCGCAGATAGAGGTCACCGTGGCAACTGCGTGCCCCTCAGCTAAGCAAACGGGGAGCCGTCCCCAGCATCCCCGAGAGCCCCGGTTTCCTCTCCTTGGGACTGAGCTGAATACAGAATGAGCCTCCCCCAGGATGCAGCCGTTTGCCTGTGCGGGACCTCAGACCCCCGGCCCAGCCACAGTGTCCCCCCAGCCAGGGTGGGCTGGGGTGGCCAACAAGGATGCTGCAGAAGGCACCTCTGGTGAGAACGTGGCTTTGATCACATGTTGGTGTTAAGAGCTGAACTGTGTATCTCCCCCCCACACCCCGCCGGCAAAATTAATACATTGAAGTCCTAACCCCCAGTGCCTCAGAATGTGGCAGTATTTGGAGATAATTACCTCTTAACGCCTTTAAGAGGAAGTTATAAAGGGTGGGCCCTAATCCAATATGACTGGAGTCCTCCTAAGAAGAGATTAGGACAGACGCGCACGGAGGGACGACCACGTGAAGACACAGCAAGAAGACGGCCGCCTACGAGCCCAGGAGAGAGGCCTCAGAGGAAACCAACCCTGACGACACCTTGATCCAGTACTTCCAAACTCCCAAACTGGGAGAAAATGAGTTTCTGTTGTTTGAGCCCCTCAGTCTAGGGTACTTTGTTCTGGCCGCGTGAGCAAACTCGTGTCACTGGAATCAGAGACTCGGGGTCTTGGGCCTCAGCTCAGGGCCAGGTGGGAAGGCAGAGCTGGTGAGGCCAGAGAGCTCTCTGGACAAGCTCAGGCCCCGGGCTGGCCCCCAGAGGCCCTTCTCCCTCCCCAGCCCAAGGGGGACCCACCTAGCACTGAGGACGCAGCCCGGAGGGGGATCTGGCCCTGGACACCTTGCTGTCCTCAAGCATCCAGGGGCCGAAGCAGTGGACACAGGTCGATGGGGACGAAGCACGGGTCCTTGTCGTCCTCCCACCCCAGCAGCGCCCTGGCAGCGGGCTGGGACGGCACGGGGCCGGGGCAGGGGCGGGTGGTGGTAGATTCATGGGATTATGCTGGAAAAAGGCCACCTTTCCGCTGCCCTTGGCAACGCCTCTGCATATTACACAGCCCACCAAGTATGAGCTGCACACACGGTGCGCAGGCCAAGTCCCCGCAGTGCACACACGGCTGAAAATACTCGAAATACACATTGGAACTGTGACCTCAGGCAGACCCACTCGGCCCCCTCGGGGAGCACGCAGGGCTCGGCTGCCACCTCTGATCCCTGCTGCCTGGGAGCCAGGAATGACCGGGGTCTCCTGGGGGCCTGTGGCACCGCCCAACCGGGGTTGCGGGGGGCACTTGGTGCAGCGGCCGTGGACCCATGGTCCCCGAGGGTGTGCCCCTTACACCCACACGACGCTCACTCCAGGCCAACGACCCTCAGTCCTAAGTCCCCATCCCTGCACCGCTGTCCTAAACTGGCCTCACAGGGAGGATCCCCCATCCCTCATTCAGAAACGAGGCAGATGAGACGACCCTCAGAAAGACAAACGGTGAGATCAGACCATATCAGACCGAGCGGTAAGAGGCGTGCCGAGACCCCCCACAGGAAGAGGGAGGGTCCCAGCACAAAGCCACCGGGGCCAGACTCTGAAGCGCAGACGAGGGACTGGCCGGGAGGGGAGGCTGCCCCCGCCTGCTGGTGCCGGGGCCCCGCACTCAGGATGAACATCCCCGTCTCAGGTCCACACCTACATGCCTGCCCGCCCTCCCTCTGAGCCCTGCGCACCCAAACACTGAGAGCTCAGGATGGAGCGGGCGCCCAAGGAAAGCAAGGGGCGCGCGCAGCCTCCAGAGAGCGAGAGGAGTCAGCCCCTGGACCCCACGGGCCAGGCTGGGTCCCTGGGCTGCCAGTTTCTGTAGGAAAACCTTCCTGCAGCGGGCCCCGGGGCTCCGGCGAAGCTGCAGACAGCCCCGAGCAGCTGCCCCCCTCAGCAAGTCCGGGGCTCACGGGAAGGCCTTCTGTGCCAGGAGCCCTCCTCGGCCACCAGGGCAGGGCCGTGAGGACTGATCTCCCCTGCTCGCCCTCCAGCCAGCCTCCTGGCTACTAGGGGCACGCACCTCTCCAACCCTAGGCAGAGGCCTGGCCCTCGAGGGCGAGCCGTGACTCCAAGGGGGAGAGGGGGGGACAGAGGGCCAGGCCCCGGGGGCCAGCGAGAACAGCCTGTGCCCACACCAGGCTGGTCCTGGCCACGGGGCGGGGGGCGGGGAGGCAGGCCGCAGGCCTCAGCCAGCCCGGGGGGTCCTCAGCCCCATTCGTGGCTCAGCCCGAGGCCCCCGTGTGTCCTTCCGTAGGCGCAGACCTCTGGCCATCCTTCCCGGGGTGCCTCAACCTCCACTGAGTCCCAGCGCCGGCAGAGGCAAGCTGAGAAGTGGGGCGCTCCAGGGCCCAAAGGGGGCCACGCGGCCCCATGGCAGCCCCCTCCTCAGTCCAGAGCCCCTGTCCTTTCAAATCCTCCCTCCCTCCCCAGCTCCGGCCCAGGAGACCGAGAGTCTGTCAGCTCTGGGCCCTTCGAGGACCTGGCGTTGCCACCACCTTGGACAGTGTGTGACAGGCGGCAGCACTGGGCTGACTGATGCCCACGCCCGCTTGCAGGTCTCGGGGACGTCCTGCCGGAATCAGAGATCCTGGCCAGCCAGGTTCTAGGCCAGCTACTAGGGCAGCGAGGAGTACACAGTTAGTGCACATCCATGGGGCGCAGCCCAAGACGATGACCTGCTGGGTGGGGCCTGGGGCCGTGGCCGAGGCTCAGACCCCGGGGGGATGGGGGGACGGCGTGAGGGGGGCGCCCGTCTCCTCTCCCCTCCAGCTTGGGACACCTCTGCACGGAGGCTTCCTGCCTCCTGGAGGTCTCCCAGATTTATGGGCTGCTCGGCGTGGGTCCCCGGGGGCTTCCCGGCAGCTGCCCCTCCCAAGGAGGCTTGGGTGGTCAGCCGTACCTTCCTGTTGGGCCCGTGCAGCCAGGGAAAGCTTGTCGCCCATCTGCCTCTGAGACAGCAGCCAGGACGAAGTGGGGGAGGATACTAACCCCACAGAAACCATTAAAACCACGCGGCCCCATAAATCTCCCGGCACGGAAAGCGTGTCATAAGTTGCAGCTGCTTTCGTGAAGTGCAGCTCTGACCACATGTTTCCCAGCCCCCTGTGAAGGTCAGAAACGGGCGAGCAGGGCCAAGCCTTGTTCGCGGGGACGCTAACCTGTGGCGGGGGCACGGCAGCCCCGCCCGGTGGAGGGCTGGAGGCATGCTGTGGTCAGACCCCCCCCCCCAGTCGGAGTCCTCAGGAACCCCGGGGCTGCCCCGCCCACCAAGGCCCCACCCTCAGACCTTAAGTGCGGACACCCAGCTCTGGGCTGGTGAAGGCTCCCCCTTTCCCTCCTCAGCCTAAGCAGCAATGGTATGCCCCTCTCTCTAAGACCACCAGCAACAGAGGCGGCCTCAGCTTCCCCTGCTGGGTCCCAGTGCTTGGGCTCTGTTCTGGGGAGGGGAGGGCATGCCGGGGGCTCCCTGGAGGAGGGGTCCTCAGGAGAGCTGGGAATCAGAGAGCCGGGCTCCGGGGAGGCTACTGGCCCTCTGCCCTAGGAGATGGTCCTGGTCTGACCCTGCCAACACCCCCGGCCCCCAGGCGAGATGCGCTCAGGAGACTGGCTGCCCGGCTTTGCGAGAGGCTCAGGCAGGAGAGTGGAGCTGGGCCCTGCCCTGCCCCAGCGGGGTGCCCTCCTCGTGGAGGCAGGTCTCCCCTGCAATCAGCCCGAGGGAGAACGCCCCGGGTGCCCCCTCCCAGCCAGAAGCAACCGAAACGGCCCAGGCAACTCCTGATCCGGTGCATGTGCCCACACCCATCATGGGCACGGCCCCAGCTGTCACAGTGCCACCCTGGAGAATGGCCGAGGCTCCCCGCCCTCCCCCGCGGGCCTCACACGCCTCAGGAGATGCCCCACCTCCCACACCTGCCCCCCATGCCGCACGCGCACGCGCACACACACAGCAACGGTGGGGCTGGAGAGTCCCCCAGGTCGGTTCCCATCATCAGTGGGGTTCGGCCTCTGGAAGAGGGCAGGCAAGAGAGTCAGCCTCCCCACCGTGGCCTCAGCCCAGACCCCGCGCCTCCAGGGCTCACATCCTGGCTGCAAGTTCGTACCCACTCCTCAGCGGGGCCCCCGCGCAACGGTTCTGCCACAGCCGTCGGCAGCAAACCCTCTACACAGAGCAGCCCCTCCTCCCGCGCTGGGCCGGCACCCAGGACACCGTGCGTGGAGCCCTGTCCTGGAGGGCGGGCGTCCAGCAGCAACTTTGGTCCCCTTGCACCCTCTGAACACGGCACTCGCTCAGCTCCGAAGAGTCAAACCACCCTCAAGGGATGGAAGCTGCTTCCCCAAGAACACCCAGAGAAGGGGCCTCAGACCCGGAAACGGGCCAAAGCAGGACCCTAACCAGAGCCCTGCTGGCGGAGGCGCCCACTCCGGGGGTGACCCTGCGCGAGCCTCTGAAAAGCTGTTCTGACCTTAGGCCAGGCCTGCCTCCCGCAGGTAGCCCAGGCTGCTCAGAGGCGGTGGAACTCTCAGGGTGTCCCCACCTCCTGTCAGCCTGAGCCTCACACAAGCAGGTGAAGCGGCAGGTGTGGGAAGACCCCAGGAATAACGACGGTACTGGAGGCCTCGTGCCAAAGGCTCTAACCCCGGGGAAGTAGGGTGTCAAGACCCCCGAGATCCATCCCACTGGGGAAAGATGCCCATCCGAGCCCCACGTGAGTGGGAGAAGAGCTCTGTGATCCTGGAGACAGGTGGCTGGTGAGCGGGGACAAGACAAGTGTTGCCTGTCTGTAGGGGAAGGCGGCCCGTGTCCCCGGGCACCTTGGACAGATCCCCGCCTTCCCCCACCCCCGACTCCGAGCCTCGGTGTCCCAGTCTGTGAGATGGGAGAAGACACCTTCCATTAGACAGCCTTCCCTACCCACACCTCCTTTCTAAAACCAGGATGTTCAGAGGAGAGGATGCTGCAGAGAGGGGGACAGACAGGGCCCCAGCAGGTCCCTCTGGAGCCTGGCACCCTGCAGCTGCTGGGGCGGCAGAGGTTGGAGGCCCAGGCTCTGGGCTCCCGTCTGTGGAGATGGGGAGGGCTGCGGCCCGTCATCCCCTTCGCGCGGCAGGAGGCCCCGATGGGTGCAGCGCCTTGCGGGCTCAGGGGCCTCTGTCGAGCTGTCACTGGAGCCCACTGGCCCTCGCTGCCGAACCTGGTGGTCACCCGCATTCTGCGACCTCAGGCTGACTCATGCTGACCCGGCTCCACATCTGGCCTCCATATGGGGCTGGCACTCTGAGGGGGGAGGTCACATCTGGCTGGGGAAATCGGAGGATCCCCAGGGGGCTGGTGACCCCCGGGGAAGGGTCAGTGAGCCCCTGAAACGCCATGCCACGTGCTGCCGGCTGGGCTGCGTCCCGCTCCCCGGAGCTGGGGACAGTGCTGGGGCAGCTGGCCCCTCCCAGCCATCACCACCAGCTGCCTCCCGGCCCCTGCTAACTGCCCTGAGGGGGACAGCCCCCAGGGTGCCCCTCTACCATCTGCCCACCCCCAGGCCCTGATGTCATGGCCCGCTGCAGACACGGGAGCCGGGCCCCCAGGACGGGGTTGATAACCGGGCCCGTGTTCCCTACTCGAAGGGACTGATCCTGACCAGGAATAGCTATTGACCCCAAGGTCGAGAAAAGGAAGGGCAGGGGGTGTCAAGAGGGGAAGGGCAGGGGGTGTCAAGAGGGGAAGAAGCCATCATTTGCCTAGAGGCCCCGTGTCCCTGTCCAGGCCTGAGCTGTGAGGCTCTCCCCATCACCCCCGTTCACCTCATCCCGGCCTGAGCAGCCAGACGAGAGCCCAGAAGGGCCGTGCCCACTGCCTACACCCGCTCCACGCGAATCCGCGGTCACTCCGCCACCAGCATCGTCTCCACTGCCGGCTCGGCCTCCCC
This sequence comes from Grampus griseus, assembly GCF_964374135.1. Classification (NCBI taxonomy): domain Eukaryota; kingdom Metazoa; phylum Chordata; class Mammalia; order Artiodactyla; family Delphinidae; genus Grampus; species Grampus griseus. The sequence continues at coordinate 45,135,256 of NC_139014.1, forward strand.
AGCCTCCATCACGGACCCGCCCGTGACCTCCCTCCACCGCACAGCCGAGCCCACGGCTGAATGACCACGCCCACCCCGCCACCGTGCCCGACGTCTCGTCTCCGACAGCCCCGCTTGCCCGACGCTCACCCCAACACCGCGGTGACCACGCCTGCTCATCCCCACGCAGACGTCTTTGCAGCTTCTCAGGAGCCAAGAGTCAAGGGTCCCGTGGGGGAACCAGTCCATGAGCCTTCGAAGGGGGGCTGCACCCGCTCTGCTGCCCAAGGCTCAGCGCCCTGGCACGGGGGGCAGGCTGGGAGCACAAGGACCTCAGGCCTCGGAGGCCCCGGTCTGGGCGTGTTCTTTACCTCGTTGAGTCTCAGCATCCCAACGGCAGGAGTGAAAAGCCCTCCCTCACAGGCGTTTCTGAGGATTCGCTAAGGGTGAGAATGAAGGCTGTGAGGTGCCCACCCGGGGCCTGCAGGGCAGGGACAGACACCGGCCTAGCAAGGCCTCTTCTCTGGGGTTTCCACTGTCCCAGGAGGTACAGGGTTCTCGGGGGCGGGGATCCGCTTAGGTCCGCAGGCCCACCTCTGCCGGGGCCCCCAAGAAAGCACACGCGTGCACGCATGTGCACACACACAACCTCATGAACCCACCTCCTCCCCACAGATGCCAACAGAACTTCCGCTTCGAGCTGTATCCTCAGAAACCATCCTTGAGGGAGCGCGGGAGGAATGCTCGAGACAAACCATCTCATGAGAAGCATCCTGATTTTCCATCTGCTGGTGCCAAAATGTCGTTCAACAAAAGGGGTGACTAATAAACATTTCTGGGAACGAATCCTTTTTCCAAGAACTGGCAAAAGTGAGATGATCTCACCTTTCAGAATGCGAGCTGTCTGTCTCCTCCCGCCTCCCCCCACCGCCCCACTTCTGCATCTCAGGGAGGAAGAAGAGACGGGTGGCAGCCCCTGTGTGCCAACGTGAGCGGGACTGGCTCTCGGTGGCCTCAGAGTGGCTCCTGCACGCGGACGAGAGCCCGGCTGCCGAGGCCCACAGCAGCGTCTCGCCCAGCCTCCCTGGCCTCCAGCCCTGCACCCAGCACCTCCACACTCCCTCTTCTCCCGTTTCCCCAGCCTGCTCCTCCCTCTGTGCTCAGACACTTTGCTCCCTCTGCCTGGGAGCCCTGCTTTGCCCCGTGAGCACTGGCTACCTGCGCTCCCTCCTCCAGGAAGCCCTCCCTCTACACCCTCCCTGGAGGAGGGACCAGGCCCCACTCTCGTCCCACCCCAGGCCGGACCCTGGCCACACGTCTCCCGTCCATGCTGTCATTTGTGTGCGCATCTCCCCTCTGATTCCGGAAACTCCTGGAGAGCTGAGCCTGTGTCTCCTCCATCTCTGTAAGCCCAGCACCCGGGACGGGATGGGGCACGCAGCAAGCCCTAATGAGTGTCCGAGGAGGGACTGGCTGAGGTGGGGACGCGTGTGAGGGGGCAGGACCTCCTGGGACGTGTGTGCGGTGCCCACGCAGAGTGGCCACGGGAGCCGAGGGGAGGTCGCGCGAACACCAGGAGGTGAGTGGGGACCAGACAGTGGCGCCTCCCGAGGAGCACAGGGACCAGCGAAGAGGAAGCGGGGGGAGGGAGGCTGAGGGGCAGGGGCAGGCCGGCCCCTCTTCCACGCGGGCCAGGGGTTAGAAAGTCCACTCCCCACACCAGCCGAGGGGTGTCTCGGCCTGAAGTCACTGCCAGGCCTCGGCCAAGAGTGCACCATCCCTACGGTAAACGCCCCGGGTACGGCGTCACTCTCTACACACCCACCGAGGTTCTGGAGCCCTGGGCTTCTGGGTAGACGCGCCGCGGAGCCCGCGACTCCGGGAGGGACGCACGCGCTCTGCCTGCGTGGGCGCCGCCGAGCGGATGCGGGCTTCGAGGATGTGCTCACGCGTGCACGCTCATGCACGCACACACACACATGCACACACCTACGCATGCCTGCTGGGAGCATTTACGCCAAGGAAGGGCCCCTCTAGGCTAGGTTTTCCTGGAAAGTCGGCAGGAAATGCTAACACGCTAGGAAATAACAAACACCGTCTTCCATGTGCAACTGCCCCGCCCCGAGCCTTCCCACGGGCGCTTCCTCAGCATCTGCAAGGTGAGCCGGATTCCCCTAGAGGGCAACAGAGGACTGAGGTGGGCCCAGGAGAGGGGGGCCGTCAACAACAGCACCACCACGGACCCCTGCCCCTTGGAGATGGCCTGGTGAGGCCACCATCCTTGCCACGTCTAGAAGGACGTCGTGTCCCCTTGATCTCACCACCACGGGACAGATCAGGAAACAGGCCCAGCCTGGTCCAAAGTCACAGAGCAAGTGTGGAATCTGCCCCCGGATTCTGGGGCCAGTGCCCCATTCCCTACAGATGGGACTGGAACAGCTACCCTTCCCTGTCCCGGGGTCTCCCCAGAGCAGAGAGACAAGGCGGCTCGGCCCCGAGGCCTCCCCCCACCTACTGGGCCCTGTCTCACCAGGAACACGGGCAGGACCAGCAGACCCCAAGCCAGCCGGGGTGATTCCTTGCCCCTGCTCCCCACGGCCTCCCGCCCACTGGCCACCGCCCGGCTCAGCGGAGACCCAGACCCAGGCCCTCCCGCTGTACAACACCAAGACTCCTGAGCTGGCCTCAGAGGAGGAAAAGGGCCCGGGCCTGCTCTCCACTACCCCCTCCCCCACCAGGTTCTAATTAGCAGCTTCTAGAACGTCCAAGTGCCCCGGCTGTAAAGTGAAGGAAACGTGTTTCCTAATTGGCTCCCTGCCGGGGTGTCAGTCAGAGAGCAGGGATTATGCGGCCCCTGCAGCCTCCCTCCCGGCCTTCCTGGGCCCGCCGGCTCCCTTCGCCATCCTCGCTCACCTGCCCCAGGTCTGCTCGGGCGTGGAAGGCACACCTCCACTCACACCTCATCCAGGGGCCCAGCAGGATGCGAGGAAGATCCTCCACAAGGTCCGTGGACCCCGGTGGGAGACCTGGCCTCCGGCCTCAGAGCAAGGCCTGCGGCTGCTGCCGGGCTGAGACCCCGATGCCCCCTGCCCAGCCCCTGTGGGTGCCACTCACTCCTTCCTCCACAAGCCTCTCCCTGCCTGCCCCCACCCTGCTGGGGTCTGCCAAGCCCTGCGCGGAAGGCCCTGTGATCCCCTTCCTGGCATCTCTTTGTCCTGTCTTCTGCCTGAATAGGCAGGCCTAGTTGCTGAGCTGGGGTGGGCTGCTCCCCAACTCTGAGGCAACCCCGAGAGCATCACGGACAGTGCTAGGGACCAGAACGCGCCTCCGAGAGCCTCTGGGGGATGGGCGGGGGCAATGGGCCGGGGGGTCAGTGACGAGGACATCAAAGCTGACGGCACAACAGCTCCGGACCCTGTTGGCGCCCTGCGGGGGCACCCCGCTTCTCCCCTGCACCTGCTCTCCTCAAATCTCGCCCCGCAGCAAAAACGTGGACGCCTGGGCGGTGTGCTGGTAGCAGCGCAGGGCCAGGAGCTGGGGGGGAAGGTGGCGTGAAGCCGCCATGAAGTCTGGGAAGGTGGGCATGCCGGGCTGCTTCTCAGCCCTCTTGATTTTGGGACACATGGGGCCCTGGGGATAAACGTGATGGGGGAGGGGCGGCCAGGGAGGCCGGGTCTCTGCTGGGCAAGTCACCTCAGCCAGCTGGGCCAGGGGCCGTACCTAGGACACCAGCTTCCCTCGGATAATCCAGGATGGAGTCAGGCAGCAGAGGACAAGAGGAGGCCAGAGGCCGAGCCCCCTGAGCCACCGCCCTTGTTCCCTGGGGGGCCCATCTGGGGCAGGGCTCAGGGGGGCCCCTCTGGGAATATAACAAGAGGGGGCCCGGCCCCCTCCTGCAGAAAGAGGGACCTGCCTGCTGCTGGGGGTGGGTGGAGACAGGAGAGCTCAGAGGGGGCCGAAGTGTCCCCCACAACCTCAGGGGTAGGGGAGGCAGAATTCAACGGAGGAAAACAAGTCAGAGAGAGCAAAACGAGTCCCACGGAACCAGGAGGCAGACGGAGCCATTGGGTAGCTGTAAACAAAGGTGCTATCTTCCCTTTCTTCACGGGAAGAGCAGGAATGGGGTAGGGGAGCTGCAGTCAACACCTCACACGAAGTCTGCGCGGCGCCCCTCCTCCCAGGCCCCTTCCCCAGCGTCTGCAGAGGATGCTTCAAGACCCAATTCAAACCACCCTCCCCCCAGGCGGCCCACCTGTTCCTTCCCCACCCACCCACCCCCACCCCAGCTCTGCGGGGGAAGGGAGCAGCGGTGGAGTGACAGGCCCAGGGCTCTCCTCTGTCACCCTGGCTCTCTGGGCCTGGACAGCCTCGATGGGCCCCCAGCCCTAAGCCTGGGACACCGCACGACCCTTGGGTCCTCCCACCCTTGTCCCACCCGAGTCCCACCTCCCGTCCCTGGCAGACGCTGAGGGTCCCAGGCCAGGAGCATGGACCACACAAGCCTAATCCAATGCCACCTGGGGCCTCTGGGGGCTGCTGTCACCCTGGGTCAGAGACAACACTTCCTTTATCTTTACACCAGCTCGACGTTTGCTTTCAAAATCAAAGTTGGTTTTCCCGTGAAAGTCAGGAGTTTCTGCACCGCCTTGGGATGCAAGCACTTAAAAGAGGCTTTTTAGGAATTCATCGTGGACCCAGAGGGCTCCGGGACGGGATGCCCACGGCCTGGCCGCTTCGGAACTGACACGCCAAACCCACCGGCCGCTCCGACCCCATCCTGAGGGGAGTGCAGCTGGATCGCGATGTCTGGCCAGCCCAGGCCCCCAGCAGGCCGGACACTCTCAGGGCCCAGAAACCACAAAGCCAGATCCTCACCGCGCGGTGCAGGGCTGGCGACGCGGATTCAGAGAAGGGGTGCAGGGGTCCGCACCCCCAGTGCCAGGGTGGACGGCGCCCGGGGAGACTGGGGGACGGACTGGACACCCTCTTCCCAGGAAGGGAGCCTGAGGCCTCCGGTGACAGGGACTCTCTGCAGCCCCCCAGCTCCCGGCTGAAAAGGGCCCTCAGGGATCCCGGGGCTGTGTTCACGCTTCACAGTCACCAGCCAGCCGCCTTAAATGCAGATTCTCGACCCAGCTCCACCTGGTGGAGTCAACCCTCGGAAGGAGTTGGCTTCTGCAATCGGCATTTTAAACACACCACGGAAGTGCCCTCCCTTTCTCCAATGCCCGGAGGACCTCTCTTCGAGCTACAGAGCCTCAGGCTGAATGCCCATGAGTACGCATGAGGGCACCGAAGACCAGAGAGGTAAAGTGACTGGCCTACAGCCACACGGCCCCTCAGGGGCAGAGTGAAGCCTGGGAATCCCAGGCCTGTCAGGCCCCACTGGCCAGGATGCCTCCCTGCAGGGCCAGGGGGAGAACCCTGCCCACACGCCTATGACCCCTCACACCACCTGCCGCCAAGGGGGAAGAGCTGGGACATTCCTGGGCGTGGGACCCATCCCACTCGGCTCCCGTCGGGTCCCAGGGACTCTGTGAGCAACACCCACGCAGGGCCACCTGCGCCCCAACCCCAGCGCCTCGCTGGTCACGTGGTGCCCTCCCCTCCCCCTCCCGACAAGGGGCTCTCACTCACCGTAGTCCTTCTTGCAGTATTTTTTCATGTTAATCTTCAGCTTCCCTTTGGAGGCCTTGCAGTACGAATCACAGTCTGCAGGGGAGGGGAGAGCACAGACAAAACCTAATTAGGCGGGCGAAGAATAGGCTGCCAGGCCGGGTGGGAGGCCACCTCCCTAAATACCCAGAGGCCTGCGATACCCAAGGGGCCAGGCCGCGCGGGCGGCCATTCAGGGCGTCCTGGCCTTCTCGAGAGGCGCTGGGACAAAGGGCCCCCGCCTGACCACCCCCGCCGGCCCCCCAGCCTCCGTGAGTGACTCCGGGGGCTCCCGTATTGTGCCACCCAGGGCTTTGCAGCGCCACACAAATTCCCCCCGTTCTTAAGATGCGCCCGGAGCCTGATTAAAGCCAATAGAGGCCTCATTGTCACCCCGCACCCCGGGTCTGTGTCAGGCGCTGGCTTCCGTGGCGAGCAGCCTCTGGTTGGGGTCAGGCCCCAACAAAAGAGGTCACAGAGGAAATTAGCAGCCCATGAAGCATTAGAAAACCCCTTTGGTGTCCACTCTACTGGAGTGTGCAAATAAAATGCCCCACGAAGAAGAGTTCAGTTCTAATGGGCCCTACTGCTGAGAGGCAGGGCCGCCGGGCCCGCGTCTGCCGGGTATCAGTTCGGGGACGTCCCAGTGCGAGCCGGGCAGGATGTGTGACGCCCTGGGGCCTGCCTCCCCTGGGGGTGGCCTCTGTCGGCCCAGCAGATGCAAACCTCCAACACCGGTCCCCCCGGGCCGCCTCCCTGCCAGCTCTTCCTTCTCTTCAGATAAGGTGATGCAATTGCTTTGCCATATCTGCGTTCACACGTCAGCTTTTGGCATGACAGCCAGCCCACGACAGAGGCCCCATAAATCGCTCCAGCCCGCCCTGCACCACCACTCAACATGCTGGCTCTCACTGAATTCTCACAACCGTTCTTTGATCTGCGGGCATTATTCCCATTCTACAGACTAGGAAACGGAGGCCGCCTGCCCAGTGCACCCCAGACAGCTAGCAAGTGGCGAGGCTGGGCCTTGCACTCGAGTCTGAGATGCCAAGATCACTGTACTCGTGGTTATGCTACGCTGAGTCTCGGTAAACACCGATGGGTTCTCCCTCGATAAGCACGAGGCGTTCAGCTCAGAGCTGGGGACGCACAACGCCTGGCATTCCAGCAACTCCCAGACTGCCGGCACGGAGAAGCGGCCAGGCCAGCCCCGGGGCTGCGGAGGGCCCAGCCTGTCCTAGGAGTAGTGACGGTGCAAACGGGCTGGGTGTGTGTCCTGGCAAGGGGACGGGAAACACACACACACACACACACACACACACACACACACACGTGACTGCTCCAGGAGCAGGGGCCAGCCCCCCCATCCTGCAAAGGGGAAAACCAAGGCCAGGGTGGGGGTGAGGAGTGGTCTGTGTGGGAGTACAGGACAAGGCCAGGGCAGGGGGCCGCCTGTCCCCCCAAACCATCACTCAGATCTGCAGGGAATATTCAGAGATCACCCCCGAGTCAGCCTCTGGACCATGGGAGGCGGCTGCCTCCTTCAAGGTCCTAATTAAAGCTGAGACAGCTCCATCCTGTCGCCCTGGGAGCCGCAGGCCTGGCAGCCCTCTGCTGCCCCCCGAGCCAGCTTCCTGGGGCACCCCACTAGGAACCAGTCTCCGGAAGTGGGGAAGAACAGCCCCCCGTCCTGCCCCCAGGGGTCAGAGTCCTTGGACCTCTCCCCCGCACACCCAGATGCCCTGTCTGGAGGCAATGGAGTCCGCAGTACCAGCCCCTCCTGCCAGCTGGTGGCTTACTGGAGTCAGGACCTCGTGGAAGGCAGGGGCTGGGGCATCCAGGGAGAGCGGCCTGTATTCCACTGGGGCCAAGCCCGGGGGGTCGACACACGAGGTGACAGTGAGTGGAGTGGCCCAAACCCACAGGCAGGGGCACCGCCCCCCTGCCCCGCATGGCACTGCACACTTCACTGCTGGGAACGGCCGCTCTCGGCCACATCTCTGCCATCCCAGGGGCAGATGGCGCTCACGGCAAAGCCACTACGGGGGCTGAACGCAGGCCGTACCTAAGTCCTGGCGTCCCCCAGCAAGCTGGCGGGGATCCCTGCCTGCTGTCTTCCACTCGGGACAGAACTAGAATGCCAGTGGTGCCGGTCACTGCAGGGACGGCCTTGAACTCACTCTCATCGCTTTCTCATTATTTTTCCTTTTGGCCCTCGTCAGTACTTGCATTCCGGTCAATCACCTGCCCTGTCTCCTCTGTGGTGTGGAGACTCAGCCCTGGAGAGAGCCTCCAGGCAGCCCTGTAAGCAAGGCACCGTGATTCCCATCCTCAGACAGGACAGCAGAGCTGACAAAGGTGCCAGGGTGCCAGGCCCAAGTGCACTGTGGGCTGGAGGGGAGACGGCCCCTGGGAGGACCGGGCCCTGCACCTCCAGCCCTCCCTTCCCTCTCCATCACTCCGTCCTATTCAGAGCCAAGTATCCACCTGGGCCAGAAACCATCCTCGAATGCGTGGCATCCGTCACTGCCCGGTTAGATCCAGCTCCAGACCCCATGTGACAATCACAGTTGCCCCCATGAATACCAAGTCTGCCCCTCAATAACAAGAGCCACTGACAGGGCACGAGAGAGGCACGTGGCACCACTCTCACCCCTGCCTGTGCTCCTGACGGCCTGGCTCCCAACCCAGGCTTCTGGAATGACCCAGAAGCATTCTGATTTCACTGGTTTAGGGGGCAGCCTGCGTGTCCAGATGTTTAAAGCTCCCCAGCTGAGTCTAATGTGCAACCAGGCTCAGAACCACTGTCTGAGCCAACTGTAGTCGCAGGAGGTGGAGACAGTCTCTGCACCCAAGACTCGTATGAAGGACCCAGGCTGGCAGAGGAAAGGCTCAGAGGGGTGACTGCTGACTCAAACTGGGGTCACAGGGCAACCTCCAGCCGCTCGTCCTTGCGGGAAATGGTACCAGCCTCGACATGTACACATCTACAGCTGTATTCGGTTTGTTGTTTATTTTTTATGTGGGTCTTACGTCTTTCCTTTCTGTCAGCCAGCAATTCTCATCAGGTCAGTGTGCTTGTTGTAAACTGTCCCCTCTCCCTTCCAATTTGCTGATTCTGATTTAGTTGTGAGCTAGGAAAACAGAAAGACTAAGGTTATTCGAACTGTAGGTAAAGCATGGGTCAACAGGCCTGGAATGAGAGACTGAACTGCTCCTTCAGAGCACGGACACCATGGCAGCTCTCTGGCTGCGTGCTGACTCTTTGGGTGTATTCCAGAGAACTGAGGTCACTGGACAAGAGGTCCCTGGATAAGGAAAGTGTTCCTGAATTTTCATCTTTCATCACACACACACACAGCTACAGAGGTTGCCTCCAGGTGGACCAAACGCAGCTTTAAAATGCATCTCTGGCTCCTTCAGAATGGCATCTACTTGCAGCTACCCACGTTCCTCTCCTTGTTTTGTTCCAGAATAGCTATACAGACAATGAAAAAAAAAAAAAGAAAATTCACACTAATGCCAAAAACTAAACTGACAGATGACCCAACGCTGGAATCTGGGAGCAATCTCTATTAATTAAAGGCAGATGGTGGTAGAACAAGCAAAACCTGTCCAGGTCTTACCTCAGGACAGAGCTCTTTGTCTGATGAACAGAAAAATCCTGGGAAAAAAAAGGGAAGATGACAGGGAGACAACAACCGGAGAAAGAATGGGCAGGAAGTGGGTGGGGGCCCCAGGGTGGAGCCAGATCCGGAGAAGGGAGGCTTAAGGAAGGGGATGGATGGACGGGAAGGACTGTGTTTGCAGTGGGTACATGAACTCACGTTTTTATCTAAATGACTGATGCAGAGAACAAGGAAGTCAGGCAGTGGAGACAGAAGGACACCACCTCCACAGAGCAGAAGCGGATTGAGGAGAAAGGCTGGGAGGGATTAGGAACTGCAGAGGGAGCTGGATGCATTCCCTTGCCATCCAGCTTGGGGCTGGAGTGGGAATCCAGCTGTCACACTAGGCCAGGGATCTGCAAATCTTTTTGCAAAGTCCCAAACAGTAAATATTTCAGGCTTTGCAGGCCATACGGTCTCTGTCTCAACTATTCAAACTCGCCGTAGCTCAAAAACAGCCGTAGACGATATGAAACTGAATGGGTGTGTCAGGCTAAAAAAAAATTCTAAAAAGACACAGCCTCTATGAAGTAGGAGAGAAAAAGCCATATGGGAAAACGAGGCCGAGCTGAAAAGGCCACGTGATGATACAAAAAGGGTGACACACGAAAGAAAGAAGAGCTGGAAAAACCTAAATCTAAAAGCCTAGGAGCACAATTAAAATCGACTTTGGAAGCAGTCAAGAGAAATAATACTGTAGAAAACAGATTCGGAAACATGAGAGTAAACTGGAGAGATTCTCACAAAATTTAGAGGAAAAGGATAAAGACGTGGAAACTGTGAAAGAGAAATGATAGGGATAGAAGAGGGAAAGTGGAGAGATGGCATAATAATTGGGAGAAAACTGCAGCAGAGACCAAAGATAGGATCCCTCAGCTGAAGGCCAACCTATGTATGAAGGAAAGGATGAGCTGAATTTTTGGAAAAAATCAAGGATAAAAGACCAACACACCCACATACATCTTTGCAAAACATATGAAATACCAGGATGAGGAAAAAATCGATTCAGATTTAAAATCAACAAGCAGCTGGCCAGATGACAATGGAGCAGTGTCTATAGGTTGTGAGGAGAGAAAACTTTGAGATCCAAGATTTTTATACCTAGCTAGACTGTCTTCTATGTATGAAGGTCACAGTAAACCAAAGACATTCTCTAGTGTGCAAGCTTTCAACCATGTATCCTTTTTGAGAGGAACACTGGAGAATGTTTTCCAACCAACTATGAAATGGATCAAAAATAAGAATGTAAGAGGGGAAAGTCATGGAATGAACACACTGGTGATAAGCACGGAAACCAGCGGACATAGAGGTTTCCAATTTGGTTCTAAGAGTGAAGGCAAAGATCAAAATAATTTTAAAATGTTTGAAAGGGAGCATCAGACAATGTATAGGTATGTATAAATAAGTATACAAATTTAACCTGCAACTTTAAATGATATTAAAAAAAACTGAGAACGAGGCGGGGAATACAACTTTTGTCTTAAGTAAGCAGAACACAAAAGATGCCATTTGATGCTTGACTCTGATAAATAAGAGCTATTAGATCCAACCGTGCTTTTGAAAAACCCAAAGATAACCACAAAACACCAGAGAAGAGAAGAAACAGGGTAGAGGCAACTGGGATAAATTCAAATCACAGAAGAGCCACGATCTCAAAGCAAAACAATGAATGTAAATGGATTCAACACCTCTATTGAAAAACTGATTGTAAAATATTAGACTGTTTAAGAGAGACAACGAAATAAAGCAAGTTTTTAAAAGCTTACAACTTTTAAAGAAGTTTTAAGTTTGTCACTAGGTGACAAAGAAGTTCAAAAGTAATAAAAAAAATTTGTGTGGAATAACATTTTATTGAAACACATTATGCAAAAAACTGTGAGAAAGACAAAAAGGAACAGACAGAAACACATAACCAGTAAAAGAATGCTAAATTAATTCCAAGGAGCTAAAATTACACAGGCCACATTTCCTGACCACAGTGTAATAAATATTATTATTAAACAAAAGGGAATGAAAATAAATGAAGTGCATTCAATTCTAGAATTTAGAAAATAAGGAAAATAAAACCCAAAGAAAGCAGGAAGAAAGAATTAATAACAGGAGTAGAAATTAATAAAGTGGGATACTGAAAAAAACTCAAAAGTTATAAATACATCCAAGAATTGATTCTCAGTAAAGCCCCCAAACCAACACACACACACACACGCACACACACACACACAGACAAAACACTGTCATGTCTAACTATGAATGAAAGAAAACAGACCCATTAGGAACTAATGAGAAAGGGGTGTAACCACAATCTAAAGAAGATTTTATAAATTACAAGGCTATTGTATACAGCTTCAGACTGAAATCTTGGACATCTGAATGAAATGCATTCCTTCTGAGGGAAACATAAGGGACCAAAGTGAACTAAAGAGATATCAAATCTGAACAGATAAAGAATCTTAAGCATCTCTGGATCCAGATGGTTTCGGAGGCTGGCTCCACGTAAACACTGAAAGGATGTTTCACGCTATTTGATCTGGTTAGAAAACAGAAAAAGAAGGAACACTAATAGGATGAACCACATAAAAGTACCTAAAATCGATCATTCTTCAACTTTAAAAGAAAAAAGCAGTTTCATATGGTCTGATCTTAAACAAGTGCTGGCATGAGCTTAGACACACACACACACCCTGTGGACCAGTTGGTCAGCCTCACTGACTAATCGGATCCGATATTTTATGCCCCGAAGGTCCCCATCCTCCCTGGACCCAGGGCCCCCGCAGAGGAGGAAGGGGTGAGCGGGAAGCTGGCCCTGCTCTCTCAGGAGACCCTGTGGGGCTAGAATTGAAGGTCTGCTGGGGCCCCTGCACCAGGCTCACCCTCCAGCTCACCCTCCTCCCCAGCGAGAGGGGAGCTGCCAGGGATGGACGCTGGCACTGCCTGGCTGCCCACCTGGATGCACTCTGTCCCGGGGAGAGTGCAGAGACCCGAGGCCGCCATCTGCGACTCGCAGCAGGCCCATCCTGGCTGGCTGGCATCCTGGCTCCTCCTGGGAGCAGCCAGCCCTCCCTTTATTCCCCCCACCTGCTCCCCTGACCAACCCGAAGCCAAGAGCCGACCCCCCCGCAGGCCTGATCCCAGCGGCCAAGCCCCTCCCTCCTCTTCCTCCACCTTGGGTAGCTTGCCCTCTGCTCTGCCTCCTGTGCCCCAGGTGCCAAAAGTCCTGCTGGGCGGGCCTGCTCGGCCGATCGAGGTTCGGCTCCGAGCATATGGCAGGCGGGGCCCAGCGTCCCCTGGTCGGAGCCAGGGGCGCTGCATCTGGTGCCTCCCCTGGAGCAGGGCGGGGAGCTGGCCAGGGTCTCACTCCCGGCGGCACCCCAGCCTCTCTGCTTCTGGGCTGTCGGCTCGGGAAGGTGGGGCAGTGGGAATAAAGAACGAGGGACATCCAGCCACGGAGGTCCTTCTCAGGGCAGAGACCTGGAGGCTGGGGGAGTTTCCGGTTCCACTGGCTGGGCACAGGGTAGGGGCTCCTGGAACCCCTCACCCCAACCCTGCCGGGTGAAGAGCTCAAGGGGGTGGCGCCAGGAAGGACACCCAGCCGGCTCTGTCCACTTCGGCTGGGCCACCCTGCCCACCAGCAGGTGACAGATGACAGGTGAGGCCACTCTGCCCAGAGCGTCCTGGCTTTCCCTGACCCAGATTCACAAAGCCACTTGGAACTCCTCAGGCCAGAGGCCAGCTTTCCATGTGTGTCACTTTCACACACGGTGGGTCTCCGTGGATTTCATGATGAGCATGTTAAAGATCGAGGAGGCACGCCCCACTAAGCCAACCCCCACCTCCTGGTCCTAGGCTGTAGGTGACGGACCCACTCCCCCTGCTGAAACACCTTCTTCGAACCCCCATCATAAGCACTTCGCCCAGGAGAGAGCCAGGGTCCACAGGCAGCTCCCAAGTGCCCACGCGTCTCTCCAGGCCTGTGCTGGTCTCACCCACCCCATCACCTCCCAGCCCTCCTTGCCTCCACGGCATGACGTCCATTCAGCTCTGGGCTCTGGGGCAGAAAGGCCAAGGTCACCCCAAATGAGGCAGCCCCAAGCAAGGATGGGCACGAGGTACCTTGTAAAACTTTTGGGAGCAAAGCCAAAAGTGTTTGCAACATAGAGAGCAAAGAGTGGGTGTCTTTAATATATAAAGAACTCTTCTGAATCAATAAGACAAGCACCCTAACATTCAAAGAAGACAAACAGGCAATTCACAAAAGAGGGAAGAAGGCGGACACGGAGATGTAACAATGCTCAACCTCAAATAAGCAAAGAAACGCAACTTAAATCAACAGGAGGGCCTTCCCTGGTGGTCCAGTGGCTAAGAGCAGCGGATGGGGTTCAATCCCTGGTCAGGGAACTAGATCCCACATGCCGCAACTAAGACCCAGTGCAGCCAAATAAATAAATATTTTTTTTTAAAAATCAACAGGGGTCTTCCCTGGTGGCGCAGTGGCTAAGAACATGCGTGCCAACGCAGGGGACACGGGTTCGATTCCTGCTCCAGGAAGATCCTACATGCGGAGCAACTAAGCCCGTGCACGACAGCTACTGAGCCTGCACTCTAGAGCCCGCGCGCCTCAACTACCGAAGCCACCGTGCCTACAGCCTGTGCTCTGCAACAAGAGAAGCCACCGCAGTGAGAAGCCCACACACTGCAACCAAGAGTAGCCCCCGCTCGCCGCAACTAGAGAAAGCCCGTGCACAGCAACAAAGACCCAATGCAGCCAAAAATAAAAATAAATAAAATAAGTTAACTTATTTTAAAAAATCAACAGGAATGTAGGGCTTTTGCCTGGGGAAGTGTCAAAGCACACACACACACTCAGACAATGCAGTTGGGGTGCAAATCAATGCCAACTTTCCTGAGTGCAACTGGCTTCGAAGGTCAAAACCCTGGAGAACACACACCTTGCTGGAACACCCCGACTTCTAGGAATTTATCACCCCTTCATGCACTTAAGTTTTGCTACAAGATTTCCACGTGGCTGGCTCTGGGAGGTGTGGGTGGACCCTGGGGCTCACGGAACAGATAGGGTGGCTTTATAGCAGGAGGGGACACGTCAATGATACGAGTGTAACCACACTCACCAAAGAGTGACACTCACAAAATGAAGACACAGGCCAGCATGCGCTGGTAGAGGATGGGGATGGGGGTGCAGGTGGGGACCTCTTAGATGGGAAGGCCAGTCTGAGGAGGAAGCTCTGGGAAGCAGCCGGGGCAGGAACAAGCCGGGCAGGTGTGAGGAACCAACAGAAGAGGGGCCTGGAGCTGGCGGAGGGGAGGGGCGGCCAGAGATGAGGCTGCATGGTTCATGGGGGCCCCTGGGTTCTTCTCAACCATGGCAGGGGTTTGAATTTTATTCTCGAAGAATATACTGTGCACCGGAAGTGTGGCTGGTTTTTATACTCTTGCTTTGTCTTGTCTGTATATTTAATTTTACTATAATGCATATACCATTCTTGTATTAAAAGGAGAAAAACAGGGACTCCCTGGCGGTCCAGCGGTTGAGACTCCACGCTTCCACGGCAGGGGGCGCGGGTTCGATCCCTGGTCAGGGAACTAAGATCCCGCGTGCTGCATGGCACAGCCAAAAAAAAAAAAAGGAGAAAAACACTAAAAATATTCTGAGGCAAGTCTCTTCTTCAGTGAGGATGGGGACTGAATGGGGGGCTCCCATAATGAGACGACGTTCCTATTCAGTGAGGTGACATTTGCATGCCTAATCCATGGGGCTTCTGCTCCTAGGAAGGACTACATCTTCCTGGGGGGGGGGGGGGGGGAGAGAGAGAGAGAGAGAGAGAGAGAGAGAGAGAGAGAGAGGGAGGGAGGGAGGGAGGGAGGGAGGGAGGGAGGGAGGGAGGGAGGGAGGGAGGGAGGGAGGGAGGGAGAGGGAGAGGGAGAGGGAGAGGGAGAGGGAGGGAGAGAGGGGGAGGGGGAGGGGGAGGGGGAGGGGGAGGGGGAGGGGGAGGGGGAGGGGGAGGGGGAGGGGGAGGGGGAGGGGGAGGGGGAGGGGGAGGGGGAGGGGGAGGGGAGGGAGGGAGGGAGGGAGGGAGGGAGGGAGGGAGGGAGGGAGGGAGGGAGGGAGGGAGAGAGAGAGAGAGAGAGAGAGAGAGAGAGAGAGAGAGAGAGAGAGAGAGAGAGAGAGAGAGAGAGAGAGAGAGCGCTTGTTTACATCCTCTCCCAATCCCACAAACATTAATACCAAGGGACAAAGGAAGAGTGAGTGGTCAGCAAACTGTGTGTGTGGTGACGTGGCTAGGAGACAGGGTGCTGCTCTCTCGAGGGTCCGGGAAAGCTCCCTGAGGAGGTAACACAGCGCTGAGACCTAAACAGTGCGAGGGAGGCAGGGCAAGAAGATCTGCGGGAAGAGGGTTCCCGGCAGAAGAACGGCCCGTGCAAAGGCCCTGAGGCAGGATCGAGCCTGGCAGAGTCCAGGGCTGAATGCAGGCCAGGGAGCCTCACGTAGAGTTGAGGTTGGGGAGGAGCAGAAACAAAAACGCACACCAGCCAGATGGGCCAGGATAAGGTGTGGAGTCTGTTTCAATGTAATGCAAAGCCACCCGAGGGTTCTAGCCAGGCCTGGGTCACCCCCAGAGAAGCCCTGTCCTTTCTTTCTGCTCCTCCCCAGTACGGCCACCTTCACTCAGAGCTTCCCACGCGGCTCGCCTTGCCGTGCCAGCCGGGGAGGAGGCAAGTTCCTGCAGGACGGCGTGCTGTCGCAGCCCACCAAGGGCCCCCTCTCCCACCCCCTTTCTCCTAAAGAGCCCCCGCTGTGGTAGCTCCACCACCATCAGGCCTGGGTCTGACAGATCTGCTGAGGCCACCCCAGTATCCATCTTTCTTCTTCCCCAAGTAGCAAACCCCAGTGTTTCCTACTTCAAATCTTCTTCCAACACTCCCCTGCAGCTCACACGGCCACGTCCCTCACTTCTCGCCCCGAGGGTGTGAGCCGAAGTCGCCTGCGAAGGGCGCCAGGGAAAGCAGCTGTGTCCTGTAAAAAGGGATCCCACCACCCGCGCTCTGATCTGCGGCCCTTAACCATTCCAAGCCTCAGTTTCCCCATCAGTAACATGGGGGTAGTGATGCCGATAGTAACTGTCCTGCCCCTTCATAGGAGTCAGGAGGAAATAACCTTGGTGCGGTGAGACAGGTAAGGGATGCTGGCGGTGGTCTCTCAAGGAGATGACCTTTCAGCTGGAACCTGAAGGATAAGAAGGGGCTGCCAACAGGGTATGCCAGGCTCCAGGCGGCCTCAGAGGCCCCGGCTCAGTGACCGCAAAGAGGGGGTGAATGACGGCGGAGCAGTGGGAAAGTTGGGGCCTCGTGAGGAGAGGAGGAGAGCTCAGACCTGAGGCGGAGTGAGCCGGCTCTGGTCCTTGGCAGAATCTATACAGCTGACCGAGATACGGGCGACGGAGCCCTGTCTCCCACCAGGAGCACGTCTGCCTCCAAGACCCCTTCTTGGGCTGTACCATGGACCCAGAGCCGGGCAGAGGGAGAAGGCGCCTGGATGCAGAGGGTATCGGGGCCCAAAGCTAGGACCTTGTTTTTGCCCGAGGCCCACAGTCTGGGGACATGTACTCCATTCTCTGTAACGTCTTCTCCTCCATGTGAGTGCGAGTGGGTAAACCCTATTATGCACAGAGGATCTGGAAAGAACGAGACCTAACCCCACAGATGCTGGAGAAGCCAGAGGCTCCGCAGGGGGCCACTCACAGGTTCGGTCCCCTCGGCCAACTTCCTTGGACCCCACTCCTGGGTCACCTCCCTGTGTGGCCTTCCTCTAGGCCCCCAAGCACAGCGGGGCACCCTCTACCCTCTCAGAACCCAGGCCATGGTCCAGAGTTATCCGTCTGCCCCCTCACCCAGTGGGGAATCGGACCCGGGTCCCAGCACCTGGCGCAGGATGGGTCACCACTGAACACCCAAGGAACACGCTGGAACGTAAACTCTGGGTCCCCCCATGGCCAAAAACATAGTGTAAAAACAAGCCCTGTGAGATACCAAGACCGCTCAGACAGACCTACAGATCAGGCTCCCCAAGCCAAAGACACAGCCTCCCTCACGATTATTCTGGTGACACCGTGAGGAAGCCTGGGTAAAGCGCTCAGGCATCTTCTCAACCTGCTAAGCTCTCTGACGAGAACGAGGGCGTGATTTGGGCTGGGGGGGGTTTGAGTGGCACCAGAAATCAGGGTGCCTCCGTGGGGACTCGCAGCTGACACCTGGAAGCAGCACCCCGGCCTCTCGACGTGCGGGCTTTTCTCAAGGTCTTTGCCTGCTTGCGTTGGGGTGTGGAGTGTCCGTGGGACAGACTGCCCCCCCGGACGCTGGGATACAATCTGGTACACGGGTGGGAATGGCCTATCTCAAAACATGGATGGGAACACGGATGGGCTTCAGGGCTGTGGGATGGGGGAGCAGTTGGCAGGTAGGCTACAGAGGAATTCAAAACACTGGCTTCTCGACTCTTAAGCTGTGTGTCCTTGGGCTTATGACTGCACGTCTCTGAACCTCAGATTCCTCATTTAGTAAATGGGGAAGGAACGTGTAATCCTTCAACGTTCTAGTGAGATGAAGCCTGACAAACTAAAAAATGTCAGCTGTCATTATTTTTCCTATAATTCAGGAGCCATGACAAGAAAACCAATCTCACTATACTCCTGGCATACTGATTTTTTAAAAAAATTGTTTTTTAATTTCTCACTCAATGTATTACATGTACCAACTGACGGCTGGCTGTTCCCAAAAGCAAACTCATCTTTAGGGGATCTGGTTTCCTTCCTAGCACCTTGTCACAGGGCAGTTTTACATTTTTTCAGCATTGTTTGTTTATTGTCTGCTTCCCTCCCTGACGACAAGGGCCATTGCCCTGTCCACTGCTCTCCCCAGGACCCAGGACACTTACAAGCTCTCAATACATATTTGTCGAATAAAAGGGGGACAAAGCTGCCCCCACCGTGTGGCAAAGTGACCCGAGGCCCCGACAATTCCCACACCCCTCCTCCAGTCCAAGGGTGGAAGACCCCAGGCCCAGAGGAGCAAATCTGTGTAAACAGCGGGAAAGCAAAGGCCTGAAGCAGGATTCAGAAGGGTGGAAAAAGAGTTTTGGAAAATGCTGCGAAACACAGAAAGCCGCAGCTTGGCAAGAACGGCTCCTCGCCTGGGGAGGACAGCGGGAGCCGGCAAACCTTCCCTCTCCAGGGATGTGTGCAGGGCTTTGGTGTTTTGTTTGGACTTTAATAACAGAGATTCGAAATCTGCTTCCTTATTATGAAAATGCATTCGCAGACTGAACACCCCGGGCCTGGGATTCTGAGGGCAGCCCCTGCTGGAGAAGCCAGGGATGCTGAGCTGGGTGGGGAGGGCCCTGTAGGAAGGAGCAGCCTCATCCCAGGCCACTGCCTTGGAAGCCGCTCCTCTTTCTGTCCTGCCTGGAGCACCGGGACCCCCAAAGGGCATGGGCTGTGGAGCGGGGCGTGGAACAGGCAGGCTGGGCTGGGCGTTCATGAGGGGGACCCGCAAGCCGGGCTTTTTGCCCTCCCGCAGCCGGGGAAAGCGGTCGACCCACCCAAGCTCCCTTCCTGCCGGCCAGGGCTGCCTGCAGCCTGTTTGGGGGTGGGGTGGCCGGGCTGGGGAGGTCGGGGGGCTGCACCGGCCACGTGAGGACAGCAGCTTCTCTTCCCCACTTGGAACAAGACGGTGCCAGGAGTCCCCAGCACGCTCTTTCTTCTTGCTGAACAAGATGGATTGGAAAACAAATTGGCTCAAATAAAGCATGTAATTAGATTAAAGCCTCTTGCCCAGAGCCTTGGGGACTGCAAAAGCCCTCCCGACTGGGGGCGGGAGACCTCGGCTGGCTCAACCAGTGCCTGGCCATCCAGAATCTTCTCTTGACCCTCAGCTGCCCATCCTCAGTCCTTCCCAGCTGGGGTAAACTACGCCGAGGGAATTCATTCTGCCCTGGAGATGGTCCCAGGCCCTGCTCTGCCACCAGCTCCACAGGCCTTGGGGTCCCCCTCTCCCGTGTGCAGATCCCGCCTCAGCCTCAGAGGGCGGGTGTGTCCAATCCATGAGCTCCCACCAGACCTCAGCATGAACAGCTGCGACGGTGATGTATACACCTGGGCAGCTCCAGCCAAAGCACTTTCCACCCACAACCCCATGTGCGCTGCACAATGACCGGTAAGGAGGCCGGGTAGGTAGCATTAGGACCGCCATTTCCATCACACACATGAGAAAACAGGACCACAATGTTCAGTGTCCCAAGTCATGGCCACTGGGGACGCTTTCCCTATCACCACTGGTCCCACTTCTTAGCCTCTCTGTTCCTCAGCCGTCTGATGTGAGAACTGAAGAGGCAAGTCCAGTATCCTCTTTACTTTACGGACATCTATGCTGAGTGTGGAAATGCTTCCAGACGGCAAAACCCTACCTACCTGGAGGTCCCTTGTCTGTTTCTTTCAGTTCTCTGGGATACAGGTGAGAAGCAGGAAGGAAAAGGTTAGAAGCAGCCAAGTATCTATCACAAAGGAAATCCCTTTAGCTCTTCATTCACAGCTTAATTATCTTTTATTTATAAACACTGATAAGCAATGTCATTATCACCATTCCCAGAACATAGTACACTGGGACCTGTATTTAGGTGGGGGGACCTTCTGGTGAGCTACCCATTGGCAGGAAGAAGGAATGGCTAGCAGAGAGCAAGGAAGAGGCAGAAAACTATGAAACTGTGAAAAGCAGATGTAGAATACCTATAAGGACCATTCTGAAGAGAGGCCAACAGTCCTAAAACGGCTGCAAAAGCTTGTTTACAGTATAATCCCTTTTTTGCAATGGCTGCATTATCCTGAGGAGCTGAATCACGCTCAATGTGCGTTACTTAATATGGCAGGAAAGCTGGCAATACACTCGGGAAAGATTTCCATCCAAAATGGTTAAAAGTTACGGAGCATTACAACAAACTATGGCATCTGAAAACCGTATTTATGGGGGCCACTCATTCCACAAAAATGCAAGGACCACTGCAGATACGGAGACCCTCCCTGTCAAGTCCAGACTCCCCACCCTCTCAAGTGGAGAACGAAGGTACCACGTTTGCTTTGGGGAAGGAAAGAATTCTGGATATACTTCGGGTCAGCATAGAGCCCGTGTCCCCCAGGGAAGGGGCTGGAGTCTTCACGTTCCAGGCAGAGGCACGGCTGTCCTCCCCAAGAGCCACTGCAGGGCCTAGAGGATGACGGTCACCAAAAGGCCCGTGGACTTCACCCCTGCCCTGCCCTCCCCACCTGGACATGTCTAGGTTTTAACAAGACAGCCAAGGTCATCTTTTATACCAGGCTTCTGTTTCTTACTCATCTCTTCTGTCTCCAGGAGCCCCCCAGACACAAGGTTCCCAGCTGGAGCTCCCCATCTGTCTCACCATTTTACAGGGCACCCTCTGAGACTGTGCTGCCCGAACTCGCACCTACCGTCCACAGACCAAAGGGTACCGGAGCCACAGAAGGGTGTGTCTCAGGGGCTCGAGCCAGGCAGTGACTCCCACACATCCCCCCAGGGCTGCCCTGACCCACCCCTGGGAAGTTCACACCGGGAGAAGCTTCCCGCACAATTCTGGTGGTCAACGGACTAACCAGCTCTCACCGGCAGGCGAGGCCATATCTGTGGGAGGCACCCCTCAGCTGTGTTCCCGGCCCCCGCAAGCACCAGCTCCTGGTAGAAGCTGGGAAACGGCTACCTGGGCCCTGGGACAAGTTAACTCAGAACCTTCTAATCTCATGTGCCTGCACCCTTGGACGTCAGGCTTTACCGTAGCCCTGAGGTCCCAACCACCCCCCTCCTTCTCTCCCCGCTACAATGTGCACGTTGAAACCCCAAGCCACGTAACAAGTTCCAACATCTTTTGTCAAAGACCCACACGCTTGCAAGAGGTGAAGCCTGTAAAGCCCGGTGGAGAGCACAGGTAGAGGTTTCTGCTGGGTGGCAGATGCGCTGCCCCGCTGGATGAGGGATGTCTGACTGGGACAGATGGGGGCAGGGTCCCCATCGCTATGAGGGAAAGACATGGAAACCACACGGTCATCAGAGCCAGAGGCATACAGCCCCGGGCCATTTTCCAAGATGCAAGCTCTGCCGGGTGAGATGGACCTTCAGAGGTTGTGCTTGAGGACCCCACACTTCTAGCTACGTCACCGGTTCTCCTTATCTGCTCTCGGGGCCACTAGGAAACAGCAGCCCATCCGGAGGGCTGACGAGCCGCCTGGGACTTGAGGCTTTGCATGGGTACGGAACAGACCCAGCAGGCTCTTAGCAAAGCCTGACACTGGGGGGCCTGGAGACAGCCACGGGGCTATCTGCTGACACACGCACACCTGGCTCCGCTCTAACAGGTAACCGTCTGACTTAGAATCATCTATGCGGGCATCTTCCTCACCTAGTAAACCGTGGTCCCTTGAACTCAGGACTCCACGTTCTATCGTCTCTGGAACCCCAGCCCCCAAACCAGGCCCTCAGTCAATGTGCGTCTGATGAATGAATGAAAATGCATAAACGGACAAGTGCGCAAATCCTCACGTCGGAATTCCCAAGGAACGCTAGGAGCTGGGGGTGGGGTGGGAGACTCAAAACCGCTCCCAAGCCTGGCTGAACAAGAAATCCCCATTTTCAGGCTGTAGCCCGGATGAGGCCACGGGAAGGATTTATTGGGCACGGGATCAGTATTTCATAAACCCCTCCAAACTGCAGAAAAGGCTGCACCTGCCTCCGTCAGTCTGCGGCCGCTAATCCGCTGTAACAGCTCTGTGCCCTCCTTTCTGTCTCCCGCCCGGAGGGCAGGGTTAGCCTGTGTATTCGCCTTTAATAAGCTGAAGCCACTGGGGCGCTGCATTCACTGCTCTCTGCTCCCACAGGGCCGGCCCCACAGGGTCTCCTTGTCGGCTCTCCGAGTGAACAGGGGATTTTGTGTTCGGCAGGGGAAACAAAGCTGTCCCAACGGGGATCCAGTTGGCTATGGACACGCTTCTCCAGCAAGAGCCAGCAGTGGTCACAGCCTGGCGCTGCCGTCGGCGCTGAAGGGTGATTCAGTGGCACGGGGGAAGGAGGCGAAGCTGGACTTCCTGGGAAAGTCATGAAAGAGAGGGAAGCTGGTGGCCCTGCAGTGCCCACCCCACTGGCTGGTTGGCCGGTGAGCCCAGTGCCGACGAGGTCACGCCTCTGCTGAGTTCCCTGGGTGGGCTACAACCCACCCTGGGCAGCTGTCGGGCAGGATGGCCACCCCCCGGCCAAGACTGCGCTAAACGGCTTCCTAGATAGAGAAAAGGCCCTCAAAGCTCACCATCACTTTCTGATGCCAGTTAACTGTGGCACCATGACGACAGGTGGCCACAGACACCCCGAAGTCAGCAGAGTGAACAAAAGCTCTATGGCGAAGACTGTATATAGTTTCCAAACCCCATTTTAGTTTCCTCCCGGGCTTCAAGACTACATTACTCAGCACCCCTTGTGTGAGGTGTGGCCAAGTGACCGAGTCCGGCCACGGGACGTGGGTAGAAGTGATGCAGACGCTTTCAGTCCTGCCCGGAAAAGGGCTCCCACAGGCACTCTCTTTCCAAACCAATGACTCCAAGGCCCCAGGGGATGGCGGAGCCACATGACTGAAGGAGCCCAGGCCCCTACTCACTGCCTGGAAGGGAGCCACCCCGCCAGGAACACCTGCGATGGACTGTCGGGATGCTTCTTACAGCACGAAGCCTTCCCTGACCAATACAGCATTGGTGAGAAGTAAAGAGAGTTTGACTTAGGACAGCAGCAGCGGTGTGTACAGGGCAGAGGAGAGAGAGAACAGGAGAGATCACAATACGGTCTTTACTGAGTGACTGGCGTGGCGTCAGAGGGAGGACATGGGCCCCAGAGAAAAACCACCAGGCCTTCCACAGCACAGGGCTGTTGGGGAGTGAACAGAAATCCACAGGGGGTTCCCAAACCCAGTAAAACTTGCCTTCCCCCCAAGTAACTTACCAAGTACAGCAGACGTGGTGGGTGCCTGGCCCAGAACCCCTTTCCTGGACCAGTACAGGCACCTAGAGCTGCTGTGGGAGGTGGCGGCCACCAGCTCACACTTGCACTTCCTCTGAAGGCCTGCCCCTGGCTCATGGAAACTGCTCTGCTTGGAAACGTCCACACGCCCCATCCCAGCGAGCAGTCCACAGCCAATGGCCAGCTACGTGGGCAGCCACCCAGCCCTTCTGCTTGTAAGCAGGGCAACTTCTTTGGGGTGATTCACTGTCTAGACCGCCCATGGAAACAGGCTGAGGCCAGACTTGTGAACCCACACATTTTCCTAGCTTCTTCCCCTGCCCTGCCCACCTCACCCCCTCACTAGTTTCTCCTGAGAACATCCTCTCAATAAATCATGTCACAAGAATCCCTGTCTTGGGGCCCCTGACAACCCAAATGAAGGGCTGGCACTGCACCTCTTCCCCCATCCACAGCAGTACCTTTGCCACAAAGGGGGGGAGGGACAGGGATGAAGTTCAGACCCAAGACAATCCTAGATTATCGGGCCTAAGAGTAGATCGCCACCTTCTCCGAGGTCTCTCCATCTGGTGAAGATGTCCTCGCCTGCAGGGAGATTTTAGATGAAGTACAACTTTCCAACCCTGGGACTGAAGGAGGTGACCTCACGGGACAGAAGGAATGCCAGGAAACTAAGGCTGTGTCCCACCTGCTGGGGGAGCGGGCAGGATGGCAATGACTGGAAATCTAACCCAGCCCGGCTTGGAGGAAATTTTAAGGCAGCTTTCACTACATCTGCTGCCCCAAACACTTAGGAATTTCTCACCTCTCTTCAGCAAGAGGAATCTTTTCCAAGTCCCCATGTCTGATTTCTCTCCACAGCTTACCGCTTGGAAGGATGCTGGCTTGAGGCACCATGGTCCACGGAAACTTGGGAGATGGGAGACCTGAGTCCTCACCTAGGTTCTGCCATCAACCCACTGTGTGACCTCGGCCAAGTCGCTCTCCTCTGGGCCTCAGTCTTCCCATCTGTCCAATGTGGAGGCCAGATCGGATGAGCTATCTCTAGGTTTCCTACTGGTATCAAGAGACAAAATTCCACTCCCAGGAGGCCTTTCAGGAGAAACACTGAGCAATGTGTAACCACCTGCTCTCTGGGAAGAAAAAGCCTTGATTCGTAGCTTGTGCCAATTTCCAAGGTGTAAATATTCCCAGCGTGGCCAATTTCAAACCGCCAGCAGGATGCCCTGAGCACAGAGCTGGGAAGAGATACCGACAGTCAGCTCTTGGGAGCAGGTGTGCGCCAGCCCCAGCGCACCACCGATTTTCAGATACCTCTTAGCACAGAATAAATTCGTTTCAGACCCCAATTCATTTCCCATCTCTGCAGAAGAAACAGCTCTCTCCTTTCCTTGATCCTACAACACACTTTACTCTTGAGCAGAGCCCACAAAACAGTGCAAATCACACTGGCCATCATCTTCGCTGGGGAGAGGCTGACCTCTCCCATGGAAGGAACTGGAAGGGGGCAGTGCCCCACTGCGCCTCCCCAGATGCAGATCCACTGCTCTGAGATAAAGCCCTGCCCTGGGGGAAAAGGACACAAGGCCCCTGATCTGTGTGGTCACGCCTCAGGGCAGAGTGGGCCTAGTTTCATAGGCCACACCCATAGCTTTAGGAGCAGCAAGAGTCCTGCTTGACAGGAAGTAGGTTGGGGGGTGGGGACAGTCTGTGCTACGTATCAGACGGTAGGGGGCAGCTGGTAGCCTCGTCCACCTCAAGGCCACGTTGGTCCTTCCAACACTGAAGGTCCATGTCCACAGAAGGGAGGACGCCTGCCTAAGTGGGCAGACAACATGCCCCACCCATCCTCCTCTTCGCCTTCCCTCCCCTGGGTCTGGGCACCATTCCTGGTCCAAATCCCTCAGGGTCCCCTCAACACAGCCCTGAAAGAGCCACCAAGGCAACCACCTGGGTTCTATGACCAGAAGGCCCCGCGATCACAGTCTCCCAACTAGCTGGGACCTGGAAATACTGAGCGGGAAGGGGCCGAACAGACCATTGGCCCAACACCTTCATTTCATTGAGAAGACAGCCCAAAGCTATCGAGCGGCCTGCAGGACACTTTAACTGGGTCACTGGGGTGGGGGGAGGGTCATGAAAAACTCAAAATCCCTGCTCTTAACGATGGCATTTAACATTGTTGCCAGTATCACTTGCCATGGATGGAACTGTGTCCCACCAACATTCCCATGTTGAAGTCCTAACCCCCAAAGTGATGGTGTTTGGAGGTGGAGCCCTTGAGGGGTAAATAAGGTTCTACGAGGTCATGGGGGTGGGGGCCATGAGGATGGAATTAGGGCCCTTATAAGAAGAGACACCAGGGCTTCCCTGGTGGTGCAGTGGTTGGGAGTCCGCCTGCTGATGCAGGGGACGCGGGTTCGTGCCCCGGTCCGGGAGGATCCCGTGTGCCGCGGAGCAGCTGGGCCCGTGAACCATGGCCACTGGGCCTGCGCAGGAGAGGCCACAGCAGTGAGAGGCCTGCGTACCGCAGGAAAAAAAAAAAGAAAGAAGAGACACTAGAGAGCTCTCTCCCCGCCAGGTGAGGACACAGAAGTCGACAGTCTGCAAGCCAGAAGGGGCTCCTTGCCGAAACCCAACCATGCTGGCACCCTGATCTTGGACTTAACACACTCCAGAACTTTAAGAAAATAAATTTCTGTTGTTTAAGCCACCATTCTACGGTCTTTTGTTACGGCAGCCCAAGTGGACTAATGCATTACTACTATCATTATCAAGTCTGGAGTAGTTTTAAATCCGGCAGGGTATTTAATAAATCAAAGGGACCACCTCTGGGGTTGGGGGTGGCAGTATTAACTAACTTCAGTAACATCTGAGGTTCTGCAGGGGCCGAGCCCAACAGCAATCCAGAGAGGGGACGGACTGTGACGCCGGCACAGTGCGTTACTGTGTGTCCCCTCCCACCAGCACCCAGCCCATGACCTGGACGGGAATCCCAAGGGAGGTTCCGGGCACGGCTTTGGGCAGGGGGCCACCCTGCAGGGTGGGGATGGGGTCTCGGCGTCCACCCTGCCTCAGCCTAGCTCTGCAGCCTGCACGCCCCCAACCCCCAGCCTCTGCAGTCAGGGACCCTGTGACGTCCTCGTGACACAGGGCGGGTCCTGGGGATTCCAATCCTCTCACTGACACCTGTCACTTGCCCCATTCCCATCTGCCATCCCTCTCGAGTCCCCGGTGGGAAGAGCTCCCAGAAGGGCTAAATATTCCTCCCCCAGGCTTCTCTGGTCTCCCAGCTCATCCCTTTATCCTCCTCCAAGGCTGGTGGCAGCTCCACCTGCAAAAGCCCAGCCACAGGGGAACAATGCGGGTCCTGAAACCCCCCATGCAAATGGCTTCCTTTGTGCTCCCCCGGGGAGGCCCCCAGTGGCTCTCTCCCAGCCCTGCTCACCCCAGCCTGACCTCTGCCCTGGCCCTTTGTGCAAGCCCCAAAGAGGGGAGGGGAGGGAGGGGGGAGGAGATGGGGAAAGTGAGGGAATAAGGAAGGCGGTGGGGAAGAGAGACAGAGACAAAGGCAGAAGGAAGACCCAGAAATAGAGAGACAGTCTCGAAAATCAGAGCGAGACAGGCAGACAGACTGACAGAGGGAGAAACTGGTTCATGCAGGCTGCCCAGAGCAGGGTCTCCTGGCTGAGCGGATGGAAAGAGTAAGTCGTACCATGTGAAACCGCCATTTCTGTGGGTCACAAATGGTCGAATAAAATGACAATTCCGTTTGGTCCAACCCAACACATACGGATCCATCTGGTCTCCAGCCAGGGCGGGTGGAGTGGGCAGGTTCCACTCGAGAGAAGAGCCCCCATGTGCCCTGGCTCAGCCTCTGGTTCCTTTCCCGGAGGGTTCTGGGGAACTGGGCTTGAGGTCAGGAAATCCGGGCTTAACAACCAGAGGCTGTTTTGCCCCCAGAGCACATCTGATGAATGCAACCGTCTGGAGGACAGGCCAAGAATGCCGTGCCACACCAGCAACACAGAAGACAGCTCCACAACCGAGAATTCTCCAGCCCCGCCGGCACCTAAGTCGCAGCTGACCGGCCTTTAGCTCCAGCACCCTCTGCTTCCCACGGAGGGAAGTGGCAAGGATTTATGATGGTGACTGGCTCCCTTGTCCCCTCTGTGGGGCTGTGGAGGTGCCCCTTCCTTGGGGACACTCCCCTAAAGGAGGCCCAGAGCTCTCACCCGACCCCCAGCCCCAAAGCCCAAAGTTCAGGCCAGACGTGGCCATGCGTTTTCCTTTAGACCATGAAGTTAACAATGACGATAGGTAACACCTGGGTAGCACTTTTCATCCCACACGTCACTCCACGTGCGTTCTAGCCTCAGAAGCAGCCCAAGCCTCCCCCCCAGGAGGACTCTGATGCGCTTCTAAATATAATACTTTGCGTAGCTCACGATTGCATAAGTTTTAATAATTAAACCATTGAGTAGACCAGCTGTAAAAGACATTTGGGGGACGACCAAGAAGGTTGGAAGGTGGACTGGGCATCAGATGATATTAAAGAATTTTTGTTAGTTTCGTTAGGTGTAATAATGCTGGTGAGAAGATGTAAGAAATGTTCTTCTTTTTCAGAAGAGGAATTCTGAAATATTTAGGGGTGAAATGTCATAACGTCTAAGCTTTTCCTGGAAGATATTTCAGCAAAAACAAAAATTGTTGAAGTAAATGGGACACGATGTTAAATCGAAGTGATACGAATGTGGAGGTCTAACCACTCTATTCTCACCACTGCTCCGAGACTTTTCATGATAAAAATTTTAATACACAATTAAACCACACTAATTGAAAATATAGTAATTTTAATACACAATTAAACCACACTAATTGGAAATATAGTAATATATAGTAAAGCTCAGAATTTTGGATAAACGTCGTATTAGGCTGGGCTAAAATTCACCATAGAGAAAGGACCAGGCAAACACTTGGCTACATGGGAGCACAGCACTTCCTGTGATCAGGCAGGAGACGTCAGCTGACTCCAGAAAACTTCACTCTCTAAGCCCTCAGCGGCAACTACTTCAATACGATGCATAACTGATAAACGAGCGGGTCCAAGGCAGCAGTAGCATCCTGCCTTAATACTTTTGGACAGAGCACATGGATGTCATCCTGTAATATACACCAGGGTTTCTCAACCTCGGCACTGCTATTAGCATTTGGGGCTGGATAATTCATTGCCATGGGGGCTGCCCTGTGCGATGCAGGATGCTTAACAGCGTCCCTGGCCTCAACCCACTAGATGCCAGTAGCACCCTCCCCCTAGTTGTGACAACCAGAAGTATCTCCAGTAATGTCCAAATGTCCCATGGGGGCAAAGCAGCCTCAGGCTGAGAACTACCGGAATATATGGGCACAATGAAAGAGTTTCTTTGAAATGCTCTGTAAGCCAGGCTTTTCACCAAAGTTGACCCTCCGTGTGTAATTAGATGTATAATCTGCTTCGGACATATACTGTATCTTTTCATTTCATACTCAAAAATTCTCCTACAACGTTATTATATGGATATCCCATACGTGAGTCACTAAAACGCTACTGAAAGACATTTGGTCGTTTGCCTCTTTTGTTATTATGAACAATGCTGCAATAAGCTACCTCGGAGCAAAGTCCTGCGACACATCACTATTCCCTTAGGCTAAATTCCTAGAAGTGAAAGGATGAGGCTAAAGATACATTTTGATACGTGATGCTAGATCACCCTTCATGAACTTGGCACCACGTTGCCCTCCCATCACCAGAGCAGGTGGATGCCTGTTTCCCTAACCCTTTCAACACTGGGAATTACTTTTTGTTTTCTAAATAGTGGCGATTTAATGAGGTGTTTAAAATGGTATTCTTGTTGATATTATTGCTTTATTACTAGTAAGTGTAATATTTCAGACGCTTTATTGTCATTTGTACAAATTCTCTGAATTTCTAGTTCATTTTCTCAGCTCAGTTTTGTATTAGGATCTCTTTTTCAGTGAAATGTAAAAGTTATTTATTGAGGATATTAATCTCTGGTCATCCATGTTAAAAATTTATATTTTTCAGCTTTCAGTTTGCCTCATGTTGCTTATAGAGATTTTTGAAGTATAGACGTTTTCTATTTTTATCTAGTTAAAATCTTTCCCTTTATGATTTCTTGCTTTTGTATCCTATCTAGAAAGCCTTCTTCACCCCAAGATTACACTGATACTGACATGCTTTATTCTAGAACTTTTAAGAATTTATTTTTTTTAATTATTATTTTTTGGCCACGCCCCACAGCATGTGGGATCTTAGCTCCCCAACCAGATATTGAACCCATGCCCGCTGCATCAGAAGCGCAGAGTCTTAACCACTGGACCACCAGGGAAGTCCCAAGAATTCATTTTAAAGATACATTTCATACATTGGGATTTATGAGTTCACAGCATGAAGTAGAAATTTATTATTATTTTAAAATAAATAGCCATGTTCCCAGCACCGTTTACGGATGGACTCATCCCTTTTCTCACTGATTTACGATCACAACTTTATCATACACAAGTTCTTATGTTTATATTTGAGTGTGTTTCTGGACTTTCTACTCAGCTTTCGTGATTTCTCTATTCCTATGCCAGGATCACACTAACGTAAATATCCTGTTTACAATATTTAAAAAATCTGTTAGGGCAAGTCACCCTTCATCACTCTTCTTTTTTAAAAACATTCTTGGCTATTAAAAATCACATCCTACCCTATTGAGATTTTTTGAGTAGAATTATGCTGAACTTACAGATTTCAGGGAGAATTGACATTTCACAATTTCGAATCTTGCCCTCCCGGAACATGGGAAGATCTTTAGTGTCCCTTGGGAAAGTTTTACCCTTTAAAAAAAAATACCGTCTGTACTTTTATTGCTACGTTTATTTCTGTGTAGTTGATATTTTTGTTGCTGTTCTAATTGGGAGTTTGTTTCCATTATCATTAAAAAACTGACACTCATTGAACACTTAACTACAGGCCAGATATCCCACTCTATGCTTTTCACTTGCTATGACATGGTTCTGTAATTGCTGATACACAGGAAAAGTTACTGACCTTTGTAGGTTAATTCTGTAATGGTCTCCCTGCAGAATTCTCTCACCAGTTTTAACAGTTTTCAGCTGATTCTCTACAGGCACATGTTATGACACAAGGCTCTGAGAACGCACAGAGGCCCTTCCCACCTCTACCTGCCACCTGTTTTCAGGTATCAGCTGATCCGTGTGCCCGTCTCCCTCGGCTGCCTTGTGACCGAAGGGACGGGTCACTGCTAACTGGTTCTCCCAAGCCCAGACCCTGTGGCCTCAGCCACGCCAGCGCCCCTAGCCAACCACCCTCCTTCCCAAGGGCCACTTTAACGGGCACCTGTGGAAGACAGTGGCTTTTTAACTGGCCGAAACTCCATCTCTACCTTGGTTTCAGGTCCCCTGCGGACACACAAGTTTGTCTTCTCTCTTGGTAGGATGTTACCACAGAGTCAGGTGTGTGTGTGTGTATACACTTAAGTGTGTGTATATAATATATATATATATTTTTAAATTACCGTAAAGTGACCACCCAGCATGACTACTGAGAGGCAGAATGATGATGGGGAGGTTAATGTCACTAGCGGACCCTGAGGCCAGGAGACCTTGGCTGGAATCCCAGCTCACTGACCTCTGTGTGCCTCAGTTTCTCCTATGTAAAATGGGCTAACAGCAGTATCTAGCTCATCTGGATGGAAGAAATGATTAAATGGCTAAGAATCAGGAAGAGCGCTGAGCACATAGCAAGCATTATATAAATGTCGTCTCCTCCTTCATGTAGCCAGAATCGATCTACCTTTACTCATGGGTCTGGTCCAAACACTTCCTGGGATAATACTTATCTGACAGCCATTTCCTCATACAGCTGATCCCGGACAGCCCTACCTCCTGTGTCACACCATCTTTTGAAAACCAA
The DNA here is from genome assembly GCF_964374135.1 of Grampus griseus. NCBI lineage: Eukaryota > Metazoa > Chordata > Mammalia > Artiodactyla > Delphinidae > Grampus > Grampus griseus. The sequence continues at coordinate 45,166,612 of NC_139014.1, forward strand.
TCAGCACTCAGTCAATTAACAGACCTCCTTCTTACAAGTGGCACGAGCTGCTTGCAAGTGTTATGGTCGGTGATCCTAGCTCCCCCCCAATGGACGCACAGGTCCCTTTCTCCTATACCAGGAGTACCAATGGCTCCCTTATCTGGGGCCCAGGGAACTACACCCTCCTCAGATGACTCTAAAAGCATGCAGGCTGTGAGGTCAGACCTTTTCAACGTAACACTAGGCAACACAGCCACTGCCATACGTCTGGAAGGCAACAGAGGGCGTCCGCCATTCCCCCATGTTGGCTGAACTATTTCTGCTTGGAGACGAAGTGGGGAGGTACTAAGTGGCCCCCCAGCCTCAAAAGTCTCCCAGGAAGCAAGAGGTCAGGAAGGTAAGCATGTCCCCCACGGCTGCCCAAGCCCCAGCGCCCTGTCCCCAGGGCTCCTGCTCTCCACCCAGTCCACCCCAAACCAGATTCCCTGCACCCTTGCACTCTGACCTCAAAAACTCAACTTTTAAAAAACTGTAGTAAGGGGCTTCCCTGGTGTCGCAGTGGTTGAAAGTCCGCCTGCCGATGCAGGGGACACGGGTTTGTGCCCCAGTCTGGGAAGATCCCACATGCCACGGAGCAGCTGGGCCCGTGAGCCATGGCCGCTGAGCCTGCGCGTCCGGAGCCTGTGCTCTGCGGCGGGAGAGGCCACAACAGTGAGACACCCGCGTACCACAAAAAAAAAAAAAAAAATTGTAGTAAGGCACACATAAAATTTACGATTTTTAAATGTACAATTCAGTGGCATTAAGTATATTCGCAATGTTACCCATCACCACTCTCTAGTTTCAGAATTTTCTGTCACCCCAAAAGGAAAGCCTGTACCCATCAGACAGTCACTCCCCATCCCTCCCGCCTCCCGGTCCTGGGCAACCACTAATCTTGTCTCTGGATTTGCTTATTCTGGGCATTTCATATAAATGGAATCATACGCTGTGTGGCCTTTTGTGTCTGGCTTCTTTCAATTAGCATAATATTTTCAAGGTTCATCCAAGTTATAGCATGTGTCAGTACTTATTCCTTTTTATGGCTGCCTGATATTCCACTCTCTGGATATACCACATGGAGTTTATCCATCCTGCCACCATCCATTCTGTCCCAAAGGTAGACATTGGGCTGTTTCCACCTTTTGGCTATTGTGAAGTCAAGCCCTTTAATTAATTTCCAGTCTTTAACAGGGTCTTACAGTCTGTGAGGCCACCTTCTGCCTTGGGCAGCCCCACCTGTTCCCAATCAAGTTCTTCTCACAAGCCCTCCCTCTGGCTGACTGTCTCCACCTGTCCTCACACAAACCCACATCCCTGGTGAGGAGCTACAAGACTTCAGCTCAGCTCAACCCTTCCATACACTGCAGTGTTTGTATTTTCCATGGCGTTCCATTGCTTTAAAAAAATTTTTTTATTTCTTTTTGGCTGCATTGAGTCTTCATTGCTGTGTGCGGGCTTTTCTCTAGTTGCAGCGAGCAGGGGCTACTCTTTGTTGTGGTGCACAGGCTTCTCACTGCAGTGACTTCTCTTGTTGCGGAGCACGGGCTCTAGGAACACGGGCTTCAGTAGCTGTGGCTCGCGGGCTCTAGAGCGCAGGCTCAGTAGTTGCGGTGCACGGACTTAGTTGCTCCGCGGCATGTGGGATCTTCCCCGGCAAGGCTCAAACCCGCGTCCCCTGCACTGGCAGGCCGCTGCTTAACCACTGCGCCACCAGGGAAGTCCCTCCATTGCTTTTTTTTTTTCTTTTTTTGCGGTATGCGGGCCTCTCACTGTTGTGGCCTCTCCCGTTGTGGAGCACAGGCTCCGGACACGCAGGCTCAGCGGCCATGGCTCACGGGCCCAGCCGCTCCACGGCATGTGGGATCCTCCCGGACCGGGGCACAAACCCGCGTCCCCTGCATCGGCAGGCGGACTCTCAACCACTGCGCCACCAGGGAAGCCCCCTCCATTGCTTTTTTACTGAGCACTTAGAATAAGCCCGCCACTGAACCAAAGGCTTTACCCAGAGCATCTCATTTAATCCCCACAACAACCGTACACAACAGGGTTATCATGACCCCGGTTCACAGGCGAGGAAACAAGATCAAGCAGAACTCCCAGTTCACTGCCCTTCCCCCCCCCCGCCCGAACACTCGGCCAGTACTGCGTTCAACTCTTATCAGCTCGTTTCCTCTACTCACCCAAGCTACCCCCTACCCTGGAAAACCAAAGCCTAAAACGAGAACACTCCAAGCTTATCCAGCAGCAGGTCTATAAAAACCCAATAGTCTTCCATGCAACAAATGGAGGTGCTGCGAGGCCACCAGAGGTGACATCTCTCAGCCCACTCCCACCCCACACCTGGGGCGGGGCAGCTCCTGTAGGTTCAGCCGCCAGGCTCCCCCGAACGGCTGCCGGGGGGCCTCAGAAGCCACCCCCACCCCCCGCTGGACCACTGGAGCAGCTGGCAAAGGGCACCACTCGGGGCCCCAAAGGGGGTGAGTGCAACTGGGCCAGAGGGTGGCCCCCAGACCCAGGTAGGTGGGGGCAGAGGAGAGGAGCCGGTTGTTCGCTCTCGTACCTGCATCCTGGGTCCAGCTTCCACTCGGACGACAGCGGTACCCCTTCCAGCCCAGGAGGCCAGCGGAAGGCAACGTCTTTCTGGCCCCGCCCAGAGGCGGCCCTTCCTCCCTCACGCGTCTCCGGGGGAGGCTCACGTGCGCTCTCACGTGGGAGCCGTTTACACCAGGGAAAGCAGCAAATGCTATACATCAGGCCCCGCCCCAGCCAGGTGTTAACTGTTTACTGCGTGCCTCTGCTCATGAGGACCCGCAAGGCCCGTGGAAGAAGCTGGTCAGCAGAGGGGGGAGGGGTGCAAGCAGGCATTTACAAGGAAGGAGAAAGCTTATTAGCAGAAGTTCAATCCTCCCAGGAGAGGCAGGGCGGGGAGGGCCCTGGACTGTTGGTCCCACCCCGTCATCTTTTAAGGAAGCAGAAGAGAGGTCTTTGCTCTGTCCAAGGCCTCACAGCCGGGGGAGAACCAACCCCAGATCTCCCGGCTCCAAGACGGTACTGCTGCTATACCAAGGGGTCCCCACGAACCAAACAATATGCCCCCCACAAACCAAACTCCGACAGCTACCTCGGAGTTGGTGCAGGGCAAGGGAAGGCAGGCGGTGGAGGCCTCTACAACCACAAGTAGATAGGTTTAGAGTCGGTTTGCCCCATCTCCCTCCTGGCCCCAGGGTTCCTCGCCTCCCTGCCCCGAGACGGGGTACCAGCCAGCTTAGCGAGCAGGTGGACAGCATTCCCGGAGTGAGCTGGCCCTTCAAGGGGATGGGTTCAGGGTGAGGTTATGTCCGTCAGCTTTCAGGACAAATTCTTGCCTTATTAATTCTCCTCTGTTCCGCAGGCAAAAGTAAACAAGCTTTTCTCAGGCAGCCCAGCACGGAGGCCTTCCCTATTCAAACACTGCAAGAATCGACAGGCTTGGAAGTACTGAGCTCCCAGGCCCCGCTTCCCAGGGGGCCCCCTGGCCTCCTGCCCACAACGTCCCTCCTGCTGAGATGAGGAGAGCAGGGCCTCTTTGTGGTGGCAGACCCCAGAGTCCCAGCGCCTGTAGTCTAGACCTGGCCCGAGTTCTCCAGAAAAAGCAGCACAGATCCTGACCATTCGGAGACCCAGAGAAGGTCACAAAGGGTCCGGCCAAGGACCCAGCATCCCAGCAAGCATCACACCTGCTCACTTAGCCCCTCTGTGGAGAAAGCACTTTGTTAAAGGGTGTTCATTTACTGTTTGCATCCATTTAAACCATGTTTTTAAACGTCCAGAAAGAAGAAAGGAAATAAACAGTGATCAAATCAAAAGGAGTCCGGAAAGTTAACTGGGAGTTGATAAACACTTTTCAAAGAAAAATGCTACAAGTGTTTGTTAGTTGCCCAGGAATCTTTTGTCTGGTTGAGCGGAGGTCGTTGCATGTTTTATACCAGCTTCTTGTGTACAGAAATCTCATGAGTTGTTTTTTGCTTCTCCTCTACTGTTGTTTCCATTTGCCCATTTCTAAGGTGGAATGAAAAAGCCAAAACCACTGCAAGAAACATAAAGACAAGGTTGCAAGGACCAGAAAGATGGGAGGTGAGAGAGAGAGAGAGAGAGGGTGAAGATATGCCTTGTCCTTGCATGAGCTGTGTTCTCAGCCCCGGTGAGTTCTGATGGGACTCATGTCACAGCAAGGAAGCAAGAATCGCGACTACATTAACTGGAAGTGTCTTCTCGCTTCAAAACTGCTCTACCCGAGAGCTGAACTGGGCTGTTCCTTTTATTGTGTTTTTACCAAAGAGCTTCCTCATCCTGCCTCCCAGGCACCCGTCATGCTGCTTCCTTCATCCCCTTCCCAGCACTATTTCTCCTGTAAGTGTCCCCCGGGGCTCAACCAAAGGTGACAGAAGACTCTGCCCAACAACCCAAGACCAAAATATCTTTGGTTTTCCCCAGTGTAGCCTCCAGCACTTCCTGAAATTTTCTGTCCTTTCCTCTTTGAGGGCTGTTTGGTGATGGTGCACATCCAAGTTCTGAATCCGTTTTCTCTCAAGTTCCCAGCGCATGGCCAATATTCAAAAAAAATCCAGTCTATTCTAATGTATTCAGGTGGGGACTTCCCTGGCGGTCCAGTGGCTTAAGACTCTGCACTTCCACTGCAGGGGGCACAGGTTCGATCCCTGGTCAGGGAACTAAGATCCTGCAGGCTGTGCCACGTAGCCAAAAATAAAAATTTAAAAACTAAAGTATTCAGGTGACCACATGGGTGCACAGACCTCCCCAAAAGGTGGATCTGGGGAGGAGCAAAGGGGTTCCCAGAGCGGACACTGATGTCCCTGCAGGGCCCCACTGTCACCATTCCTGCCCCCCATTCCCACTCCAAGTACCAGTACACAAAAGCCCCATATGACTGCAGGCCCAGGGCGCTGGGTACAGCATGGCCTGCTCTCCTGGTGCCCCCTCCAGCCAGGCTCCGAGCCCTCTCTGTACCCAGAGCCAGGATTGGGTGACCCTTCTTGTACCAAGGACTGGTGACGTCCACGGACGTCACAGTGACATTTTTACTTTCTCACAGTAATGTTTTTAAATGCAGAAATAAAATCCATAGGACTACAAAGGAAACTAATCAATACTGAAATACACTTAACCCAAATCTTTCCAAAACCCCAGATTTAGGGTACAGTTACGTAATGTATGTGTTTCTTTATTAATGATTATAAGTCAGGACCTAGCAGCAGGTCTGGTAACTTCCATCACTCTGAAGCAATTTAGTGAGCGTAATACTATTCCATGATAGCTGCACCAACTCTAACGTGATGTGAAAACGGCTGGGATTTCTGCTGGTGGCCAAATCACTGATGTTGCTGGCCTGGCTATGGTTTGTGGCCCATCTTTGCAATAAAGGAAACTCTTTTTTTTTTTTTTTTAGGTCGCACCACACAGCAGGCAGGGTCTTAGTTCCTCGACCAGGGATCGAACCCGCACCCCCTGCAGTGGAAGTGCGGACTCCTAACCACTGGACCACCAGGAAAGTCTTTTTTTTTTTTTTTTTTCCAGGAAACTCTTGATTTCAGTTAGAAGGAAGGGACCGTGAGGGGGTGAGTCTCTTCCTGTCCCGATTCATGCCCTCCCCCAATTCTGTTTGTGGACCCCCGTGCTCTAGAATGCCTTTTTCATCCCCACCACCCGTCTCCTTCCTTCTCTGCAACCCCGAAAGGAGTCACCCCCAGCTCAGGTGGCCCTGGACTGGAAGGCAGCTTCTTAGCCTCGCTGGCTGAGCAAGAGGAATGTGGCTTTGAGGGTCCCAGGCTTGGGAGACAGGCTAGCCTTAGGCACCATTCTTGGAAGGGACATCGCAGAAAAATGCCCTGTAACTCCATCATCCTCAGTCCAGCCCAGGGGCACCACCCACACCAACCAGCACCCCGATGCTGGTTCAGAGGAGTCTGGCCCCTCTAACCCCCTTCCCCAGGCCCCACCCCACCCCACGGCAAAAGCAGGAAGGCAGCAAAGGGGGAAGCCTACCTTCGGGCTCCTCCACGCTGCTGGCTGCAGTGGTCGGCGGTGCCACGGGGATCTCTTTGTGGGGTTCAGGATGGGAGGAAGGGGAAACAATAAGAACATGTTAGAGAAGAACGAGCACGGTGCAGACTCCTCCCAACCTTCCTGGGCCCTCCCTCCCAGCCCCACTCCTCGCCCCAGCAGAGGATGGTCAGGGAGGAAGGGAAAGCCGGCGTGAGGGCCCGGGCACCCTACCTGTTCTCTTCTGGAAGCCATCCCTCCACCTGGCAGGGACAGGAGCGAGGGGAAGGCAGGACCCTGACCCCTCTGCTGTCTGCGTGTTGTTGACTCACCTCGGCCCCTGGGGCAGAGAGAGGGGTCCCCAGGGCCCCCTGCTCATCACGATGGGGCTGCGTGGCCCGGTCTGACCTTGACTCATTGGTGGGGAAGGGGGTCCATGGCAGGGGTAGCATGTGAGGGGCTGGGAGGTGTCTTCCATGTGCAGAGAGGGGCCTGCACCCCTGGCCCAAGTTCCCCCGGGCTCACATCTCGCATCTCACAAGCTAAGGCATTTTCTCGGTGGGCAGAAAAGACTGACAGTACAGAAGACCGTAGGGCCTGACAGAAGCATGTGCTTTTTCGTGACCATTCCTCTCCTACCTAGAAGGGCAACTAGCTCCTCTACAAGCTCCCGCCCGGTGCTCAGAAAAGGTGAGGAACTTCAGCCAGACTCCGGGAAGACCCAGGCTTCACGTCTCTGGCTTCCTTTCTAGACAAGGCCAAACCACGAGCCGAAAGTCCCTGAGGGACAGGGGCTCACCTCCCCTGCTGAGTGACCATGTGAACAGGCGGTCACAGAGGCCTCCACGAATCCCACTCATTCTGGCCACCATCTGACTATTAGGGGTAAGACCTCCCTCGGACCCCCAGACTCTAGATCAGCTGCGATCTGAGGCTTGGGGGGGTCGAGATGGAACACCCGGGCCTGGGGGCAAACGTGAGGGTCACCCACAGAAGCCAGCCTCTGCACCTTCAGAAGGAACAGGCAGAAGACCCAGCCCTCAATTCGGAGTCAAATCTTGCTCTCGGGTGATTTTATCAGCGACAAGCCACAGGTGCCCCGTCACAGCAGCTCATTAAGAAGCCGGGCCTCCTAGCAGGCCCTCTCTGAGCCTTCCTGAGCTACCTGGCCCAGCAGGAACATTCCAGAGAGAAATCCAGACAGCTCAGCCTAATCTTACAAGTCCAGGAATGGGGCTGGGGCCAGTGGCCATGGAGGCACCCTGGCTGCCCAAGCCCAGCTCCTTCGGCCTGGCTCTGGGACGTGAGCAGAGGGCCCCGGGGCTCCCAGAGCTGTTGCGAACCAGACACAAGCGTCCGAGGCACTGTCTGGGCACCTGTAGCCTGATGCCGGCAGATGGAGACCCGGGTCCTCAGGTCCTTGGTGGGAACGCTCTCCCCAGCGTCAGCCCGCCCTTTGCGAGAGGAAGGGAGACGGTACAGAGCATGTTGGAAAGGGACAGTTCCAGTCTCCCAAGGTTTCTGTTCCTAATTCTGAAACATCAGCTCCATGTCAAGGCCTTTCCCCCTGGGGATTTGAAATGTTGGTTTCAGCCATTTCTGGGAAACCCAACAGCTCCTGACTCCCTTTAAAAGGGAGACCTCACTTGCTCCCTTCATGTTTTCGTAAGCCCAGATGGTGGTGCTAATTTCCTCCCAGCTTTCTAAAAATGTTCACCGTGCAGCTTTTTGGATGGACGGAAAAGAAAGACACTTGCAAGCTGTGAGACCCTGACAATTAAATGTCGTGAAAACTCATTTCAACCTTCTCTGCCCTGGATGGATACAAGCTCAATTTCTCGTGGCTTGAATTTACGTTATCAGCTGTTACTGGACCCCTGCCAACAAGGAAACATCTCCTGATGTAGAAACTGGTCAGAAAAGCTGCTGGAACCCACACGGCTCGTCGTGTCCTGGACGTGAGGCCGCACCCGAGTCGGGCAGCTGAGGTGCTGGGGGTTTAAGGCTCCTGCCCGGTGTGAGAACATTCCCTGCAAGATCTAGGGGGTCACTCCAAGGACCCCAAGCAGGTGCCGGGCTGAGGGGTCCCCACCCTCCTGCTTCTACCTCGGGTTGTCTGTTCCAAGCCCCTTGTACTGACCTGTGAAGCCAGTGCCCACCCAGAGCTACAGAACGCTGGAAAACCACAAGCAGGGGTCGGCCAACTTCTCCTGCCAAGGGCCAGCTCGCAAAGATTTCAGGCCCTGCAGGTCGTAGGGTCTCTGTTGCAACTACTCAATTCTGCCGTTAGAACCCCCAAAGCAGCCACAGGTAGCACGGGCACAAGTGGGCATGGCTGGTCCCATAAAACTTTATTTATGGACACCGAACTTTTCCTTTCATATCATTTTCGCATGTCATAAACTAGTCATCTTTTCATTTCTGTTTCAATCATTTTAAAAAGGTTAACAAGAAACCCAAAACCCCATCGAGCCACATAAAAACAGGCAGTGGGCCAAATCCCCGAGCAGAGTGTGCTAACCCCTGCTCCAGAAAAAAAGCCTTATCCTCGGTGTCTGCCTAGTAGGCTAGGATTCACGCGTTCCTCCCCCTCCTTTCTGGGTGCGGGTCAGCCCTGCACACGGAATCAACGAGGCTGAGGCCGGGGGCCAGCACCCAACCAGGCCTGACTTCCATCCAGGGCTAACCCAGCTCATGACACCTGCGCAATCCTACCCGTTGTAAGATGTTAAAACTCTTCCGAGCCAAGGCCCCTGAGCGACCCCCACATCTTGCTCACGCCCCGCCTCAAGTTCCAGCAACTAAGGGGCCGACAGCTGGCCTGCCAGGGCCTCTAGGACACTCATGGAGGGCTGCCACCCTTCCGAAGGGCTCATGGGAGCCGTGCCGCCTTCTCTCAGAGGCCTTGTGGAGTCCGTCCTTTCAGTTCTGAATCTGCCAGGGGCTGGGGATCCTGGAATTCCCGCAGCAGCAGTGGCAGCCCCTGACCCAGGCCCCCCAACCCAGGCCCAGGCCCAGGCCCAGGCCCAGGGTCAAGGTGGAACATGGGAACAGGACCTGGGCTGAGGAGAGGGGCTTGCTCCCCCCCCCTCACCCCACACCCTGGGACCAGGAGACTGTCTTTTCAGAACAGAGAGCCACAAATGGGCTGGCTCTGTGGAGACCCCCGCAGCCTTGGGGGTCTCACACGGGCTCCCCGAGCGCAGAGGGCCACCTCAGGGAGCACTACCCCCACTGGATGCGGGTGACCCGAGTCCGGGAAGGGCCCCCCAGCCCCGAGCCCGCACCCGACCCCAGCCTGCAGGAGGAGGGCGTCCTGGCATACTTATGCAGGGGGCGATGGGGGAGCGGCTCTGTTGGTAGCCCTTGGCACAGCGGTTGCAGGTGATGCCGGTCACACCATCCTTGCAGGGGCACTGGCCCGTGGTCTGGTTGCAGGTTTTGCCAGCGGCGCCCACAGGGTGGCAATCGCAGGCTGTGGAGAACACACGACAGGGGGGTCAGAGGCGGGGGTGGGGGTGGGGAGTGGACAGAGCACACCCTCCCCCCAGGGTCCTCCCCACCCAGTGGCGCCCCGGACCCCATCCCAGGGGAAGAGCAGGGCTGGGGTAGCCAAGCCGGCACACATTCCAGAAGCTCCGATGCCTGACCACCTGCCTACCTGGAAACAGGGGAATGAGAATCAGAAGGGGCCAACTTGAAAGGACCATCTGGGGGGCAAGGGTGAAGTGGGGGAGCCCTTCCGAAGCCCCGGGAGGAAGACGTACACAGCCCACGGGCTGAGCGTGAGTGCAGGAGTCAGAACTGGGGGTACGCCTGCCCCTCACAGGCTGCTTTGTGCCCCGTCACTCCTCTGCCCCAGCCAGCTCCTGACCCTCTGGGTGGGAGGGACAGAGTGTGGGACGTGATGGAGCCCCGGGGTTTGTCAGGTCAGGGGAGTCACCGAGGGGGTGTGACCTCCCCCGCAGGCTGCGGCCTCCACTCTGCTCTGTCCATCCACCCTGACTGGCAGCCAGGCGGAGTCTGAGACACAGGCTTCTGGACCACAAAGCCCGTCAACTGTAGCGCTAGGAAGAGTCACAGCGATCATGGAAAGACCCCGATTTAATGCGAAGACTCGAAGGTGAAGGAACCCCCAGGACCTTGCAGCAAAGGAATGGCCAAGCTGGGAGGTGCCGCGAGGCCCTGATTCTTAGGCCAGCCGCTGCTGTACCCCACACCCCTCCTCCTAATTTGGACCGGGCTGAAGAGCTGGGATTGCCCACCCTATCACACCGCGCCCTGAGGCTCCCTCCCTGTGTTCCAAGGACCCAATCCCAGTGACGAAATGGCCAGAGGAGTTTGAGGGAACATCCCCCCCATTACGGACTGAATGACTGGGTCCCCACTGCAGATTCATATGCTGAAGCCCTAACTCTCAATGTGATGGCATTAGGGGGGGGGCCCTTCCCTTGGGAGGTAATTAGGTTTATTTATTCATTTTATTTAAAAAAGTATTTATTTATTTTTGGTCGCTTTGGGTCTTCATCGCTGCGTGCGGGCCTTCTCTAGTTGCATTGAGCAGGGGCTACTCTTCGTGCACGGGCTTCTCACTGCAGTGGTGGTTTCTCTTGTTGCGGAGCACGGGCTCTAGGTATGCGGGCTTCAGTAGTTGTGGCATGCGGGCTCAGTGGCTCGCGGGGTCTAGAGTGCAGGCTCAGCAGCTGTGGCGCACGGGCTTAGTTGCTCCGCGGCATGTGGGATCTTCCTGGACCAGGGCTTGAACCCGTGTCCCCTGCATCGGCAGGCAGATTCTTAACCACTGCGCCACCAGGGAAGTCCCCGGTAATTAGGTTTAGATGAGGTCATGATGGGATTAGCACCCTTACGAGAAGAGAAAGGAGAAAAGATATCTCTCTACACAGCAAGAAGGCAGTGGTCTGCAAACCAGGAAGCAACTGTCGTCAGACACTAAATCCGCAGGCACATCGATCTTGGACTCTCCGCCTCCAAAACTGTGAGAAATACCTGTTGTCGAGTCACCGGTCTGTGGTGTCTTGCTATGTCAGCTAGTGGAGTAAGACTGCCACCAACTCCACAATGCTCGGGCAAGAACTGTGGGACCTGCAGACACAGGTCACCTGCCGCCCTGGACCTAGGCGGTGGACTCAGCGCGGGCAGGATGAAGGAGGCCAAAGTTCTCCCCGGATCCCTGGGGCCCCCCTTGCCCTCCCCACTCCCTCTCCCCAGGGAAGCCTGGGGAGGGTGGAGAGCCGTCTGCAGGAGGGCATCCTGCAGCAACTTCACTTGGTGCCAGAGTTGCTCTGTTTCTGTTCCCAATGGGAAAAAAATATGCTAGGGAAGAAGTGAGAGCAGAGCTCCCCAAAGAGCTAAACTAGCACCTCCCCAGCTGCACTGCTCAGCGTGAGGGCAGGAGGCCGTGGGTGAAGATGTGGCCTCTCCCAGCCGGCCTCGGGCCCAGGAGGGGCTGAGGAGGAGTTAGCAGAGAAAGGAGGAGTGGGGAGGGGGCAGAAGGGAGAGGAATGTGAGGAATTGTTTGTCAAAGTTGTGTCTGGACACGTGAGAGCTTCTGGAAACTCTGGGTGGGGGGGTCCTGGCCGCGGGGTGCTCCGTGTCAGGTGAGAGGACGGCAGGGACCACAGGCCTGGGGGAGGACGTGGAACTGTCCCAATCCTGCCCTTGTAGACAGCAGCAAATCCTTCTGTTAGAAACGTGCCTAAAATCTACGCTAAATTCAAGTTCATTTCCTATTGGTTTTTTCTTCTTCTTCTTCCCTTTTTTCACTCAGTCCTGATGCATGTTGTGAATGATAACGTGAGGAGCGGATGGTGGGAGACGACCTCTGACCTTCGATCCATCCCTGTGATGGGAAGGGTGACGGGGCACGGACAGCGTCTCTGAGCTGGCCTGGCGACAGCAGAGGGCCACAGCACAGGACCCTGGCGTCCCAAGCCCCTGCCGCAGCTGTGGGCACCAGGCAGATGTGGAGTCCCGAGGCTCCTGCCAGCTGACCTCGCTTGGCCGGGCTCGCAAGCCTGTTGGTAATCCTAAAACCCGGGCCAAAACGTCCTCCCCTCCGCGCTGACAGAGCACAGCTGCGTGCCAGTAACTTCTGGGCCTTGGACTTGGCTGGGAGGAGATCACCAAAGGTTCCTTGGTCCCTGAAGGGTCAGAGCCAAGTCACCCGCAGGCCCAGGTCGTCTTTACCGAGGCAGGAGCCAGCCCGGAGCAGAATCTGGGGGGAGCAGCGTGCATCGCCCTCACCCGAGGCCCTTCGAAGCTGGTGACCCCTTAACCCCCCAGGCTGGTGGGCTGCCGGGCACCAGCTGAGGTCAGCAGGGCTGGGGGCCACCCGGGTGATGGCAAGGCAGGGCGTCTGCTTCATGGAGCAGGCGCATCCTTAGGGCCATCCTCTGGGCACTGCGCTGTGTGGTTTCCACATCTTTCTCCCAGGATTCCGCAAAGACGCTGACCGACTGGCCCTTGGTCTCACAGAGGCAGCAGGCTGACTGTGCTTCCTCGAAAACCACTGTTCCAGGAAGAGAAGCCGGCAGGGTCCCACAGGGTGGGGGGCCTCAGGAGGCTACTCAGGTCACCTCCAGGGCGGTGGGACCATCCCTAGGGGTGGAGCGCTCCTGCAGCACTGGCCTGCCACCCGGACACCTGGGAACACCTGAGCACATCCACTCCCTTATGTAATGCTTCTGGTCCTCACACCAGCCTGTGAAATCAGCAAGACCCTACAGAGGCGGCCACGGACCGGGAGACAGAAAGCGCCTGACCTCTGAGCACGTCACCGAGGGCCCTCACCCTCTAGACTGCCCCTCTGCGCTTCTTGTTCTGCAAGGAGAAACACACAACACACTTCCCTGTTAAAACCCAGGCCAGGTGACATCCCTTACGGGCAGCCGAATGCAGTCCCAACACAGAGACTTGCATTGCACTCACTCTCAATTCCAAGCGAAACGGCCCCAAAATAAAGACTTTCCCCAAAAGCCCATGAATAAGGAAAGCCTAACTTATACCCTCTGTGCAAAGAAGGGTGAGCTTCAAGGTGTGAGGAGAACTGATGGATGACAACAGCCCACAGAGGATCCTCTACAGCCTTGGACCAGGGAATCCAGCTAGCGGTGTCACAGGAAGGGGGCCTGAGCTGCCCACATAGGAGGCCCCAGCCCTGGTCCTTAGGGAGAGAAAGGCAAAGGGATCCTGCCATATCCCTACAATCCCCAAACACACCCAGACACACAAACACACGTAGATTCCTACAGGCTCTCACGCATGCACGCACGCACGCACGCACAGCGCCACAGTGGGCAGGGGAGCGGATGGGGACAAGCTGAGCTGGGAGGATGCAGAGGTGAGGCAAGTGGAAGGCTCTTCCTTGGCAAGGGGGCCTCGTTAAGGGGACAAAGTGAGAGCCTCTCTGATTCTTCCGAGAATGAGGTCTGGGCCAGAATATCTTTTGCCACAAGAAGCCCATTTGGTGACTCCCGTTTCCTGGGAAGTCAGCAACTCCTTTACGGAGGAGGTCAGGCCCTTCCCCGGCAGGTCACCCGTGTGCACGCAGCAGGCAGCACCTGGTCCTGGGAAACAATCTACTGGAGGGTTTTTCCATGAAGAGGAAGGTGAGACCCAGCGGAAGCCCAGGGCCCTGAGAAGGTGGCCGGATTAGGTTTCTCACGAACACGTGGGCTGGAGGGCCTCCTGGCGCAGAGGAGACAGACTGTCCTTGCTCTGGGTCATCGGCCAGAAACGGACAGCTCAGGACACACAGATGGTTTCAGATGAGTGTCAAGAGACCCAGGTCTGACCCTGCCCTGCCAGTAACGCTGTGTGACCCTGAGCTAGCGCCTCACTCTTTCTGAGCCTCGGGTGACTCACCTCTAAGGCAGGAGGTCTATAACTTGCACTAAAGTTGCTTCCAAGTCAACAGGCTAAGATCCAGGGCAGTGGCCTGTCCCCTGGGCCCGTCACCCCGACTGCCACAGTCCATTGCAGTGTCCTGGCCCAGGAGTCTAGGAAAGTGCTCTTGCTGCCGGGCACACACCAGGCCCTGCCTCCACACCCATGGGCCACCCCACCCGACACCACGACCTGCTGCACTGGGCCAGAATCTCCTCTCTGAGATGCGGGTCGTCAGCTACGAGAAGTGTACCAGGGTTGCCGAGAGCCCCTGCAAAGCTGACCTGGAAGGCAGGCCGGTGGAGCAGTTCTCAGGACCCCCGTGATGGCCAGGGTCCCTCTCAGCTCTGATCCCTGGTTGCTGGTCCCGAGCAGATGCCTTTCCTGCTCTCTCTGACACTCTGTCCTGGATCCCTGAAGGCCCACAGCTCCCATAAGGAGGAGAGGCATGCCTGGGGCTGGCCCCTCTCCACTGAAGCTCAAGTCCTGGCTCTGGAAACCCATCCTGGCTTCCTATCAGGACATCCACCTGCTTCTCCTGAGGACCCGGCTCCAGGGGCCCTCAAATGGCAGTGATCCCAGGACACATGCGTGTGGAGGAGAGGGGAGTGGGCCTGGCACCCAGACCCTCTGGAGCAGCTCCAGACAGGAGGGGGAGAGAAAACCACCACAGCACCGAACCGAACCTCAGAGGTCTTCACGGCCACCGCCCAGGCCTCCAGCCACTTGTGAACTCGTGTTATGAGCTGAATGACGTCCCCCCCAGAATTCAAATGCTGGAGTCCTAACCCCAGTCCCTCAGGATGTGACTGTACTCGCAGACAGGCTCTTTAAAGGGGGGATTAAGGTAACATTCAGTCACTGGAGTGGGCCTCAATCCAGCATGACTGGTGTCCGCGTAAGAAGAGGAGATGAGAACACAGACACACCCAGAGGGAAGGCCACACGAGGACACAGGGAGAAGACGGCCGTCTTCAAGCCAAGGAGAGGCCTCAGGAGGAAACAGCCCTGCGGCCACCTTGGTCTTGTGCTTCCAGCCTCCAGAGCAGTGAGAAATCAATGTCTGCTGTTTGAGCTCCAGGCCTGTGGGACATTGCTCTGGGCCCCTGAGCACGCTCACAGCTTGTGTGCAGCCTCAGGAAAGCATCTTCTTCCCGAGGGGCTCTGCCCAGGCGCGTCCCGGGCCTCAGGAGAAGGCAGACTGTCCCGCCACTCGACCAACCAGCCTGGGGGCCCTCTCACGCCTCGGCTCCCCTGTGGAAGTCGCTGCCTCTGCTGGGGGATGGAAGCTTTCTCCAGGTAGGCCGCGTCTCTGAGGGCCCCTGACATCCCAGCAGGCCGGCGGAGCAGACATCAGGACCTCCGTGACGGCTAGGGTCCCTCCCAGCTCAGATCCCACAACAGTTCCTCACTGACCCATCCACCTGAGGGCCATCTGCAAAAGGGCGGCCCACGCGGGCCTCAGGCGGGGAGCGTGCTGGGTGCCCGGGCTGAGCGGGAGGCTGGCACAGGGTCAGAGGAGCGAGGCTGCACGGTGAGCTTCTCCAGGGGCCCTGCCCATGGGCGGCCTCGTCCTCGCCCGCCCCGTGCATGCGGGGAGCCTGCCATTCCCTCCTTTAAGAAGAAAGTGTCGAACGCCAGGTGCTGGATGCAGCCCTTCCCAGCCAGGGTCTGACGGAAACGCCCCTTCCAGTGCCCACAAGGCCTCGGGGCTGCAGAGGAGCGCGTCAGGGAGAGAAACCGCCCGGCCCTGAATTGGGGACACTGCCGTCAGTGAGCATCGTTAGAGACGGTCAGGGGGTCCCTGGGACTCCAAGGTCTGCAGCCTATAGGCCCGAGGTCCTCCTCTGCCCGTGGCACTGGGTTAGGGTGAAACACCCTTCTCTGCTTGGAGTGACACTTGTCTGTGTACCTGGACACCATCCACAAAGAAAGTGGGGGCGGGCGGGGCCCTGTTACGTGGACCAGGCTGAGCTCCTGCTGCTGTGGGGGGAGGCGGGGTTGGGGGGGAGAGGTGGGGGGAGGGGAAGGGAGAGCAGCGTGCTCTGTGCCGGTGAGGGTTTGTGCATGAAGACAGAAAGGGCCAGAATCTTCAGAGAAAATCAAGTTCAGATACAAAGGCTTCCCATGTCTTTTGCACGTGTGCTGGGCCTCTTTGGGGAAGCCTGGTGGGACCCCCCCCCCAGAGGTGGCGCTTGGGGGAAGGACACATGTCAGGCACTAAGGGGTGTTCTCCGCTCCCCAGCAGGGTAAGGAGGATGGACCCCAAGAAGAGCAACGTGGAGGCTGGCCGAGATGGCTGGGGACTCCCGAAGGGAAGGGCCTCGGGTAAGATGCAGACAGTGGGTGGGGCTCAGAGAGGCGGGCTGGGGGTGGGGCAGGGAGGAGGAGTGAATGCTGACCCCAGGGGGACTGGTCCCTTTGTGAGCTCAGAGCCATGAGGAACGGGAGACAGGGGACCAGGAGGTCCAAAGTCAGCATCACAGAGCCCTACGGAAGCAGCTCGTCATCGCCGTCATCATCACCCTTTCATTCACACACGGTCAAGTTCGCTTTCTGTGGTGTCCAGTCCTACGGGCTTTATCACATGCACAGGGTCCTGTAGCCACTACCACACTCAGGACACAGAACGGCCCAAGTCTCCCATGCATCCCCTGTGCTCCTCCTTTGCAGTGAGGCCCCCGTCCCTACTCCTGGCGGCCCAGGATCTATTCTCGGTCCCTACAGCTTTTCAGACCGTCTTACTCTGGGATGTACCCTATGTAAAGTATATGGCGGTACCGTATGTTCGGTGAGGTCACACAGTAGGTAATCTTTTGAGCTTGGCCTCCTTTACACCCAATGAATTTGAGATGCGTCCATGTTGCTGTGTCAGTCAGCAGCACGTTCACGTGCATCGCCGAGTCGGATTTCACGGCACGGGTGCACCGCTGGCTGTCCATTCACGCACTGAAGCACAGTTGGGTTGTTTCCAGTTTTGGGCAGTTGCGAATAACGCGGTTATCAACATCCGTGTGCAGGTTTTGGTGTGAACACAGATTTCGTTTGTCTGGGATAAATACCTAGGGGAGGCATTGCTGAGTATCACGGCAGGTCTATGCTTAACTTTGGAAGACGCTGACAAATGTTTTCCGCAGCAGCTGTGCCATTCTGAATTCCCCAGCCGTGTGCGAGAGTTCCGGTTGCTACACACGTGCGCCAGTGCCCGGGACTGTCAGGACTTTTTATTTTCAACATTCTAACGGGCGGGTAGTGGCACCTCGCTGTGGTTTTAATCTGCATTTCCCTAATGCAGACAAATGATGGTCTGGGTATTCATTTGCCATCCCTGGATCTCTGCTAAGTAGCTGTGCAAGTATTCTGCCCCTTTCTAGCTCAGTGGCTGGCTGCCTTATCGCGGAGTTCTGAGAGTCCTCCACACAGCCTGCATTCAAGTCCTTGGTCGGATATGCGACGCACAAATGTTTTCTCCCATCTGCGGCATGTCTCACAGCAGGAGCTTCTTACAAGGTAAGCCAGACGCATCACTCCAGTCACTTGATCCTCAGCCCTCCGGTGGCACCCACTGCTCTTGGAACGGGCCCCCTCCTCTCTGCCCTCGTCGCCTCCCTTCTGACAGAGAGCCCTCACCTGCTTCCAGGCAATGGTACTGCTCCTCCCTCAGTGCCCCCCTGGCTGTTTGTTCCTCACACCCCAGGTCTCATCTCAAAGTCCATCCCACCCCCAGAGGTCCTCCCGGGATGCCCCCTCCCCTCCCCTGCCGCCAGTTACACTCTCTCCTTCCACCTTACTTATTTCCTCCACGTACCTCACCACAGTCTGTAATCATCCTCTGCTTACTTTTTCTTCTCTATCATCAACCTCCCTCCAGAACACAAGCTCCAGGGGTACGCGTCTGTCCTGGTCACCACCGTACCCCCAGTTCCACGTGGAGCAGGCGATCCATGAACGTGGGCTGAATCAACGCACACGCTCAGAGCCGATGTGCTGCCCTCTCCGTGGGGAAGAGGCCGTTTCACGGACCCTGTGACTCTGGAGGAAAGTAGGAGGGGCACAAAGCAAAGACCTTCCCCTCACAACCGAGGTCACTCCCCACTCCTAAATTCTCCGTGCTAATGAGGGGGCGAGGATAATTTAAATCCACAGATTAATCCACAAGCTTCATCTCAGCTGTCTGGGTCCGCCTCCTCCGAGGCTCTGCTTTTCTTTCTCCCAGCAGTTGCTAACGAGGCACAAAAGAAGAAACGCTTCGAGCTGCACGACCTCTCTTTCAGATCAAGGTGCAGACGGCAGGAAGTGGAAAGGGGGAGCCCCATCATCCCAAACTGGATTACGACCCTCCGTGATCTAGCTAACTACAGTCCTCCTGCACCTGATCTACAGCTGAGGCGAAAGGCACAGGTCCTACAGGCCGGTGTGTGTGTGTGTGTGTGTGTGTGTGTGTGTGTGTGTGTGTGTGTGTGTGTGTGTGTGTGTGTGTGTGTGTGTGTGTGTGTGTGTGTGTGTGTGTGTGTGTGTGTGTGTGTGTGTGTGTGTGTGTGTGTGTGTGTGTGTGTGTGTGGTCTGCATGCACAGGCTCAGGTAGGCGGGCAGGGGCTGGACAACGCAGTCGGGGAGGTGCTGGAGCACCTGATGGCCAACAGTGAGGACCAGTTCGGGCCTCGCATCCACCTTTCAGCCCCAGACCCATCGGGAGCCCCTCAGATGCTGCAGGTCTTTCTTAGCAGCACCTTCAGAACTGCGTCCGGATGCACACGGCCCCTCCCCACCTTCTCCGCTCAGGGCCTCCGCCTGCTGGCTGCCGGACACCCATCTCTGCCGTTCCAGTCGTTTGTCAGTTTTGCTCCCAAAGCGTGTAAATCCTTTATCAAGGGTGTGCAACGGCGTTAGGGCAAATGCCTGGGGCCCTGCCCAGTCTGGTGGGAATCGGTCTTCAAGTGCACGTGTCCCAGGGCTGAGACTCTCAGGGGAGAGGGGCCGGCTGTCCTGTGCACCACACTCACCGAAAGAACTAAGGCCACAGGGAGCCAAAGGAATGGTCTCCATCCACTTGGTGTGCACACTGGCAATGGCAGGGGCTCTGGTTACTCTCTTTTTCTCTTCTTGTACTAATAATCATAACAGCTCACCAGTATGGCGTGCACGCCATGTGCTGGGGACCTCCTCTGCATCATCTCATTTAATCGACACCATAACCCTAGGAGGGAGGAGGGACTATTATTATCCCCATTTTCAGATGGGAAAACTGAGGCACCGAAGACTAAATACCTTGCCTTGAGGTGGAATCTGAACCCTGGTCTCAATAACTCCAAGTTCCATGCTTTTAAAAGCTCTTCATCCCTAGCCTGTGGCTGGGGTAACCTGCTGCTCTTCCAGTAGCAGAAGGTATTTCCCAAGTAAAATGCCCCTGTTAACTGGGGGCCTGCAAACATCAGGAGGCTTTTCTGTTCGGACCGGGGACCCCGGGCTTCCTCTAGGAGAGTTCATGTAAAATCAGGATGAGAGCAAGCTTCAGAGACAAGGAGACTGACACCCAGGGAGGTGAAGAAACTGGCCAAGTAGGCCCAGGGGAATGAGACCCCACTTCAGAGCAGGGCACCGCAAGGGCCAAGTCACAAGATGGGAGACTCTCTTCATTTGTAGAGACCTTAGGAGAAAACCACCTCCACCCGATTTCCTGGCTCTGCCAGCTTTTCCAAGTTCCCGGTCACAAACTTCACTTACACAAGACATTGTCCTATTGGATCAGGGACCCATAAATGTTTTTTAATTTATGATTTTTTTTTTTTTTAAAAAGAGGATGTGTTATGTGGAATGTCAAAGCTGTATGGGGCTCAGAGACCGTAAATCTGAATGTGATTTCATAGATGAGGAGACCGAGGTCCAGGGAGGTCCCATGACTTGCGTGATGCTCTCCGGGCTTTGAGCCTGGAGCAAATCTGGAGATCAGGATCCTGACCCCCACGTGCCCAGGGAACAAGGAAGGCTGCACCAACACAGGCCACAGCTGGAGCTGAGCCCTTCCATGAGGATTTCCTCTCCTCTGACTGCCTCTCTCGCTGTGGGTGCTGGCTTTGTGGTCCCTGCCCTGTAAGCTGGGAGCCGCTCCAGCCACTGAGAACCTTCCTGCCAAGATGACCAAACCTTTTCCCTGTACCTCCCAAGATGATGCTAGGAAAAGGAAATGTGACGAGGAGCCCACACATCGAAAGGACATCTCTGAGGCTTTTCGGCTTTTGTCCACTGCATGGACACTAGCTTAGAGTCAGGAAGGGGTGGAGGTCCCAGGCTCCTAGCTGTGCAGTGACTAAATCCTCAGACCACCAGATCGACACATACACACATGTATACACACACACACACACACACACACACACACACACTATGAAGCAGTCATGACTGTCCAATCCCAGCCTTCATCTGGACACTGGAGCATCAGACTGTATAACTAAGCTCCCAGCTGTACCAGCAAGATTTAAATTTTCACAATTTTAAACACACACCCCCCCCCCCCGCCCAGTTTTCATCAAGAGAGCCATTATAACATAAGGCTCTCCCCTCTAAAGGATAAATCCTAGGTCACCTGTGAATATCCCCTTTCTCAGCACAAGAGCAGGTCACTGTACTCATTTCTTTTTCTCCCACCGCCCTGGTTCTCAGCCTTGGCTACACATCAGAGTGGCTGGGGAGGCCAGGGCGTGGCCCAAAATGATCGATTCCTCCCCAACCTTTGGCAGAGCTGCTGGAAGAAATGGGTGGATGGGAGCGGCCAGCAAGCCCTGGCAAAGCTGGTGTGGACCATCTCAGGCTCTGCCCACTGCCACCCGCATCTTCCGAGGACTCGGGCACCTTCTCAGCAGCCTGCCATCAGCCATGGTGACCGTGGACTTGAAGGGGGCAGGTCAACGAGGGAAGGAAGCAGGCCGCTCTGAGCGGGGGCGCTAGATGCGGTGGGTCATTTCTTCATTCTCATCACAATTCGGTTCACGGGAGACTCCTGGAATGTCTTTATCCATCACAGATGGTTTGGGGAGATGATAAATTAATATCGTTTAAAGGGAGGCATGGCTGAAATGGTTAAATGGTAACGTCTTCTTTGCCGGCTCTAGAGAGAAAGGGGCCCAAGTCCATAAAGAAGACAAATGGTAAACAAAACCGCCTATCTTTTGACAGATTCCAGAACGAGTATCATTCACACATCCTTCCGCAGAGAAAGGGGAGAAATTCATCTCGTCTGACTTTGTATAGGACAACAGCCCACGCCATAATGAGGCCTTCCCAGTGCTGTGAAATCGCGCTGAATAGCGGAGAGTGCAGCCGCCTGCTCCCTGGGCATGTTGATTACAGCCCTTTGTGTGCACCGGCCCTGCCAGCCCCAGTCTGGTAAGCTAGGGGAGGGGAGAAAGTACCCAGCAAATTTGTTGCTGTGAAACTTCCCAAATGGGGGAACGGCATAATGACGTTTGGGATGGAATACCCTTGCTCCAAGCTGTCCTTGTCTGGGTCCACCCTGCTCTCAACTGAACAAGGTCGGGAGTCAGCCAATCACCAGCAGTGTATGGGTGGCCTCAGCCCCTGCCCGGGGCTCCTCCCAGACCCTGGGAAGTCGGGTCGGGGGGTGGGGGTAAAGGGGCCCCAATAGCCATTCCCAAGCACCCTCAGGTCAATGGCCAACTTGAGTCAAGAGGCGCTGCTGGTTTGTCCCATTTCCCCATGAAATGCATCTGAAACAGAGCAAAGAAGTATAGCCTTCACCCGAGAGCTACAATGGGGCCAGGGCTGGGGGTGACTCCACATCTCCATGATGTTGGAAGCCCCTGAGAGCAAACCATGCTGGGACCAAATGCTTCCACTAAGTGAACCATTTCCTTAAACCATCCGGCCCTGGGAAGACAAGACAGTGGACTCCTCGGGGGCGGGGTGATGGAGAGACACCTGTCTGAAGATCTCAAGGGTACACATCCCCCTGCCGGCATCTGAACTCCTACAGCTGGTTCCCACCAAGATCTCAGGGTCTTTCTTTGGTGGGGGAACTGTGGATTCAAAGCTCCCACATCCCCTAAGGGGGTGACACCAGGAAAAAAAAGAGCTGAGGGGAAAGATCTGGAACTTTCAACAGATGACTTCCCTCGCCAATGAAATGGCAAGACCTTTCAGGTCACATTCTTCTTCTCACCAATCAGAAAGCAGATCTTTCAGGCATTGTATGTTCTCACCAATCACAAAGCAGGGCCCTTCAGGCAATGCTCTGCCTCACCAATCAGGAGGCAGAATCCTTGAAGCACTGTCTTTCCTCACCAATCAGTAGGCACTGAGAGTCCCACCCTTTCCTGCCACATTTCCCCAGAAGGATAAGCAAGTGTCCTTCTGAGCAGATTCCATCCTTACATTTTCTCCTCTTCCATGGGTTCTTCTCCCAGCGTTCCCACCAAAGTAGTTGCTGTCCAGGGCTGGGAGAAAGGACCCAGCCACCGAGGCTGGCCAAAGCATTTGGAATAAGACAGGACCACACCCTCATCTGCCTGCATCTGTCCCTCCTGGAAACCAGCAAAGGAAGCCGGCAGCTCCACACCATTTAACTAGAGTGGCAGAGCCCTGTAGGATGATCTGCAGGTTCCCAGGACCCTGTGGCCTCCTGACAGCTGGCTCCCAGCAGTGAAGGGCCACACGCAGCCCTCATCCCTCCCCACGGCAAGAGAGGAAAGGGAGAGCAGGCAGATGGCAAGATGACCAAGGCCCTGCTCCTTCCTGACTCTCCAGGGGACGTGCCTTTCCTGCTCTGACAGAAGAAACTGGGATGGCAGGAAGTGACCACTGCCTTTCCAGACACAGCCCAGACCTTCTCATCCGCGGGCACAGGGCTGCCCACCCGACTGGCCCCTGTTGATTAAATTTTCTTGGCCAAATCCCCACGAAATCTTTGTGCAACCAGTTGTTTACAAGACCCTGACTTCAGTTTCTTCAGTAGAAGAGAGACAACAAACACTTGGGCACAAGGCGTTGGCTACCTTCCAACTACATTCTCTGAAAACCCAAAGCCCTCCTTCCATGGTGCCCCTGCCTTCCTGCCACCGCAGACGTTCCTTGGATTCCCTTTGCCCAGGTCGCTTTCTCAGTCCCTGCTCAAAGCCTCCTGGGGGATTCTCACCTGATCAGTTGTTCTTTAATGTGGAAACAGCCCAGCTACCTTTACGCTTAAATTTCTCTCGGCAACCACCAGAGGCAGCCTTAAGCCCACGGATCTGGAAGGAGAGCTTGCTTGTGTGTTGGAAGCCATCCTATTCATCTCTGCTCATTTGGAATCCAAGGGATTTCTCTAGGAGGAGACAGACTGGGAAGCTGTTTTTTGGAGAACAGCGTCCTGCACAAGCAGGGCCGGCTCACGGGCCCCACACTCAGAAGGGCACGCGCTTGGTTGAAACTCCGCTTGCCATTTTGAAATTCTTAGCAATTCCTGAACAAGAAGCCCCGTATTTTCATTTTGCACCGGGGCCCACGAATTATGTAATCGGTCCTGCACACAAGTGCCCAACATCTGGTGGATTTCCTGTTAAGGGGACGATACTTTGGCTTCATCCAAGGCTAAGCAGTGGCCATAGGAGAGTTTCCCTGCTGCAGCTCATCATCTGGGCATCAGTCTCCCATGGCTTGTGTCTCTCCGGTGTCAGGGTCTTTACAGACCCATGTGAGGACCCCAGCCATGCTGGCTTGTGGCCCAAGAACCCTAGAAGATAAATATGTTCTCAGAAAGCCATGCTCACAGGAAGCCGTGGCGCTAGGCCTCACGTTTTGGACCCGGAGAGTCCTGGTTCCTGGAATTCCCAAAAGCAAATGGGGGTAGGGGGAGAGCACGTCTCCCCTCCCCCAATGTCACTAAATTCCCTGGCATTTTCATCAGTTCCTCTGAGTCATCCGACCATCGCTTCATTTTTGTTAGTGGGAGAAAACAAACAGCAGAAAGTTAAAACATTACTGCTTGCTTCAGTGAACAAAAAATAGAGTCCCCCATCTCCCTTTAATTTTTTGTCCTGAGAAGTGAAACTATTTGCAGGTGGATTAAATGTTCCTTCTGAGCCCCGCCCCCCCCAGCCCCCCAGTTGCCGACATCACAGTGAAGGTGCGCATCTGTGTGAGTGTTGGGGGCTGGAGGCGGGGGGAGCGGTGCGCACACATCCAAAGAAATGCATCTGCTTGGTTTTGGTGAAAGAGAGTCCTTTGTGCCGACGGTAAGCCCGTTGAACATGACCCCCGCCCTGTGGTATGCGGCACACCTGTGCCGACGGAGGGGGCGGGGCGGGGCCCGGGAGCCCTGCACCCTCGCGGGGACCCCACCTCCTTTCTTCTCCCGGAGCCGTTTCTCCACTGCCCCTTTGTTCCGACTTACACCTCCAGATACCTGGGAGGCGTGCGTGCGTGCGTGAGATGATCTCAGCGTGGGGACTAGAAAAAAGAAACACCGGAGGAGAAGGGTTGCGGGGGGAGGGAGGGGGGAGGGAGGGGCGGCCCAGGCCCGCCCCGCCTACCTTTGCAGGCCTTGCGGTGGGTGATGGGCTTGCCCAGGTCGCGGTAGTAGCCCTCCTTGCAGTAGTGGCAGTGGCGGCCGGCCGTGTTGTGGCGACAGTTGAGGCAGACGCCTCCGCTCTTGCGCCCCGACAGCTTGTAAAGCTCCATGTTGAAGCGGCAGCGCCGGGCGTGAAGGTTGCAGTTACAGGCTACGGGAGACAGGGACGCGGGTCAGGAGCGGAGTCGGGAGGGGCGCCGGAGACCCCGTCCCCCCAGCTGCCCCTCCTCCACTGCCGACCCTGAGACAGCCTTTCTTCCGGGAGCTTTTTCCCTGGCTCCCCTGTTTGCATTCATCAGCGGGTACTGACCACCTGGCAGTACCTGAACCGTCGCCAGCCGGCTGCTTCCCTCTCCAGTGGAGAGGGTTCATTTCCTTCAAAGGATCCCCACTCCCCCCGGCCCACACACCCATCACACGAGTCAGAGCTGGGAGATGCGGCTGGCATCCTCCTTGTGCCCAAATCCTGCTTGCTGTGGGCTGAACTGTGTCTCCTCCCACCCCATTCATGTGCTGAAGCCCGAACCCCAGAACCTTGGAACGGGGCTGTATTGGGAGACATCTTGGTAGAGGACCTACCTTGGAAATGGGGTCTTTAAGGAGATGATTACATTAAAATAAGGGCATAATAAGGGCTTCCCTGGTGGCGCAGTGGTTGAGAGTCCGCCTGCCGAGGCAGGGGACGCCGGTTCGTGCCCCAGTCCGGGAAGATCCCACATGCCGCGGACCGGCTGTGCCCATGACCCATGGCCGCTGAGCCTGTGCGTCCAGAGCCTGTGCTCCGTAACAGGAGAGGCCTCAACAGCGAGAGGCGCGCGTACCGCAAAAAAACAAACAAAGGCCATAAGGGTGGGCCCCAGTCCCATCTGACTGGCGTCCTCTTTTTATAAAGAGGAAGTCTGGACACGCAGAGAGCTGGCAGGGGTGCAAGTCAAGGAGAGAGGCCTCAGGAGAAACCAACCCTGCCCACACTTTGCTCTTGACTCCAGCCTCCGAATTATGAGAAATAAACGTGTGTTGGTTAAGCACCCCGGAGGCTGCCAACTTATCACCGCAGCCGGAGCAGACACTTGCACTGCTTCTGAGCAGCACCTCTACCCACGCACGCTCCCCACTTCCCTGAGCTCCAGCCACTGGGCTGGACTCCCCTTTTCCCACGCCTCCTCCTGCCACTGAGGGCTCGGGGCCCCGCTGCACCGTCTCCCCTCCCACCATCAACTTGCATGACTTCCCACGGCGTGGTGGCCCACACTCCTGGCTGCTGGGTCCTCTGGACAGGCCCTTAGCTCCTCCCCCCGGCCCTCCTCCTGACTAATCCTGCTTCCCTCCACCTGTTCCCCACATGCTCCTCTGGACTCAGCACCCTTTTCCCTCTACTCTGACGTTGTCCCCAGTCTGCCTCGTCCACCCCCCACGGCAGTGCCCACCTCTGTGCTCCTGTCTCCCAAATCCACATTGCCGGCTTCTGCTTTGGGGACTCTATGTGGACCCTAAGGCGCCTTCCCCAGACCCATTCACTGCTCTCCATCCATCAGGCCTTGGCCCCTCTGTCACCTGAGCTGAGCCCTCCAAGCTCCCGACACTGTAAGCAGAGCAGGAGTTCTAAGCACGTATCTGAAGATGTCCAGCACCTGTCTAAATCTTTCAGTGGCTCCCCACTGAATAAAATCTAAATCATTTAACCCGGTCTCCCGGGCTCTGAATAAACGGGTCCCGCTTCTCCCCGCGCCCCTCTGCCGTCGTTCTGATCACTCCCCTTTCTCCTCTTATGCTTCAAGCTGTATCAAACTTTGTCAGTTTCTGGAGCATGCCACGTGTGAGGACCCGTCACCTGTCCGCTCTGTGGCTTTGCATTTGCCCTTCCTTGCCTCCTTGGACCCTCTGCTCTCAAGCCCCTTCCTCATCTGCCTGCATCCTTCTCAACCTCCGTGTCTTGGTTTCAATGTCACGTCCAGGCCCATCTTCGCCTCCGGCCAGCCTGGCTTGCACTCAGGGGGGTCTGAGCTCTCTAGGGATCCAGCACAGCCCCTACACAGCCCTCTTCATATCACCCTGGGACACTGTTCCTTGCTTCCCCTTTAGGCTTCTGACTCCAGGATGCCTCCAGCTTAAATCTGGCCTAATCTCGCTCACTCTAGGACACGATTTGCCCTTGCTTTTGTGCTAAGCTTGCTTTAAATCGCATTTTATGTAATTGTTAAAGAAACACACTCTTAATACCAGACACTTGAAAAACAAAAGCAGAAAGGTAAAAAAAAAACCACACTCAAATCTCCACCCACTGCTGTTAATACTGGGTCTCTCCTTGCAGGCTTTAATTAACATTTGCTCAGCTGTGGAGCTATTTAATTCTTTCCTACACACGTGGATCATACTTGTACCTCTCGCTTCCAAGCCAATCTTCTCATAATGATGAACATTTTTTTTTATGTCAGATAATGTCCTTCATAGTTTTGAAAGTCCTCCACTGTATGCATACACGAAATGGGCTCCTTGGAATCAGAAGCGGATGCAGTTAAAAGCACGGTCTTCCCAGGTTGGGTAGTTATTTCCAGTTTTTCACTATTACAAACAACACAGTGGTAACCACCTGTGAACATGCACATCTGTACTCTGCTCTGATGACTGTCGTACGGTAAATTTCTCAGGGCAGAATCGCCAGGTTAAATTTTGGTGTTCTCAACTCGGGATCTCAATTGCCCTCAGGAAACGCTGTCCTAGTTTACTCTCCCACCAGCAGGATATGAGAGTTCCTATTTCTCCACACCCTAGAAGAGAATAACAGTATGCATTTGGTATCAGCATTCTTTTTTTTTTTTTTTTTTTTTTAGCCTTTGCCCATTCATCTGGAAAACACACACACACAATTTTAATTTGCATGGCATGTCTTTGATTACCAGCGAGACTGGACATTTCTCCGTGTTTGTTTTTCTATTTATATTTCTTTTTGTGTGTGTATGCATTGCCTGTTCATGCCATTTGCCCAAATTGCAAAAAAGGTGGGTTCTTTTCTTACGATGTCTAGTGCTCTTATTATAGACGATGGATTAAAAACCATTTGTCTTTTTTATATCCGAGCTGCAAATATTTCTACCCGTTTCTTATTCACATATTACTTTTGTGATTTAAAAAAATCTTGCCTCTGTAATTTTTCTCTCTGTTATGACAAGCTTCTTTAAATATTCTTGCTAGAATCACCCTCCAAATCACACACAGTTTACAAGCAGAGATGGATGAGGGCTCCGGAGGAGATGCTGTGTGTGACACAAGAGAAAAGACCTCAGCTTATGCCTGAAGTCTGGAAGAAGCATCCAGGAGCCAAATTAAGCCAGAGAATGACCCCCAAGAGCCTTTCAAGTGTCCCCTCATCACCTCCAGCCCTGGGGGCTGAGTTCAGTCAGGTGCAAAGAAAGTTCAGCTACGCCCTGCCCACCAGCACGGGGAAAGATGCAAGTTCACTGTCACTGTGGAATCACTCGGCCAGACTAGGGTGAGAGGGGGCTGCTCAGAGGGACCACCGAGCCAGTAAAGAGGGGTCCAGGACAAGAACCCAGGTCTCCTGGCTCCTGGCCCACTGCCGCAGAGGAAAGGACCCACATCACTGGAAAGAACAGCTGGCCCTAGACTACAGCTTAGCATCTGGATCTTTCCTACGAGGACAGAAGTCGCAGGGATCTGGAAGAATCACCGGGGCGTCACTTCCTCAGGCCTTTCGGGTACAGGAAAGGCCTCAGTAGCTGCATCTTCTGACCCTTCTCGGAGGCAGATGCTAAGCCTGCATCCGCATCTGTAAAGTCAGTCCAGCTGTTCCCCATTCCCTCCTCAGAGCTCAGCACCCCGCCTTCCCCACCCCAGGGGGAACCTCTGGTTGGTATCTCTCTTCCATATGCACCTTACACCGGCAAAAGCTCTTCCCAAACAACTGGTCACACAAAAGAAAGCTCAGAGGCCGAACATCAAAAGACAGGGCTCCCCCCCGCCCCCGCCCTGTCCCCCTCTTCTTGGAGCTGTCAGGGGACATCAGTGGCAATTGCCCACGCTCAGCCTCCTGCAAAGTATTTTACGGCTTGTTTTCTTTTCTCTTTGTTTTATTTTCTCTGCACAAATGGAAAAATGCGTCAGGCAAAGCAGCTCACATCTGGATCTCCTGGCTCCACACAGGGTGTCGCCCAGCTCCCAGCCTGTCCCCTGCCCCTTCCTTGGAAAGACACCTTAATCCCTCACGCCTTCCTGTTTATCTCCTGCCTCTCTTGGAGGCAAAAATATTGGGTATTAGTTTCATTATCAGATTTCAAGGCGGGAAGGAAAGGGCAGCTTTGTGAGAACGAAGAGGTCAGCCCGGGAGAGAAGGGAGGGCAGAGGGCAGCACAGCTTATAAGGAGCCCCTCGAGGTGCTGCGTCCTGTCCAGGGGTCTCCCAGCCACCCAGAGGGAGCTGATCTGGCCTGGCCCCCAAGCTCTGTGCCCTCCCCTTCAGCTGTCACGTGGGGATCACCAAGGACACATCACATCACTGAAATGGCTGCATTTCAGACCCAGGGGCAAAACGTGGGTCAGGAGAGAGGGAAGCGAGCGCCCCATCCCCCCAACCAGAAACCTGGCAGGGAAAGGGGCCCAGGAGACTTTCCTCTCCCCTCAAAAGGTCCTCTAAGTCTTCTTTTAACATATGCCTGTCACCACCATTCCTTAAGAGTCTACGAACTTCTCCCACCTACCTGGACTGTCCAACCCCCTCACTACCCCCAGGGAGTTCAAGCAACACACATGCAGGTGCTCCGGCTTCGTGCCAGGTCCTGTGCCACAGGCCGTGATGGAGACGGGGGCTCCCAGTCTCACAGAGGGGAGGGAGGGGCACTCTCAGAAGCAGCTCTTAGATAAAATGGGACAGATGCTCCCCTCAGCCGTGTTGGTTCCTGGAGGACAGGGACAGTGTTTGCCCTTATATCCTCCAGGCCAGAGCAGACCTCGATATATTTTCATTATACAAATGAGAGAGAGAGAGCGCAAAAATAAGAAAGCAAGAGAGAAGATGGATGGATGGATGGATGGATGGATGGATGGATGGATGGATGGACGGATGGATGGATGGATGGATGGATGGATGGATGGACGGACGGACAGGTGGACGGGGGAGTGGGTGGCTGAGTAGATGGATAAATGGATGATGGATGGGTGGGAGGATAGACGGATGATGGGTAGATGAGTGGGTGAGTGCATGGGTGGATGGGTGGGCGGAGGAACGGGTGGGTGGGTGGACAGATTAGGCAGGTAGATAGGTAGAAACGTAGGACAGATGCAGGATTGTGCGGTCTGCCAGGATGACACCCTCCACCAAGGCACAGTCTCGTGGCATCTGTGACTTTTTTTTTTTTTTGCTTTGAACTACTTTAAACTTGTGCTGCTGCTTTAACTCACTGATTTAGCTCCTGTCTGCTCAAGCGGACTGCAGGAGAAGAAGCCACATTAGGATGCCCTGGACTCCTCCTGGGACCCTGTACACAATGGGGACTGAATCCGCATCCACTGGTTTGATGAGTTTACCAGACACAGATGCCGGCCCTCTCCCGAAAGGCCTGATGAGCTACCCCCAAATCCCGCCAGGGCTCTCCCAGGCCCAGAAAGAATCGGCAGACATTGCTAGGCCGGATCCTGGCCCCGTCTCTCAGCCACTCGGGTCCTGACTCCCCTACACTTCATGTGGCTCAGGGGCTCTTCTGGAACAGGACGGGCCTTGGGCAATGGGCCCCCTCAGAGCTCTGGGCTTCGTGCAGGGTCCTGCCCACCCTCCCCGCACACAGGATCGATCCTAACGTTCTCCCCTGCCTTCTAGGCCAATTCTTTCAAGAAGGTCGCCCAGGTTAGTTCTGCCGCCCAGCAGGGAACTTTGGACTTTTATATCTGCAGCCGAACCGCCCCACATAACTGGCCCACGTTTGCTCCATCTGCAGGCTTGGGGGCTTTGTAGGCAAGAAACCAGCCCCCAGCCCTGGGCTGCCCGAGTGCCCGGGTAAGCGCAGCTCTCAGACCTACCGTGATCAGCGATGCATTGCCACGAGTCCAGGCCACCGGGGCGGGTGGGGACACGAGGGGAGCTTACAGGGTGGGGGACAGGGGCCGCTTCTCTCACCAATTCCTTTGCTAATTCGGTCTGTGGCTGCCGGATGAGGACCACAAGACCTCCTCAACCACACACAGAATGTTCAGAACATTCTGGGTGAGGGATCAGAGCAGCGGCTCTCAACCACGGGCAGTTCCATCCCCCAGCAGACATTTGACAATGTCTCTACAGACATCTTTGGTTGCCACAACTGCCAAAGGAGGTGCTACCGGCATCTCGGCGACAGAGACCAGGGGTGCTGCCGAACACCCTACCAGGCACAGAACAGCCCACACGAGTTCCCCCGCCCCAAATGTTAATAGTGCCAAGTTGGAGAAAGCCTGGGTTAGAGAGATCATGAATCCCCCCCGCAGGGTAGGCAAAGCTTTACACCCTTTGCTGCTGCCTCTAAGGGCAAACTCAGCAGCTTCAAATGCTGCCCAGGGAGTGACAGACCATTTGTTTTTTCAACAAACACCAGTTGAAGCCTTTAAAAGGGCCAGATTCTGGGAATTCCCTGGCGGCCCAGTGGTTAAGACTCTGCGCTTTCATTGCCGAGGACGCGGGTTCAATCCCTGGTCGGGGAACTAAGATCCCCCAAGCTGTGCGGGGCGGCCAAAAGAATAAAAATAAAAATAAATGAAAGGACCAGATTCTGGTGTGTGCGTGCAGGGGATATGGCGGCAGACAAGACGGACACTTGCCCTCAGGGTGCTTCTGCCTCAGAAGGGAGATGGACAGCCGTCTGGTAACCACACAGTAGACCTGGAATTTCCAACTGTGCCCAGAGCTATAGGGACTGATGGTCGGGAGGCCGTTCTGCTGGGACCAGGTGGACAAGGCAGGGCCTGAGAAGAGAACCAGAGCACAGACAAATATTCTTGCTGGCCTTGCTCCAACTGCAACATGCAGATGGGACGCCTAGGAAACCTGTTCCAATGCAGATTCTGATTCAGAAGGGCTAGAGCAGGGGCCTGGGAGTCTGCGCTGCCACTGGTGGTCCACAGGTCAGCAGCTAAGGTTGGTGGAATTGGCACTAAATTGAAAAGAAATCAGTTGGAATGGAAGGCACTTTGGAGAGAGAGCCCATGGGGAGGTAAAGGGGAGAGTTTACGGTGGGGCGTACGTGATGGAGCAGTGGAGAGACGTCTGGTTTCAAAAGAGACTTCTGAAACGATTGGTTCAGAATAACAAAAATATTTGAGTTATTTTTAAGAGTTTGGGGCAGTTTGTATTTCCTTTTATTTATTATTTTGCTACTCTACTTGGAATATACTGTTTATTTAGAAGTTGTTTGACCCTTGTTTATAAATGTTAAGTATTCTGCCCCAGTGGTGGCTTCTCTGAGCCCAGTTTCAGCGTCTAGTGAGATGACCAGGCTGAGATGTCACCGCTCCCCACACACCTGGCTCCCGCCAGCACCTGCGGACACTGAACTGGGCTCTCAGAGGGCTTCTTTTGGGACAGGGGCTGAGGCAGGACCCACCCAAGCATTTCTGAGGCCCTACCCTTTCGTGTCTTACAGGTGAGCTGGGCATAAGAGAAATGATCGCTCATGTGGATAGATCTGCAAAACAATCAAATCCCCGACTGCAGGTTTCATTTTACTAATGACAAATCTGGTAGCTCATGGGTTTATTTATTCACTCAGCTGATATTTACTGAGCGCCTACTACGTTCCAAGCACCAGGCAAGGCGTTGGAATAGAACAGTGGGCAGGACAGAGGTGGTCCCCACCCTCGCAGAGATACCTGGTACGAAAAAGTCTGGTTAATGCTGTTGTCACTGTCACTTCACTCCAAGGACTACCCCTTTCCCCTGAAAATAGGGCTTAAAGGTTGTCACCAGAGACACCAGCTGCCCATATAACACAGCGGTGACCAGCTGGGGTGAGCCAGAGAGACTGGGCGGCCGCTAAGAGACTAGAAGCATCTCACAGGAGCCATTAGGTTCCAGCCAAGGCTCAAGGGCTTGCAATCACTTGTGGAGTGCCTTGTGTCAACTTCAATCTGAAACAGTGTTGGAATGCACCACCTAGACATGGCCAGGAGAACTGGACAACTCGCTTGTCTAGAAGAAAAGTCAGCATGTCCATGCTGGGTGTGACGGTGCCCAGGTGAGGTGAGGGTGTGCCATGGGACTCCAGGGAATTCCCCGAGAGAACACGAGAGGGACGACGTGACACCTCAAGGCATAAGACGGGGCCACCAATGATACCCCCGACGTTGCACGCTTTGCACGATTGCTTGTTCATTTCTTCATTCAACGAATATTAACAGAGCTCCTTCGATGTGACAGCCTGAGCCGGGAAGCACAGCCGGTATAGGGCTGATGTCACTGCACTTCACTCTTTCAAGACTATGCCCGCCTCCTCCTTCTCTCCACTTCTGGTTTTCAATCCAAGCCACCAATCCCCTCCCAAGACCCCAACATGGGATGGTTCTCAAACATGGGTGCGGAGAATCACGGGATCGCCTGCCAAAAGAGAGACAGCTGAGCCCCAGGCCCATGGGTTTCTGATTCAGTAGGCTGTAGGTGGGGCTTGAACACCTGCACTGCTAACAAGTTCCCAGATGTCGCTGACGCTGCCTGTCCCAGGCCCACCCTTTGAGGACCACTGGTCCAGAACGTGCAGAGGAGAAAAAAAGATGTGTGAAGGCAAGGACCTAGAGTCTCACACGTGAGTGTAGTTATGATTAAACTCAAATGGCACACAACTGATACAACACCACAAGGCTGCAAGGACGAGAAGCAAGAGAACTGGACCTGATGTGGGAGAGCTGGGACCTAAGCGCTAGTCCTGGCTCTGCGGCTCACCCAGGTGTGTGCCTCTGGAAAGCCCACTTGGCCTCTCTGAGCCTCCGTGTTCTCATTGGAAAATGAGGACATTGGGTCTGATGATCTCTGAGTTCTTTCCTGGCCCTAAAAGTCTATGGCTGCGTGACACCAAAACTCCTG
Source organism: Grampus griseus (assembly GCF_964374135.1). Classification (NCBI taxonomy): domain Eukaryota; kingdom Metazoa; phylum Chordata; class Mammalia; order Artiodactyla; family Delphinidae; genus Grampus; species Grampus griseus. The sequence goes on from NC_139014.1 coordinate 45,200,195, forward strand.
GAGATAAGGGGCAGATTCTAGCCAGCAGGGAAGCTTTCAGGAGTTCAGGAGGAGTGTGCTCCAGCTGCAAACTAGCCACAGGTGTGGGACTGAGTGGGGCGGGTGGCAGGGTGGCAGGAAGGGCAGTAAGACCATTCTCAGCTGGCGGGCAGGTCAGAGATGGGGCATGATGGGACCACAGCCCTGAGGGGTCATCCTGCAGATTTCCACAAGTTCAAGGTAGAGAGGATGGGGGCCTTCAGCAGGGGAGCGGCCTCAGAAGGGGACTAGCAGATAGGAGTGCTGACCACCTGGCCCAGAAGGACTGAACCTCCAGGGTACTGGGCAGAGGAAACCACTCTGAGGGAGAAGGTGGTCCACTTCGGGGCATGTGGGTTGGGTGGTGGGTTGATGGGGGGACCTTGGTGAAAAAACTTCCAGGAGGGTAGTTAGCAAGAGGGAACTTCCCTGGAGGGTGGCCAAGAGCCCCCCCGAAGCCAAGTTCTCACAGGGAGGGGCCCACCGACCTCTCTGGAAGTCTGTTTGGTGGTACCTCCTCTTGGGAGACAGAAGGCCTGCAAAGCCACAGCATTTTTTTTTTTTTTTGCGATACGCGGGCCTCTCACCGCTGTGGCCTCTCCTGTTGCGGAGCACAGGCTCCGGACGCGCAGGCCCAGCGGCCATGGCTCACGGGCCCAGCTGCTCCGCGGCACGTGGGATCCTCCCGGACCAGAGCACGAACCCGTGTCCCCTGCATCGGCAGGCGGACTCCCAACCACCACGCCACCAGGGAAGCCCAACACTTTTTTTTTTAAGCTCCAACTTGAAAACAAACTCTCTGACTCCAGACCTGTGCTTTATCTCTGATATCAGAAACAGAATGGACAAGAGGTGGATCAAGGTGGAAGGAAAAATGAAAAGGAAAGAAAAACTGGGAAATGCTTTCAAAACCCAGTCCCCGGTGTCCGTCCAGGAGGCTGGAGTTCCTAGCAGCCAAGGAAGGCTTTAGATGGTTCCTGATAAAGTCCCGGGAGAGAAGTGGCCTGTGTTTGTCAAGGGCTTAGAGAGCTTTAGCCGAGCCTGCACACAAAGGGACCCTCTGTCAACAGTCCTTCAGGCCACTAATAGGGCTGAACAAACACCAGGGTAACAAGCTCTTCACACCTGTGGGGCTTGGGAAAGTCCCGGCCCCTTTGTCAAGACAGCAGACAAAAGAGCTGCTGGGAGCTGTCGTCCACACCCAGCCAGACCCTCCTGGGCTTCTGGAGCAGGGCCTGGGGCGGGAGCCGGGGGCGGCGGGGGAGGGGGGATGGGGGGATGGGGGAGTGGACTGCATCTGAGGTCTGCGAGCAGAAATGTGAACTCCAGTTCACAGCGAGACGGCGGATGAACAGAATCCCCGCGCACAGGCTGATGGTGAGCGGACGGGAGGGGGCGTTTCGTGGGCTGGGCTGGGGCCCCGGCGGGATGCGGGGTCACAGGGTGAGAGGCCTGGTGGCTTTCTCCCCCGAGGTCTGTGCAGGCGACCGGCCCCTCCCGAGGGGACCGCACAGGGCCATCCCCCGAATCAGCTTGACCTCTCCGTCATTTTTTCCACTGACTTTTTTTCTCTGTAAACATCGTAGCTTTTTCTTTCCCCTGCCCTTTTTTGGCCGCCGCACCTCCCCCGAAGGCTTTGAAACGATCCCTCCCAACGTCTCCCAGGCTTTTTGCTGCCGAGGGATAACTCAGGGCTCCTGCCGCACAAACATCCTTCTCTCGGTGGAGGAAATGCCGGGGACGCTTTGGTGAGCCGGGAGGAGTCGTCTCAGTTCTTTGTCTGCAGCCCAGTTCCTCACATCCTCCCTTCCCAAGGCCCCACCCCGGGCCGCTCCCCCAGGCCCACTGTGTGGCCTTCCCAACCCCAGATCCCTCTTCCAACCCTCCTCTCACCTTGTCACTACCCTGTTCTGGAACCTTCCGCGGCTGCCCACTGACTACAAGATGCCAGCTCCCTTGCCCTCAGGGGTACTGGTTTCCAAAGAAAGGTCCAGAGACTAAGAGTCTTGCTTCTCCCTTCTAACAGGGCCGGCCCTGCATGAACACCTCACCACCACACCCCCGGCCATGCCCAAGATCCAGCAGCCCAGTAGGGAAAGGAGATGTCATCCTCCGAAGGGCTGCTGGGGGCTTCCAAGTTTTACTCGTTTACCCTCTTGTCGCAGAAGAAATGAGAAAAACGAGGCCTCAACAGGCAGAGAGACCTTGCCAAGGACCTGGAACTCGTTAGGGAGCGCTTTCCAGACCTCCAGTGCTGTGAGGTGGCATGGCCGTGGGCAGGAAGAAGCCCGATAAACCCGTGGTTGCTGGAATTCATTCCCCAAGGCCGAGACTTTTCAAAGGCGGAGAGAGTGAGCGAAACTCCCCCAGCTTGCTGCGGGGGGCTCTCTTTCCTCGTGGCCTCCCCACCCTGCCCAGATGCCTGTCTAGCAGCACGGGGGCTGCCTTCCAACCCATGTTCCCCAGAGGTGGTGTACGCTGTCCTTTACTAAACAGACATACGAGGGGTGATTCGCCGGCCGCGCCAGCCAAGCCTGGCCCCTACTGCCCGGGGTCATTTCCCATCTGTAATGGGTCCCATCGCCGAGTCTGGCACATGCCAGGCTGCAGACTCCAGCGGCTGGCAGCAAGGCGGTTTAATGACTTGCAGCCGATTCTGTTCCCCCGACACCACGCAGGAAAACACGCGATTCCCGGTATACCTTTCCCACTTCCTTCCCCACCGTGCCACGGCCGTGCACTTCTCTGCCGGACCAGTTACTGAATTCAACTCTGCAGTGAACTTTGACCTGGGCTAGAAGCTCCGGAGACCAGCCTCGGCTGCAGCCTACCCTGCTCCCGGGGATGCGACACCGCACGTGTGAGCCCAAGAGATGGAGGTTCCAGTTCATGGATGGATGGGGACAGGCTGAAGCCGGGGCCCCCGTGGGCCCCTTCTGGTCAACACAAACGTGACTTCTCGTTTCCTAATGCACTCTCCAATGAGGGTTGCCAGATTTAGCAAATAAAAACACAGGACGCCCAGTTCCACTGGAATTTCAACAAGCCCTTTTGAGTGAAAGTCTGTGCCAATTATTGCAGGGTGGTCCTATCCCTGTCACCTTCTGGAGCCCCGTCAGACTTGTGCTTTGCCCAAGAGGTGTGATTCGGCACAAGAGCTTTTTATCAAAGGTAGCTCTGATCTTCTCGGCACCTGAAAATCCAGGAAGAGGTTAAGAGGGTCCCTCAATTCATCAGGACCAGGAGGGAGGGGGGCTGTTCGGGCTTTTCTGAACTCCAAGGGTTGTCTGATTCTCCAGTTCCTGTGTGGTCTGTGCCAGCCTGTCCTGCCCTAACCACTTCTCTTTCTCCATCAGCTCCGTGAGAACAGAAATCCCCTGCCTGAGACCATGTGGAGATGTGAGAGAAGGGAAAGACCCTGCCCACCTGAACCGCTACCAGGCTTCTTGGCCTCCTTAATCAATAGAATTTGATAAGAAGCCAGACAAGAAATTCAGGCAAGGCATAGCACAGGGAGATCAGCTCGGTGCTTTGTGTCCACCTAGAGGGGTGGGATAGGGAGGGTGGGAGGGAGACGCAAGAGGGAGGGGATATGGGGATATATGTGTATGTATAGCTGATTCGCTTTGTTATACAGCAGAAACTAACACACCATTGTAGAGCAATTATACTCCAATAAAGATGTTTAAAAAAAGAAATTCAGGCAAGGCTTTATTGGGACACATGCTGCAGCACAAGGGATCGAAAACTAGTAACAAGTGCCCTTGTTCGCTCCCCGAGGGGGAGGGCTGGCCGGTTCCTCATACGGGGTGAGGGTGGGGATGGGCCCAGGGGTCGGGCCAGAGGGGTGACTTAGGTAGTCTGCCCATCCCTTTGGGGGTGCTGTGTGGAGGGGGCTTGCGCAGTGCCCTGCTTTTGCTCCCCACTCTTCAGAAGCGGCAGTTGGGTTCTTTCGGTCTTTTTGTATCTTACTGTCCATAATTTGCCCCAGCTGTGCATTCATGCAGTTATTTTTAGTTCCTTAGAGTTTCTTTGTATTTTGTTGCTTGAGGAGTCCAGATGCAAGCACTGCAGCAAAGGGTCCCAGGTCCCAGGTCCCCACCTATCTCATGATGACCCAGAAAGTGTTCTTGGTGGACACCACCACCAATGCTGAGCAGACAGGCCACCGCTCTGTCCCCACCGGGCTCTCCAGGGGCCCGGTGGTCCCCAGCATGCCCCGATATCATATGCAAAGATCCCACGTGGAATCTCGCCACCGTCCAGGGAAAAACAGGAGGAGAAGGCAGTTATGATCAGAACGGCCCAAACTCTTTACCCAAAAAAGTCCGTTTTCATCAGGACATGCTTTGTGGTAGAACCGATTAAACTCTGGACCCCAATTCTGAATCCAGTTATTTTAATCAAACCAGTGGGTATCATTGGTTTAGATACCAGTCAAGAGTTGATGAGATCACAATTAAAGACTTTAAATAAACACCAGGTCACTGGAGAAGGTAGGTGGCCTACCACAGGACAGAGAGAGTGACAGGGAACAGCTGATTCCAGCTGACCTAGAATGGGCCCTCCCCAGGAGGGAGTGATCTTGCCGTTTCAAGGCAAGTAGAGGCATTCAAGCAGAGGAACACAGTACAGGAGACTCTGGCTCTGAGAAGGAGGGCGCACCAGGTAAAGTCCCTTCCGACTCAGCAACCCTAAACGGAGACGCAGTTCCACCTCTGGGCTTGGGAGATGCTTCCAGGTTTGAGGCTCCAACTGGACTTGTTAACATTCTTATGTGTGAGTTAGTGGAAGGGGTGTCCTGAGAAATCCTCCAGTCTGTAACTGATCCTGAGTCAGAAGGAGACAGCAGAAGGACTTCCAGCAAACGTGGCGGATTTATTTGCAGAAAACAAATCCCAATGGTCCTTCTGGAATGAGGTCCCATGTTACCAGCTACAGCTAGGGAGAACAGCCTGGGGATGACGGCCACCTCTTCCTCGTGGACGGATGACGGCTCCACAGCTGAGCACCCTTCTGAGAGGGCTCTCGGATCAGCACAGCGACAGCAGGACAGCAACGGCTCATCTAAAAACCAGCCACTCTTTCGGGGTTGCAAAGGCTTTAGGGCAGACCGATCTTCTGCAGAAAGGCACCAATGCAGCTGTGTGCAGCTGGCATCTCTGTGACGGCTGGTGCCAGGAAGTGCTGGCTGTTGTGCATTTTAAACACCTCCCCTGGATTTAGGAATAGTCCAGCCCAGTGGCTTGCTGGCTCTGTCGTACTGAGGCTCCCAAGCGAGAATCACACAAGAGACTGGCCCTCACAGGAAAAGGGAGGCTGCTGTGGTAAGTGAGCCCCTTCGCTCTCCTCCTCCAAATGGTTTCCAGCGCCCACAGTGTGGCCGAATGCCTAGCTCACTAACAAGCAAAGAGGTTCTGCTGCACGGCTCTGGCTCAGCACCCAGAGGGCATGGCTGCGGAGGGTCCCCCGGATGTGTCGAAAACCCCGTGGGAACTCCAGCCCCGCTAACCCGCAGGGTACAGGAAGCAGGAGGTGGCTGGACTCTCTTTTGCTGTTTGGCTTCAGGACGGAGTCCCACAGTGTTGACACAAAAGGCTGTCCCCTCCTTCAGGCCTCACCCCCAAGTGGGGCAGGAACAAGGGTGCTAGAGCACTGATGTGTCCAGAAGGGGTGAGGGACCCCTGGGAGCTCCAGAGAACAAACGCCAGGCCACGGCCTGAAGGATGAGGCGCGCTGGCAGAGGGGCGCAGGGGGCAGGGGGCAGGAGTTGAGGGCAGTACTCAAAAGACGGAACGGCTTCCACCTGGCCATCGAGAAGCACTTTGGCCACTACAACAGTGACAGGGGAGTCGCCTGGAGCTGTGTCTATGCACCAAAGTAACACCAGACACCCATGCTGTCACGACTCTTCCCAACGTCCCCCGAGGCAGGGATCATGAAGTCCCTCCTGGCACCTTACTAGGCTGTGTCTCCCTTACTTCCTCATCCGTGAAGCAGCAACACTGCCCTCAAGGCATGCCATGGAGGTGAGGGATGCGCGTGCAGGGGTGTGGAGGCCTCCAGAAGGGGCCCCAGCCCTAGACAGACCAAGCTGCCCGACTAGTGACTTAGGAAACCATCTCCCTGAAAAGGGGACCCTCCAACACTGTTGGTGGGAATGCAAATTGGTGCAGTCACGATGGAAAACAATATGGAGGGTCCTCAAAAAACTAAAGATTGAGTTGCCATGTGATCCAGCAATCCCACTCCTGGGCATATACCTAGACAAAACTGTAATTCAAAAAGATACAGCCCCCTTATGTTCATAGCAGCTCTATTTACAATAGCCAAGACATAGAAGCAACCTAAGTGCCCATCAATAGATGAATGGATAAAGAAGATGTGGTACATATATACAATGGAATATTACTCAGCCATAAAAAAGAATGAAACCATTCCATTTGCAGCAACATGGATGGACCTAGAGATTATCATAGTAAACAAAGTAAGCCAGAAAGAGAAAGACAAATACCATATAATATCACTTACATGTGGAATCTAAAATAACGACACAAACGAACTTATTCACAGAACAGAAACAGACTCACAGACATAGAGAACAGACTTGTGGTTGCCAAGGGGGAGGGGAGGTGGGGGAGGGAAGGATGGGGAGTTTGGTGATTAGTAGATGCAAACTATTATATATAGGATGGATAAACAACAAGGTCCTACTGTGTAGCACAGGGAACTATATTCAATATCCCGTGATAAACCATAGTGGAAAAGAATAGAAAAAGGAATGTGTGTGTATATATATATATATATATATATATATATGTATGTATAACTGAATCACTTTGCTGTAGAGCAGAAATTCACACAACATTGTAAATCAACTATACTTCAATAAAATTCTTTTCAAAAGAAAGAAACCATCTCTTTACCCCCCTTCCTCTCCACAGGAGGCACAGACGGAAAACTAACACAAACCTGCTTGCTCTTCAAAACGCCCCACAATGTACACAAGGAAGTCACAAAATAAAAAAGCGAAGGACCAGGTCCCTGATCTTACAAACTTTATCCACCTGACATCTCACAAAGAGCACATGAGTCAGGGCCTTTCACGTCCATTTTACAGGTGAGGACGTCGAGGCTCCAGGCTGAGCCCCCATGGCTCCCAGGGGGCAACTGGAAGGGAACTCTGATTGGCTCCAGCTCGGAATCCCGGCATCGTCCTGCTTTCCCAGCTGCAAACCGTGGGGTTTACCTCTGCCCCCTGGACCTCCACCAGTGACTTGTAACCAGAAGAGAACTATTTAAGGCACAAGCTGGGCTGGGCTGGGCAGGGGTTGTTTAATGACGATAGTTCCCCTCAGGTGAAGTCTTTGGATGTTTCTTCTTGCCTTAAAATTAGGGGGTTTGGGAACCAGACAGGTTTCTTGTTCAAGTGGGAGGGGGACCTGCGTGTAAACGCCCCACATTTCTTGGCGCTGGTGCTTCTGGCTGCTTCGGATTTGGCTAATTCCCCAGGCGTCCTCTGTAATTCCACAGTAATGTGGCTTTAATTGTCCCCAAAGCAGGGCATTCTTCCTTTATTGTGCAGTAAATTTCCCTCCAGAGTTCGGATTTCATGCGCCCGCTCCAGCCGGGGAGCTGGGCGCCCCCTCGGCCCCCAGGGGAGGCCGCTGTCCTCACACAGGCCCCTCATCCTGGCCACCAGCCCTTCTCCTGCCTCAGCTGAGCCGGGGGCTGGAGGCGGCCCGGGGCGGCTGTCAGACCCCCGGGATGGACACACTGGCAAGGAGGCAGGGACACTGGTCTGTGGTTCTGTCTGGAAAACGAATTAACTAACAAATGCAAACAAGCTGTCACACCGTGATTCGTTAGGCTGGGGTTGAGACTGGGTTTCCATCCGTTTGTCTCAGCAGCACGGAGGCAGGAGCTTGGGGTGCTAAGAAGGGGCTCGGGGTCTGCTCGAATCTTCCACATGGACCACCTGGGCCAGACGCCTGCATCCTTCCCGGCCAGCTTTGTGGCGTCTGTAATGAACAGTAATTATGAGCATCCCCGTATCAGATGAGATAAGGCTCATAAAACACGGCGAGGAGGGTGAGGTGCAGGAGGTCAAATCCCGCCTGTCACACGCTAGCACGTGTACTTGACAGTGGGCATGTTTGTTAAGCGCTCTGTCTCAGTTTCCTTACCTGGATGAGGACAATAATGGTGCCCACCTGTCAACAGCAGCTGACACAGAGGGCCCAGTAACTGATGTTACCATTATCGTTCTGACAAACTGTTCCAGGCACCCATAAAAGATCTGGATGCAGGGACACAGGTTAAGAGACGGTCAGAACCCTGGGTGGGCTCCTCGTGGGGAGACAGAAACAAAAGCAGAGAGCAATACGCTCACCAACGGGGTCACCTCAGGGGAGACCCTGTCCCTCGAGAAGCAAGGCCGGCTCTTCTCCAAGGGCCCTTGCGGTTTAAGGTACGACTGTTCTAGCAGTGGCCCGACATGGTGTGTACCCAGAGTTTTAAGGGATTCTCACTGTGACCATCTTTCCTCTCTAGAACCTAAACTATCTAGAACAGAGCCAAGAACGATACAGAAGGGAAAAAAAATTCTCTCAGCAGCCAAAACAGCGGTCACCACTTTTCTCCACTAAGAAGGATGCTCTAGTTCCAGAAGGTCCCATCTCCACATTCTCCTCTCTCTCTTGTTTACACGGAATTCTATCACAGCACGAAGATGAGGGAGCTGGAGTTTGGCAGGGAGGCGGAAGACAGAACAACAGGCAAGGCAAGAACCCAAAGCAACATGAGGTGTGAGGGCAACAGAGGGGCGCTGTGGTACAGATGTACCACATCTTCCTTATCCACTCATCTGTCGATGGGCACTTAGGTCGCTTCCATGTCTTGCCTATTGTAAACAGTGCTATGAACTCTGGGGCCACACGTGTCTTTTCGAATTAGAGTTTTCTCCAGATACATGCCCAGGAGTGGAACTGTAGGATCACATGGTAGCTCTAGTTTTAGTTTTCTAAGGAACCTCCACACTGTTCTCCATAGTGGCTGCACCAACTTACATTCCCACCAGCAGTCTCATACTTGACATATCGATTCTGCTTCTTATATCATCTTACAGCACGTAGATGCTTTACATGTTCATTCATTTACTATGTTTCCCACATCTAAAAGGTAAGCTCCATGAGGGCAGGGATTTTTTTTTTCCTTTTTTGTCCACCGAGGTATCCCCAGGGCCTAGAACACAGTGCCTGGTACAGAGTCGACACACAGTCGTATTTGTCAAGTCAATGTAACGAAATGAATGAATGGACGGATGGATGAATGAATGGGCCCTAGAGATAGGTCAACCCTCTCTCCCACCCCTTGGAATGACTCCCTTTTCCGAACACTCCCCACAGCCTTTAAACCTCCAGCCCCCACTATCTCCTTCCTCACCTCCACACGTGCAGTCGGTGGCCTCACCTCCTGCTTCTCAGAGGAGATGGAAGCAAGAACTCTCACAACCCACTGCCCCCAACCTGGAAGCACCCCTCCATCAGGGCCGACATCCTCCCTCCTCCCGCTGTGTCAAGCCAGTCACTGCGTTTTGGACCCTAACCCTTGGTGCCTCTGCAGGAAACACACACCATCATGAGTTCCTTCTCTCTCAGATACTCAGCCTCTCCCTTCTGTCCGCCCCGTCCTCGCATCCTCCTGGCAATGACGCTCACATCCCTCCCCCTCGAAAGCCCTCCCTCCAGCCCACATCTCCCCGCAGCCGCTCTGCCTCTGGCCTTCGCAGCTCAGCCCGCCGGCGCTTCACCTCCCTCTCACTCTCCATCTGCCTTCTCTGTCCCCTTGTCCCACGGGAACACCCATGCTAAGGCCACCCCCAACTGCGATACTGCAAATGCAATCGATGTTTCCACCTCTCCTATTCGACCTCTCAGCAGTTTTTTGGTTTGCTTTTTGTTTTTGTTTCTGTTTTGGCCACACCTCGCGGCATGTGGGATCCTAGTTCCCCGACCAGGGATCGAACCCATGCCCCCCACAGTGGAAGCGCAGTGGACACTAGGGAAGTCCCAATCTCTCAGCAGTTTTTTGTTTGGTTTTGTTTTGTTTTGTTTTTTGCGGCACGCGGGCCTCTCACTGCTGTGGCCTCTCCCATCGCGAAGCACAGGCTCCGGACGCGCAGGCCCAGCGGCCACGGCTCACGGGCCCAGCCGCTCTGCGGTATGTGGGATCTTCCCGGACCGGGGCACGAACCCACGTCCCCTGCACTGGCAGGCGGACTCTCAACCACTGTGCCACCAGGGAAGCCCTCTCAGCAGTTTTGACAGCCCTCGCCACGTCTTCCCTGCAACCCTCTCTTTCTCGGATGTTCACGGCAGCATCCGCGCCTGGCTTTTCTCCTCCTCGACCTGTCTCCCTTCCAGGCTTGCCCTGAGTCAAAGCTGGAGCTCTTCTAGGAGAAGTGGGCCTTCTCTCCTCTCACTTGACTATTCTATCTCCCTTGATAATTTTGCCCGACTCAATGATCATCTTCTTGGAGAGACGGCTCCCAGATTTATAGTTCTGGCCCAGAAATCTTTGAGCGTCGGATGTATATATCTCACTCTACACCCCACATCTGGGACCTCTTAAAGGCAATTCAAACTTAGCGTGGTCCAAGATTAAAGTCTTCATATTCCCTCCCAAATCCAGTTGTCTTCCAAGACACAATGCTGTCATCCACCCACCAAGGCAAGCAAGACACGCAAAAGGCACCTTTGTCACCTCCCGTTTCCTCAACGCACAGTCTAATCCACCACCGAGTCCTGTTTACTTTTGAATTTCCAAATCTCCCCCAGATCCCTCCGCTTCATTCCTTAGTCCAAGTCACCATCCTCCTTGACCTGCCCGGGGTCATGAATTTGGGCTTTAAACCCACCTGGGAGCTGGTGTGGGGTTACGAATTCTCTGGAGGGACCATCTTTCCCCTCCATCCAATGAAAAGGTCCAAACAGTCTGGTCTCCTGGGCTCTCCCCTCTGCACAGCAGGCCTGTGTCTCTTGGGCCTTTACACCGAGAGTGTAGCCCTACAGGGTCTGAGCTTCACGTGCATCTCCTGTTAGACTCCCTGCCGGCATCTCTGGTCCCGAGTCCCATGAAGCCGAGGCTCCAGGTCACCAGGTTTTGACCTACACCTTCCATCCAGAGACACCTCCATGATTCCACTTTCACTCTGTGGGCCTCAGCAGATGCCTTTTTCCTCTTGCCAGCTCAGTGGTGCATTTTTTTTTTAAGTTTGTGTTTTCGTTTATTCCTTATTTTTTTATTTTTTTGCGGTACGCGGGCCTCTCACTGTTGTGTCCTCTCCCGTTGCGGAGCACAGGCTCTGGACGCGCAGGCTCAGTGGCCATGGCTCATGGGCCCAGCCGCTCCGCGGCATGTGGGATCTTCCCGGACCAGGGCCCGAACCCGCATCCCCTGCATCGGCAGGCGGACTCTCAACTACTGCGCCACCAGGGAAGCCCCTCGTTTGTTCCTTTAAAAAATATTCCATCCTGTACTTGTTTCCGTCGCCTTCAGAGGCAGGGTGTCCGTTCCACCATATGCAGTGCAGATACGCTGATGGACGGGATGCCACCATGTGTCCGGCGAGGACCTTCCCTTTCCTGGTGACCCAGAGCGCACACAGTCCGCCCCGCCAGACGGATCTTTTAAGAAGCGCGCCACTCTCCTGGACTCCTAACACGCTGATGTTACAACCCGTTAGCGCATCACGAGATGGGCTTAGTGGGTTGTGGGACAGGGTTACAGAAACAAAAGCGAATAGAAAATATCAGGGTGGACTGCTCATAGCCAGCGTTCATTAAAGTTTTCTTTTGGATGGACGGGTGGATGGATGGATAGAGGTATTGGGTCATGATTCATTTGGTAAATGTATTTTCACCGTGTGTCACAGTCCAAAAATGTTTCATTTAAATTCCGTTGAATGTGGTCATGCTTAGTCTGTGAGGACGAGGGCCGTGTTTTCCTTCTTTCCTATTCTCTTGCTGGGCATAGAAGCATGCTGGGTTCATTGGGGACTCTTGGCAAACACAGAGAGACATGGGATTGAGTGAGTCTCTGGACAGAGCGAGGGAATCACTGGGAAACTGACGCCCCGAGGTGTAACATGGACTGTTTTTCTCTTGGAACTAGAATCTGCTCGGTCCCAGAAAGCCTTGCACCTGGACCTTGCCAGGTGAAGGCCAAGTCCAACCTTGCAACAGCTTCACCTTTGACCCCAAAGCCAGGGTTCAGTGGAAACTGAACCCTGGGGAGGGTGATGTGAGCACAGGTGGCAGATCTGAGAGGTCGGGGCTGCCCATGGCGGGGGGAGGGTCTCCCTCTGCCCTCATTCTGCTCACTTCTCACCCCCGTGGCGTCAGGCCTGGGCTCCTGCCGCCCCGCTTCCTCCTGGACCCACTGCCTGACCGACGGGGCTATTAGTGGCTCTTTTATCAGGACTCTTGTCTGATCAGAAACCTGCCCGGTTCCACAGAACCTAAAGGACAAGTCTGGACTCCTTAGTGCGGCGTTCGAGGCTCCTCGCCACCTCCCCGATCCCTGCGCCGGTGTCACCCCACGACTCCCCTCTACCGCAAGCTGGGTGCCAGTGCCGCCCACACTACTTACTCCCTCTGAAGACCCCTCCCTCTGACTGAACCTCCTCCTCTGTGATGGCCACACACTTGACCCAGAGCAGCCGCTCAAACTCCTCCACCACGTGCCACATGAAGAAACAGGACAGTCAGGTACCGGAGGGGGCTGGAGCCCCGGACGCGTCTGCCCATCCGTGGGAGGCCAGCCGGGGCTCCCAGCCACCCGCCGCCTGGGGCACACCTGGTGGGAAACTCAGCCCTACAGGGTTCTTGGCTCTTCAACCTTCAAGACCCTCTTCAAGTCCCCAGATTCACCCCCCAGGTCCCGAGTTCTCTCCCCCCAACCCCCCACACTGCCCTCAAAGCTCCGACAGCCCGGCCCCGGCCCTGGCACCTAACACAGCTGCCTCGTCCTGTCCGCACTGCCCCCCACTCAAGGGTCTTATCTCCTTGCGTCTTTCGTTCCGCCGTCTCCCGGCGGCAGTACCCAGCGCCTGGCCGTCAGTATGACAGTCTCAATAAGTCCGTGCGGACGGATTGACTGATGGGGCGGGGATGCCAGGGCCCAGGTGGGAGTGAGGGTCCATCTGGCCTCTGCCTCCCTCCCGGGCAGGGCCTTGGGTGACCGTGTGCAGAGAGAGCGGGACAGGCCAAGGTCAGGGACGGGCGGGGCTGAGCCTCCTTCCTCGGCCACTCTTGCAGGAGCTGGAAGGACCCGGCCTGAGAAAATCGGCAGACACACGTCTCGGCCAGACCGAGACCCTGCCGCCCGTCTCTGCTGCCCCACCACGAGGTCTGTTTGAGCTTCCCAGGCCTGGGGCAGTATCTCACCGCTAAAATTTATGCAAATGAAATAACAACCAAATCGGGGAAAGGAATGAAATGACTAGCGGGATCCAAATCACCTCAGAAACGCGCCTGCAGGGGTCTGCGAGTGGAGCAGTCATTTTAAAGATGGTTTAAACCCACTCACTGGGGAAAAAACACACCGGCATTCCTGCAAACCAGCAAGTCCTGTGGCTTCAGGGGGCCACTGGCCTCACTGTGGGGAGTGGGGGAGGCTGGGCTGGGAGGGGACGGGGAGCTGGACTTCAAGGGGGACCGCTGTGAGTTAACTACAGGGACGTGGCCCCTGGCCCAGGCATCCCACAACGCCCGACTCCTTCCAGAATCAGACCCGGGGAAAGATCCAGGTCCAGTTCGGAATATGCCAGAAATGCTCACCAAATCCTGCCAGTGGAGACAAGCCCGCCCCAGGGATAGGGCACTCTGAGTGTTCGTTCATTCATTCATTCACTCGCTCAACAAACCTTCATGCACTGCCCACCAGGTGCAGGATCTGCTCTCGGTGCTGGGGACCCCTCAGGAAACAAATATTCACTCAGCAAACATTCCCTGCGCTCCAGCTTCACGTCATAACTGATCTGGGCTGGTGGTGGTGTGGGGGGTGGCGGATAAAAAAAGTGAACAGGAGACACTGTCACTGGCCTCCAGAAGCCTACAGTCTGGTGGGAAGGGGACAAAGCGTGGATGAAACTCAGATTCCTGGCACCGATCATGCGCAAAGAGGGCTTAGAAAACGCAAAGATGATTTCCGACGGGCCGGCTGAGAATCTTCCTGGAGGAGGTGTCATACGAGCTAGGTCTGAAGGAATGGATAGGAGCTGGGTCTATGGGGGAGGGGAGGAAAGCTCTCCAGGCAGAGGAAATGGTACAGGAAAAATATAGAACAACGTGGGGAGTCTGGACCACTGGCCTCTCTCCTGACCCCTGAAGCAGAGAATTAGATGGAGCCAGGAGTCACTGTATTTTTTTCTTATCATCCACGTACATTCCTTTTTGCACACTAAAGAGATGGGGTCTCCCTTTGCACTCACCCTGCCCACTTTCTGCCCAGAAGTGAGGAGCAGCGCAGGGATGAGCTGGGAAGGAAGGGTTATAGGGAGCTGGGCTGCCACTGCAGAAGAACCCTGCATTCTCTAAGGCAGGACTAGAGGGGAGCGCCTGCCCGCTGGTTCTGGGTCCTCACCCTCACCCCACAGTGCACGCCCCCAGCTTCCAAGGCCGGAGTCGGGGGTGAACGTGGGGGCTTTATCAAGACCAAATGCTTTTTTTAAACAAAGGGATAAAGCAAAAAAAAAAAGCACAATGTTGCAATTTGATAAAGTTGGAGGGTGGGCACACAGGCATTTATCATAGCATCCTCTATTCCTAACAGTGATATTATCCTCTTAACTATTTCGGAAAAAAAATACATTTCGGTTCGGTTGGTTTGGTTTTGTAAAGACTGCAGCACGGAGGTGAGTGATTATTCCACTGACCTCAGCCGGTGGCCTGGAGCTGGAAAACTTCCTGCCCCTCTTTTCAGGGAAAGCTGTCCCTTCCAGGGTCTACGATAGCTTCTCCTCAGGGGGATCTGGCTCTAGGGAGATTCCAGAAAGCAGCATTGGTCAGAGCAGCAGGAAGATGTGAAGAAACAGGCTCAGAGCTTGCAGGAGGGAGTGAAGAGAAGGGCTGCATGCACATATCCATGAAAACTCTGGAAGCCAAATCGATTGTCAAGGGGCGTGATCTACAGGCAAGGGCTCCAAGCGAGTACCCCAGGGGCCTGCAGAACCTCAACTGTGGATGGGACAATGGTGCCAGAACAAATCAGTCTTGTCTCCACAGACAGAATGGGCTCCACTAACTCCACCTAACCCAGCAGTGCCAGGGGTCTGTACCCCAAAGGAAGTGTAATGACTCCAAGGAATCCTCTGCTTTGGGGTCAGGAGGGAGTCTGACGGTCGTCGGGAAGGACTGTGTATCAATAGTTGACCCCTGTGAGTTGCTAAGGAACTAACTACTTCTGCGAGCAGGGGACAAGCTAAGTCTTCCAAGAAGTCGGGCGGGGGGGTGGGGGGGGCGAGGGGTGACTGCGCCAAAGGCTCAGAAGCAAAAAGCAGCCACGCGTGAGAAGGATGTCCGTGCTGTGTGTCAGCAGGAAGGCTGCATGGGGGCAGCGGCTGCAGACCGGCACAGAGGTAGGCAAAGGGGTACTGGGGCCCGGGCACATCCAGGCCCAGGTGGTAGCAGCTGTCACACACTTTCTGCTGCAACTGGTGCTCTGGTGATGAGTAAAGGCCAGATCAGGTGGGTGATGTGGGTGGAGATGAAAAGCCTGGCAAAGGTGAACCATGATGAAGACCTGAGCTCAAGGAGTGGGGACGGAGAGAGAGGAGGGACCAGGGAGAGTCAGGAGTGGGGGACATCGTGCTCTCCTGGGTCCCCGTAGTGGATATGGGGTCACCAGTGTCCAGGTGGAGAACTGGGTGGGTTTGGTTGAGGCTCTGAGGCTTAGAGGTGTTGGAAGGGAGCATGTGGGTGCAGTGCCCATTCAGGAGACAGCACCCCCTGAGCCTGGAGCCCCCCAGACTCTGCTGTCAAGTCCTGGAACAAGTTTTCTCACCTCTCTCAGGACCCAGCACTGAACGGTCCTGGCAAGATTCATTTCAGGTCTGCAAAGAGCCAGCAAGCAGACACCATGAGAAAGACCCCAAGCCTCAGGCTTAACCTCTGGGCGCTGTGACGTAGGGACTGGCGTGCATGCTCCCCTCACACCCGGAACAGTCCAGGCAGGGCAATGGGCGCGAGCATCTGTGCACCGACGGGGACGCCTGAAAGCACAGGGCTGCACGGAAGGAATAACTGGGTTTTGGAGGAAAGCGATCATCTATTCCGATGGTTCTCCAGTTCTGCTGCATATTACCATCACCTGGGAAGCTTTGTTTTTTAAGTGTGGTTTCCCCACCCCCCGAGACTCTGATTAATTAGTCCCAGTGTGGCCCCGGCGTAGGTAGTTTTTAAAAGCTCCCAGGTGGGCTTCCCTGGTGGCGCAGTGGTTGAGAGTCCGCCTGCCGATGCAGGGGACACGGGTTCGCGCCCCGGTCCAGAAAGATCCCACATGCGCGGAGCGGCTGGGCCCGTGAGCCAGGGCCGCTAAGCCTGCGCGTCCAGAGCCTGTGCTCCACAACGGGAGAGGCCACAGCAGTGAGAGGCCCACGTACCGCAAAAAAAAGAAAAATAATAATAATAATAAAAGCTCCCAGGTAATTTTAAAATACAGGGAGTGAGACCCCCTGATCATCCAACCTTTGTTTCTCAAATGTGATCCAGAGAGGTTGGTCCGCGGGAGAGGTGGATGCCACCCCTAGCGGTGCAGAGCCCAGGGAGCAGGGCGTGCACACAGTGATCGTCGCCAGGGAGGGGCTGGCAAGAAATCAGTCATCTGAGGGAGAGAGGAAAGCTCTTTTCGGGAACAAAGAGGTCCTGGTAAACGTATTTTAGGGAGATCTCTGTTTCCGGGATTGGTGGGGCTTTAAAACATTCACTAGGAAGCCAGGGCCCAGCTCACAGGCCCCCACGATCACCTGGAGTCCAGAGGAAACCTGTGGAATAAACCTAAGGCCCAGGCCCAGACACAGCCAAAGGTCTGGGGATGAGGGGGGACGGCCCTGCCCCTGCTGGGCTGCCCGGGGCCTTCGGCACCAGGTCCTCGGGCGGGCACCCGACTCAACAGGCCTGGCGAGTGAGCACCGCAGCCAGACCACCTCCCCAGAGGCCGAGTCGGCACAGAAAGACACCACAGCTGCCAGCTCAGTGCCTGCACCTGCCTTCGCGGAGGCCCCCAGAGGACACAATCCGCTGTACCCCTTGGACTCCGACTTCCCCACTGGAGAGGTGCGGTCTCAGAGGCTCCTGGGGGGACGTTGTCCAGGGCTTGGGAGAAGCTGGCGCCCCCCTTGGTGGTGAGCGTGTAGTCAGCGGTATGGGAGGAGGGAAACTCCTCTCTGGCTGTGAGCATTTATAATGTTGCAGGGATTCGGCCAGATGCCTTGACCAATGACATTTCAAATACTCCAGGAATAAAGAAGATGCGGTACATGTATACAATGGAATACTACTCAGCCACAAAAAAGAACAAAATAATGCCATTTGCAGCAGCATGGATGCAACTAGAGATTATACTAAGTGAAGTCAGTCAGAAAGGGAAACACAAATACCATATGATATCACTTCCACGTGAAACCTAACATATGACACAAATGTACTTATCTATGAAACAGAAACAGAAAAACGGACATAGAGAACAGACGAGTGGTTGCCAAGGGGGAGGGGTTTGGGGAGGGATGGAGTGGGAGGTTGGGATTAGCAGATGCAAACTATTATGTATAGAATGGATAAACAACAAGGTCCTACTGTTTAGCACAGAGAACTATATTCAATATTCTGTGATAAACCATAATGGAAAAGAATATTTAAAAAAAGAATGTATAACTGAATCACCCTGCTGTACAGTAGTAATTAACACAACACTGTAAATCAACTATACGTCAATAAAAATAATAATAATTAAAATACTCCAGGCGTCGGGTGGGACCACACTCATTCTGACCCTCGGTCACATGGAGCTTTGTGTTATCGATGTGGACACATCATTCATTTCTTTGCGGATTCACTAAACATGCAGGTCAGCCTCATGCCAGACACTGCGCCAGGCCCAAGGGCACGAAGGGGCACGGGATGTGGTAGCTGGCTTGAAGAGTTCATATTCTAGCAAAGGAGGGAGGCATGATCTAGGGAGTGGGTCCCTGCTGGGAGGACGGACGCACCGGAAAGAAGGGTGCCAAGCAAGTGAGGGATGCCTAGGAGTTTGCCAGGAGGCCAAGGGCAAGGGCATGCCCAGCAGATGGAACAGCAGGAACCAGGGCTTGGAGGTGGGAAGGTATCACGTCCATGAAAGCACACGGCTTTATCGGTGGGCAGAGCGAGAGCATGACGAGCCCCGAGTGTGAGTGTGGGGTGCTGGGGGTGAGGGAAGCAGGTACCCAGCCGCGGCTAGGTGACAAGGGACTGGGCGGGTATACAGAAACCACCCAAAAAGTAGGCCTTTCAAAGACCGAAGTGGCATGCTCAGAATTCTATTCAGAGAGAGAATTCCGACGGAGGCTGCAACAATCATTCATCCATCAAAAAGGCACCAGGGAAATACGATGGCCACAACGAACAGAACGAGGCCCTGCCCTTCACGAGGCCAGGATCTAGTAGAGAGGCCAAAATGGACCATTTAAACATGGGCTAAATGCACGACATTCATTCATTCATTCGGCAAATATCTGTTGAAAGCCCACGAGCTAGGCACAGGGTCAGCCGTGAACACACAAAATCCCCGCCACCAGGGATTCAGGAGACACAAGGCACAAGGCACACGGGAGATCGCAGGGAGTGTGAGAAAATGGGAACTCTTATGAAGGAAAATAAAGCAGGAAAGGAGGACAGGGTGTCGGAGAGAAGCACTGCTAGCGCCACAGAGATGGTCGTGGAGGCCTCACCCAGTAGGTGACATGTGAGTGGAGACCTTAAGACAGCTGGTGCGTGAGCCATGTAGCTGCACAGGGGAAGAGCACTGCAGGAGAAGCAGCAGCCTGTGCAAAGGCCCTGAGGCAGGAGTGCGCCTGGCAGTTTGGAGGAACGGCAAGGAGGCCACAATTGGAAAACACACAAGGGATTCCAGCAGGGACAGAGGAGGGGTACCCAGCCCAGCCCCACGCAGAGGGAGAACAGAGAAAACTCCTCAGTGGTTGTGAGCCTAGATTCAATATTCATGGGAAAATAAAGAGTTCAAGACACTGAGATAATGGGGATAACACGCCCATGACAGGTGAGAACAACCACTGTGCCACAAGGCCCTGCAAACTTGGGTGGGATGGTGCGGGCTGGGGGCCTGAATCAGGGTGGGACAATGGGGAATGGGGAAGGACGGCCACTGTAGGGGTGGTTAAGCAGCATTGGCATTGGATGTCAGCGTGTAAAGAAGGGGGAGGATCTGGGACGCCCTGAGGTCTTCAGGGACCAAGGGAAAACCCAGAGTGGGGGCAAGTCTGGGGCAGCAGGCAGATTCAGCCCTGAGTGGCTGAGTTTGGGAGGCAGCAGTGGGAGGCCTGCCCAGGAGGCAGGTGGCCACCCCAGCTATGAGTCTGGGGGACAGACAGGTCTCCAAACAGGATCAGAAACTCCTGGAGGACGGGCACCTGCCCAATCTGTCACCACCTCCCCCAGAACCTAGGAAAGTAAGGGGAGGATGCACACGGCCCTTGTGAGCTATTACCTGTGAGCAACGCACGGGTCTCCCTGCCATGTCCCGTAGTCCTCAGGGTAACCTCCGTCTATAGCCAAGGGGACAAGCACACAGAGCTGACCTGTGGGAATGGCAGGGCGGGGAGGAAACCCAGGTCTGTCCCACCCCAGCCCCTGCCTCCCAGAGGTGAGAAATCCAAACTTGCTGGCTCGACTCATGTCAAGATAGGGAACGGCAGAGACAGCCATCGACCGGCCTGACCCAGGAGTCCCCAGGCCCCCACTGTGGGTGTCCGAGCCAGCCCCCGACGGCGTTCAGGCACAAAGACATAACTTCCCCGGGACCCTGAGCACCTGCACAAATATGGACCTCCTCACAAATAAGGCATCTTCTTCTAGGACCCCCCAAGCAGCGGGGTCACTGAAGGAGGGGTAGACACCACTGCTGGCCCAGTCAAGTCACAGCTTCCAACTCTTGCTGGACCGAGATTTTCTGTATTTCGACAAGCTGAGATGCACCCTTTTCTACATTTTGGCATTTTGGAGCCACCGTCGATCAGGCAGGAGGGGCGACTCCACAGTCACAGGCCACACGTGAGCGTGCAAACATGCCGCGTGGTAGGAAGGTGATGGTGTAGAAGATGGGGCACCAAAGACCTGAAGTCACTGGAGACTGGGGGAGACAGACGCTGAGCATGACGCTGTTTGGGGGGTTCCCGACTGCATTTGCATTTTCCTGATCGCTCAGGCACAAACCTTAGACCCAAGAGAACCTTAGGCGTGGTGAAATTCACAAGGTCACTCCGTGCTGGGGCTGGAAGGGACCGTTTCCTCCCAGAGAGGAAAAGCGGGCAGGGGAATGAAAGTAACCAGAGAGCAGCAGCGCGGGGGACCCGGGGGCACACCTGAAACCCACAATGCGGCATTCTTTCCACTGCGCCCGCCCACAGGCGGCGGGCGGCTCCACCTTCTTTTTTTTTTTTTTTTTTTTTTTTGCGGTACGCGGGCCTCTCACTGCTGTGGCCTCTCCCGTTGCGGAGCACAGGCTCCGGACGCGCAGGCTCAGCGGCCATGGCTCACGGGCCCAGCCGCTCCGCGGCACGTGGGATCTTCCCGGACCGGGGCACGAACCCGTGTCCCCTGCATCGGCAGGCGGACTCTCAACCACCGCACCACCAGGGAAGCCCTCCACCTTCATTTCTGACTCTGCTCTTCCCTCCTCAAGGACGGGCTTCCTGGGGTCTTCCAGGTAAAGTGCCTTTTAACGAGGCCCAGGCTCCCCGGCCGCTCTGGAGCCTTATAAGTCATGATCCCCTGAATGGTTTCTCCAGTGGACCCACTGTAAACCCTGTTCCACGCTGGCTGGAGTGTTTTTCAATTTCCTCAAGTCTGGGTTCTGCAGAGACGTAACTGAGGGTGTTCACCTCGGCCCTCGCTTTGTGTGGCGCGAGGTAACGAGAGCGGGGACGGCATCGGGTAGCGTTACTGCCAGAAGGGGCTGGGGGATCACAGAGCCAGCACCCTGATCTTTCAAAGCGAAGAAACCAAGCCCTGGCCGGGGTCTCACAGGGCAGCATCCAAGACGGGGCTGCAGGCCCTTGGTTACGTTTTAGATTCTTTTCCTTCTGGTCTAGAGCATCTCTGAAAATGTCCAATGGGATTTTGGTTGTTTTGCTCTATTTCTTTCAGTGCCTGGACATTCCAGGAAGAAACTGATTTTGGTCACGACTCTGCACTCGGTTGATGTAAACGTCAGCCACACCGCCTTGGGAAATGGAACATTCTAGAGGCTCTGTGGGATGGGTAAGAGGACTCCCTGGTGGTATACCAAAGGGACCAGGCATGCCAAGGCCCCTGGGCTCTACCTCCTCCCAAGATTTGAATCCGAGGAAAACAAGCAGGTGCAGCCTTAGGTTTAGATGGAGAAAATTAGTCCCAAAGCAAGAGTCTAAGGTGGGGGGATGTGAGAGAGGAAGAGAAGTATTTCCTCTGCCTTGCACTAGGGGACAAGCGGAAAATTCATGGCCAAGTTGAGATGCCAGGCTAGGGAGCCACCTTCACCTCTGCTCCCCTCCCGCTGGCTCCCTCGGTCCAGGGTGGTGGCCAGCAGCACCACGTTCACGGCCCATCCTTAAACATCCTCCCACTTCATCGGTGAACCGCAGGAACAGTTCTGGAGTGGGTGGACTGGATCAGAAGCTCCTGCTGCTGGACCACAGAGGCCAGGGCAGGCTGGGATACCCTTAGATGAACTTGGGCTTTCTCCTCCTGATTCTGAAAATTAACTCCGTCCCAAGCCACTCTTGTCTCACTCATCAAAAAATCATAGGTGGCACATTTTCTCAAGAGACTTTCCACCGTTCCCCAGGGCCGGGCTGCAGAAAGCCTGGGGTCCCCGAGACTTGCCTCTCCACCCCTGGAGCCCACAGTGGTTTTTAAGGTCAAGTGTGCCCAGTGGAGGCTGAGCACAGCCAGAGAAACTGGGTGACAAGGTCTGGTCTTCCTTCTCTGCATCTGCTGCCCCCTCTAACATCCTGCTCCCCAGCCTGCACGATGTTCCCAGGGCCACAAAATGGGGACAAAGACACCAATACTCTTGCCCTTCTGCATGGGACCCACATCCTCTGACAAGTGGCACCGGAGTCACAAGCTCCGGAGTCACACAAACGCTTGAGAAGGACTCACGCACGGGTCCTTCTCTTTCCTTTTGCTCCCACAAGCAACCCGCCAAGTCCTGGTGGCATGACCGCCAAATGGACACGGGTCCCAAATGTATCCACTTCTCCCTATCATCCTTTCTACACCCCTAGCCTCCATCATCTCTCACCTGGAAACCCCCAAGGCCTCTCCCCTGATTCCTCCAAAGCAGCTAGGTGATCTTACGAAAATGCAAACAGGATCTGATCACCTCTCAGCTCCACACACACCCTGAGCTTCCCTCCACACTTGGAATGAAACCCAAACGCCTTCTCTGGCCTCCCATCACCCAGCCCCTGCCCACCACTCTGACCCTGTCCCCCTGCCTGCCCTCCTTCTACCTGCTGCACCCGTGGCTGTCGTGTCCAGCTCCTCCAGGGTGTACGTGGGATGCACGCAGCCTGCTACACGGCCCCATCCCCCCGGGGGAAAAGGAGCCCCTCCGAACCTCACCCAAACACCCACCCTGGCTTCGCACTGCCTAAGCACAAGCTTCCTCATCTAGCTGAGATCTGTGGCCTCTGCAGCGGGAAGCTCTCGGGGCTGCGACACCCTGATGTCCCCTCCTTCCCCCCGTGTGAGCTTGCCTCCTGTGGCTCCCGCCTTCCCGTCTGACCCCAGATCTCCTGTCAGTCATCTGAGCCCAACTCCGAGCTGTCCTCCAACCTCTCACCCTGCTACAGCCCCCATTCCCAAGCCAGACAAGCCCAAGTGGGGGCCAAAGTCACCGTCCAAGCCCCTTGTCATGCCAAGCTCTTTGCACACCCCTCGCTGTTCACTTCCCAAGCAAACCAAACGACGTGAGGTCCACACACCTCCCCTCCTGACTGCCCACTAGCCCTTCACCCCTGTGACACCCACTTCACTAGATCCTATAAAATTCCTTCAATGAACATCATTCTCTACCTCTTTCAAACGTGTCTCCCTTGCTCCTCCCCCGCCCACCCCGCCCCTGTGCCATTCATCACCCATCCTTTCACCCTGACTCTGCTCTGGAACCAGGCTGACCACAGACGACTCCTGGCCCTGCCACTTGTCAGCTGGACAACCTCTGGCCAGTGACTTAAGACTCTCCTGAGCTTCAGGCTTCTCATCTGTAGAACAGATGCAAACTTAATTTAAACACTTTGTGAAGATTGGATCAGATAATGTGATGAGCCCAGCACACTAAGGGATGCCAATAACTGGCATTAGTGTCATCATTCATAGATACTTGCTGAGCAGCTACCCTGCGGCAGGCTGTGTGATGGCGAATACAAGACACAACAGAGGATATGATCCAGCAATCCCACTCCTGGGCATACACCCAGGCAAAACTCTCATTTGAAAAGATACATGCCCCCGCTATGTGCACAGCAGCACTATTCACAATAGCCAAGACGTGGAATCGACCTAAATGCCCATCGACAGATGAATGGATAAAGAAGATGTGGTGCATATATACAATGGAATACTACTCAGCCATAAAAAAGAGTGAAATAATGCCATTTGCAGCAACATGGATGGACCTAGGGATTATCCAATTAAGCAAAGTGAGTCAGAAAGAGAAAGACAAATACCATATGATATCACTTATATGTGGAATCTAAAATATGACACAAATGAACTTATCTACGAAACAAACAGACTCACAGACATAGAGAACAGATTTGTGGCTGCCAAGGGGGAGGGGTGGGTGGGGGAGAGATGGATTGGGAGTGTGGGATTAGCAGATGCAAACTAGTATATATAAAATGCATAAACAACAAGGTCCTACTGTGTAGCACAGGGAACTATACTCAGTATTCTGTGATAAACCATAATGGAAAAGAATATGAAAAAGTGTGTGTGTGTGTGTGTGTATATATATATATATATATGAATCACCTTGCTGTAGAGCAGAAATTAACACATTATAAATCAACTCTACTTCAATAAAGTTTTTAAAATACAAAAAAATAAAGGACAAAGGCTCTCACAGAGCCTGCAGTAGCTAGAAGTGTAGGAAAGACAGGCATATACACAACGACCACAATAATACTAACTGTAGACACGAAGCATGTGCCAGGCGCCGGAAAACGTCCACAGAGACCAACTCATTTAATCCTCACATCACCCCTGTTTTACAGATGAAGAAACTGAGGCACAGAAAAGTGAAGTCATTCGTCTGAGTATCACAGTAGAGGCAGAGTCAGGGTTCACGCCGCAGCAGCCAGGCCCCAGGGTCTGGCTGTAGCTAGCAGGACCAGGCACTGTACAAGCAGGTTTCTTTAACTCCCCACCACGTCTCTCACTGTTAAGGGCACAGGGTGGTGCTCAGTCATTAAACTATGATCTGTGAACAGGAGGCCTCCGCAGGATTTCCTCTTCATCATCCGGCTACTGCCCCATCGTCACTGAGGTCACTGTCATCGTCAGCATCATTGTCGGAAAAGAAAGCTGGGCTGAGCGTAGTCTGAGTATGACCCAGGCCCACATTTGGCCCTGCCCAAGGTGTGGCCACGGAGCTCTTGGGAGTCTGGGCAAACCGCCCAGCAGGCTTCCACCCACAAGCTCCCTGCAGCTCAGGAAGTGGAATCCGGAGGGAGGCTCCTGGGGAGGAGGGCACCAGGGGACGGTCTGTCCTGCCGACTGTCAGGGCAATGGCCCAGGGAGGGGAGCGGGGAAGGGGCATCCTTCACTTACTGGACCTCCGTGTCCTCCACCACATCTCCACCCTGGATTCCCCACCTCGGGAAGGAAAAAGCAAGGATGGTGCCCGGCACACCCAATTATGGAAGAAAAGCATCTAAGAGTCAGAGAACATGAGTCAGCAGAGTGGGACTGCTGATTTTTAAGAAAAACGGATGTGATTATGAGATGTGGGAACTGAGGGACCTGGGGTGATGCAGACCCGCCTTTCCTGGGCATCAGGCGCTGGGCGAGGCTGAGGGGCAGGGGACCGCGCGCTGCCAACACATTCGAGCCCTCGCTGCTCAAAAGACAAAGTCACTACTCAGGATCCCTGGAGACTAGCTTTCAAAAACTACAGATGTTTACTCTCACCAGCAAGGTTGGCGAAGTATATTCAAAAACTTGGTACAACAACGTGAATAATCCTTTGCTTCCTGGTGCTGGTGCACAGGTCACCAAGCCTCCCGAAGTCCTAAAGTGTATTGTGAGCCCCGAGAGTCAAAATGGTAATGAACTGGCATAAGAATAGAGAAGAAAAACTAATCAAATAGAAAGTCTAAAATAAGATCTGTTTATATCCAAAAAACGGGGAGAAAGTCGAGGCAAAAAAGACAGATTAGGGAGTGAGTGGTGTTGAGGCAACTGGTTGACCATCCAGGAGGTATAATGGTTACACTCTACTCCCTTTCCTTCTACCAAGGTATCTCAGACAGATTAAGGTTACATGTAAGAAACGAGGCTGCAAAAATTACTGGAAGAAAAAGTAAGTAGTTATATACTCTTGGGGTCAAGATCGCTTTTCTACAGGATGACACGAAAAGCAAACACTGCAAAACATGTATCTGACTATGTGACAATTTTAAACGCGATGTCAAAAGGCACCACAAATTTTAAAATTTCAATAAACAATAAAATCAATAACAACCTGAGAGGAATATCTATAAGACAAAAGATGGACTAAACGTTACAATCTTTCGCATATAAAGAGTACATTAAGGAAAAAGATGAACTCTTACTGAAAAATGTATGAATGCCCCAATAGGTAATCTACAAAGTATAAACTTAGGGAAAATGTTCAACCTTTCTTGTAAGTTTTTGAAGACATACAAATTAAAACAATCAAATACCACTTTTCGTCTTCCAGGTTGGCCAATATATTTTAGAGCAATTGGTGCCCAATACATACGAGGAAATAAGGACGAGCACTCCACACGCTGTAAACTGGGATGATTTGGGGGACATCTATGACACAGCACGTATTAAAACAACATGTGCTACAACATGTACTTACTGTGGCCCATCCGGGAATTTCTCCTAAGGGAACACTGAGAGTGACACAGAGATCCACTTAGAAGGATACTCAACGCAGTAAAGCTTAGAGTGCAAAAAATCTGAAAACAGCCCAAAAGTCCAACTTTAATGCCTGATTAAGTCGTGGTACATCCACAGATACCAACACTATGCAGCCACACAGAACTACAGAGTATAGGACTATTCAACAGCATAGAAAGACAGCAACAACATATGAACTAAAAAGCAGTATGACTGCGTATTACAGAAACATACATGCGTAGATAAAGGTCTACAAGGTGACAGACGCTCTGGGATGTTAAGTCACTCGGGCTGGTGGGATTAACTGTCCCTTGCATGTCCTTCTTCTTTTCCTAGTCTCTGTCTTCCAAGTTTTCTACCATGAAGAGGCACTGCTTTTGTAACATGAATAAGTAAAACAAATAGTTTAATCAGAAACAACAGCACAAGATTGGGAGGCTGGGGTTATGCCCTGACAACCCGACCACTGCTTGGTGTGTAAGGCTCCCCTGGACCCTCTCGCCTGCTCTCCGTCAAAGGTCACAGCATCCTCATAGTCTGATCAGGAGGCCCACTGGGAGATAAAAGCCACTGTCCCGTCGAAGTTACCATTTGCTAGTTATGAACCAAATTTGAGAGGATTTCGGGGTGTGGGGAGAGTGAGTGTTGCTGCTAAAAGAATGTAATTCTGAAACTCCTGAGGAACCCAAATGCATACAGAACAAGAAAGACAACACGCCCTTGACCCTGACGGGGTCGGTCGTATTCCAGCTCTGCCGTATCAAGAGAGGCACCGACACGTTAGGAGGTGTCAGGGGAGGTGACTGAGACCACGAAAGGTCTGGAAATGGTCACACACAGGAGGGTTGGTTTGAGGAAGTAGGTGTGATCACGGAGGGTGGGGAAGCAGAAAAGCCTGGGGCGGTGGAGGGGAGGATGTCTTGTGAAAGCAGAAGCAGCTGTTCCGAAGTGTCCAGGGAAAGACGGTTCCTGACCAGAACTGCCAATCCTGGGCTGGGTCCTGGTGTGGCGGACCAGAGGGGTGGGACGCTGTAGACCGCATTCCTATAAAGGGATGGGGGGTGGTGCTGGCTGAATGACTCAAGGGCACAAGAAGGAGGGGGGGAGGCAGCAGAGCCTCTGCAGAGCGCACGTGAGCGAGCACAGATTATCCCGGTGCCAGAATCATCATGATCATGAAAATGCCGAGAGGTCCCAGAGAGAAAATGAGGGCCTGAACGGAGCGGGGGGAAATCACAGAGGAAGCACGCTTGGAATAGGCACGGATGAACAGAGAAGATGGGGGAGGAAACCAAAAATAGGATGAGACACAACTGTCAGATATTATACTGTGGAATGAAAAATTAACTCTCCCCAGCACGGCGGCGCAGGAAGGGAGCGGCTGCTGCGGAGGTGCTAGTTCAAAGGGAAAAGGAGTGAAAGCCACGGGGAACTAGAATCTAAATATACATGGCCTCTAGGAAAAGAAGGAGAAAACCATCCTTTGGAGCAGACAGGAGTTTTATCACCAGTGGGGTCATTAACAAGCTGGCTGTGGGGACCTGGTTCACTCATGGGAATTTTAATTACGACATCCAGCTCTCCGCCCGATGTGTCCATCTGGACCATTGGTGTCCTAATTTCCCCTAGCCCCACGTGGCCCTGTACTGAAACAGGACCGACCTCCTTCCTGGTCCCACCACCTGGGATGACGTATAGCCTGGGGGCTTAATCCTCAAGGTCCCCGATGGGCTCCTCCCTTGAGGTTCACAAAGGTCTCCAGGGAGGCACAGAGGATGTACTTGAAGTGCTGAGGTCAAACCAAACCTGAGTTCCATCATCACCAAGGATGGATCAACTCTCGGAAAAACCTGAGTATTTTTAAGCAAGAAGAAAAGGAAAAGGAAGGCTTACACAGAGCCCAGCGGCCACCTGAGCAGCCAGCAGCTGGTACACAACAGCACGGGGATAACGTGATGTGATGGAGGGGGACGGGGAATCTTGATGGGGCGCCCATCACTGCCAACACCCCTACCAGCAGCCTCCTGGGGGCTTGAGGATGAACAGAATCCAAAACCAGAGCAGCAAGGAAGTCACTGCCGAAGGCAGCAAGTGTGGGCAGCCAGGTGCCCTGCCAGAGGGATGTGGGAAAACCAAGTCAGAAAGGGGCAGGTGGGTATTGGGCCCGTGGCGAGTTGCAAATGTTCCAGCCTCTCCCCAAGTGGGGGAATATTTGAAGGAAACAGAAAGCCACCCACTACTGCACACCCGGCCACTTATGCAGCGTCACCACCCACCTTCCGTCCCCAAATCCTGCTCACAGGTAGGGAAGGAGTCTGGCATGCCAAGCCCCGGGGACTCTCCCTAACGATAACTTCCGTGAGCTTCCTCCAAGCACGTCTAAGAGCTAACTTACCAATTAAAAATGGGCAAAGGATCTGAACAGACACTTCTCCAAAGAAAATGTACAAATGACCAATAAGCCCATGAAAAGAGGCTTAACATCGCCGGCCATTAGGGAAATGCAAACCCAAACCACAATGAGATACCACTGCATAGCCACCCGGATGAGGCAAATATTAACAAGTACTGGCAAGGATAAGGAGAACGTGGAAGCCTCCTGCATTCCTCCTTGTGGGCATGTAAAATGGTGCAGCCACTGTGGAAAACAGTCTGGCAGTTCCTTCAAAAGTTAAACATAGAGTTATCATGTGACCCAGCAATTCCACTCCTGGGTATATACCCCAGAGAAATGAAAACACATGTCCGCACAAAAATCTATTCGCAAATGTTCATAAGTAGCCAAAAAAGTGGAAACAGGGCTCCCCTGGTGGCGCAGTGGTTGAGAGTCCGCCTGCCGATGCAGGGGACACGGGTTCGTGCCCCGGTCCGGGAAGATCCCGCATGCCGCGGAGCGGCTGGGCCCGTGAGCCATGGCCGCTGACCCTGCGCGTCCAGAGCCTGTGCTCCGCAACGGGAGAGGCCACAACAGTGAGAGGCCCGCATACCTCAAAAAAAAAAAAGTGGACACAACCCAAATATCCATCAACTGATAAACAGATAAATAAAATATGGCATGTCCGTACAATGGAATATCACTTGGCCGTAGGAAGGAATGAAGTTCTAATACATGCTACTATACGGATGAACCTGGAAATCAGGATGGGAAATGAAAGAGGCCAGTCACAGAGGACCACATACTATATAATTCCATTCATATGCAATTTGTCCAGAATAGGCAAACCTATAGACAGAAAGTAGATTAGTGGTTGCCTAGGGCTGGGAAAGGGGGTTGATGGATGGGAGGAAAAGAGGAGTGACAGCTGGTGAGCACAGTATTTCTTTCTGGGGTGACGCAAGTTGACCGGAGTGGTTGCACAACTCTGAATATACTAGAAGCCATTGAACTATGGACTTCAAATGGGCTCATTCTACGGTATGTGAATTATGCCTCAGCAAAGCTGTTTTTAAAAAGAATTCACTTAATCCTCACATCCTTTTGAAGGAGGCATTATTATTAACCCCCTTGTACAGGTGAGGAAACTGAGGCATAAAGCTTAACCTGCCCACCCACCCTGGTCACTTGGCAAGTGGCAGCAGGATTTGGAGCCGGGGGTATGACCCATGATCCTCCTGCTGGAATCTGCCTGCAGCCTGAGATGTGACACCTACCCCTCTTCAGCTGCAACATGGAGGGGACAAAGCGGGGCAGAGCCCAGCCTTCTCAGTCCCTTCCAAAGGGGGTCTTGGGCAAGATGGCTCCCTTCTGTGGACCCTGTTCCCCACCCCAAAGGTTTGGGGGTCGAGGGGCACAACGAGCCCTGCACAGGGAGGTTGGCCAAGGCCACAGTCACTCCTCTGGGCACAGACCAAAGGCCAGTGGCTCTGTCTGCCAGTCCTCATGCTTCAGAAATGCAGAGCCTGACCCCTGGCATCACCGGCTATTCTGCAACCGCTCTACCCCGATGTCCAGCCTTCCCTCGGGGAGCAGAGTGCCCTTTACCACTTCCCCTCCAGGCAGCAGCCTGGCCCCTGCTTCCAGGCAGCGCCCTTCCTCAGCTCCCTGATGACAATCTGCTTTATGTCCTCTCCGCCTCCCTGCCCTGTCCCCCGGCTTTCTCTCTATTCACGCGCTGTTTCCTTAGACGCTGCATTTTTTCCTATAACATCATGTCTGATCCAGACTTTCCGAAAAGCACCCTTTCAGGCCTTGCAGCTTCCCCAGTGTGGCTCCTGGCTGGGCTGGACCAAGGCCCCTCCTCTGTCAAGCGAGGGGGCCGCCCTAGCCTCTCTCCCACACCCCACTCGGGGAGTCACAAAACACATTCTCATATCAGAAGCCACCCCTTGCACCTCGGCCACAAATCCTTCCCGAAAGCAGACAAGATATCCTCCATCAACAATAAATAAATAGGATGCACTCAACACTTAAAAATATTTATATCCCATCCTTGTATTTTAATATATTGGAATGTTCTCTCCGCTTCTACTTCTTGTCTAGCTTCAAAATAATACATTTCTAACACCTTTTCTGGGGAAGACAAGGGGTATTTTTCCACCAGCCCTGTGAAAGGCAGTCCCCCAGGCAATACAAATAAGACTCTGTACTGAGGGACGATTGGAAGCTGACCTTCTGGGACTTTCTAACGTGACAACGGGAATGTGATGGATGGGGAGTGTTTCCTGGCCCCGGTTTTCAAGCTGAGGCAGAGGCACCGTCTTCCTCGCCTCCACAGAACAGCCTGGGATTTCAGCTTCGGAAATAAAACAGGGGAAAGTCGGAGAGATGGGTTAGAGAAAGGGGGGCAGGGGAGGAGGGGGGCTCAGGAGGAAGCCCCCACCGTCCCAGCGGCCCCCGCAATGGTTCAGGGAAGCAGACAGCCAGCAGAGATGCCAGAGACCATCTAGCTGGACCTTATGGAGCAAAAGCAGGGCCGCCAAGGCCCAGTGAAGTGAAGGACTGCAGAGGCCACACAGCTAGTTGGTGGGCAGGTGGGTCACAACTCAGGGATGCTTCCCGAGCCTGCAGGGGCCCTGCCCGCCACACCTCACGGCCTGCCCTCACCGGGAAGCACCTGCTCCCTCGCTCCGAGCTCTGCAGGGCCGCTTGCCTGCGCGGACAAGGGTCTGAAAGGCTCACAGCCTCTTCTCCAAAAACAACAGAGCCCTCGCCAGCTCCGAGAGGCCATGGCGCTCGGTTAACCAAATAAGATGATCCAAATGGGATGATGAGACCCACAGGCGGCTTTCCAGGCCTCTGAGAAGCTTCCACGATCTGCCCCCCCCAGAAAAACAAATGCAGAGGTTGAAGGAAGGGCCACCCAGCCTGTCCCTGGGGTCTCCACCCATCAGCCCCTGTTTGTTTTGTTTACGGGAGGAAAATTCTCCCACTGTCCAGGGAGAGGAGGACAGGGGTCCCTGCAGGGCTTAGGGCCCAGTGGGTACCTGGCCCCCACTTGCCCCGCCGGCTCTCCTCCATCACTCCATCAGAGGCTGCTGGGTCCAGAACCTCAGCACAGCCAGGCCTGCTGTCTCTGGGGGCTGCGGCCGCGGGAAATGTCAGAGCCGTGTGTCACCACCCCTGGGAGGAGATGAGTCAGCACGCAGACCTCACTCCCGCCCGCCTTCTCTCCCTCAGAGGCGTCCTGACTGTGTTTGTGAAGCTGGTTTTTAACTGAACTGCAGCACACACGAGTGGGAGCATTTAGAACATTTATCAAACCCTGCTCCAGACTTCAGCGGGAGCTGTCCAGCTCCAGGAACCTCTGTGGACAAGGACACCCTTTCAGCATGACCTTCTGCTGAAGGTCATGACCTTCTCTCGGAAGCTCTGGGACAGGTGAGCAGGGTGCCCGGTCCCTGGGGAGGCAGGCTGAGCCGACACCGACACAGTGGACCTTTGGCCAATCCCACCACACTACCTCCAGTTCCCACGCTCCATCCAAAACTCCAAAGGTTTTCTCAAAAGCCTTGAAGCAGCCTCTACACGACTGCTGGTCACCAGAATGAATGAGCTCGAGTCATTAGTTCTTCATCTTCCCACTTTCACTGGACCCGCGCAGGTGCGCCCACTTGGAAGAAGCTCAGGCTGGCGGAGGGAGGGAGGGCTGTTGAGGCCGAGGCAGCCTGCAGCATCAGGAGGACGCGGTGGGGGGAGCGGGGGGGGGGCTCCTCCCCCAGGAAGAATGTCCTGAGCATCCTACGTGAGCTGCCCAGTGTGTCGGCTTCTAGAAATACAAAGACTGCCCCCTTAAGTGAATCACTGTCTAAAGAGGGAGACGGGCACAGACACAGATGGTTCAGCCATGGGATAAACACTGCCAATCAAGTGGGAACCAGGAGATAACAGAGGATGAAGTGCTTCCCAGCTTTAATCTTTTAACCCAAGTTAATTAACCCAATACATTTATTTGCAATAAATCAAACACTACAGAAACATATGCATGTTATGTACTAAAAGTAACCTTTATCCTACCCTAAATACCTTAATATAGTCACCCAGACCTTTATAAGTAAGTACATATACATCTTAAAAAAAATTAAGAATTATCATATGCTTATACTATTTTAAATACTCTCTTTTCCCTTTACTCCTTTTAAGTCAATAAGTAATATGATATAGTGGAATTAAATTATATTATATATAATATTATACAACAATACCTTAATAGCTGAATCATACACATTTCACTTTATAGGTATAGGAGAGTTTTTTAACTCATCCATTGTTGGACATGTGTTTTTCTCCTTACTGCATACTAAACGGATTTGGATCCTGCAATGAACATTTCAGTTTTCTCATCATCGTTCCCTATATTCCATCTCCACGTCCATCTTATCCTGCCGCCTTTTAATCTCAGACTGTCCCCGACTGAGGAGTGTTGGCTTTGGTTGCACAGAGAGTATCTCCTTGCCATTTGAGGGTGCCAACTTCCTGACATTTGCTCCCGGATCTTGTGGTTTGATCCTTTTCAGAGGCGGGCTTTTCAGATACAATTGCCTCTCTTCTTCACGGCGGTCACGCTCTGTAAGGTTGCGGGAACACTGAATGTGCAAACACTGAACCACTGCTCCTAAGGGAAGCACAGCGTTAGGTTCCTACGGGCCTCTGGCCGCAGCGTTATCGCAGATCCATCAATGCTGAACCTTGTTGCATGCGTGTATCTGTTGAAAGACACCTATTGAATATATAGTTGAGTCCTTAGCCTGGAACTCACAGCCAACAGCACCGTAACGCATGCCTGAAGGAAGCTTATTCAACACACAGATTTTCTCCGTGAGGCTCATCTTGCACTTACGACACTAGACAGCACTTCAGCCCTACACTTGGGGGCCATTTTAAACAGTGAAATCGTCAACAAAAAGCACAAAAATGCAAAAAATGTGGCACCAAGTAGACCGCAAGAAGGACGATGTTTACAGCATGAGCTGAAACAGGAAGGCGGTGCGTAGCCTTGTGCAACCTCAGCTGGGAATGTGCCCTCGGGGTGACTCAGACTCCTCCCCACTCTGCTCATCCCAGGGTGACTGTGAAAGGGCCGTGAGGACTGTTTCTGGGGGTACAAACAAATTTTAGCAAGTAGGTAGTAAGGAACCCTCAAACAACGAAGGTCGATCAATGGTACCCTTTTTTTCCCTTGGTTCTGCTCTGTATTTTCTATGGGGCCTGTTTGTTTTCTTTGATCTTCAAAAGGGCAGGATCTGGACAAGTTCGATATCTGTTAATGGTCAGAGTAACCCGCGCTGGGTCCCGTCTCAGCCCACTTTTGCAGGGTGTGGCCACCTGCTCAGCTCTGTTGTGGGCCAGGTTTTGATGCTCAGCCAGGGGGCATCCTCCTTTATACCCACTGCCTGTTTTCTGGGACTCTGAACACATAGAAAATGTGATAAACTACGATGTCCGACATGTACGGCCACTCCTCTCTGGGGAATGGTACCTCACAGAATATACTGCTCCTCTGGGCATGTACTTTTCGTCTCCTGTATCCTCCCAACACTGCACCCTCTTACACACACACACACACACACACACACACACACACTGACCTTAACCTCTTAACCTAGCTGTTCTCTGAGATGTAGTGGATTGAATAGCCCCCCAAAGATATGTTCATATCCTAATTCCCAGTCCCTATGAATATTACCTTATTTAGAAGCAGGGTCTTTGCAGATGTAACAAAGTTAAGGGTCTTGATATGAGATCATCCTGGATTTAGGGTGGGCCCTAAATCCAGTGACAGGTGTCCTTATAAGAAACAGAAAAGGAACAGACACAGAGTCACACAGAAAAGAAGGCTATGTGAAGACAGAGGCAGAGACCAGAATGACGTGGCCACAAGTCAAGGAACACCAAAGGTCTCCAGCAGCCACCAGAAGCTAGGAGACAGTCAGGAACCGAATCCTCCCTCAGAGCCTCCAGAAGGAACCAACCCTGCCAACACCTGGATTTCAGACTTCTGTCCTCCTGAACTGTGAGAAAATTAATTTCTGCTGTTCTAAGTCACCCAGTCTGTGGTAATTTGTTAGGGCAGCCCTGGAAAACGAATACACCTAGACAGAGAAAGCTGTAGGGGGTGGGAAGGAGGGAAAGGAATTCTGCTTCCCCCACCTCAAGGGGCAGCTCCTAAAGGGATTTCAGGTTTTCTCACTGATATAGACACTGAGGTTCTGAGCCAGGCAGCAGCCAGTATGGAAACATCAGTCTGCCCTCATTCAAGCATTTGCATGTGGCAAAACCACATCAGAGGATACAAAGGACAGAAGCAGAGAAGGACCACGACAGACTGGGGGAAAACAATGGCAGCACACATAACAAAGGATTGGTATCCCGAATATATAAAGAACTCAACAAATAAACAAGAAAAAGACAAACCAATAGATCACACACATACACACAAGAGCTATGAATATGCATGTTACAGAAAAGGAAACCTGAACAGCCAAAAAAACATATGAAAAGATGCTCAACCTCACTAATAAGCGGGCATATGCAAATTAAAGAACGATGCAAATGCAAATTTAAACAATACACCCATCGGACTGGCAAAAATATACAAGTCTGACAATATCAAGTGTTAGCTACGGCAGGGAGAAATGAAATCCTCCCTGTAGAGCTGGCGGAAATTGGTGCAATCATCTTGAACAGCTATTGGGCAGCATCTAGTAGCGTTGGAAAGAGCCAAATAATTATGGGTTTTGGTGTCCATCCTAGAAAAATCCCACACATGACTCCAGGAAGTACAGACAAAGCTGCTTATTGCAGCAACGTTTATAATAGGAGAAAACAGGGGGAAAGGCTAAATGGCCACAATAGGAAATGGATCAATGAATTGTAGCTCGTTTATACAATGTCATATCACATAACCCTTAAAGTGAATGAGGTAGGACTTCCCTGGTGGCACCGTGGTTAAGAATCCGCCTGCCAACGCGGGGGACACGGGTTTGAGCCCTGGTCCAGGATCCCACATGTCGCGGAGCAACTAAGCCCGTGCGCCACAACTACTGAGCCTGTGCTCTAGAGCCCGTGTGCCACAGCTACTGAAGCCCGCATGCCTAGAGCCCACGCTCCGCAACAAGAGAAGCCACTGCAATGAGAAGCCTGTGCACCGCAACGAAGAGTAGCCCCCTCTCGCCACAACTAGAGAAAGCCTGTGTGCAGCAACGAAGACCCAACGCAGCCAAAAATTAATTAATTAATTTTTTAAAAAATGAAGTAGAGCCCAAGGAAGCAACATGGATTCATCTCGAAAACACAGCGAGTTATAAAATGATACATCTAGCATTTAGATAAACTCATTAACTCATAAAACAACGCCCTGTATTGTGTGCAGATACTTATATGTAGTAAAAGTTGAAAAAACATGGAAAGACAAATCAACTATACAATTTGTCTCTGGGAGGAATGGAGTTTAATGGAACTAAATAGGAGAATGAAAGGTACTTCAAAGGTACTGTATCAGCAATATTCTCTTATTTAAAAAATAAAGTCAAAAAGAAAGACATGGAAGAAAAAACTTGGAAGCACATTAACTATCAAATAAAGGAGACTATCATAACTTCCTAGAGAGTGAGCAGATAAAGTGTTCTGAGAATGCAGAGGATAGAGACCTCCACCTTGGGAGGAAGGCTTCCTGGAGGAGGTGGCACAGAGCCTTGAAAGAGGGATGGTTGAGATTTGGAGATGGGTCCGAGAATGTTTTCCATACTACCCTAGGCCTGCTCTCTTGGGCACTCTGGGTCAGTCTATTTGCTGTATTTACTGAATAATGTCTTAAGTTCTCAAATTTAATATAAAAAGTGACAGACTTGGACACTTTCTGTTTATCTTTCAAGGCAAAGTTACCAACGTGGTGGCTGTAAATCTTCTGATCCACAGTCAGGGGCTGGAGAACAGGAACCCTTCCCTGACTCCCTTGCAGCTAGGCCTGTGTGTGATTTAAGCTCTGCCAGTTAGGCTCCCGTATGAATCTGCAGGGAGAGAGCCAGGGCAGGGGGCATCTTTCCCTGGGGTGGGCAGTGCAGGGGAGGTGTGGTTCTGGGGCTGCAGCAATGCCTCCACTGCCTGATTCTGCAACTTCCTGATTGTGGCAGAGACAGTGGCTCCCTGGTGGCTTGTTCTGGGAGAGATTTGGGGTCTTTGTCCCTGAAAGTCCACTTAGAATCTTTTCTTCAGCCCTCCCAACAATTCTGAGAGTTATCTAAACTCTTTAATGAATCCCTTTGTGCTTGAGTAGTGGATTCTGTTATTTGCAACTAAGAACCCTGCCCAATGCCAAGTTCACCAAATGTTTCTTGGTATCAAGCCTAAGGACTTAGTTTGCCAACTGACCTCACCATAGCCTACAAATACAACAAACCGATCAGCCCAACCTGTGGAGAAGTTGAGAGCAGTCAGTCATACCCTGGGCATCGATGTCCAGCTGAACGGGTCATAAATCTAATCCAATGTCTCCATGTTCGCACAGGGCTCCCCGCACCCCCAGACCCCCAACTTTCTCTTTCTCTTAAAATGTATAATCTGGAAACAGTCATAACTAGGGACATAGTACTCACATGTCATTCACATTTTTTTTGGCAACAGCATAAATCACATTTTTTTTGAGCACTTGGGATTCTTTTCTCTCAACTAGCTGAGATATATAGAATTTCCATTTCAGTCTGTAATTAAAATACAATTAAAATCGCATTTGGAAACTTAAACCGACATAGACATTTGTGTTTATATTATAAACTGTCTTGATACACTTTAACATATGGTAATAATAACAAAACAAATTTGGCACTTACAGGATAACTTCTGCCCCAGAATCACAGAATTTGGAGTATGTCACAAATACAAAAACATACTACAGTTTTACCTAACCTCCTGAGTTTGTAAATAAGTGTGATGTTGGAGTCACATGGGCCCCAGTCCAAATTCCATCTCTTCTATTTTACAGACGAGTGACTGTGAGCACATTACGTATATATCTTTCTGAGCCTCAGTTTCCTCAGTTTTAAATGAGATTAGTATGTGGTTGGTGTGACAGGTGAGACAACCTGTGTGTTAAGCGCAGGGCATGGATCCCAGTAAGTGCTTGATAAAGGGTCAGTGCTGTGATGATGACAGTGGTGCTGGTGGTGGTGGTGATGATGATGATAGTGGTAGTGGTGATGATGACGACGATGATGGTGATTGGTGGTGGTGGTGGTGGTGGTGATGGTGATGATGGTGATGGTGATGGTGATGACAGTGGTAGTGGTGATGATGATGATGACGGTGATGGTGGTGGTGGTGGTGGTGATGGTGATGGTGATGATGGTGATGGTGATGGTGATGATGACAGTGGCAGTGGTGATGATGACGACGATGATGGGGTGGTGGTGGTGATGGTGATGGTGACGATGATGGTGATGATGATGATGACGGCGGTGATGATAGTGATGATGGTAGTGGTGTTGGTAATGACGATGATGAAAGAACAAAGTATGTTTTGAAATGTCGTGACTGGATGTCAAATCAAGGATCAAAACCAAGCCCACAGCCCTTAGGGTATTCAGCTCTGTGTGTTAACTCAGAGGCAGGTCTCCTACTTCAAAACTTTTGTCCCCAAGACACAAAATGCAAATGGATTCATCCAGGTGGGGAATCCTTAGCACCAAACGTGAGATACTACTGCCCCATCTCATCTAAACAGCAGGGAGAAAGTCCCATCTCTGCGGTTAACCACCAGTGGGATCACAGACAAGCCATGTCACATCTCTGGGCCAGGAAATGTGGCCCAGTTAGTGTTCCCCCCAAATGTCAAGGCACATATGAATCACCTGGAGAATCTTGTTAAAATGCAAGTTCCGGTTCAGTGGGTCTGAGAAGGTGCCCAATCGTCTGCATTGCTAACAAGTTCCCAGGTGCTGCTCTTACAGCCTGAGACCATGCTTTGGGAAACAATGGCCTAGAAGATTTCTCGGTTCCCCCACCCCCAGACTAGCAAGCTTTGATCAGAACACAAGGGCCCATCTGCTCACCATTCATTCTTTCCTTTTTCCTTCTCTCCAGCCCACTCCCCTCCACCTTTGGGCTGCCTCCTTTTCTACCCCACTCATGCGTTTGGGGGGGTGAGGGGAGGATTCCCACAGTTCCTAAAGAACCAGAGATAGGTTATCTGTTCCCTAACAACAGCATGAATAGAAAAAGAGAGAGAGAGATACCAGATCCCAAGGAACCAAAAAAAAAAAAAATCTTTTAGGTGCAAATCCTGTTTCTCCTTAGCATGGAGCCCTCACTCCCAGCCACCTTCCACACAGAAGCCAGGGATAATGTCACGAGCACCGAGGACCTCCCACTTCTCCATAGATTTATAACAAAACCGTCTCAGCAGGAAAAAGTATTCTGGATTTATGCCTCCTACATCCACCTGCTGGCTGAGTGCGTTCTTTTGTATTCCAGAAACGTTCCTAAGCCTTTCCAGGCCACCAATGCCATACCCCTGGCTCCAGAGACCCCCCAGAAAAGGCCGTGGAGAGGCAGCTGTCCTGGGACCGGGAGAGTGGCCTGAGCTGACCTGCCAGGCTGGCCCCAGAAATCCAGGTGTCGGGACGCAGCTTTTCTGGGAACCCTGTCCCTGCTGGTGAACGAGTTATCACCACGCCTTCCCATTGCAAAGCGGACACTCAAAACTAAACACCTGCCCATGGCTCCCCAGGGTTCTGGCCCAGACGGGAAGCAGGAGTTCTGCCCCCAGTGGGCCCCCCAGCTCAGACCCACACGGTCAGCAGGGCCTCTGTCCCACAGTGAGACCCAGTGATGGGTCACCGCAGCCCTGTCCCACTTGGAGGCACTCACTGTGACCGGGGCCTGGGCCTGGCACGGTCCAGCCCTGGGGTGGAAGAACTTGACTCTGAAATGTCCTGTGGGCAGCAGGCCCTGGCTACCACATCAGGACTGTGGTTCCAACCTCTCACTCCACAGAATAAAGCCCACGTGGGAAATCCTGCCCTGCCACGGCCCAGATCACCTTCTCTGAGGTCTCCCAGTCTCCAGGACCTACCGGGAATGCTACACTGAGGTCAGAACACGGCCAGACCCGGGCGCCGTGGGGGCCGACACTGGGCCAGATGTGCCAGCGAGAGAGACGTTTCACTCAGGCTGGCACAAGCACCCTCGAGTGTGCCAGTTTCAACATGTCAGCCTGCTTGCTCGGCGGCTCTGACCCTACTGCCACCTCCAAGGTCATGTCAGGCCTTCCCCACCCCGGGAGCAGTTTCCCAAGTCCCTCTGCGCTCAGAGCTCCCTTCCTGGGCTTCTCACAGGCCCCTCAGCTAAGCCAGCTTTGTACTGTCAATCGTTATTTGCATCTATTTTTTTTTTACTGCGGTAAAATTGCCCACCTTGACCATCTCTGAGTGCACAGTTCAGTGGCGTTAAATACATTCTTAATGTTGTGCAACCATCACTAACCATCCCTCTCCAGAACGTTTGCACCTTCCCGAACTGAAACTCAAAACCCGTGAAACGGTAACTCTCCAAACCCGCCTTGTCCCCGCAGCCCCTGGCAGCCATCCTTCTAACTTCTGTCTCTAGGAATCTGACTATGCTGGGCACCTCACAGAAGTGCAACCATACAGTATTTGTCCTCTTGTGTCTGGCTTATTTTACTCAGCATAATGTCTTCAAGATTCCTCCAAGCTGCAGCATGTGTCACAAATGCCTCCTTTTTTAAGACTGAATAACATCCCAGTATATATAGAGACCACATTTTGCTTACCCATCCGTCCATCAACAGACACTGGGGTTGCTTCTACTTTTTGGCTAGTGTCAATAACGCTGCTATGAACATAGGGGCACAAATATCGATCTGAGTCCCTGCTTTCAATTCTTTGGGGGGTATATACCCTGTCAATTACGTTTTAACTTGTTCCTGACATACAATATTTGTCAGAAAATTGCTCAGGGCTTCCCTGGTGGCACAGTGGTTGAGAGTCCGCCTGCCGATGCAGGGGACACGGGTTCATGCCCCGGTCCGGGAAGATCCCACATCCCACATGCCACGGAGCAGCTGAGCCCGTGAGCCATGGCTGCTGAGCCTGCGCGTCCAGAGCCTGTGCTCCGCAACGGGAGAGGCCACAACAGTGAGAGGCCCACCTACCGCAAAAAAAAAAAAAAAAAAAAAAGGAAAATTGCTCAGATAAGCATACAGCTCCGGGAATTTTCTCAAACTGAAAACTCTGTGTAAATAGCACCCAGACAGAGAACCAGAACACCACCCCCCTCCTTAGAAGCCCCCCCCCAGGTTGCGCCCCTTCCCACAGTCACTACCCCCACTCAACCAGGGTAACCAATATCCTGACAGCATACATTAGCTTTCCCCGTTTTTTCACTTGACACAAGTAGAATCCTAAAGTATGTGTGTGACTTCTCTTCAACATTGTGTTTTCATGACTGCTGCATGCAGTTGTGAGTTACTCACACTCACTCTTGTATGACATTCCACTATATGATATCTCACAATTGATTTTTCTGTTTCATTGTTGATGGGGGGTTATGGCCAGTGTCCAGATTGGGACTATCACAGATAGTGTTGCTATGTACATTCTAACACGTCTCTAGGTGAGCATACGTACACATTTCTGATGATTATATACCTAGGAGTGGAATTGCTGGGTCACAGGGTATACATATATCAGCTTTTGTAGACAAAGCTAAACAGTTTTCCAAAATGATTAGACCAGTCTATACTCCTGCCACCAGAGTACTTTACCAACACTTGGTAGTCTCGTCTTTATTTTAGCCATTTTGGTGGCTATGTAGTGGGAGTGCCTTGTGGCTTTAATTTGCATTTCCCTGATGACTAATGAAACTGAGCACCCTGTCATATGTACTCTTCCGCCTTATGTTTTAGGGACAGGTCACAACCCCCAACGAGAAGACACAGCAGGGATCTCAACGTCTTACATGGCTGGGTCTCCAAGCCTCCCATCTAGCCAGGGCTCATGATGAAATCCAGGCTTGATCTGTGTTACATAAGGTAAGGCTAAGTTCGCCACTCACCTGGCCAGGTCACTGTCATGGGCCATGGGCTGGATTAGACACGGCCGGCCTGCTCCTCAATCACTGTTTGCTCATAACAGTGTCCCAAGGGCCAGGTCTCTTGCCAAACGTGCCAGATGTCACTGGGTTGGCACTGGCTGATGCAAAAAGCCAACAAATATAAATGTGCAATTCTTAGGAACAATGAGTTCCTCACACCACAAATATGGAGAATTCCGCAATCAGTAAAGGAACTAAAAGTAACCCATGTCTGGTCTTGCTTAAGAGTCATTCCAGCCAACTCCCTGAGCTAGACCTGCTCTCTGTTGGTCCACCCAAATTCAACTTGATTCAATCTAGCAAGTATTATTGAGGCCCTACTATGCACCAAGCACTGAGATCATGATGCTAGGGTCACAGACGTGGGAGATGATTGCAGCCTTCAGACAGATTATAGTCTACAGGAACATAACTATACCATAAGGCAGAATAAGATAAATGTCCTAAGTAAGGTATGTACAGAATGCAGATGGGACATCATGCATTTAATGGAGAGCAAATGTCTGGTTACAGAGAATCAAGGAGGCTTCATGGAGAAAAAGGAGTTTGAGATCGATTCTGAACAACAGGCAGGGTATCTCAACAGCTGGAAACTGGTAGGGAAGGCCCTCTGGACAGGGGGAACAGCATGAACTAAAACAAAGAGGTTGGGGTAGTAGAGACTGGCTAGAGAAAGTTTTATCTTGGTAGTAGAATGACAAAGGCAAAACTCATGAAAAAAAGTACTGATATGATATAAAAAGTAACCTTTATATTTAAAAAAACCACAAACATAATTCAAAGGCAAATATCACACTAGAAAAAAATTATTTGCATCATAAGGTAAACCAAGGGGGTTGTTTATGTGAATGCTAGCAATTCACACAATAAGCCATTAAAATGATGATGTAGAGCTTCTTCTGACCAGATATCTACGACATATTGCTGAGTAGCAAAAGCAGGTTACTAAACGACATGGAGTTAAATGTATGCAAAATTACACACAGCAAGATCCCTTGAAGAACTTTCATCAAAATGTTAGTGGTGATTGTTTCTAGGTGGAAAAGGAAGGATGGATGGACGGAAGGAAGGGAGGAAGGGAGTCAGGGAGGGAGGGAGAGAGGAAAAACCTGGAAACAGCCTAAGTATCTAATAATAGGGACTTGGTTTTAAATAAATTATGCTATAGTTCTCATAAAGTGAGATGGTGTGAGACTACTGAAAAGTCACAGAATATTTAAAATCATGGAAAAAACTTCCAATGAAGCAAATAAAAAGTATAGATTACAAAAAATATGTATAATTCTGTTCGCTTAAAGATCCATGTATAAAGGAATAGGAAAAAATACCAGAAGAATGTATGCCAACATGTTATCGGTGTTTTTTCTCTAGAGGACAGGATTTCAGATTCGTTTTTTCTATGTATTTTCTATATTTTCTTAAATTTCTCAAATTAGCACTCATTGCTTTTGGAACCAGAAAGAAATGAATATTAGTGGTTAACAAAAGCTGTCCTGCCTGAGGGAAAAGTGAGAAAAGAATTGCTTATCCATCTGGAAACCCTAAGCTCCCCCACGACCTCGATCCCCAGCAGCATCTCACTAAAACCTCCCTGGTCCACATCCCTGGTCCACATCCCAGTGATGGACGGTGCTTATTTTCTTTGTGTGCAGGTGTGGCTGGAAACACCCAGCATCATCTCACGAGCTGCTCCAGCCCAGGTCCTGTGAAGACATCTTCCGACCCCATGTCTTCGTAGATGAGGTTCCTGCCTGATGCTCTGGCTCCACCCGAGTCTCTCTGTTTGCACCTGCTGCATCAGGTGGGGTACTCTGCAATGACTCTTCCCACATCCTTCAAGACATACTCCAGTTTCCCCTTCATCCCGCGTCGCTCAAGGTTCAGCGCACTGTGATTCGCGACTCTCCAACTGCACAGGTGCCTCCCAGGGTACCCAGCTGCCTCGCTGGGGATGCTGCACGGCCAGGTAAGGCTCATCTTGCCTTGTATATAATGCTGATGGAACTGAGAATAAATGACAAATATGATGGATGCAGGTCACATCCTGGTTGGGTCAAGATCGACCTCATCTTTGGGGATGGGGGTGGGAGGGATGACTTAACTGGCAAACTCAGAAGTAAACAATGCCGGGTGACAATTTAACACATGAGCACAACATCCATTTCATAGTCACAACGAACAATACAAAGTCCTTAACTAAAATCTATTCACTTTGCTCAACAGACTCATCAGACCCTCATTCAGAACCTATTTATTCTCAGTTTACATTCAGTGTTGAATAGTTCATCTATTTCCTTTCCTGACAGGGTCAGAGTAAGTCAATTAAGAGCAGAAAATCAGGAAAG
Source organism: Grampus griseus (assembly GCF_964374135.1). Classification (NCBI taxonomy): domain Eukaryota; kingdom Metazoa; phylum Chordata; class Mammalia; order Artiodactyla; family Delphinidae; genus Grampus; species Grampus griseus. The sequence continues at coordinate 45,244,516 of NC_139014.1, forward strand.
GAGAGAAAAGGCTTATATTTATACAGATGTTCACTGTAGCTGTTTTTGTTACAGCAAAAGACTGGGAAAACCTAGGTACATCAGGGACTATCTAAATAAATTATATCACCTGCATTCAGTGGCGTAATAAGGGATCCATATGTGCTGGTTTGGAAATATTGTCACAACATATTAAGTGAAAAAGGGCACTTAATTGTATGAATAGTGTACTGCTATTTGTATTAAAAATACGAAGATATATATTCATATATCTCTTGGTACATGCATCAAACATATCCGTAAGGATACAAAACATTGCCTTTTTTGGAGTGAACAAGTATTTGGTGTGAGGGGGAGACACTTTTTATTGCAGTGTTTAAAACTTTTGCTTTTGAATTTTTACTTTTGTAGTGCTGGGAATGTTATTCCATGCTCATGGATTATGACTGCAATTAAAACAATGGTTTAAAAAAAGAAAGAAGGGGAGATGGATAACTTTTGGAAGCAGAGCCAGTGACAGCAGAAATAATTGATAACAGACAGCTTGGAAACAAGGGGAGAGATCCAAGGAAAGTTTCAGTAAGTCAGTAAAGCAAAAGAAAGAGAATGAAGGTAAGAGAAAAGTAGAAGTTTGGGACCCACAAGTCAAATAGATAAGTAAGATCCATTGACCCCAGGTGATATTACTGTATTAGAAGACGATTTTTAATGCCTCTGAAACATCAAAATAAGATTAGGTTGCATTTAACACTCTTTAGGCAGAGAAATTTGAAACACTAGCGACATTCCCATTTATGTCAGAATAAAGACAAGGATGCCTGCTACCATCCTTACTATTTAAAGTTGTTTTGGATAGTGTAGCCAATGCAAAAAGACAAGAAAAGAGATTGAACAGCAGAAATGCTGGAAAGAAAGAGACAAAAGATGCTATGAAGGTGCTACGATGATCTACCTGTAGAAACCAGGAAGAGAGACTCTCTGTTCAGTGAACAGACCAATTACTACCTAAACATATGAAAATCAATTTCTTTTATATACACCAACAGCAAACAATTAGAAAATAACTGGAAAACGATACCATTCACCTTTCCTGCAAACAATTCAAAATACCCAAGAATATGCTTAAGAAATGTGCAGGGACCTACGTGAGAAAACCATGTGAACTGCTGACGGACAAACTGAACTTCCAGATGAGAAGATCCAATTTTACAAAGATTCCAGTTCCCTCAGCATTTATCTATAAACTTAATGCAATTTCAATCAGAATCACAGAGGAATTTTTTTCCAAGTTGACCAAATCATTCTAAAGTTCATTTGGAAATAAAATGCAAGCGCACAGCCAAAGAAATTTTATAATTGTGGGAATCATGCCCTAAAATAATTAAAAGATTAAAACAGTGTGGAACTGGCAAAAGAACATAGATTCCTATCATTGGACAGAAAACTCCAGAAACAGAACCAAGAATATGTGAGAATTAACACGACATAGGTAGTGTATGGAACCAACAGGAAAAGGACAATGTTCAGATAACGTAAGGCTGAATTCTTTACCTTACATTAGACATCAGATCATTGTAGGAATGGATTCAAGATTTAAGTGTGAAAAATTAAGCTATGAAAGTGCTAGAATAAACTAAAATGTAGATGAGTATCTGTAACACTGTACATTGCTAAGAATGACACCAAAGACAGAAGTTAAAAAGAAAACATGTCTCTATATGAAAGTGAAAAGCTTTTTCTTAGTATCAACGAGCACTAAAAGCAAAACTTAGAACCAAACGGCAAACTGGGGTAAAACTGTTTGCAATTGATATAACAAACAATTTCCATCTTTGATATACAAAGATTCTTACAAATTAATAAGAAAATATTAATCCCCCCATGGAAAAAAATACACAAAGGCCATGAGTAAGCAATTCCCCAGGGAAGAAACACAAATGGCTAACAGATATATAAATAAAAAACGTTCAAAGAAATGCATGCTTTTTAAACCAAGATGCTGTTTTTCACCCTTCAAGCTGACAAAGATATTTTTAAAGGACAATACTCAGTGTCAGTGAGGGTATGGGGAAACCCTCTTCAGTGCTGCTGATGAAAATACAGATAAGCAAAACTCATCCGACAAGCAATTTGCCAATACACGTAAATGACTCAGAAGATTGAAAAAACATGAACACCCTCTAACCCACCAACTGTGGTTGTAAGAATCTACTCCAAAGAAAGAATTAAACACGTGTGCAGGGACTTCCCTGGCAGCTCACTGGTTAAGAATCCACCTGCCAATTCAGGGGACACGGGTTCAAATCCTGGTCCGGGAAGATCCCACATGCCATGGAGCAACTAAGCCCATGCGCCACAACTACTGAGCCTGCGCTCTAGAGCCCAAGAGTCACAACTACTGAGCGTGCACTCTATAGAGCCCATGAGCCACAACTACTGAACCCGCGTGCCACAACTACTGAAGCCTGAACACCTAGAGCCTGTGCTCCGCAACAAGAGAAGCCACCGCGATGAGAAGCCCGCGCACCACAACGAAGAGGAGCCCCCGCCTGCCGCAACTAGAGAAACTCCACGTGCAGCAACGAAGACCCAATGCAGCCATAAATAAATAAATAAATATTTATTTATTTATTTATTAAGGGGGGGAAAAAAACACGTGTACAGAGGTTTGGTTCCAAGGATGCATGTCGCAGGCTGCTGGAAACAGGGAAAAACTGGAAAAGTAGCAGGAAACTGGTCAGAATCTGTGGCACATTCATGTACTTAAAATGCTCAGCAATCGTGAAAATTATGTTGCAGCCAGAGTCAAGATAGCAGTAAGTTTAAAAAAGCAAGTTACGAAATAGCTTATGTTTCAATATAAAATCCTGTTTTTAGAAACAATGTGTATATGCATTAATACGTGAAACAGAAGTACATATACTAAAATGTATACAGATGTACACCAAAGATTTCCCTGGATTATGAAATTATGAGTGATTTTTTTTCTTTTAACTTGTCTACATTTTGTTAAAGTTTTAAATGAATATATTTCTGAAAGAAGAAAAAAGATTTTTTTAAGGTTGTTTTTTTTTTTTAATTTGTAAAAGAAAGCTTGAGTACACTCATATTCACAGCAGCACTATTCCCAGTAGCCAAAAAGGTGGAAGCAACCCAAGTGTCCATCGACGGAGGGATGGATAAATAAAATGTTGTATGAACGCACAAGAGGATATTATTCAGCCTTAAAAAGGAAGGAGATTCTGACACCTCCTACAACATGGATGAACCTGAAGGACGTTATGCTGAGTGAAATAAGCCGGTCACAAAAGGACAAATACTGTATGATTCCATTCATACATTCCTATGAGATACTGGAGTGGTCAAATTCACAGGGACAGAAAGGAGAGCTGGTGGTTGCCAGGGGCTGGGGGAGGGGAATGGAGAGTTATTGTTTAATGGGGACAGAGTTTCTATTTGGGAAGGTGACAAAACTTCTGGAGAGGGATGGTGGTGATGGTTGCTCAGCAACGTGAATGCACGTTAACACTACTGAAAGTACACTTAAAAACGGTTAGGATGGTGGGCTTCCCTGGTGGCGCAGTGGTTAAGAATCCGCCTGCCAATGCAGGGGACACGGGTTCGAGCCCTGGTCCAGGAAGATCCCACATGCCGCGGAGCAACTAAGCCCGTGTGCCACAACTACTGAGACTGCGCGCCACAACTACTGAAGCCTGTGCGCCTAGAGCCCGTGCTCCGCAACAAGAGAAGCCACCGCCACGAGAAGCCCGCGCACCACAACGAAGAGTAGCCCCGCTCGCTGCAACCAGAGAAAGCCAGTGCGCAGCAACGAAGACCCAATGCGGCCAAAAATAAATAAATACATTTATGTAAAAAAACAAAAACAAACGGTTAGGATGGTAACTTTTATGTGATGGGTACTTTAGCACAGTTTTTTTAAAAAAACTTGACACACAAAATAGTTCAATTTTTAAAGTTTGGGGGAGGCGCTTCCGTGCTTTAGAAAAGTCGCTTAGGAAGAATAGCTCACGCTCTGATAATGCCAAATAAAGGAGGTGTTATTATAGAAAGTGAGACATAACCAACACTCCAGAGACCTTTAATTTGGCACCGATGACTCCTCCGCCTGGCACCAAGTGCCCTGCTCGAGCTGGCATTTCTTCAACCCATTTCCCTCCGGTCAGCCCCGCCCCACTGGACTGGGGCTGAGAGGTCCCACTGGAGAGCATGGACCCCCACCCCCCTCCCTGCAGCAGCCTCAGGATGGGCAGCCCCCCCCCAAGATGGGCCAGCACCCCCTCCCCCGCCCCCGGTGTGGCTGAGCCTCCGCCAGACCCCACCAGCCTCCCTGCCCCCTTCTCTTGGCTCCCAGTGCATAGGAGCATTTGACTTTCTAATTCTTTCCTCCTCACAACAAAAAGCTAAATGTTCCCCAGGCACTTGGCCTGGTTTCTGTCCCCGGGCAGAGATGGCCGATGGCCGGAGAAGGCAGGCAGCAAGAAGCCAGCCCCAGTGAGTTCGCACACCATCCGCCTTCCTAAACCAGCACCGACAGGCCCATCCTCCGGCTCATCAAGGCCAGAGACATTAAGTGACTTCCTTGCTCAGTGACCCCGAGCGAGTCCTTCCCTTGCTTGGGAAAGGGAGAGAAATCAAGTCAGCCTAGGGCAGCGGCCCCCGGTTCCTACAAGAAGATGAATCAGCGCCTGACAGTTGGAAGGAGGCAGGTATTACCACCACCCTCTGCTCATGACCCTGGCCCATCCTGTGGCCTGGGCAGGTCCCCACTGTGTCCTCAAATGCCCACCTCCCCACTGGGCCTCAAAAGGATGGGCGGGCACGTGGGCTGCAGGATTTCTCGGCACAGAAGGAAGCAGTGTTCGTCTTGCTTAGTAACTAGTGCCTGTATCCAGATAGCTTTGCTAGTGTTAAAAAAAAAATCTGTTTGGTCACTCTAACAAGTGCTTGCCGGAAATGGCAGGAGGCTGGTTGCGGCGAGCCAGGTTCTAAAAGGGAGATGAAACCCCCAACTGGAAAAAGATGATCACAGGCAAGCGGCTTGCAGCTGTGAACAGAGGCCCCCTCTCCAGCGCTGTGGCATTTGGGGTGAGCAGAGGGAGAGGGTCCCGGCGTGGCTGAGGCAGGGGGGTGACACAGCAGGACTTCCCAGAGGGGGCGATTAACACTTACGGTCAACCAGCAGCGAGCAACCCACCAGGGACATGGAAGGAGGAGCATGTGAGAAAGACTTAGGCAAAAATTTCATTCCAGGGTGTGTTCTCGACAAGGAAGGATCATCTTCAGAACTGGCTGCCGCAATGTGTTTATCAAGGCATAAAACTGCAGAGTAACCCGAGTATGTATATTAATTCAATTATAAAGAATTGGAGCGCAAATCGGACTCCTTGTGCCTGCTTTTCTCGGTCCTCCACAACGGAGGAGAGCCCGTCCCCCGGGCTGGGGGCCCTGACTCCACATCTGTCACCACCTTTCCGGTGGCGGCCACCCAAGATCCAGGCATGGGGCTGCAGAGAAATTAATCAGTAAACCCAACCGTTTAAAATAATTCAGACACATCCCGCTTTGCAGGGTGAACAGGTGCGAGAGAGGGTTTCACGATGGTTGGCCACACGGAACCCGGAGAGAGGTCGTTTCTCTGGATTTGAAATCGTTCAAACTCTCGGAAGGACAAGAGCAGATTTGCAACCCTGAGGTCCTCCACTCTGCTCCCAGCCAGCTGAGAAACAGTCACCGTGGCTCAGTCAAGCTGCCAGCAGGCCTGAAAACCCAAAACCTGCAAAGAGGGTCACTGAAGCAGAAAAAGCTTCCATCTGCGACGTTTGAACGTGGTCCAGGCTTGCGGGCCCGCCCTGAGGTCTCAGTCCTCAAATGCGCATCACCCCCTCACCCCGAGAGTGGTGAAGGGGTCCGACCAGAAGCCTGTCCACCCATCTGTCTGGGGGCACCTACCTGGGATGGTCACTGGAGTGCTAGGAGCTCCAGAGAGCCTCAGACGACTTCTACAGCCAACCCTTTGTTTCTCAAAAAGGCGGCTGAGGCCCAGAGAGCCGAAGGGTTGGCCCAGCATTACCCAGTCAGCCAGGATATAGCCTGGCCTGGGACCCGGAACTCCTGACCCCAGCTTCCTAGGGATCCCTCCAAATCGTCAAGAGCAGGACGCCAGGAAATTTCAAGTCGCAGAACAGGTGGCTCTTGAGGCCGGCCTGCAGATGGACACCCACCTGGGGCCTGCGGGACCCCCTCGGCACGGCCTTCAGCTGTCCCCTTCCCCCTGCCTCCCACTGGGGCTGCCTGTTCACCACCAACGCCAGCCTGACGGAGCTGGGGTTCTGCTCACCCATCCAGCGAGGCTGTGCAGCCCTCAGCTCTGGACACAGCAGCTTCCATGCTCCTGCAGGGTCAGCCAAAGCCGTGCTGCAGCCTCAGGGGTAGAGGGGACAGTGGCAGACAGCAAGGGACAAAGTGGCTTCGTGCAGCCTCCTGGTGCAGTGCGGGGGTTGCTACATCTGCTCCTGAGTAGAGGGTAAGCTCCCTGGGGCAGGATGTCCAAGGAGCCGTCATTATGACCTGGGACCCCGGGGACCCTGCTGGCTCCTCCCGGGCCAGACCCTCAGACTTCAGAGGAGGGGCTCAGACGCGCTGCCCTCTCCCTGGACCCAGGACCAGGTTCAAGGGTCACATGACCACAGCACAGGAGTAGCAGGGAAGTACCCGGATCTAAACCCTTCTATCCCGTGTTCTACGAGGTCACCATCCTCAAAACGGTCAACTCTATAGGAAGCCCAAGCCTGGCTTAATGTGGACCCTTTCCTCAGCCTTCACGAAGGAAGTTACATAGAAGGCAGAGCTATGGCTTTCTTCATCAGATGGTGAATTCATTGGAAAGCTTACTGGGCAAACAGGGCACAGGCCCAGAGCCCCATACAAAGGGAGGGGCCGCTGCCCTGAGAGAGGAGAGTGGCGACTGGGACTCCCCAGCGTGGGGAAGGACACCTGGAGGGACTCTGAGGACGACCGCCTACTCAGAGGGGTGCCCCCTCTTTCAGCTCCAGGACTCTGGCATGTGGCAGGTAGACAACTTCAGACGCTCCCCCGACTGCCATCTCCCTGCCCTGGTCCCCCCATCCTCGGCTCCACTGTTCACTTTGCGACCAGGGTGGTCCTTTCAACAGCACAAAGCCGGTCATGACGCCCTCTCGTTTAAAACTCTTCAATACCTTCCGCCTGCTGTCATCAGATAAAATCCAGATGCCAGACACGGCCAAGAAGGGCTTGCGGATTGGACCCTGCCCTTCCGTGCAGCCCCATCTCTCATCCAGCCACACAGAGCCTCTGTGAGTCCTCACTGCCCCCAGCTCTCTGTCATCTCCGCACCCTGTGCCTGTGACTCCCTCTCCCTGCAATGCTCCTGACCCCATCCCACCTGGCCAACTCCCACTCGTCCTCCGAGCATGGAGGGTCAGATAAGACCCCGGGGCAGACAGCCTGGGCTTGAACGCTGAGTCTGACACTGACAAACTCACTGTGTGACCTTGGTCAAGCTGCTTAACCTGTATGGGTCTCATTATCCCCACCTCTGACGTAAGAATAATAACTTCTTAGGGTGACAGTGAACATGAAATGAGACAATGCCTGCAAAGAGCACAGTGCCAGGCACGCAGAAGATGCTCAATGAATGCTAGCTGCCATGGTGATGGGGAGTGTGATGGGGAGTGTGATGATGGTGATGAGGAGGAGGACACTGATGACGATGATGGTGAAGGTGATGATGAAGAGGACAGTGATGATGGTGATGATGGTGGTGATGATGAAGAGGACAGTGATGATGGTGATGATGGTGGTGATGGTGATGATGAAGAGGACAGTGATGATGGTGATGATGGGGAGGGTGATGATGGTGATGATAAGGACAGTGACGATGATGATGATGATGGTGGTGATGGTGATGATGAAGAGGACAGTGATGATGATGATGATAGTGATGGTGATGATGGTGATGGTGATGATGAAGAGGAGAGTGATGATGATGATGACGGGCAGTGTGATGATGGTGATGGTGATGGTGACAGTGATGAGGACAGTGATGATGATGATGGTGATGATGATGGTGATGGTGATGATGAAGAGGAGAGTGATGATGATGATGACGGGGAGTGTGATGATGGTGATGATAAGGACAGTGATGATGGTGATGATGACGGGCAGTGTGATGATGGTGATGGTGATGGTGATGAGGACAGTGATGATGATGGTGATGGTGATGATGAAGAGCAGAGTGATGATGATGATGACAGGGAGTGTGATGATGGTGATGGTGATGATGAGGACAGTGATGATGATGATGATGGTGGTGATGATGAAGAGGACAGTGATGATGGTGATGATGATGGTGAAGGTGATGATGAGGAGGACAGTGATGATGATGATGACAGGGAGTGTGATGATGGTGATGGTGATGATGATGGTGATGGTGATGATGAAGAGGACAGTGATGATGATGATGACGGGGAGTGTGATGATGGTGATGGTGACGGTGATGAGGAGGACAGTGATGATGATGATGGTGATGATGATGGTGAAGGTGATGATGAGGAGGACAGTGATGATGATGATGACAGGGAGTGTGATGATGGTGATGGTGATGATGATGGTGATGGTGATGATGAAGAGGAGAGTGATGATGATGATGACGGGGAGTGTGATGATGGTGATGATAAGGACAGTGATGATGGTGATGGTGATGGTGACGGTGATGAGGACAGTGATGATGATGATGGTGATGATGATGGTGATGGTGATGATGAAGAGGAGAGTGATGATGATGATGACGGGGAGTGTGATGATGGTGATGATAAGGACAGTGATGATGGTGATGGTGATGGTGACGGTGATGAGGAGGACAGTGATGATGATGATGACGGGCAGTGTGATGATGGTGATGGTGATGGTGACGGGCAGTGTGATGATGGTGATGGTGACGGTGATGAGGAGGACAGTGATGATGATGGTGATGATGATGGTGAAGGTGATGAGGAGGAGGACAGTGATGATGGTGATGACGACGGGCAGTGTGATGATGGTGATGGTGATGAGGAGGACAGTGATGATGACAGTGATAGTGTGATGTTCACAGTGAGTGTGATGGTGGTGATGACAACGATGGTGATAATGAACATGGTGATGGTGATGATTTGTTTCATGATGCTTTCACTTCCTCCTGGAAGCTTCCCTGATCCTGCCTCACAACTGGCCCAGGTGCCTCCTCTTCCTACCTCCACAGTGCCTGTTCTAACCCCTCCTGTGACACTTATCACCTTCTACTGTAACTGCTGGCATGCATGCCCCTCTAGAGTGTGACTCCCATGAGGGCAGGCCCCACGTGGTGGTCTCCACTGTATTCCCATCACTTAGCGCAGAGACTAATGCATGAGACAGATGCTTAAGAAATAGTAACTGAATGATTTTAATGTTTGTTTGTTTGTATGTATGGAAATACCATGACAATTCATCTCCTTACACCTACTTTCTCTTGCTACCATTAAAACATAAAAATAGCCCTCATAAAAAGAATGAGGAAAATAGTGATTTTTTAAAATGAATACAAATGGGGTGCTACCCGGTTTTTATGAAATGGCTTTAATAAATTATCAGCAGAAATGCATCTCACGTGGGCTCTATTACTAACTGCAAAAAACCACCTGGAAGACTCTTACAAGGAGCCCTGACTTGGATACACCGTGTTTGGTAACAGCGAGAGCCAGGAAGGAGTGTGGTTAGAAGAGCTGACAATTCTCCCCGAGTGGGCACCACTATCATCCCACTAGCGTGTGAGCTCCCGAGGACTGGGCTTCTGTCAGGTTTGTTGACTGATGAATATCTAGAACCTGGAACAGCGAGTAGGCACTCCAAACCTATTTGTTGATTGGCTGAATGAAAACAGCTGTAATGGCAGCTCCCTTCTGAGTACCCAACTGTGCGTGGGCACCGGGCAAAGTGCTTTCCCATGTGTCATTGAGGTCGGCACTTTTTTGTTATTCCCATTTCACAGATGAAGGTACTGAGGCTCAGAGGAGTTGAGGCAAGGGCTGGAGGGACTGTGAGTGCTCCTGTGGACCCTGAGGATGCAGGAACTGGGGCTCTGTAGCAGAGAAGCCAACTGCCCTCAGTATCCATTCTGCCCCTTTTGTCATAGAGGCACATGGCCACCCAGCTAGAGACCCTGCTTCCCAGAATACCTTGCAGCTATGTGTGGCCATCTGACAGAGTCTGACGAGCTGGGAGTTGAGTGGAAATGGTACGTAGACAGGGTGCTGGGGGACTGGTTCCCACCATGAAGGTGAGGGCAACACCCCACGGGAAGGTGGAGCAGCGAGACAGAAGGCTGGGTGCTGTCCTGGATGACACCATGGAGCAGAGCTGCCTGCTCAACCTGGCTCACCCGCTACCTCCAAGCAATTAAGTGAAAGCGAAATCAACATCCGCTCTGCTTGAGTCAGTGTGTGCTGAGCTCTCTGTGCTACGGACACCAAGCTCACAGCTAACCAGGAGGTCCCTCTCCAGGTCACGTAGCTCATCCGTCTCGCGCGTCTCCACAGCACCCTGATACAAGCAGCCACGCTGCTCTAAAGGGAGCGTCGAAGTGCCGAGAACAAGACCGAAGCCACAGAAGCCCACAGGAAGCCTGGGGAATGAGCTGTAGGACGTTTAGCGGTCTCCTCCCACCAATGCTCTGTAGCACGGCGGGAAGGAAGAGCCCGGGTCCAGGGATGCTACTCCCCAGATGGAGCTCTCCAGAACCAGCCACTCCCCGCTCCCTCAAGGGCCACACGCGGACAGCATCTTGTGAAAGCAACACTCCGGTGGCTGTTTCTACACTAGAATGATGACAGTTTGGGCTTTGGGCTTCCCTCCCACAAAATGACTAGACGAGACAGCTTCTTTTCATTCAAATCATCCCATGCCTTTGTGAAAACGTTCTCTTGCTATTCCCGGCATGTTCCTGGAGGCTACAAGTACATCTTGTCTCATGCAACACATGTTCTCCCGAAAAGCTAACAATTCCGCGTTGCTACAAAACCTTATCCTTTCAAAAACTGTATGTGGCGAGCTTTCCATTTAAAGAAGTGCTATTAGGAATCTATACATAAAAGTGCATTGTCACCCCCATTGTATATGCTTTTTAAACCTGGATTCCATATCCCTTCCCCAGCCTAGAAGCTCTCTATAAGCCACTCTGCAGTTCCTCAATGTGCCTCTGAAAGACCAAGGCCCAGAAGCCAATGCAATATTCCACGCACATGTGTCACCCCTGTAGGAAGCAAGGGCTCTCATCTCCATGGCAACTGAGATTCTCCACGTGCCAACTCAACTAAACTCAAAATGGCTTAAGAGAATGTTATGGGTTTGGGTGACTGCAAGGTCAGGAGGTAGAGCTGGTTTCACTCAGGGATGTCATCAGAGACTATTTTCCTCTATCTGTTCTCTTGGCCTTTGTGGTACCAGTATCATCCTGGGGTGGGCTTCCCTCATGGTGACAAAAAAGATGCAGCAGTTCCGGGCTTCACAACCACACATCATACCATCCAAGGTAAGAGAGAGGACCAGCTTCCAGAATCTCTTCCAGAAGAGGATAAGAGAAACAGGAGTAACCTATTTTATAAATGCCTCCAGCCAATGTCCTCCCATGCTTCATCAGACCAAACCAGATCACCTGTACATTCCTGAACCAATTCCTACAGGCAGGGAAATTTTTTGTGCTGATGGATTACGTACCAAGAAGGATGGAGTCACCCAGATTGGATTAGACAAAGCATGGACAATCTCCCCAGGGCTGCATGGCTGTACAGAGAGGAAGAGGGATGAACAGGTATTGGGGAGATGGTCGGTGACCGAAGATTACATTAGCTTCCTTGGGCAGCCACATCCCATGGGTGACTCACGTCAACCTTTCCTTCAACTAAAATACTTAAGTCTCCCTGATAACGTAAGGGTCCATCCCAATGTAATGATGCCATTCATTTTTTGGACCTACGGCAAAGCCTTCAGATTTATCCCCCAGATGTTCCATCTGAGCAGGTGGTCTCAGTTGGTTGTCATCCAAACAGAAAACAGAAAACCTCTCACGACCCATCTCGACTCGGTGCGCTCGCCGGCGTAGCTTACACTTCGCGCTCTCTCCGTGCGACCCTCCAACCAGCGTCCACGGCAAGGTGAGCGCCGCTCACGGTGGCCTGGTTCTCACTGGCCAGATGTGCAGGTTCCCCGCCCACTGAAAACAGCATGAGAAGGGCCGTGAACAACTCAACTGGGAAGACTCACAAGAGTAAGCCACTACGTTTGCAAGAGAAGTGCTGTCAACTGAGCTGTGGAGGAGATATTTGGAAAAGACCGGGGAGCAGTTATGAAAAACAGGAGATGCTGAACTCAGATAACTGCACAAGCTTCTCTAAGGAATCCCTTCACTTTAATGAAACTGGAGATGAGGTACCACGGGCAACGTCCACGCCAGAAAGAACGCAGGACCAGCAGACGCACCCTCAAAGAGAACGTCTTGGCCTCGCATCAAAAGCTTGGCAAATGGACGTACATTTACGAGTCTGAAGTTAAAATCAAATATTTAAAAGTTTATCTGACTTACCTGATTATCCAGCCAACTTCTGCCTTCCACTGTGGGACATTAAAGGACTTCCCCTATGGCCATCCCACCCCCAACACCCCGGCTTCCTGCCATTCATAACTTTACCAGCCTGTCATCCATCTTCTCCTCAAAGGAATAAAAACGTTGAGAAAAGGCAGGCTGAGCCTGGAACTCTGTGCCAGCACGTCTGCTTCCTCGTTGATGTCTCATGATGGAAGGAGGTGCTTTATGACCGTGAGTGTGGATGCGGGGCCCGTGGGATTTGGTGGGATGCAGGGGGTGGGATTCGGGGAGGGGGCAGGTAAAGAGACTAGCTGGGGGAGGAGTAGTCACATGTCCACTAAACAGAGCTTGGGTGATGGCAGTGTGAGGGGAAAGGAACAGGTGCAGATGGGACATTGCAAAGAGATGATCAACAAGATCTGGGGATTGCTTGAGGGGTCAAAGACCAACATGGGGCTCCTGGGTGACTCTCGTTGGCAAAAATGGAGACGACCACGGAGGAAGTACGTTTTGGTTTATGGATGAGATCTCAAACGTTCTAAGTTCAAGACAGCAATTTCTTATGTTTCAAGAGAGGCCAGAACATGGATGGAGAGTTCGGAACCATTTCTGTCTCAGCTCTAAGGATAAATGGAGTCTTGGCAACAAGAAGTATGGAGGGCTAGGGGGGAAGCAGGACTGACCTCAGGACACACCCAGGGGTTAAGGAACGAGGGCAACAAGGAGGGAGAGAGACAGGCCTGAGCAGGGGTGTGGGGAGAGACCGTGGTCATGAGGCCAAGGGTGGGGAGTTTCAAAGGGGTCAGAGAGGTCAAGCAGGGCCACCTGGTTTAGTCATCAAGGTCACTGGATACCTCGGTTGGATCCAGGGGTCACGGCTGCCTGGGGGAACCACTCCTTCACCGCCCAGAAGCAGCTAGAAGGTGTGAGGGGAAGGGGATGGTGTTCACGGAAAAAGAAACACTGCTTACCCTGCAGCCATGAACGTGGCAGGAGAAGCCACGCTCCCCAGCCAACCTCACTATGCAGGACACTCTTCAGAGGCCTTGGAACAGGACCAGAGCTCGAGGAGAAGCATCTCAGACACTGAAGAGGCAGCTGGGGTGGGGAGGGGTGGGAGGTGGCGGGGGTGCCCAGTCGCCCTTGGCTCACGCCCGGGCCCCTGCTGACCCGAAGACGACGATCCCACCATCCTCCAGCAGGAGTGACAGCCCCAGCAAGGCGGTGGGGGCCTGCAGGGGAGGCCCTTCCATCAGGACCTCACTTCCAGCAGCACAAAGGATTCCACGAGCTGCTTTGCCATTTCAGGCCCTGCTTTGGGTGGCAGGTCTCCTCTCCCAGGGCCTGAGGCTGGTGTGTGGTGGTGGGGACGCTGGGGAGCCATTAAGACCACAGAAGCCACCAGAAGCATCCCTAGATGTGCAATTTCTTTCCAGCTGGAGGTACCCCAGACCCCCTCAAGTCAGTTTCTATGTACCCCCAAGAAAGGGTTCACAGGGAAACAGGAAGGGAGGGAGGGAGGGAAGGGCAAAAGGACAAACAGAATACTGAGTGTTGACAAGGAGAGCCTAACCACTGTCTGGGAATGGGCATGCAGAGTTGAGTAATGATACTAAAACCTGTTATGGAAAACATCTTCCTTGGGATGACTTTCACACTCCTCATACGGAGCTCAGGGCCCCAAAAGCCTCCACAAATACTAACCACCTACAGCCCATGGCGGGGCTGCCACAGCCCTGCCACACCCGCTCTCCTGTATGGGGGAGGGTTTGGATGACTTGTCTAAGACCAGAGAGATGGGTGGTTTATACATCATTTCTTCTGCCTTAGATCTTCTCCAATGACCCCTCCGCCATCTTACCAACCTTCCTGGATATTCTACTAGCCGTTAAAGCTCATCTGCCCAACCTTTCCCCACTTCGTTTCTACCAGATACATTGTCATTATTTTTACTATTATTCACGTAACACCTTAAAAATAAAGTGCGTCGTCTTCGTCTTCTCCCTCATGAAGGAGCTGCGGGTTCTTATCTCCATCTCACAGGTGAGGCCCCTGAGGCTCAGGAGGGTGAAGTGACTTTCTCAAAATGCTAACATGAGCTGGTGGTATGGCCTGAGTCAGAAACCAAGTCTTCTGACTCCCAGCCCAGGGCTCTACCTCCAATACCATGTTGCCTCTGGATGCCCTCCCCGTCACCTCGAATGCATCTGAACTTATGTTCTCCTGGGCCTGCTCCTCGCACAGCATGCAGCCCAAACCTTGTCCCCCTTCCTGGCCAAAATCTACCTCATTTCTTCCACTTCTGTTCTTTTTTTTTTTTCCATTTCCAACTCAAGAGTTGGAGCTGGTTGCCCACATTTCGGAGACAATTTATCTCCAGCTGTTATCAGTTCTTTCCTCTGGTCTCTCCCTTTGTTAATTCCAAGATGCCCAGAACAGGAAAGAAAATGATAACACCGCCTATCCTCTGTTCACCCAACTGTCTGACCATTGCCTACCGCAGAACAGAGCAGGGAGCACTTCCAGGAAAGAGGGGGAGAAGCAGCAGTGTGGCCAGCATTTCAGCTTCAAAAATGCCGCCTGCCCCCAACCCGAGTTCTATGCAATGTGAACAAAATGCTGAGACCCGCACCTGGGACACAAAACTCTGACCTGGGTACTTGAAATCACCACCGTTCGGGAAAATATGATGGGTCCACACCGGATCTCCTAGAACAAACGCAGGCGAGCCTCATTCCCCAGCAAGAAAGCACCTCTGACAGCGTGAAGCCATGACACCTGAGCCCTAGCTTAGGGAGGCCCCGCCCTGGATGGTGGCAGGTGGTTGATAAAGTCACACAGGAGATGAAAATATCTGATTGTCAAAATACCCTAAAAAAATCACTTGTATCACCAATAATAGCACAAAACGCACGGTGCTGTGTATTCGTTTTGGACTCTATTTGTCAGATGCGCTGAAGGATGAGTAACTGTGAACTAGTCGAAAGTAAAGGGGATGGGTCTGAGCACTCCCATTGCTATGCCTGGAAGGAATTCCCAGCTGAGGCCAGTGCATGTGCACGTGAGGTGGGGTGGACAGGGGACTCTGCAGGCCGCTCACCGGGGCTGATTCCATTCCACTTCGATACGAAGGACCCCTTTCATTCATGGAGGATGTGGCCCTTGCGAGAATCAAAGCACACAGTGGGGTCAGGCACCATCCACAGTGTCAGGCTCTCCCATCAGCCCCCGTGAGTGAGGCGAGCTGAGTGACCCGGGGAATCATTTCATCGCTTTGACCAGCAGTTTCTAGAATACCTCCAGGGGCCCCAGGATTTGCTGGCATCATCCTGACGGCTACTCTGGGGTTGAGGGATGGCCCAGCCCAGGGGGTCTCCCTAACTTCAACCCAAGGAACTCTGAGTCACCTACCAAGGCCAACTCAACCTAATACCAACCAGACAGGCCTCCTACAGAGCCTCATTCTATATGACGGAAACACTAAGGCACAGAGAGAGTAGATAACTTGCCCAAGGTCATGACCATCATTAAGTGATGGGGCTGGGATGTGAACGCAGGCCGTCCAGCTCCGGAGTCCACATCCTTAATCACTGTGCTACACTGCCCCTCAGTGCGATTCTTGGTACACAAACCAACCAGGCCTGACCACAACACGGCGAGGCCTTTTTAACAAGCCGGAAGATTCTACAATCACACATTCCTTTGAGTAAGATCCTTGGAGGCTGGGGGAGACAGAGTGAGGACTGCTCGTTTATTCCAACACTTGTCTCGGGGAGCTGCCCTCGGGGTTTCTGAATATCCCAGGTAGCAGCAGCTTCAACCCCGGGAGCTGGACAGCATTTTCACATCCAGCCCCGAGCTTTGGGTGTCAAACCTAGTGAACGGGCTCAGGGACCAAGCTTGGGTGAAGTTGCTGTTGGATAAAAACTGTGGGGCTTCCCTGGTGGCGCAGTGGTTGAGAGTCCGCCTGCCAATGCAGGGGACGCGGGTTTGTGCCCCGGTCCGGGAGGATCCCACGTGCCACGGAGCGGCTGGGCCCGTGAGCCATGGCCGCTGGGCCTGCGCTTCCGGAGCACAGGCTCCGCAACGGGAGAGGCCACAGTGGTGCGGGGCCCGCGTACCGCAAAAAAAAAAAAGAAAAAAAACCTAACTGTGACTACAAAGGTGCGAAATTGGCTTTGCCCCATGGGGCTGGTAAACGGCTCTCCGGGCCAGTGGAAGAAGTGTGACTCCTCCTGGGGGGACCACTCCAGTGGACAGGACACTCCTCTGGACCTGTCAGCTCAGGTCTGCTTGGTGCAAAACAAAAAAGTCGGCTCCCTCCTTAACAGTCACACCTCTGAGGCCAACAAGTCATGAACTTGGAGTTGTTTTTCCAGCACCAGAGATGAATTTCCACTGATGTGCACACCCACTCACCAGCTCCACGCCTCGGCCTCGTAAGGAATGACACAGTCTTGAGAAGGCCGGCCAGGTGAGGGGTTCAGCCCAAGGCCGTGTGCAGAGAGACACTCGGTGACCCTTGACGGGAATGAGTCACAGCCCCGAGCTCCAACCGGAGTGAGCTGGCCGAGTCCCATCCCTAATCCTTCTGGAAAATGCAACTGCTGAACTTACATGCCACCGCCGTCGCCAGCCTCCTTCCTTCCTGTGCTGGTTCAACGTCAATGTCGCGAGCGAGCAGCCGGCACCACTACCTTCCCTCTGATGCTCCCCTTGGTGCCCCAGCGTTGCCCTCTGGCTCTCGGTGCCAGCAGACCCATCTGAAGTCTTCACTCAACATTTCCACCCATTCCTGGGCCTCTCGAGCTGGTCCCTGTCCCCGAACAAAGAACTCAGGGTCCTGGGCCCCTGGCAACGTGAATCAGGAGTCTTCCAGGTCCTGTTTCAGAATGGCTTCCCTCTTTCCTGTCTCCCTTGCAAGACCCATGAAAAATGAGGGAGAACCAGCTTAGGAAAACAGCCAGGGTGGGGAGTGAGGGAGCTGAACCCACCGCACCAAGGAAAACTGAGAACCCCAACGGGCTGGTACACAGAAGACAAAGCGCGGCCACGTTCACGGCAAGCACCGACTTGCCAAGCACCTCCTTGGTGTCAGTCCCTGATCACCCTGGACCACTGCGCCCCACGTTCCCGGAAGGCACGCCCGAACCAACAGGTGCAATTCGCAGAATCTCTCTCCAAGAACTGGCCTCAGAAGAGGGCACACACGCACCCCTGGAGGGGATGAAGCAAAGCCTGAGCGTTCCTCGTTGGGGTTAAATGCAAAGCGGATTCCTGCAGTGAGTGCGAGGTCAGACGCTGGAGAACCTGGAGCAACCTCTCCACCCCTAAAGTGTGACGAGTCTGTGAAAATCTAACCCAAGCAAAGACACATACGTGCCCCCAGCCTAACACCAACGGGACATCAGCACCTTTCTCGAGAAGACTGAGATTTCCATGCCAGGCTCTCCCGGTGGGAAAGCTGCCCTCAAATCTGTGCCCTGATCTAATGAACTCCCAGGGCAGGAGGTGATGGAGAAGCCTCACGGGGGCTTGCTGTAAGAGTTCAGTTTCTTCCCAGATGACTCACTCTCGGGTTCAGCTCTCCGAACCAGCCCGCAGGCTCCTTCGGCCTCTCCCGCCCCCGTTCCCTGCACTCGGGAGGCAGGTGCCGGGGACCCAGGTGGGAGAGCTGGCCCCTCCAGGCCACTGTGTGCAGAGCCGGGCCCTGTGCATGGCCACTGCAGCCTCCTCCTCGCCCGGCCTCCCGAGCAAAGCGCCGCTGCCAGCCTGCTTTCAATATCCGTTCGTCCCTCGCTGGCCTACCAGCCAGACGGTCCCCCCACCCGTTTCTCTTTGAAGAAAAGTGATTTAATTTCATGAGACTTTGGGGTAATCATGTTATGATCTTCAACATTAACCAGAACCAACTCCCTGCTATGGGAGGGTGGGGAAGGAAAGGGGAAGAAAAAAGTAAACAGTCCCACTCGGGATTGCCAGAAAGGAGAGGAAAAAGAAAATCACAGCAGCTGCTTCGCCGGTTCCTCTGATGGGGACGGGCTTCTGCCAGAAACGGGGCCTCTGTGTCAAGGTTTCTGGAAACAAGGAAGTTGGGCTTGGCGGGGCCTCCATTTCTACAGGTTAATCAGCTCAATTCTGGGAGGGGGGGAAGACTGGTTTTCACTCCTAACCTTCCTCTTATTCCTACCCCACCCCCCCTTCCATTCATTCCATGGTGCTCCTCACCGACCCCTCCCCTGAAACCACCTGACATCCTTCTCAGCCTGACTGCAGAGCTGCTCTGGAGCCCAGGTCAAGCAGCCACTTTAGGTTTCCCTGGAGGGCTTCACCTCCACACCCCTGCCTGCCTCTTAAAGCTTTTCGGACAACCAAAGGAGGCTTGATGAGACGTCAGGTTGCGGAGAAGGTAAGTCAGGAAGAGGGGGGCTTAGGAAAGACAAGGAATAACTCAGGGCCCAACCCCAGAACAGTGCATCTAAGGGTTAGCTGGAACTCGCAAGGAATTCTCATGAACAATGGTCCTTCTTGGCAGACAGTCCAAGGGTGTGGTGCTAGCTTGAAAAAACAGCAAAGAACCCAGGCTCCAGGGCCACTGGGAGGTGGCTGGTGAGAGGCTGGAGAGCTGGAAAGCTGGGGTGAGGGTGCAGACACCCAGGAAGTGACGGGTCACACGGAAAGGTGCTCCCCTTGGGGCCAAGAGACATAGACCTTGGCTGGGTGAAGGGCAGACAGCTCCGGGTCTGCCCTGGCTTCCTTCCCATCTTTCAGAGTTGCCTGTCTGCTCAGACCACACACACGCCCAGCCCCAAGGCCTCTCCAGGTTCTCTGATCCCTCCTCAGGGGTGCTGAAATGGCAACATCTTCTAGGGGCTGTGACACGGAGGGACCACATAAGGCAACCTCTCACACCCCACCACTCGGTTAAACCCCAGTACCCATTCAGATTTCAAGCCGGGACTCAGAGTGTCTCAGGAATTCTGGAGGGAAACAAGGCCCAGACGTGACTTTGGAGACATATGTTTGCAGTTTATGTCCCTTTCAAGGGTGTAGGGAAAACAACACAAGTGAAATCGGCCCCCGTGTGACTGCCACATCGCCCCCAAACCTCCATACCAGGCTGCTGGCTGAAGCGCACGCATGGGGGTCTCCCTCCGCCTTGGCAAGCAGGTGGGCACATCCTTAGACCGAGAGTCGGGGCTAAGCGAAGTCTTTTGGCCTCTGTGAGGTATGACAGCGCCGGACATAGAAACTATCATTCATTTTAATACATTTTTGTCTTTGCAGGCACCTCAAAGGGGCTTTGTTTGTCTTCCCACCTCACAGAAAAATTTTAATTTAAGATAAAGGTCAAACAGAGTAGAACAGAGGGATTACGAAGTCTAATTAGTGAGAATGTGAAGATATCACTATATTAGAAAAGTGATCAAAATGGGCTTAGAGCAAACCTTGGACCATGTCCGGAGCTTAATGTGGTGGTTCCAGAGACTGCCCTTCACATGCTTGAGAAATACTAAAGAAAAATCACTCCGTCCGAGGGTATCTGTGTTCAGTCAATCCATGTTACATCAAAATGAGATCTGTGTCCCCCGAGAGCAGACTCCTTCCGGCAGCTGACGGAGGTGGAAAAGAGCTGGGGCCATGAGCCCTACAGCCATAGTGGTTTGTGGCAATTCTCTCCATACGGAAAGTTCCAAGAGGCTGGAGGAGCTGAGGTCTGTGGGGTGCGGGGTAAGCAGAGGACCACAGGAGAGCGCTCAGGGGAAGCCATGTGGCTGTCACATACAGCAGGGACATTTTGAAACAGAGCATCCCAGAAGTCTGGCGAAGCCCCGACGGTGGGTCTAGCCTCCACCAAGCGATGCACAAAGCACCCTTCTCTGAAAAGTGAGCTGCAAATCCGTGGCAGCTCAGATCAGCGGTAAACACGCTGGACGAGGAGGCGAGAGATTCAGGTTCTAATGCCAACTTTTCATCACAAGGCACTTTTCCAAAGTTGCAGGGGGTCGGGCTAAAGGGGCCGGGATTGCTGCGTGTCAATCCCCCTGTCTCTGTGACCTCTCTAAAGAGTGAAGTGAGTTAAGACAAAACCTCCTTTCTGGAAGGGGGGAAACAACCACAGACGAAATTTTCTGAGTCGTCCTAACCAAGGGCTCAAGTAAAACCCACCCAGAAGTCTCATCGCCAACATTTACTGAACGCTCGCTGTGAACCAGATACTGTCCCAAGCAGTAACTCACTTAACTCACAGCAACCATCTGAGGGGGGCATTACTATGGCCTCCAATAGACAGAAGGAGAACCTGAGCCACAGCAAAGCTGAGACACTGGCCCAACATCACAGAGCTAGTACGTGACAGAAGTAAGGTTCGAGCCTAGACATTCTGGCACAGAAGTCCTACCTCTAAGCCCAAGAGACCACACAGCCTACTAAGAAGATGCAAGTATAACATTCCCCATGTGCTTTGGCCGTAACAGCTCTCGACCACGTGTGTGGAAACATAGCTGGACTAGCTCACTCTTTTCTCCCGAAAGGCTGCCGGCTTCTATCTGGGTTACCCACCAATCCCCTCCCAGGAGGATGGTCCATTTTGCCAGTGGCATGACACAGGGTCTTGGTGCACTCAGCCAGGGAGGCAATGGTGGAACATATTAGGGCCATAAATAGGGGAGCAAACTTCAAACATTTTCTTAACGTTGCGGGGGGGTCAACCTCACCAGTCTTTCTTCCTCAGGAGTAACTGGGAGCCCCGTGCAATACTTCTGCTTGGATTCTTAGACATTCTTTTTTTTTTTCTATGTTAAGTAATTTATTTAAGACCATCTGTAAAGAAAACCAAAATATTCAACCTCTAGTACCTATCTTAGGCTTACTCTTTTCCTGCAGTTACTGGCATTTTTACAAATTGGTTCCAGCTTAAGAGCTAATACCTGAACTATTTTGGCTTTCCAAGAGTTCATGCATTTATTTTTTCTGTTAATACGTTTATTAATATTCCACAAAAGAAAAAAGAATCAATGTTCATCTGTTATGAGCAACATATGAAGTCTCATTACTAAGTAAGTGATTTTTGTCACTATCCTTAACATTTTGGGGGGGACTGAATTCATGCTAGTAATTAAGAGTAGTATTTTACTTTCATAATTTTTTTATTTCATACTTTAAAAAAATTATTTTATTCATTTTTTATTGAAGTCTAGTTAATTTACAATGTTGTGTTAGTTTCAAGCGTGCAGCAAAGTGATTCAGTTATATATATGTGTGTATATATATACACATATACGTATATATGTGTATACATACATACTCGTTTTCAGATTCTTTTCCATTATAGACATTCTTACTTCAAGATGCCTTTTGGGGAATCCCCTGGCGATCCAGTGGTTAAGACTCTGCACTTCCACTGCAGAGGGTGTGGGTTCGATCCCTGGTTGGGGAAGTTCCACGTGCTGCACAGTGTAGCCAAAAAAAAAAAGATGCCTTTTGGCCCTTCTGTCCCCAAATCCCTGTTGGTGACAAGAAGCTAGGTTCCTGAGATGCAGACAAGGCAAGACCTCCAACAAGGAGAACGTGAGAAGTTTCAGGAAGGATGCCACGCAGAAGATTCAAACTCTTCTCAAAAAGGAAATGACCTCCTTGGCTCCAGTATTTTGTTTGTAACAAAGTGAAAGTGATTAATCCATACTCAAACCAAAACAGTTTATATGCAGAGTCTGCTGAGGGCTTTTGAATTACGAAATATGAAAGAAAAAGAATGTTCATTCTTCTGCTTTGGAATAACAAGTCAGTAAAGTGGAAATTCAACTGATCTTTCAAGAAGACCAGAAAGAAATCTCCCAAAAACTTAATTTCCACTCTTTTTTTTGTCCATATTATTATCCCATTTTATTTTTTTAAAGTGATTTTTATTGGAGTAGTTGCTTTACAATGTTGTGTTAGTTTCTTGCTGTACAGAAAAGTGAATCAGTCATACGTATACATATATCCACTCTTTTCTAGATTTCTCCACTCACTTTTTTAAAAATTCCCATAACTATAACCTAGTTGAATACCCCTTTCAAACGTTTTAATAGGAAGTTTCCTGGGAGAGGAAGTGAGGTTTTGGCCTCTAAGAGGTTCAAATTTAACAGTTGAAAAAAGTGTCAGCAGCCTAAAATTCCTAAAGGATTGTGAAATCCATCAACGTGGAGCTCTTGGTATGGGGTCTTCCCAAGCAGTGGAAGAAGCCAGGCTGGGAAGCCAGAGGCTGTTTGTTTGTTTATTTGTTTTATTGGCGTATAGTTGATTTTCAATGTTGTGTTAATTTCTGCTGTACAGCAAAGTGATTCAGATATATATATATATATATATATATATATATATATATATATATATATATATATATATATATATATATATATCTCCATTCTTTTTCATGGTTTATCACAGGGTATCGACTATAGTTCCCTGTGCTATACAGCAGGACCTTGTTGTCAGAGGCTGTTTCTGAAGATAGGAAAAGTCAGCGTCCTACTCTGAAAGGCAGACTCGCTTACGCCTCTAGTCACAGAGAGGTGGGTACTTGTCCACATGTGGGGCATCAGCCAGAGAGAGAACCAGGCATCTGTCTGTATTGCAGCCATGTGATCTGGAAACCAGCCACTTCCCCTTCCTGCATCTCAGATCACCCTCTGAAAACTTGAGGTTGACACACTGTTCTTTCCCAAGGCTCTAGAGTAAGAAAAGGCCTAGGGCTTCCCTGGTGGCGCAGTGGTTGCGAGTCCGCCTGCCGATGCAGGGGACACGGATTCGTGCCCCAGTCCGGGAGGATCCCACGTGCCACAGAGCGGCTGGGCCCGTAAGCCATGGCCGCTGAGCCTGCGCGTCCGGAGTCTGTGCTCCACAATGGGAGAGGCCACAACAGTGAGAGGCCCGCGTACCACAAAAAAAAAAAAGAAAGAAAAGGCCTATTAAAAAAGGCCTTAACTAGGGAATAAATCTGACTCTATTCACACCAAAGAGGTATTAACATAAGCTCATCAATCCCTTTTTACCTTGGCCTTTATCCAACCAATATGCCTTTATTACGTGCCTCCAGTGAAACACTAAGACTTTGCGCTGGGAAGAGGACCTTCAAGATGGTAGAGGAGTAAGATGTGGAGATCACCTTCCTCCCCACAAATACATCAGAAATACATCTACATGTGGAACAACTCCTACAGAACACCTACTGAACGCTGGCAGAAGACCTCAGACTTCCCAAAAGACACCAGAGGGTGACCTACCCGCAGAGGCGGGGCCAAATCCAAAGCTGAACCCCAGAAGCTCTGTGAACAAAGAAGAGAAAGGGAAATCTCTCCCAGCAGCCTCAGGAGCAGCAGGTTAAATCTCCACAGTCAACTTGAGCTGTGTAGCTGACAGGGTCTTGGTGCTCTGGCCAGGTGTCAGGCCTGAGCCTCTGAGGTGGGAGAGCCGAGTTCAGGACACTGGACCACCAGAGACCTCCCAGCCCCACGTAATATCAATAGGCGAGAGCTCTCCCAGAGATCTCGTCTCAAGGCTAAGACCCAACTCCACTCAATGACCAGCAAGCTCCGGTGCTGGACACCCCATGCCAAACACCTAGCAAGAAGGAACACAAGCCCACCCATCAGCAGAGAGGCGGCATAAAATCATAATAAGTTCACAGACACCCCAAAACACACCACTGGATGTGGTCCTGCCCACCAGAAAGACAAGATCCAGCCTCATCCACCAGAACACAGGCACCAGTCCCCTCCACCAGGAAGCCTACACAACCCACTGAACCAACCTTAGCCACTGGGGGCAGACACCAAAAACAACAGGAACTACGAACCTGCAGCCTGCAAAAAGGAGACCCCAAACACAGTAAGTTAAGCAAAGTGAGAAGACAGAGAAATACACAGCAGATGAAGGAGCAAAGTAAAAACCCACCAGACCAAACAAATGAAGAGGAAATAGGCAGTCTACCTGAAAAAGAATTCAGAGTAACAATAGTAAAGATGATCAAAAATCTTAGAAACAAAATGGAGAAAATACAAGAAACATTTAACTAGGACCTAGAAGAACTATAGAGCAAACAAACAATGATGAACAACACAATAAATGAAATTAAAAATTCTCTAGAAGGAATCAATAGCAGAATAACTGAGGGAGAAGAACGGATAAGTGACCAGGAAGATAAATAGTGGAAATAACTACTGCAGAGCAGAATAAAGAAAAAAGAATGAAAAGAATTGAGAACAGCCTCAAAGACCTTTGGGACAACATTAAATGCACCAACATTCAAATTATAGGGGTCCCAGAAGAAGAAGAGAAAAAGAAAGGGACTGAGAAAATATTTGAAGAGATTATAGTTGAAAATGTCCCTAATATGGGAAAGGAAATAGTCAATCAAGTCCAGGAAACGCAGAGCGTCCCATACAGGATAAATCCAAGGAGAAACATGCCAAGACACATATTAATCAAACTATCAAAAATTAAATACAAAGAAAAAATATTAAAAGCAGCAAGGGAAAAACAACAAATAACACACAAGGGAATCCCCATAAGATTAACAGCTGATCTTTCAGCAGAAACTCTGCAAGCCAGAGGGGAGTGGCAGGACATATTTAAAGCAATGAGAGGGAAAAACCTACAACCAAGATTACTCTACGCAGCAAGGATCTCATTCACATTCAATGGAGAAATTAAAACCTTTACAGACAAGCAAAAGCTAGAGAATTCAGCAGCACCAAACCAGCTCTACAACAAATGCTAAAGGCACTTCTCTAGGCAGGAAACACAAGAGAAGGAAAAGATCTACAATAACAAACCCAAAACAATTAAGAAAATGGTAATAGGAACATACATATCGATAATTATCTTACAGGTAAAAGGATTAAATGCTCCAACCAAATGACATAGACTGGCTGAATGGATACAAAAATAAGACCCGTATATATGCTGTCTACAAGAGACCCACTTCAGACCTAGGGACACATACAGACTGAAAGTGAGGGGATGGAAAAAGATATTCCATGCAAATGGAAATCAAAAGAAAGCTGGAGTAGCAATTCTCATATCAGACAAAATAGACTTTAAAATAAAGACTATTATTACAAGAGACAAAGAAGGACACTATATAATGATCAAGGGATCAATCCAAGAAGAAGATACAACAATTCTAAATATTTATGCACCCAACATGGGAGCACCTCAACACATAAGGCAAATGCTAACAGCCATAAAAGGGGAAATGGACGGTAACACAATAATAGTAGGGGACTTTAACACCCCACTTTCCCTAATGGACAGATCATCCAAAATGAAAATAAATAAGGAAACACAAGCTTTAAATGACACATTAAACAAGATGGACTTAATTGATATTTATAGGACATTCCATCCAAAAACAACAGAATACACATTCTTCTCAAGTGCTCATGGAACATTCTCCAGGATAGACCATATCTTGGGTCAGAAATCAAGCCTTGGTAAATTTAAGAAAATTGAAATTGTATCAAGTATCTTTTCCGACCACAGTGCTATGAGACTAGATATCAATTACAGGAAAAAAACTGTAAAAAATACAAACACCTGGAGGCTAAACAATACACTACTAAATAACCAAGAGATCACTGAAGAAATCAAAGAGGAAATTAAAAAATACCTAGAAACAAATGACAATGAAAACACGAGGGGCTTCCCTGGTGGCTCAGTGGTTAAGAATCTGCCTGCCAATGCAAGGGACACAGGTTCGAGCCCTGGTCCAGGAAGATCCCACATGCTGCGGAGCAATGAAGCATGTGTGCCACAACTACTGAGCCTGTGCTCTAGAGCCAGGAGCCACAACTAATGAGCCTGCGTGCCACAACTACTGAAGCCCATGCTTCTAGAGCCTGTGCTCCGCAACAAGAGAGGTCACCGCAATGAGAAGCCTGTGCACCACAACGAAGAGTAGCCCCCGCTCACCGCAACTAGAGAAACAACGCACACAGCAACGAACACCCGACACAGCCAAAAATAAATAAATAAAATAAATTTATTAAAAAAAAAAGAAAACATGACGACCCAAAACCTGTGGGATGCAGCAAAAGCTGTTCTAAGAGGGAACTTTATAGCAATACAACCCTGCCTCAAGAAACAAGAAAAATCTCAAATAAACAACCTAACTGTTGGGCTTCCCTGGTGGCGCAGTGGTTGAGAGTCCGCCTGCCAATGCAGGGGACATGGGTTCGTGCCCCAGTCCAGGAAGATCCCACATGCCACGGAGCGGCTGGGCCCATGTGATACACCATATTAACAAACTGAAGGAGAAAAACCATATGATAATCTCAACAGATGCAGAAAAAGCTTTCAAAAAATTCAACACCCATTTATGGTAAAAACCCTCCAGAAAGTAGGCATAGAGGGCACTTACCTCAACAAAATAAAGGTCATATATGAAAAACCCACAGCCAACATCATTCTCAATGGTGAAGCAATGAAACCATTTCCACTAAGATCAGGAACAAGACAAGGCTGCCCACTCTCACCACTATTATTCAACACAGTTTTGGAAGTTTTAGCCAAAGCAATCAGAGAAGCAAAAGAAATAAAAGGAATTAAAATCAGAAAAGAAGAAAAACTGTCACTGTTTGCAGATGACATGATAATATACACAGAGAATCCTAAAGATGCTACCAGAAAACTATTAGAGCTAATCAATGAATTTGGTAAAGTAGCAGGATACAAAATTAATGCACAGAAATCTCTTGCATTCCTATACACTAATGATGAAAAATCTGAAAGAGAAATTAAGGAAACACTCCCACTAACCAGTGCAACAAAAAGAATAAAATACCTAGGAATAAACCTACCTAAGGAGACAAAAGACCTGTATGCAGAAAACTATAAGACACTGATGAAAGAAATTAAAGATTATACAAGCAGATGGAGGGATATACCATGTTCTTGGATTGGAAGAATCAACATTGTGAAAATGACTATACTACCCAAAGCCATCCACAGATTCAATGCAATCCCTATCGAACTACCAATGGCATTTTTCACAGAACCAGAACAAAAAAATTCACAATTTGTATGGAAACACAAAAGACCCCGAATAGCCAAAGCAATCTTGAGAAAGAAAAACGGAGCTGGAGGGATCAGGCTCCCCGACTTCAAACTATACTACAAAGCTACAGTAATCAAGACAGTATGGTACTGGCACAAAAACAAAAATATAGATCAATGGAATAGGATAGAAAGCCCAGAGATAAACCCATGCACATATGGTCACCTTATATTTGATAAAGGAGGCAAGAATATATAGTGGAGAAAAGACAGCCTCTTCAGTAACTGGTGCTGGGAAAACTGGACAACTACATGTAAAAGAATGAAATTAGAACACTCCTTAACACCATACACAAAGATAAACTCAAAACGGATTAAAGACCTAAATGTAAGACCAGACACTATAAAACTCTTAGAGGAAAACAAAGGCAGAACACTCTATGACATAATCACAGCAAGACCCTTTTTGACCCACCTCCTAGAGAAATGGAAATAAAAACAAAAATAAACAAATGGGACCTAATGAAACTTAAAAGCTTTTGCACAGCAAAGGAAACCATCAACAAGATGAAAAGACAACCCTCAGAATGGGAGAAAATATTTGCAAATGAAGCAACTGACAAAGGATTAATCTCCAAAATATACAAGCAGCTCATGCAGCTCAACATTCAAAAAACAAACAATGCAATCCAAAAATGGTCAGAAGACCTAAACAGACATTACTCCAAAGAAGATATACAGATTGCCAACAAACACACGAAAGGATGCTCAACATCACTAATCATTAGAGAAATGCAAATCAAAACAACAAAAAGGTGTCACCTCACACCGGTCAGAATGGCCATCATCAAAAAATCTACAAACAATAAATGCTGGAGAGGGTGTGGAGAAAAGGGAACCCTCTTGCACTACTGGTGGGAATGTAAGTTGATACAGCCACTGTGGAGAACAGTATGGAGGTTCCTTAAAAAACTAAAAACAGAACTACCATATGACCCAGCAATCCCACTCCTGGGCATATACCCTGAGAAACCATAATTCAAAAAGAGTCATGTACCACAATGTTCATTGCAGCTCTATTTACAGTAGCCAGGACATGGAAGCAACCTAAGTGTCTGTCGACAGATGAATGGATAAAGAAGATGTGGCACATATATGCAATGGAATGTTACTCCGCCATGAAAAGAAACGAAATTGAGTTATTTGTAGTGAGGTGGATGGACCTAGAGTCTGTCATACAGACTGAAGTAAGTCAGGAAGAGAAAATCAAATACCGTATGCTTACACATATATATAAAATCTAAAAAAAAAAAAAAAAAAGCTTCTGAAGAACCATGGGGCAGGACAGGAATAAAGACACAGATGTAGAGAATGGACTTGAGGACACGGGGAGGGGGAAGGGGAAGCTGGAACGAAGTGAGAGAGTGGCATGGACATATATACACTACCACATGTAAAACAGACAGTGGGAAGCAGCTGCATCACACGGGAGATCAGCTCAGTGCTTTGTGACCACCTAGAGGGGTGGGATAGGGAGTGTGGGAGGGAGACACAAGAGGGAGGGGATATGGGGATATATGTATACATATAGCTGATTTACTTTGTTTTACAGCAGAAAGTAAGACAACATTGTAAAGCAATTATACTCCAATAAAAATGTTAAAAAAAAAAAAAAGATTTTGTGCTGGAAGACATAATCTGAGCTCCACGGAGGCAAGAAAGTGAGTGCGTTTGCACCGGAGCATCTAGCACCTGGGCAGGAGCATCCTGGCTGAGGGGCCATGGACATCACGTTCTTCCCCCTCCCGCATCTCTCCCGTTGAGGGGCTATAGCCAGGCAGAGCCGCCTGGAAGAACTCCAGACCCAGGACCAAGGGGGCCTGTGCAGCGCAAGCCCAGTGGGACACAGGAGGTAGTTAATGAAGTTAGAAAGATGGGCATTTGGGAAAGACTGGAAAGGGCTTCCAATTCCACACAAAAGACTTTGGACGTGATTCTGTAAAAGACTGGGATGGAGAATCAGAATCTCAGAAGAAGGCAACTCAGGTGGCAGTGTGCCAGTGCACAGCGGGTGTGTGAATGAATGCACGCAGCATGTGATTCACTCGAACGTGCCTTACTCCGCTAACAAACGTCTTTATTATAATGAAAACCCTAAGAGTCACTGCCATGTCCATCTGCAGCCCTGCCAATATTCCATTCTCCAGACTATTGCCTTACACGATGCATGGGTTCGATTCAACCATTCTGAATATCTGCTATTGCATTTCCTCTGTTTGAGCCACACGGAACGCAACCAACATCAGTGCAAGCTTGTGAGGTCTTTAATACAACGAGCGATTTTCTTAATCAGACAATAAAATATCTCACGGCACTTTACCCGTTTTTAAGGGCTCATGCATACCTCCACATTAAGGTGTCTGTTGTACTGCACTCCTCTACAGGTATATATATATTCTCCCCCTTTCTCCAGACACAGACGAATGTACATAATCTCAGGCTAAAGGTAGATAACTGAGCAGAGAAGCTGGGATTAGCAAAATGATAAATGAGAAGTTTGTGCATTTATGGTCAACTTTGTATATTGTCATGATTTGTTTAAATCAGGCTCTCACACCTTGGTTGGAACTTGGCAGTAAATGATAAAGTGTTTAAATGCCCACATACTTCCCTAGCACTTGGGCACAATCCACAGGTTGGCAGGCGCCCAGCGCAGCGTCCTGCTCGTGGCCATTCACACCTTCCCTTCCTTCGGTGAGCGCAGATTTTTACTGAGCTCACACGCTGCACCCAGGTCTGGTCCCAGGACGAGGACAGAGAGACCTCAAAGTAGACTCAGCGGCTGCCCTGACAGCACTTTCAGTCTAGTGTCAGGAGACAGGCATCAAATGAACAAATATGAAGATGAGATAATTTCAGATGGTGAAAACGAGACACCCTGACAATCTGGGTGCGTGGGGGTCAGGGAAGGCCTCTCTTAGTAAGGCATCTGAGCTGAAATCCAAGGAATAAGAAAAAACAGCCAAAGGGAGAGAGAAAACGGCAGGTTGGAGCTCAGCGAGTCTAAAGACGGGAGGCCAGCCTGGCTGCAGTGAGGGGAAGGCACAAGCAGACGGAGGCTGGCATCACACCAGCAGGGAAGGGGTCTGAATGGCAGTGCCACGGCGGCCACTCAGGGGTTAAAGCAGAGGGTTCACATTTTCCCTGCTGCAATTGTAGAAATGGATCAAACCAGGGCAGGAGAGGAAGCAGGAGAACAAGGAAGAGGCTTTGGGCGTAGCCTGAGAGACGACATGAAATAGACGGCTTAGAAATATTTTGGAAAGTACTGATCAGACTCAGCGCTGACTTGATTGGAGGGTGTGGGGTGAGAGAGAAAGAGGAATTGAGATTTTTCTTTTTTTTTTTTTTGCTGTACCTTGTGGCTTATGGGACCTTAGTTCCCCAACCAGGGACTGAACCCGGGCCCTCGGCACTGAGAGCACGAAGTCCTAACCACTGGACTAGCAGGGAATTCCCAGGAATTGAGAACTGAGGATAACTCTCCTATGTAGTCTGAGCAACCTGAGGTCCCTATTAGATAGCCAAGTGGAGGTGAGAAAAAGGGGTTGGTGGGGTTTGAAGCTTGGAAGAGAAGCCAGGCCAGAGAGGTAACACAGAGGCTTTACACGGCTTGCTGTAAAGCCAAGAGAAAGGAGGAGGTCACCTATAGAGAGAAGGCGTGGCACACAGAGAGGAGAGAACTCTGGGGTGAACTCCTAGACGTGGAGGACAGTTAGAGGAGGAGTAGCCAGGAGAGACGGCTAGGCAGGAAACGGATGGATGTATGCATGGATTTATATGCAAACAGCCCTAACCCATTACTATAATCAGCAAGGTAAACAGGATTATTTACTCAGTACACTCATTTTCCTCCCCAATGACTTGGTTTCTACATCCCTACAAGACAACATAACCCCTCTTTCCTACTCAACCAAGGGCAGCAACAAACCACAACTACCCACTAGATCCTGAACAAGAAACAGCCCAATGAGGGGTCTCGTAACTTACGATGCTCTGTATTACATCCCACTCATGACTGAAAAAAATACTTAAATCATACTGGAAACCCCTGGGCAAAGTGACCAGATGGATTTCTCTCGTTCCCATGAGCACTGGGCTATGACAATGGCTCCTTCAGTCTTGCTAAAAGAGATTCTTGGGACTTCCCTGGCGGTCCAGTGGCTAAGACTCCACACTCCCAATGCCGGCGGCCCGGGTTCGATCGCTGGTCAGGGAACTAGATCCCACACGCCGCAACTAAGACCCAGCGCGGCCAAATAAATAAATAAATATTAAAAAAAAAAACAGAGAGTCTTTACTCCGCTAAACACACAGGCTAACTTCCTTCACAGCAGAGCAGTGGAACCTTTAGATTGTGGACTAAATCCCGCCTTTGAGCTTGGACCATACAGAAACACCATTTTGTACTTTTTGTGGCAAAATATCAAAAAGCTTTAAAAGGCATTAATGACATCTATAAAAGGCATTAATGACATCTATAAAAGGCATTAATGACATCTATAAAAGGCTGCAGGATGCATGAAAATTAGAGTCTTTCCTTTAAAAAAAAAAAAAAAAGGCCCTGATAGCCTCATCTCTGGAACAGAATTTCTCAGTGGAAATAGAAAAGTAGTTCAAAAAGATGCGCTTTCGGATTTTAGATAGAACGTGGAACAAATTCTGAAAATGTTCGTCACAACCCTGTATCTTTTTTCTAACAGAAAGGCAATGCTGGCAAATCTATCAGATTTCTACTATGAGCTGACACTGTCACACCTACAGATACACTGGGTGTCAGATATCCTCATCACGTGATACCTGAAATGTAGTGCCTGCACGTAATTTTATGTGCTATTTTCCTGAGCTTTCTCATGAAAAGCAGGGTGACTTCCTGGGTAGCAGCAATTTACCTTTCATACTACTGTAAGAAATCAAGGTGCCTGATGGCCCTGAATAAGGCTGTCAGAATATTTCAGGGCTGCGAATTAGCATTTCAAAACCTTTTGAAACCAAGGGTAGGACGGCTTTTTCCCTTAGCTACAGACTCGGCTGGCTGCAAAGAAGCAAGCGTTAGATGCACACCTGGAGAAGCTGTATTTCTGTAGGAGGATATTGGATGGGGGGTGGGGGTCTTAAAAATGTGTCCAGAGTTGGAGAAACATTCTGACCCAATAATCACTGACATTTCCGGAAAGGATTTGAGTTCAAATGTCTCAGCACTTTAAGCACAGAAACAACATTTTTCTAGACTGCTTCTTCAGCCCTGGAAGGGACATAAAAATCTCTTGTGAGGCTAGAGCCCCTAATGTGGAGTTGGGGAAACTTCATACCAAGAAAGGCTGTGGTCGTCAAAATATAACAATGGCCTCGGAGATTTTTTTCATTAGCAGGTTGAGCATCTGGGGGCTAAAGATCTACTGAGACTTGAGATTGATTGAGCAGTGAAACCACCTGATTTAACAAGTTACTGCTCTCACAGCCATACCCAGTGGTCACCAGTGGTTCCCAAGTTTATCCCCTACTAACAATGGGTCCTGGTTCCACACTGCCTGTCATTGGTTCTCTAAGTGCGGTACCCAGACCAGCATCAACTGGGAGCTTGTTAGAAATGCAAATTCTCAGGCCCCACCCCAGACCTACAGAATCCCGGGGAGGGCTCCAGCCATCTGTGAGTCCGATGCCTGCTGACACGTGGCAACCACTTGCCCAGGTAAATCCCACATTCCTTAACCTGGCCTCCATCTTGCGCCATCTTGCCTGTGCCACCTCTCTGCTCTCAGCCCTACTGCTCTCCCACTCCCAGCCTAGGTGCTATAGCTGGACTCTCTCACTGACTGGATGTTTCCTGAAACTGCCGGCTCCACCTTTTCCCTTGGGGCCATCCCCATTCACTGCACTCACCTGCCTAGAATCCGCCACCTTCCACAGCCCATTCTCCCACTGCCGCTCAAGTCTTCCATGTTCGAGGAAAGGGAACTCAGTCACCCAGACTGAGCCCTTCCCAGGGCTTCTCCCGGGCCTTCTCCACTTCCCTGAGAAGCGTGAGGCTCTCCTGGTTGGCCCGGGGCGGGGGGGGGGGGGGGGGGGGTCTTTCCTCAATGCAAAGCAACCTAAGGTGACTCAGTTAAGGTAAATGCAGCAGAGTAATTAGTTGCAAATGAATTTTCTCCATTTTATGCTTTGAATATGACTTTCTCTGAAACCTTTGTTGCCTGCTCCTCACTTCCCCACTTGAAGGCTGGCTAGCTGACGACAAAACACATGAGCAACCCGGGGTTCTGCAAAGAGCACTGTGATGGGACTTCCCTGGTGGTCCAGTGGGTAAGACTCCATGTTCCCAATGCAGGGGGCCTGGGTTCGATCCCTGGTCGGGGAACTAGATCCCGCATGCATGCCACAACTAAGGAGCCTGCATGCCACAACTAAGAAGCCTGCGTGCCGGTGCAGCCTAAAAAAATAAATATTAAAAACAAAACAAAACTGAGAAGTATCCAAGAGTAGACAAGTTTAAAAAAAAAAAAAAGCACTGTGACACACTATGTTGTCGGTGGCACATGTCCCAAAGCCCATTGCTGGTACCATTCACTTGGCAGTTAACAAACTGTGGACAGAGAATGTTACCTGCCATATCAGTAAACAAAGGATGTTGCGGCCATCAAGTCATCAGGCACTGCAGCCACCCGCCCCACTGGTGGCGCAGTGGTTAAGAATCCGCCTGCCAATGCAGGGGACGTGGGTTCGGGCCCTGGTCCGGGAAGATCCCACATGCTGCGGAGCAACTAAGCCCGTGTGCCACAACTACTGAGCCCGCGTGCCGCAACTACTGAAGCCCGCGCGCCTAGAGCCTGTGCTCTGCAACAAGAGAAGCCACCACAAGGAGAAGCCCGCGCACCACAGCAAAGAGTAGCCCCCGCTCGCCGCAACTAGAGAAAGCCAGCGCACAGCAACAAAGACCCAACTCAGCCAAACATTAATTAATTAATTAATTTTTAAAAAAAACAGAATACTGGCCCTAGATGGTTAAGGTGAATATCAAACGAATGACTTCAATGAGCCCAGACTCTTGCATCTTCCCGTGCATAGAAAAGTGCTAAATTCATTAAGTTCAGGTGTCTGTTTTTTCTTTAATTAGCAGTTATCTTTTGACGTTCAGACTACCAGTTTGTTTGGGGTTTCTTTTGCAAAAACTCCTATATATTCCTGAGTCCTCCTTTACCTCTTTGGACCAGTCACTCAGAACTATCTGAGAGGATGTCTCCTGGGCTTAAATCCTTAGACAGTCCACCGAAAAAAACCCATAATTCTCAACTTTTAGGTTGTGCATTTTTTTTCAACTGACATCTTCCGCATTAAAATATAGTTTTTCCTTATCTATCCTACCCTAATCCGAATGGCTAGTATTTTATATAAATACACACTGACACACGTGCACTCTGAGTGCAGTGTGTCCCGTTTCCTCTGACCAATGTCATTCTGCCACCCTGCCACTCACTCCCCTCCCTGGGCCTCAGTGCTCACAGACACACTCACGGAGTGGCACACAGCCCTGGAGGTTTGGACTTACCCTCTGGGGTCCTCCCATCTGCATGAATCTTTTTTTAATTGAGGTGTAATTCATATAATATATAATGAACCACTTAAAGTATACGATTCAGTGGCATTTGGAACGTTCGCAATATTGCACAACCATCACCTCTGTCTAGGTCCAAACATTTTCAACACGCCCAAAGGAGACCCCATACCCATTAAGCAGTCACTTCCCATTTCACCCTCCCTCCCTCCAGCCCCTGGCAACCACTAATCTGCCTTCTGTCTCTATGGATATTTCTCATAAATGTAATCATATAATATGTGACCTTTTGTATCTGGTTTCTTTCACTTGGCAGAATGTTTGTGGTTCAATCCACATTACAGCGTGTGTCAAGACTTCATTCTTTTTTGTGGTTGAATAACTTTCCATTGTGTGTGTGTGTGTGTGTGTGTGTGTGTATATATATATATATATACCACATTGTGTTTATCCATTTATCCACTAATGGACATTTGGGTTGTTTCCTCCTTTTTGGCTATTGTGAATAATGTTATAAACTTCAGTGTATAAGATTCTGTTTGATTCCCTGCTTTCAATTCTTTGGGGTACAGACCTAGGAATGGAATTGCTGGGTTGCATGGTAATTCTGTTTATCGTTTGAGATATCTGCATGAGTTCCTCAATCTGGAACTGCTCCGTTTCCCCCAGGGTTATTTGTGGACAGGAACAATGCCTCAGACACCATATTCTACCCAGTGGGGCCTGGGCCTGCCACATAGTAGGTAGGCATTACCACACAGTAGCTAGGCATTACAATGAATGGTGATACAGAGGCCTTACTATGTGCCAAGTGCTTTGATAACTGCTTTATGTGTATTACCAAATTTAATGCTCATAATAGCCCTGCCAGGTAGGTACTATCATTATCCCCATTTTTCAGATGGGTAAACTGAGACGCAGAGAAATTAAGAAACCTGCTCAAAGCCACACATCCAGGAAGTGACACGGCCAGGATTAGAACTCAGGGAGTCAAACTCCAAAGTGTGGGCTCTTAAGCCACTACACCATCAACCTGTCTCACATCCACCTGCCCTCAACTCCTAAAAGACAAACACTTTGGGATTCGGTTGGGGTTCCTGATACCTGGGGCTCAAAAAAAAAATCAGGTCAAACACAGTAAAATGGAAAACCAGTAAGTTGGTTTTCACAACGGAAAACATCTAGCCTCCTTAGCATCTCTTGCCATTCGTTTCTTTTTATTTAATAAATTTATTTATTTTATTTTTGGCTACATTGGGTCTTCGTTGCTGCACGTGGGCTTTCTCTACTTGTGGCAAGCGAGGGCTACTCTTATTGTGTGCACGGGCTTCTCATTGCAGTGGCTTCTCTTGTTGCGGAGCACAGGCTCTAGAGCTCTGGCTCAGTAGTTGTGGTGCGAGGGCTTAGTTGCTCCACTGTATGTGGGACCTTCCCGGACCAGGGCTCGAGCTGGTGTCCCCTGAATTGGCAGGCAGATTCTTAACCACTGTGCCACCAGGGAAGTCCCTCTTGCCATTCTTTATTCTTTTTATTTAAGCTTCGTTTTTTTTTTTTTTTGAGTGCCTACCATGGGTCAAGTATCCTATATGGGCTCTAATCCTCACAAAAATCCTGTAAGTCAGGTATAAATATACCCATTTTATGGATTGGAAAAGTGAGGCTTTTAACATACAACGCTAACTCTTAAGACTTGGCCATCCAGGGCTTCCCTGGTGGCGCAGTGGTTAAGAATCCACCTGCCAATGCAGGAGACACGAGTTCGAGCCCCAGTCTGGGAAGATCCCACATGCTGCTGAGCAACTAAGCCCATGTGCCACAACTACTGAGCCTGCACTCTAGAGCCTGTGAGCCACAACTACTGAGCCCGTGTGCCGCTACTGAAGCCCGTGTGCCCTAGAGCCTGTGCTCTGCAACAAGAGAAGCCACCGCAATGAGAGGCCTATGCACTGCAACAAAGAGTAGCCCCCGCTCTCAACTAGAGAACGCGCAGCAACGAAGACCCGACGCAGCCATACGTACATACATACACACATAAAAGACGGCCATCCAGGACCTTTTAGGGTCCAACACGCTTCCGTACACTGCATTCAACATAAAGCAATAAACAACATCTGTGCAGATGACCTGAGTCATTAGGAAAAGCTAGATTATGTTTGGGGGGGCTCTGTCCAAGAAGGCAGATGAGTATAAGACGCATTTCAGAAAGACTGTTATTCAAAATGATTAAGATGAAATTAAAAGTGTTGCACTTAAAGGGGCTGTGTGTAATTTTCCAGAAAATTTTCCTACATGGGTGCTCTCAAACCTCATCATGGCAAGTTGGTCGTGAGCCTGCCTGTCCACCTGATGGCTTCGTGGAGATGTTTTGTAAACTGCAATCAGCAGGTGAACTGTAAAAACAAGGAAGGAACAGCAGGCCAAGTCTTCTGGAATGGAAAATACCCAAGAAATCAATGAAGGCGGGGAGATGAAGGGAGATGTGTTAAGCAGAGTGACAACGGGTCACCCAGAAAGAGGCGGACAGGTCACACTACTGTCCCTGGGAAGCAGATCCTACCCCGACAAGAAAAGCAAAGAGCAAGCAAGCCAGTGATGTCCCTGGGAAATCACTAGGAAACAGACTCGAGGGTCGCCAGGGATCTGTGCGCAACCAAACCAGTCACACGTCAAATCGAGGATCGAGTGCTGAAATGATTTCAGCCAACATACCCCAGGGCCTGTTTACGCAGTAAATTCAGTGAGGTCGAAATTAAACGGTTGTATAAGTTGCTCCCGGGCGGGCCTCTCTTTACAAACTATATCCCCCAGGGCCCTACATGTCCTTTGGTCCTTTTGGAGGGGGGAATCGGGGGGGAGGGGAAATGAGGATGATACACCCCAGCCCCCCCTTCACCAACACCTCCTTCAACCAGAGCAGCTCAACTTTTACACGGTTTCCACACTGTGTTTCCACATGAGATTTTGTATGAAGAAAGAATCCTGGGAAATTCCCTGGTAGGTCCAGTGGTTAGGACTCTGCCATTTCACTGCCGAGGGCCTGCGTTCAATCCCTGGTCAGGGAACTGAGATCCCATAGGCCGCTTGGCACGGCCAAAAACAGGTGTGGAAAGAAGGCAAAACCTATCATATCTCAGAGGGTCTTTGCTTGACGGCCGAGTGGCCGTGGCCGCAGCAAGAACCCTGCTCTGTCCCAGTTCTCTGGACTGTCTTGCCAGCTTCTCCATCCTTGATACTGGACTGGCCCCAAATCCTAGCAGTTCCTCTTCAAAAGACCACATGTCTTCCTTCCCAGCCCTTCTGCCGCTGACCCAGGCCAGCCTGGCCCATCTCCTGGATCCCAGCCTTCCTGCTGCGAGCTCTCCCGGCCTCCCGTCTAGCCTCCATGCTCCTCACTTGCCTGAAGCGTGCTTTCCTGATGTCACGAGTGACCCAAAGGGTTAAAGCATCCTCACTGACCTCAGAGAGGGTCCCAGGGCACCAGGACCAGGCTAACTCCTTAACAACCATCTGGCCAAGAGCAGAGGTGTTCCGAGTATTCCCACATCTCAGAGAGCTGTGCCTTTTTTTTTTTTTTTTGGCCACGCCACACAGCATGTGGGATCCTAGTTCCCCAACCACGGATCGAACCCGGGGCCTCTGCATTCGAAGCAGAGTCTTAACCACTGGACCGCCAGGGAAGTGCAGCTGAGCATTTTCTTTCTCCCAGGTGCCCCACACTGAAACTGATGAAAGGCCAATGAAGAGAACGTGTCCAAGTTACATTCTGAGGCTCCACGAAGCGCCCTGAGCCCCTCCCTACTGGCCCATGCGGGTGCCCTGTAGGGCAGGGGATGTCTGATAGAAACAGGGGCTGAGGTGTGAAGAGAGAGTTGCACGGGGCTGCGGGCTGGATCTGCAGGTGGGATCATCCTGCCCTTCACTTTCAGCAAAAGGGTTCCCTCCATCAATGCTTGATAACTGCTCCTACCAAGTCTTCCCTGGGGGCTCTGGCCCCAGCGGCTGCTTCTCACGGGGTGGGAATCCTATTTCTGGACTCTGGGCAGAGCCTAGGCAAGCTGGGTTAAGTGCTCGCCTGTCTCAAACTCCGTGATCACGAGCATGTTCCCGATGAGCTGGGCTAATGGCCTCACTCCTCCTCTAGATGGTGCCCCGAGCCACGAGCGATGGTGCCCCACGCCGGCCCCGGCATCGCTTGCCCCCCTCCACCCTCCACCTCAGGCTGAGCAGCCCCTGGTTCAGAGCCATCGGACTGTCCAGCCCAGGTCCCTTCCCTGCTTCTCCTTTGCCCTCCTCCTCCCCCAGCAGCTACCTGAAACCCTCCAAGAGCTTCCCACAGCCCTCAGAATAAACTCCAGGCTTCTGACCACAAAGCCCACCTGACGGCGGCTCT
This sequence comes from Grampus griseus, assembly GCF_964374135.1. Taxonomy (NCBI): domain Eukaryota; kingdom Metazoa; phylum Chordata; class Mammalia; order Artiodactyla; family Delphinidae; genus Grampus; species Grampus griseus. The sequence goes on from NC_139014.1 coordinate 45,284,194, forward strand.
CCTGCCTTCCGCTCCCACCCCACCCCCTTCCTTCCCGCTGGTCTTTTCTCTGCTCCTCAAACATGGCAAGTTCCTGCCCGAATTCTCTCTTCACGTGGAATGCTCTTACCGCCCATCTCCGCAAGGCTGCCTCCTTTTACTCAGGTCTCAGCTCCAATGTTCCTGCTCTGGAGGCCTCCCCAGGCGCCGCCCTGCACACACTCCCTGCCATGATCTCCCATCATTTACTTCTTTACCGTCTGCCTCTCCCATAGACCATTCATTTCACGAGGGCAGAGACCCTGCTTGTCCACTGTGGTTTTTGCAGCCTTCAGAACCGCCTGTGTTACCGAGTCCAAGCTCGTTCTGTTTGCCGCACGACAGGCCAATGAATCGGAGACGAGCTGTTGAGGCAAGGAAGACGAGTTTATTCGGAAAGCCGGCAAACCCAAGAAGATGGCAGACTACTGTCTCCAAAAAACCATCTTATCAGGGTCTGGACGCCAGTTTCTTTTCCAGAGTTAGAGAGGGAGAGGTGGTGAGGAAGTAAAGTAGAAGGGCCATCAGTCTTGCAAAACATCTCCTGGAATGACCAGCCTCGGTGAGAGTAAGTGTTAGTTTCTTCTTTCTTGCAGCCATCCACAGGTGGGCAGGGTCAGAGCGGTACAGCAGAGGGGCAGGGTTCCCGGCCATTATGTATGATTTTAATAACAAAAGCAATGAGAAGCAAAGGTTAAAGTCAAAGAAACAGATCCCTCGTGGAGTCCGATTTAGCTCTTCCCTGTTATACCTGGACACAGCGTTCAGCAACTAATCATTGGCCAAATGAATGAAGGAGCAGATGAGTGAATGGGAAAATGAATAAGTGAGGGAATGGGCAGAATGAACACGTGCATGCATGGGTGACTGCCTGCATGAATGCAGCGAGGCAGGGAGAAGGGCCTCAGATCAGGCGGGCACCCACCCAGTGGTCCTCAGCTCAACCCGCTGCCCTGCGCTAGGCGTAGGGGAGGGGGTCCCTGATACCCAGCAGACTCGGCTCCAGCCTCTGCTGATCCGCGTTGGTACTCACTTAACCCAACCAGGATGCTGCCAAGAGGACATGTGCCCTTGATTCTTCGTTTTTCGCAGCACAGATCAAACTTGTACACTGTCCATTTAAACCCTCACTGGTCCTCCCCCAAGGAAACTTCAAAACTAAAATTTCTTTCTCCGCTCATTTTGCCCCTTCGTGGAGACCGAAATGCTCCATTTAGCATTCCTAAAGGGCTATTAGCATCCCAAAGCTCTTGTGTGCTGGCCGGCTGGAGGTGGTCCCCGGGGAAGGGGGGCCGTGAGCTGCTGCCTCGGGGCCGGGCCTGCCACTCGAGCTGAAACACAGCCCCCGAACCCCCAGCCACTTGACAGAATCTCCCTCCTCCCTCCCCAAACCCTGCTGGTGCTCTCATTTCAGATATGCAGCGTGTATTCTCCTTCTCCCACTCTAGTTCCGAAGAATTTCTCTCTCCTCCGCTTTCTTTTGATAAATACTGCACAGGGAAACTTTTTCATCCCAATGAAAGACCCCCCCCCCCGCCCCGCCAAGGCAAGATGAATATCCTCATTACAGAACAAACGGGGGGGAGGGGATTAATCCTTCTCTCGCCGCCCCCTTACTGCGCCCTCCGTCCCCGTTCCAAGAGAAAGCAGAAGCCACGTCCCCGCGAGGCAGGTGCGACAGACCTGGGCGGGAGGCACACGTAGCGGTGTCTCCAGGCTCCAGAGATGTCTGAGTAAGTGACTCCTCCCGAAGTTGACATGTCAGCTCATCAGGGACGTCACTCCGTGTGGCCCATTGTTCTAGATAACCACCCTGCTGCTGAAAGTAGCCTGAGGATCGGACAAACACCCTTCTGCAAAGGCTGCCCCAGTGGCTAGCTTCTCGGGGAGAGAGACCCTTAGCTCCCATCCAGTGGGGTTCCCCTTTCTCATGGCAGCCTCACATTTTCTATATCCGGCCTGAAACATCAGGATGTCAGGTGCCTGACGGGGATTCCTGCTAAAGCAAGCAGGTGACCACAGGTCCCTGGAGAAAGCACGGCCGCAGCCTTGAAGAACATGATAGCCTGTGTGTCCTGGACCTGGGGTGGGGGGGGGGCAAGGCATTCATGGCAAGACGGGCCTGCTTCCGCCTTCATCTGCCCCCCGGGGAGAGGAGGCAAAACGCTTCTTTTTTTACCCAGGAAGCACTAGCCCTGTGAGCCATTTGCTTGGTCATTTCATTTAGGGGAACAGAGTTCCTTAATTTCTGCTGAACGCACTCAGAATAGGCCACCCCAGGGGCAAGAGACTGAAGATGATTATTTTTTTAACACTTTTCATTGATGATTTATCCACTATAAATTTATTAAGCACCTGCAACGTGCCAGCATCCTGCTGGGCCCTGAGGACACAAGGATAACCGCCAAAGGCCCGTCCTTGGGGGAGGGATCGAGTCTGCTTCAAGGGGCTACCCAGGAAACAGTGCATTTCAGAAGTCCTATAGCTAATGCCCACTGAGGACCTACACTGGATAAGGCGTTGCTGCAGGGCTGTGTGTGCTGGAGAGGCGAGGGGATGCAGTGACTTTCGTAATGATTAATTCATAATAAAGTATCCATTAGTCTAGGCTTCTACAAACAGCTCTTCCAAACCCCACTGAGTTATACAGCAGCAGCGGGAAGGGCCAATTCCTTTCAATATCCCCCAGGTCGTGGAAGAAATGGGGTGGTCTGGGATAAGGGTTTAGGATAAGGTTCAACAAACTTTCTCTGTGAAAGGGCCAGATAATAACTGTTTGAGGCTTGGCGGGCTGCAGGGTCTCTGCTGCAACTACTCAACTCTGCTGTTGTCCCGAAAGCAGCCACAGACAACTTGTAACCAATGGGCGTAGCTGTGTTCCAATGAGAATTTATTTACAAAACAGGCAACAGGCCCACAGGCTGCAGTTCGCCAATGACACTGTCCAGTTCAGCACCGAGAAGGAATCACCTCCGGGCCTGGTTCTTCATTAATTTAATAAATTAAATTAATAATCCACATAATAACAACAAACTCAATTAAGTCACAAATTTCCTGAAACCAGTGCTATTCTAAAAGCGCCAGAGCTATGACAGGGCTAGACAGAGGAGGAGGTACCCACACTTCAGAGGTGGATGAGGCAGGATCTTGTTTTGATACCTAAGTGGTATCATACCGTATATTATGCAGTCCTGTCCCCGGGCGCATGCATACATTTATGATTTCACCCACAGCATTACATTCTAGGGTGTGAACAGACCAGTTTATTTAGCCATTTCCTTACTGATAGACATGCAGGCTGTGTTCTCTCTGTCTCTCTTTGTGTGTATGTAGAAACAGACATAAAGAAAGGAAGGGAGGGAGGGAGGGAGGGAAGGAGGGAAGGAAGGAAGGAAGAAAGAAAGAAAGAAAGAAAGAAATAGATATAGATTAGATATATACAATAGATATATAGAGATTAAAATAATAAAGATAGAGATAATGATAGATAGATGATAGATAGATAGATATGAGAGATAGATAGAGATGCAGATCTAGATAAATCTGGGACAAACACTTGCAGGTACCTTTCTGCGCCCCTGTGTGTTTCTCTAGGGTGGGCATAGAGAGATGGAATTGCCGGGTCACAGGGAGAGCACATTTCAAATGTCCTCAGTCCTTCCAATGTTCTCTGATGGTGCCTTTAACTCTAGCTCACCCGTGGGGGACCCAAGTGACAGACCACGGAGGATTCTATGTAAAAACAGGGACTGAAAAACTACCTAAAGTTCCCGACCCAATGGGAGACTAACACGACCTGCTTTGTTTTATTTTAAAATAAGCCATTAAGAAAACCACGCCAGCACAACCCACCCACGTGCTGCAAAGTGGGGAGAGTCAGAGACGGAGGCAGGTGGAAGGGGCACCACCTTTGGGCCTGTGGCCAGGTCTCAGCTGTCAGCAGAATAAACGCCTGCAGGGAACCAGCTCTTACTTTACTCTAATTAATTTGGACCGGGGGTCAACGATGGGAGCAGGCCTGGGAGGGGAGCTCTCTGGAAGGTTCTTGGCATTCCTGGAGTGGGGGCAGAGCTACTGGGATGGTCTGGCCTGTCTGTGAGCTCTGAGGACTTGGATTTCTGAATTCGAATGCCAAGCCAGGCCTGGCACTGGCCAGGTTGAGCCTTCCTTTGTGTCTGAAAACCCTTTGTGTTTGAAGTTGGTTGTAACTTTAAGCAGCCTGCCAAGGGGAGCCTGTGAGAAAGCTCCCCAGGCCGACTCCTTCCCCATCTCAACCTTAGTCGAACCCCCAGCCTCCTTCCATGATGCACCTTTTCTCAGGTGCCCAGCCAGGGTGCTTAGACGCCCTGCCCGGCCAAACAGCCCAGCCCAGAGGAACGATTCTCTCGCTCCAAGTCCAGAGAAGGACTTGAGGCTGATTGAGTGGGAGAATCACTCTGAACCGTGGGGGGAGGGCTGGCATTTCCTGAGCAGCTGATACAGGCTGGGGCTGTACTTAGTATTTTGCTTACATCCTTTCATTGAACCCTCCAACAATCCTAGGGCATGGACGTGATTAATCCCATTTCTCAGATGACAGGCTGACACTGAGAGGCTCAAGATCTAGATGGCAGGTGATGGTAAGGGTATTCAGCTGAGGCCTGATTCCAAAGCCAGAAATCTTCCTGCTACACCAATGGCTTTCAAACTGAGAATCATGACACTCCAGGATGGTGGTTTCTTGTTAATTTCTCAATTTGAATTAATTCTAGACTTACAAAAGAGTTGTAAAACAGGGCTTCCCTGGTGGCGCTGTGGTTGAGAGTCCACCTGCCGATGCAGGGGACACGGGTTCATGCCCCGGTCGGGGAAGATCCCACATGCCGCGGAGCGGCTGGGCCCGTGAGCCATGGCCGCTGAGCTCCCCTTTACCCGGCTCCCACAAACGTTAATTTCTTACATACCCATCCCATAATGATCAAAACCAGGAAACTGAAATCTAATCTATAAACTTTATTCAAACTTAACCAACTGCCCCACTAATGTCCTTTTCTGGTCCAGGATGGATCTGATCCAGCATCGGACACTGCATTTAGGTCTCCTGTCTTCTTTTTCTCCTCCAGCATATGCCAGTCCTCCAGTTTTGCTCTGTCCTTAATGACCTTGATACTCTTGAAGAGTACTGGCCAGTTACGTTGTAGAATGGCTCTTGTTCGGGATTATTTGATGTTTCTTCAGGATGAAATTCAGGTTACATATTTTTAGCAAGATCCCATGGAAGCAATGCTGTTTCCCTCTCAGTGTGTATATTGGGTGACACATGATGTCAATCTGTCCCACTATTGGTTCTCTTAGTTCTGATAACTTGGTTAAAGTGATGTCTGCCCGATTTCTTCACTATAACGTTACTATTTTTCCTTTTAAGATTGTGGAGAGATACTTTGACACTATGTAAATTTTCTATGCCTCAACATACTTTCACTCAGTAACTGTAGCAGACATCGGGATTCTCTATGACTATTACAGGGATTTTTTTCCCCAAGGAGTGATTTTCTATTTCCATCACTCCTTTTTACATTTATTAATGGGAATTCTACTAAAAGTAAAAGCGGACAGTGACTCTTCAACCTCTCTGTGCACTGGTTGCATCTAAAGTACTGCAGATTTCTAGACCCTACACCCAGAGATGTGACTTCATTAATCCAGGGAAATGCTTGGAAATACACACTTTAATAAACATTTCCCACTCCACACAAGTTTTTTTTTAATAAAAATATCATTCCCATACCATACAATTTACCCTTTCAAAGTGTACAATTCACAAGGTTGTACATCACCATTATCTAATTCTAGAACATTTTCATCACCCCAACAAGAAGCCCACACCCATTTAACTCCCCACTCACCCCTCCCTTCAGTCTCTGGCAACCACGAATCTGCTTCCTATATGGATTTGCTTATCCTGGACATTTCATATAAGGAGAATCATACAGTATGTGGTCTTCTATGACTGGCTTTCAATTATCATGACGTTTTCAAGGTATATCCATGTTTAAGCATGTATCAGTACTCCATTCCTTCACATGGCTGAGTAATATTGCTTTGTATGGGTACACCAAACTTTATCCATTCATCAGTTGATAGATATTTGGGTTGTTTCCACTTTTTGGCTATTATGAATAATGCTGCTATGAACATCTGTGTACTGTCTTTTGTGTGGATCCGTATTTTTATTTCTCTTGAGTATATACCTAGGAGTGGAATTGCTGGGTTGTGTGGTAACTCACATGTTTAACCTTTTCAGGAACTATTTTCTAATGCAGCTACATCACTTTACATTCCCACCAGCAGTGTATGCGTGAGAGTTCCAATTTCTTCACATTCTTTTCAACACTTGTTATTATTCTTTTGATTCTAGCCACCCAAGTGGGTGTGAAGTGGTACCGATTTATATTTCTCTGATGGCCAATGATGCTGACATCTTTTCATGTGCTTATTGGCCGTGTGTATGTATATCTTCTTTGGAGAAATAGCTATTCAAGTGCTTTGCCTGTTTTTAAATTTATTTTGCCTTTTTGTTGTTGAGCTCTAAGATTTCTTTATATATGATACTCTTTATATATTCTGGACCCTTTCAGATAGTTGATTTGCAAATATTTTCTCCCATACTGTGGGCTGTCTTTTCATTTTCCTGATGGTGTCCTTCGAAGCACAGCTTTCAAATTCTGATGAAGTCTATTTTTTCTGTTTTTGATTTGGTTCCATAGAAGACTGTGATGCAGGTCGTCTAGTTACAATTCTATGAGAAATGCTCCAAGGGTTTGGATCAAGATGCTAGAGGTTATACTTTTAAAATGTGTTAGCATAAAGTTGTTCATAGTTATTACCTTATTTGTTTTGTCTCTCCCAGATCTCTAGTTATGCCTCTTTTTCATTCCTAATGTTGTTTATTTGTGCCTTCTCTCTTTTTTCCCTCTACCAATCTTTCCAGATATTTGTTTATTTTATGAGTCTTCCCAAACAACCAACTTTTGGCTTTGGTTCTCTCTGTTGAATATCTGTTTTCTAGTTCATTGACTTCTGCTCTTGTTTTTAATCTCCTCCCCACCCCCACTTTGTTCTGGCTTATTCTGTTCATTTTTCCCTAACTTCTTAAATTAGATACTTAACTCATTAATTTTCAGCCTTTCTCATGGTCCTGGTATCCTGTGAAACACATGCCTCTCCTCACCTTCCCCTCTTTGTTCAATGAATTAATCATCTCTTGGCTAGAGGATGAGGGGACACAGAAGCAGGCATGGAGCTGGGTAACCTGCCCGTTTCCTGCAGGTAGCTGTCTATGGAAATGCTCTTTCAGAGAGCTGAGAGCTCCCGGGGGTGGGGGAAGGGGGCATATTCCAGAGCCAAACCCAGCCATCAGGGTCATATTTCATTACAGGAGGTGGCACCCCATGTCAGGGAGTCCTTGTGGCCTCACCATCTTGTCCTTGCAGACTGATTTCTATTTTAGCACATCTCCTTTGCCAGGCCAAGAGGCAATGAGGCAGATGCTCCTGTAAAGACAGGAATAAGCCAAAGCAATAAACCCAGCCCCAGCTGTCAGCTCAAACTGCTCCAGTCTCAACTAGGAATCATCCTGTTCTATTCTTTGCTTCAAGTCATTAACTCCCGGTTAATTCCCTTCCTGACGCCACTTAGGAGGGAACCCCAAACCGTCCTCATGGAATGAGAGTGCTGGAGGAGACTAGGAATCATCTGCTGAAAAATCATCTCTTTTCACCACCGAAACCAAGGCCCAGGTGATTTCCATTCAAGTTCAATGATATGGTGCAGTTTTTCTGGTATCAGTATAGAACAACCAGCTTTACCTTACTAATGCATTCTGCTCAGAACTCTACATTTCAGACACTATTTTGTGACCCCTGCTTTTACTTTGTGTTCAAAGCCTTATATGGCTTCGCCCACCTCTTAATTTTTAAAAGGTTGGATGACTTTGTCACTTAATTTGTTAAACGCTTAGGGTGGTATGTCAGTCTCCCACTAATATTGGCTTTTTGCTCCAAGTAGGCAAAAATAAAACAAGGATACAGAGTATCTGAAGAATATAATCAGTAAGATGGATTTTAATAAATATATTGAACTCTGTACCCTAAAAACAGAGTTCTCTTCCAGTTCCCATGGAACAGGAACAGAAGGGACCTCAGGTACACACATGAGATTATTTAAAAATGAAACAAAACAAAAATTGTATTCGTTACAATAAAATGAAATTGGACATTAATAACAAAATATATATTTTGAGGACTTAATACCCTGGAAATGAAAAGCCAATTCATAAATAACTCCAGAAACAAAAAGAGTATCACAACTACAATGACACAGTCACTGGAAAAATAGTGACAATGAGAGCAGTACAAATCAAAACCAAGGGTAAGTGGTCAAAGCTACTATAGAAATGAAAAGTCATTGCCTAAATTGTTGTACTGCTAAATAGGAATGAGAAAATAATGATATTAGTTGAACTGAGCATTCAACTAAAAATATTAGTAGGACCACAAAAGCCTAAATAAGAAATTAATAAAGATAAAACAGAAATTAGAAACAATTAAAAAAAACCATTAGGGCTTCCCTGGTGGCGCAGTGGTTGAGAGTCCGCCTGCCGATGCAGGGGACACGGGTTCGTGCCCCGGTCCGGGAGGATCCCACATGCCGCGGAGCGGCTGGGCCCGTGAGCCATGGCCGCTGAGCCTGCGCGTCCGGAGCCTGTGCTCCGCAACGGGAGAGGCCACAACAGTGAGAGGCCCGCGTACCACAAAAAAAAAAAAAACATTAATAAGTAAGTGGCACACTAAAATAGCATATAAAAGCTCTGACTGAGAATAGAGAGATCCTGTTTGAATTACAACTCTGGGCTTTGTAACTGTGTGACATCAGGCACGTTAAATGTCTGAACTTCTTAACCACCTGTAAATGTGAATAACAGTACTCAACTCACAAAGTTGTCAAGATTCTGAACATTAGACAGTGCATACAAAGTACTCAGCACAGGGCCTGGCACACAGTGAGTGTTCAACAGATATTATCAGGTATTATTATCATCATTTTCAAAAATGTCAAACAAACCAAGAAATCTAGGCAAAGAGAGAGTGAGAATATTTCATTGTTAGAAATTAGAACGGTGACATAGCCATATATGAAAGTTTTAAAAAACATTTTTAGTGATTACTATATACAACTATGCTTAAAAAATGAAAATCTGGGTAAATCATCATTTTCTTGGAAAATAAATTACCAGATTTGACTCAGAAAGCAGTTGAAAAATTCCTGAATAAACATAAGCATGGAAGAAACTGAAATGGTTATCAAATAACTCTTTCCAAAAATGGCACAGGGCCCAGATGGGCTAATTCTAGCAAATCTTCAAGGAACAGTTATTTCTCACGCTACTTAAATGATACCACAGCATAGAAGAGAATAGAAACTTCTCACTTCATTTTATGAGGTCAGAACAGCCCTGATACAAGAGGCAATATACGGAGAAAAAAGTTCAGACAAATTACACTTTTGAACAGATACAAAAATCAAAAATAAAATATTAGCAAAGAATAATATATAACCAAATAAACTTTATTCCACGAATGCTAGAATAGTTCCAATTTAGAAAATCACAAAACCACAATGAGATAGCACCTCACACTCACAAGAACAGCTATCATCAAAAAGAAAGAGTATAAGTATAGATGAGGGTGTGGGGAAATTGGAATCTTCATACATTACAGGTAAGAATGTAAAATGGAATAGCTGCTTTGGTAAAGAGTCTGGCAGTTCCTTCAAAAGTTAAATATAGAGTTACCATATGACCCAGCATTTCCACTCCTACGTACATACATAAGAGAAATGAAAACGCATGTTCATACAAAAACCTGTACATCAATGTTCGTAGGAGCATTATTCCTAGTAGCCAAAAGGTGGAAACAATCCAAATGTCCACTAACTGAAGAATGAATAAATAAAATGTGGCATGTCTATACACTGAAATATTATTCAGCCATAAAAAGGAATGAAGTACTGACACATGCTATAACATGGATGAACCATGAAAACATCATGCTAGCTGAAATCAGTGAGTCACAAAAGGCCACATATTGTGTGATTCTATTTATATGAAATGTACAGAATAGACAAATCCATAGAGATCAAAAGTAGATTAGTGGTCGCTTAGGGCTGGGACAGTGGTAAGAGGGAGGGTGACTGCTATGGGTACAAGTACTGCTATGGGTACAAGTGACTGCTATGGGTACAAGGTTTCTTCTGGTGATGACAAAAATGCTCTGGGATTAATTTTAGTGATGGTTGCACCACTTTATAAACACACTAAAAACCACTGAATTGTATGCGTTAAAATGGGTGACTTGTATAGTATGGAAATTATATTTCAATAAAGCTATTAAAAATTTTATAAAACAATTAATGTAATTCATTATTTAATATAATGAAGGAGAAATATTATATGATCATTTTGATTGATAGCTAAAGGGTTAACATTCCACATATTCTTGATTTAAAACAACAAAAAGGGGTTTCCCTGGTGCGCAGTGGTTGAGAGTCCGCCTGCCAATGCAGGGGACACGGGTTCGTGCCCCGGTCCGGGAAGATCCCACATGCCGCAGAGCGGCTGGGCCTGTGAGCCATGGCCTCCGAGCCTGAGCGTCCGGAGCCTGTGCTCCGCAACGGGAGAGGCCACAACAGTGAGAGGCCCGCGTACCGCAAAAAAAAAAAAACAACAACAACAACAAAAAGGAGCAAACCTCCCAGTAAACCAAGAATAGAGGTCATTCCTTTGAGCACAATAAAGATCTATCTGAAACTAGTAACAAACAACATACTTAATGATGAAACTCTAGAAACATTCTCACTCAAGTCAGGATCAACACAAGGGTGTATCTTACCATCATCATATACCATTACTTTGAAGTTCTATCCAATGCAGTAAAACAAGAAAAATAAAAGTCCAAGCAGTGGAAACAAGAGCTAAAATATTCATGATTTGTGGGCTATAACTGAATATGAAAGAAATTTGAGAAGAGAATTCATGGAAAAACTATGAGAATTCATTTTAAAAGAGTTCAGTAAAATTGCAGGTTGCAAAATATTTATATAAAAATCAACAACTTTCCTATATGTCAGCAATATCGTTAGAAAATAAAATGAGGAAGGAAAAAAAAAGGCCTTTCATAATAGTAATAAAAATTATAAACACACAGAAATAAATTTTCTGTTAAAAAGTATAAGGCTAATATAAAGAAATGTATATACGCTACAGAAAGGCATAAAAGAAGATATGAAAAAATGAAAATGTTCAATGCTTCTGGATTGTAAGACTTAAAATTGTAAAGGTCATCTACTCTATAACCACTGAGACGGCTAAAATTTAAAAAGACTGACCATATCACATGCTGGTGAGGACCTGGAGTTGGAGACACTGGAATGCTCACACACTGCTGGTATGAATGTAGAGTGGTGCGACCATTTTGGAAAACAGTTTGACCGTTTCTTAAAAAGTTAAACATCCGGGCTTCCCTGAAACATCCGGGCTTCCCTGGTGGCGCAGTGGTTGAGAGTCCGCCTGCCGATGCAGGGGACACGGGTTCGTGCCCCGGTCCGGGAGGATCCCACATGCCGCGGAGCGGCTGGGCCCGTGAGCCATGGCCGCTGAGCCTGCGCGTTCGGAGCCTGTGCTCCGCAACGGGAGAGGCCACAACAGTGAGAGGCCCGCGTAACGCAAAAAAAAAAAAAAAAAAAGTTAAACATCCATTACCATATCACACAGTCATTCTGCTCCTAGGGACTTACTCAAGAGAGATGAAAGCATATGTCCGTACAAAAATGTGTACAAGAATGTTCACAGCTGCTAATTTCCCTGTAAAAGCCAAAAACTGCAAACAACCCAATGTCTATCAGCAGATGAATAGATGAGTTTTGGTATTTCCATACAATGGACTACTATCCAGCAGAAAAAAGGAGTGAACTATTGAGGTACGTAACATCATGGATAAGTCTCAAAATAATCCTGAAAACTGAGGAAAACCAGACCAAAAAAAATACATACCGTATTAGTCCATTTATATAAAACTCTAGAAAAAGCAAACTAATATAAAATGATAGAAAGCACAGTGACGGAAACAGCAGAAGGTATGCAAGGAATTACCAAGGAGCATTAGGAAACACTTGAGGCTGGTGGATACGTTCTTTATCTTCATTGTGGTTATGGTTTCATAGGTAAATACATATGTCAAACTTTCCAAACTACATTCCTTAAATATGTGCAATTTATTGAATTTCAACTAATACTGTTTTAAAAATTTATCCAGCAGAGAGTCAATCTATGATTTTATTTAGACTTAACATCCTACCCTTTTGGCATCCTAACAACCCTAATGGAGACATTTAAATAACGAAATCATTAAGTACAACAGTCATGTTGATTACGGTTACAATTTTTAAAATGTAGGGACTTCCCCGGTGGTCCAGTGGTTAAGACTCCGTGCTTGCACTGCAGGGGGCACGGGTTCGATCCCTGGTCAGGGAACTAAAATCCTGCATGCCATGCGGTGTGACAAAAAAAAAAAAAAAAGTTATCAACTATCACCAACTTCATTTTAACTACAGTGCCACCAAATTAGCAATGGTGTCTGTACTGAAACTTGATAAACTCATCTAAAGCCTATACATGCATGCATACATATGTAAATACATAAGAATAGCAACGAGAATAACCAAAAGGAACAAATGAAAAAGAATAAATGAGTAAATGCTGAGCCCACCAGAAATGAAACGCACTATCCAAACAGATAGGCAGTGGAAGGAAAAGAGATCAGTGAAACAAAATGGGAAATCTAGAAAATAGATCCAAGTTTATATAATACTTAAGCATTTAATAATATGGCATCTCAAATGGCTGAGAATAATTTTTTTTTCAGCAACTGTCATTGAATAACTGGCTAAATGTTTGCTGGAAAAAAAGGGATCCTTACCTCACACCGTATGTCACAATTAATTCCAGGTGGACGAAGATTAAAAGATAGGACTTTGAGTTCTGGCAACAAGGTATACTGAGCTAATGCAGACGCCCGACCACTGCAGAAATACTAGATGAAAATAATTTTTAAGAATATGTAATGCATGGTATATCTCACAAGCAATAAAAGGAAATTCCCAAGTGCTGGAGGAACCATGGGGTGTTTGTGAGTAAGGAGGGAAGGGAAGGAGGAGAGAGATAAGGGGAAAGGAAGACTGGCTATCAGACCTGGAGACAGGCCTTAATGGCTTTGGCCTTGAGTTTTTAACACCTGCACACATGAGATGAGACCTTGGGTCTTAAAAGGCCAGGAGTTAGAAAGGAGGTCTTGCATTCTTTTTCTTCACCATATTTAATGAGCACCTACTATATGCCAGGCTCCCTGTGAACAAGAGACAAGGATTCCTGCCCTTATGTAAATTAACAAGTGCCTTAGAACAGAGCAAGTGGCAGGATGCGAAGATAGTTAATAAACACAATAGATAACTAAATCAAATATTGGGCTGGCCAAGAAGTTCGTTTGGGTTTTTCGTAAGATCTTACGGACAAAACCAAACACACTTTTTGGCCAACCCCATAGTATGCCAGAAGGATATAAGCATTGTGGGGGGAAGAAAGGAGAAAGTAGCGCAGGATAAAGGTGACGAGAAGTATAAGTGTGCGTGTTTGTGAGTGTGTGTGTGTTTGAAAGAGACAGACAGACACGGATGAGGGGGCTATTTTAGGATCATTAAATAGGATAGTCAGGCTGCACTGAGGAATGACAGCTGACCAAGGATTTGAAGGAGTCAGGGAAGCCATCCATTGGGATATCTGGGCAGAGGGAACTACCAGTAAGAGCTTGGGGTACAAGGATAGAGGCAGGGAGACCCGTTAGGGTCAGTAATCCAGGTGGCCAAAGCCTGGACCTTCCAAATGCACCGTAAGTGAAAAGGGGACTAAAAATCTGACAGCAAAAGTGTGTCTCTACCCAAAACTTTTTTTTTTTTTTTTGGCTGTGTCGGGTCTTAGTTGCGGCACGCGGGATCTTCACTGCAGCACACAGGCTTCTAAGTTGTGGTGCACGGGCTTAGCTGCCCTGCGGCATGTGGGATCTTAGTTCCCCGACCAGGGATCAAACCTACATCCCATGCATTGGAAGGCGGCTTCTTAACAACTGGACCACCGGGGAAGTCCCCTCAAAACTCCTGAGTAAAGGGAGAAAGAGTCTTCAGTGAGAAAATGAAACCCCAGGTCTGAAAATGATTGGAATCAAAATACATACTCCTCATTTGATAGAGGAATTTCTAAGATAATTAATTAATGGAAAAAGCGGTCCCAAGCCAATGATACCTCCAGGATGTCTGGCAAAATCAAATGCGAAATCACTCAGAAGGGACATTTCCAGAACTAAGACCCGTGGGAATTCCACAAAATCCCAGATAAAGAAAAGCTCACCGTCAGTGCCAAACACATGAGGAAAGTCATTCACCATGAGCAAAGGTGCGCAGGCTGAACAAGCAGAAGGATCAGTACCTCCAAGAAACTGCGCTCACCCATCAAACTAAAAAGGACCAGAGGATAAGTTATGATTACGACTACTTACGAGGAAATACTGCTGAGCAAAAGAAGCCAGGTATTGAAGAAAACACACAGTCTGATTTCACGGATGTGACGTTCGAGAACAGGCAAAACGAAATCTATGGTGTTAGCAGTCAAGATGGTGGCTACACAATGCGGTGGTGGCGTGAAAGGCATGACGAGGCCTTCTGGAAATATCTTATTTCTTGACGGCTGCGCTAGTTACACAAGTGAGTTGATTTTGTGAACGTTCATTCAGCTGAACACGCGTGACTGAAGAGAGAAGGCTGGGTGGCTGACATGCCAGAGGGCAAAGATGGAACAAAGGTCCCATGTCTCCCCCTCCCCCTTCCTGGAAATTCCAGGAAGTCCTGAAGGGCAGGCCCAAGTGAGTCCTCCAATCAGAGCCTGCGCGGTCTCCTGAGGGCACCCCAGTGGAATGGAGGTGGTGGGAAATAACATCGCTCACACTGTAGAGCTGCCTCTGGTGGAGATGGGAATGGAAGGGGTGGGTCACGTAGCTGGGAAAAGTCCTCAGGAAGGAGGTGCGTCCACTGGCGCACAGAAATGTGAGTGCTCAAGATGGTCTTTGCGGCCCAAGCCCTCATTTTACAGAAGAGAAAACCAAGGCCCAGACAAGTGAAGGGACTGGCCCAAAGTCACCTTTGCCCCCAGTATTAACGGTTTTCCTTGACAGGGTACATACAGGTGAAAGAGACAGGCAGTCAGGCACAGTGGTGGAAAACAAGACGCCAGAACCACACTGCCTAGATTCTAACCCCAACTCCACCACTGCCGGCTGTGAGACCCTGGGCGAGGCCTGTACCCTGTGCGTGCCCCATTTTTTCACCTGCAAAATGGTGCATAAATGTAAACGTGTACGACCGCTTTCTACAAAACGTGTGACCAACGGATAAACACAATGTACTAGAGCTGAACGGATACCTACCCTAGGGCACGAGATTCCACTTCTAGACACATCCCCAACAGAAATGCATTCAAATAGGCATCAAAAGACATGGGTAAGTACAGCCACGGCAGCACTATTTTTAACAGCTAAAATGTGGAAACAACCCAAACGTCCACCGTAAATGGAACAAATAAATAAGTTTATCCATGGGTATCACGGAACACTACAGCATAGCAATGAAAACGAATAAAACTACTACCACCCATGGATAAATACCACAAACGTACTACTTGAGCCTAAGCCGCCAGGATATGATTCCATTTACGTGAAGTTCAAAAACAGTCAATTCAACGCATGGTGGGTAAGGGGCGTGGTGACTGGAGGGGCCCTCGGCAGCATCTGGGGTGCTGGTTATGCAGGTGTGTCTACCATCATGAACAGTTCTGAGCTGTGCACTAAGCATTCGTGTGCTTTTCTGTACATTATGTTATACTTCAGTGAAGAAACTGACTTAATTATACTCATAACAGAACCCACCTCCTAAGGCTGTTATGAGGACTAAACAAGATAATATTTGCAGAATGTTTCGAACAGAGCATGGCAGTAGTGAGGGTGCTGATAAAAAGCCCCAAGTCTAATTTTTTCAAAGAGGAAATGCAGGTGGCCAACAGGTACGTGAAAAGATGCTCAACGGCGCTAGTCATCGGGGAAATGGAAATCAGAACCACAATGAGCTATCGCCTCACACCTGCCAGAATGGTTATCATCAAAAAGAACACAAATAACAAGTGTCGGCGAGGATGTGGAGAAAAGGAAACCCTTGTACACTGTTGGTGGGAATGTAAATTGGTGCAGTCACTGTAGAACACAGTATAGAGGTTTCTCAAAAAACTAAAAGTAGAACTACCCTATAACCCAGGAACGCCACTCCCGGGTATATATCCAAAAAACCCAAAAACACTAATTTGAAAAGATACACGCACCCCAATGCTCATAGCAGCATTATTTACAATTGCCAAGGTATGGAAGCAACCTAAGTGTCCATCACCAGATAGATGAATAAATATATGTATACATACAATGGAATATTACTCAGCCATAGAAAAGAATGAAATTTTGCCATTTGCAGCAACATGGATGGACTTGGAGGGCATCGTGCTAAGTGAAATAAGCCAGACAGAGAAAGACAAATACTGTATGAGATCCCTTATATGTGGAATCTACAAAAATACAACCAACTAGTGAATATAACGAAACAAAACAAGTAAGAAGCAGACTCACAGATATAGAGAACAAACTAGTGGTTACCAGTGGGGAGAGGGAAGGGGCGGGGCAATTTGGAGGTGAGGGATTAAGAGGTACATATTATTAGTTATAAAATAAGCTACAAGGATATCTTGTACGACATGGGGAACATAGCCAGTATTTTATAATAACTACAAATGGAATATAACCTTTAAAATTGTGACTCACTATACGTACACCTGTAACTTATATAATATTGTATAGCAACTATGCTTCAATTAAAAAAAAATTTTTTAAAGTAAAAAGAAAAAAGAAAGCCCCTAGTCTAGAAGGAGCACCCTGCCTCGGGGGTCTCCTTCTTATGGCCCTCTTCTGAGCCCCCTCCCTAACACAATGCAAGGGCCCCTCTCACTCGGCACTGTACCCCATATACCAGCGTGGTCTTCAGTGGAGCCCCCCAGGGCACAGAAGGCATTGAAAGCACTGAGAACTTCAATAACACGCCCAAGGTCGCACTGCAAGGGTGGAGCCAGGACTTCAACCCAAGCAGTCTGAAGCTGGAGGTGGGTTCTCTCAACCATAGCGCCTAATACACACATCTTGGTATTTCATATATTATTCAGTAGAACGCTGTGCTCTCTGATCTTGATTTTAGAACTGAACCATTTCTATGCAGCAGGAAAATCAGAGCTTGCTTTCCACTTCAACGTGGGTCACATTCTTCCGCAGACACCTTCGATTTAAAACAAGAAACAGGGAATTCCCTGGCGGCCTAGTGCTTAAGATTCGGCACTTCCACTGCGGAGGCCCAGGTTTGATCCCTGGTTGGGGAACCATCCCGCATGCCGCACGGCGTGGCCAAAATACAAAAAACAAATACAATCAGATAAAACAAGAAACAGCTCCCTCACCTCGGTTCCAACAACAAACTGGGGTGAGAAATACAGAGGATGTCCAGTCCCATTCTCCCCTGGCATGTCTGGGTAGCAATGATGGCAGATCTGCCCCCACTCCTGGTTTAAGCCCCATGGGTTTCTGTGGATTGGAGTGAGAAGCAATTTCCTTCCTCGTGGTAGCTGGGCAGGTCGAGCACTTTCTCACAATGAATTCTCCCCAGCTCTGAGCTGTGGAGTGAGACAGGGCTGGGTCTGGGAAGAAAGAGTTGGCTTCGATCGACCTGCCCACCTCTGAGGTCTGGCTGCGGAGAGAGGAAACGCGTTGGCCGCAGGACTCAAAGCAGGGGGGCCGCCGTCCAACAGCCCTGCCCTGGGGCACCCGATCCAAAGGTACTTTCTCGTTTCGGAGGCCAAGCTCCGTATCTGTAAACACAATGTGTTTCCTTTTTCATGCCGGGACTGGCGCTGTTATCGTTCAGCACTTTCTGTGTCAGCCCAAATGTAAGCAGAGTCCTTGCCTGTGTAGAGTTCTGTCTCCCGATGCCACGCAGACCTGGTGTGGGGTCCAGGGCCCGACTTCTAGGGTGGGAAGAGCCTCAGGCCCGATGAGGTTGCATCC
The DNA here is from genome assembly GCF_964374135.1 of Grampus griseus. NCBI lineage: Eukaryota > Metazoa > Chordata > Mammalia > Artiodactyla > Delphinidae > Grampus > Grampus griseus. The sequence continues at coordinate 45,302,499 of NC_139014.1, forward strand.
CACCTGCGGGGAGGGCATCACTTCCCACTGCTTTACATCCCCAGACCCAACAGAGTCACCTGACCACTGATTGCTCCAGAAACGTCTACTTACAGTGTACTTCTCTGCCTGCAGGCTGGGGGAGCAGGGGAAGGTCTCCCGGGACCAAAACTGTCTTAGTTTTTATCTCCTAGGCTAACTCTAAGGAGTAACAGCTGCCTAAGGTATTATATTGAAAAGGAGTCTAATGCCCTAAGACCATTTCTGGACTTAGGAGAAAAGAGTGCTGTGATTGATTAGTGATGTCTGCCCTGGTTTCAGAATTGGAAAGGGGTGATGCGTTTGCCAAGTACTCACCACAGCCACTCCAAGCAGGAACAGATGAAATCAGAAGCCGCAACCACCATAATCAGGCAGTGGGAAGTGTCCATCCCTTTGGGATGTTCCATCAAATATGGGACGTAATGCAACATACTGGTGCTCAGGAAACTAAAAGAGAATCTACCTTATTTCCTTGTTACCTAACACTCATTTATTCAAACCCAGCCCCTTTAAAGGTGCCTGCGGTCCTACAGATGGTCTAACTTTGGTGTGGAGCCTCTGGAATGTGTGAAAAATTGGACATGACAACCAAAAATCTCTCTTATCTGGAGGCGGTAAAGGACCGGGGAAAATTTAGAAAATCTAGCCACAGCACCAGCCAGGAAGGGGCATGAATGGGCCCTCAACTAAAACTGGACCACCTGCACAGAAGGCTGATACCTCGCACATCTTACATGGGCTAGTCCTGAATGCCCCACAGAGACAGCCTTCTAGAGCCTCCTTCTAGGCTGGGTTGGGAGGATTCATTGATTATCAGTTGATATAGTGACCTTTCTGTTCCTCTCAGTGTTACTTTCTACCTTTCAAGGTTCTCACCCAACAAATTTACTTTGACCTCTGAAAAACCACTCACCCCTTCAAATAACCTAGAAGCCCGCCATACCTACGAGGAAATCTTTCTTCTGGATCGTCTTTATATGCACAAATGCACTGCAACGTGATTATGACCTTACCTCTAGCTAATACAATGACCCTGATGGCAGAAGACTCAGGATCTCCAGGAATGACCCCGCCAGAGGCAAAGGCAGACCACACTTCTCCATTCCTTGGCACTACTTCTGAACGACTGGTACACCTGTCTCCTTGAGGACATCTTCCCTTGTTCTCTGAGTGCCAGTGGATGCAGCAGATAGAAACATCCATCGCAAAAGGAGGCTCGGGGCAGGCGCTTAAATGTTGGAAAAGGCTCGGACAAGAGGCATTTCACTTCTCATCCATCCCATGACCACAGTCCCTTCTCTCTGTCAGAGAGCAGAACTGGCACAAAATAATATAGTCAGGGCTGAACACACACCCAGCCAAGGCCTCCCAGGAGCTGGGAATGGGAAGGAAGTATTATCTCTACAGGCAAGGAACTGACAAGTGGAATGGGTCTCTCTGCCTTCTGACTTAGGGGAAATTCACATAAATTATATAATGTTCCAAAGGCAAATGAAAATCTAATTCCGAGTCTATAAGAGAGCTACATTTTTGAAATAAGACTACAGAAATGCGATCCTGAACTCCCCACGTGCTGTACACATCAAACCTCAAGACAGCAGACAGCGTGGAGGCAGGTAGCCCTGTGTCCAAGGACTGTCGCAGGCAGCTCAATGATTTCAGGCACCGTTCGGAACCATCCCTCGGAGATGGTTACAATAGGACACGGCTTTTATGTGATCAGCCCTCGAAACAAGGGCCACTGATACCCCTTGCTCTCTGTATATGCAACAGCGCCACTGAACGAGCCAAGATGTACCCCGTCTACATTCAGTTTTGTTTGTGTAAAAACTGCCCTTTGGTGGCAGCGACATCGGGTTTCGAAAGGCTTCCTTCGTGGAAATCTGATTCACTGACATAAAGCACATGTAAAGCACCTAGTACGATGCCTGGCACTTAGTAGGGGTTTGTGGTCTGCCTTCCGGATGCAACCCAACACCCCCCGGACAGGCATTCTAACTCCTGGGCCGCCCAAACCGATGCCACATCTTCCGAGGCTTCGGAGACCACAAGGGCTGATGTGTGTCTTTCCAGATGACAGGCAAAATGCTGCAGGCCATTCTGCAAGTATTAGGCTTAAAACCTGAGCATTTCAAAAGCTCTCCGAGACCTCCAGTCTTCCTCTAATGAAAGGCACTGCAGAAACCCAAGGTATGATTATCACTTCTGAAAGGAAGAGAAAAAAAAAATACTGGCTCACAAAATACCCGTACTAGAGCATCGACAGATAAGACCGTTTTATAATCCAGTTCCCTAGAGAGCCATTTATTTTGGTGAGGCCAGTGTGCATAGCAGACGCTGTGGAAGCCATCAAGATAACACGAATAACAACCCAGTGGACTTTTGAAGTGTAAACATAAAAGTCTATTAAGAATACAATGTTGGTTTAATCCCAAGACAAAAAATTTACTTAATGAAAAGCACAACTCATCTCAAGAAGGAAATATCGATACCAGCTGTGAGCAGAAAATGAGGGGATTCCTTCCAGGGAACATCTGAATTTCAACCCACTGCCTTTCCAATGTTTACTCTGGCCATAAAGTCTCAAATACTTTTCCGAGGATCTCATTTTTCTACAGGAGAAGGAAGTCAGGGAGAAGTCTGGGCAGGGCCAAAGGAGACCTTGGCAAAGCCTTGGAAAGGCACAGACGCACCCCAGAAGGTGCACGTTGACACGGCTCTGTCTGGCTTCTCTGGGTAGAGTGGGGAGCAACCTCCGGGCCCACCAGGTGCTAATGAGGACCCCAGCAGAGACCCTCACTCCAGCCGCCACGGGGCCAACAGCGATAAATGACAGTCCTGTGCCGCTGACACACATGCCCGGCACCGACCAGCACCACGCCAGCAACCAGGATACGCCACTAAACCCCCCTCTTTAACAACAACACTCCCTAGCCACTTCCTAGACTTTTTTCAGTGTGTTCCAGAGAAACAACAGGATACTGAACACTAGGGACAAAGGAGAAGGGCTTCTTAGAAAGGATTTTCTGATTACGAGCTCTGTTCCACCACCTTTGAGAGGGATCATGGGCCCTGAAATCAAGAAAGACTTGGCCAGGACTTCCCTGGAGGTCCAGTGGTTTAGACTCCACGCTTCCAGTGCAGGTTCGATCCCTGGTCCGGAACTAAGATCCCACATGCTGCTCGGCGCGGCCAAAAAGTAAAAAAAAGAAAAGAAAAGAAAAGAAAAAAAGAAAGACTTGGCCATAAGCAACACCTGTGCACGCTGAGAACCCACACAAAGGTGCTTAAACCCTCTTCACTTACATTCCTAAAAACTCCCAGCTCCAGGCTTCCCTGGTGGCGCAGTGGTTGAGAGTCCGCCTGCCGATGCAGGGGACACGGGTTCGTGCCCCGGTTTGGGAAGATTCCACGTGCCACGGAGCGGCTGGGCCCGTGAGCCATGGCCGCTAAGCCTGCGCGTCCGGAGCCTGTGCTCCGCAACGGGAGAGGCCACAACAGTGAGAGGCCCGCGTACCGCAAAAAAAAAAAACAAACAACTCCCAGCTCCCACTAGGCCTGATGGCTACAATCAAGGACGACTTCTTATATACAATTTCATATTTAAATATGTATGAACATAATAAATACGAGTATGATATATGATATCATATGACATAACGTCATGCAATACAACACACCTCCAATTCTAGCAAGAACAAGCTTGCTAGGTAACAAGCTTGCTAGGTAACAAGCTTGCTAGGTAACAAGCTTGCTAGGTAACAGGCTGTTCTGACTAGTCTCCTCGAATTCTCCTCTACCGGCAGACCTCACTTTACCGCACTTTGCTTTACTGAACTTCGCAGATATTGTGTTTCTTACAACTTGAAGGTGTGAGGCAACCCAGCCTCGAGCAGGTCTGTTGGCACTGTTTTTGCAACAGCATTTGCTCACTTCATACCTCTGTGTCACATTTTGGTCATTCTTTGCAATATTTCAAACTTTTTCATTATTATTATATGTGCTATGGTGATCTGTCATCAGTGATTTCTGACGTTACTACTGTGACTCTCAGAAGGCTCAGACGATGGTTAGCATTTGTTAGCCATGAGGTATTTTTTAATTAAGGTACGTACATTCTTTTAGACATAATGCTATTGCACACTTGATAGACTACAGTATGGTGTGAACAGCTTTCACAGGCACTGGGAAACCGAGAGATTCGTGTGACTTGCCTTATTGCCGCGGTCTGGAACTGAACCCGCGATATCTCTGAGGTCGGCCTGTACATGTAACTGCCGTTCATTTATCCATCCATCCGTTCTACGGGGAGGCAGCACAGAGGATGCAATAAAACCAAGCACAAAGCATCTGACTGGAGTCTTAGCTCCACCACCTACTAGCTATGTGGCTTTGGGTAAACCATTTAATATCTCTCAGTTACGGTTTCCTCCTCTGTAAAATAAGGACAATGATAGGGCCTATTACTAGCATAGTCACAGTGATTAAATGACTAAATTAATCTGAGTGTTTGGCAAAAAATAAGCCCTCAAGGGTTAATCATAATTAACATTATGATTATTGAGGGTTAATCATAATTAACATTATGATTACATTATGTAATTATTATGACAATAATTACTAGGACTATAAAAGCATTCACTTATCTATCCCTATGTACCAGACTGGGCAGCAAATCACTTTAGCCTTCTGATTTTGCAAGAGTCTTTATCGGGGCATTAGATTTCTCAGGGCAACGCCTCCCATATAACCTCCCTCCTGCCGGGGAAGATGATGGTAGGCCCGAGCACCAGGGCCATTTACAGCCTGGGGAACCCCTTCCCAAAGCCATGTTTAAACAATTACGAGCATTATGTTGCAGGTACCCATGACCATAGGAGGCCAGCCCAGCACGGTGCTCATCTTGCAGAGACGTCTTTTGTGTGGGTTTTGGGTTTCAGCTGGGCAACGCCAAGCCATAGAGTGAGTCGCAAAACGAGTTTTCATAAGCTCACCCTGTCACAAACCAGGCAGGGGTTCATGCTGACATCCCCACAGTAAGATTAAACAGCATGCTTCGTCAGGCACTAAATACTAACACAGCTCCGACGTCAGGGGGACACTGATTAAAACTGATGTCAATAATTTATGAAACACAATATGGTCTTCAGATGCTCTTTTTTAAAAAAAAGGAAGAGGGGTAAAAGGGCCTAGCAACCCAGGTGGTTTAAAACTGTTCATGCATTTTCTCTTGAACGTACACCCCCCACCACCATGCACGGATGCTTCTTTACACAATGAATATAAATGCACATGTGTGTAAGAGCATGTGAACGCTGCTGATACATATGGGCGGAAGAAAGTATTTAGTTATTCCACGGAGAGCTGTCGAGGCCGTAACGTTATACATAGTCTTCTCTTTCATATTGTTTTGGGTTTTTTCTTCTCCGGAAGAAGTCCAAAATTGCATTTAAAATAAAATTGGACCTTACAAAAGTTCATGTTTATTCCATAGAGAACTTAACCTTGAAACAACCCCAAAAAGAAAGTTGGACCAAAGAAAACCGATAGGATATATGCATTTCTTAGTAAACCGAAAGCACCTCAGCCCTGTGTAGAACCATTTAGTCAAATAATAATATCGATTTTTTTCCAAGTTTTAGGACTGGGGGAGGGAGCGGGGATGAGAGGGTTAACCTAGGGAACGATGCCACTTTATTATGTCATGTCTTTTTATTTTAGAAAGGCAAAGACCGTGATAATGCTTCATTTTTAATCAAAACTCATTTTGAGAATTAAAAATAGACTTTGCCTTAGTTGTAAATAATCTGGGTAGCTTGACTTAATATGTCAACAGTGTGAAATTCACAAGATGGGATTATGTTGGGGAAAAAAATCTGAGCCGCTGAGAGTACAAAAGTTAGTGTTTGAAGGATTCATTAATGCTTTTTCCTAGCACAGTGCCCTGTAGTGTCTCAGAACACCTGTCAAATACTAATTCATTCACATATCTCCACTTCAGGGCCTTTTCATAAAAAGCTCGACCTTTAATTGTAAATCACTTCTAAATTGTCTTTGCTGGCTTTCTCTTTTGCGGAATGATGGAAAAATCACTAAGACTTCAATTAAGACTTTATGGGAAGTCAACCTGACATTCCCGAGGCTATATCTACAAGGTATCAGAACATCTATTCAAAAAGGAAACTATAAATAACTTTAACATCGTTGAATTGGCTTGGCTTTTATGAGATGACTGAATAATTGGCAAGATTTAAAGATACTTTAACTACTGAGAATTAAAATAACTTCAGTAAAAACCAGAAAATATTGCTAGCCGATTATTTGTCATGTAGATTATGTACTTATTAGGCCTAATTAAACTTTTTGAACAAAAAGGCTTACTAATTACGTTAGTTAATATGTTGATTGCTCAATTTGGTTTAAAAAAAAAAAAACCCAGTCAATCCAATTTGTGCACAGAGTTAGTGCTTTGGTCAAAAGACAAAATCCTCGACTATAGAAATTATTTCAAGTACACGGCCATTGTTATAACAATTGCGGGTTACATAAACTGACAGGGAGAGATGGGGGTGGGTGGTATCTGAACAATACCACCCCTGCTAAGAGGAATCTTCAAGCCAGTAAAATGCTACCGTCATAGCCAGTTTATCTGCCTCGATGTATTCACTTGTGTTTTTTCCAATCAGACCCTGCTGGTGACAATGAGAAGTTATCTTTCATATGCACATACATACTAAAACTGATAGCAAAACCCTGGGAGGTCTTTTAAATCTCAATAAAAGGTTTTTACGCACAAAAGGAAGAAAAGAAAAGAGGAAAGGGGAGAAGAAAGAGAAGAAATGGGAAAAACCAACAGTTCTGAAGGAATGGAGCAGATCAAAGGAGTTTTAATTCTCCAAGACGACTAAGCCGGGGTGTAACCACTATCTCGCCACCGAATCCTGAAAAGTCTCTTCCAACAGGCAACCAGTTCCATCCCTTAAAGTAGGGGGAAGGACAATTAGGTCTGCAAAAGCGTACACTTGGAGTGCAAAGATGGAGGCCCTGCCACGCAACAGGAGAACAGCCCTCTTCAGACCAGGACGCCTGCCTGGGCCTCAGCGCCGACCGGGCTTCTCCAAAACATGTTTTCCATTCCAAAAGTCTACATCCACAGTCATGAGGCACAAACTATTCGACAACAACATGACACAATTAATCAGAACCAGACCTCAAAACGTGTGTTTGTGGGGACCAGCAAACTTTGTAATGTGCCTCAGAGGCCGAAGCAATTGAAGAGACTCACACCGGCTGTGTGGGGCTGGGGGGAGGGGGAGGAAACATCTATATTCCACGCAAGATGAACACCCAAGGGCGTACTGACCAACTATATTGACGATTGACGTTGATGATTTTCATTAAAATAAAACATGAGATTTGGGCATTTACATCTCATGCTGGAAAAGCAGAGTATGGTCTTACTACCTTTCCCCTCCTTTTTTTTTTTTTTTTTTTTTGTCCTCCTGGGGAGAAACTGATGCCGCAGAGTTTCTACAGCAGCAAAGTCGTATGATTCAGAAACAGAACGGATCCTTTTTTTTTTTTTTTTTTTTTTTTTAAAGCCTCATTTCCAACCAGTATCCACCAGTGCCGGTTTTGTCAGATTTCTCTTTCAGGAACCGAAACGCCATGAAATCGAGAATCTGGGCCCTTAGTTAATTCGGAACTGTTTAATTTCACCGAACCCTGACGCTAACAACAACAAAAAAATCTGGTATACTTCTTTTTTGGAGCGGGATTGAATTAGTTTAAAATAATTAGTGAACTCTCTTTTGTAATCTGTAGATAGTAATTAATTTAAATCACATCATTCTTTTGCTAACACAAACAGGCTGTCCAAAAGAAAAATATATATCTATTTTCAAACCATAAAAGACAAATGGAGGACGCAGGAGTGATAGTCGCCGTGTACCGAATTGGCCCCAAACTGCAAATCCCTTTGCCATCTCCCAAGGGATTTGTGGTCGTGGAGCTGGAACTTCCCGGGAACCGGGCCGGGTTCCCCAACAGCGCGCGCAGCTGCAGCCCTAGGGGAGGGGGGGTGGGGCGGAGGTGGACGCCAGGGTCCCGCCAAACTGAGGGGAAGGCACAGAGTGTGTGCCTTTGGATCTGGGGTTAGGGGGACCGGTCGGCAAATTTTCTGCAAAGCCCCCTCCCCGCATCTTGGCTTCGCACAGCGCAGTGAACGCAAACCCGAGCGTCCACGGCCGGCGCCACGAGCGCGAGCGGACCAGCTCTCTGCGCTCCGCGGTGCAGGATTTCCACGTACGCGCCTCCCACCAATCCCACCACATCAACGAAGCGGGCAATCCTCGGGAACCTTCGGTCGCGAGGCCCGGGAGCAGCCGCCCGGGTCCCCGCCCGCCGCCCACGTCCCCGCGGTGCCCCACTCACCCACGCACTCGTTGGCCTCACGGGCTGTGGCGCGCTGCCAGGGCCGGTCGTAGTGAAAGGGCTTGCAACGGTCGCACTCCGGGCCGGCCGTGTTGTGCCTGCAGTCGCACACCAAGCTGTCGTCGCGGTCGCGCACGCAGCGGGCCGCGTGGCCATTGCACTTGCAGCGGCCGCCCACCTGCAGGTCGGACACGGCGTAGAAGTACGAGTCGCGCGCCAGCTCTGAGTCGTCCTCGTTCTCGTCGCCGAACGTGTGCAGGCGGCTGAAGGCCACGCGGATGTCGGTGGCCGTTACCCAGTCTTGCAGCACGGGCGAGTTGTCGAAGTCGTGCGCCGAGGGCCGCCCGTCCAGCGTGCTGAAGGCGATGAGGCCGCCCGAGAGCGGGCGCATGTCGGTGTGCGAGTCGGTGCACACGGCCTCCTGCTCGTTCTGCTTGGTGATGGGCGCACGGTGCGGCCGGTTGTACATCTTGCGGCACTGAGTGGAGTAGAACTGGAAGGGCACCCACGTGCGCCCGTAGTCCATGGACTTGTAGATGGCCATGGACTCGGGCCGTGGCGAGCAGAACTGCAGGCTCACATAGGTCACCTCGAACTTCTTGCCGAGCGACAGCGTGAGCGTGACGTTGTGCGGGAACTGCAGGTAGTTCTCGGACTGCCAGCACGTCAGGTTGTGCGGGTTGTTCAGATCCGTGAGGAAGGCGGGCGGGTGCGCCTTCTTGGGGTCCGACGCGTTGCAGAGGTGGCAGGAGCGCAGCCGCTCCTCGCCGCGCTCGCTCACCACGCAGTAGCGCCCGGCGGGCCGGCCGCAGGTGCTGGACACGCGCACGTCCTTGCCGAAGGCCGCGTTGACAAAGTCCGGGATGCAGCGGCGCGGGTGGCCGTTCTCGTCCGAGCAGGGGTCGGGCTGCGCCGCCTGGCCGGCGAACATGCTGAGCCCGGGCCCGCCGCGCACCGCGCCCACCAGGCACGCCACCGCCGCCAGCGCCGCCAGCGCCTCCCACACTGCGCGCATCATGCTGCGTCCAGCCTGCCCCGGCCCCGCCGCGCCGAGGAGTCGGTCCGCCCGCCGCAGAAGGCGCCTGCGGAGAGAGAGGAGCCGCGCTCAGCCAGGCCGCCCCGCGCCCTCCACCCCCCGGCGGGGCGGCGAGCGGGGGCGCGGGCGAGTGCCCGGCTTCCCCCGCACCAAGCCCGCGGCCGAACGAACTCCCGCCTCGCTCCCCCGCGTCCCGGGGGGGCAGGCGAATCCGGGGGCCCCAACCCCGCACCACCCTCGCCTCTCTTTCCCGGCCGGCGGCGAGCCGGGGCCGCGGGCCATCGCTCGGCTTCCCCGCCGCCGCCTCCACGCCGCCCGAGGGTCCGGCCCGCGCCCGTCCGCCCGTCCGCGGCCGGCCTGCCAGCACCCCAAACTCGGACGCAGGACAGCTCGTGGGCCCCCCCGAGCCCGCACGGCCCGAGCCCCCTCCTCCCGCAGCCCGGGGTCCCGCTCAGCAGTCCCATATCGCACCCCCGCCGGCGAGTCCGCGTTCGGGACTTTACCTCAGGAGAGGGCAAAAGAGAAAGAAAAGTTTGCCCGGCCCCGGCCGGGGAGCCTGCGCGCCGGACGGCGGAGAGCCTCTCGCTGGCTGCTAGCAGGAGCGCCCTGCCTCAGCGCGGGCTTGCCAGCTCCATGCCCGGCGCGGCCGCCGCTGCCCCAGCCCCGGCCCGGCCGCCGCCGCCGCCTCTCCCGCCCGAGTGACGACGCGGCCGCCCGGCTCCCGGCGCTCCCGCCGCGGTGCGAGTGCCGCCCAGCCCGCGCCCGGGGCGCACACACACTCCCGCTGGCTGGCGCGCACTCACACACGCACGCACGCCCCCGAAGGCTCCGCCGCCGCCGCCGCCGCCACTCGCGCAAGGAGTGGGGGGCGGAGGGGAGCGCGGGGGCGGGGGGCGGGGCCGCCGGGCGGGGCGCCGGCCAATAACGTCGGCGAGCAGCCGCCCGCTCGCTCGCAAAGTTTTAACCCCGGGAAAGAAGAAAGTTAAAGGGAAGCGGCCCGGGACCCGGAGAGAGCGAGGACACGAGCGGGTGGGAACCGGGGCGCCCGAGAAGGAGAAGCAGAGACAAAGGGAAAGCAAGGAGAGCGCCCGGGGAAACCCCGGAGAGGGGGCTGGGCCCGGCGCGCACCCCGCGGAGGGAGGAGGGGCCGGCCGCGGTCTGTCCGCGTCGCCCCGGCCCCGCGCTGCGCGGAGAGCCCCGCAGGTTTCCGCCGGCCCCACGCCCGGGGGAGCGCGCAGGCCGGGGGGGAGGGGGCGATTTACTCCCTCTTGGTCCCAGGCAAACACATCTGTGTTTGTTTTCTTTGCTGCGCCGGGGTCGGGCCTTCCTCTAACCCGGCCTGATGGCCCCGGTGGCACCGCGCACAGGGCCGTGCCCCGTGGGCAGACAGCCCAGGATCGTAAGGAAGAGACGAGGAAGATGGAGCCTCCGCTGGCTCACCCCTCCCGCCCGAAGCCCCTGGGGTCCGGAGAGAAAGAGCTGCTCCCCCGCCCCCCTCCCCACAGTTGTCACCGTGTGGTGGGCCTATCTGTCGGGAAAGCTGCCCTCTTCCTGCCCGGGGAGCTGTGGTGGGCTGGAGGGTGAAGAGGGAAAAAAGCGGGACGGCACCTGGGCACTGGCCAACGCCCCTCCCAGACGGCTCTGTCAGGCTCAGGCTGGGGGCAGCCTAGCCCTCCCCAGATCCAGAGGCAGCCCTGTAGGTACTTGCTGGCTCAGTGCTGAAGGGTGCTGTGGCCCATACTGTCTTGTGGGAGCCCACAACAGCTTTGCAGAGTAGGTATTAAGCTTCATTTTGCAGATGAGGAAACTGAGGTCTCAGGAGGTGAAGAAACTTGCCTAAGATCTGCCAGCTAGGAAACATCAAATCCAGGCATAGAAACTTGGCTTCTTCCTCTCCTCACCCTTGTCAAATGGATAATCCCACCCAATTCGAGTCTCATGGGGCATCCTCGGGGCCACCCAGCTTCTCCTTGCCTCCTTCTCTGCCACCTTAACGAAAGGGGGGAGGACAGTAATAGCATCCTTTGACCATCTTGCAGCAGCAGCCAAAGCACTTTGGGAAAAGAATACACGGGGCTGAGAGTTTGGAACTGAATTGCGGTTGTTACTTTTAGATGAGTGAGCTAGTAATAGACCTGGCTTGAAAGCCCAGGGTCCTGGTTCTGGCCCAACAGCTGACTTGCTGCATTCACTCCACTGAGTGCCTCATTTTGTCTTACTGGTATTCTCATAAACTCTGGGAATCTAAAAAGGGGCCTCAGGGCTAGCCTGGCCCAGCTCAGTCTCTTTGGACCACGGCCTTCCCCAGCCTCCCTGAGAGACAGCCACCCTAGTTCACTGCACCCTTGGGCTGCGGTGAACTTCCAGGGATGGGAGTTCACCGCAGCCCAAAGAAAGAAATCCATTCCATTGCAGGACAGCCTGGACTCATCCCCTCCCCTGGCGTAACATTTTAACTTTGCCTTCTTGTGCCATGTACCACTCTCCACACTATTTATCTATGCCTTGCCTTGTGGCAGAGGGGGATTTCAGGTGACTTACAAGGTACTTAAAACAAGGCAAAATAACATAAATTAGAAAGTGAGGTGGAAGGAGATAAACGTTTCTTTTTTTTTTGATGTTTAACCCTGTGGACTGTGAAATCCCAATGGCGTACTGAAAGGCAACACAGCAGTCAAGGAGCACAGGCTTTGGAGCCAGAGTGTGACCTTGACAAGTTTTGCATCTTTCTGTGCCTTGGTTTCCTCATTTGTAAAAGGGGGCAACAATCTCTATCTCACAGGGTTGTGAGCATCAAATGAGTTAACACATAAGAACATTATAGCTTATAATATGTGTAATAAATATTGTACTCAGATCATCTACATGGGTGTACCGTCGTATAAATTTATATGTGAATGTACATAAAACCAGGCACACAGTAAGGGGATGTAGAAATGTTCATTGGTAGTATTAAATTGCTAGCTCTTCAGAGAAATTTCAAGTTATTTAAAGAAGAACATTTAATCACATGGAAAGACGTTCGTGACATATTATAAAATGAAGAAAGGAAATTACAAAACACTATGCCCCCCAAAAAACACTAGGCACAGTATACTCTCATTTTTATTTTTTTAAAATATGCATAAAAAGACAACATTGCTAATTGTGGGTATCTCTGGATAGTGAGATTACTGGTGATTTTTGTTTATTTTTGCTTCCTGTTCTTGATCGTGTACAGTAAAATAAGGAGAGCTAAGAGGAGAAAAACCAAGAGGGAAGGCAAAGTAGAGATGGGAATAAAGGTGAAACCCTCCCTGGGATGCCCTATTCATCTTCTGGGAGTGGGCCACAACTTTGTCCCTAAGCTTTCCCACAGCCAAAGTGAAAAGGAGACTATGTCAGTTACACAATTCCAAGTGTCCATGAGTTAAAAACAGACCTATTACTCAAGAGAATTACTACTCTTGGTACTAAAATCAGACAGGAATTTCTCCTGGGGGGCCTCATAAAGAGAACACAGTGTGAGGTAACAAGCAAACATCCTCACCATCCCTAAACCTCTCGGAGGGTTTCTGTGATGGGCCATAATGTAAGCCAACAGCATCACAACAAAACACAAGTCAGGAAGACATCCTGACAAGGATGGGTCTGAAAGAGGTACACTGGGGTACCCCACTCACTGCCCACCCAACTTGGTCTACTTTGGAGTATCTTCAAGACTGGATTGCCCAGCGTTCTGAAGCTTTTTCTTGCTATGTTGTTTCTGTCCCAGAGCTTTTGATGGACGTTGTGTGGCAGCAAGTTCGAAATTATCCTCCCTGGGGTGCACCTCGCCAGCGAGCTTAGGTCAGTGGTCTTCAGGAAGCATGTGCGTATGGGAGGTGGGGCACTTTCCACTTTTATTGTGATCACTTAGGTCTAAGCTTATCTTCCGCAGTGGATCCTGGTGGGTAGGACTGTCACCTTGCATCATGGAGGTCCACAACGTTCTGGGAAAACCCTCCTCCCTGCCACTTGTACAGTTGGTTCCATTCCAATTCCACACAGCCGCCTTGACCAAGGCTCTACCTCTTCACCTCTTCAAATGTTGGAAATCAGCCATCTATCATCCCTCAGTTTTCTTTCTTCTAGGTAAAATGTTCCCAGTTCTTTTTTTTTTTTTTTTTTTGGCCACACCGTGCGACATGTGGGATCTTAGTTCCCCAACCAGGGATCGAACCCGTGCCCCCTGCAGTGGAAGCATGGAGTCTTAACCACTGGACCGCCAGAGAAGTCCCCCAGTTCTTTTTTTTTTTTTTTTTTTTTTTTTTTTTGCGGTACGCGGGCCTCTCACTATTGTGGCCTCTCCCGTTGCGGAGCACAGGCTCCGGATGTGCAGGCTCAGCGGCCATGGCCCACAGGCCCAGCCGCTCCACGGCATATGAGATCTTCCCGGACCGGGGCACGAACCCGTGTCCCCTGAATCGGCAGGCGGACTCTCAACCACTGCGCCACCAGGAAAGCCCCCGCAGTTCTTTTAATGAGTTCTTGCAGGACACTTTGCCAACTGCTCTGCAGCCTCTCTTGACGCCTTCTAATTCGTCAGTGTCCCTATAGCATACTGCCCTTTGAGGGGACAAATGCAAAAAAACAGATGTCCAAGTGTGGTGAGAGCTTCTCAAAGTGGGGGTTATAAATACACACCCAAAAAGGCGTGTCAGGCTCTGAGTGGCAGGAGTCACAGTACAAACTGGTGTTTCAAAACACAGCAGTGAGGCTCTTGGGTGAGAAAACACATTCCCAGGTGTTTGGGCCAGGAATGCGATCAGGAGGCGGAGCCAGCGTTCTTGGCATCAAGCCTTACGTGGGAAGCCTGAGGATCGCCTGTGCGAGACAAAAATGTGGCCGTTTCATGAAAACTTATAAGTAGCCAGAGTAGGGGCTTCCCTGGTGGCGCAGTGGTTGGGAGTCCGCCTGCCGATGCAGGGGACACGGGTTCGTGCCCCGGTCCGGGAAGATCCCACATGCCGCGGGGCGGCTGGGCCCGAGAACCATGGCCGCTGAGCCTGCACGTCCGGAGCCTGTGCTCTGCAACAGGAGGGGCCCCAGCAGTGAGGCCCGCGTACCGCAAAAAAAAAAAAAAAACAAAAAACAAAAAAAAAACAAAGAAGTAGCCAGAGTAGGAGGGAGAAAACGGGGAGACTCAGGCGTCCCAGACACCAAGGGGCAAGTTCCAAGGAAGGAGGGGCGGTGAGCGGTGTTGCATGCCTTCAAGGTCAAGATAAGATCTGAAAGAGTACTTTGGATTGAACTACAAGGAAGTCCTTGGTGACCTTGCCTGGTAGTGGCAGAGGAGTGGTGGGGACAGAAGCCAGACCACCCCAGGTTATAGAGTGAATGGGAGGTGAGAAAGTGGAGATAGCAAGGATAGACAACTTTCCAGAAGTGTGAAAACAAGTGGCAGGAAAGAGATAGGGTGATTGGAAGGTGACATGGGATTGAGGGAAGGTTGGGATTTTTTTTTATTGTTGTTTATAAGATAAGGCTATTTGAACAGGCCTGAATGTTGATAGGAAGCAGAAGGAGGTTGAAGACGGATAAAAACTAGCCTTGTAAAACAGGTGGTCAGGTGGTCCGAAAGCGTCTCTTGTTACAAAAGAATAGGAAGTAATGCCACCTGCCGAGAGCGAGGGAGCAGATTTGGAAAGGCAGGAAGTCTTGATTGGGTCATTATGGAGAAGGGGATAATGCTTGCTGGGCAGAATTCAAAGACCTATCGCAGTTGGTGACCATCTACAAGAAAGAATGCCACCCAGCAAAGTCATGCCCCAGCAGTGCTCAGCGGCCCCTGTGCAGACCTGGAGAAAGCAGAACCGTTGGATTAATCCAGAGTTGAAGGTTTTTTCCAGGAGGTGGGACAGAGGGACAATGTGGCTGATGTGATGGACCATGGAGACAAAGCTCAAGAGATAAGGTGGTGAAGACAGGCCACTGATGGGAGAAGAAACAGAGAGGCCGGGGACCAGAGCCCATGCTGTTCAAGACAGTAGCCAATAACCACATGTCACATGTTCCATTTCAGCTTGAATGAGTTAAAATTCAATAAAATGTAAAGCTAAGTTCCTCCATTGCCCTTGACTTGGACAGCACCAGTAAAGAACTTTTCCATTGGGACGTCCCTGGTGGTCCAGATGTTAAGACTCAGTGCTTCCAAGGCAGGGGGCACAGGTTCAATCCCTGGTCAGGGAACTAAGATCCCATGTGCTGTGTGGACAAAAAAAAATTTTTTAATTAAAAAAAAAAAAGATCATTTCCCATCATCACAGGTAGTTCTGTTAGACAGAGCTGGTCTAGAGGGTCAGAAAGATAGAAGTGATGAGGTGGGAATAACTGAGGAGACCATGGTCCCAAACTGGATGCCTGCGCCGAGGATTCCAGAGGTGGAACAAAGCTGAGCTGTGGGTGATGACAAGCCCCGCCAAGGGCAAGAGGGGGGTTTCTGCTGGGAAGCAGAGGGGGAGGTGTCTGAAGATGGGGAGGTTGACCAGATGGCCTGCCCACCGGGGCTAAAAGTTCCTCAGGACCAGCATCCGGGCTTGCTGACCCAGATGCTGATCTTGAAACCAAGCAGCACCCTGTGGGGCTCCTGGGCGCGAGAGCCTTTCTGTTCAGCCTCCATGACCTCTGAGTTCCAAAGGGCAGGTTCAAACAGTTGCTAATCAGGGAAGGGAGGGGATGCAGAGACAAGGGGGTAGCAGTCAAGAAAAAATAGTGCAGCCTTGGGACAGGTTCCTGGTTTCGCCTCAAGGGATACACAGAACAATATCTTCGCTCTTTGGCAGAACTAAACCCCCAACAAATGGAAGACGCTAACCACTTGATGAAGCATTCTTCAGAGATCAGATCACCTGAGGCCAGATTAAAGGAATACAGGCCCTTTAATCCTTATCGGCAACCCCGCCCTCGAAACGTTGCTGTAAAACTCCTCACCATATTCCCCCGGTTGGGACACACAGTTCTTGAAGGGCACGAACCCGCTATGTCCCCCTTCGCCTGGCAAAGCAATAAAGCTATTCTTTGCTACTTCACCCAGAACTCTGTCTCCGAGATTCGATTCGGCACCAGCGCACAGAGGCCGAGCTTTCGGCATCAACCTCTTCAAAGAAAGAGAAGAGTGACCTCGATGGGGAGGAGATGGCATGGATGAGATGTGGATGGGGGGACAACTGTGTGGTTCTGGCCTTAAAGGAGCAGGGGTTGCCGTCGTTTTCATGAAGATGGAAAGAGTAATGGGGATTGAAGAGGAAAACGGTTCCCCCTGCCTGGGCACTGGGTGTGTGTGGTGTGGGTGAAAAACACAGCCCCACTGAACAGCGTGAGTGGGGCCTCAGGGGAGGGCCAGGCTTGGGGGTAAGCATGAAGGCGGCGGGGGAATTGGGGACAACCAGTGAACAGGGTGAGGATGCAGGGGAGGGAACATCCCATCATGGGGGGGCACCAGATGGCACGGGCTAATGGTTTGCAAGGGAGGAGGACAGGAGGAGAGTCCGGGCTTTGGAGAAATGAGATGACATGAGGGACCTTCACCTTGCGCATGACTGAGGGTTTTACTTTTGAAGTCAAACATTTACATAAGGCTTGCTGTGTGCCAAGCCCTCTTCTGAGCACTTTGTCAGTCATGAACTCATAATCCGTGTAAGAACCTTATGAGATAGGGATATTATTAGCTCCATTTTACAGAGGAGGAAACTGAGACTCAGGAAAGTAACTTGCTGAAGCTCGTATCACTGATGAGTAGAAGAGCAGGGATTTGAACTGAAATGGTCTGGTTCCAGTGTTTGCAGCTCTTAGTCAGCACCTGTGGGTAAGACGGGCTTGGCTGACATTATCTGATACAAATGGGTCTCAGCCATCTCTAGACAGGAGAGGGGATCCAGGTCTACCAGAAGTATGAGCTGTGACCTGGCTGGACAGTGCTTCTGAGCACACCTGGTCCGGTTAAGAGAACACACGTTAAATGAAGTGGTTCCCAGGACTTCCAACACAGACTGGAAATCGTAGCAGCAGAGGAAACTGATACAGGCACCTGGCCTCCCCAGAAGGTTCAATGGAGTCTGGACTGATTGTGTTACTTTCGGAAACAGAAAGAACTTGACTTCGACAAACCTTGATTCCAATTCACAACTTAATTGTGTGACCCTGAGCAAGTTGCTTCAGCCATCGAGGAGGAAACCCATCCGTTTTCTCACGGTGAAATGGGGGTCATCACACTTACCTTACAGGCTTGACAGGGCGATTAGAAAGATGCACCTGTAAAAAGAAAGAAGCTGGCAGAGTAGATGCTCAATATACGATGGTTGAGGGTGTTTGAGATTTTTTTTAGTCTTCTACTAACTCAATCCTCAGATCACTCACCCTGGAAGAGTTTAGGGGCCTCCTCTCATTTCGGGGCTTTGAGAGCCCCGCTCCCCTGATCAGCCTCATGGAGATTGCTCAAGGGATCCCAGGTTCCTCGATAGGAACGTCAGGAGATGTGACTGTTCCGGAAAGGGTTTGAGAGCATGTAAGAGCGAGCGGGTATAGCGTGTAGGTTTCCTGGGGGGTTTGTCCGTTGCGTCAACGCTGTTCATCTGCATCTTCGCTCAGGCCCTCCCCTATTGCCGGCTTCCTGGTTGAGGATTCCGGAGTTGGGCAGAGAAACCCATACAAACCCCAAATCCGCCAAATCCTTTCATCTATCAGAGCTCTTTGAAGGGGTGAAAAATGCCTGTGGATAAGGGGAACCAGCAGATGTAATTTATTTTCATTTGCGCAAAGCTTTTGACAAGGTCCCACCCTGAACACTGTTACAATAAAGAAAATGGGTCACCGTCCGGGGAAGCTTTGTCCTGGGTGGAAGACTGGCCTTGGAGGAGGGAAACAAAGGGTGCAAATGAAAGGATGATCCTCTGGGTGGGGAAAATCGTGGGGGACCTCTGAGCCCAGAGTTGGGGCTTGGCTCACTGAACATTTACACAAAATCTGAAGGAGGGGGTCCCCTCAGTGAAACCAGCAAATGTAGAGGTGGGCCTGGAGTGACATCAGGAGGAGGACGGTGAATTGCAGGATCTCTAAAAGTCGTGCACGTGGTTCGTGGGACACAGACAGGTTTAGCAGAAGGTGATGTACTGGGGGAGAAATAATTTGAAATACTCTTCTAGGGTGAAAGGTTCTCAATTGAAAAGTACTATTTTAGGACTCAAATACAAACTCTTTCCCTAAGACAGTTTCTCCGCAGAGGTGCTGTTGGCATTTGGGGCAGAATAGTCATTCAGCATCCCTGATTCCTGTCCACTAAATGCCACTCGGTCACATCCCACCGCCCCCCTACACACACACATGTCATTGTGACCAATGAAAGATGGCTCCTTTCATTTACAATTTCCTCCTAGAAGAGGCCCCGCCCCAGCCCCAGCCCGATCCACTTGAAATTTAGCTCAATGTCTCACTAAGGCCAAAAAAGTAAGACAACTGGCAATACGAACAGGATGCATTTGGGTTTAGGATCTTCTGGGAAGTTCTGGTCATCACATCTCAAAATGCTTGTGGAGGTGGCGATAAGAGCTAGGGACACAAATAAAGCAAGGGAGGCGACAGAGTGCCAGGAGGGGAGGTGGATTTTAGACAAGGTTCTTGGGGGTGGGGGGGGCTCTCTGAGAAGGATCCAGTAGAGTGCTGAAGGGAGCTTTGGGGATATGGTGGGGGGACAGGGGGACCATGCGTTCCAGGGAAAGGAAACAGCAAGTGCAAAGGTCCTGAGGCAGAGCTTGACTTGTGTAAGGAACGGGAGGAAGGTCAGTTTGGTGGGGGCTTGGTGAGCGAGATGGGGAGTGGTGGGAAGTAAGGTCAGAGAGGTCAGTACAGGCCAGAGTATGCAGAGCCTTGTAGACGTTGATAAGGAATCTGAACTCTGAATGATGAATTCTGGGTACGTCCAAGGCCGTGGAGGCTTTTCCTATAGCTCTTAATATCGTATTGTTTCCCTGACGAATCCGTGAGCTTCTTGAGACAGGAACTGTGTCTTTTCCCTTTGAATCCCCAGTGTTTAACAGACTGCCTGGCACAGAATAGGAGTGCACTACAGACTCATTAAAATTAATCCAAGCACAAAATTATGGACAGTTGATGTGACCAACTGCAGTAGGCTGAAAAATGTTCCCCACCCCCCACCCCAAGATATCTATGTCTTAATTCCTGGAACCTTTGAGTGTTACCTTATGCGGCAAAAAGGGGTCTTTGCAGATGTGATTAAGGTAAGGATCTTGATGGGAAGATCACGGTGGATTGTCTGGGTGGGCCCTAAATGCCATCACAGGTCCTTATAAGAGGGAGGGAAAGGGAGATCCGAAACGATAGAAGAGGGAAGGCCACGTGAAGACAGAGGCAGAAATTAGAGTGATGTGGCCACAAGCCAAGGAATATTGGCAGCTACCAGGAGCTGAAAGAAGCAAGGAACTGATTCTCCTCCAGAGCCTCTGGAGAAACCACAGCCCTTGATTTTAATCCAGTGATACTGATTTCAAATTTCCGGCCTCCAGAACTGTGAGAGAATAAATTTCTGTTGTTTTAAGCCACCAAAGTTCATGGGAATTTGGTACAGTGGCCATAGGAACTAATACACCACTAAATTCTAGGAATGCCAGGATTCAGCGGGTCTCTTGCAAATCTTAAAAGGCGAGCTTGGGTTAAATGAAAGGAACAAAACGAGGGAGCGCTAACAGTGTGGTTTTGAAACATTCCTGAAGTTTTCCTTTGGCATCCTTTTTTTTTTTTTTTTTTTCCAGTACGCAGGCCTCTTACGGCTGTGGCTTCTCCCGTTGCGGAGCACAGGCTCTGGACGTGCAGGCTGAGTGGCCATAGCTCACGGGCCCAGCCACTCCGCGGCATGTGGGATCTTCCCGGACCGGGGCACGAACCCGCATCCCCTGCATCGGCAGGTGGACTCTCAACCACTGCGCCACCAGAGAATCCCCTGAAGTCTTCCTTTGGGTCTTCTTCCCATGGGCTGTGTGACCACTTTGCCCTGTTCTTTACTGCCCACAAGGCTGAGTTCAGTGCCTCCAACATAAGCTTGCCAGGTGCTTGCCGTCTGTATTAACGTAGCATAAACCCCCCTTTCTGGAGGCCAGGGTTGCGGCATCCCTTTACGATTCAGAATGGCTGTGGTTGTGTTAATAGTCTCCCGGGCCTTTGAGAGAAGAGTTGCCATGATATCCGGGGATTTCAGTCTGCAGTGAAGCCAGAGTTCTTCACTTAGAAGTGTTTATGAGGTCAGGCATCTTCAGTTCTTCCAGGGTCACAGAGAGCCACAGACCAGGATCCTAGGGGAATGGGTGACTGGGGGACACTGACACACTGAGAAGTGACAGCTGACAGTAGAATTCATCCCAGCCACCACCCAGGGGTCAGGGCAGGTCTTACAACCACCCAACTTACCAAGGGCATTACTGTCTGAGAGCCCAGTGGAGTTAGGAAAGCGTGGGAGCAGCTCTCAGAGAGCAACCATCCGTGCTCCCCTGTTTACAAGTAAGGAGACTGAGGCAGGGAGGCTGAGTGAATTGCCCAGGAGCCAATACTCTAAAATACGTCTTCTGAATGACTCCTCAGAATGGACTGTGGGTCACCCCTTCAACCACACCTAGGGAACACCTGCTAAATTCAGTTCATCTAAATTAGGTGGGAAAAAAAATCATGATTTTGTTTTGTTTGTTTTTTGGCTGCGCCGCACCACGTGGGATATTAGTTCCCCAGTTGGGGATGGAACTGGCGCCCCCTGCATTGGAAGCACAGAGTCTTAACCACTGGACCACCAGGGAAGTGACAAAAAATTCATGATTGTGGAGGGGGAAAGGATTACAGAAAAAAGTTTCTATGCTTCAAGGAGTAAGCTTCTGTTATCTGCAAAAATCAATGATGTGGAACACCTTGTTTTCCCCAAATGTCAGTAAAATGAGGTATTACTGGTCTACACGTCACACAGGGAGAAAACTTAGGGGACTAATTCCAAGAGGCAGTGCGGGATGAAAACCGATATGGACTATTGATTCCAAACAGATTGAGTAAGCGCGTGGATTATTGAACTAAAATAAGGTATTAAAGGAAAGTAGGAGTGGCGGGGAAGGAGGTGACCTCTCCTCCACCGATGCTACCATCAGGCAGGGAGTACCACCATGCTAGCCCCCAGAATGATGCCAGAAACTAGACACAAGGCTGGATGGACATGACCTAGCCTAGGGAGCTACCTCTTTGCCTCTGGCTGAGCACCTGGCTTATGAGGCATCCCAGGGATCCCAGGTCCCTAGACCTGTTTGCCAGGAGCTGCTTGGGTAGGCGGTAGGGTGGTGCAGGCTTGGACTGTGCGCCAGGCATACACACTTCCTGACCTTCACACCTCTGTGACAGCGGTTGCTAGGGACTGAATGGTTCTGTCCCTCCCCCCAAATTCATTTGAAGCCCTAATCCCGAATGTGATAGCATTTGGAGGTGGGGCCTTTGGGAGGTAATTAGGTCATGAAGATGGAGCTCTCATGATAGGATTAGTGTCCTTATAAAAGAGACACGAAACTAATATAATGTGACATGTCAATTATATCTACATTTTTAAAATTTAATTTAATTACAAAAATGTTTTTAAAGAGACATGAGAAACATGACCTGTCTCTCCACCATGTCAGGACACAGCAAGAAGGCAGCCATCTGCAAACCAAGAAGAGAGCCCTCACCAGTAACCAAATCGGCCGGCACCTTGACCTTGGACTTCCCAGCCTCCAGAACTGGGAGAAATGAACATTTGTTGCTCTAGCCACCCAGTCTACGTTGTTCTGTTTATAGCAGCCTGAACTGACAGTGGGCAAATCATTTCACCCCTCTGAGCTTTGACTTCCTCTTCTGAAAAATGTGGATGGTAAAATTATTTGTCCCTTTCCTCCCTTCCTTCCTTCCTTCCTTCCTTCCATCTCTTCCATAGATATCAAAGCATATACAAAAGACCCTGGGGGCTTCCCCGGTGGCGCAGCGGTTGGGAGTCCGCCTGCTGATGCAGGGGATGCGGGTTCGTGCCCCGGTCCAGGAGGATCCCGTGTGCCGCGGAGCGGCTGGGCCCGTGGGCCGTGGCCGCTGGGCCTGTGCGTCCGGAGCCTGTGCTCCGCAACGGGAGAGGCCACGGCAGTGGGAGGCCCGCGTACCGCAAAAAAAAAAAAAAAAAAAAAAAAAGACCCTGAAGTGTCCAAAGCCCTAGACAAATATAATTTTCATAAAGTCCTGTGGAAGCAGTTAACCCAGTGCCTCTACCATCACCATGGTTACGACAGGGATGCTACCCTCTTGAGAGGATGACAAAATGCCCCGGGCAACAGAAGCTCATGTATAGGACGGTGACAACTAGCACTACAGAAAGACTGGACTTTGGTGTTAATGCACATCAATAATCCTTTCCTAATTACCAATTAATATTCATAATAAGTCAACAAGCATGAATAATAAGTATCAATAAAAAGTATCCACTTCAGCTTGGGGTCAAGGTAGATCCCTCGAGAGAGGAGTCTCGTAACAGCAACCACAGTCGTAATCACAACCATAATCACAGCCACAGCCATAATGACAACCACAGCCATCGTCACGACCACAGTCATAATCACCATCAGGATGGCAGCTCGCACTTACAGAACACTGTGCTCGCTGCCAGGCCTGGCCTGGGAACTGGTCTGCGGGGTCTCAGCCAGGGAGCTTGTTGAGGCTATGGTGGTGGTGGAGAGGCTAGAAGGGAAACTGTGAGAAGATTCTATTCTTGGGGAATACGGGGGAGGGAGGGAAAGGCAGACCGTAGGCTCCACGACTGGGGGTAACATCTTTCTCGCTCACTACTATTTGCCCAACACCTAGCACAGAGCTTGGCACAGAGTGGACACTCAAGAAACGTTTGCTAAAGGAACACTGAGGGGCCCGGACAGGGCGTCCCTGGGGAAGGAGCGGAGACTTCTTGGTGTCCAGGAGCCTATCTGGACCTGAGGTCAGAGGATCGAATTCTCTCTCCATGAGCCTTTGATTCCCAGTAACTCTCCACCCACCTGAAGAAGATTCACACTTCAGGTCACGTTGGCCTTGCTCAAGAACTCAGATGATGCTGGCATCGTCGACATACCCTAACCTGTGACACACAAACACACACACACACACACACACACACGCACGCACCACGTCTCCTGGCTGCAGAGTTGGAGCCAGGCCTCTGCAGCGGGAACACTCCCTGGGCTGGGTGCCCTCAGCCTGGATCCGAAGGGCTCGGGAGGTGCTGCCTTCTGCCTGGGCCCCTCGGCCAGGATCTGATTTTCTCATCATCTGGATAGTCTCAGCAGCTCGCAGCACAGGGATGAACCAGCCTGACCTTTCTGGAGGTTTGTTTAAAGCAGAACAATGTTTGTCTTGTCCAAACACTATGAATTACTCCAGAGAATCCTGACCAGTTTTACAGTCCGCAGCTACAAACGGCTTACATAAATAGGGACTCGGCCCCTCCCCGGCCCCCCTCTGTTCCTAACAGCTTCTCCCCCGCCCCCCACCCCCGACTTTCCTCCCCTCTTCCAGGCCTTCCCCCTGTGCCCCTTCACGCCTTCTCTCCTCTGAGCCCCAGCCTGGTGAAGGGCAGGTGTCGGCTGTTCTGGGCCACGGCTCGACGGGCTGCTCTGGCCCTGGCGTGGGCCAGCTTTGCCCGGCTAAGAGGGGCCCCTGGGCCCATTGGTACTGTCTGTGTGGGGCCTGCCATGCACAGAGTTGGGTCCAGCTGTGAAAGCGCGTTGGTTAGAGGAGCCCCCTAGGATTGGGGGTCCGACGCCCAGTCAGCCCGCGGCCCACTTGGACCATTCCTCGTCTGGCAGGGTACTCAGCTCCCCCGCAGCTGATGCCGCATGGGCTGCACATTCAGGGGATCCCGAGGCAACTCCTAGAGGTGCACCCCACCCACCACTGGCCTCCAGTGGGGGGTGGGAGACAGTAAAGGCTGTTCTGCCCATTGAATATGAGCCACAGAAAGCGGGGGGGGGGGGGGGCGGCGGGGGCTGCGGTCCTGGGAGGGAAAGGGCTGCTGAGGAAAGCGCGCAGTTTGGGCTGGATTTCCCTAAATATAGGTTCTATCCCACCAGGGTGGAAAGGCTTTGGGAAGCTTGTGGAAAATGTAGATTTCTGGGCCCCTCCCCGGCCTACAGAAGCTTGCGGGTGGGGATGGGGGAGCTGATGCTCAAGGTTTGAGATTCACTTCTCTGCATGAAAATCCCCACCAGTTCAAGTCCTCTGACTGACTAGCTGGATGACACCTGCCAGCCACTTTGGGTCTCAGCATCCCCATCTGTACAATGGCCCGAGAATCTTCGAAAGGCCCCTTCCAGCTCTTAGAATGCGTGGTTTCAAGGAGAGTTGGCTACCAGAACCCAGAAGCAGCAAAGGTGGGAGCAGCCCGAGAAGAAATCGACGGAGTCCTTAAACTCCGAGGAGAGGTGTTGGTGAATACTTGGGGAGGCGCCCGGGGAGCTGTGAGTGGTGTGTGGAACCCTTCCACCGAGGGCCCTACACTTGGCGCCAAGGGTGATCTCATTTCGTCCTTGCTTTGCAGACAAGGAAACTGAGACTCAGAAGGGAGGAGGGACTGCTGAGAAGTTGGTGAGTGGCCGGGATTCGATCCCAGACACACCCTGGGACACCCATCTGGTCATTCCAGAAACGTCTCTTCCCGCGCTAGCTACTTCCCTTGTTGTTCCAGCCTCTCAACCCCGCTGAGGTTGGACCTTAGGGCCAGAGCTCCTTCTCCTCCCCCGACGGGAAGTCCCACTGGGCGGAAGGGCCCACGGCCAAATCGGCCCCGCGAGCTGGACGCGCGGTGAGCCCCCCCCCCCCCACCGCAGGAAAATCAAGCGCCAGGAGCTTCACCCTGGAGAGAGCCAAGTCCACCCTGCCCACCCCGAGGCTCCGCAGCCGGGCTGGGGGCGCCGTCGGGGCGCCGTCGTCGCGGTTAGAGCTGCGTCTGCAGCGCACGATCCTCCTTCGCCGGAAGGAAGGGGGCGCCGCCAGGAGGAGGCTCCAGCTTTCAGAGCGCGCAGACGTTTGTGCCCAACATTCGCCGGGGCGACTCATGGTGAGAGGATAAAGCCGCCGTCACCCGCTCAGCTGATGCTCCGGGGCAGACCCTAGGGTCCCATTAGGAGTGGCAAGCTGGAGGCGGGGGAGGGCACGGTGTCACATCCCCAGCCCCGCAGGCGAAGAGCTGTTGTCGCGGGGAACCCGAAATCAAACGTCTGGTGAGGGTCCCGACTGCACCAGCGGGCCCTGTCTCTACGATCTCGGCTTGTGCACTGGATTCCATTTGCAATTTGGGATCCAGAAACTTGCTGTGTGACCTCAGGCAGCCGCGGACGGCTCTGGGCCGCGGGTCCTCTTTTGCGAACCTCGGGGTTTGGGACGGACGCTCTCCCAACTCAGCTCCAAAGTCCGCGCCTCGGATTAGCTGCGCCTCCTTCTAGTTTAGCATTTGATTTTCTAATCAAGCTCTTTGTCCCCTGCGGCCTTAACCCGAACCCCCTGCTTCCCCGTTTCCCCTAGGGCCCCGCCTGGGTCTCGCTCTCGCTCGACTTTCCCGTCGAAGGCAGTCGAGTGAGTGATTCCCGGGAGCCGAGGCCGAGGCCGGCGGGTCCGCGGCGCGGGCCGGGCTGTATGGAAATGGCCAGAGGAGCCGGCGGGCGCGGCGGCGATTTATTCAGGGAGTGACAGCCCCTTTGAGCGCTCAGCGAATGGCATTTTCTGTCTGTGAAAGCCTTTCTTCCCACCTCTGTTCAGATTAGCCCGGGGGATGAATGCGCCCATTATCCAGCCCGCTGACCATTCTGAAACGCCAAATTAATTACTAAGCACTGAATCAGGCGCCGGGGCCGGGGCACCGGGAGGTGTGAAAATAGCGAGCGACTGGAGCTGGGGAAGGCGAGGGGCGCAGCGCCGAGAGGCCGGGCGGGGTGGCCCGGGGCGCAGGCGCTGGCGCGGGCGCGGCGGGGCCGGAGAGGGCTTGGCCGGCCGCCGAGCGCGACCTGCCGGCGTGACCGAGCGCGACCGCGGGGCGAGCGGGCTGCCGGGGCCCGGGGCGTGCGGCAAGGCGCGGAGCGGGGGTGGCGGCTCCAGCGGGCTGGGCTCGCCGGGGGCACGGCCGGAGCGCGCCAAGTGAGCGGGGCGCGGGGCCGAGGCTGGAACGTGCGCCGCGCGCCGGTAACTCCCCGGCATCATCGCCAGGGACGGCCGCCCCCAGACGGCCCCGGCCCGAGGCCGCCCCTCCGTCCCCTACCAGGCGCTCGCCGCTCCAGCTGCCCTCCGAGGCCTTCAAGCAACTTGGGTACCGCCCGGCCACCGTGGCCCCGGCCGAAGCTTCCCGAGCGCGGAGGCCCGGGCACCCCACCGGGCCCCGACTCCGGCTCGGCGGACCGCACTTACCTCCCGAGGCGCCGGGCGGGAGAGGCAGGCGAGCTCTCGGCGGCTCCAGCTGGAGTGCGCTGGGCGCGGAGAGCGCGCGCCTTTAAGACTCCTCCCCGAGACTCCGCCAGGTGGTGTCAAGCCGGCCGGGCCCTCCCGGCTCCCTGCTCCCCAGCCCGCCCCGGGCAGAGCCCAGCCGCTCGCTCCCACTCGGCGCCCCGCCGCGCCCGCTCCAGCGGAGAACAGGATGGGTGTGATTTGGGACCCAAGGATGCTCAAGAGGAAGGCACCCATCCTACCCACTCCAGCTTTGGTGGATGGAGGAATCTCTCTTTGGCCGGATGCTGAGGGTGGGGGAGGGAGAGGCGAGGACTGAGAAGTCTTGTCCGAGGACTTCCGATTCGGTCCCCACTGTCATCACGCCAGGACGCGCCTTAAGTCCGAGCGAAACTGGTCCTCTCGCCCTTGATCCAAGATGGCGAGTGACACGCCTCCCCCAGTCACCGCTGAAATGACTGAAGCGATAAAATAGAGAACTGTCGCCACTTGACACTAGGGAAATGTGATATTCACACTCCTGAAACAAAAGTTTAAGAGGACCCGAGGGAAGGTTGAAGGAACTCCACCTTCAGCAGGCGAGAAGCAGGGGTCGGTCCGGGACGCGCAGAGAGTAACCCTCTCTCCCGGTGCCTCCTCCGAGCTCAGGGGGGCGAGTTCACGCGCGCGGCCGGCACCTGGGGACCCTCCGCCGACCTCACCGCCGCTGCAGGGCACACGTTTGCAGGCATAAACTGCGATTCTAGCTTCAGGCCATTATTAAAATTTTACATCATGTGTCTTCTCTTTCAAAAATTATTTTTTGACATTTGTTGAGATTTCAAACTGCATTAGTAGTTAACTCAGGTTTTCTGTCTTCGTTATTTTATGTAAACGTCTTCCTCATTCCTGAGTTGCTTATTTTGATTAATTTCTCACACAACTGAAACCGATTCATCATCTGATTTTTATAGTTGCAGAAATTTCTCCTAGGTTTTAGAGACTAACATCATTCAGAGCCTTTCATCTTTGGGGGGCCAGCTGGCTTTAGTTTACTTTCTTAAAAGAAAAAAAATATATGGGCTGTATTACTGCCTTCTTTACGAATTGTGCCCTAGGATTAGTCCCTTCTCTCTTCACATTCACTGTGTCACCTGTAAAATGAACAAATTGGGCTACATGATTGCTGTGGTCTCATCCAGCTTCAACGACCCGGGAGTCTACAAAGCAATGACCCTACCACAGTGAGCTACCACTTCACACCAACTAGGATGCTATAAAAGAAAAGACAGATAATGACAAGTGTGGGCAAGGATGCGGAGAAACTGGAACCCTCATGCATCCCTGGTGGGAATGGAAAAAATTGGTGCAGCCATTGGAAAAGTCCTGACAGCTCCTCAAAAGGTTAAACAGACAGTTACCATAGGATCCAGCAATTCAACTCCCAGGTATATACTCAAGAGAAAGGAAAACATACGTCCACACAGAAACCTGTACACAAATATTCATAGTAGCATTATTCACAGTAGCCCCAAAGTGGAAACAATCCAAATGTTCATCAACTAATGAACGGACAAATAAAATGTGGCATATAATAATACAATACAATAATACAATACAACAATACAATACATAATACAATATTATTCAGCCATAAAAAGAAGGAAGTACTAATACAAATACATGCGACAACATGGATGAAGACAGTATGCCAAATGAAAGAAATGTCACCAAAGGTGACATATTATATGGTTCCATTTACTCTGAAATGTCTAGAATAGGCAAGTCCATAGAGGCAGAAAATAGATTTGTGATTGCCTGGGGCTGGGGGTTGGGGGGAGTGCTAATGGGAGTGGGCTTTCTTTTGGGGATAAAAATTGATTGTGGTGATGGTTACACAGCTCTGTGAATACACTGAAAGCATTGCATTGTACACTTTAAAGGGATGAATTTTATGGTATGTGAATTGTATCTCAATACAGATGTTCTATTACAAAATACTTACCGTGTCTGTGTTCTCATGAAGCTTACAGTATAATTGGGGGATTCAGAGCCCTACAATCTGCCCAAGGAACGAGGCACCCTCTTCACACTTACGCACCAAGATTTCCGTGGCCAGACAAAGGCAAGACTTTTCTGGATCTGTCCTAAGACAGGTATTAACTTTCTATTCTTCCTCTCTTTCGGAAATCCTCCAAATGGCTGCAGGTAGCCCTGCAGACTCAGTAGTCTGACTCTCAGATTAGGGTCTCCCAAGAGAGCAGTCACTTGCAAGGCCATAGCACAGTTATTAAGAGTAGCAACTGTAGGGCTTCCCTGGTGGTGCAGTGGTTAAGAATCTGCCTGCCAATGCGGGGGACACGGGTTCGAGCCCTGGTCCTGGAAGATCCCACATGCTGCGGAGCAACTAAGCCCGTGCGCCACAACTACTGAGCCCACGTGCCTAGAGCCCGTGCTCCACAACTACAAGAGAAGCCTGCGCACCGCAACAAAGAGTAGCCCCCGCTCACTGCAGCTAGAGAAAGCCCACAAGCATCAACGAAGACCCAATGCAGCCAAAAATAAATTAAAAAAAAAAAAGGTAGCAACTGTAGAGCCAGGCCTCCAGGGTTCAAATCCCAGCCCTGCCTCTCACTATCTACCCGACATAGTCAATTCACTTACCTTCCCTGTTCCTCAGTTTCCCCCTGTGCACAATGGGGATAACAGTGCCTATTTAATTAGGATTATGGCAGGATTAAATGAGTTAATATATGTAAAATGATAGCACGTGGTAGGCTATCATAAGTGTTAGCTGATGATACTACTGGGGTATTACTGTTATCCATCGGCAGGGTCAAGCACAGACCTGCTACTTTCCTATGTCACACTAGGTGGCGCAATCGCACCACTTCGGACAACGAAAGTGGCCCCCTGGATCCCTTGCACGGTTAACTCTGGACTTTGATAAACCATGCAAGGAGAGCTGCGGTTGCGATTCCATCTGTGAACTATACATAGTAATATCACCTACAGTGCGGCAAATTTCTCTAATCAGTGCCACTCACTGGAAAAAAATTCTCTCCTATCCAGAGAAACCAGCGCATGTGTACAAATAAAATGCATGGTCTGGGTAAAATGTTAGATCCATACCAGCTCAGGTGCTGCCATCCAACCAAGGCGGTGAGGCCCATGTGTGTTTCCTCACAGCATCCTCCTCCTTTTTATTACACATATCTGGTAACAGTCCCCCTTATCATTCTGAAATGAAATTTCTAGACAATACAAATAACACATAATTTCTCCTCTGTGTCAATACCATGCCCTGATGGTAATATAAGGAAGAAAGAAAAAGAAAGTCAGGTAGAGTCAAATAACTGCATTTCAATAGGCAAATGCTCTGAATAGAATTACCAAGAGGACCCCGGGAACAAATGGCACTTGATAGGGGTGTATTGCTCTGGTGGTTCAAACACCTAGAGTGGCGTTGCCCTGGGCAGCGTGATTTTCCAAAGTGGTCAGCGGTTGTGGGTCAAGTTGCCTTCCTGGAAATGTTAGTATGTGTAAAAATTGTGAATCAAGACAAAACAAAACAAATCCTTTGTGTTCATAGACAAAATAAAATTAGGCTCGGGGCACAGATGGTTTTTCGTCTTTATGAACGTCCAGTGGGACATTTAAAAGTTGTACGGGAAGTTGTGTTGTGATTGTCCCCAGTGTGCAGTGCAGATGTCTGCACCTCTGGCTTCTGACTACTAAACAGGAGTAGTGTCCCCCATCACTGTGACAGCCAAAACCACTTCACCACAAATTTTCAATTGAACAATAGCATCTCCACTGAGAACCACTGGTCCAGGGTCAAAATTGCTTTGGGCATTTCCAGCAAAGCTAGCACTCGATCTGCTTAGGGCTCAACTTGTCAAAGGCGTTGGCTTTTCTCTAGTCTACACAAATACGCTTGTCTGGGACCAGAGTGGGGACTCGAAGGGGGTTGCAGAGAGAGGGAGGCTGTGGGATGCGGCTGTTTCCTCTGAGTGTCTCCCTTCTTTTTCCAGGAAGAGGAGGCCCGAGGAGGAAGGTTGGTCTCGCCTGCCAATCTCGGGCACAACCCAGTGGTCTGTTTGAGGCTTTTCCTAAAACCCAGCTGGGAAGTAAATCAGCAGAGACATAATCCTGAGTTTAGCCACAGGGGCCAGGGCCTCTGAGCAAACCCCTGGCTTCTGAGAACTTCCTGCTGTACATTTGCTTGGCACATCAATCTCAAGCTATTCTTGTTCTGCTTTCTCAGGGATGGGGCCAGCAAGCCCAGGGCTCCTGGGGACAAGCTTCTGACATACTGGCATGTACGGGCTTGCTCACTAGCTCCATTAATTATGTCCACCTCCACCTGCTACGGGGCATTTTCCGGTCCTTGCATCTGGCCCTTCCTTTCTCTCGGCAGCTATGGCATCAGCCCCCACCCCCCACCCCGGCTTTCAGCTTGTTTGTCTCAAGAGGCAGGTAAGACATGACCCAATCCCCCTGCTGGTATTCCTGGAATTCAGCTGGTTTAGCAAAGCAGGACTGGATCTCTCCTGAGCAGGGC
This sequence comes from Grampus griseus, assembly GCF_964374135.1. Taxonomy (NCBI): domain Eukaryota; kingdom Metazoa; phylum Chordata; class Mammalia; order Artiodactyla; family Delphinidae; genus Grampus; species Grampus griseus. The sequence goes on from NC_139014.1 coordinate 45,334,031, forward strand.
AGCTGCATCCTTCCGTACACACTCCACCACTCCTGCCGATTGATGTCTCGGGGCCAGCTGGTCATCTACGACACAGGTTTTGACGCCTCAAGAATTCCCTCCCAGACTCTCTGGTCTTAAAAGGGCAGCTGAAGGGCCCAGGAGCCTTCCCGTCATCAAACGAAACTGTCAGGAGCCTGTAACTCGGTGTATTTCTGCTCTGCAGAAAACAGTCCAGATGGCTCCTCGCTGAGGCATCCATGCACCTGCAGCCGTAAGCCTTCATGGTGTATCCAGTGACTAGACATTCGGCGACCACCTCCTGTATGCCAGGCATTCTGGGTGCAGTGGGAACCTGGCAGACACAGTTCCTGTTCTCCTAAGATGTACAGTCTATGGGGACAAGATAGGCATTCAGTAAACGATAACACAGACAGCGACGGGATTGCAGCTGAGATCAGCATTACAAGTAATACAGGAGCCACGTGAAGGAGTATATCACAAAGGCTGGGGTGGGACAGGGGACTGGGGACTGGGGCGTCACGGACGAGGTGACATCATATTGAAACCTGAGGGATGAGAAGGTGTTAGCCAGGTGAAGAGAGCGGGGAAGAGCCTTCCCAGGGGCGGAAACAGCCCAGGTGAAGGCCTGAAGTCAGATGTCAGGTTGGAGTGGTCAGAAAATCCTAACAATAGCCAACACTTACGGATCATTCACTATGCGCCCAGCCTGTTCCAAGAACTTTACTACAGGGATTAGTTCTTCTAATGCCCACAGTGCTATGAAATAAGGTATTGTAAGCCCCGTTTCACAAAGGAGGCCACGGAGGCATAGAGAGGTTAAGTCATTACCCCAAAGTCCCACAGCTACAAAGTGGCAGAGCCAGCATTTAGACTCGGGTCATTTGACTCAGAAAACTGTATCCTTTTTTTTTTTAATAGATCTTTATTGGAGTATAATTGCTTCACCATACTGTGTTAGTTTCTGTTGCACAACAAAGCGAATCAGCATATGCATACATATGTCTCCATATCCCCTCCCTCTTTTTTTTTTTCTTTTTTTTTTTTTGCGGTACGTGGGCCTCTCACTGTTGTGGCCTTTCCCGTTGCGGAGCACAGGCTCCGGACGTGCAGGCTCAGCGGCCATGGCTCACGGGCCCAACCGCTCCGCGGCATGTGGGATCTTCCCGGACCGGGGCACGAACCCGTGTCCCCTGCATCGGCAGGCGGACTCTCAACCATTGCGCCACCAGGGAAGCCCATATCCCCTCCCTCTTGAGCCTCCCTCCCACCCTCCCTATCCCACCCCTCTAGGTCATCGCAAAGTACGGAGCCAATCTCCCTGTGCTATGCTGCTGCTTCCCACCAGCCAGCTATTTTACATTAGGTAGTGTACGTATGTCGATGCTATTCTCACTTCACCCCAGCTTCACCCTCCCACCCCATGTCCTCAAGTCCATTTTCTATGTCTATCTCTTTATTCCTGCCTTGCAAATAGGTTCATCAGTACCATTTTTTTTTTTAGATTCCATATATAAGTGTTAGCGTATGGTATTTGTTTCTCTCTTTCTGACTTACTTCACTCTGTATGACAGACTCTAGGTCCATCCACCTCACTACAAATAACTCAATTTCGTTTCTTTTTATGGCTGAGTAATATTCCATTGTATATATGTGCCACATCTACTTTATCCATTCATCTGTCTATGGACATTTAGGTTGGTTCCATGTCCTGGCTATTGTAAATAGTGCTGCAGTGAACATTGTGGTGCATGTCTCTTTTTGAATTATGGTTTTCTCAGGGTATATGCCCAGGAGTTGGATTGCTGGGTCATATGGTAGTTCTATTTGTAGTTTTTTAAGGAGCTTCCATACTGTTCTCCATAGTGGTTGTATCAATTTACATTCCCACCAACAGTGCAAGAGGGTTCCCTTTTCACCACACCCTTTCCAGCATTTATTGTTTCTAGATTTTTTGATAATGGCCATGCTCCCTGGCATGAGGTGATACCTCATTGCAGTTTTGATTTGCATTTCTCTAATAATTAGTGATGTTGAGCATCTTTTCACGTGCCTCTTGGCCACCTGTATGTCTTTCTTGGTGAAATGTCTACTTAGGTGTTCCACCCATTTTTTAACTGGATTGTTTTTTTGATATTGAGCACCATGAGCTGTTAGTATATTTTGGAGATTAGTCCTTTTTCTGTTGTTTCATTAGCAAATATTTTCTCCCATTCTGAGGGTTGTCTTTTTGTCTTGTTTATGGTTTCCTTTGCTGTGCAAAAGCTTGTAAGTTTAATTAAGTCCCATTTGTTTATTTTTATTTCCGTTACTATAGGAGGTGGGTCAAAAAAGATCTAGCTGTGGTTTATGTCAAAGTGTTTTTCCTACGTTTTCCTCTAAGAGTTGTATCTTTTTTTTTTTGCAGTACGTGGGACTCTCACTGTTGTGGCCTCTCCTGTTGCGGAGCACAGGCCCAGCCGCTCCGCAGCATGTGGGATCTTCCCGGACCGGGGCACGAACCCGTGTCCCCTGCATCGGCAGGCGGACTCTCAACCACTGTGCCACCAGGGAAACCTGAGTTGTATCCTTTTTTAAAAAAATTAATTTTCCCACAGCTTTATTGAGATATAACTGACATACAATATTGTGTAAGTTTAAGGTGTACAATGTGATGGTCTGATACATGTACGTCATGAAATACTTATCACAATAAGGTTAGTTAACACACCCTTCATCTCACACAATTACCGTTTTGTTGCTATTATTGTTGTTGTTACGATGAGAAAATTAAAGCTCTACTCTCCTAACAACTTTCAAGTATACGATAAAGTATTGAGAGCTATAGTCACCTTGCCCTACCTTAGATTCCCAGAATACATTTATCATATATTGAAAGTTTGTACCCTTAGACGAAAATCTCATTTCCCCCACCCCTCACATAGTACTTTTATTTCTAATTTTTTGAATACTGTTTTCCATAGTGGCTGTACCAATTTAAATTTCCACCAACAGTACACCAGGGTTGCCTTTTCTCCACATTCTCCCCATTTGTTATCTCTTGTCTCTTTGACAGTAGCCATTCTGACAGATGAGGGGTGCTATCTCACTGCGGTTTTGATTTGCATTTCCCTGACGATTAGTGATGTTGAGCATCTTTTCATATACCTGTTGGCCATTTATATGTCTTCTCTGGAGAAATGTCTATCCAAGTCTTCTGCACATTTAAGAAATCTGATTGTTTATTGCTATTGAGTTGTATGAGTTCCTTGGATATTTTGGACATTAGCCCCTTTAAAGATGGGTGGTTTGCAAATATTTTGTCCCATTTTGTAGGTTGCCCTTTATTTTTGTTGTTGTTGTTGTTTCTTTTGCTGGGCTTTTTAGTTTGATGTAGTCCCACTTGTTGATTTTTGCTTTGGTGTTTATACTTTTAATGTCATATCTAAAAAATCATCCAAAAATTTCCAAAAATCCAAGACTGATGTCAAGGAGCTTTCCCCTATGCTTTCTTCTAGGAGTTGTATGGTATCAGGTCTTATGTTTAAGTCTTCAATCCATTTGGAGTTAATTTTTGTGTGTAGTGAAAGATAGGAGTCCAATTTCATTCTTCTGCATGTGAATATCCAGCTTTTCCAGCACTATTATTGAAGAAACTATCCTTTCCTTATTGATTATTCTTGGCTCCCTTGTCAAATAGTAGTTGACCATATGTGTGTGTGTTTATTTCTGAGCTCTCTGTTTCATTCATCCACGTGTCTGTTTTTATGCCAGTACCATACTGTTTTGATTATTATACCTTTGTAATACATTTTGAGATCAGGAATTGTGATGCCTCCAGCTTCATTCTCCTTTCTCGAGATTGCTTTGGCTATTTGGAGTTTTTTGCAGGTCCATAAGAATTTTAGTTTTTTTTTTTCTATTTCTGTGAAAAATGCCATTGGTATTTTGATAGGGATTGCACTGAACCTATAGATGGCTTTAGGTATTATGGATATTGAAACAACATTAACTTTTCCGATCCGTGAACACAGGATATCTTTCCATTTATTTGTGTTTTCTTCAATTTCTTTCTTTTCTTGTAGTATCCCTGTCTGGATTTGGTATTAAGGTAATGCTGGCCTCATAAAATGAGTTTGAGAAGGACTGGCATTAATTCTTCCTTAAATGTTTGGTAGAGTTCACCCATGAAGCCATCTGGTCCTAGGTTTTTCTTTGTTGGGAGGTTTTTAATTACTGCTTAAATCTCCTTACTAGTTATTGGTCTGTTCAGATTTTCTACTTCTTCATGATTCAGACTTGGTAGGTTGTATGTTTCTAGAAATTTATTTATGAATTCTAGGCTGTTCAATTTGTTCATCATAGTCTCTTATGAGACTTTGTATTTCTGTAGTATCAACTGTAATGTCTCATCTTTCATTTATAATTTTGAGTCCTCTCTCTTTTTTTTCTTGGTAAGTCTAACTAAGCAGTCTTGTTTATCTTTTTAAAAAAACAACTCTTAGTTTTGTTGATCTTTTCTATTGCTTTCCTAGTTAATTTATTTAACTCTACTCTGATTTTTGTTGTCTCCTTCCTTCTGATTACTTTGGGCTTAGTTTGTAAAGTTAGACTGTTTATTTGAGCTTTTATAAAATGTAGGCATTTATCACTATAAAATTCCCTCTTATCACTGCTTTTGCTGCATCCCATCACTTTTGGCATGTTGTGTTTCCATTTTCATTTGTTTCAATATTTTTTATTTCCCTTTTGATTTTATCATGACCCACTGATTGTTCAGGAGTGTGCTGTTTAATTTCCACATATTTGTGAGTTTTCCAGTTTTCTTTCTGTTAGTAATTTCTAGTTTCATACCACTGTAGTTGGAAATGATACTTGGTATGATATCAGTCTTTTAAAATTTGGTAAGTCTTGTTTTGTAACATAACATCCTGGAGAATGTTTTATGTGTACTTGAGAAGAATTTGCATTCTGCTGCTGTTGAATGGAATGTTCTGTATATGACTGTTAGGTCTATTTGGTTTAAAGTATAGCTCAAGTCCAATGTTTCCTTACTGATTTTCTGTCTAGATGATTGATCCATTGTTGAAAGTGGGGTACTGAAGTCCCCTACTATTATTGTATTCTTTCCTACTACTCCTTTCAGGTCTGTTAATATTTACTTAATATACTTAGGTGCTCTGATGTTGGGTGCACATATATTTAACAATTGTTAAATCCTCTTGATGAACTGACTTCTTTGTTATTTTATAATGATCTTCTTTGTCTCTTGTTACAGTTTTTGACTTAAAATCCATTTTGTCTGATATAAGTTTGACTACCCCTGCTCTCTTTTGGTTTCCATTTGCATGAAATATCTTTCTCCATCCCTGCACTTTGAGCTTATGTGTGTCCTTAAAGCAGAAGTGAGTCCCTTATAGGCAGAATAGAGTTGTTTTTTTTTAATCCATCCAGCCACTCTATTCCTTTTGATTAGAGAATTTAATCCATTTATATTTAAAGTAATTATTGATAGGTAAGGACTTACTATTACCATCTTGTTAATTGTTTTCTGGCTGTTTTGTAGGTCTTTTGTTCTTCTTCCTTTCTTGCTGTCTTCCTTTGTGAATTGATGATTTTTTTGGAGTAGTATACTTTGATTTCCTTCTCTTTATCTTGCATGCATCTACTATAGGATTTTGTTTTGTGATTACCTTGAGGCTTACTTGAAACATCTTACAGATATAGCTGTCTATTTTAAGCTGTTAACAATTTATCTTTAAATGCATACAAAAACTCTACCCTTTTACTTCCCTCCCCCCATTTTAGTTTTCGATTTCCTCATTTACATATTGTAATATTCTGTATTCATCAACAAAGTATTGTAGCCACAGCTATCTTAAATACTTTCATCCTTTAACCTTTATACTAGAATTAAGTGGTTAACACACCACCATATTACAGTATTAGAGTATCCTAAATCTGACTATTTATTTTACCAGTGAGTTATACATTTTCACATGTTCTCATGTTACCAATTAGTGTCCTTTTGTTTTGACTTAAAGAACTCCTTTTAGCATTTCTTGTAAGGCAGATATAGTGGTGATAAACACTCTAAGTTTATGTTTTTTGAGGAAAGTCTTTATCTTGCCTTTATCAGCTTTGAAATCATTTGAGAGGCAGTGTGAGTAGTTAAGGAACAGACCCCAGCCCACCTGCTTTAGAAACCCCAGCCCTGCCATGTACTTAACATTTGAATCTAGGCAAGTTATTTAGCCTCTGGACGTCCATTTCCTCATCTCTAAAGTGGAGATAATAATAGTACTGACTTTTTAAGGTTGTTACTGGATTAAATGACATGTTACACAGAAAACACTTAGAAGGCTACTGGTCCTCCTTAGATTTCATCAGATGCTGCCCCTGTGGGGCCTGGCACCCCACCAGCCACAGATGGATAGATGGCAGGGCCTGAGCAGCTGGCACTGGAACCAGAGACTGTGATATTCCTACGGGTTATTTTTTGGCCCTGCTGGCCTGGAGTCAGGACTATCATTACAGCCAAGGACCTAGACCCAGGCAGCCTTGAGTGGCACCCACTGTGTTGGCAAACCCCTCTGAGTGCTGGCTGGCAGGTGGTTCATGCCCAGGAAGCCTCTGTGTATGTCACAGACAATTACACCAAGAGTTATACCTCCACTGTCAACAGAGTGTGCCTGTGAGGGTTTGGAGGTGGGTGGAAGGCGAGGAGGAGGTGGTCTGAGGCTGTGAGGTCTGGGCAGAGAAAAGGGCAGGAGACTCTGTCATGGGTAGTTTATACTCTCCCTCGGCTAAAGGCATAAACTCCTCTTTCTAAAATACCAGCACCCTCTAGTGGGAGTAAGTCTCCATTCACACTTCAGGGTTCTTAACCTGGAGTTGCTGAATTTAGAGGGGAAAAATATACATCTTCATTTTCAATCACTGCCAACTGAAATCGAGCATTTCCTTCAATAATGGATATAGGCAACAAACCACAGGGGTGCCAATAAACAGAAACTGTGACTTTATCACCAATAAATTAACAAGTATTTTTATATCACGTTACAGTTGTTGCAGAAATATCATTTACATTTATCACTACTTTGAAACTATGCCAGCAATTATCTCTGCCCCGGAGCATGTTATTTAGCACATTAATAAAGAAGCACATATGTTATCAGACTTCCAATTTGTTTTTATTTTTATTGAAGCTGTAATACAATATAATTGTTTTCTTTTGAGTCCTATGTGTTCTATTTTATGCACTTAAAAACATTACCCTGAAATAGGGTCCATAGGCTTCACTGGGCTGCCAAAAGGGTCCATGTTTTGCAGATTCTATTCCATTATAGGTTATTACAAAATAATGGGTACAATTCCCTGTTGCTTATCTATGCCTGATTCTTTTTTTCTGAATCCAGATGTTTTTATTTCAAATTTACTGTCCTTGGCAACATCCGATAACTCATTAACTACTCTTTCAAAAACAGCTTTACTGAGATAAAGTTCACATGCTATACAACTCACCTATTTAAAGTATACAGCTAAATGTTTTTTTTGTATAGTCAGAGAGGTGCAACCATTACTAAAATAGACATTTTCATCACCCCAAAAGAGAAACTCCATACCCATCAGCAGTCAATTCCCATTTTCCCAACCATCCTACCCTTAAGCAACGACCGATTTACTATTTTCTGTCTCTATGAATTTGCCCATTCTGAACATTTCACATAAATAGGATCACACAATACGGGATCCTTTGTAAATGGTTTCTTTCACTTAGAATAAAGTTTTCAAGGTTCATCTATGTTGTAGCTTGTGCCTGTTTAAAGAGGATGCTTCCAATATTTTCTTATTAAAACTGTTTGTTTATTATAGGTATTTGATAGATACCTTATTTCAGGTTAAGGAAGTTCTATTCCTAGTTTTCTAAGACCTTTTTTTTTTCTTCCCATAAATTGAGAATTTTACCAAATGCCTTCTCAGTATCCAATCAGATAATTACACAATGTTTCTCCTTTTACACTGTTTAGATCATGAATGACACCACAGAATTTTCTAGTGTCAAATTACCCTTGCATTCCTGGGATAAACCCAAGTGGTCATCATACATAGTCATTTTCAGCCTCCTAATATCTCTGCATCTAGATTCACAAATAAAATTGGCCTGTAATTTTTGTTTTTTCTACTATCTTTATTGAGTTTGGATATCAAGGTTATGGTGCCCTTATACAATGATTTGGGGACTATTCCTTCTTCTTCAGTTGTCTGAAACAGTCAGTATACATTTGGAATGAACTGTTCCTTGGAAGTCTGCTAGAACTCACCTGTAAAGTCACCTGGGTCTGAGACTGTTTTTGTGAAAAGGTCTTAGATTTACTGCTTCAATGTTTCAATAAATTACGGAATTGTAGGCCTTCTATTTCTTAAGTTGGTTTTATTACTTTTTCTAGGAAAAAAATTCCCATTTCATCTAAGTTTTAAAATGCATTAGCATGAAGTTACTGAACAATTGTATCATATTATAATTTTCATAACCTTCACTGTGTCTGTAGTTACATCTCCTTTTACAACCCTAATATTATTTTCCTGTGCTTTCTATTTCTTATCTCTCTTGCCAGATGTGTGTTTGTCTTTTCAAAGAACCATCTTTTGGTTTTATTTGGTTCTCCCTGTTTTCTATTTGATTTTGGCTTTTATTTTTATCTCCCTTTTTAGGGGCAGGGTGGGGACTTATTCTATTATCCTGTTTATAACTTCTTAGAAACTTAGCTAATGAATTTCAGCCTTTCTTCTTTTCAGATTAGCATTTACTATAAATTTCCTTCTATTTACCACTTCTACTGTATCCCACAAGTTTTGATATGTAATATTTTCTATTATCATTCAGTTCTAAATATTAAAAAAAGTTTTCCATTGTGATTTTTTTTTTCTGACCAAAGGGCTATTCAGAAATATCAAGGTTTATGGTAATTTTAAACTGTCTTCGTTGTTGATATCTAACTTAATGGCACTGTGGTCTGGGAATGTGGTCTGCATGACATCAATTCTTTGAAATTTGTGAAGACTTGCTTTGTGGTCTTGCATATGATGATTTCAGTCATTGCTGCATGTGTGCTTGAGAAGAATGTGATTTTTAAATTACTGAGTGCAGGGTTCTGTGTTCATCAAATCCAGTTTGTTTTTGATTAAATCCTCTACAGCTTTATTACATTTTATCTTTTGAAGTAGTAATAACTCAGAGAGGCTTGCTGAACTCTCCCACAATGATGGTACATTTCTCAATTTCTCCATGAGGTTGAATTAATTACTGCTTTATATATTATTTAGATTTTTAAGATTAGTTTTGTACAGGTTTAGATTTATCTGTTGGTGAATGAAACGACCAGAATGTATCACTCTAATAATACTTAAGTCTATTTTAATCTGAATTTAAGATAACTAACCACCTTTCTTTTAGTTTGTATTTGCTTGGTATTTCTTTTTTCATCCTTTTACTTTCAACCTTGGTGTCTTCATACCTCAGATATTAATATAAGCTGCAAGTAACTGGATTTTATTTCATCCAATCCAACAAGTCTCTGACTGTTAATAGTCACCTTGTTCCACTTACATTCGTTATGGTTACTGATATCTTTTAACTTGTTTCTACCATTTTAGCTTGGTTTCTATTTGTCTCACTTTCTCTATGCTGCTTTTTTCCTCTTTCTTGTAGTGTGTGTGAGTTCTATTTTGTTTTGTTTTCTTTTGTTTTGTTTGTATGTTTGTTTACCTGGGAGATTTCATTTTATTGGTTTTTAGTTTGGCTTTGTATTTAAATTGTTTGCTGTTAGACTTTACCCAGTATTTCTTTGAAAAAAAAATATTTATTTATTTTTGGCTGAGTTGGGTCTTCGTTGCTGCATGCGGGCTTTCTCTAGCTGTGGCAAGCAGGGGCTACTCTCTGTTGCTGCACGTGAGCCTCTCATTGTGGTGGCTTCTCTCGTTGCGGAACTCGGGCTCTAGGTTCGCGGGCTTCAGTAGTTGTGGCACGTAGGCTCAGTAGTTGTGGCTCGCAGGCTCTAGAGTGAAGCCTCTGTAGTTGTGGCTCACAGGCTTAGCTGCTCCGCGGCATGTGGGATCTTCCCGGACCAGGGATCGAACCCGTGTCCCCTGCATTGGCAGGCAGATTCTTAACCACTGTGCCACCAGGGAAGTCCTTACCCAGTATTTCTGTATTATTTAAAAGGGAGGAACTATTTCCTTTATCAGTATTGTCTGCCATTTTTATCTAGAAGCCTATATATGTATGTACACACACACACCCACACACATTCTCTCTCTCTCTCTCATATACAAGAATTTTTGTGAGACTGATTCCCAGAAATGTAATCTTTAGCTCAAAAAGTTATATACTATTTTGAAACTACATTTTAAACTTAATATTTCATGGACACCTTTTCATGTCATTAAATATTTTTCTATAATACTATTATTTAATTGCTCACAATATTTTACTATTGTAAAATTAATCATATTTAAAACTAATTCCCTATTTTTAAACACTAATTTTGCTTATAATTTATCACTTCTTATAATTATAAACAAACTGATGATTAATATTCCTGGGCATACAAGAATGACTTATTTATTTTTTTCTTCAGATAAAATCCTACAAGCAGAATTACTGAATACTCTTTAGAGTACATGTACTTTAATATGTTTCAATAGCAAATTTATACTTACAGTGAAAGTTTATGAGAATTTGGGGTCTCCAAATGTTTGAAAACTCTGGGTAATATAATTTCTCTTATCTGTGCCTGGTTGTCAGATGGAAGTTTATATCTCATTGTTTAAATTTACATTTTTTCCTTATAAAGTTAAACATTTTTCACGTGCTTACAGCTACTTGTATATCTTTGGTGAATTGTCTAATCTGCTCAGACCACTTTTATTTGGGGTATGTAACTTTTTAATGTAAAAAAATGTATTTTACATTTAAGATGGTATGCTTTACACTCGCTGCAAACATTTTGCCCTAGTATATCATTTGCCTTTCAATTTCATGTTTATGTGATTTTTCATGTACAGACGTTATTTTTCTATATGCAAATCAATCTTTTCCTTCATAATTTCTGATTTTGGCATCACACTTTAAAAGGCCAGCTACAATTCCAAGGATGTATACATATTTCCTTTTTTTCTTCTGGACTTCCCTTGTTTTAACTTTTACATACGGATCTTTAATTAGGACTGGGGGGAGGTATAAGATTTGCGGTAGAAACCACACTTGCCTTTTTTCTCCTAATGTTTCATTAGTCATCCTAGCTGATTTATTGGATAATTGATCCTATCTTCTTTATCATATATTAAATTCATCCAGATACTTGTGTTTGTTTCTAACTGATCAATTTGGCCCCACGGATTTCTTTACTTCCTGCATCAGTTCATCTGGGAGATTTCACTTTATTGGTTTTTAGTTTGGCTTTGTATTTAAATTTTTTGCTGTAGATTTTGACCAGTATTTCTGTATTATTAAAAAGGGAGGGGCTTCCCTGGTGGCGCAGTGGCTGAGAGTCTGCCTGCCGATGCAAGGGACACGGGTTCGTGCCCCGGTCCGGGAGGATCCCACATGCCGCGGAGCAGCTGGGCCCGTGAGCCATGGCTGCTGAGCCTGCGCGTCTGGAGCCTGTGCTCTGCAACGGGAGAGGCCGCAACAGTGAGAGGCCCACGTACCACAAAAAAAAAAAGAAAAAAAGGGAGGAACTATTTCCTTTATCAGTACCGTCTGCCAATTTTTATCTAGAAGCCTATGTATGTATGTACACACACAGGTGCGCGTGCACACACACACTCTCTCTCTCTCTCATATACAAGAATTTTTGTGAGACTGATTCCTAGAAATGTAATCTCTTTCACTCTGTGGTACATGGGACATCTTTATATCTCAGATGGCAACTCCTCCCTCAAGACTGAACTTTTGCGGGAGTTTCCCGGCTATTCTCACACAATTATTCTTCATGATGAAAGGTGAAGTCATTCTGTCAATCTCCTTCTCTTCCCACCAAAAGCTTTATTTTGATTGAAACCGTGTTATGTTTATACACTCCGTCGGGTAAGAATGGATATCTCTTATAGTATCATTTTCCAATCCCAGAACATAAAATGTTTTTCTGTTAATCAAGGCTTCTTTTGTATCCCATAATAAAGTCTATAGTTTTAAAAAAATAACAGCTTTATTGAAATATAATTCACCTACCATACAATTCACCCATTTAAAGTGTACAATTCAATAGTTTTTAGTATATTCAGAGTTGTGCAATCATCATTGCGGTCAATTTTTAAACATTTTTCCACCACAACAAAGAAATCCCATACCCGTTAGCATTCTCTCCCTCATTTTCCTCCAATATCCCTGTACTAGGCAACCACCAATTTGCTTTGTCTCCATGGATTTGCCTGTTCTGAACATTTCATATAAATGAAATCATTCAGAATGTGCTCCTTTGTAACTGGCTTCTTTCACCTAGCATGTTTTCAAGGTTCATCTCTTTATGGTCAAATAATATTCCACTTTGTGAATATGCAACATTTTATTTATCCATTCATCAGTTGATAGACATTTGTGTTGTTTCCACCTTTTGGCTAATAAATAATGCTGCTATAGATGTTTGTACATATGTTTTCGTGTGCACGTTTTCACTTTCCTTTGGTATATACCCAGGCGTGGAATTGCTGGATCATATGGTAGCTTACCTTTTGAGGAATTGTCAGACTGTTTTCCAAAGCATCTGCACCATTTTACATCCCCACCAGCAGTGTATGTATGAGGGTTCCAAATTCTCCACATTCCTGTCAACATTTGTCATAGTCTTTCTTTTTGATGGGTGTGAAGTGGTGTTTCCACTGTGGTTTTGATTTGCCTTTCTCTGATGACTAATGATGTTGAGCAATTTTCACATGCTTGTTGGTCATTTATATATCTTCTTTGGAGAATATCTATTCTTATCCGTTGCTCATTTTTCAATTGTTTTTTTTATTATTGATTTATAGGAGTTCTTTATATATTCTAGATTAAAGTCTCTTATCATATATACGATTTGCAAAAATTTTCTCCCATTCTGTGAGTTGTCTTTTGTTTCTTTTTTTTAAAATATTTATTTATTTATTTGGTTGCACCAGGTCTTAGCTGCAGCAGGCAGGCTCCTTAGTTGCAGCTCCAGGGCTCCTTAGTTGTGGCTCACCAGCTCCTTAGTTATGGCACATGGGCTCCTTAGTTGTGGCATGCATGTGGGATCTAGTTCCCTGACCAGGGATCTAACTTGGGCCCCCTGCATTGGGAGCAGGGAGTCTTATCCACTGTGCCACCAGGGAAGTCCCCGTCTTTTGTTTCTTGATGGTGTCCTTGAAGCACAAAAGTTTTAAATTTTGATGATGTCCACCTTATCTGTTTTTTTCTTTGGTTGTTTGTGCTTTTGATGTCATATCTTAAAAACCATTGCCTGGTCCAAGGTGATGAAGATTTACACCTATGTTTTCTTATAAGAGTTTTATTGTTTTAACTCTTACATTCAGGTCTTTGATTCATTTTGAGTTAATTTCCATGTGAAGTGTGAAGTAGGGATTCAGTTTCTTTCTTTCATTCTTTGCTTTTTTTTCTTTCTTTTCTTCTCTTTTTTTTTTTGGATATGGGTATCCAATTGCCTTAGCACCATTTTTGAAAAAACAATTATTTCCCCCTTTGAATTGTTTTGGCACCCTCATCAAAAATTGATTGTAAATGTGAGAGTTTATTTCCAGACTCACGATTTTATTCCACTGATATATAAATATATCTGTAGCTTTGTGGTAAGTTTTGAAATCAGGGAGCTTGAGTCCTCCAACTTTTTTCTTCTTTTTCAAGATTGTTTGGGCTATTCTGGGTCCCTTGAATTTCCTATTCTCAGGCTTTTTTGCTGCTGGGATGAACGAGCTCTCTTTTCGATTTGGTCAATGCTGTGTACAGAAAACTACTGAATGTCATATATTTATTTTTGTGTCCAGCTACTTTACTCTGCTCTCCCATAAGTTCTAAATGTTCCTCAGTCCATTAGCCAGTGTTTCTCAGCTAGACAATCATATCTTTTGTAAGTAATAGTAAGCTTGACTCTTCCTCCCCAAGTTTATGTCTCATTTATTTTTCTTCTCATTGTTTTTCCTTGAATTTCAGAATATGGTTGACACTATTCACAGTGTGACATTCTTGTTTTGCTCCTCGTTTTCATAGGATTGCCTGTTATTAAGGACTATATTATCCATTCCAGGTCATCACTAGATATCACACTATCTGTTGAATTGGAATAAACACATTTATCATCTTGAAAAAGTCTTTTTACTCGCAATCACTAAGTTTTCATCAGGTCGCATCACATTAGGATAATTATATGGTTTTTCTCCTCTGTCCTATTCATATGATGAACAATATTAATAAACTCTTAACATTGACAGCCCCCTGCACCGGCCCCTTGTGTAAACTGTATCTCCTGAGCCAGTAGGAACAAATTAGCTCACACTAACGGGAATAACTCAGGTCTTACTGGTGCAGCTCCCACCTGTATAATATAGAACAGATGTCATAAACTGAAAGTCAGTAGGTCATGTCTGGTTTGGCCTACAAAGCGGTTTAAAATACTGTTTTGAATTAGTTTCCAGCATTTAAAAATCAGGAGATTTCAGATTAAGAGTTCCAGTTTTTGGTTTCTCTTTACAAATTATAAAATCTGATCACACTAGCCCTGCATTCTCACATGATCACAGTGAGCTGAAGTTGCCCCCCTCAGTGGGGGGTATTTTAGAGGTCTCCTCATTTGCATCCTTTCCACACTCTATTGTCTCCATACTGTATTGTCCCCAAACATCAAGGTCAAGGGTCGGTTGCCATGTTCTGTATTTGTGCAGTAGTTTTTCTTATAACAGAATTGCGTAAAAGTGAAATATGTCTTGTAATCATGTCTCTAGCAAATGTGGAAAAATAAAAGGGGCCAAGAGGGAGATGTGCTTCAGGAGACATGGGAACATGCATATTTCTTGGCAGAAGTGAAGAATATTCCTATAATGTTTAATACACAAAGTGTGCCTGTTGAAAGGATACAATGTGAGATGCCACCAGATAAAAAACTCATAAGAAGAATATGGAAAAGATGTGTAGGGGAAAGAAAACCTTACTGAACTGGAAGAAAAAAAAAAAAAGACTGAAATATCAATAGGGTTTGTTTCAGGAGGCACAGACCATCAACAATACTATTGTGAAATGCCGTAATCTAGTAAATGAACACCATCTCCCTAGTTCTGTCCCTGAGTCTGAGCTGTTTGGCTCTTGGAGACATTTGAGTGTCTGACCCCTGCTCCAGTCCTGGGTGGCTGCAGTTCTAAGTCCTGGATAATAGGTGTCAGGTGCTGATCATATCTCCCAGTTGGTCTGCCCTCTTGGGACAGGGAGACACAGGTGGAGCTGAGTGGGACAGTAGGGGTGGGGTGGGGGTGGATAACAGGCAAGCTTAACACCTGGGTCACACCTGCTGGTGGAGAAAGAGCATGTCCACTTTTGATGTGGGATGGGACCAAGTGGTCTTCATGGGATGCTCAGCTCCCTGGTAGTGAACCCTAATGGGCACCTCTGTTTCGGTTTTCCTCCACCTTCAGTTTTAGGAACACCAAAGACATGGAAGAAGGCAAGGATGCCATAACTTCTCTAGCACTCTCTGTAGCTTTCAAAGTGCTCTCAGAAGCCACCATGTCAATCTGGCACACACCATGTCATTCTCACTACTCAGTTCCTGCTTCCAGAGCCTGCTTCCTGCTTCCCCTTCTTCCCTACTTGGCCATGTCTGGGCTGTCTCCATCTTCCCCCTTCTCCTTGTTTTGTGGTGGAAAAAGTAAGGACAGGGGAGACCAGAGTCCTTGGCCACCCTTCTCAAGTCGTACGACCTCAGGCACATTCTCTCACAGCCTTTGTGGTTCTGTTTCCTTATTTGTAAAATGGTGGGTGTGAAGGTCCGGGTGGTGAGTGAGGAGTAGAAGTACTAGATGGTTCTGGGCGCCTTCCCATCTCTAACTGTAGGCTGGAACCAATTCTCTGCGTTCATCCAAGAGTACTTTCTGTTTCTATGTTTTTGGGGAAGTTGCTTTTTCTTGGTATTTAGCGAGTCAGGAAAAGAAAAATCATTGGCGTTCACGTCTCTCAACGCCTCAGGTAGGGCTGTGGCTTTTGACCAGCAATAACGGCTGATCTTGCGGCCAATTTTGAACGCCTCTAACAGATATTGTGACACAGAGTCCCGTTCAAGAGTGGAAATGGAAATTCCAGCCTTGCCCTTTGCGAACTCTGACATAAACTGCGATTCTTTCGTTGCCAGGGCTGTCAGCACAGTAGCCAACTTCTCATTCCCAGTTTGCAATGAGAAAACGGAGGCACAGGGAAGTGCAGTGACTTCCGGGATCCCGCGAAGAGTTCTTCCAGCTCCGGTAAAACTACATCTGCCGCGTGGCCTGTGGGGGGAAAGGGGGTCGCCAGAAAAGGGCCTCGACTCTGGAGACTACCCCAACCCGCCTTCAGGAGCCGAGAAATGGCTAAGTCACAGCCATTGGTGGTGGAAGGCGAGAAAGTCAGACCAGAGGCTGGAGCAGCAGTGCGCAAAGTCTGGATCGGCTGGTATTTCTAGGAAGGTTTCTGCCGAAGGGTGATGGTCACGGCACCCGTCTGCACAGCAGGGGTGCAGACATTTTAAATGTTAACAGCACCCAAAGAAAATAGAAGTAGGAGGAGGAAGTGGGGCGCTCGGTCGCAGTGAGAGAAGGAAGCAGCTCGTCGGAGCTTCCCCTTTCTCCTCCTTCCCCGAAGCCCTCACCCCAGGCCCCTCTCCTGCTCCGCCCACCCATCCAGCCCCGGCCAAAGCCGCGCTTCCGCTCCCCCGGCCTCACCTCACCTCACCTCATTCCTGGGGGGTCGCTGGTGCTCGTTCCTGGCGTCCCTTCTGCCGTGCCCGCCCCCTGCCAGGGCTGTTCCTTCCGAGCGCAGACGGGCTCAGAGATGGGGCTGCTTCTCAGGCGCGCGGCTGGCTCGGGCCAGACTCCGAGGACGCTTGGGTCAGGCCGGCGCCTCGCCGACGCTGCCCGGCCACCAGGTGGCGCTAGAGGCCGGCTGGGTGGTCAGCCCCGCCCCGCTCCCGTCCCGAGCAGGCCCGGCCCCGGCGTGGCCCCGCCCCCAGCCCGCCGTCGGAGCGGAGCCCGGATAGATGCTGGGACTTACCGCGCGCGTCTCCAGCGCGGGCGTGGTGGTCCCGACCGTACCCGGAATCGCAGGGAGTCGCCGCTGGAGAGGGGCTCGGCGCCCAGCGGGGACTGCAGGTGTGTGGCCGGGGCGCGGGGGCGCGGAGGGCACGCGTGGGGGCCCGAGGCCGAGACAGAGTTGCCCGCGGACCGTCGGGGAGCCGTGCGCCTTAAGAGCGTCAGCTGCAGCGGGTGGGCTGGACAGAGCCTGCTGTCTTCTGGCTCCGTGAATAGGGTCCACTGCTGGGGACGGGATCCGCACACAAGCGTGCCCAGTAATCCCGGAGATAGAAGGGCGGTTCGGCGACTGTCCATCCTTATCTAGGTAGCCACTGCTGGCCGTGTCTGTGCGGTCCGAGCGTGGCCGCAGCCTTCTGCTGCCTCTTTTAAGGCCGCCCTTTGTCGTGGGGTCAAAGAGTCTGCCTTCCCGTCTGAGAGCTCTCTCGGTGAGCCTTCGCATAAGGGGTCCTTAGCCACCAGGACCGCTAGCGAGCGTGGGTTCCCAGACAGTGGCTGCTGTCAGCGGATTCGTGTTTACACCCCGGGTGTCCCTGTGTGACTCTGTGTGCGTGTGTGCATGTGTGTGCGCGTGGGCGTGCGTGCTGGCCTATCCCAGGCCTGGGGTAAATAAGCAAGAAGTTCAGGTCAGTAGGAGGAAGGAGATTGTTCAGAGGGAAAAGGAAGGCGAGATGAAAGCAGCAGGATGTGGTATCAAGTGAGTTGCAAGCCTCCTGCAGAGAGGAGGAGTGGGTTTAGGCGAAATGAGGGCCAGAAGTAGGCCAGGTCTGCCTCCAGGGTCCTGTCTGGATCCCCTTCTCTTCCTGCCGGTGTGGTCGTTCTGTCTTCTCCTCCACAGCTCCCTTCCTCCTGGCCTGGGACCACCCAGTAGGGCACTGGTTCCCAGAACTTGTTAAAACACACATTCTCCAGGCACCCCCTACAGCACAGCTTTCCAAGGGTGGGGTCTGGAATCTGTATTTTTCTAAACTTTGAATAAGCTCCTGAAGTGATGGGGCTGGTGCCGTTGCTTGGGAACCCTGTGTGGTGTGGAAAGGAGGCCGGGGGCTCCAGCCGGGCCCGGCTGGCACTGGGTGTTTGCAGAACAAGGGAGTGGACGTCTTGTGCTTACCTGCTTCCTCAGTGTGGCCATCGCGGTGTGGGTCCAGGAAGACAGAGAGGACAGTTTCAAACGGTCCAGCTCTCTCTTCCTGCTTCAGGGTACCCTCCTCTGCTTTCTGGAGAATAACTAGCTGGGATGCTGGGTAGGGACAGCTCAGGGTCTTTGTATGCTGGGCCTCATTGGGGTTTTAAGACCCCTGCCAATGTCTTAGGTGAGGGATGACAAACTATCTTCTCTCCACAAGCTGTAGTGGAAGAGGACCTTCTGCCTCCCCTCCCTGTCCCTCCCTCCCGTGCACCCCTTTTCGTTTCTTTGGAGAAGAATCAAGTGGAAGCTAACTGGGTGAAAAGCATGTTTGGGGTTACTGGAAGGGTCGCGATGGGGAGGTTCCACATTGGAGGCTGCTCCGTAGTCCCAGGTTAGTGGTTGATCACAAGTTTACTGGCTGAGAAGTGGGAGAAGGAGAGCCAGTCGCCTTTGCCTGGGCAGCCCGGCGTCGGAGGCCCCAGCTTGGGTTCAGACGAGCACTCAACTAGTGTTGACTTGGTATTAGTTCAGAGAGGCTCACCCCAAGAAGCCGAGCTGGCCAGCCCTGTGGGACCTCTGTGAACCAGAAGGCTTGTCTGGTGCAGCTGTGGGTGGGCTGAAAGCCTGGATCAGCTTCTTAAGAGAGGAAGCTTCTGGAGGGGCAAGATAGGGTGGTCGCCAGCAGCTCAAGGGAGAGGCGTGAAGTTTTGAGCTTTGAGCTTCTGTCATAGATGGGGTGGGAGGCGGACAAAGGAAAGACTACATCTGACTTCTGCCCAAAGGCAAGATGAGACACTCCCACAGCAAACATATATTACATATTAGAATATTCCATCAATTCGAAGATGTACATATTTTCACTTTTTTTTAACAATTCTGAAATCAAGATACATCTTACCATCAATGGTATCCTACCATTATAATAGGCAGCAATATTTCTTTCTTAATGGCGCACAAAATAATGGTGCCTCTTACAATCGATGGTATCTTTTTTTAAAAATTTATTTACTAAATCAGAGTTTCTAAAACTATTCCATCTGTCCTGCAAGATGTTCCACGAAAAAGAAAAGGACTCCTGTCTAAAAGTTCATGAAATAGGAAACCCTATTCCTTCCTTAGAGATTTATCAAGCACGCTAAAGTCTGTGAGAAGTCCTATAGTCGAAAAAGTGATTTAATTTTTTTTTAACATCTTTATTGGAGTATAATTGCTTTACAATGGTGTGTTAGTTTCTGCTTTATAACAAAGTGAATCAGTTATACATATACATATACATATGTCCCCATATCTCTTCCCTCTTTCGTCTCCCTCCCTCCCACCCTCCCTATCCCACCCCTCAAGGTGGTCACAAAGCACCGAGCTGATCTCCCTGTGCTATGCGGCTGCTTCCCACTAGCTATCTGTTTTACATTTGGTAGTGTATATATGTCCATGCCACTCTGTCACTTCGTCCCAGCTTACCCTTCCCCCTCCCTGTATCCTCAAGTCCATTCTCTAGTAGGTCTGCATCTTTATTCCCGTCATGCCCCTAGGTTCTTCTGATCATTTTTTTTTTTTTTTTAGATTCCATATATGTTAGTATATGGTATTTTTTTTTCTCTTTCTGACTTACTTCACTCTGTATGACAGTTTCTAGGTCCAACTGATAGCATCTCATTCAATTCTGTTAAACACGATGTGTGTTTTACAGATATGGGGGGATGCTTTCGATGTACACAGGTACACACAGAATTATGTCATTCTTGTAAGTGAATTTGCACACATCACTTTTTCCAGTAACTCTACCTTCTAAACACCCAAACTTTTCATGGTATCCAGTTTTAAAGGGAATCTTTGTCAAATGTGTTGCTTGCCTTTGTCAATCTAGCACACGGTATGTGATTTAATAATTTCTTGAAAATATCAAACGGTTCTACCTGCCATATTGTACCTTGGGTCTGCTCGGGGCAAAATTTCTGTCATCTTTCTTTTTGTCCTTTCCCCCTTTAGCTATAACTTCATGGTGTTGGGCAGTGGGCTAAGTACTTCTCCATTTCCTTTAATCTTCACAGCCACACTCTGAGGTCGCTATAGCTGTTATCTTTATTTCATGTTGGGGGGAAACCGGGGGCCGAGACCACACTGCTAGGAAGCACCAGAGCTGGGCTGATGACCAGAGATGACCCAGCCCAAGTGGCAGCCTGTCTGTGCCTGTGGAGGTCGTGGCTTGTAGGGCATGACTTTGGGGGCCTGAATCGTGGCTGTCTCCAGGTCTTTTCTGTTTGCTTCCAGGCTAGTGGCTGGGAGGTTACGGATAGTTGGGTTATCAGCTAAGTGACTTCCGGATACGCGAGGTATAGCTGTAGCAAGGTGCATGCGATTGGAGGGTGGGGGCCGATGAATGGGGAAAAGGGGGTGACTGGTGGCACAGAGCAGACACTGGCTCCTTCTTGTGTCTAGCGGGTCTAGCAGTCGGGGCACATGGCTTTGAGCTTTAGAGTTTGTCCTCAGCGGGAGACGCCTGCCTCCAGCCTTCCCCAACTCCCAGCCCAGCCTCTTTCCTGTTGCCACGGTGATGTAAGGCAGCCAATCTGAACAAGTCGCTTTTCAGCTGCAGACCCTTCAGAGCTGCTCTTGCCCTCTGGAGAAGGTCCGTACCCCTTAGCGTGGCTAGCAAGGCCCCCTGCCCCCCAGCCCAGGTCACCCTGCCTGCTCTGTACCTTTGCACGTGTTCTTCCTTCCCTCCACGTTGCCCTTCCCTTCCTCTGCCTGCCCGCTGGACCGGGAATGCATCCTTGGATGCCCAGCTCCAACCTCATCGCCTTTAAAGTCTTTCCCAGTCCCCTCCTCACTCCATAGCCCTGGCCACCCTGTCCTTCCGTCCTCACCGTGCCTTTCACGTCCTACCAGAGCGCTGGCCCGTCTGGCCTGCAGGGTCTGAGCATCAGTGACCAGCGCTCAGCCTGGCTCTTCAGCCATCGCCACCGCAGGATCTCTCCCCAGGACGTCTCAGGTGAGAAATCCCCGCGTAGCAGCAGCGGAGGATGTGAGTACAGGGTGGTGCGAGGGGCAGAGGGTGGGGTGCAGAGGGAGTGGTGCACTTTTCATTTTCGTGTCCTCCAGTCTTTCTGCTGTTGTTGTTGACCCAGGCAAATGAGTCTGTGTGGTTTCCTCGTGGGGGGCAGGGCTGGGCTGTGAAGACTAAAGGCAGCTTCCAGGCTTCTGCCTCTTGTGGAGTCAAGGGACCGTGTTCCTGCCTGACTCCTCCGCTCCCAGCCCTGTGACCCTGGGTGAGTCCGTGTACGTCTCTGGGTGTCAGTTTCCCCGTCTCCCTCCAAGTGCACACGAGATGCTTTCCACGGCCCTTTCCTCACCTCCAACGTGCCGTTCCTTGTCTTAGCACTTCTGCACGGAGCACCTTCCGGGTGCCGGGCACGTGCCGGGCTCTGAGGATCCTGAGTGCGACAGATAATGTTCCTGCCCTCGTGGAAGTTAGTCTGGTGGGCAGGACACTAGACACATATCACGTAATGACAGTCGTGACAATGATGGGGTCCTCTGAGAGTACAGAAAGGGAGCCCAGTATAGTTTGGGGGTTAAGGAGAGGCTTCCTTGAAGAAGTCACATTCGAGTTGAGACTTGAGAGATACAAAATAGAAGAAAATAGCAATGCTCACAAAAATAATTCCTAACACTGAGCGGACACGTGCTAAGCGCTCTTTGGGTGCACCCTCTCAGGTATTCCTTTCGGCATCTCTGTGGGGTGTGGGGTCCTCCTCTCCTGCGAGAACGAGGTGATATAACTCTGGCATAGACCAGGGGCTCATCCCCAGTGCCCCATCTCCTCCTTCCTTGCCCCTCCCCCATACTCCAAGGTCTGGCTTCGCGGCATTAAGGCCATAAGAGCTGTTAGGGGGCGCCTCCCTTTTCCTTTGCACTGATCGTCGCCAGAGAACGTGTTTCGTTGCTGCTGCCGGGGCTCCCTGCAGGAGTCCCCTGCATTTGTGCTTTTCTGTTGGCCATCCACGGAAAGCCACCGCATAGTCTGCTGGCCCTTCCTTTCGTCTGTCTTGGAGCTGCTGTCCTTGCAGGGTTAAGCAACCCGATTTTGTGTATTCTCTAAGAAGTCACCTCTTCAGCCTTCACATCCTTCTTCTTCATCCCAAGTTTTCTTCCCAGGACCACGAGGTCTCTGCGGACGTACCTCTGGCTTTCGGGTCTGAGCATTTGTTCCTGAATGGCTTGGAGGTTTTGACTCGTGTCAGGCAGTTCTCCCCACAGCCATTTCCATGCAGCCGGGCTGAGGCCACCCACCTCCTCAGTGCATTTTCTGGGTGAGATCACATCCACACCTGCAGCTCTTACGGAAGAGTTTCGAACCCTCTGTCAATAACGGGCCTCTTTGAAAAACTGATAAAGTGATAGATCATCTCCTCCACCCCCTACCCCCCTGGCAAAAGGCACACGTGTGCACACACACACACGCTCTTGCAAAGTTTTGCAGAAAACCTCAGGGTCTTCTCAGACCTCTGCTGTCCACCACGGAACCCAGGTGAATAGCCTCTGTTCTGGAAAACAGGACTTTGTCTTCACTGATTTCTTTGGCTAACCCCCAGCACAGCTCCACGCGGGAGTCGGCTGTTGTCAGAGGCAAGGTGGGGTGATGATGGGTAGTGAACACCGCCATGCAGGTGTTCATGCAGGCTGCAGAGGAGGCCGCTGGTGACTCCCTGGGGTGCTCTCGGGGCTCCGTGCAGGGACCAGTCCCGAGCCACATGCGAGCTTTCTGGGTTTATTGTCAAGTCTTGAATTCAGTCCGTTTCCAAGATGATTAAAGAACATTACTTTGGCTAGTGGTGTCTGATCCGCCCCCCCCGCCCCGCAACCAGGGAGCTAGATTTAAGGCTCCAGGGAAGCCAGAGACCACGAGACCAGAGAAGGTGCGTGTTTGTGCCTCTTCGCACGAATAGACGCTGTCCAGGAAGCAGAGAGGCAGCCACTGCTGCCGTTTTTGCCGTCTATATTCTCACGGCCTCCCGCATGCCCAGGGACTGGTGGGAGCCTGAGGCTTTGTTTCACTGATGTGGTCACAGCTCTTTAAGGGCCGACGCCTTGAAGTCAAGTGTCACGTGTGAAGGAAGTTTTCTTCAATTCCTCATTTGTAAGGATTTGTTAAAGCATGAATGGAAGTTAGGTTTGTCCATTACAACTTGAAGCATCTACTGGGAAACGCTTGTGTTCTTTCACCTTGAGGTAGATTTGCGTGACATGTTATATTATTAACTTCCTTCTGCTCTGCTTGCACTTCTGGAATAAACTCTACTTGGTCAAGGAGTTTTGTTCTTTCCGTACAGCGCTAGGCTTGATTTGCTGCGATTCCCTTTAGGATTTTTGCATCTATGCTCGCAAGTCAGGTCGGCCTATATTTTCCTTTCCCGTACTGCCGTTGTCAGGTTGTGATGTGCTGGTTTTGTGACGTGCTGGGTTTGGAGGCATTTCATCTCCTCCTGCACCCTGCGGACAGCTTGTAGAGCTGGGAATGATCTGTTCGTTGGAGGCTGGGAGAACAACTCTGGTCTTAGGTCTTCCACTGCTGGATTCTTGGTTTCCCACCGCCCCCCCCCCCAAGCCTTCCTCTCCTTATACCTGGAGAAAGGTAACCAAGATAGTGGTGGCATAATACAAAACGTTTACAGAAGGAGAGATGTTCTTCTCTAAGAAGAGGATGTAAGGGAGAAGTCATGTCCATCTTTAGATGTTTGAAGGGCAACATCCTTTGGAAAAAGTGAAGACCTGCCCTGTGGAGGTCATTCTCCAAGAAGGAAAAGGGACTAATGAAGGGAAATTATAAGGAAATAGACCTCAGCTCGCCACAAGGAAGATCTTGAAGAAAGTCAGACCGGATTAACAATGGAATGGGCGGCCTTGTGGTAGTGAGTTCCCCATTGGGAGATGTATTCGGGGAAAATACATGTCAGGTGTAGAAACTGAAGCCGTGAGAATGGAGACGGAGATCACTTCATTTCTAAGAGTTGGTAGCTCTCCAGGTCACAGTGGCCGTGTCATACTGGCTGTAGAAAAGTTGGTTGTTCTGAGGACATGATTTGAATTTAAGAAATTCGATGGCCTTGAATAAACAGATCCCAAAGCTGGGCAGTCCCCTTACGAATCCCACAGCCCCTCTTCACAGCCCGTTTCCCCAGGGCAGGAGCCTGTTGGCGGTTAGAAAACCAGAGCCGTCCATGGTGAGACCCTGGAAGCATGAGTGGACACCGGGCTGCTTGCCCATATCCTGTGCTGGAGAAGGGGCTTTTGTGATGGTGGTGGGGGTCTCTTGTTCTTGCCTCCTTCCAACACCTGGTGAAGTAGACTACTTCAGAGTCACCTTCCTGTGTGGCTGTCGCAGATAAACTCTCGGGGCCAACCCCCCCAACCAGGTTGCGCTGGAAATTACTGGCCTCTTGTTCTTGGGGTTTTCGAGCCAACGTTTTGTGGGCCTTTGCATCTTGCATTCACTTCTGTACTGACATCTTGGGAGTTTCATTTTGAGAAAACCCAAAACTCAGAGCTCTCCTTGGCCTGTTGTTGTGCTTAAGAGAACACAGGGGGCTGTGGTGCGATGTTCAGGCTCCAGGATGGGGATAGAAGATGAGTTGTCTCATCCTAGCTGTCCCCCACTCACCTCCTTGTCTGTCTGAGCCTGTTCCCTCTTGGATCAATGGGCTCTATATTCTGACACCCCATGAGTTTTCAAAGTCTGCTGTCCAAGAATACATCAGTAGGAGCTGCTCTGACGGGCTGAGCAGAGAGGGGACCCGCTCCTTCCTTCATGGTACCCGTGTCATGGCGGGACTCGCAGGGACTAAAGTCCTTCTGATCACGGTGGTGCCCTGCCTCCCTCTGCCCAGGCTCCTCTGCTGGATGGCTTCCTCTAAGGTCATTGGTGGCCTTGTAATGGCAGATTCCAATGGCCTCCTCCCAACTGCATCTCTCTCTGCAGTGTCCGTAGCATTTGCTGCCCAGCACCCCTTCCTAGAGCCTCTTCCTCACCGTGTGCACCTCCTGGCGTTCCTCTGCACATTTCTCTCTTGCCGGCCGTGGACGTGCTTAGCTCCCTCACCCCAGACCCTTGTCTCCAAGCCCACGCTGGTCATTTTCACCATTTCAACATCCACACACGCCCAGAGCCCAACTCTTCATCCCCAGAGCAGGCTTCCTCTCCAGACTTCCCCATTTGGGGGTCTCTAGTGAAACCAGACTCCTGGTCTGGAGATGTCGCAGTCACCTCTGAGTCTTCCTCCCTCTTCCTGTCCCCGCTCTCCAGCCAGCTTCGACGGTGCTTCCTTTCCCCCAGCGTTCTTGCTTCTTCTCATTTCCCCATCGTCCTCCTGGCCACACCACTCAGCTTTCGTCACCGTCACCGTAGGCCTGCTCATGGGCCTTCCGGGCCCTGCTCTCTTCCTTGCTTCCCCAGGAGATTCTTCTAAAGAAACTCCTTCGTCGTCATACTCAGAAGCCTTTGGTGCCACCCGCCTCCTAGGGAAAGTCCAAAGTCCAAGGTCTTGTGTTCTAGTTTCAAAGCTGAGTCCCGCTATCTTCTCCATGAATCCACACCCTCTCCTCCAGCCTGACTCAGGTCCCCCAAGACCTGATGGGTGTTCTTACCTCTCGCCTCCCCCTCCCGATGAGGAGAACTTCCCAACCATCGTGTTCAGTGCCAGCTCCCCACTGCAGGGCCGGCATCTGGTGATGCTCAGCTCGTGTTCGGGGCATGAATGATTGCCTGGTGGCAGCCAGCACAGAGGAGGCCTGGGTCGGCCCCGGTGGCTGATGACTCGGTGTCTGAGATCTTTGTGGGGTTCAGTCATCCTCTGGGGAGGCACCCTCCAGGCACCTCCCTGGATTCTGTGGGCATCTGAAGGGGCAAAGCCCTGTGTCTTGGCAGTCCAGTACGGGCGAGACAAGGCAGATGTCCTCCTCTGGGGGGCTTCAGACCCCGGAGGCCCTGGCAAAGTCCAGCTGCTAAGCCCTGGCTCCTTGGGAACTTCCGTCCCACCCTCCAAGTTACTCAGATTCAAGGCAGCAGCTCTCTAAGTCAGGGAGCTGGGAAGCCCTGGGGAGCTGCCCCGGGGACAAGCCATTCCCAGGCTGGTGACCCCGCCTTACACGAGCCTGGGGAAGTGTCTGTTTGCAACATGGTGTTTACAAGGCAGAGGGGCTTCCTGTCTGCCTACCAGGCAGGCTGTGGGGCAATCAGGAGCTGTGTCTTAAGGGGAGTGGGGCAATGAAATGCTTGGAGGATTTCTGAGGATTCTTCAGACATCCCAGGGGGTGCCTGGCCGTGCTGACCCTGGAAGACGCCAAGGGTGAAGTGGAATGAGCTCCAGTTTTTAAACTGGGAGAAAATTAAGTATGACTGATAATTATTATTAATTTGCACATTGCCCTTTACAGAAAGCATTGTTAACAATCGTGGCCCTGCTCGTCTAATGTGCGGCCCATCAGAGTGAAAAGCGATTCCCTTCCGTCACTCCCAAGCAGGGATGAGCTTCTTTTTCCCTTCCTTTTTTTTTTTGAAAGGGAGTTATGCTTTGGGGAGGAAAGAAGGCTTTCTGGGGGAAGGAGAGAGTAGTGGAAAGGCCTCCCCAGGAGAGAGAAGCTTTCCATTCTACTTCCGAGTCCATCCAAGGTGGAGAGTGACGCGCCTCTCTGTGCCCATCTGAGAAATGGGCTGAGACTGGCCCACCCACCAACCTGGAACCAACCGGCATGGCGCCCACAAGAACACGGGCCTGTGTCCAGAGCCCCTGGCTATCTCTGGTTTCCAACATAAGCACCTGAAAAGGTCTGGGAACGTGCCTCATGATCTCTTGGCTCTGGGGACAGGAATATTCCAGGTGCTCTCTCTAGAGAGTGGGTGATCCAAAGATGGGGCTCACCCTCTTTACATGACTTCTGAGGACCTGAGATTGTTTACTGTGGTGAATTCTTTCTCTGAACCCATTAGAAAAAAGATGCAGAACATGAGCTGCCCCTCCCCCCGCAGGGCAGAGGTGCGAGGGACACCTGTGCCGCCAACACGTTAGCCTGCCGGTCATGGTGCGATAATCCTGGTTTGTGTAGGGAGGTTTGCTGTAAAGTGCAAAGGAAGAAAACAGTAAGGGAACAGCCCTTGAAGAATCTGATACTCAAACCTCCTACTTGAAAGCGGCAGAGGTTGGCCTGAGGGCTGGGGTTGAGAAGGGAGGTGAGAAGTTGAGTTGAGCAGGGACTAGCCTTGTGTGGCATCCGGAAAACACACTTCTGAACAAGTGAGGCTATAGAACTCAGGTCCAAGGCGTGTGAGCTGTTCCGGGCTCGGGAGAGGAGGTCGTTCTAGAAGGCACCTGAGTCAGCTGGAAAAACAAGATGGCGGGGACGTGTGCAAATTGACAGAAGCAAGCCCTCAGTACTGGGCCAAGTACTGGATGCAATGGATGCAGAAGGAACTACCACCAACTTCCCACTCCCCTTATCCTCCCTCCCCGGCCCAGGTGCTCTCACTGTCCCACATTCTCCCTGAGATGGGTGTAGCGGCTGAGAACGCCCCTTCTTGCGCCAGCCCTCATCCCTGCTGGGTTCCCGTCAAGGCTCCTGTAGAGGGAATGTCGGAGGGACTGGGGTGGCCTCATGGTTGGGTCCAGAGCTCAGTCCTCTCAGAGAGTCCCGTTGCCCCTCCTCCCCCTACCCATCCAGTGCTTTTGAAGATGAGATTACTTCCCATTGACTGTGTTACTCCTAAGACCTGCTCAGTAGATGGAGGTGGGAACATTATTATTTTTTTAATTAAAGACTTAATTTTTTAGAGCAACTGTAGGGTTACGACAAGACTGAGAGGAAGGTGCAGAGATTTCTGCACATGCATAGCCTCTCCCATTATCAACATCACTCACCAAAATGACACTTCTTTTTTAACCAAGGAGGAACCTACATTAAAAAAAAACCTTTTATTTTATATTGGAGTATAGTTGATTGACTGTGATGTGTTAGTTACAGGCGTAGAGCAAAGCGATTCAGTTATACCCACACACGTATCCATTCTTTTTCAAATTCTTTTCCCATTTAGGTTATTACAGAATACTGAGCTGAGTTCCCTGTGCTATACAGCAGGTCCTTGTTGGTTATCCATTTTAAATATAGTAATGTGTACATGTCAATCCCAAACTCCCAGTCTATCCCTCCCCCCCCACACCCTTTCCACCTGGTAACCATAAAGAATGAACCTACATTGATACATCATAATCTTCCAACGTCCATAGTTTACCGTAGGGTTCACTCTTGGTATTATACATTCTATGGGTCTTATAAATGTATAATGACATATATCTATTATTATAATATTATACAGAGTATTGTCAATATCCTAAAATTCCTCTGGGCTTTGTCTGTTCGTCTCTCCCCCTCCCCCTCCCCCAGGAAAGCACTGATCTTTTTATTATCTCCATAGTTTCATTTGGAGGACATAATTTTTCACTAAACTATTTGATCTTGTCTAGGGAGGAAGAGTTTTGTAATACCCATACTTTATTCTCATGGTACCTTCTTATCAACCCATAAACGATTATCTCCAATTCATTTACCAAAACAGTACCCTCTCAACCTGAATGGCTTCAGTGCTGGCCAGTTAATCCAGTTTGCTCTGAAGAATGTCTGACCTTTAAATAACTCAGTCACGGCTGCTCCCCACAGAGCGGGATACACAGAGGTGGGCACACCATATGGGAAATATGTGCTGCTTCTCTAGAGGATGACTTCGGCTTTGCAAGGGAACTTTGGGTACATCGTGTAGTCTCTATTTAAGGTCAGACCATAAAACATAGTCTATGAATTTGAGGGAAATCGCACCCGCTGTATCTAAATGACACAGTAATGAACAAACAAAAACATAAGTTTGCTTCTTAGATAACTCAGTGTTGGCTGAAATATTAGTTAGTATATTGGTGCTTTTTATTTCGGAGAGACCCAAAATGGTAGTGGCTTAAACAAGATAGAGCTTTATTTCTCCTTCAGGTAACAACAGTCTGAGCATAAGTGGTCCAGACTTTACATGACAACGTCGTAGGCTGGGAACCTATGCTCCCTCTATCTTGTTTTTGTCTTCCTCAACATGTAGCTTTCATCTCACGGTGCATGATGGCTACTCTAGCAATTGCCGTCACATCTGCCTTCTAGCTAGCAAGAGGAAGGAAGCAGCGTGCTTATTCCTTTTAAAAGCATGATTTGGAAATTACACTTATCAACGTCTACTTATATTCCATTGGCCGGAAGGTAATCAGGTGGCCACACTTAGCTACAAGGGGATCTGGGAAATATAATCTAAATTTTCAAAAAATTATGTTACTATAGAAGAAGGGAGAATGGATATGGAAAGACAGTTATGAGTCTTATCCACATTTGAACTTTACTAGTTAGAGATCTTTCTGAATCTTCACTGTCATATAACAGTTCTTTATCCCTTCCATTGTGCAGTAGCCTACCTCCTAAGCCCTATTGAAAACTGTTAATAAAAAAATGACATCCTGGGCTTCCCTGGTGGCGCAGTGGTTGAGAGTCCGCCTGCTGATGCAGGGGACACAGGTTCGTGCCCCGGTCCGGGAAGATCCCACATGCCGCGGAGCGGCTGGGCCCGTGAGCCATGGCCGCTGAGCCTGCGCGTCCGGAGCCTGTGCTCTGCAACGGGAGAGGCCGCAGCAGTGAGAGGCCCGCGTATCGCAAAAAAAAAAAAAGGCAACCTATACCTAAAGGTGGAATCAGCCCAAATGTCTATCTGCAGACAAATGAGTAAACAAAATGGGATCTGTACGTACAATGGAATAGTATTTAGCCTCAATAAGGAATGCAGTTCTGATATATGTTATAGTGTGGATGAACCTTGAGGACAGTACGCTAAGTGAAATAAGCCCATCACAGAAAGCCAGTATTGTCTGATTCGGCTTCTATGAGGTACCTAGCACAGTTGTACTCATAGGGACAGGAAGTAGAATGGCGGTTATCGGGGGCTGGGCAAAGAGTGAAGTGGGAAACTAGTGTTTAATGGGGACAGAATTTCAGTTTGGGAAGATGAAAAAGTTCAGGAGGTGATGGTGGTGATGGTCACACAACAATGTAAATGTACTTAATGCCACTGAGCTGTATATTTTGAAATGGTTAAAATGGTAAATTTTATGTTATTTATGTTTTACCACAATTTTTACCATGACATGCTCTAAAGGATCAAAAGCAGAGTTCTCCGGCATTTTAGGAGAGGTGACCCCCAGATGAAGACCCTTGGCTCTCTCTCTCTCTTTTTTTTTTTGCGATACACGGGCCTCTCACCGTTGTGGCCTCTCCCGTTGCGCAGCACAGGCTCCGGACGCGCAGGCTCAGCGGCCATGGCTCACGGGCCCAGCTGCTCCGCGGCACGTGGGATCTTCCCGGACCGGGGCACGAACCCGCGTCCCCTGCATCGGCAGGCGGACTCTCACCCACTGCGCCACCAGGGAAGCCCTCCTTGTCTCTTTTGAGTGAGGTTCTTAAGCCAGTGGTGAATCCATTTATCTTGTGGTCATTCTGCTCACATTTTTCTTTACACTGTCAGGGGCCTGTAGCAGGATTTGCTAAAATTCAGATGTGCGGTTTTTGGGCATTTTCTTGTATCACCTGTTTAGTCGGTGAATTCCATTCTAGCCCCCGGTGGTCCCTGGACCTTTCCTGAATGTTGTCAGGGGGGCTGGCAGACTCAGAGACTGTAGTTTCCAAGATTCTACCTTTTGTAAAGTTTTCCAAAATTGGGACAGCCTCTTCTAGGGTTTGTCCCCATCTTTCTCTGTCTGTCTCACCCTCCGTCTTTGTCTCGTACGTCTTTCATTTTCTCTGATCCTTCAAAGATTATTGGTAGCAGTTCCCTTTCACAACCTCAAGTTTCCTTATGACTCTGAGAGGTATTTATACTCATGTGCAATCCTCAACTCATTTTAAGCAACTCAACTCTATTTGACTTTAGAGCCCTCTGTGTCGGCGGACGCTTCTCCTCCCAGGCTCCCCCGACCCCCTTGCTGGTGTGATCATCTAATTCCCAAGGCCAGAGTGACACTCAGCCATTGAAAATTTTGCAGTAGCTCCACAGGGCCCTGGAGTAAACCCTTATCACTTCACTTGGCATGTAAGGCCATTCTCAGTCTGACACCCCAGCCCAGGCATCTTCATCTCCCGACGCCCGTGTCATGCTTTATCCTCCGGTAGTTCTGAATGCCTGGTCGTTCCCTGCAGGAACCAAGCTGTCTCACATCTCTTGCCTCTGTCCAT
Source organism: Grampus griseus (assembly GCF_964374135.1). Taxonomy (NCBI): domain Eukaryota; kingdom Metazoa; phylum Chordata; class Mammalia; order Artiodactyla; family Delphinidae; genus Grampus; species Grampus griseus. The sequence continues at coordinate 45,365,742 of NC_139014.1, forward strand.
TTTCCCACCCCCGTGCCTGAATCCCAGGGCAGCTTCTTCCTGTAGACTTACCTTGGGAGTTACCTTCTTGGAGAAGCTTTGCTAATTGACCTTCTCCCTCCTCCATCACACCTGTGCCATGTTAACTTCTGCGGGGATGCCTCGCCCATTGGGGAGGGTCTAGTTGGAGGTTATTTTGAAAGGTGCTGCTCTGAACTTTCTGGTGCATGTCTTTTTTTGTTGGTTTTTTTTTGTGGTACGCGGGCCTCTCACCGCTGTGGCCTCTCCCGTTGCAGAGCACAGGCTCCGGACGCGCAGGCTCAGCGGCCATGGCTCACGGACCCAGCCGCTCCAAGGCATGTGGGATCCTCCCAGACTGGGGCACGAACCCGCGTCCTCTGCATCGGCAGGCAGACTCTCAACCACTGCGCCACCAGGGAAGCCCTGGTGCATGCCTTTTGAGCATGTACCCGAGGGTGGGATTGCTGTATCAGGGGGCAGGCTGTGCTGTGGTGGGCACCGCTAAACGGATTTCCATTTGGGAAGTGGCTGGACCAATTCACGCCCCACCTGCAATCATGAGGGTCCAGGTGTTTCACATCCTCACAGTGTTCTCCAGCTTTTTCGTTTCAGCCATTCTGGTGCATGTCTAGTAGCGTCACATCGTGGTTTGAATTTGCATTTCCCTGGTGACTGATGAAATTGAGCACCTTGGCATGTTTGTTGGCCACTTGGAGATCCTCTTTTGTGAAGGGTCTATTCACGTCTTTTGGGTGATCTGTCTTTTTCATATTTTTTTTTCTTGGTGGTGACCTTCAGAAGCCCATCTTCCCTTCTGACCAAGAACTCCTTGAGATTTCTGGACGCCACCCCCCCCAGCCGCAGTACCTAGTAAGACCCTCAGATAACAGACACTCAGTACATGTTTGCTGTTGACTAAATAAACCGTCTTTGATCCATCCTTCCTGGTAGGATAACCGTTCTCCTTGAGAAAAAAGATGGAGGAAATAGCCACGGAGCAGTTCTGCTTTCTCTCCTGCCTCTGTAACTGTGCTGCCATCTTTCGTGAGTGGCTAGCCCAATCTCTCCAGGTTTAGGCTCTGAAGTAGCTCTGTGGGCCCTTTTTGATGTCTTCTGTGTTTCTCTCAAGCCTCCCTTCTGTGACATGCTCACTCCCACTCTTTTGTGATTTTTCTTGGGGACCTCACTTCCCACTTCTACGTACACCCCACGAAGTCACGCTGGCCCCTGACATCCCCCCTCTTTTCTCTTTCGTGAGACTCTGTAGCTAGCCTCTAGAATTTAATTTTCTGAGTTTCTTTCCCTACTAAGCCATCCTCTCCGATTCCTGGCCTCTTAGGAGTCTGCTTCCTTAACGTCTAAGACGGGGGTCTGACTGTCCAGCATTTTCTTCTGGGATTAGTCCACACTTTGAGATGAGGTGGTCATTTCCCCCTGTTTTCCCCTCACTCCTATTTTACAAACCTTCCGTTATTCTCGGTCAGAATTAAAGACACAAGATAGAATAGTAGTTTTCCTCTTTGCTTCCTTGCCCTTCCAAGAGATGAGATGATCAGAGGAGCAAGGCTTTCTCAGGTGGCCTGGTTTTCACCTAAGTCTCTAAGGAGACATCCAGCTGCCGTCCAGGTGAAGCACGCGGCCATCCCTAGCCTTGCAGTGGCTCAGTTCTGGGATTCACACGAGGAAAGCGGCATCCTCATCTCAGTCAAGCTAGTGTGCGATCCCACGTGCTTCTCTCTTCTGTTTTCTTTCTTCAAACCTCTTGGTCATCCACTTATTCATTCATTATTCATTCATTGATCCAGCAAATATGTGCCAGGCACTCTTCCAAGTCCTCATGGAATGACATTCTGATGGGACTGGAGGAGAGAGACAATAAGCACGTTATCGTTTATTATTTATATAATAAGTAACATGAGTAGTGTGTCAGCTGGTGATAAGAGAGGTGGAAAGGGCTTCCCTGGTGGTGCAGTGGTTGAGAGTCCGCCTGCCGGTGCAGGGGACACGGGCTCGTGCCCCGGTCCGGGAAGATCCCACATGCCGCGGAGCGGCTGGGCCCGTGACCCATGGCCGCTGGGCCTGCGTGTCCGGAGCCTGTGCTCCGCAATGGGAGAGGCCACAACAGTGAGAGGCCTGCATACCGCAAAAAAAAAGAAAGGTGGAAAAATAAAGCAGAGGTGCCAGAGGTTTACCAGAAGATTGCATTAAGAGCATAACATAAAGACCGGAAATAGTGAGGGCGTTAGCCAAGCAGACATCTGGGAGCAGAGCACTCCAGTCAGAGGGAACAGCAGGTGTAAAGGTCCTGAGGCAGGTGTGTGCCTGGCACGTTGCCCTGGTCATTCTAGTCCACGGAATGTGGCAGCCACCATGCTGGTGTCAGCGTAACTCAGTATCTGAAATGAAGGACTGTGTATCAGTCATGTTTGTATCTACCACAGCATCCAGCAAAGTATCTTGTGGTCATATATACTCCATAAGAGAAGTTTCTATTCGAATAAGTGAATTTAGGTTGGACACCATCGAGGACCCTTTCATCTCTGAATTGCTGTGATCATCTTAGTTGCCTGGTGGCTTGCACCCATCTCTGAGTAGCTTGCTTTCTAGCTGTCCCATCTGGGCTCTTCTGAACACATGGTCCAGTGGCTTCTGGTCATGTCGCCTGGTCTCTGTCAGGGTGTGGGGTCTACACTGGATATGTATGTTCCAGATACTATTGCTTGTAACAAACTACTCCACAACAGAGTGGTTGAAGACTCTAACCATCTTAATATGCTCACGGATTCTGTGGGCCAGGAGTTTGGGCAGGGTACGACGGGGATGGCTCGTCTGTGTTCAGCGATGTCTGAGGCCTCAGCTGGGAAGGCCTGAACAGCTGGGGCCTGGGACTCTATATCAGAGTGCCTGCAAAGTGGCCACTCCCCGGGGCTTGGGCTTCCTCACATCATGGCGACCCCAAATGGGTAGCTAGATTTCTGACGCAACGACTCAGAGCTCCAAGTGCAAGTCTTCTAGTACATGAGGCCGTAGCTGCATCACCTTCACAGCACAGCTTGGGAAGCCACACAGTGTCACCTTCACCGTCATCTATCGGCTGAAGCAGTCACTTCAAGCCTGCCCATGTTTAAGGGGAGGGAATTAGATTCCACCTCTTGCTTGGGGAAGTGGCAAGGCTGCATTGTAGAAGAGGCCGTGGGATGGGAGAGGTTGTGGCCATCTTTGGAAAATACAACCTTACGATGTGCCTTCTATTCTCCTGGGGAGGAATTCTCGTTTTGTGTTGTCACTGGGCTGTGGTGGATTTTCAGATGTCTGCTTTGTACCCTGTCCAGCGTAAACTCCCAGTGTAAGAGGGTTGCTGGGACCGGCAACCTTCCTCCTCCCACTTCTTAGCCCCTGGGCGGGTAAGGCTCCCCAAGGCGCCGGGGTGGGGGGTAGTCAGGCACGGAGCAGGTGCTCTGCAAGAGTATACACACCCCTGGGGCGTAGCAGACGAACCTGTGTAACTGTCATTCTTTTGCTCAGTCTGATAATGGTCTCAGGTCGGAGAATGTCCTTAAGGGATGCATGCTGAAATATTAGATGGAACCGTAGGAACTCGCCGATATCTGCTCGCGTTTAATATGGTTCAGTCTAATATTGAGGTGTGATTTGTCGTGATATCCGCAACCTGCACCTTACTTTCAAACGGTTCAGCAAAATATGTACGTGTGTGGTGTCGACCTGAGAATTGGGTCTACCCGCTGGAGTGCAGCCTAGTAGGAGGAGTAAAGGCTGGGAGCAGAGGGAGGCTGGGGCACTTCTGTCCCCCTTCCTCCATCCACAACCCCTACTGGTAGCCTCCTTCCCAGCCCTGCCTCTGGGGGGAGAAGGGGTGAGGGGGGTGTTTCTGGTGGGGCTCAGTGGGATCTCTGCAGGGGTGGGGGAGGGATGGCAGCCTGGGGCTCTTGAGTTGTCTGCTCCCTGGAACGCCCCACATGCTCCTGACCGGAAATTCTCAAGGATTCAGACCTGCATGGGAGCAGCCCATCCACGTGCATCCTCCGAAAGGGTCCTCTGAGCCCCACGGCCCTTCTGCTTCCCTGTTTCCCAGGGAGCATCCTGCTTCCGAGTGTCCTCGAGCTGCGACGTTTCGGGTGGCTCTGTCACATCCTGTGCCCGGGTACCATTCTCGAAGCACAGCCAGATGTGCAAATTCTGCGGCTGTGCCCAGGGCCGAGCGCAGCACAGCTTGCTTTTCTTGGAAGTCACTGGTGATTTGTTAGAAAAACAGGAAACATTGGGGCTGCTGGTGTACATTCTGCCTTTTTTGTTTTTGTTTTCGAACCGCTTTCATCCGTCTCAGTCTCAGGACGTTTTAAGGGCATTTATGCTCTACCCAGTCCTTCAGGCCTCCTCCTTGACATTCCTCCCCACCTGTGCATCCTCTTTCTCTCTCCCTCTCGCCTTCTGCCGCCACCCTCCACCCCACCCCCAATCACTGCTACGGGGAGGAGGCAGGTCTAGGGAGCCACGGACACAGGTGCCGCATCTCGGTGATGTCTGTAACTTCGGGCATGTGCTTCTGGGGAGTCTGGCTTCCCCGCACCTGCCCTTCTCCTCCTACCTCGTCCCGCACCTTTATCACGGTGGTTAGACAGGAAGCAAAGTGGTCTCTGCCCACCGGGACCTGTTGGGGTAGCTTCCTGCTGCTGACACACGGGGGCAATGCGGCTGGGATGGGAAATCCTTCATCCCTCCTGGGTCAGACTGGAGCTGGAGGTGTCCTCAGAAATCACTTTATCTCTCTGGGGACACAGAAGCCCCAGGTTGGATGCCTTGACTAAAAAGGAGGGATGGGAGGGGGTGAGGAGGTCTGGGTCCGGCTCTGGCCTTGCCCCAGACCATCCCCTCCCTGGCCGTGTCTCAGAAATGCAGGGGTGGGGCCTGTGGTCATTCTGTGCACTGAGCATTGGTTAAAGTGCCCGAAAGTGCTGCTGCTTCTTGGTGTCCCTTGGCGAGTTTTTCCTGGGTCTCATCTTGTCAGGGGTGAGCTCTGAGCATGCCCGGTGCTTGGCTTGGGGGTGTACTCGAGCCTTCTTGCTGTCCGTTCCCCACCCCATAAGGTATCATGATGGAGAGGCCCGTTTCCCATTTTATGGATGGAGAAACTGAGGTCCAGAGAGGCTATGGGGCTTAACCACTGTTCTCCGCTCCGCAGGCAGCCCCACGAGGCGAGGCCTCTCTGCCCAGGGAGCCCCCCTGGCTGGGCTTTGCCCTGGGTTCTCACCCAGTGCCTCTGCACCACGCCTGCAGCAGGGGCCTCCCCCTCTCCAGGGGGAACCGAGCTTAGGGGCTGCCCTTCTGAAGTCATATGAGAAGTGTTATATGAGAAATGAGAAACTCCCCAAACCTCTCAGGGGCGATGTTTGAAAAAGGCATTAAACTGGCCGGAGAGAGATATGCGTGGTAAGACAGAGACTAAGATGGGAACCAGCCCAAGAAACTGAAACACTGTTTAGGGAGCTTCCCAGAAAAGATGTGGTTTTGAGGAATTCTGGGCTGGGGACGGAGAATGGGTGGGAAGGCAACCCGTCCTCGCACTGGGACTCCTGAACGTCCAGGGCAACAACAGGTTCCGGGAGGGTGGGGGCAGGGGCAGGAGGCGTGGACCCTCCCTCCTCTCCTGCACACATTCCCATTCCTCCTGGTCCCACAGCTTCTGGGGAGCAGAGACTCTCACCCAGGGGTCTGTGAGCTTGGATGGGAAAGATGTGACATCTTTATTGTCACCCACCTCTAACTGAAGTTGAGTGTTTCCTGCCATGAGCAATGTAGGCAACAAACCAGTTACACTATTAGTAGCACCTGTGAACTGATCACCAGTAGAAATCCAGATGTTTTCCTTTCACTTTGCAGTTGTTGTTATGTACTGCAAACATCACTTATGCCTTTTATTACTTCAAAGCGATGCTGATGATTAGACCCACTGCTGGATTTTGTTATTTAATGTGTAATGAGAAGAACAGATATTACCATGTTGAAAGTCTGATTACTGCAAACAATTGATAATTATATTTCAGTGTAATTCATTTCCTCTGCAGTCCCATGCATTTTATTTCGTGCGTTTAAAACATTATTCTGAACGGGGGTGTCTGTAGACTTCTTCAGTGGGTCTAGGGCATAACGAGGTTAAGAATACCCACTACTGGAGCATTTAGGTAAAAAAATTCTAGGTGTTACCTGACAGCTGAGGAGGGCTTTGGTGTTAGGCAGACCTGAGTTGGCATCCTTGCTGCAGACCCTGAGAAAGTGGCTTTATCTCTCAGACCTATAGTTTCCTTATGGTATATAGAGATAAAAGAAGGTCTGTCTTGAAGGACTGTTCCATGTGCAAGTGCTGGGCAGGCATTGGGAACCATGGTGGGTAGTAGCTGGGGGTAGTGGCAGTGGTTTATTTAAGCCCATGAGACTCAAGCAGGATTCTTTTTTATTACAGAGGAAACTCCAAGCTAAGTTCATTTCTTACCATCCCTCATACAGAAGGGAAAACTGTATACCTGGATAATGCCTGTCATCTTTTTCTTTTGCTCTGGACTGGGAGCAGCTAGCCCCCAGGTATCCAGTGTGAATCTTGGTCCATAAATTGAAGTATTTAAGAAATAACCACGTCCATGCAATGGAATAGTATTGAGTCATAAAAAGGAATAAGTACTGTTACATGCTACAACGTGGATGCACCTAGAAAACATGCTAAGTGAAAAAAGCCAGATGCCAAAGACCACATACTGTATGATTACATTTCTATGAAATGTCTAGAATAAGGAAATTCATAGAAACAGAGAGTGGATTAGTGGTTTTCAGATGATGGGGGAAGGAGAATGGGGAGTGACTGCTAATAGCCATGAGGTTTCTTTTTTGCGGTGTTAAAAATGTTCTCGATGTAGGTCGTGTTGATGGGCATACAATATCATGAATATGCTAAAAACCACTGAAGTGTGCCCTTTAAAATGATGAAGTTTTTTTTCATGTTTTATTTTATTTATTTATTGGGCTGCACCAGGTCTTAGTCGCGGCATGTGGGATCTAGTTCCCTGACCAGGGATCAAATCTGGGCCCACTGCATTGGGAGCATGGAGACTTAGCCACTGGACCACCAGGGAAGTCCCAAAATGATGAATTTTATGTTATGTAAATTATATACTATGACTAAGTGGGATTTATTCCTGGTATGCAGGCTGGTTCCACATGTGAAGATCAGTTAATGTAATTCATTACACTGATAGGCTAAAGAAGAAAAATCATATCATCAGTAGATCATCAGTAGATACAGAAAAAGTATTCGACAAAATCTAACACCCATTCATGATAAGTTCTCTTAGCAAACTAGGAATAGAGGGGGAATGTCCTCAACTAGGTGAAGAATTATCTACAAAAACCCTACAGCTAGCATCATACTTAATGGTGAAAAAATAGATGCTTTCTCCCTAAAATTAGGAATGAGGTAAGGCTGTCCCCTCTTATTCCTCCTATTCACCATTGTACTAGAAGTCATAGCTAATGCAATAAGACAAAAAAAAAAAAAGGGAAATGAAAGCTACACAAATTGGGAAGGAAGAAATAAAACTGTCTTTGTTTACATGTGACATGATTGCCCATGTAGAAAATGCCAAAGAATTAAGAAACTCTTGGAACTAATAAGCTATTATGGGAAGGTTGCAGGATACAAGATTTATTCAAAGAAATCTATTGTTTTCCTATGTACCAGCAGTGAGCTATGGGAATTTGGAATTAAAAATACAACATTATTTACATTAGCACCAAAAAATTTTGCACAAGATCTACATGAGGAAAACTACAACACTCTGACGAATGAAGTAAGGAAACATCTAAATAAATGGAAAGATATTCCATGTTCATGGATAGGCAGACTCAATATGCCAGTTCTTCCCAACTTGGTCTATAGATTTAATGCCATTCCAATCAAAATTCCAACAAATTGCTGATTCTAAAGTTTATATGGAAATGCAAAAGACCCAGAATAGCCAACACAGTATAGAAGGAAAAGAACAAAGTAGGAGAACTGAACTACCTGACTAAAAGACTTACTCTAAAGCTGCAATAATTAAAACAGTGTGATACAGGTGAAAGAACAGGCAAACAGATCAATGAAACAGAATAGAGAGCCCAGAGATAGACCCACACAAATATAATCAACTGATTTTTGACAAAGGAACAAAGGCAATTCAATGGAGAAAGGATAGTTTTTAAACAAATGGTGCTGGAACAATTGGACATCCACATACAAAAGGGAAAAAAAAGGCTCTATATACATACCTTAAACCTTTCCAAAAAATTAACTCAAAATGATCATATACCTAAAGGCAAAATGCAAAACTATAAAACTCCTAGACGATAACAAGAGAAAACCTAGATGACCTTGGCAATGAGTGTTTAGATATAATACCAAAAGCATGACACATGAAAGAAAAATTTGATGAGCTGGACTTCATTAAAATTCAAAACAGTGAAGTATTTGCAAAATGTTTATCTGATAAAGGACTTATGTCCAAAATATACAAAGAATTCTTAAAACTCAACAAAAGAAAGTAAATAACCCATTTAAAAAGTAGGCAAAAGATCTGAACTGCTCACCGAAGAAGATACACAGATGACAAATAAGCATATAAAAAGGTGCTCGACATCATAGATCATTAGGGGTTTGGAAGTTAAGACAATAAGGAGATACCAGTATATACCTATTAGAATGGCTCAAATCCAAAAAACTGACAGCACCAAATGCTGACAAGGATGCAGAGCAACAGGGACTCTGATTCATTTCCAGTAGGAATGCAAAATAGCACAGCTACTTTGGAAGACAGTTTGGTCGTTCCTTAGAAAGTCAAGACTTAGAAAGCTAAGTCTTGCAGTTGTGCTTCTAGATATTTATCCAAATGAGTTGAAAACTTACGTCCACCTACAAACCTGCACATGAATGTTTATAACAGCTGTATTCTGATGGCCAAAAACTGGAAGCAACCAAGATGTCCCTCGGTAGGTGAATGGGTAGACAGCCCAGGGTACATCCACAGAATGGAATCTCTTTTAGCAATAGAAAGAAATGAGCCATGAAGCCACGAAAAGACATGGAGGCGTCTCAGATGCATATTGCTATGTAAAAGAAGCCAGTCTGAAAAGTCTACGTCACGTAAAATACCAACTGCATGACATTCTGGAAAAGGCAAAACTATAGAGACAGTAAAAAGATCAGTGGTTGTCAAGGGGTGGAGGGAGGGGAAGGGATGAGAGCATTGGGGATTTCTAGGGCAATGAAACTGTTCTGTATGATATTATGATGGTAGATACATGACATTTTTGTGTTTGGCAGAACCCATAGAACGTACAACACAAAGAGTGAACCTTAATGCAAACTGTGGACTTTAGTTAATACTATTGTATCGATATAGGTTCATAAATTGTGACAAATATACCGCTCTAATGGAAGATATTAATAATAGGGGAAACCCTGGGTTGTCGGGGGAAGGGGGGCAGGGGGGTATATGGGAACTCTCTGTACTTTCTGTTCAATTTTTCTGTAAACCTACAACTGCTCTAAGAAAGTTAAAGTTTATAAAAAGAAGAAAAAAAATAACTATTTCTTCATCTTCTTACATCAGTTGAAATCCGGCTCTGAGCCCCACCTATTCTGCCAGGAGCTGTCCGGGAGCTCAGAGTTTTAAACTTTCCTGCCACGAACTTTCCCCAAGGTGGTTGCTTTATTAGCATGGGGACAGAGCCAGGGGAGGGTACAATGTCCAGAAAGAAAGAAATGAATAGCACCATAAATTGTCCTGTATTTGTACCCTGTGGCCTGAAGAACAGCTCCTGGAAAGCTTGGGTTCTGGCCTGAATCTCTTTTGACCTCTGGCAGAAGACTTACAGGAGGAAGCAGGTCTCTAAGGCAACTTGCCCCACACCGTGGGTGGCTAGAATGACTCGATCAACACGCCCCTCCCAGGACTGACTCATTGAGAAGTTACAAGAGATGTGATTTCCCCTCGAGGCCTGAGGAATATCCCCTGTTGCTCGTAGGGTCACAGCGTCATCGCTGCACATTTGGGTGGGGCTTTGGGTTGTAGTACATTTGCAAACTCACCTAACTGTCCAGGGAGACTCCGCCTGGGTCTTGCGCCAGGCGCTGGGGTTGGAACCGTGTGCATGGTGGATGAGCCGCTGTCGTCAGAGCTGAAAGTCCAGCGGAGGAAGCAGTCACAGCGCAGGCGAAGGTGAAGCAGAGTCGGAGGGGGTGGGCACCCAACCCAGCCTGGGAGTCTTTTGCCTTCCCTAAAGAAGTGACCAAAAGAATGTGTATTAAGAGCCTAAGAGCCATATTGTAACGGAAAAGAATCTGAAAAAGAATAGATACGTATGTATGTATAACTGAATCACTTTGCTGTGCACTTGTAACTAATGCAACATTGTAAGTCTTCAGTTTAAAGAAAAAAAAGAATCTCTAGGAGGGGAAAAAAAAGATACGGTTAAAAAAAAGAAAGAACTAGATCAAAAGCAGGAGGATGGTGGAAATGTTTCAGGCCGAGGGAGCATGGGCAGGAAGAAGTCTCTAATGGACAAGGAAGGTAGGGGTGTGAGACTGGCCAGGGAGGAAGGGCCGGGACTTCTCAGTGCCTTATAAGCAGGGTTAGGGGGTCGAACTTTGTCCTAAGGCAAGGGAAAACCATTAGAAAGCTTTAAGAGGCAGGGAGGTAATGACAGTCAGATGTGCTTTTTCAGAGACAGTTCTGCATAGAACAACGTCTATGCTCTGATGCTGTGTATGTAAGAAGAAAATGTGTGTGTGGGGAGGGATGGGGTATGTTACGTAGGCCTGTAAATGCATTAACAAGACTGGAAGGATAACAGGCCAAACTGAGTGGAGAGTGTGTGTTTGAAAAGGGAAAGTGGGGTGCAGGTAGATGGTCAGGCTAAGAAAACCTTTCAAGGTTTATTCTATACGCTTATGTATTATGTGAGTCTTTAAAAAACCATTTTTATTGGGGTGTGGTTTACATACAGTGAAATGCACAAGTTTTATTGTACAGTTTGATGGGTTACGGAAAATATGTAACCTTGTAACTCCTATCAAGATATAGAATATTTCCATCATCCCAGGAAGTTCTCTCAGGCCCATTCCTGGTCGTCTCTCCTTGTACATTCCAGGGATAACTACCGTTCTGATTTATTTCACCATAGATTCGTTTTGCCTGTTCTAGAACTTCTTGTAAATGGTACCATAGAGTATCTATTTTTTGGGGGGTCCAGCTTATTTGCACAACACGTTTTTGGTGTCCATCCATGTTGTTGCACACATTCAAAGTTTGCTCTTTTTAATTCCTTTCATCACCTAGTAGTCATGGATTATGTGAATACACCAGATAGGTTTATTCGCTCACCTATTCATGGATTGGGTTGTTTCCGGTTTGGGGCTATGACGAATAAAGCTTCCATGAACATTTTTGCACAAAGTTTTTTGTTGACACGTGTTTTCATTTATTTTGGGTAAAGAGGTGGAATTATCGGGTCAAAATGGTAGGGATTTGTTAACTTTATGAACCGGCCAAGCTGATTTTCAGAGTAGTTACACCAATAATGTATGGTTGCCCTATATCCTCACCAATTTGGTAGTGTTAATCATTTTACTTTTAGGTATTCTAATATAGTATAATCTCATTGCGATTTGAAATCTGCATTTTCCTGATGACTAATAATGATAAACATCTTTTCATGTGTTTATTGACCATTTGGATATCTTTTGTGAAGTGTCTGTACTTATTTGTTCCATTCTGGAATATAAGTCATTTATCAGGTATATGGATTGTGAATATTTTCTCCCAGGCTGTGGCCATTCTATAATTTTGTTATTTAAAAATATTACATAATTGGAATCATACATTAGATAATCTTTGGCTTTTTGATTCAGCATAATTTTCTGGAAATGCATCCAGGTTTTTGTGTGTATCAATGACTGTTTCCTTTTTATTGCTGAAGAGTGTTCCATGGTATAGATGTACCATCATTTGTTTAACTATTCGCTCACTAAAGGACATGTGGGTTGTTTCCAGTTTGGGGATATTATGTGCAAAGCTGCTATAAACAGGCACGTGCAGGTTTTCGTGTGAACATAAGTTTTCATTTCTCTGAGACAAATGTGCAGGAGTGCAGTTGCTTGGCCATATGTTAGTTCTAATGTATGTATTTACTGCTGTTGATTTCCCTCTCAGAACTGCTTTAGCCGTGTCCCACAAATTTTGATATGTTGTATATCCATTTTCATTCTGTTCAATGAATTTTTGGATTTCCCTTGAGACTTCCTCTCTGATCTATGAATTATTTAGATGTGTGTTTCATTTTCAAGTGTTTGGAGATTTTCCTGGTATAGTTGTTACTGCTTTCTAGTTTGATTTCATTGTGGTCATAGAACGTACTCTGTGTTATTTCAGTTCTTTTAAATGTGTTGAGGTTGGTTTTATGGCCCAGGATATTGTCTGTCTTGGTATAGATTCCATGGATAATTGAAAAGAATGTATATTTTGCTGTTGTTGGGTGGCATGTTCTATAAATTGATGAGATCCTGTTGGTTGATTGTGTTATTGCGTTTCTACGTGGTTGTTCTATCAGTTGTTGAGAGAGGGATGTTGAAGTCTCTAAGTATATAGATTTGTCAGTCTCTCCTTTCCATTTTATCATTTTTTCCTCCACAGATTTTGTAACTCTGTTGTTTGATGAAAGCACGTTTAGGATTGCTGTGTCTTCTCGGTGGACTGACCTTTTTGTCATTATATAACATTCCTCTCTGTCTGTGGTATTTTCTTTCCTCTGAAGTCTGCTTTATCTGATATTAATATAGCCACTTCTGCTTCCTTTTGATAAACGTTTAAATGATATATCTTTACCTGATTACTACTTTCAACTTGTCTGTATCATTATATTTGGAAGTGAGTTTATGATAGACAACAAATAATTGAGTCATGATTTGTAATCCACTACCAATCTCTGTCTTTTTTTTGTTTTGTTTTGTTTTGTTTTCCGGTACACGGGCCTCTCACTGTTGTGGCCTCTCCCGTTGCGGAGCACAGGCTCCGGACGTGCAGGCTCAGCGGCCACGGCTCATGGGCCCAGCCGTTCCGCGGCATGTGGGATCTTCCCGGACCGGGGCACGAGCCCGTGTCCCCTGCATCGGCAGGCGGACTCTCAACCACTGCGCCACCAGGGAAGCCCCAATCTCTGTCTTTTAATTGGTGCATTTAGCCCAATTAAATTTAATGTAATTATTGATATGTTAGGGCTTAAGTCTGCTATTTTATTATTTGTTTCGTGGGTTTTTTTCTGTGTTTTTGTTGTTGTTTCTGGGTTTTTCCTATGCCTTTCTATAGATTACTTGAACTTTTTTTGAGAAATCATTTTGATTTATCTATAATGTTTCTATATGTATCTCTTATATAGCTTTCTAAGTGGTTGCTCTCGATATTATTTTATATACATAACTTATCGCAGTTTAATTATGTCATAATTTTACCAGTTCTGATAAAATATAGAAATCTTACTTCTTTTTAGGCCCCTTTACCTTTTTCCCATTTATTATAAAATCGTCTTAAATATTTACTCTGCATTTATTTATTTATTATCTGCATACATTTAGCACTATATGAGACAAGCGTTATAAGTTGTTATTCGCCATCAAACATAATTTAGAAAACTCAAGAGAAGGGAAGTCTATTGTACTTACCCAGATTTTTGCTTGCCACGTTCTTTCTTCAATCCTGATATTGCAAAAGATATTTTTCTTTCATCATCTTCTTTCTGTTTAGAGAATTTCCTTTAGCCATTCTTTTAGAGTAGGTCTGCTGGCTACAAATTCTCTTAGTTTTTCTTCATCTGAGAACGTTTTGGTTTCCCCTTCATTCCTGAAAGATATTTGCACTGGATATAGGATTCTAGGTTGACAGTTCTTTTCTTTCAGCACTTGGAAAACTGCTGCTCCATTCCTTTTGGCCTTCATGAATTCTGATAAAAAATCCACTGTCGTCTGAATTATTTTTCGTCTAAGAGAAGATGTTGTTCCTCTATTGCTGCTTTCAAGATTTTTCCTTTGTCTTTAGTTTTTATAAGTTTGACTGTGATGTATCTTGGTGTGTATTTCTTGGATTTATTTTGTTTGGGATTCATACAACTTCTTGAATCTGTAGTTTTATGCATTTTGCCAAATTTTGCCAAGTTTTCAGCCATTATTTCTTTGAGTAGTTTTTTAGCTCTGTCTTCTCTCAGTGGGACTCAGATGACACGCACGTTAAACCTATTTGTTATAGCCCCACATTTCCTTGAGGCTCTGTTCATTTTTCTTCATTTGATTTTCTCTCTGTTGTTCAGATTGGATAATGCTATTGTTGTGTGTTCAAGTTCATTGATTCTCTCCTCTGTGCCCTCCATTCCTTTTTTTTAAAATTCTTTTTTAAATTTATTATTTTTGGCTGCGTTGGATCTTTGTTGCTGCACGCAGGCTTGGGAGTTCTCTTGTTGCAGAGCACAGGCTCTAGGCATGCAGGCTTCAGTAGTTGCAGCATACAGTCTCAGTAGTTGCGGCACATGGGCTTAGTTGCTCCGCAGCATGTGGAATCTTCCCAGACCAGGGATCGAACCCATGTCCCCTGCACTGGCAGGCGGATTCTTAACCACTGTGCCACCAGGGAAGTCCTGGCCCCTCCATTCTGCTGTTGAACTCATCCACTGAATTTTTTATTTCAGTTATTATATTTTTCAGTTCTAAAATTTCCATTTGGTACTTATTTGTGTCTTCTATTTCTTTGCTGAGACTTTTCTAGTTTTCATGTGTTTATAGTCATTCATTGAAGCATTTTAAATAATGGTTGCTTGAAAGTCTTTTTCAGATATTTTTAACCATCTGTCATTTTGGTGTTGGCGTCTACTGACTGCATTTTTTCATTCAGTTTAAGATCTTCCTTATTCTTGATATGACTAGTTATTTTCTACTGAAATCTGGACATTTGGGGTATTTTGTTATAAGAATTTTAAGGCTCTGCATCTTATTTAAACCTCTGCTTTGCTGAGCTTCTCCAACATGTCCCTGAAAGGGAGAGTGGGGCAGGGGGTGGGGAGGGGGAACTGCCTTTTTACTGCCAGGTGAGGTTCCATTCTCAGCTTCCACTGATACTGAGGAGATGCTCCTTATTACTGCTGGGTGGATGGAGTGGGAATTCTGGCTTCACACTAGGCTTCCACCGATACCTCCCTGGCTGGGAGGGACAGGAGTGCCTCATTACTGCCCCATTGACACCATGGGGTAGAGGAAGTGACCTCATTACTGCTGGGCAGCCGTGAAAGCCCTGACTCTCACTACACTTCCTCTGACACCACCCCAGAGTGGGGGGAGTGCTCTTTACTGTCTGGTGAGGCTGGACATGCAGGCATCCCAGTGGTCTCCGTTGAGACTGCAAGGTGGAAGGGGGCTTATCACTGCCAGTGTGCATGGGACGCCTGGCTCCCTACTTGGCTTTCTCAGACACCGTCTACGGTTGGGGGAGGGGTTGGGGCACCTCATTATAGCCTGGCCAGAGCTAATAAATGGTATTCGTGAACGGGACAGAGAGAGAGAGAAGGCGAGAGGTTTTTCTTATATAACTGGGCAAGAGCTGAAAAAGAGTGAAAAAGAGACCAAAGAAGATGGACACGCCGGTGTCTGAGAACAATCACCTGCTGTTGGATTGATGGAGGGAAGATGGATGGTGAACTGTCTTCACTGTGGGAGGGAGGAAACGATAGTCAAGGTCAGAGATCATGAATTAGACAGTCTGTCTCAAATTTATTCCAATGGCAAAGCATCTATCTGGAAGTCTCAATGCTCCGTAAAATCTTCTTTGCCCAAAACTATGAAATATTCTTGTCTGTCTCACAAACTGGAAATGATTCTGCAGAAAGTGAGCAGCTCTAAACGAATGCAGTTTGTCAGAACCACAATCTTTTTCCACATCCAAAAAAATCAGAAAGCTGCCAGTATATGTGTAATTGGCCTTCCTGGAGTTTCTACATTTGCATTCATTTGCTGTTTTATTACTCCGTGAACATTTGCTGGCAAACAAGACAGGCTCTAAATTTGAAAGGCGGCGAGATTAAACAGCCTCCAGTGCCAGGTGCCGGGGTTTGGCCCAGGGGCCCATAGAATTTGGTTGCTGACTGGAGTTTATATCTCGGTAAATTCTTAGAGTCTTTCTCTGGTTCCCCATCTTCGCAGTCATTTCATTTTGCCCATCTCTGGCTCCATTATGGTTTCCTTTATGTACACAGAGAAGCTAAATTGCCTAGGTCCTGCCAAGAAAGGACATGCCTCACTTACCAGCTGAGAGAATGCTCTGTGCCTCAGTCTTCTCATCTGTAAAATGGGAAAATGGAGACAAGAGAGTGTCTACCTCATACGGGTTGAATGAGTTAATTCATAGAAAGCACCTAGACAGTGCCTGGCACATAGTAAGCCCTCAATTAGCATTAGCTGCTGTTATTATAATTATTACATACAAAGGCAACATGATACCTCCCGTTGTCTTTCAATCTAACATGCATACATGTTAGCATCTTTCTCCTTTCCCTTTTCCTCATGTCTGCTTCATCCGCTCCCTACCGTCCCATGCCATCACCACCCACTTTTTCACATGTCCTACCTCTCCTGGCCCTGGAGTCATTCCACTGCCCACTAGCCACTGTCACTGCCGTCACAGACCTGTTTGTTAGTTAAACGTCCCTCCAGGAATCTTATATCTTGAAAAATAAGCTAGGACAGAGGAAGTGAGCCACCCTAACCCAGGGAAATTGAATCACTGACAGTGAGGATTGAGGCAATTTTTGTACACGATGTCTTCCCGGGAAGCCTCAAATGAAAACACCGAGGTAAGACCACATACTCAGCCTTTTGGGTGTCTAGAACACAGTAGAGATAACTTCCTGTGAACATGGTGTAGGTGAGAACGTGGGCTTTGGGAGTCAGGCCAACTTAGGATGTGCGTCCAGCTCAGGCCATAAGAACTATGACCACAGGAATTTGGCCAAATAAATGGCACACCCTCCCTGAACTGCAGGAATTGTACACAACTGTGAGTGTGTCATGGGGTCATTATGATCATGAAATTAGACAATCAGGGGCTTCCCTAGTGGCACAGTGGTTGAGAATCTGCCTGCCAATGCAGGGGACACGGGTTCGAGCCCTGGTCTGGGAAGATCCCACATGCTGCGGAGCAGCTAAGCCCGTGCGCCACAACTACTAAGCCCGTGCGCCACAACTACTGAGCCTGTGCACCTAGAGCCTGTGCTCCGCAACAAGAGAGGCCACCGCTATGAGAACCCCTCACACCGCAACGAAGAGTAGCCCCCGCTCGCCGCAACTAGAGAAAGCCCGCACACAGCAACAAAGACCCAGCCCAGGGTCAAAAATACCCAGCCCAGTGCGGCCAAAAAAATAAGTAAATAAATAAAATAAATCTATTAAAAAAAAGCAAAACTAGACAATCAAGTGGAAGTACCCAGCCCAGGACCTGATGTGGACCGGCCACCCTGTATTAAGCAGTCTGTCCTCTTTCCTTACCTCCTGTTCTCTAGGCTGAAACTGATAGAGAATTGACATTCCTATGTAATATCACACAGATATTGATTAATTCTTCTTTTGTTTTTTACTCTTTTTAAAAATTGAGATAAAATACCCATGACATAAAGTTTACCATCTTAACTGTTTTTAAGTGTACAGTTCAGTAGTGTTTTTCACATTGTTATGCAACTAACCTACAGAACTCTTTTCATCTTGTAAAACTAAGACTCTGTACCCATTAAACAACTCCCCGTTCCCTTCTCCACCAAAACCTGGCAACACCATTCAGCGCTCTGTCTCTATGAATCTGACTACTTCGGGTGCCTCATAGAAGTGAAATCATACAGTATTTGTCTTTTTGTGACTGGCTACGTCACTTAGCATAATGTCCTCAAGATTCCTCCACGTTGGAGCGTGTAACAGGACTTCTTTCATTTTAAAGGCTGAATAATATCCCCTTGTATGTATAGAGCACATTTTGTTTATCCATTCATCTGTCAGTGGACACTTGGGTTGCTTCTACGTTTTGCCTGTTGCGAATGCTGCAGTGAACATGGGTATATAAAAATACGTTCAGGTCTCTGCTTTCAATTCTTTTGGGTGTATGCCAAGAAGTGGAGTTGCTGGATCCTGTGGTAATTCTGTTTTTAATATTCTGAGGAATCACCATACTGTTTTCCACAGTGGCTGCCCCATTTTACATTCCCACCAGCAGTGCACAAGGGTTCCATTTTCTTCCCATCCTCACTAACACTTATTTCTGTTTTATTTTGTTTTTCATAATAACCATGCTAATGTGTGTGCAGTGGTACCTCACTGTGGTTTTGATGTGCATTTCCCTGATGATTAGAGCTGTTAAGCATCTTTTTATGTGCTTATTGGCCAAATATCTTTGTGGAGAAATGGTTATTGAAGTCCTTTGACCATTTTTCTTTTTTATTTGCCTGCAGTGGGTCCTAGTTGCAGCACACGGGTTCTTTAGTTGCGGCATGAGGGGTCTTTAGTTGTGGCATGCAGGGTCTTTTAGTTGCGGTGTGCGGGATCTAGTTCCCTGACCAGGGATCAAACCCGGGCCCCCAGCATCGGGGGTGCGGAGTCTTAGCCACTGGACCACCAGGGAAGTCCCACTTTGACCTTTTTTTTAAAAAAATAAATTTATTTGTTTATTTATTTTTGGCTGCATTGGGTCTTTGTTGCTGCATGCAGGCTTTCTCTAGTTGCGGTGAGTGAGGCTACTCTTCATTGTGGTGTGCGGGTTTCTCACTGCAGGGGCTCCTCTTGTTGTGGAGCATGGGCTCTAAGTGCGTGGGCTTCAGCGGTTGTGGCTCACGGGCTCTAGAGCACAGGCTCAGTAGATGTGGCGCACGGGCTTAGTTGCTCCGCGGCATGTGGGATCTTCCCAGACCAGGGCTTGAACCCATGTCCCCGCAGACAGATTCTCCACCACTGTGCCACCAAGGAAGCCTTTTGACTATTTTTTAATTGGGTTTCTTCGTTGTTGTTGAGTTGTAGGAGTTCTTTATATATTCTGAATATTACGTCCTTGTCAGACATATGATCTGCAAATATTTTCTCCCTTTCCGTAGGTTGCCTTTTCACTCTCTTGATTGTTTCCTTCGATGCAGTTTTAAATTTTGATGTAGTCAAGTTTCTCTATTTTTTCTTCTGTTGCCTGTGCTTTGGTGTCTTTTCCAAGAAATCATTGACACATCTAATGGGATGAAGCTTTCCTCCTGTTTTCTTCTGAGTTCTGTAGTTAAGCTCTTTATGTTTAGGTCTCTGATTCATTTTGAATTAATTCTTTATGGTATTGAATCTTCCTGTCTACCAACAGGGTGTGCATTTCCATTTATCTGCCTTCCTTTGTGTCCCTCGAAAGTTTTATTTCATTAAAATCCTGCAGATTTTAAAAGTTTATTTTCTCTTCTTTTATTCTTTTTGTTGTTATGTATGTGGGTCTTTTTTTTCCAACACCATTTCTGGTTTTCGTCTATATGACTGAATGATATTAATTTCTATCCAGCCACCTTACCTAATTCTCTTCTTTGTGAGAGCCATTTTTCAGTGGATTATTTTGGCTTTCTATAAACATTTTGAGGGTGGAAAAATGGTGAATTATGCCAAATCTATAATTGGCAAAGCTGTAATTCATAGTGAGCCTCCATGAATAACACACGACACGTAAAGTCTCAAAAAGTACTTCACCCTCACACTGTTCTTGGAGTTACTCGAAATACCCTGGCTGAGCAAGAAATGAATTAAAATAAAGAACTCTTAAATAGGGATGACATGGTACAAAACAGCAAGCAGTGAAATAAATGAAACTTAAAACCACTGTCCAGAAAAAACTATTATTATCATAGTTATGATGTTTACTGTAAATTTCAAAAATAATCATTTCAGGAATTATAATGCAGCATAAAATTATTTAACACAAATACAAATATTTTAAAAGAAGATGTAATGTTACAACATTCAGATTAAGAGAGGGGCTAAAATCACAGATTAAAAAATAACTTCAAGAAGTATATAGGAATTCTAGGGACTTCCCTGGTGGCCCAGTGGGTAAGACTCCGCACTCCCAATGCAGGGGGCCTGGGTTCAAACCCTGGTCGGGGAACTAGATCCCGCATGCATGCCGCAACTAAGAAGTCCACATGCCGCAACTAAAGATCCCGCGTGCCACAACTAAGACCCGGCACAGCCAAAATAGATAAATAAAATAAATAAATATCTAAAAAAATTATGTAGGAATTCTAGATCCAGATTCTCGCTAAGAATTTTAAAAATCTGACTCAAATGAATGATACTGTCAGAAAACCTAAATTTACAAAGTTGGCATGTGAAGAAGTTGAATACCTACACAGCCCAAAAGCTCTGGAAGAAATTTGAAAAAGTATTGAATCTTGAGGAGAGGAGCTGAGGTCACTCACTTCCGGGCAGTGGTGTCTGATTCTCACCCAAGCCAGAGGGTGCCGTGACTGTCCTGTGGTCTAGACTCAGATTCTAGTTATAGATTTGCCACTTTCTTTTTAAAACATTTATTTTATTGAAATATAGTTGATTTACAATGTGGTGCTGATTTCTGCTGTATAGCAAAGTGATTCTATTATGCATATATATATTGTTTTTCATATTCCTTTCCATTATGGCTTATTACAGGATATGGAATATAGTTCCCTGTGCTCTACAGTAGGACCTTGTTGCTTGTCCATTCCATATATATTAGTTTGCATCTGTTGATTCCAAACTCCCAATCCATCCCTCCCCCACTACCTTCCCCCTTGTCAACCACACATCTATTCTCTATACCTGTGAATCTGTTTAGATTCCACATATAAGTGATATCGTATGATATTTGTCTTTCTCTTTCTGACTTACTTCACTTAGTATGATAATCTCTAGGTCCATCCATGTTGCTGCAAATAGCATGACTTCATTCTTGTTTATGACTGAGTAAATTCCATTATATAGATACACATCTTCTTTATTCATTCATCCATCGATGGACATTTAGGTTGTTTCCATGTCTTGGCTATTGTAAATAGTGCTGCTATGAACATCTGGGTGCATGTATCTTTTCAAATTATGGTTTTGTCTGGATATATGCCCAGGAGAGGGATTGCTGGATCATACGAAATTTGCCACTTTCTAATCTGAACAAGTCCTTCATTGCTTGGAGCCTCCATTTTCCTATCTGTAGAATGGGAGAGTTGCACTAGATGGTCTCTAAGGTGCTTTCCTAGTCTAATAGTCTAGTGTATAGTCTAGCATGTGTGTGGTGGGGATTTGGGTGTGAGTGTATTTGTAAAATAGAAAACGCTGCTATGCATCAGAGTCATCCAGGGAGTGTTTTATTTCTTGGCCTGATCTCAAAGCCACCTGGAGTTGAAATGTATACATTAAGAAGGCACCCAGATAGCTAATAGATAGCATTTATTGAGTGCTTATTATGTACCAGGCGCTATTCTAAACATTTTCCCACTTATTAACTCATTCTGCTCAACCTTCAGCTCTCGCAGACCCCAGGAACACACCTGGCATGCCCTGTCCTTTTAGGGGACACCAAATTGGTGATAGACGCAAATACATCAACATTTTATGGTAACATTTGGTCATAGTGTTATCAAGATATTCCAGAATGTATTAACTGCGAACTTTTCCCAGATTGCCATCAAAATGAAAATACGGTTCAAGCATTCTTCCAGAAAGCCCTCAGAGGCCCTCTAAAAGCCCCAGAGATTCTCAACCCCAGGTTAGGAACATGGGGTCAGCGGATTTTGAGGCAGCCAGCTCTGTACTGGTCCACCCGCCCGTAATTAGGAACTGTGACTCTTCATTAAATAACAATTAAATCAAGTTCATGAAGGGCAGTGAAACTTTGGATAACCACCTGGAAAGATACAGAAAGGGTATATAAGGCTATGTAACTATATGAAGGGTTATATAGATCCAGGTATATACCCTTCACCGAGCTTCCCCTAATGTTACAATTTATATGACATTGTACAGTTATCCAAACCAGGAAATGATCATTGGTACAAATCCTTATTTAGATTTTAGCCAGTGTCCCCCTAACCTCCCCTTTCAGTTCCAGAATCCAGTCCAGGATCCCACGTTGCATTTAGTTTCTGAGTCGTCTTAGTCTCCTCCAGGCCGTGACAGTTCCTCAGTCTTGCCTTATTTTTTATGACCTTGACTCTTCGGTGAGTTACTGGTGAGTTATTTTATAGAATTTCTCTCCATTCAGTTTTGAATGATTTCTCATGATTAGATTGTGTGGTTAGGAATTTTTGGCAAGAATCCCACAGAAGTGATGTTATGTCCCTTTCAGTGCAGCATATCAGGGGATATGTGATGTTGATATGTCTTATTATTGGTGCTATTAAGTTTGGTCATGAAGTTACGGCAGTGCTGGATTTCTCCACTGTGAAGTTATTGTTTTCTTTTTTTTTTTTGTAATTGATCAGTTTCTTGGGGGAAATACTCTGAGACCATGAAATCTCTCATTTTCGCTCAGATTTTCACTCACAGATTTTCGCATCCACTGGTGGATCTGGCCTGCAATAATTATTACCGTGGTGTTTGTCTAATGGTCATTTTGTATTTCTCTCATTCCTCCCGCATTTACTAATTGGAATTCTTTTGTAAAGAAGACCTGTCCCTTCCCCTCCATTTATGTTTTTTAGTTTATTATTTATGACATTAGTGTAGACTCATGGGTATTGATTTTATCCTGTGAATTATAATCCAACACTTTCATTATTTAGTTGTTCAAATTGTCCTGGCTTTGGCCATTGGAAGCTCCTTTAAGCTGGCTCCCATGTCTTTTTGACATTCCCCATCCTTTTTCAAGTACTGACTTATTTTCTGACTCTACAAGATGTTCCAGGTCTTCAGGTTTAACTTCTGTATTTCCTGTCCCAGTCCTAGAATCAGCCATTTCTCTAAGGAGCCCTGGTTCCTTTGATTGGAGAATGGTATTTAGAAACGAGGGTCTGGGCACTAGGTGTGCTCATCGTTACTGGGAAGTCGTTGTTTCTAGGCTCTCTCCGCAGACAGAGCTAGAAAATATATGTATGCGTGTTAATCCAAGCTCACACACATCTTTTTTTCACTTCTGTATGTATCTATCTGAATATGCATGAAAAACCATGAGACGATACTGATTTCTCCAATTCCAGTCCAACACCATAAGGTGGTTCAGTCTAGACTTCTCCCTTTTCCTTATCTGTAACTTCTTTCTCCAACAGTGAGAAACTGGCTCTCATTATCTGTGATCTGTTTACTTATTTGTTCAGTCCTAGCATACACATGAAGAAGTTGCAGGATCTTTAACGCACATCCCTATAAGAAACAGATTTAGTAACTAGAATACAGTATTTGTATGTGGTTCTTTTTGTCTTTAGCCTTACAGTATCCAGTGAAAATACTACTTTCCAGAGTTACTCAAGGTGGTTCCTGTATTCCCCATTCCTTTCAGTGTGGTCATGCTAATCATTTATAGTACAGTCAATTTGTTGTTTGTTTCCCATTTTTGTCCCCCGTGCCTCCCCATATCCTGGTCGATTTATTTCATTTGGGGTATGTAAAATATCGTTGTGGTTCTAAAGAGTCAAAGCCATATATGGGGCTTCCCTGGTGGCGCAGTGGTTGAGAGTCCGCCTGCCAATGCAGGGGACACGGGTTCGTGCCCCCATCCGGGAAGATCCCACATGCCGCGGAGCGGCTGGGCCGGTGAGACATGGCCGCTGAGCCTGCGCGTCCGGGGCCTGTGCTCCGCAATGGGAGAGGCCACAACAGTGAGAGGCCCGCGTACCACAAAAAAAAAACAAAAATGAAACAAAAATTAGTTTGTAGAAGAGATTCTGCCTTACGAGGAGGAGAGTGGTGACCGAGAAGGGAGGACGATAGGAAGGGGGAGAGGGAGGAGTGACCCAGGACTGAGGCGAGCGGGGTCAGCACGGGACCACACGCCTTAGTGCTTCTCTTACGTCCACCTGTGGGACTGATTCTTCAAAGCATGGGCCTGGAATATTCCAGAACACCAGGGAAGCATTGTGGGGTACCGCCAGACCCTGGCCCATACTTCCGTCCCTAGGAGATGTGGACCCTCCAGTTCTACCGTTTTGCACTAAGTCCCCCAAGAAAAGAAGCTTTCTTCCCAGCTGCATGGGGGGCTGCATGAGGAAGCTGGACCCAGGCAGGCCCTGCCCCTCTGACTAGCCCTGCCCAGGAGGGGAGATGACCCCTGTCTTGCATCACAGGTCATGTCAACGTGTGAAGAGGTGGTCTCCCTCTGCCCTTGGGCACCCCCTTCCCCCAACCCCCTCCCCCTCCAGCTCCAGGACTCACTGTCCTGTTCAGGGTCCCCAGTAAGGACTCATCCTTACTGGCTCAGAGGAGGAAGTTGGAGGTGGCAGCAGGCCCCGTTGTGGAATGTCTCAACACTACCCCACTGTGGCGGGGGGGCATTCTCATTCCTGGCAGCAGCTGGAATTTCACAACTCTGAGCTCCTTTTAGTAAGGTGGCAACGGGGGTTGGGAGGGGGATGCCAGGGGAAACCAGGCCTTGCCCACCAAGGCTTTGAGAAAAGGCATCATCCTTGGGGAGGGAGGGGTGCCACCTCTTCCCCATTCATCTCCGCCCCAAAGCCACGGGGGTTCTGCTGACAGAAGCGGCTGATGACTGACTCATCAAACAGAAATGAGCGTGCCAGCGGGCCAGGTGGCGAGCCGCGGGGGGCGGGCTTTACCCCCAGGACAGCTCAGCTGAGGATCCCCGGCCAGGCTCCCATCCCTCGGCTCCCACGGCCCAGCGCCTTGGGCAAGTCCAGCCTCTCTGAAGACCCAGGGCAAGCTCTAGATGGCCTCAGGATGCCAGGGAGGCGGGGGCACACCGGGAACTCTGCCCAGTGCCCAAGGGTAAGGTCTTGATCGTCTCCAATGAACGGCAGAGGACACTGAGGCCAGGAGATGGGAATGTTGCTCGGGACCCAGAGAAGGGAAGATGCGTGGGCCACGGGCGTTGGGGCGCGTGCTGGGGAGCAGCCCTTAGCCCGTACAGGCTGCTCGCAGCGGCCCCAGGACGCTGCTCTAAGGAGAGGGCTGCAGCAGAAGTGACATCGTCTGAGGATGTGCATTTGCATCTTGCCTTTGTATCAGTTACACTGCGACACAATAGGGCAGGGTGACTCATTCCTGCTTTGTGACACAGCCAACTTGTCTGTCGCAGCAGAGACCGGGCAGAGGGATCTTTAAACCTAGTTCACAGGGTTCAGCCCTCGCTCTGAGCTAGAGAATGACTGGGCCCCTCAAGCCACCATGGTCATCGCCTGGTCCAGCCTAGATTGTTGCTTCTGTGGGCCCTGGTCCTCTTTCTGGAGGAGGCAGGGCTGCAGTGGACAGCTGGCATAGACAGACATGGCAGGCTCAAGATTCCCGGCAACTGGGAATGCAGGGCTCCTAATTAATGTTGGTTGATTGAGCCTGCACTCGCTGGGGTAGAAACATGAATTAGTTTTACTTGTCTCCCAGGAACTGCATCTGACTGTGCCAAGCGGCAGGCAGAGCCAGACTCCCTGCGTTGCCGCCTCCTAGCTGTGTGACCTTAGGCAAGTTGTTTAACCTCTCTGTGCCACAGAGTGCCCACGCGCCCTCCAGCTTCCCCCAAAGGTGGTCCGACCTTCAGCCTCTTACTGCTACGTTTCCCTCACCCAGCTGGGGGCCCTCCTGGTGAAGAATCAACAAAACAGCTCAAGTCTAGCTTTTCATCCAAGTATCTACCGCCACCTCCACCCTTCCGCAAGGCGCTCACATCTTTGCCTTGCCCAGCAGGGAGCCTGCCAGCCGCGCCTTCCGCTCCTCTTAGCCCTCCCACGGCTCCCAGGTAGCCCAGAAGTAGGTTTGCTGGCTGGATAGAGAGTGAGCTGAGAACAAAAGGGCAGCATCCCCTCCTGGCAGGTGTCCCGTCTGAATAAGGGATTCTTTTTAAGCTCCTCTGCCCTTGGCCTTGGGGAGAGAAAGGAGGACCCTCTGGAATGGTCGACAAGCCCTCCTCTCTTCCCGGTCCTCTTGTATTGACGGGGGTTGCGGAGTGGGCAGCTGTACCAGTTCTGGACCCGTACCTCCCGGCAAGCCCCCCAGCGTGGTCGCCGGCCCCCGGCCCTGACAGCTCACGGTGACTCTTAGCACTTTAGCAGGTGGGTCGTTGAGCACCTTCCCTGCCATTTGGGATTTCGGAAGTCCTGCTTTATATCCTCGTCGATTTTTTCTGACGTTGATTCTCCCAGCCCCGCCCGGACCCGGGGTTGCCCCTTAGGCTCTCTGGGTCTCACCTCCTCCTCTGAGCACCACCCCGGGGGCTGATCGGGGATGAATCAACCTGTGGGGACCAAGGCCTGCTGATGACATCTGGGCCAGCCACTCACGCTCCAAACTCATCCTTTTGAAGGTGCCTGGTCTTCTAGCTCCTCCAGTGGGTGCCGTCGGCCCTGAGCCTGCACAGGACCGAGCTCAAGAGTGTCTTGCACTTGGGTGTCCACTGCAGGCAGACGGACGAGGCCGCATCCTGAGTGTTCATGCCCAGGGACACGCATCCATGCTGGGCACCGGCACACCCGGGGAGGAGGGGCCTGATGTCTGCCTGGTGTGGCTCAGGGTCCACAGACCCCCTGTCTGGACTGCACACAAAGAGTTGGCACACAAAAGGCCCTAAGGTGACCACGAAAGTTGCCCTAGAAGGGCCCAAGGACGTCTTTGGACATCCAGGTGCCACTAATGGAAACACCCAAGGTCCATGGGCCTGACTCACCAGTGAAAGTGTTTCTGATCTCAGTCTGCCACCTCAGCCGCAGAAGGGTGGGTGGCCTGGGGGGCTGGTCCGTCCTGGGCCCCGTGCTCCAGGTCTCAGCCCGTGGCAGGTCCATTCCTGCACCCAGACCTTTGCACCTGCTGCCTCCTCTTTCTGGAACATTCTTCCCCCTCACTTCTCTCCTGGCCTCCTCATCCAGCTAAAAGGTCCCTTCTGAGAGGCTCTCCTGACCTCCCAACGACCTGGAGGGGGCCCCCCACTTGGCCCCCTCCCAGCACCATCACTTTCTTCTCAGCGTATATCCCCCTCTGCCGTGACCTCTTTCTTCGTCTGTTAGGTCGTCCCCTGTCTCTGTCTCCTACCACGGGGCACGCCTACTTCATTCACTGCTGTGTCGTTAGTGCCCGGCACATAGTAAGGAGTTAGTAAATCCATGGAAGAATGAACGCATGCGTGCTGCTTTCCGTGTACCCACCCCCGTGCCATCCCAGGGATATCACCGAAGTGAAGTGATGCTGGGCAGCTCACAAAGGGCTTCTGTTTCTCTGGGTGCCTGGTTCCTCCCTGGCTGGGGAAGTAGGAGGTTTTGCCTACTGGGTCCGGGGTAGGATTTCCTAGCTCTTTGCATGTCGTTTGCATGGCTCAGCTCTGAGCTCTGTGCTTCTGCTTGTGGTTTCCTGGTCCATCCCCTGTTCCACAGAGCTGGACCACTGCTTCCTCGACTTCCTTCTATGACCTGGCCTGACCGGCCAGCCATGGGAGTCTCCCTGGACGGGGTGAACGCAGTGAAATTCCCAAGGGAAAGTGGGCTTGTGGCAAAGACTGTAACAGGAGACCTTTCGTGTCTTCTTTTCTTTTTTTTAATTTATTTATTTTTGGCTGCGTTGGGTCCTCATTGCTGCGCGCGGGCTTTCTCTAGTTGCGGTGAGCGGGGGCTACTTTTCGTTGCAGTGCGCGGGCTTCTGATTGCAGAGGCTTCTCTTGTTGCGGAGCACGGGCTCTAAGCGCACGGGCTTCAGTAGTTGTGGCTCACAGGCTCTAGAGCGCAGGCTCAGTAGTTGTGGCGCATGGGCTTAGCTGCTCCGCGGCATGTGGGATCTTCCTGGACCAGGACTCGAATCCGTGTCCCCTGCATTGGCAGGCGGATTCTTAACTACTGTGCCACCAGGGAAGTCCCAGCTTTCGTGTCTTGAAAGCTCGCTCAGCACATCCACTGTGGCATTTAATCTTCCCAACAGCCCTGGGGGGTTAGTACCATCGTCACACCCATTTTACAGATCAGTCAACTGAGGTTCAGAAAAGTTTAAAGAAACTGCCCATTTGCATGGCTAGCAAATACCAGAGTTGAGATCTGAATCCAAGTCTGTTGATGCCAGAGGCCAGGATTATTTGCTGCACTGCACTACCTGTCACAGCTTCCTGAGGGACCCAGGAGCCCTGACACATCACTGTGAAGCTGGGCTGGCCCTGCTGGAGGCTTTCAGAATGTGGCCCTTGGCATGGTTCCCTACCTGGTGCTAAAACCCCTTCTTAGATCTCCTCCACAGCAGCCCTCCAGCCTGAGCTAAACACCCCGGCTCTCTCCTCAGTAGGACGGGGGAAAGAAGGGGGTTCTTTTTTTTTTTTTTTTTTTTGGCTGTGCCGCGTGGCTTCTGGGATTTCAGTTCCCCAGTCAGGGATTGAACCCGGGCCCTCGGCAGCGAGAGCGTGGCGTCCTCTAACCACTGGACCGCCAGGGAGTTCCCAGAGGAATTCCCAGAAGGGGGTTCTTTGAAAGACCAAGCCAAGCAAGGTCTTTGAATAACTGGTAACATTGCTAAGCCTCGGAGACAGCAAAGAAAAATGGCCGAAGTGGAGGTGAGGGCAGAAAAGGACCAGGGGCCTGTGGCCTGGGCACCCAAGCAGAGGATGTGGCGGGGTGGAGGTGTGGCATGTGTGAAGGCAGCCCCTGCCGGGCCCGAGCATCAGAGCCCCCGGCGCACTGGCGGGGAGCTCTGTGACCAGGCTCCCTGGCCATCCCTGAGGGGTGGGGCACGCAGGCCTGGAAATTCAGAGAAAGTCCCTCACGTGATCCTGATTTTTCCTTTGAGGTCCTCCTGCCCAGCACGGGGGTCTGGTCACGCCACGGGCACTCCCTGGGCTGTTGCAGCCACTCACCCCTGCCGGGGGTGGGGGTGGGGAGGGAGGGAGGGCCGCACCTCTCCACTCCCCCCGCCACCCCTCACTTCCCATAGCCTGTGCTGGTGGGCCACAGGCGTGCCCCGTCCTGCCGTTCTGAGCCGCACCGCCAGGAGCCCAGGAGCCGGTCCAGCCCCGGAGGCAGCTGGCTCACGGCACCGGCTGTGAGTGCCCGCTGTCTCTGCCAGCTGCCCTGCTAGGCCATGTGCTTCTCGAGTCCGGGGTTCTCCAGGCTGACCAGCGTCTGTCCCCCATGCAGGCGATGACTCAGGATGCAGCCAGGGGCCACGACGTGCACGGAGGACCGCATCCAGCACGCCCTGGAGCGCTGCTTGCACGGGCTCAGCCTCAGTCGCCGCTCCACCTCCTGGTCAGGTAGGTCCCAGGGAGCCGGGGAGGCGCATCTGGGGCCCGGGGGAGCTGCAGGGGCTGTGGTGAGCACTGGTTCAGGCACGGAACTGGCAGGTTCTGGTTCCAGCCCTGCGTGGGTGACTCCGCGGACCTCACCTGGGCAGGTGCTCAGCACAGCAGCTGATGGAGAGTGGCCCCCGGTGGGTGGCAGTTTCTCCTTTCCCCCAGGCAGCCTTCCTCATCCTCCTCGTGGGCTAGAAGCTTAGCTCCCTGAAGAAGGCACTGGACCAGCTTAAAAATGCCACACTGCTGATTTCGGAAGAGCAGCTGGGTATCTCTAGACAGTTCTCCCCAGAATTCTTCTGTTTTCCTGGTTATCTCATTTTCTCCACAGCCCCATCCTCCTCTTCCCCATAGAACAAAGGAGAATCTCCGCAGAACTTCAGGGGATAGGAGGCCTCCATGTTCCACGATCCCCAGGACTGAGAAACAGGGGTATCTGCAGGCTGGGGCAGTTGTCTCCAAGGCTAGAGATTAACTGAGTAACTCCTTATGCTCAAAAAGATTTTCCACGCCTCACTTGCCTCCCTAACTACCCCACGAGGTAGACACCCATGCTCCTTGAACATAACTGGTTCCTTCCTACCTCAGGACCTTTGCACTTGCTGCCTGGAATTCTTCCCTCAGCACGACGCAGAGCTAGCTCCTTCTCATTCAGGTCTCTACTCAAATGTCACCTCCCCTCAGAGGCTTTCCTGGCCACTGGAATTAAGCGGATCTGACTTAAAACTGTCTCTCACTGTCCGTAGGAACTTGTGCAAGTCCCTTAGCCTCTCAGGACTCACCTGCCTTGCCTGTAAAATGAGAAGAATAACAGCAGGAACCACCTTCCCGAGGGGGGGATGGGAGGTGATGGAGGTGATGTGTGACAGGCCTGGCGCCTTAGAGGCACATAGTAGGTGGTCACTAAATGACAGTTTTCTTCCTTCTGGCCTCCTACCCAGGTTTTAAGGAGACTTCTAGAATTGAGGGGCCATCAAGTCAAAGAATACAAAAATATCTGACTATAGCAAATTTTACTAAAACCCGTGACCATATGAACACATTGCTTGGGGCCTGCAGCACCTCAGAAGGAGCTCGTGCACATGAGGGGGCCACTTCCACCCCCACTGTTCTCATTCCCCATCACACACACACACACACACACACACACACACACACACACACAGACCACAGACCTCCGTGACTGCCCCTTTAATTTGGGGGGAGTTTACCCATGCTGACTGCAGGGAAGCAGAGATTGACAAAATAAGAAAGTCTGGGGAAGTTACAGAGTGACAAAGTGCTCCTCATAGCTTTCAAAATTCCCGGGCTCCACTGCCCAGCAGTTCCGGGAGGTCCCGTGGCTGTTGCAGACTCAGCCTTGTGTCCTGGGGTGGCGATCTCTGCTTCTGTGCCCCTTCCCTGCATCTCGGAGGATGTGGGAAAGCTGGTGCTCTCCAGAGGCACAGGGAGCAGAGTCGTGGCCAGTCCTTGGCTTCTGAGGGAGATCCCAGCCCCTCTCTGTGGCTCTCGAGCCTCCTGTCTATGCAGGAAGAAGAAACTTATCATTATCTTGATGGGGCATCATAGGGTCGGGTGTGTTGATCCAGAATTTCCTGAGACTCTTACTTCAGAAGGGAATGCCCCAGTGCAGCCCCAGGAATTGCCACTTCCCTCCAACCCACAACTGACCCCTGGCCTCTCCCTCCCTTTGCAGCTGGGCTGTGTCTCAACTGCTGGAGCCTGCAGGAGCTGGTCAGCAGGGATCCAGGCCACTTCCTTATCCTCCTGGAGCAGATCCTGCAGAAAACCCGCGAGGTGAGGGCTCGGCCTGGGTTTGAAGGGCAGCGCTGGGATCAGTCTCATAGAGTCGAGAAATAGGTCCCCACAGAATGGCAGTTCTGGGGTGCCTGGACCACCAGGGGAGCTTGGTGGAAGCACTGGCAGCCTGAGTTCTCTGCTTCGATGGTGTTTGTGGATTGAAGGCCTCAGGAAGGGGCGTGGTCCTTTTGCTATGAACATGTGCTGGGTGAGCCAGGGTCCCCAGTTTAAGCTGCTTTTTAAGACAGACATTGCTTGTAAGTCAAGGTGTCTACTACAAGGGAGGGAGGACGCGCTTCCGAATTCCTTTCCCCCCAAAGACGCAGATGCAAAGAGAAAACAAAGATGCAAAAGAGAAAACTGATTGGAGAGGTAAACCGAGACCTCCTCTAACAGTTCAGTAAACAGGCCTTTATGACTCAGAAGAAGAGCGTGTTGAAAGCAGATCTGGGGGACTTCCCAGGCCATCCAGTGGTCAGGACTCTGCACTTCCACGGCCGGGGGCACGGGTTCAATCGCTGGTCAGGGAACTAAGCTCCCACATGCCGCGTGGCCAAAAGAAATTAAAAAATAACAACAAGAAAACAAACTTGATTTGGGCTGGGGTTCCAGAACAGGCACGAGTCCCTAAAGATGTTTTATCTTTATTTTTAAATACATGACTGAGTTGGAAAACGCACGTCTTTCTCAGCTGTCCCTTTACCTCTAAGAAAAAAGTCTTGGTTTATCAAGACACCCAAGGTTTCAGTTCTGGCGCCAGCACTTACCTGGTGCTTTTATACACTGATCACAAGGAGACCAACTCAGAAGAGCTAAAGCACCTCTGAAGTGCTTACCTTATAAACCCAAATATAAAGGAACAACTACTGTATAGCAACAGGGGAGGGTTTTATAGAAGGGGCCAAGCAGCAAGTGTACGGGACACATGGTCTATTAAGGACCGTGAAGGAGAATTCTGTTTGATCCTGCTGCCGTCACCAGGCACAGCAGAGGTGGTGGGGCTTTCTCTGCTTCTTCAACACCCATGAATTCCAGAATGGGTTGGGAGACCGCTAGTATTTTAACCAAAGAATTCTAACTTGTGTCTATACGTGCTTGTTTGTGGTGTGGTGGGTGAGCTTTATCAAAGAGATGATTCACAAAAGAATAAATAGAACTTTTAAACAATATGGAAAATGTTGCTTCAGTTATAGTAAAAGAAATGTAAATGAAAACCATAATGACACAGCTTTTGCCTAGCAAATTCGCAAAAACATTAGAATAACCACTGCAGGGAAGGGTGTAGTGAGATGGCATTTTCATACATACACAGTATGATAAATGGCAAAATTCTTTTGGAAAGCAATTTGGCGATACATTTCGAAGATCGTAAATATGTTTACAGTCTTGTATCCACTCATTCCACTTCTTGAGCTCTATCCAAGGTAAATAATCCAAATTATAGAAAAAGGAGTGTACACAAAGATTTTCACTGCACAGGTACTTAAAATGCAAGAAGATAATCTCAAGTGTCTAAAGCTAATAAATTATGGAGATCTACCAGAGGGAGTATTATATAGGTAATAAAAATGATGGATAGTATCCAAGGGTAGAAACAAAATTTAATATATTAAAAAATTGCGGGGAATTCCCTGGTGGTCTAGTGGTTAGGACTCAGCACTTTCACTGCTGGGGCCCGGGTTCTGTCCCTGGTTGGGGAACTAAGCTCCTGCAAGCCTGCAGAGCCGCCAAAACAAATTGCATCGTTAAAATTTATTAAATGGTTTAGGGAAAATTGATTAAACGTTTCCAAAAATATGGAGTGAAATTCCAAATTCGTATTATACAGAACTCTAGGTGGACTAAAGGTTTAAATTTAAGAAAATGAAGCTTCCAAGAAAAGAACAAAAACCATATATGAATATTTACTTGAACCTTGCATGCAAAAGTGAAAATCCATAAAGGAAAAAGCTAACACTTGTAATTTATGTACATTAAAAAAATCCGGAAAATTCCAAGACCAACAACAAACCGGAAAACATATTTACAATACAAATAATAGATAAATGTATAACTAGGAGGGGGGGAAATATGGTCTTAGAGATGATGTAGCAAAACAGAAATCCATTTATAATATTGTACGTAAAAGACATGAAGAGTAAAAATATACAACTTTGCAGAGGAAACTACGCAGAGAAAAATGGTGTAAGGAGAAGTACACTGAAATATTAGTTGTGGCTGAGTTTGGAAGGGGGATATCGTGGGTTTTTTTTTTTTTTTACTTCTATTTTCTAAATGTTTGTCTTGTGATTACATTACTTTTCACTTAAAAAAAAAAGAAAAAGAAAAGAAAGAAATAGAGAAGAGAGCAGTGCTTGGTTGTCCACCTGTGATGAGCCTGCCCCCCTCCTGTCCCCCTCACAGGTCCAAGAGAAGGGCACCTATGACCTCCTCGCCCCCCTGGCTCTGCTCTTCTACTCCACTGTCCTCTGTGTAAGTTCCGACTGGACCAGGCTGCGGGAGGTTGGGGAGGAGAGGGAGAACAGCCTCCATGGAGGGGGCAGAGCCCTCACAGCTCAGAAGATAAACACACAGAGAGAGAAACTGTCCACCAGTGACACTTCAGGTGGGTGTCACTCCTCTGATGGCTTCAGATGAGCCATTTGAGAGGCCTCCAGTAAGTCCACGTGGATGCCATCGCGCCTGGAGTATCTGGGCACCCACGGAGGGGATACGGTCACAGCCCTTTCACAAACCACAGGAGAGATTCTGTGAAAGACATGTGATGTCCACCTCCGTTTGTACCGCAGTGGTCAGTTTCCCCCAGTGCCGTCACCCCCTGTTCACCAGACCAGTGGCATCAAATGACTCCCACTGAGTCGGTCCACTTCAAAGAATAAACACTGGCCTCTCGTGAGGATATTTAAGTGAAGGCGGTTTAGGCGTTGAAGACCATTCCTCGAAAGGAGTGGCAGCAGGGGCACCATTTAGGATGACCTCCAAGGTGACAGCTTTTCAGAGAGGCCCTCTTGTGTATTTGGTAAATTGTTACGTTTGGTGAAAACAAGGCCCCTGTAGTAGAGACGTCCTTGGGCACCATCTTGCCCATCTGTAACTCACTTCCTGTGGGTAACTTTCAATTCTGCCTGCCCTCGTCCTGGGACACACTGCTGCCAGGAAAAGTGTGCCCTTTGTGGAACATTCCAGAAAGGAGCAGGGTCTGCTCTGGAATATCAGTGAGCTTTCTCTGACCCGGACCTCTCTGCTTGCCGCTCCCTCTCCATCCCAGACTCCACACTTCCCACCAGACTCAGATCTCCTTCTGAAAGCAGCCAAAACCTACCACCGATTCCTGACCTGGCCCGTTCCTTACTGTAGCATCTGCCAGGAGCTGCTCACCTTCATCGATGCTGAACTGAAGGCCCCAGGTAAGTGTGGAGGTGGCACGCACGTGGGGCAGGGACCATGCGGGCAGGAGGTTTCCGGCTTTTCTGTGACCCCCCTCACTTCATATCGTGCAGCTCGTCTCTGCCCGTGGCCTGCTTCACAAGCCTGGAGTCCCTTTTCATGGTTCTAGTGCTCTGTGTCTGCATCAGCATCAGATGGCTGACGGCAGCAAACACCGGCAGTAACCCAAGGAGGGACTCTTAGGGGTAGCTGAGCAGGGGTTCAGGGCAAGGAGACCCCGCCTCCTGGCCTGTGCCTCTGCTCTGGTTAGCCAGGGGGGGTCTCTGAGGCTGCCCAGGTCAGACAGAGAAGCCCACACACAATGTTGACAAGAGGCCCTTGTTTGTTCTCTTTACCCCGGAACACGTAGCGGGATGCATGTGTGAATGGACTCAGTTCTGGCCGGGGAAGGTGGCTGGTACCAGGAATGAACAGGTAGATGGGCACCACGACAAGTGTGGGCGAGGGCCAGGTACTGTCCAAGTTTTCATATGTGGATGCTGAAAAGTAGTTCTTGAGAAGTTGCAGGTGCTATAGCAGATGTGAAAATGAGGTCTAAGAGAACTATTGTAGAGCCAGAAAAACACAATCAGGTATGATTTACTGAGAGATGGTCCTGTAGTAGAGTAATTCATCCCATCAGTAGCTCAAAGGAATAAAGTCACACAAACATCCCAGTAGATGCCTCTGAAATGTTTGATAAAATTCAACTTCCATCCATTCCAAATAAAAATATTTAAGGTAAAAAAAAAATGAAAAAAAAATTCAACATCCATTCCTGATATTCAAAGCCCCTCTAATATGTGGAAACTATTAATATATGGAAGGGTCCTTAATAAGGTAACAACCTTAATAAGGTAACAACTAGCAGCGTTTCCATTATTAAGTCAATAATCTTCCTCTTCGTGCTTGTAGGTATTTTGCCCATGAAAAAGAAAGAAAGAAAGAAAGAATATTTCCTCTTTCAGGAAGATAAAATTTTAATTAGATAGAGATCAAACAATTGCTTTTCTGTCAAGACTAAGAGAATAACCCAAAGCACTGTCAGACTAGTAATCAGGTAGCTAAGAGCTTTCTTCTATAATAGCATCAACCAGTAAGAAAACATAATGTGGAAAAAAAAATTTACAATAGCAACTAAAAATATAAGATAAAGACGTGAATAACCTACATAGAGAAAACAAACTTTACTGAAGGATAAAAAGTTTAAGAGACATTGCTGGGTTGAATCAATATTATAATAACATCAGGTATTATGGAAATAAATGTAAGTGCAGTCAAAAATACCAATAATATTTTTTTAATTTAACAAAATAAAGTCTATTGGACAGAATAAATGCTGTACAGTGGGATTTATTAGGTACTTATGTATGCTTAAGGAAGAGCAAGAATGGGATGGTTCTCTACTAGGTCTTTAAAAGTACTGTAAGGCTATAGTTATTAAAATAGTACACTGTTGGTATAAGAATAGAAAATTAATGGAACTAAATAAAATAGCAAGGAACAGATTAAATGTATAAAAATGTATTATATGCAAAGCAGCATCCTCAAATCAGTGATGTAAACAATTGGTCATTTTATAAATGGTATCAAGGTAATTGACAGACCAAAAAAAGGAGGGGTTTAAAATTCTATCTCAAAAAAAAATTGAGTTCTATTGCAAACTTAAAAATAAATTTCAGATGGATTAAATGTTTAAGTGTGGAAATCAAGACCATAAAATTTAAAAAAAAAAAGACCATAAAAGTAATGGAAGAAAAATAGGTTACATGAGCCTAGCTACAAGGATGTTCATTGCTGCATTCTTTTTAATAACCAATTCCAAAAAACTTAAATATTGTACATAGTTGAATATATCGTAGCAAAGTCATTTGGTGGAATCCGCCTCACTTATTAAAAATGAGATCATAGAAATAAGGTTACTGAGATGAAAAGATGTTGAGTAACGTGTTGAGTAAAAAAGCAGGACCGGGGTTTCCCTGATGGCACAGTGGTTGGGAGTCCGCCTGCCAGTGCAGGCGACACGGGTTCGTGCCCCCATCCGGGAAGATCCCACATGCCGCGGAGCGGCTGGGCCCGTGAGCCATGGCCGCTGAGCCTGCGCGTCCGGAGCCTGTGCTCCGCAACGGGAGAGGTCACAACAGTGAGAGGCCCGCGTACCGCAAAAAAAAAAAAAGGCAGCCCCCCACCCCCCGCCATACTAAGTATGTTGTAATCCCGTTTTTTTTTTTTCTTTTAAATCTGTGTTTGCACCAGACCCTGTTTAGTATTGGGAGTGTCTAAGTCTCATCATGTGCATTAAATACACACAGGACAGAAGTACCAAATCTTATTCCCTAATGATTCAGGGACCCTAGAAAGCACAGGACTGAAGCTTTATATGAAAATTCCTTTGGAGAGGTTTATGACTTCCTTCCCCAACTGATCATCTGATTTGTCTGCCCAACCAATCAGCTGATCTGTCGTCTGCCAACCAATCAACTGATCTGTTTGCCTAACCAATCAGCTGATCTGTCTTCCCCCAGCCAGTCAGCTGTCCGTTGTTATAGGCTCTAAGAGCTGAACAGGCGTAGGCTAGGGTAGCCAAAGTCTACCCATTACCTGGACCTTACCTCCTGGTAGAGACTTGGGTGGAAGCATTAAGAAATCAGGAAGGCCTTCAGGAGAAGGGGTTGGACTAGGAAAGGTGCTGAGACACATGGTGAATAGACAAGTCAGGCAACCTAGCTTTCCCAGGCACCCTAAATGAACAAACCAATTTAATCTCTTTCATTCCCTTGCTCCCCGCTACCCACCCCCCAAACAAACAGATCTAGATCACTTCTGGGCTTCTTGCTGGTGACCAGAATTCCTTTAACAAGAACTCAAAGCTTTTCTTCCTTTCTATAATGAGACAGAAAGGATTTAAAATGCAAATGCCTTGGCAGGACCTTCAGTCTCTACCAAAGATCTAAATGAGTTTACTTTGAAATGGGTAAAGGAGAGGTTGTCCTGGGGGAGGGCTGTCTGTCACCTGCGTGCAGGGGGACCGCTTCCCAGTTTCAAGTGGAACCAGCTGTCTCCCCTCAGCTGGATGCACGCTATGCCTTGAGATGTTTTTGTGGGCAGCTAAGCAGGAACTCAGCTCCGAGCAGCCCCCAGCGAGCAGATGTGGGGCCAAGGGGCGGATGCGGGCTGTGGGGAGGCCCGGACTCGGGGACGTGGGGTTCTAGGCTTGGGGGACATGAGCCAGGCAGAGCAGCAACTGGAGATGGAAATGGAGTGAGGGTCCTTGGACTCAGAGCAGGGAGGACTCCTGGCACCCTAGTCGTTCACTGCTGAGGGTCTTCCCCTGGACCTTGCCCCTGGGACCATGTGAGGGCTCAGGTATGCTGGGGACCGAAGCAAATGCCTGGAGGGGGACGCTCAGGCCAGGCTGTTCATGCCAGGAACGCCTCCTCTTCCAGGGAAAGCAGAACCGAAATAGGAAACCATTAGCTCTTTCTGTGTCAGAGAGTCATTTTCAAACAGTTAAAAAAAAAAACCTAGCACTCGTACAAATGTATAGCGAGCCTGTGTCAAAACGCATTCAGTTCGTTACTGAGGGGACCAGCAAGGCGGGAGGGCTGGTTTAAAGGAGGGTCTGAGAAACTGAAATAAATTTCTCATGTAAGCCACAAAAAGATGGCAGAATTAGATACAAAATTAGTTAACATCATATGGGGGAATAAAACATCATACAGGGGAAAAAAATCCTTTGAAGTTATCCTTTATAGTGAGCAAAAATTACTCATCTCACATCCACAAGTGAACCTCTAACTTCACAGAACCTGAGCCCTCATGAATAGCAAGTAGTAAATTAAACCAAATTAGCTCCTTTTACATAACCCTTAAGTGGGCTAGTTAGGAAGTGCTTTGGTGTGATTTTGTAAAGGCACGTGGTAATCGTTTTGCCTTGTTGCTGAGTTGCTCCATCTCCAGTAACCCCAGCTGAGAGAGGCAATAGGAGAAAGGGAGAGGGGCGGGGATGGAGGCCCCGCGACGAGCTCTTGGGGAGAGGCTGGGTCTGAATCACTTGGTGGTTACCAGTACTTTGTACTAGCCCATCGCCGTGTCAAATCCTGGGGCTGTGGGGCCTCTGGCAAGACATTTACCATCATAGGAACCTCAGTTTCCTCATCTGTAAAAATGGGCGTATCTGAATGTCTCCCTCTCAGCAGTTTGTGAGGATGAATGCTGGCCTATATTGATTTCCCGTTGCTGGGGACAGTAGGGTTTTGGGTGATATTGGCTTAATAGATGGATTTTGGCAAGGTCACAGGGAGAAGATGACAAGGGACCTGGGGAGCTGGGCCCTCCACCCATGGAGCCTTGGGGAGTCAGTTGCCATGGAGATGAGGGAAACAGTTTATCCCACTTTGATGTGGCTGGGTGGCAGAGGAAGCGGGCAGGTTATCAAGCCTGAGGGCCTCCCCCTTCTTCCTGACTCCACCCCAAGTAGGGTCGCCTACTGCCTCCATCTGGGGGTGGCAGGAAACCTCACGTCAGTGCTTCCGGGTCCTGCCCACCACACCCCTCTTGAGTTCAGCCCGTATGTTTGTTGAGTATTTACTCTATGCCCACACAGCTGTGCAGACCATAATACTTGTCTGCAGAGAACTGGTCTGTCATCCTGAGGGGAGACAGTGAGCATCATATGTGTGGGTCTCTCTGCAGTTTTCAAAGCACCCAAACCTCCATGATTGTATCTCACCCAGACCACAGCCCTGTGGAGTAAGAGGGAAAAGCAACATTCCTCCCATCTTGTGCGTGAGACAACCGAGACCCAGGAAAGTTTGATGGTTCTTGCTTTAGCTATCAAGTCAAATGTGAGAGAAGGAACACGGGCTTTCGGATAACAAAGACCTGTGCTTTGTCACTTACTAGCTGATGACCTTGGACAGGTTACATAAGCTCTCTGAGCCTCCTTGGCCAAAGTAGGACTGCGTTCATAGTAGCTCTATTTACAGTAGCCAAGACACGGAAGCAACCCAAGTGTCCATCAACAGATGAATGGCTAAGGAAGATGTGATACACACACACACACACACACACACACACACACACACACACACACACACACACACACACACACACTGGAATATTACTCAGCTATAAAAAAGAATGAAATAATGCCATTTGCAGCAACATGAGTGCACCTAGAGATTGTCATACTAAGTGAAGTCAGACAAACACCAATATCACATGATATCACTTAATGTGGAATCTAAAAAAATGATACAAATGAACTTATTTACAAAACAGAAACGGACCCACAGACATAGAAAACAAACTTATGGTTACCAAAGGGGAGGGGTGTGGGGAGGGATAAATTAGGAGTTTGGAGTTAGCAGATACAAACTACTATCTATAAAATAAACAACAAGGATCTACTGTGTAGCACATGGAACTATATTCGGTATCTTATAATAACCTATAATGGAAAAGAATCCAAATCACTTTGCTGTACACCTGAAACTAACACCACATTGTAAACCAACTACATTTCAAGTTAAAAAAATAGGGCTGCAATTGTTGATGATGGTGACGTTGATGCTGAGGAGGAGGGTGTGATGAGGATGATGTCGATGCTGAGGAGGAGGATATGATGAGGAGGATGAGGATGAGGATGTGATGAGGATGATGATGTTGATGAGGATGATGAAGCTGATGAGGATGATGTTGATGAAGATGAGGATGATGGTGTTGATGACGATGATGATGCTGATGAGGATGATGTTGATGAAGATGAGGATGATGGTGTTGATGATGATGATGATGTTGATGAGGATGATGAGGATGATGAGGATGCTGAGGATGAGGATGACGGTGTTGATGACGATGAGGATGTTGATGAGGATGAGGATGATGATGCTGATGATAATGATGATGGGGATGTTGATGATGATGATGAGGATGATGAGGATGAGGATGAAGATGAGGATGCTGCTGCTGCTGCTGCTGATGAGGTTGATGCTGCTGCTGCTGCTGGTGTTGATGATGATGATGTTGATGAAGATGAGGATGATGCTGATGATAATGATGATGAGGATGAGGT
Organism: Grampus griseus; assembly: GCF_964374135.1. Classification (NCBI taxonomy): domain Eukaryota; kingdom Metazoa; phylum Chordata; class Mammalia; order Artiodactyla; family Delphinidae; genus Grampus; species Grampus griseus. The sequence continues at coordinate 45,406,572 of NC_139014.1, forward strand.
TGATGCTGCTGCTGCTGCTGCTGATGTTGATGAAGATGAGGAGGATGATGCTGATGATAATGATGATGAGGATGTTGATGATGAGGATGTTGATGATGAGGATGTTGATGATGATGAGGATGTTGATGGCAGTGATGGCGTTGGTTGCCTTCACTGAGGGCTGACAGTGCATTCAGCACTGCTAAGGGTCAGTGTCATCTATCCTCAGAACATCCCCCTGGGGAGTTACTATTATTCCCATCTTTCAGACGATGAAACTGAAGGCCAGACAGTTTAGCTGACCCATAGTCACATAGCTAACAAGAGTTCTACCACTTGAACTCATGTCCATTTGATTCCAGAAACCATATTCTTTGACTCCAAACACCACATTCTCATGTTCACATGAAGCTGTGTTTCTACCAAGAGGCATAGGCAGGGGACTGTGTGTGATGAAAGGCCCTGGGCAGTCCCAGCTGGTGAGCACTCTCCCCCCTTGGGCAACTTCTCCTGCCCTTTTTCCTTTCACTGAGCAGGTGCCCACCCTTTGACCTCCTTTCAAAGCAGGAACAAGCCTGGATTAGTCAGTTTTGTCTCTTAGCTGGTGGCAGGTGAATTCTGAATGTTCTTCAGTGGCAGTATGTTTCTCTGGGACATGATTGATCAAAGAATTTCCATTTTATACTTTTTATCTGTGATTATGGAATGAAAGGTTTACACCCCTTGAAAGAACGTCAAACGTCATTGGCTGTAGGTGGGCCTCTGTGCCGTCGTTACAGAACGAACACTCTGACACCAGATGCGTGGGGTTCCCCCACCCACCAAACGGCTCTCCAGGCCCCAGCTGGGTATCCAGCAATTCAGTTCAGTTCCGACCCAAACTACCTGGAGTCTGGCAGACCGTACAGGCTGAGGGCTCAGTGCCACAGACCACCCCCATTTCAGATGCCAAGTCTCTTACTTCTGACTGTCCAGCTATAAATCGGGGATTCCCATGACCTCCTCCTCAGGTTCTTTAATTTGCTAGAATGGCTCACAGAGTTCAGGAAAACACTTTACTTCCACTGACTGATTTGTTATAAAGGATATGATAAAAGATACAGATGGATAGCCAGATGAAGAAGTACATAGGGCGAGGTCCGGAAGGGTCACGAGTGTAGGGGCTTCTGTCCCTGTGGTGTTGGGGTGCATGACCCTCATGGCACATGGATGCACTCACCTACCCAGAAGCCCTCCCAACCCCATAGCTTGAGGTTTTTATGGAGGTTCTATTATGGAGGCATGATCAATTAACTCTTGGCCATTGGTGGTTAACTCAGCCTCCAGCTCCTCCTGGAGGGAGGAGGGGAAGGCAATCACGTGGTTGGCTCCTTCAGGCAACCAGCCCCCATCTAGAAGCTACCTCGGGGCCCACCAAGTGCTACCTCATTGGCATAAACTCAGGTCTGGTTTAAGGGGGCTCGTGGTGAATAACAAAAGACACTCCTCTCACTCGTCATCACTCACTTTCCTCAGGAAAACAAGCTTTAGGAGCTCTGTCTGAGGAACTGGGGTGAAGACCACATATATTTTTCTTATCGTATTGCAATATCACGGGGAGGTTTGAGGAAAAGAGTGGAGGGCACCTCTTCCAGAAATCACAGGCTGTGGTTGGTTAGGACTTAGCCAGCTGCCTATAACAGCCCACAATAACAGTGGCTTAAACTCATGAGGGTTTGTTTTTCTCTTACATTAAAAAAAATCTGGAAGAAAGCAGTCCAGGGTTGACACAGTGGTCCCACGAACATTCTGGACCGGCCTCCTCCCATCTTTCTGCTCCACCATCCTTAGCAGGAAACATCGTCCTCAAGTCACTTCATGGTCTAAGATGGCTGCTGGAGCTCTGGCCGTCATGCCCCCATTCCAGTTAACAGAAAGGAAGAAGTGAGGGGGGGTTGGAAAGAGGGGTCTTCCAGAGGCACCACCCAACTCCTTCTGCAAGGGAGGTTGAGAAACGTGAGTTATCAGCTGGGCACATTGCCCCGTGTCCGGTTGGTGAAGAAGGGGGTGGGTGTTGGGTAGATGCCCAGAAGTCTACCACGTGTGACTTCCTAGTAAGAGGGGCTGGAAGACCTGGACTGGTCCTGCTGGGTGACTATCAGCAGGGTGCTGAGAGGGCTGGGGTGGCAGGCCTCACCTCCCCCACCCCCAGGCCTGGAGACTGTGCCAGGCTGAGGCCTCGTCCATCCCACGGGCTGTTCCGGGGGGTCACTGCAGCATATTTTTTTTTTTTTTTTTTTTACATTGGCCTATTTATGCCAAGAACCAAATCCCCCTCTGCGTGCGTGTAGTTCTGCCCAGTGGTTTCCTTCCCCTGTGTTTTCCTCTCACCTTCCTGACCTGGCTCAGGCCACACCCCTTCCCACCCTCCACATCCTCCCCGCCCTGGATTTATTCACACCTGAGGCCGTGCCTCACCTTCCTGCCCAGGGCCTGCTGAGGCCTCACGGCCTGAGTCCCCGATTCCCACAGACTCTCTAGAACCCAGGCCCGTCGCAGAGATGAAGGTCAGGATACTGCTGCCCAGGGGACCCCAGAAGGGAGGAAAGCATAAGAGGAAGCCAGCTGTTGGGCGGGTTTATGTCAGGGTCCGATGTGGGTCGGGACAGGAACACAGCATCGTCTCCTGCTGGGACTGACATGCAGCTAAGGCGGGGCCTCTCCTGTCTCGTGCCAGCCCTGAGGACTCTGTGGAATCGTGGCGCTCGCCTTCTCAGGGGAAGATAGCCAGCAAACCCGGACAACGTTCTTGTTGCCCGCCGCACGGATGCCCAGGCACCGTGTCATGCCCTCAGCGTGGACGTTCTGTGAGAGTGTCGTTAATGTGGTACCAGTTCCTGCTCCGTGGCACCAGGGTGATTGTCACGCATCCTCTGTCTTCCTAGTCAGCTGTCCTGAGCAGAATGGCCATTTCTAGTCACCACTTTAAAAAAGGGAAAGGGGGGGGAGGGATAAATTAGGAGTTTGGGATTAACAGATGCACACTACTATGTATAAAATGGATAAACAACAAGGACCTACTGTATAGCACAGGGAACCATAGTCAATATCTTGTAATAACCTATAATGGAAAAGAATCTGAAAAAGGATACATATATATGTATATATATATACACATATATAATTGAATCACTTTGCTGTACATAACACGAAGTTATGTACAACTGAAACTAACACAACATTGTAAATCAACTATACTTCCATCAAAAATAAAATAAATAAAACAATTTTAAAAATTAAAAAGAGGGGAAGCTCAGGAGGATAAACGAAGCTCGGTTACGAAGGGGCTCACGTGCCTGGGCAAGGCGTTTGACCTTCACCGTGGCTGCCCACCATCGGCTCCCAACTGCCAGGACCCATCCCTCGCCCGTATGAGGGGACCCTTTCCATTTCCTACGTATTAGGACCTGACACGGAACTGCCTAGGTGGGTTTTTTGTTCAGCCCTTGGGCCAGCCTTGGTCTAAGAAAGCCAGTCCCAGAAAAGTGTTCCCGTCTGCCGAGATGCCCAGGGCAGGAGGAGTGAAGGTCAAAGGGGGAGAGGCGCCCAGTGCCCTGAGGCTCCCCAATAAGTGGAGGTCCGTTATCAAGAGAAGCCAAGGGGGCTTTCCTGGTGGCGCAGTGGTTGAGAGTCCGCCTGCCGATGCAGGGGACGCAGGTTCGTGCCCCGGTCCGGGAGGATCCCACGTGCCGCGGAGCGGCTGGGCCCGTGAGCCGTGGCCGCTGAGCCTGCGCGTCCGGAGCCTGTGCTCCGCAACGGGAGAGGCCACAACAGTGAGAGGCCCACATACCGCAAAAAAAAAAAAAAAATCCAAGGAGCGGGGAATTTGATGGGTGTCTCTGGGAGAGGGGTAGAGAGTTTCAGCTGATGCTGCTGGAATCCGGGCTGTTCAGCACCGGCCAACCAGCTCTGGAAACAACGCCCTCTGGGTCCCCCACTAATACAACAAAGTCAAGCAAACAGCAGCTCCCAGCGCTAATGATGCCATAATCCCCAGATGACACCATTAAAGCATCCTAAGATACGCAGGTGGAGAGATAGAGGATGTTAGAGGATGTTCCTCGTCATGGAGACTAAAGGGAAGAGCAGGTTTCAAGGAGAAAGTGGTCAACAGCACCCCCGGGAGTGTGGCCCCGGCCTGCTCTAAGTTTACAGGGGTCAGAAATGGGGGCGGGGCGTTCACAGGGTCAGAAATGGGGCGGGGCCGGCAGCGGGTCAGCAGGGCGTGCGTTACCCGTTAAAACCATTAGCTGGTAAAAGAAAAGTGTGACGGGTCAAGAGAAGACTTTGCTCTCTGTGTGTTTTGGGGGGTAGGGAGACCTGGGGTGCGGGGGACACTCCTGCAGCACTTTGTTGGGCGTTGAAGGGGCCACGAGGGGACTTTTCTCTCTCGTGTCTGTGAGCGGCCACCAGATGGCGTCCTGATTCCTCATAGTAATCCCTGTTTCAGGGACTTTCCTGTCAAAATAGACGTAACATTAACATCTAAACATGTGACAATTACCTGGAAGACACACCAAGTGAAAGGCCCCCAAAGCAAAGCAATTAGGCCCTAAGTTGGAATACTGTAAATTGGAAATGTTCGGCCATTTACTAAACAAAAGACACGGCCCTTCTGTTCACAGCCGTCTCTAACCCCGGTCTTGGCTTTCACTCCTCCGAGGGGCAGCCTTTCTGCTCCCAGCTCACACCCCGGTCCACACCCGGCAGGGCCCCTGTGACGATGTCCAGACTCTAACAAGGAGGCTGCCTGCCCCCCTGAATCCCAGCCTCATCAGTGAGGAGCGCAAGCCATTGTGTAACAGCCTCAGCATAGTTGACGCAGAACTGAATACGTACTTCTCCAGCTACAGAATTGAGTCAAGTTGCAGGGAAAAAGGGAAAGCTCTGGCTAGTTTCTTCTCAGCACGTTTGAATCAGAGGTGACAGAGAGGTGGATGAGGCCAGAGAGGAAGGCGGGGAGGGGGTCTTTGGTGCAGAGGCTCAGCCCTAGAGAGGGACAGCGCCGGGCAGGACCACGGGCCCCTGAGGGCCCCCCAAGAGCATGTGGGAAGCGGGGCCGGGAGGCCGAGGGGGAGGCTGGGGGTTGGCCGGAGCTGAGGCTGAGCTGAGGGGTGCCTGGCACACCCACTGCAGGAGGTCACCCGGGACAGGGTCTGCGGGGACGGGACCAGGACCAGCTGGATAGCAGGAGACCCGGCCGCTTCAGGGGCCTCGGTCTCCTCCCAGGGTGCCCTGCCCTGTAGTCTCTGAAGAGTGAAGCTTTGCAGGGTGGGTGGGGCCTGGGAATCAGACAGTTAAAGACCCTGGTGGCAATGGGCCTGATCTGCCCCTTGTCCTGACCCTCATCCGGGAACTCCCAGCCAGATTCTCCAGAGCCAGCCTCCTGCGAGGTGCAGGGCCATGGCTGCTGAAGGAACAGGTAAGTCCGTGAGCTGTTCTTTTGTGTTTGTTCTTTTGGCCACAGGAATCTCCTACCAGCGACTGGTGAGGGCCGAGCAGGGCCTGTCCACTAGGAGTCATCGCAGCTCCACTGTGTGAGTGCTCTTGGGGAGGGAGGAGTTTGGGGGGTGGGGTCATGTTTTGTGCACAGCCTCTTTTTTCAGGGCTAAGGGTCTTTCATCAGATTCCTAATTGGGTCTGAGACTTTAAAAAAAAAAAAAAAATGGAAAAGGTTAAAACCACCTGCCTTGGGCTTCCCTGGTGGCGCAGTGGTTGAGAGTCCACCTGCCGATGCAGGGGACACGGGTTCACGCCCCAGTCCGGGAAGATCCCACATGCCGCGGAGCGGCTGGGCCCGTGAGCCATGGCCGCTGAGGCTGCGCGTCCGGAGCCTGTGCTCCGCAACGGGAGAGGCCACAACAGTGAGAGGCCCGCGTACTGCAAAAAAAAAAAAAAAACAAAAAACAAAAAACCACCTGCCTTGATTGTGCCAGGTGCTGAGCGAACATACATTACCTTACTTTACCCCCAATTTTCAGATGAGGAAACTGAAGGTCAGAGAGGCCAAGTAACTTCCCCAAGGATACTCAGATAGTGTCTGAGTCAGGATTTGAGCCTTAGACTTCCTCAAAAGCCAAGGCTCTTTCCATAATGTCTTTCTGCCTGTTAGTAAAACAGCGTTTTTCCAAACTTTTTTGACTGGGACCTACAATAAAAAATGCATTTTATATGGAAGCCTGGTGTGTACACACACACACACACACACACACACACACACACACACACACAGCTGAGACAAGTTTTAGGAAATGAAAGTCACCTTCTCCCAAGGATGAGCTCTGATCTCTTCTAGTCCATTTCACTTAAAAGGCTGTTCTGGTTGTGAATCCCTGAAGTGATTTAGTTACCCACCCTTGGGTCCCCGCCTGTTGGAAAAGCATTAGAGAGGAAGCCTCCATTCCAAGGACCCTCCGGCAAGCCTCCAAGCATGTGGGTGCCTGAAGACCCCAGCCTCCACCAGCTCAGAAGTTCTAGTCACCCCACCCCACCCCCATCCTCAGTCTGAGGGTTTCACAGCACATTCACTGAGCAAACGTCGGTTGAGTTCCTTCTCGGTAAAAACAAACAGAAAAGCTAGTGGTAGATTTTGAGAGAGACAGAAAGGGCATAAAAAATGTCTTGTAAATGTTGGCTTAGTAAGTAAGCAGGACCCTGCCAGAGGGCTGAGGCAGGTGAACGTTGGATTCTCGCCAACGCCCTTCTAGGTACTTCCTGAGCCCCGGGCACTGTTGCAGGCATCACTCCATCATACAGGCCTTTTGTTAACCCTGTGAGAAAGGTATGTTTTAGATCAGGAAACTGAGGCACGGACAGGTTCGTAGAAAGAGCTACGAGCAGAGAGTCGGTCTCACTTTGGTTTTCTGTAGGTTGGGAACAGGCGTGCAGAGGAGGTGCAAGTGGTGAGGGCCCGGGTGTGGCTGGCCTGGTCCTGTATACAGTGGAGCTCAATGCATGTCCATGAGGGGATGATCCAGCAGTCGGTGAAGGAGGAGGGCTCAGTGAGGGACCGTTTACTTGAGCCCGATCCCTTTTTCTTACAAATAGAGAAATCAAAATGAGATCCTTCCTAAACCCTGGGAACTCTGACAGAGCCTGGTCCCATTCCTGAACCCTGGCCACAGGGCCGGCTCTGGGACCTCTGTCCACAGACACTGGCAGGAAGGCCAGCTGCCTGGTGCTTCTTGGCACTGGGTTTAAACACAACACAGATTTGTGAGAGAACGAGAGCAAGTGCGAGCAGTTCATACTAAAAGCCTTTACAGGTATAATACCGCGATGTCTGGAATACCTTCGAGAAAATGCAGTGATGGGGGTTGGCCGGGGTGAAATGCGAACAGACGTATGTTAACTGTTAACTGAGTGATGGATCCTCAGGGTTCACGATTCTCTCAACATTTGTGTATGTTTGAAATTTTCCGTGATGAAGACATTTACACACTGGGATCAAGAGGGAGCCCAGGGTCCAGGGGAAGAGGAGGCGGGGGTGGGGCGTGGCTGGGTGCACCCTCCCTCCCCCAGCCCGATGCTGGCCTGCATGAGGGCTTTGGCAAGTTAGAAAGGGCATCCCCTGTAAGCAGAGGAATCAGATGCAGCCCTGACTTCGCTCTCCTTCCTCCTGGCAGATGCCACCCCACACCCCGACCCTTGGCTTGAGGAGCAGGGCTCGGGCTGAAATTTCAGGCCACACCACACGACGGCATGTGGCTGTCCCGCTGTCCCCTCCCAAAATGACCGCCTGACTTCCAGTCAGCTCACCTAAAATACAATCCTTTTCTACGTCATCTTGCATCTGTTCAGATATCCTGTAGGAAAAATGTTTTATGTAAAAATTAAGGTAGAATTTATTTGTGAAAATTGGGTTCAGTTTTTTAAGATTTTTTTGATGTGGACCATTTTTAAAGTCTTTATTGAATTTGTTACAGTATTGCTTCTGTGGTTTTTTTTGGGGGGGGGTACGAGTTTTGGCCCCAAGGCATGTGGGATCTTAGCTCCCTGACCAGGGATCGAACCCTCAACCCTGCACTGGGAGGAGAAGTCTTAACCACTGGACCGCCAGGGAAGTCCCGAGTTCAATTTTTAAAAGGTCTTTGAAGACCTCAGCTGAAAACTACTCAAAAGTAGATCATAAGCTTTTCCCTTGGAACTGGGACCCCTGAGCCCCCAGCCTCTCTCCTGGCCTCCGGGCCCACGTGGGCTCTGTGGCTGCCCTTCCCCGCCCCCGCGCCCAGTACCCATGGCCGGTCCTCTGTGTCCCCCAGCACCGTACTGTTGCTGAACCCGGTGGAGGTGCAGGCCGAGTTCCTCACCGTGGCCGACAAGCTGAGCACGCCTGGGCACTCCCCGCACAGCGCCTACACCACCCTGCTCCTGCACGCCTTCCAGGCCACCTTTGGGGCCCACTGCGACCTCCCAGGTCTGCACTGCCAGCTGCAGGTATGTGTCTGGGACCCTGGGCTCAGCACCGCCCCCTCCCGGCAGAGCACCTCTCTGCAAAGGCAGGGTCCCCTCTCTGGTCCCTCTCCGAGGCCCGGGTCCATGGGCCTCCCTCGCCCCGAGTGACGTGGCGGGGAAGTCGCTGGAGGGCTGGCCTCATTGATTGGGAGGTTTCTATTGTGCTGGGTCCTAACCCAGGTGGGTGGCACCCTAGACAGTGGGGCTGGACACAGCCTCCGAATCCAGCGTGGGCTGGGTGGTACAGGACTGAGCTTTAGACTGAAGCTGGAAGCCCTGGGGTCTAGTCCGAGCTCTGTGACAGGTCAGCTGTGTGGCCCTGGGCAGCGCCCTCCCCTCTCTGGGCCACAGCGGTGAGCTCTGAAGTCCCTCCCAACTCTGCAGGGCTCTGGCTCTGGGCCTTTCTTTCTGACCACTTCTGGAGAATAGGGACTGAGTGAGAGGCCTGGCTCCCTGCTCCGCCGTGGGTGGTGGCAGGCTATGAGGCTGGGGACGGACTGGTCGCTGGGAGCTCGAGAAGTCGGGTGGCCGAGCCATGGTTCGGGAGCAAGCCTGCCTCCCCCTGGGTTTCAGTCCAAGACCCTGGCAGAGCTCGAGGACATCTTCACGGAGACGGCCGAAGCACAGGAACTGGCGTCTGGCATCGGGGACGCAGCGGAGGCCCGGCAGTGGCTCAGGACCAAGCTGCAGGCGGTGGGGGAGAAAGCCGGCTTCCCTGGGGCCTTAGGTGAGACTCTGGGGGGTGAGGCCCATTTCCCCTGTGGCCCTGGTAGCCCCCCAGGTGAGCAGCCCCGGTCGGCCTGGTGCTTCTGTTTCACATAATCATTCAGGGACCCAGGTTCTCTGACACCTCCTGGCTCCAGCATCCCCGAGGGTGCAGCTCCCGTCTGCAGGGTTAGGGTTGGGCTGCCAAGATCGCCACTGGGGCGGCCTGGGGGAGGAGGAAAAGAGTGTTGATCAAGGGCAAGGGGCTTCGTTTTCACAATGAAGACAGCGTACCCCTTTGAGCCACCTCAGTCACATGGCCCACCTTGCCCCGGTGGGTCTGGGAAACGTCTACAGTAGAAGAAGGGATGCCTGATGAGACGGCGCCGTGGTCCTCCTGTTCGAACCAGAGGCGCGGAGGCTGAGACTGGGCCACATTCGTGCAGCTCACGAAAGGGCATCTGCCTGCTGGGCTCGAGAGAAGCCCTCTGGCCGCGGGCCAGGCATCCCAGCTTCCAACTCAGCCTCGGCCCACCCGGCTGCGTGTCCTGTACCGGTCCTCTCCCAACTCTGGCCTCTCCTCCAAGACGGGGGGTCTGGGCTGGCCCATCTCAAGGCCTCTACCCAGCCCTCACCTCCTGCCCCTCCCTCCCTCGTTCCTGCAGACACTGCACAACCTGGCAAGCTCCGTACCATCCCCATCCCTGTCGCCAGGTGCTACACCTACAGCTGGAGCCAGGACAGCTTCGGTAAGCAGCCCGCTGGGGCCCTCGTGGTGCCCACCCCCCAGACTGCCCGGGCTCTCTTCCTCTGCAGCTGCCCCTCACCCCACCCCACCCCCCCGCCAGCCCTCCCACCTGAGCAGGCTCTGAGCAGAGCAGGGGGCAGGGCACTGGGCTGCCCTCTGCCCTCCTTCTGCCCTCTGCTCCCCAAGTTCATTCTGTCTCAGCCTGTCACCCCGCCCAAGGGTGTGCAAGAGGGGTTCCAAGGGCTCGGACACCCAGACGGCGTCTCCCCTTGCTTCCCTGCAGACATCCTGCAGGAGATCCTGCTCAAGGAACAGGAGCTGCTCCAACCAGGAATCCTGGGGGACGAGGAGGACGTAGAGACCGAGGGGCATCGTGCCGAGAGGGACTCGCTGCTCTCCACCAGCTCGGCAGCCTTGCACGACTCCACCCTGTCCCTTGCCTCGTCCCAGGCCTCGGGACCCAGCCTCTCCCACCAGCTGCTGAGCTCCTTCGTCTCGGGCCTCTCTGACGGCGTGGACAGCGGCTACGTGGAGGACAGCCAGGACGGCTCGTTCGAGTGGCCCAAGAGGCCTGGCAGCCAGGAGCGCCGGGCCCACCGCAGGCCCGGGCAGTTCAACAGGATCTATAAACTCTTCAAGAGCACCAGCCAGCTGGTGCTGCGCAGGGACTCCCGGACCCCGGAGGGCAGCCCGGACGGCGCCCCGCCCCTGCGGCGGGCCGGCAGCCTCTGCAGCCCCGGCAGCCCCCTGGCTGGCCCGGCGCAGCCCCCGGCCCGGGCCCAGCGTTCCCGCTCCCTGCCCCAGCACAAGCTCGGCTCCCAGCTGCCCGGCTGGGCCCTGGCCCCCGCCTCCCGTCACCAGCGCCGCTGCCCCTTCCTGAGCGGGGACGAGGACCCCGGGGCCTCCACGCTGCGAGTCGTGGTCTTCGGCTCCGATCGGATCTCGGGGAAGGTGGCCCGGGCGTACAGCAAGCTGCGGTGAGAGCCGAGACGGGGCATCGGTCTGCCCTGGGCAGCAGGGGCAGCGTGCTGCCGGCGGCCTCTGGGCTCCCAGAGGGACCAAGGGCCTCCCTTCTCACCATCTTCCTCTCGGCAGGCGGCTGGAGAGCAACCGTCCGCTCCTCACGCGGTTCTTCAAGCTTCAGCTCTTCTACGTGCCCGTGAAGCGGAGCTGCGGGCCCAGCGCCAGCCCAGCCCCTCGGACCCAGACGCCGCCGCTCCCCACAGACTCCCCGAGGCACCCCGGCTCTGCGGTAGGTCCCCGGCCCTGGGCCCAGCAGGGCGGCAAAGCGAGGAGATGTAAGCAGGCCCCAGTCACCGGAAGGGGGTGTGTAGGGGCTGCCGCCTCCTGCCTGGGCCTCCGTCCCGGGCGTGGTCCCTGCCCTGCACTTGGCCCGACGGTGGGCGGGGGCACGTTTTGCTGTGTGACATGGACTGAGAGTTGTCAGACCTCTCCAAGGGCGCAGAGAAGCTCAGGGTGGGGCTGCAGGTGCCACCCAGGGCCCCGAAGCTAGGGTGGCTGGGAATGACTCTCGCCCCCGCCCCAGGAGCTGGGTGCAGCCCCCTGGGAGGAAAGCACCAATGACATCTCGCACTACCTCGGCATGCTCGACCCCTGGTATGAGCGCAACGTGCTGGGCCTCATGCACCTGCCCCCTGAAGTCCTGTGCCAGGTAAGCGGCCCCTTCCCTGGGTGCAGGTGGAGGGCCCTGTCTGTGGTCACCCAGCCTCACTTTGAAGGCCCTAGTTTGGGACATCCAGCTTGCGGCCCCACTGGAGGACCAGGGCTCACTTGGGACCGAGCAAGGAGGGTGGTTGGAAGCAGGGCTGAGCTGAACCCAGGGCTCGGGGGCCCAGGGAGGGGTCACCACACCGAGAGGGAGGGGCCCTAGAGGGTCCAGTTGCCTTAGGCTTCAGCTCCCTTCCTCAACTCCCAGCTTTGTCTAGCTCGGCCGGAGCCTCCCTGGAGGCCCATGGGCCAGTGAGGGAGGGGCGGAGGCCAGGCTGTGGGTCCTCCCTTGACCATTCTGTTTCCTGCTCCCGTCTCACCGTGCCCCTCCCTGGCCCTGTCTGCCTCGGGATCTCTCCTCTGTGTGTCTGCACGTCTGTCTCTCTTCCTCTCATCCTCCCTTTCTCTCTCCCTCTCTGTCCACCTGTCCCTCGGGCTCGGGCTCGGCCCTCCCAACCCACAGCAGTCCCTGAAGGCTGAGTCCCGGCCCCTGGAGGGCTCTCCTGCCCAGCTGCCCATCCTGGCGGACATGCTGCTCTATTACTGCCGCTTCGCTGCCCGGCCGGTGCTGCTGCAGGTCTATCAGACCGAGGTAAGGCCTGCCCTGCCGCCTGGCCCCACCTCTTCCCCCAGACTAGCTGCAGGGCTGCTCCCACACCCGGGCAGCCAGCAGCCCTGTGCTGGAGGAGCCTGTGCCGGGGGCCCCTCCTGGAGGTCCACGCTGACGCCCACGCTCCTGCCCTCTCCAGCTGACCTTCATCACCGGGGAGAAGACGACAGAGATCTTCATCCACTCCCTGGAGCTGGGTCACTCTGCTGCCACACGCGCCATCAAGGCTTCGGGTGGGCTGAGCCCCAGTGGAGGCGGAGCTGGGGGCTGACACAGCGGAGAGGGCGCCCTGGGGAGGAGGGGTCCCAGGGCGGTGGGGCAGGAGGGACAAGAAGCGGGCAGGGAGGCAGAGCCCGGGGCCTGTGAAGGGCGCTGGAATTAGAAGGAGCAGAGGGTCTGTCTGTGTGTGGCGCAGGTCCTGGCAGCAAGCGGCTGGGCATCGACGGCGACCGGGAGGCCATCCCTCTAACACTGCAGGTTATTTACAGCAAGGTGAGACGGGCCCCTCCCCTCCGGGGCCTGCTCCCCGTGCCGCCTCCCCAGAGCCAGCCCCCTGTGTTCCCCAGGTGGTCTTTAGGCTGGAAGGCCGCGGCAGGCTCCCCAGGCTCTCCTGGGTGCTGAGAGAAGGGGGAAGGAGAGGCGGTGGACCTCCCTCTCCCGCTCTGCCTCCAAAGCTGCCCCCGCCCCGGGCTTCTCCCCACTGCTGAACGTGCTCAGCCCTTCTGTGAAGCGCTGGGGCCTGGCCTCAGGGCTGGGGGTGAGAATGGGGCAGAGTGAGGGACAGGGCAGGGACTGCTGTGCCTGGTGGGGGGAGCTGGGGGGGTAGCCCATGAGCACACCCCGGCTCTGGGCCACGACAGGCCCACCTCCCGGACGGGCAGCCTCCTACCTTCTTCCCTGCCTCCCTCCCTCCCTCAGCAATTTGAAAGATATTTATTGAGCACCTACTCATGTCAGGTTCTGTGCGGGGCCAGGCCCTCCCTCTTAACTTCTCTCGAGGAGGGAGACAGACAATAAACAAGGAGACAAAAAGTGCCCAAGGTAATATTAAAGAGAGGCAAGCGATGACAAGGCAACAAAAGGGCTGGTGGGACAGAGACAATAGGATTCTTTCCATGTAGTGGCCGAGGAGGTGGGCAGGGGCACTGACACTCGCTGGCTGCTGTGTTCCGGGTGTTTGTTAAACACCCACTGCGTCCCGGGTGTTGTTCATGGCACAGGAGCGTTCACGAGAGTGAGCGAAGCTCTTACAGTCTGGAGGGGTTAGATGATGCCACAACATGTATAATTACAACTGTGACGAACAGATGAGGGAGAGGTAAAGGGTTCTGTGAGAACCCTTAAGGGGATTGTTCAACCCAGTGAGGAAAGTTAGACAAGGTTCCTTAAGGAGGGCCATCGAGTCAATGTTGGAAAGAAAACCAGGAGTTAGTTAAGTAGGAAAAGAAGAGAGACGTGCCCTCCAGGTAGAGGTGATAGCATGTGCAAAGGCCCTGTGGTGAGGGAGAACATGAACATCAAAGGGCACACTGTAGGAGGACCAGAGGGGCTGGAGCAGAGACAGTGTTGGGGGGAAAGGATGATGAGGTGAAGCTAAAGAAATGGGCAGGGCTGGAATGCCAAGGGCCTTGGTTCAATGAGAGGAGTTTTGTCCTCGTCCTAAGAGCAATGGGTATCCTGTGAAGGGCTTTCAGTTTGGGGTGTGGCAGGATCAGATTTGAGGTTTGGAAGCCCCCTGTGGTGGCTCTGTGGGGAATATCGGAGTGGACCCCAGCGGGTGTGGGAAAGCCAAGTCAGAGGCTCCCGTGGTTGTCCAGGCGAGAGACATGGGCAGCCTGCACTAGGGAGGAAGGGAATGGGGCTTATATGTGACTCACACGAGCAGCAGGGCTTAGGGGTGGATCAGAAAAGGAGAGGCTCCAACTCCTGGATTTCAGCCTTCTGCGACTGACAGGACCATTTTCTCAGAAGAAGCCCAGCTCCAGTGGGGGAGTGGGTGTGGGGCATAGTGGGTTCGAGAGGGAAGGAGAGACCAGAACAGGCAGTTGGAGGGTGGGCCTGAGCTCAGAGGTGAAATGTGGAGATGGGTGTGTAGGTGGTCATGGAGAAAGGGCCACGGGTGATGCCCCCTCAAGGAGAAAGTAGGAATAACAGAGCGGAGGCCCCAGGAGAAGCTCCTGACACCTGCGTCCTGTGATGGGGGCAGAGGAGGGTGATCGCGCAAAGCAGAGGCCCCAGCCAGGCTGGCGGTGGGGAAGCCAGGAGCGTGCCGCCGCGGACGCCCAGGAGAGGGGAGGAGTGAACGGGATGGCATTCTCCTGTAAGGTCAGACGAGCCGAGGACTGAGGGTGCTTGTGGGTTTGGCAACGTGGAGGTCCCTGATGAGAGAGACATTCAGACAAAGACCCAAAGAGGGGGCTCCGGCCCAGCTCTGCCTGGGACCGCCTGCCCGTGAGCCTGTCTCTCCCTCACTCGGGGTTCAGAAGATCCTCAGACCACCCCTCGAGACGTTCTCAGCACTCGCACCCTACGACCCAGTCGCCAGGCTGACCTGTGGACCAAGCCAGTGACCTGATGCTCCTCTCTGGAGCCAGTGAGGTCTATATAGGGGTCAAGGGGCTCTTGGTGAAGAAGCCGGCAGGCTCGGGTGAATGAGAGCGAGCTTCCTGGGTGTGCTGGCTGCAGGCGGTGTGCTGGCTGCAGGCGGCGCCCTGTCGCTGGCCGGCCTGGAGCCGCTTCTTCAAAGAGAAGGCAGGAGGCACGGGGGGGGGGCGGGCATGCCGCTGAGAGGATCTGGCTTTGCTGCCTCCCCAGGGGGCCATCAGTGGACGCAGTCGCTGGAGTAACATGGAGAAGGTCTGCACCTCCGTCAACCTCAGCAAGGCCTGCCGGCAGCAGGAGGACCTGGGTGAGGGGGCAGGGGGAGGGGGAGGGGAGGGGAGGGGGACAGGAAGGTGGAGGGGAGGAGGGGGAGGGGGGGTGGGTTCCTGAGCCTGGCCTGAGCCACCCCTGCCCTTCAGACTCCAGCACGGAGGCCCTGACGCTAAACCTGACAGAAGTGGTGAAAAGGCAGAACCCTAAATCCAAGAAGGGCTTCAACCAGGTAAGAGCTTTCCTCTCCTCTCTGTCATCCCCTCGGGAGACTTACTGGGCGTGTGCGTGTGTGTGCGTGTGTATGCGGGGGTGTCCAAGGGCTGTGCTAGGGCCTGTGGGTGGGAGGGTGCGCACCTGTGGGGCTCCGTGGTGGCCTCCAGGGCAGCCCCGAGTCCAAGGCGGAGTGGCCTCTGTGTCAGGGAACCCGGGCTGTCACGGTGAGGACAGTGGGGTTTCTCCTCCCAGGACACTTGCTCCTTCCAGACTCAAGAAAGGGCAGAGGCTGGGGAGGAAGCGGGGCCCGATGGAGGGACCAGTCCCCTGCAGGCCCATCGCTTGGAGCGCTGGTGGCCGAGCTCCTGCCCCACCCCCTGGGCCCCGTTGGGCGGTTCCAAGGGAAGAAGTTGCCGAGGGCGGCAGCTCTGGGGCCAGGGCTCCCAGCTGACCCGGGCCTTCCTTCTAGATTAGCACGTCGCAGGTCAAAGTGGACAAGGTGCAGATAATCGGCTCTAACGGCTGCCCCTTTGCCGTGTGCCTGGACCAGGACGAGAGGAAGATCCTGCAGAGTGTGGTCAGGTAGGAAAGCGGGGGCCCCCTGGCTCTGCTGCAGCACCCACCCAGAGGCCTGGAGGGAGCTGGGGGGGTGGGAGGCCTGCCCTGACACCTGCCCTGCCCCACAGGTGTGAGGTCTCCCCCTGCTACAAGCCGGAGACGAGCAGCCTCTGCCCCCCACCCCAGAGGCCCTCCTACCTGCAGGCGCAGACGGCACCCGACCTCTGCTCCCTGCTCTGTCTGCCCATCATGACTTTCAGTGGAGCTCTGCCCTAGCGGCCCGGCACCGGCCTGGACAGCGAGCCCGGGGGCAGCCTCCTCGGAGCCCCTCCCTCTTGGAGGGCCTCGCTCCCCGTGGAGAACTGGATGACCCTGTGCTGGGTCAGGGTCCCGCTGTGGGCCCTGCAGGGGGCAGGGGTTAGGGGGTTGGTGGCCCCTCCGGGCTCTGTCTGGGAAAGAAACAGGCATTAGGGGGAGGGGCCTGGCCCTGCAGCCCCTCAGATCCCTCAGGTAGAAAGGAGAAGGATGGGCGGGCCTGGCCTCTAGTGTGGTCTAGGATCCTTTCTAGAAGAAGGATCTGAGGCTCTGGTGCTCTGGGGTGTGGTTTAGGCCTCCTCCCCCAACCCTTGGCCAGGCCCACCCCTTACTTTGTCAGGGACTTGGGGAGCCCTTGGAGTCTGGGATTTCAGTCCCCCTACTCAGGGGTTCAGGTGGTAGAAACGCAGATGCGACTCTTCTGACCTCAGTGCCGTCGCCCCCATCCCACGCCCCTGTCTCTCTCCCTCTCACACACACACACACACACACACACACACACACACACACACACACACACACACACACACACACACACACACACACACACACACACACACACACACACACACACACACACACACCCTTTCTCTCTCTCTGGAGCCTCTTTCTGGATCGAGATCCTTGGGAGACAGGACGAGCTTAGATTCAGGGGCGGCTCAGTTACCTTCTAGCTAAATGACCAGAAGGAAGTGAATTAGCTTCTGCGAGTGTCCCTTTCCTGAGCACTAAGATGGGGGGATATAAGACCTCCTTAAAAGGCTGAGACAAAATTGTCTGCAAAGCACCTGGCTCAGCCGCAGGCTCATAGCAGGTCCTCAGTAAAGGTCAGCGGCGTTGCCCCTTCAGCCCTGACTCACCTGTCGGGCGGGGGCTGGGGAGGGGATGCTCTCGCTGCTCTCACGATGCTCTTCATTCCCTCCTTTCCAATTCACCGATGGGGCGGGACCCAGACTGAGGGGGTAAGGAGCCCTCAGTTCTACCCTCTGAAGGAGGAATTGCCTTCACCAGGGTGAGAGGAGGGTTGCACACGAGCCTTCACCTCCTCGTCTCCCAGGTTGGCCCCTGTGCCCCACTTCCCACCTCACTCCATTGTGTGGGAAATCTTCCAGCCCCACAGTTCACTGGCACCATTGTGCCTGGGCAAGTTCCCAGAGGAGTAGAGGATGGACAGCTGAGGGGAAGACGGCTGATACAACGTGAGAGCCCAAAGTTTTAACTACGGGGTTGCAGTGGTTTGAGAAACTGGAAGCTGATGTGGGCTAGGATGGTAGGCGGAGGGCGGGCCCGGGCCCGGGATTTGGACTCGTAGAGGTGGAGAAAGTAACCACGGAAGCGAGACAATTGTATTCCGCACAGAACCCCTCCTTCCCGTCCTGCTCCGGCTTCATCTGCTCCGAAGGTTCTGGGCTTCCAGGAGCCCACGAAAGCCCAGCCCAGAGTACTCAGGACCTGAGAGAAGTGGACAGAGCGTCTCTGACCACATATGGTCGCCCGTCTGCTGTCAAGGCCATCTGTCCTTGCTTCAGGCGCCAGACAGTGGCTGGCAGTATACCTTCAATATTTTTTGTTGTGTGAGCTGGTTGTCTGACAGCTGTTCAAGAATAGACGAGTGGAATTTAATATTATTGTCAAATAAAACTTGATGCCTCTTGGATTTAATGACTTACGGTTATTTTCCCGCTAGCTGGCTAGTTCACGTCAATCACTTCACATAGAGTGGAAATAAGATTCTTGGGGGGTTGTTTTTATCTTTTTGTAATTTTCCTCTCCATCAAAAATACACTTGTGCCGAAATTTTCTGCGTAAGCCTCATCGTGCTGCCGAGAGGAAGGGAAGTGAGATCCTTGCTGACCCTCTGGACCCGGGGCTGTTATCAGACTTGGCTCACAGGTAGGGAGAGGAAAGGAGGCGAAGGGATGGTGGAGGACACCTGTGACCTGGGAGAAGTAGGGAAGCACCAGGCTTCCAGCACAACCATGTGGGACGGGGGAAGAAGGAACCGTGAGAGACTTCAGCTCTGTATCAGCTGGCTGTTGCAAACAGGAAAGCACACCTAATGCTCGATGGACTACAGCTGTGATCATTTAGTCTTGCTCGTACATCTACAGGACATCTGGGGATCCAGGTGGCGCTCAGAGTGGCTTGGCTCCAAGCTGCAGGTTAGGTTCAGGTCTGCTCTGTGGGTTCCTCGGGTACCGTGGGTCAGCATGTTAGCATAGGAGGGGTAAGCAGAGACATGTGGTGCCTCCTAGGGCCTGAGCCTGGAACTGGCACAGTATCTGTTCTGCCAACATTCATTCAGTTGGCCAAAATCGATGAAGGACATCAGCCCACAGAGTCAATAAGCTCAGGAAACCTCACACAAGAGAAAAATAAAACTGCATGAGAAGAGCACTGCACCTCTGATACTTTTCCCCAAACCCTGTGACCCAAGACTAATAATGAGGAAAATGCCAGACAAACCCAGATTTGGGGACATTCTACAGGATAATCTGACCAGTACTCTCTCCAGTGTCATGACATACAAGGAAGGACTGAAAAATTCACAGACTGAAGGAGACCGAGGAGACCTGAAAACTGAGTGCAGTGTGGGATCCTGAAACAGCAAGAGAATCTTAATGGAAAAACGACTGAATTCCCAATGAAGTCTGGAGTTTAGTTTAAACACACACACACACACACACACACACAGAGGTACCTCCTTGTCAAACTTCTGAGGGAAAAAAGGTAATGAGAAAATCTTAAAGACAGCCAGAGGAAAAAAATACACTTAATCTTCAAGGGAGCAACAACTAAACTGAGAGCTCCCTTCTCTACGGAAAGAGTGGAAGCCAGGATACAATGAAATGACATAGTTAAAGTGCTGAAAAGAAAAAAAACAGAACCTGTCAACTTAGAATTCTATACCTACAATTGTTCAATGATTTTTTAAAAATTATACACTGCTCACAAGAGAAATGCTTTGAATGTAAGAACACAGAAAGGCTGAAAGCAAAAGGATGGAGAGGATAACACCGTGTACACGTGTCCCCAAAAGATGGTGGTGTTACACCAATAGCAGACAAATATTTTAATGTCAGAAGCATTACAGAAGATGAAGAGGGACATTTTATACATTTAAACTATAAAGCAAAAATTGACAGAATTAACGTCACAACCACAGTGAAGGACTTGAACACACTTCTCTCAGTAGCTGATAGAACAAATAGACAAAAAAAGATCAGTAGAGTTATAGGAGATCTGGACAACACAATTAACAAATTTGATCTCATTGAAATAGAACACTGTGCTCCACAACAATAGAATTCACATTGTTTTCAAGTACGAGCAGAATATCAAATTTCAAATGATTGAAACCAAACTGAGTATATTCCCTGACTACATTGAAATTAAACTATCAATAAGGTAAATTTTACTAGAAAATCCCAACTGCTTGTAAATCAGGCACTACATCTCTAAATAATCCAGGGGTCAAGAAAGAAAGAAAAGTGGAAACTAGAAAATATATTGAAGTGGTTAATAATGAGTATATGTTTTGGAAACTCTCAGGATGCTTAAGCAATATTAGGAGAAAATTTATTGCCATAAAAAAGCATATCTGGGGCTTCCCCGGTGGCGCAGTGGTTGAGAGTCCACCTGCTGATGCAGGGGACACGGGTTTGTGCCCCGGTCCGGGAAGATCCCGCATGCCGCGGAGCGGCTGGGCCCGTGAGCCATGGCCGCTGAGCCTGCGCATCCGGAGCCTGTGCTCTGCAACGGGAGAGGCCACAACGGTGAGAGGCCTGCATACTGCCAAAAAAAAAAAAAAAAAGTATGTCTTATAATAGAGCAAAAGCTAAAAATCAGTTATTTACATCTCAGAAAGCTAGAGAAAGAATAGTAGATCAATCCTAAAGAAAGTAGAAGGAAGGAAATAAGTGTAATAGCAGAAATCTATGAATTAGAAAACCAACATACTAATTGAAAACCCCCTAACAAGACTGATGAGAGAGAGAACAAATTATCAATATCATGAATGAAAAAGAAGACATCTCTACAGATCCTATACACACTCAAAGGGTAATAAAGGGATATTATAGATTTACCAATACATTTGGTAATTTGGATAAGACGGAGAAATTTCTCAAAAATACAGTTTGCCTATCTGACAGAAGAAATGGATATCCCAAATAGGCTAATAGAATTAAAGACATTGAAACCATTATTTTCTTAAGTAGACTGGCAGCCAATCATCTCTTTACTGTCTCCATAGTCACAGATTTTCCAGAATATCATAGAGTTGGAGCCATACAGTATGTAGCTTTTTCAGCTTGGCTTCTTTCACTTAGGAATACGCACTGAAGATTCCTCCATGTCTTCGTGGTCTCGTAGCTCATTTCTTTTTGTTTGCCGAATGTTTCATTTTATCGATGTACCACAGTTTGTTTATTCGTTCACCTACTGAAGGACATCTTGGTTGATACCATTTTTTGGCAATTCTGAATAAAACTGCCGTAAACATTGGTGTGCTGGTTTTTGTTCGGACGTACGTACGTTTTCAACTCATTTGGGTAAATACCAAGGAGCACAATTGCTTGATCGTATGGTACAAATATATTTAGGTTTTTCTGTTTTGTTTTGTTTTCTAAATGCCAGACTGTCTTCCAATGTGGCTGGGCCCTTTTTTCATTCTCACCAGCAATGAATGAGCGTTCCTGTAGCTCCACATCCTTAGTAGCATTAGGTATTGTCAGTGCTATGGGTTTTATCTACTCTAATGGGTGTGTAGTGATATCTCATTGTGTTTTTTTTTTTTTTGCGGTACGCGGGCCTCTCACTGCTGTGGCCTCTCCCGTTGCGGAGCACAGGCTCCGGACGCGCAGGCTCAGTGGCCATGGCTCACGGGCCCCGCCGCTCCGCGCATGTGGGATCCTCCCGGACCGGGGCACGAACCCGTGTCCCCTGCATCGGCAGGCGGACTCTCAACCACTGCGCCACCAGGGAAGCCCCTCATTGTTGTTTTAGCTTGCAGTCCCCTAAAGACTATGATGTTGAGCGTCTTTTCATGTGTTTATTTGCCATATGTATATTTTCTTTGGTGAGGTGTCTGTTCAGATCTCTTGCCCTTTTTTTCTTTTTAACATCTTTATTGGAGTATAATTGCTTTCAACGGTGTGGTTTTGCCTATGTTTTAATTGAGTTGTTTCCTTATTGTTGAATTTTAAGAGTTTTTTATATATTTTGGATACCAGTCCTTTATTGGATATGCGTTTTGCGAATATTTTCTGCCAATCTATGGCTTGTGTTTCCATTCTCTTAACAGTGCCTTTTGCGGAGCAGATGGTCTTAATTTTAACGAGGTCCGATTTGTCAACTTGGCAACTTCCTCTGGGGCCCAGGCCATAGTGGTCTGGTACCCTCCTCAGACTTCCTCCTATGGTCCCTGACATCCGAGTCACGCCTCCTCCAGAGGGACGGCTCTCCCACAACCCCTGTGTCAAGGAACGCGTAGAGCCGCCTCAGTCTGCTCAAAGCAGAGGCATCAGAGAGTTTTACAGCCCCTGCAGCTTCACCCACACGGGAGACATGTGTGGACCTGGACGGCTTGGCACCTGCCCTGGGGCTTCAGACTTCCCTTCCCCCACTGTCACGCCCACCCCACCCTCACGCACTGGGAGGATGGCCGCTGCCCTGGGAAGAGGGATTCTTGGTTTTCTTGGGGAAGAAGCTACTCCCTCCTTTACCCAAGTCTCCGAATCCCTCTTTTCACTCCCCTAACCCTAACCAGCAAATCAGGGTAAAGGGAGCCGGCTCCCCTGGGAAGGAGTGCCCACCCCATCCCCCTGGAGCAAAGACAGGCAGCTGGCAGGCTATCCCCATCTGTGCCCTTTATTTCTCTCTGTCCCGGGCACCAGGCACACCTGTGTCCTGGGCCAGTCCACAGCCCCCAGGATCTCAGTCAGCTTGGGCTGCTATAACAAAATACCATAGAGTGGGTGGTTTAAACAACAGACATTTACTTCTCATAATTCTGGAGGCTGGGAAGTCCAGGGTCAAGGTGCTGCCAGGTTTAGTGAGAGCTCTCTTCCTGGGGTGCAGGCAGCCGTCTCTCACTGTGTCTTCACAAGGTGGAGAGAGGAAGCTCTGGTGTCTCTTCCTCTTCTTATAAAGACGCTAATCCCATCATGGGGTCCCCACCCTCAGGACCTCATCTAAACCTAATTACCTCCCAGAGGTCCCACCTCTTAACACCATCACATTGGGGGTTCAACATACGAATCTGGGGAGGACACAGACGTTTAGTCCATAATACCTGGCAATTCTGAGCATGTGGTCCCTGGAGAGGCGGCTGTGGTCACGGCAGCCACACGCGTGTGCCCCTCTCTGCACAGGGCGAGTGGGAAGAAACAGGACCCATTCAGGGAATCTCAGAAATTTAGAGCTGGAGGCCAAGCCTCGGAGTCACTGCAGCCTGACCAGGTAATCTCCCCTGAACATCAAGGTAGCACAAACCGAGATACTAGCAAACGCTTACCGTGCACGGGCCCAGCGCTGTCCACGTGCTTTACGTGCTTATGTCATCTCACTGATGCTTCCCGACGTCACCACTGTTACCGACCAGGGTTCCTGGACTCTTTAATCAATAGAAATTGATGAGAGGCCAGAGGAGGAATTCAGGCGAGTCTTTACTGGGACTCGTGCTGCAGCAGAAGGGAGCAAAAACAAGCAACAGGTGCCCTTGCTCGCTCCCTGAGGTGGGGCGAGCTGGTCCCTTAAATGGGGTGAGGGGGGGTTGGGCCGGAGCAGTGGCTCAGGTGGTCTGCCCACCCCTTTGGTGGTGCCGTGTGCAGGGGTCATGTGCAGGACCCTGCTTTTCCTCCCCGCCCCTCAGAAGTGGCAGTTGGGTTTTGACCTTTTTGTATCTTCTTGTTCATAATTTGCCCCAACTGCGCCTGCGTGCAGGTATTTTTAGTCCCTTTTGGTTTCTTTGTATTCTGTTGCTGGAAGAGACGTTTGTCCAGGTGCAAGCCCTGCAGTAGAGGGTCCGAGGTCCCAGCCTGCCTCATCATGAGGTAGGTACTATTGTGCCCCATTTTACAGATGGGGAAACTGAGACGGAGAAGCTAAGAAACTTGCCCAAGGTCACAGAGACAGTGAAAAGGGGAAGTCAGGACTCAGCCAGGCACCAGAGTCCCTGCTCTTAAGCTCTGCTGCTCCCTCAATCCCCTCATGTGAGCTGTGGGGAAACTGAGGCCCAGAAAAGTAAAGTTCACACAGATCTGAGGGGGATGGCTTCATCCTAATGGAATTCCAGAGGAGCCCTGCTGGTTTCACAGCTACCCTCTTCACACTCCCTGGGGATGGTGGTGGGGCAGGGTGTGGAGAAGTGGAAGTAGGTGGGGGCGGTGAGGGAGGAGAGTAAAGGGTTGGCGGGGCTCCAGGCGAGTCTGTGTGGCCACTGCTGGGGGGCGGGGCAGGGGAGTCAGGAAGGAAGCCCTTGTGAATGAATGTCGCTTTAGCCCCCAAAGCTGGCCCTGACCCCAAAAGGGTCCCTGAGACATCGGGAGAGAGGAAAGTGTGGGGAGGGAAGGGAGCAGAGCAGCCTTCCCCACGCCCAACCCCTCCCCCACCAAGGAAAGGGACCTCTCTGAGCAAAACTGTAGCCGCAGGTCTACAGAAGCAGGACTGCCTGGGAAAGAAGCCGGAGAAAGCTAGGAAGCCTTTGCAAACACACTCTCCAATCCCTTGGGTTACAGATGGGCACACTGAGACCCAGAGAGGAGGGGACGGAGCAGAGGCAGCTAGGACCAGAGCCCGGCCAGGACTCTCTGTCTCCTGCCTCAGTGCGTGTGCACGCAGGTGCACAGGCCAGGCAATTTGCCCAGGTAATAAAGGATTGGGCTCTTCGGGTTTTCTCACTGACGTTCTGCTGGATCCTCAGCCTTCGAGGTGCGAATTTTATGCCGACAAGCGCCTCCAGCTCTTCCTCCACACTCTGCGAAGCTTGCAGACCTGCCCTGGAGGAACCTGCCTTATTAGGAAGGTAAAGGGGGGGCGGTGCGAGGGTGCCGGGGCAGGGAAGGATGGTCTCCAGGCTGACCTGAGAACAGGGTGAGTAAGAGTATTCCAGGCCCTGCCCTCCAGGGCAGCCCCAGGTTCTCTCTGCCCTTGACCCCATTTCAGAGGGGCCTGAGCAGCTTGGAGGGGGCACAGGTGCAGAGGGAGGCCTGGGCAGAGAAGTTTTCCTCACCAACTCGAAGGATGGCTTGTGCAAGAAGGAATGGTCTGGGTTTCTCTGTATCTTTCCCGTCTTGGTCCATGTAAATGTGTTACTAGTCCAGAAAATACGGACATTTAAATTTAAGAAAGAATGTGGTTGGTCCTTAGGTACTGATAATGATTTCCAAGAAAGCAAGCAAGCTGAAAAACAATTTGTATAAATCACCCCAAGCTATGGACAATGGTGGTCACTGGGAGAGGAGGGAAAAGAAACTGGGAAGGGGGAGGAGGATTGCCTTTTTTTTTTTTTGCGGTACGTGGGCCTCTCACTGTTCTGGCCTCTCCCACTGCAGAACACAGGCTCTGGACGCGCAGGCTCAGCGGCCATGGCTCATGGGCCCAGCCGCTCCGTGGCATATGGGATCTTCCCAGACCGGGGCACGAACCCCCATCCCCTGCATCAGCAGGCGTACTCTCAACCACTGCGCCACCAGGGAAGCCCTGCTTTTTTTATTCTGTATACTGCTATATAATGTTTGTTATTACAATGAAAATGTATTTTTGAATTGCTTGAGCAATTTCTTAAACACGAAAATTTAAAAAAATGTTGCCAGCATTTAAAATCAAAATTCCTTCTCCCCCCAAAATAAGAGTGGCTGAAAGGTGAGGGAATGGATAAAAACATAAATCAGCTTCCTACACATGTCACCCCATTAGCCCTAACTCTGCGCTCTCTCACACAACCAACAAAACCACACTGCTGGAAGTAAAGGGTGGAGAATCCCCGATACGCGTACTGTTCCTCGGCAGACAGTACTAGTTGCTAACAAGGTCCCAGGTGATACCGATCCTCCTGGTCCAGGAACCATACTTGGCGAAACGCTGGTTTAGGGCATGATGTTGTTCTGCTGCCCTGGAGGGAATTCACTAGAAGCAGAGGTGCCCACCAGGTGAGTGCCAGCCTTGCCACTGCCTTGGTCTCCCTGCAGTAGAGTTGAGAGCCAAGGAACACAGGCCAGGCTTCAGGCTGGCTCAGCCTGCAGGTCCTCCCTGTGGTCCTACAAGGAACTCGCTGGACTAGGTGTTTCCTGGTTCAAGTCCCAGCACCTGCCAGTTATACGAGCCTTTAAACTCAAGTTTACCCATCTCCATAATTGTCCTAAACTCTTGAAGTGATTGTATAGATAAAGTAAAATGTGTTTCTATAACAGCTATTTTCTGGTTTATTACCTCTCACTGCTTTCTAAGGATGGGTCCTACCAACCAGAGAACCATTTGTTTTTTGGTTGTTGTTAATGAGTTCGGGGTATAAAAACTGGCAGGCAAGGATTAGAATGGAGTTGAGGTGCTCTGAATGCACTTCAAGAGTCCTTTGACGTGTTTGTGAAAAAATCTGGGTGGGAGGAGCCAGGAGTTAGTGAGTTGGGGTCACGGGGAGAAAAGAGAAAGGAAAAAAAAAAAAAACACTCTACCAGTCCAACGGCATGGCCTGGAGGAGGGCGTCCGGACAACGGAAGATTTTTAAATAGCTTGTTAAGAGATGAGTGATATCCACTTCTTCTCCATCCTCCTAATGTAACCGTCAGTAAAATCTACATTGCTTATTAGGATTTTCTGAGAGCGAACTCCTTAGAAAACTCAGAGATGATGAATTCTGCATCGGCTTCTGAATGATCCCAGAGGGGACCCCTGCAGAAGATGGGGCTGGAGCAACGCACAGGTGGCCCTGGGTTTCCCGTATCCAAAACAAATAATTCTTCCCTGACTCCAATACCCTGGCCCTCTAGAGTGCCCTGATCACAGCACTCATCTCCCTACCACCACAGTTACAAGAGGATTTCATTTGTTTTAATTTGTTTAAAAATTTAAAGTTTCGCTTGTTTAAACCTCTCAGCGGCTTAGTAATAGACAGGGAAATAAGTAAGACATATCTTTCTGAATAAAGGGGACTGGAAAGAGGGATGAGGATGGAACAGAAGCAGTGGATTGTCTGCAGGAAAGATAAGCGACGTGGCAGCTCCGAGGTGAATTAGTGAACAGACTCCAAACGCCCAGGCTGGGGTAGAGAAACCTGGGAAGCTATCACAGCTCTGCCCCAAGGGGCCATAGATGTCGAGCCTCTGCTTCTGTGTCTTGGGCGTTGGTCACCCCAGAGTGGCTTTTCAACCATTAGCTAACCAGGTGATCTAGGAACCGGAGCAGTACGTGCAGGGAACCCTAACCCTCTCGAGTCTGATGCTTACGGATCATGTGGTCTTGTTGGGGGAAAGGGCTGTTGCTGAGAGATCGGTGCAGATGGGAAACTTGGCAACAGACGGCCTGAAAAGCCCAGATTAAACAAACACGAAGAGCATCTGGAGGGATACGGCGTCACTGGGAACAATCAGAGGGGCAACGCCACCCCCTCGGTGATGGTAGGCGTGGTGCGCTGGGGGCAGGTGTGGGGCCTTGGTCTTTCCTCCGTCCACCTCCTTCACTTTCTGTCTCCTGGCTGGCTGTCAGCTGCGTGCCCACAAAATGAGGGTACCTCAGCTCCTCCTTGCAGGGCCCAGCTCCCAGGCTGTCCGCGGTCACCAAGCAGCTCCTTCCGTGGCTACCACACCCACGGTAGTTGCAGAGACATCAGCCGATGATAAGAGGAGCAGGGCAGCCGCAAGAGGCTGACATCAACTTGTGATTTCCGACTCAGGCCAAAGCTGATAAGGAGAAGGGGCCGCCCGTGATGGCCACACTGCTGGCTGCTGCTGAGTCCTGAACCTGCAGGGGCTGAGTTCTTGGTCCTGCATCCTGTCCTGGACTTATTCACTTCACTCATTCATTCCCTCATTCATTCGTTCATCCATTCATCCCTTTGTTTTATTTACTGAGCCAGACTGTCTCTTAACATTCTCTTATCCTGTGATGGATAGAATAATGAATAAGACCTAGCCTCTGCTTTCTCAGAACTCACAGGGGGAGGGAGGCGGCAGACGTGTGACCTAAGGTTACAAAGATGCAAGATAAAATGTGAGTTCAGTCACGTGAGTGGGACCGAAAAGAAGTAGCCATGAGAGGGAAGCTGAGCTCTAGAGCAAATAGTTCAAATTTCTGGACTTCTTTCTTTTTTTCAAATGGCCTCTTCTACAAAAGGAAGGGATGGAACAGAGCCCACTCGGCCCCTGCAGAGAAAGGTCAGTGGCTTCTCCTTTGGTTGCAAAGGAGAAACCCAAGTGACAGAAACCCGGTGCAAACAGTCTTAATCGAAAAGGAGGGAGCATTTATTGGATCACATAGTTGAACAATTAAGAGAAGATCTAGACATCAGGGTTTCAGGCACAGCTGAATCCAGGCATTCATGCTGTCTGCAATCTGCCTCTCTCCAGAGCCATTTAGGCATTAGGCCATATCGGATGACAGCATAGAGTGTGTGGGTTTTTCAAAGGTCTAGAAATGTGTTGGAGATTCCCCAAAATATTGCTTGGCTTCAAAATATGGGAAAAAGAAAGAATATGACAGGGGCTTCCCTGGTGGCGCAGTGGTTGAGAGTCCGCCTGCCGATGCAGGGGACGCGGGTTCGTGCCCCGGTCCGGGAAGATCCCACGTGCCGCAGAGCGGCTGGGCCCGTGAGCCATGGCCGCTGAGCCTGCGCGTCCGGAGCCTGTGCTCCACAACGGGAGAGGCCACAGCAGCGAGAGGCCCGCGTATCACAAAAGAAATTAAAAAAAGAAAGAATAAGACAAACTAGCAAACATGTCACCGTGGAGGTGATCTGCTCCCCAGCACTGCTCTCTCCTAATCATCAAGGTCAGCAGATGCTTTTTGGTGTTCATCCGTGTCCTGTCTGCAGTCTTGGACACCGTTGACCATCAAGTCCTTGACACTGTCCCACCCCCAGCTTCCATGGTACTCCACTTTTCCTCCTGACCTGTTTTTGCCTCTTCTGTACCAAAGGAAGGATGGTTAGGAGTGAGCCAGGAGAAGGGTTGGGAAGAGAATCCCAACTTCACTGCACATGCGAAGGCCTGGAGGTGGGAGACGGCCTGGATCATTAAGGAACTGCAGTCGTTCTGGAAGGCGTCAGAGCAAGGGGATAAAGCCTGAGGTTGGGGGTCAAGGAAGGACCAGATCAAGAAGGGCCTTGCAAGTCATGCTAAGGAATTTGGCCATTCTCTTGAAGGTAATAGGGAGCTATTGAAGGTTGTAACAAGGTGTAACGCGATCAGATTTGTGTTTCACTATCAGAAAGAGACCTTTGGCTATGAGGCGGAGGAGGCAGGGAGACATCAGGCAGTTGTAATAATTTAGGAGAAAAACAGTGGTGACCTCATGACCACCATGGGGGATGGAAAAAAAAAATGGGACAGTTCATGAGACAGTGACAAGACTTGGTGCTGTTTAGGTGTAACAGTTGAGGGAGGGGGAGATGTGAAGAATGACACCCAGGTTTCTGATTCTGAGATGAGCAGCAGAGAGGTGGGTTTAGAAGGTGAAATGAGGAACTGGCTTTGCACCTGTTGAGTCGGAAGAACTTGGGGCCATCTGGCTGATGGTGTCGGGGGTGGGGGTGTGGTTCTTGGTGTGTCTGGAGCTCGAGAAAGAAGTCAGGGCTCCCTGCATTGCTGCCCAGGCAGCACCAGCGGAGGGCCCACGGAGGTACCACTGTCCCACCCAGTCAGAATAAAGAACCTCCAGTGGCCAGTGGCTGACCACAGACACTTCTCTAGAAAGCAACGTCGCAGCAGGATGTGCTCTGGGAGGAGCTTTGAGGGCCATGGGGAAGGGGAAGGAAGAGGAGGGGACAGAGCCAGGCCTGTGCGACACTGGACTTTTCTCTGCAGGTCTGGAGGCTGCAGACACCGGTCAGGGCTCGTCTAAGACATCAGGTGGTCCCGGGCTGGAGGCCTCCCTGGGCAGGACTGTGGACAGCCGAGCTGCAGCTGAGCCAAGGTAGGCGCTGGCTGGGGGTGGGGTCTCCAGGGAGGGAGCCGGGAGAGGCAGACCTGAGCAGAGCAGATCGAGGGTCCGGGAGGAGGGATGCTGGAAGGGGAGCCCGTGAGGGGCAAGACACCCCTGGAGCTTGTGAATACACGCCCAGCCTTTCTGAGACGGGTTGCCCAGATGTGGTGGCTACTATGACCATTCTGCCAAGTTAAGATTATCCAACCTGGGCTGTCCAGTGGTTAGGACTCCGCACTTCCGATGCAAGCGGCACGGGTTCGATCCCTGGTGAGGGAACTAAGATCCCACATGCCTCAAGGTGCGGCCAAAAAAAAATTAGAAAAAGATTATTCAATCCATCTTCACAAGAAGAAAGGACGCAGGACCCTGTGAGAAGACCCCCTCCTTTCTTCTCCAAATCCTGTAAATGCCAGTAATAACAGGACTAATTATTGACGCCTGGTGCTATAGGATACATTCATTAGCCCATTGGATTCTCACGGGCAATTGGAGGAAGGCTGGGTATGTTTATAATGCCCGTTTATAGGTCAGGAGACTGAGGCAACTTACTTGCCAAAGTGCAGAGCGGGTAAGCAAGGCACAGGGCTCAGAGAGAATCTTCTGGGTCCCCATCGGTGCCCCTCCTGGGACATCATCTGTCCACCTCTGTCCCGGATCTTGGCCATTCTCTACACACACACACACACACACACACACACACACACACATACACACACACACACACACACACACTCACACACACACACTCACACACACACGGATCCAGCATCTTCTACGTGTGCAGCCGTCACCAAAGTCCAACCAGAGCCGTGTCTCCATCCTTGAGAAGCTGCCCGGCTGGTGTGGGGTTGAGACATGGCTGTGAGTGACTAACACAGACAGTAACAGGCGCCGGGGCCGCTGGCGAGGCGAGGTGTGCGCGCAGGTGGAGAGAGCCCCGCAGGTGTGGGGTCAGGGAGGGCTCCGCGCAAACCCTGGGTCTTGAGGGAGACAGAGGGCTTGTGGGCAGAGATGGAGCAGCGGGCGTCCCAGTGAGGGGGGCAAAGTGCGCAAACCCAGAGTAGGAGAGCGGGTGTGAACAGCGAGAAAGAAAAGCTAGAGATTCAGTTTGGCTGCTAACGTGGGGTTTGTGGAGAACTTAGCAGCGTGGGCCTGGCCTGTTTCTTTATTTAGCTCTAAGTAAGTGGCTTTTGAATGTCATCTCTTTGAGTCCTCACAGTAATCTTATGAGGTAGGTGCTAATATTAGGTCTCCTTTAAAGATAGGGAAACTGAGGCACAAGGGCTCTAAGCAACATGTTGCCATAGCAACAGAGAGGCTTGGAACCCGGGCAGTCCAGCGCCAAATGCTACCCGCCCGGCCACTCTGCCACTTTCCTCTGTCACCTCCTCGGCTCTCATGGTGGATGTGAACGCCAGGCTGGCTCGTGGCTTCCTGGTCTGCATCCAGGCCCTGTCACATTCCTCCCAGGCTCCCCCCGCCCCCCCCCCAGGAACAATGCTCTCCTCCTCCCCCCTCGACCAGCCCTCTCGCATCCAGGTGTTTCCTTCCCAGCCAGAGGCAGACTCAGCGAGGAAGTGGGCCTGCCCGGTCCTCAGCGGACAGCTGGGGAGCAGGGCCCTCGGGAATCTGGAAAGCCCAGCGGGCCTCGTGGGATGAGGGTTGACAGGGGCCCCCTCAGAACCCCAAGCTCTGCATTTCCACCCCCCACTAATCACAGGCTCTAAACCAAAGAGCTGGATGTGTCGTCTGGCAAGTCTGTCTCTACAGAGAGAAGAACTCAGAGTCCTGGAAATGGCATCTGACCCAATACCCTGGGGGCGGCCGGCTGGCAACGCGTGTGGGAGGAGAGGGGAGTGGTTCGGTGGTGGGGGGGTCCCTTCTCTGTGCCAGGGCGGTGGGCGCAGGACAGGAGGGAGGCGGGAAGGAGGACCCAGATGGTCCTGGGAAACTCCGTGTCTTTCTTCCCAAGGGGTGGCTTCTCCTGTCTGAAGAGTCTGGCCCGGGACCCAGCCATGGGGCAGGCAGGGGATCTTCCGAAGCTGGGATCTTCACAGCCAGACACTGACCCGGAGCCAGGCCTCCTCAGTCCTGCTCTCTGCAGCCCTTCCTCCAGCAGGGAAGTCTTTCCCATGATCTCTTGCACAGAGAGAATGGGCAGCCGCAGCTGCGAACAGGGCCCCCGTCTGCTTCTTCCTGCTGCGTGTCACAGAACCGCCTCTGTGGCTCTGTGGCTGGTCCTGTGGCCCATTTTATCCCAAGGCAGTGAACGGCCATGTGTTCGCACCCGCCCTGAGGACCGTTCATTGCTAATGTTCTGTGTTTAAGGAGGAACGTCCTCTGAATCCCAATTCATTCATTCACTCGTTCATTCTTTGTTTCTGGTCTCGCCCCTCTGCTGGAAAGGGTCTAAGATTTTACCCTCCTTGTGACTCACAGGTTAGCGTACCACAATTTTAGGGATGCTGGCAGAAAACACGAGATTCGAGAGTCACAGACCCGAGTGTTTATCACTCACGGTGCAACAGGCAGTGTGAGCGTCCTGCCCCCAAGTCCCCTGGGAGAGCGGGGAGGTGGCCCCCAGTGCATGCTGTGCGTCACGGCTGAGCTTAGCCCTGAGCTAAGGAAACCCCCAGTGTTCACCGTGGGCTGCGAGCAAACCTGCCATCTTTGCCCTGGAGGGGGACATCGTCTCTATCATACTGGTCAGCAGAGAAATCCACCCTTGGCCCTGGAGGAGATCCTTGCTGTCTGTTCCAAGGCTGTTCACGATACAAACCTTCTTGAAGAAATGATCTGGAACAAAAGCTCACCAGACAGGCACAAACCCGGGAGGACTGTCTGCCAGCATCCTCCTACTGTCCCCTCGCCGACTGCACCCCAGCTGCACTGTCCCTTGAAAACCCTCGGGCACCTCCCTCCTCGGCGCTTGGGTGGCTGTTCCCTTCGCATGGAACATGTTTCCTGCAGACATTGGCTTGCTCCTTTCCTCCCGCAGGCTTCTACTCAGATGTCACCTCCTTAGGGAGACCTTTTAACATCGCACCCCCGACGCTGGAACCTCGCGATCCCCTTCTCAGCCGTATTCCTATAGCACTTCTCAGCATCTCATATACAACTTAATTATGGAATTTATTGTCTTCCCCCACTCCCACCCTCACTACGTACCCTCAGGGGTGCAACCTTTATGAGAGCAGGTGTTTTTGCCTACTTGATTGCCACATCCCCAGGAACTGGAACAGTGTCTCACACTAAGAAGGGGCTCGAAACATATTCGTTGCGTGAATGAATGAATCCATCCACTTATATGATCTTCAGTTGAAGACCTGGTTCTCCTACCTTGAGTCTGTAGGACAGATAAGGCTCAATCACTATTGAGCAAATGAGACAAGGAACGAATAGCACTGGCCAGGGATGGGGGTGGGGGATGTATGAGAGGCCGCAGTGCCGTGACCGTGGGGCTGCCCCCAGGTGGCTGGGATTTGCCCCTTGGCCGCTTTCCGTGCTGCTCGTACCAGCTGCTGGGAATCTTCCTAACTGGTGGCAGAGGCTGGTGTGTTTCTATCCTGTGATGTCGCATTCTCGCTATGACTGGGGGAACTGGGGGAGGGCAGGGGCTTGGGAGCTGAGCTTGGACGTGCCATTCGCCTGGTTAGCAGCACAAAAGCCACAGTCGGTCATCCGAGACGGAGCCGGGGACCAATGCCCCGCACAAGTGGCAGAGCAGCGTCCTTACCACTGTGTCTGGGACCCCCTTCCCATGGGACCGCTGCCTCTTCACCAGTGTTTTCAGCATCAGTATCATCTCTGTTTCCTGTGCCAGTTGCCGTAGCAACCATGCTGAACAGACTTGATTCCGTTCCCTAGCCTGAGAGCAGCTTGGGGACAGGGACCCTGTCTTGTCTTCGTACAAGTGCTTGACATTCACGATGCAGTGCATCAGGGGCTACGGAGAAGTAGAGAAGTGTACCGTAAATGCTTGTCGAATGACTCACATGGCACCTCGGGGCAACTGCAACGCCCAGCTCACGTCAGGCGTGTCTGCAATTAACTCTCCTCTCTCAGAACTGGAACCTGGGCCACAGTGGACAGTCCCCAGCTTACAATGGTTTGACTTAAGACTTTTCGACTTTACGATGGTGGGAAAGCAGCGTGCATTGAGTAAAAACCGTACTTCAAATTCTGATCTTTTCCCAGGCTAGCGATATGGGGTTCGATATGCTGGGCAGGGCAGCTCCTAGCCAGCCACGTGATCACAGGAATCAACAACTCATACGCTTACAGCCGTTCTGCACCCAGACGATCATTCTATTTTTCACTTTCAGTAGAGTATTCAATCCATTACGTGAGATAGTCAACCGTTGATTATCAAGTAGGCTTTGCGTTAGATTTTGCCCAACTGTAGGCTAATGGAAGGGTTCTGAGCAGGTTTAAGGCAGGCAGGGCCAAGCTGTGATGTGCTGTAAGGGTAGGTGTGTTCAGTGCATTTTCGACTTACAATATTTTCAACATACAATGGGTTTATTGGGGTGTAACCCCGTCACAAATCAAGAAAGATCTATATAGCTTGTGGGTTGCCAGCTTGTCTGCCTCAAAGAGCCCAGCAGGAAGCACGAACAATGCCACAGACCAGCTGACAGTGGTGGATGCAGTAGGAGGGGCGGGTGCCTGGCCCTTCCAGGGGGGCAGCTGCAGTCCAAGCCCACTGATTGCTGCCACGTGGAATTATGGGCCCATTGTTTCCAGATCTTCCAGTTATTCCTTCTAAGTAAAAGTTGAGAATCTTGATTTTTATGTGAAATCTAACTTTTAAATGTGGGCTACAGAGTCAGATTTTCTAGAACCGTGGCTGCTTCTAGGGAAGGAGGACGCTTGCTTTTTCACTGAATAGCATGTGTACCTTCCAGACATTTGCCACGGGCAGAGTTTTTAGTGTGGGCAGTAAATTCTCACAATGTACCAGGCAGAGCAAGTCTCTGGTTCCCCGTGCACATGTTACCAAACACGTTTGGTCTGCCCGAGTCGCAGTGAGTCAAATGCTGAGATGCTGAGGTTTGCAACAGAGAAAGGGTTTATTCGTGAGGCAGCCAATCGAGGAGACGGGAGAACAACTCTCAGATCTGCCTTCCTGACGGCGAGGGGGCGAGGGGTACTTACGAGATAAAGATGAGGCGTGTGGAGCATGGGGAAAGGTGATGGGGATAAGAGAAGGTGAGGTAATCATCGTTCTGTGCAGGTGCAACTAAGCTACAGGCTTCTTCATGGGACGCATGCTCAGAAAATGGTGCCGTTAGCGTGTTCTGAGGGTGGAGGTATTGGGCCCCTGACGCCAAATGGTCACCAAGTGGACATTTGCGCCTGCCCAGATGGAGGGTCTCAACCAGTCTTAATGGGCTCAAACTCAAACTGGACACAGCTTTGAGTTCCTAAAAAACCACTTGGGCAAACGTCTTATCGTTCAGGCTTCATGGCACTTGGAGGACACGCAAGTTTTTGTAAAAATAATTAAAGCAAGCCTGATCAGCAAAGGCAGTATTTATTAATGGCTAACTGATGACT